>NC_139334.1:3345000-4825000 GCF_056507025.1 Lutjanus erythropterus
AAAGGAAAATGAAACTGTGTGTGTGTGTGTGTGTGTGTGTGTCTATTTTTGGACTAAACAACATGTAAACAAAATGTAAACTCTTAGGCTTCTGAATGCTAGTGCGGGAACTCAAAGTGAATTTTATTTACATCTTTGAACAGGACAAAACAACAAACATACTACAAACCACATACAACCAGACGTACAGTAAATACGCACAGGCAACATGTTGGCACACACACAGACATGGGTGTACATGCACAGACACAAACAGGCACACAAAAAGTGCAGATCGACACACACTAGCACACGGACACATGCCCTCACACACAGTCAGGGGTCACAGCCACAGCAAGGCATTGTGGGAAGGGGGAAGCGTGTATAGCGTGTACAGTGAGTGTGTGTATCCGAGGGTACGGCAGTAAAACCTTGTGTAAGTGGCATGCAGGCATGCTGTGTGTGTGTGTGTGTTATGGTGTGTGTGCAGCTTGCAGGTCCATCACCACTGTGCTACGGTACTGAGGCTCTAACTGTGAAGGGGTGTGTGTGAGTGTGTGTCCATGAGTGTGTGTGTGTGTGTGTATTTCATAGTGCTCTGGGTATGATGGTGAAGGGCAGGATGGGGCTGCTGGCCTCCAGCTCCAAAGCGGTGAGGAAACACTCGGTGGCTGCGGCGGCGTTTCCCTGAGCCTGCAAGACCTCACCCAGGCTGTTCCACACGTCATGAGCCGTACTGAGGAGAGAGGAGAGGAGAGGAGGAGGAGAGGACACGAGGAAAAGAAGCAGAGAGGAAGGATAAAGGAGACGAGGAAGTAGCAGAAGAGAGCAGGAAACAGGGAAATAGGAAGACACAGAGGGAGAGGAAATAATAGAATAGGAAACAGGAGAGATGGATTAAGATGGGAAAATTGAGATGATGATAGAAAAAAGGGAAGCAATTAAAGACAAGGGGAAAAGAGGAAGGAGATGAAAGATCAAGAGAGGAGAGCAGGAAACAGGAGAGGAGGAAATAGAACAGAAAGTCAGGAGTGTGGAGAGGAAGAAAAAGGAAAGAGGAGAGGAGAGGAAATGGAGGGGGAAAAGAGACAAGGAAAAGAAAGAGAGAAAATATTGTTGTGAGGGCCCTAAAATATAACATTAGACTGACACACACACACACACACACACACACACACACACACACACACACACACACACACACACACACACACACACACACACACACCTACCTGTTGACCTGCACGGCATCCCTCAGGACCTTTTCAGACAGACTGTAGCGCTGCAGCTGGTGAAGAATCAGACCCTGTGAGAATAAAAAAGAAAAAGGGAGGAACAGGAAGACGAAGACAAGATGAAGAATGATTTTAAGTTTATAATCTGTTACTACGTGATGAATGTGGACTGCTGTGCATTTTAATTCAGTCCTGCTGGTGGTGATGATTCTTGTTGGAACTGAGAGACACTCTTATGGGAATTATTTAACAGCAACAATGAAGCTGCCTTGCTTGTAACATTAATAGTTTCATTGTTCCTTAAAGGAAAACTGCGGTGGCCTGGTACCTCAGTCCGACTCCTGACTGCTTCTCCCTCCCCTTTTCCTGTCGTACCTTCAGCTGTCCCAAACACTGAATGTATTGAAGCCAGAGAAAATATGAACAAATACAGAACAATTCCATTTTATTGGAGAAAGTAAATCACTGACATTTTGCAATGCAGTGAGCTGCATTATTTTTGTAAGCTATATCCTTCATGAGAGGCCACAGGTGTCCATATTTGGTGATGGAGCAAAAAAAACCTAAACCTAAATGCCTTCCACTTTCACTCACCCCTCCTTTCCTCACTGAACTGCTTGCCTGCTGCGGGAAGTTGGAGGAGAAGAAGACATACTTGCCAACACTGCCACAACAAAAATAGGGTGGATTTAGGTATCAAAGACTGTGAGTTTCACAGACTTTGTCTCCTGCATTCTGGTGACTTTTAGAGAATGAAAATAACAAATAAGTAAACTGCGACGGCATATTTACTGAATCATCTCAATTTCACTTTTAATTTTCAGGAAAGAATACAGTACAACTTGTCCCTCTAGCGTTAACTTGTGTAAATCTCTGGCATAAATTAATATTCATCAGATTTCTAAAATTCATCAGTTTTTCTTCATTCATTTAGTTTTTGCCCGTAAAAGAAAATTGATGTGGCAGATTTTAAAAAATGCATGCTCCTTTCCTTTAAAACTTTCCCTAAGAAATGGAAATTCTTCTTAGAAAGTCTGGTTTGGTGTAGCTGTGTTGTGTATAAATAGTAGATTTTAAGAGCTGTACAGTGCCAGAAACAGGACGTAATACTGACAAGGAAAAAAAGATGTGGAAATCTGTCAAAACTCGTGAGAAATACTAGACAATTTTGAGCCCAGGAGGAAACAGGGAGGGGACAACAAAAAACGGGATTCTCCTGGGAAAATCGGGAGGGTTGGCAAGTATGGAGGAAAAGGAGTGGAGAAATCTTCGAGATCAACCCAGTGCACGTCTGATCTAAACAGACACATACCACTTGTTTTTTTTTTTTCTTGTTTTGCAAACTGAAATACAAGTCAAACGAAGGCAAGAACGATGCAGTGGTTCCACTTCTTGGTTTTAGGTTTGTCAAACCGATGATTAAAAAGGTGTTATTCTAAGTTTGACTAAAAAGTACATATATGTACATTAAACAGAAGCACGGTCCTGATTCATATGTTGATTATTCATCTCTCTTCAGATTACAGAATATTCAAGAGGAAAACAGATGGTGTGAGTTGTGTGATTTTGGAAAAGTTGATAGTGAGTCTCACTGTGCACACTATGATGATTTGTGTCTACAATGATGAGCGTCAACGGCTCGACAAAACCCTGAAATATTCTGTCCTAAAAACCTGGAAAAAAAGGTTGTATTAGTGTATTAGTTGTATTAGTTTTTAGTTTAGTTAACTAAAATAACCTTAATCAGAACTGATTTATCCAAACATTCAGACTAAACGTCCACACTAACTAGTCTGGGATGGGCCTTGATGTGGTGAAACCTCCAGCGTGAATGTGCAAACAGGCAGAGTGTACAGCACTCTGCACGGAGCCAATAAGAAAGAACTAGAGGAGCGTACAGAGAACAAAAGAGGAAGACACTGTTAAAGAGGAAGACACTGTTCCCTCTCCTCACGGTTAGGTCTTACAGGGCTGTCCCAGCGGACTGTGGCTAATTACATAAAACACACAAACCCTTTAGGGCTGTACGGACCCTGCAGAGGACAAGATTTTCTTCTGTCCTCAAGAGACCAAACACAAGGACAAAACGTCACAGTCTGAGTGTGTGTGTTGTGCATTACCAGTCTCTGCATGGTCTTGACATGCGTCGGGTTGATGGACAGCGCCTCCTCGTACCAGCGTTTGGCCTCGTCCATGTTGCCCCTCAGCTCGGCTATCTGCCCCCTCATGTACAGCACGTTATGGGATGTGGGGAAGAGGTTGGCGGCCTCCTGCGTGCAGGCCGAGGCCTCAGCGGGCTTCGACATGCCGGTGTACACCTCAGCTAAAACACAGATCGCAAGCATGATCGTTGAACTGTGAGTGCAACAAGTTTCCTTCTGTTTTATTAAGATGTGGAACATGTCTGTCTGTTTGTCCAATCAACTGGTAGCTTGGCATAATTACAGCCAATATTTGACCAGCAGCCTCTATCTCATAAAATTAAAACTGCGCTTCCAAGAAATACGTCACATTTTTAAATCTCTCAACCTGATGTATAAAATGACATATTTTTACAGTAGCCTAGACATCGGCAGCCAAATCTAAATTTTATTATCGATAAACATTTAAAATTGCAAAAGGAAGAAGCAGAAAATGCAAGAGAGAAACGGCAGCGAAGAAGCATAACTCAATTTTTCTCCTTCAAATTGCATCAATAAGAAAAACATTTTCAGTATCAAGGTCACCTAATGCATTCAGTGTGCTGCTGCGATGAAGACAGACAGATACAAACAAAGAGCGAGACAGACGGAGGAAATGAGTTTGAACGGTCTGCCTGTCTGTCCTCTGATTGGATGATTATATTAGCTGTGTCGCCAAGCTGGAAATGACCACCTCTGACAGGAAGCAGCTGGAGAGATAAACAGGGGCATAAACAACCACTGTCTATGGCTGTGTGTGTGTGTGTGTGTGTGTGTGTGTCTGCATCTGTTTATGTATACTCTCCAGTCTGCTTATGACTGCGTCTGCTAGTGATGTAGAAATGAGAATCGGGGCTCCAGGGCTCTCCAGAGGAAATCTAATCTGCTGTGATTGCAGAGATCATCAAACTGCCGTTACGTACAGTCCTACGAGCCGATGTCAGTACACTCACTTTAACTTCAAGTCTGTGTGTTTGATGAAGTCTAAGCTAGCAGGAGGATAATTGGGGTGAATGTTAAGTTGAGGCGGATGATGCATTTCGGTGTTAGATAGTAGGTAAGGATTGATAACTGACTAATCAATCTTTACCCACACTGTGGACAAATTTAATAAATTTGGGGAAATACGACATTTACTATGGTGAATTTGCAGCCAAAATGCTTAGTTTGCTTTAGTTTATAGATGCAGCAATTAGTCGATTGATCAATTAGCTGATTGAAAGAAAATCAGTACCCAAATATTTTCAGTAATTTTTCAAGTCAACATGAATGAAGGGTATTTATGTTCCTTTAAAAAACACATCTTCTGATGAAACAAAATGGTAATTTTAGTGGTTTCAGAAATATCAATAAATATCAATACTGAATATTTCAAATGCTTTCAATATTCTTTTTTTTTTTAAACCAGTATTGATACTCCAGTTCCAGCTGTATGCTCTCACTCACTCTTCTTCTCAACAGCAAGCTGACACACACCATCGCGGTGCCCATAGTCCCACCTCCTCTCACTTACCCACAGCGCTGTCTTCTTCTCGTCACTTGTCTCATTTGCTATATCTGTTGTCATGTTATAGTGTTATTATATCTATGTTATAATAAAAATAAAAAATGTTACGCCTTCAAAGGTTCAATTGAAATGGTAGTGAAAATGGTATTGATTATCAATATTTTTCAAGGTATTGTATCAAAAATAGAAAGTTGAAAAAAGCATTTAGTATTGTGAATTACTCAAAGGGCGGCTCTGTCTGTGCTCTTTTCTGGGTTAGTATTAGTTTCTAACAGAAACTCTCTCAACAGGTTAGTGTTGATTCTTTCCCTCCCTCAAAGATGCTGTAAGCTATTCTGCAGCAACTAGTCTTGCTGCTGAGTGTCACTACCAGGTCGTCAAATACCAATGCTTTGGGCTCGGGGCTTGGGGCCCAAAGTGCAGGTATTTGATGACCTGGGAATGAGACTCAGTGATCAACAATATATATATAGGGGCTTTACGGGATTTATAGGCCTGAAGAGATAAACTTATCTAGTGTTTTATGACAAACTGCAAAAATGTATTGTCTGGTGAAGCTTCAAATTTATCTTGTGACTTAGAGAAGTCCTGACCCCCGAGGTTAGGAACCACAGATCTAAGTCACTCTGGTAGAACTATCAAGTGCATTCTAATATACGCTGATGACATTATTTGCTAACATCAAGAAACGTTCGCTACAGTTACTTCATACCAACTAGGGATTAGGACCTCCAGTGTGTTTACAAGTCTGTTGACTGATGTGTCCACACACACGACCAGAGGTGTGTTCCAAGACAGGTTCAGAGGGGCTAAATGCTACATGAGCCTGCAGGATGTAACAGGTCAGAGTTTTGTATGTCGTCAATTCTAACCTCAAATTCAGATCAAGGCTAACAGGGCAGAGACACGGTGACGATGGGATGTTAAAACCCTTCACTGAAACTCACAGAGGTCATTTTAGAGCATGTACAAATGTATTGCACAATAATCGGTTGCATTTTGTAACAGATGGCCTGAATGCAATATGTAATAAATTTCCCCGGATTTTGCAATAAATTATTACATATTGCGATGGCGTTACATAAAATTTTTTTATGATGAAAATATGATAATTTGGTGCATTATGAAATCATCTACCAAAAATGATACCTTCATTTATAAGAAACTATAACACTATAACAACAATATTTATTTTATAAATTCTGGCATTATTTTCAGATTTCAATTACAATTTGATTAGGTTTAGGCGATGAAACTAATTAGTTAGATAAAAACATTGGCTAGTTGCTCCATTGGTGAAAACTGCATTGTTGCATGTTGACACCTGTGTGCTAACAACATCTGCCTTTAATATATGAGATATTTAATTTAGCATAATTGTTAAAAATATAACATCTGTACAGATGAAGACATACAGTTTGGTTGGTTTTTACTGCTTGCTTCAAGTTTCATTATTACATTTCCATTATAAAAAAAGTGCAACTCTTGCATTTTTAATAACTACAGTATTATGAAATTATTCATTACAAAATACTGGGAAACGTATAAATACTGCATGTGCTCAACAGTGAGGTTCCACAAGTTAAAATTCCATTCATACTCCAAGTTTAGGATTTAGATTATTAGTCATAATGTCGTAACCATCCAAAATGGACTGACCACAAGACATGAGGTTGTGAAACAACAGCAACAGTGTTTTCCTGGGAAACTCCAGCAGTGTTTGGTGGATTAAAAACTAAACCCGACCTTCAATCAGCAAGAGGTTGAGTAGATAATGACTGAATTTTCATTTTGGGGTGAACTGCCTTCTCAAGAAATATATGTTTTATCCACAATGTCATAGAGAAGTACTCCAGTACCCACAATCCTAAAGTGTAACAGCTAAGTCTCTGATTGGCAGAGCTCGCTGTTACCATGGAAAAGTAGTTTCAACAGCAGGCTGGCTAGTTTATTAGCTAACATGACAAAAAGAATTTAAAAAGAAGCAGTATCATTCACTCTTAAAATAATCATGTATACAGTCTTGCACCTTTGTCTTCTTCTCCTCTTTTTTTCATTCCAAATTAAATGTTTTATGGCTATGATTCTTCTCATAGTTGGTTTGCTTGTTCCAGGCTTAAAACTCTTTATATAAGGATTTTCTGAAACATGAACTGAGTGAGCGAGTGGGAAATTTACTCCCAGAACAGCAGAAAAAGTGGGTGGTCAATGTTGAGCTCTATTCAGCCTGTTCATTATAAAATATGGGTGTTATTACTTGGTGTTAATACTTAATGAAGTGGAAAATTATTACATTTTGCATAGTTACTATATAATGTGGTGCCAACTGAATGTTAAGGTAACATCAGCATATGTGTTTTTACAGTGTTTTTGTATGTGGCTGTGGTCAGACAGGAACCACAATCATCATCTCATCTTAGGCTTTCTCACTCTGTAAATCTTATTTATAAAAATATACAAAAATCCAGTTTTAAAATAAAGCAAACCATCACAGTGCCTTTGTCTGTTGCATTTTCATGTATGTGCTGTTCATACCTGCATGCAGCCAGATCTGAGCCAGGGTCATCCAGGGGTGCAGGGGTCCCTGTTTGGGGGCGCTGCTCTGCAGGGACGAGGCGACCTCAGACAGAGCCTGCTCTACGCGACTGGCTGCTATAGATGTAGCATGAACCGAACCTGCAGGGACAGAATCAAACCGTCACGCACACAGTCTCCTTCAGGTACCTACTTACTACTACAGCAGCGTGAGGCAGCCATGTGCCACAGTGCAGGTTTTAACTCAACCAAACACAACAGCAGGTTTCACTGGTTCTCACAGCCTCAGAGAGAGAAGAGGAAGAGTGAAATCTGGAGTGTTTGGTTGCAGTAAAAAGCTCAAGATTCTGGGCCGACGTCGGCACAGTTTCCTGCTCCTGCACTAAAGCCTTTAATCAGTCCACACCATTCCACACGCTTCAGCACACAGTGTTATGGCCCTGGATTAACCAGGTCAAAACGAATTAATTTCTGCACCACCATGCATCAACACTGCACCAACCTGCACTCTGCTGATTAGTAACTGAAAGAAGTGGGTCTCTGATTTTGTCTCTGCATTTTAATTACATCAGATTATTACAGGGACGCAAAATGGCCACCACAAGGGACTGCAGATGCACACTGCAGATCTGTGAAAGCAAAGCATAACATAATGTCTGTGTTCTCAACTTCTATAATATTTTCCACATATTATCATAATCCTCTAATGTTACATAAAACATAACATACACATGGCTGTTTCTGTTATATATATAATCTTTTTGTTTGATCTTTTCATGGAGTCATACGAGTGCCATAAAAATGATTAAAGGTCTAGGAGAATAAGAAAATAAATGCAGAAATATAAAGAATAACTAAACAAATAAATAAGTAAATAAAAATGTGGACACAGAAATATAGAAATAGAAGGGAAATAAAAAAATATAAAATTCATTTTTTAAAATGTATATTTATTTGCATAGAAATATATTTCTATGTATATATATTTTTTTATTCATTTCTTTTCATATAATGTATTGTTTTTTTTATTGTAATTAACTTGTACTGTTCCCTGATGCGTTTGCTTGAATGAAACCCTGCCAGGATTCATGTGTTTTCTTTTTAAAGGAATAGCAAAAATAACGGGGAAAAGAATAAGAAAAAATAAAGGGATAAAAATGAGTAATGATGTGGAAAAACAAATTAAAACAATTTAAAACATACAGAAAAATGTAATAACTGACATGCAATAAATAAATCAACATATATTTTAACAAATATATACAGAAATAAATGAGAAAATTAATGTGAAAATAAATGAGAAAGGTTATCATTATTATTTTACATTTAGTTATTTATTTGATTTATTTACTGTTTGATTTATTCCTCATTATATTTCTACACTTATTTCCTTATTCTTTTACAATGTTAGTCTTTTTTATGGAAAAAAAAACACTCCTCTGACTCCATATTTTTGAACGTCAGTCACAACTGATTCCAATGATTTGGACTTTAATGTTAATGGATTTGGAGTTTGATGTTTTAGCTTTACAGAAAAGATTTTCTCAGTTGCTCAGTGTTTAATACCATATAATATAGATACTGTTATTATGCCATTTCTTTCTTAAAACAATTGGGAAAAGTAACGATTAAAACAGTGTTAGACTTACAAGTGGTTGACAACATTTTCAATTTTGGGCTTGCTTTGTTTTATTGAATTACCATGTCAATTGCAGCCTAAAGGGATTAGATAACATAAATATGTGCCTTTTATACAATAAACTATTAAATACATTAAACATGAGTGATGAGCGCAGCTCACTGGAATAAAAGCTTTACTTTAATAAAACATCTCCCCTCTGTTATTATTCTAGACTCCCATGGCGTGATCTAAACTCCCAAACACCCTTTCCTCCTTTCACTACATTGATATGAACTCTGTTGGTGTTTTAAGAGATAGAAACTTCCCATGTGTGAAAGATGAATAAGATAAAAAGAAAAAGAAAAGATATGAATATTAAAGCTCTGTGAAAGATGACTGAATTTAGGGGAATGACAAAAAGTTGCCTTTCTCTCTCAGATAACACAAAATTTCAGAAGCCTGGTTTGAAGGGATATTGTAAAAAGTAAAAAAAATGGACTTTTGCTCCTCCTCTTGGCTCTGTTTTCAGGCTTTTAACAATCTAACCCTTGATTCTGGCCAATCACTGGTCAGTAAGATAGTTAATTGCTGAGTTGAATTACCAGGTTGTCAAATACCGACACTTTGGGTTGATGGCTCAGTCTGAGCCAAGAGCCAACTGTCTGTGAGCCACCAATGCAAAGCGCCAGTCTTTGATGACCTGGGAAGGAGACCCAACAATCGATTATCTTTCTCCAGAGCTGCTTACCACACCTTAAATACTGACGAAAATAAATCACTCCTGCTTAGTGATGCATCAAGTAAATCTGTCTTCCAGCTTACTCAAAGGTTACAGAAAACTCACTGTTGATTAGACACTTTTCATCAATCACTCCATTTATCTTCATCCCACTTGTTTTTCCTTGCATTTGCCTCTTTTACCCTCCTGAATACACTGTTCTAATCACGCACTGCAACGCCTAAATCTCACATAGACAGTAAGGTCCTTGACAGCAATATGACAGAATAAAACTCTACTTGTTCAGTAACACAGTTGGAGAAAATGGTAGAGAAGTGGTTTTGTATGTTTTCATATGGATTGCTTTCACTTAAACCATTTTGTGCCCCTAAAGTTCAAGTCAATCTATCAACTGGATATTTGTACAAAACAAAAATCAATAAAACTGATAAACCTTGAGGCATTAGAAAAATCGGATTTTAAACATGGTGAAACAAGTTTATAGCCTTGCCGACAGGTTACTGAGGAAGCTTCCTGCAGTGGCTCGTGACTAAAATGTGGACAATTCACACAGCAACACATGCACCAAAGCTGCTCATTGAATTAAAGGAATACACTGACTTACAGGAAAAAATAACATTAATCACCACAGCAGAAGCTGGTGAGTGTATTTCCCCTCTGTGCTTCTGCCTCTGTGTAATGCAATTTTAGACCCATATATGAGTAGGTACAGTGAGCTCCGCTGGTAGCAAATGAATCTACTAACTTGATAACAGATGCACAGAGGTGAAAATAATGCATATCTTTATAGATTATTAATAGTATCTCGTCACTAATGTTTCCTGTGGACCATTTACTTATTATTTATTACTTCACGAAACCTTTCCACAGTAGCTTTCCATTATGGCAAATGAATTATGACACTTTGGTAAAATTACTGCAAACAGTTCTGTGTCATGCTCACTCTACTGTTAGTATTTGTCAATATTACAGCCACATTTCACACATGATTAGTGCTACAAGCAGGAAGCTGCTCAGTCATCTCCTTTCTAGCATTGCTCTGTATTTTTTGCCTTCCTTCAGTAAAGCAAAAAAAATACAGATCCATTAATGGTCCAGGCTGGTAATCGGTTTGAAAAGGGGGTCAACCGATTACCGGCCTGGACCATTAATGGATCTGATATTCAGCATGTTTACAGTTTTTTTTTTGTAATGTAATTTTTTTTTTTTTTTATCATTTAAAAACGTGTTGCTTTTTTTGTTTTAAGATAATGTTGAAAAGTTCTATTTTATTAAAAAAATATATGTTTAAAGGCATTTAAGTACAAATTTAAGTTTTGGGAGTTTTACTTATTTTTACTTTATATACTTTATAAAACTTTAGGGAGCTAGTTAACTGTAAGAAATCCTGCTCGCAGTTCTCTGCCCTTTTTGTTTCACAATAATGTTTTGTGTATTGTGTTGTAATTCATTCTAAAAGATTGCCACCAAAATCCAAAGTTGTTCCCTGAAAACTTTGACACTGCTTCAGTCTGACTAATAAATAATGTGTTTTTGGAGAGATATTCCCCTCAAGTCGTTGTATTCCTTTAATTGTGCTGTATTGTATTCTGTATACTGTACCAACAACCGGATAAAAACTGTGTACAATTCTCCTGGAAACTGGCTGCGGACATCACGTTAAAGCAGACAAGATATATGTACATATTTTCTCTGATATATTGTACATATATCCGAACCTCATTGGGAAAAGGAAAGTCAGCGGGGACCAAAAGGTGGACAGAACAATGGATGAAAAAAGGAAGGTCAGATGGAGGTTACATGACTACTTACAAACAGAAAACATGGAGGAAAAACCAAGAGTGTTAGCGTCCTGAAGGCCGCCTTGAAAAACGGAGGGATGGGAAAAAACAGAAAAGACGATTGTTAATGATTGAAAGAGAGAAAGAGACAGAGAAATAATTATGATAGAAAAAGAACGCTGGTCCCAAAAGTAAAACTGTAGAGCAGCGAGGAAGTTGTCATGCTTCAGAAGAGCCTTTTAGATCACACTGCGTAAGACATCCTGCTCCCTCTTGTGCCTTTTTCATACTGTAATCTGTAGTAGTAAAGACCGGAAAGTTTAATTAGAGGCTCATTCTTCTCTGCTTTTGTAATTTTCTTGGGTTCAAATTTGTTCTCACAATGAACAATTAAGACAAAAACTAAGTACTCACTCATCAAAGTTGTTCCAAACACAGTAACAAAAGAAAAGTCAGAGTTTCAGTAACTGCAATCACTGTGATAGACTTATAGTGAGAGTTTTAAATAATGTAACTGTCCTCAGGCTGACTGAGAACAATCATGTTCTGGAGAAAAAAATTAATTGTGTTTTTTTTAATGCAGCTAAATAATTTACCTAAATAATAACCATTATTTTGCAGAGCAAACATCATTAGTAGAAGAAATGGCAACAAGGAGAGACAACATAAGGTTGGAACCGGGAAACGAGACAAATTAATGTTGGCTCAGATGAAAAATCTTCACAGAAACCGAGCGAGAAAGTAAGGAGGAGTATGCAAAATAGTAATGAAAACAAGAGACAAACGGCCGGAGAAAAGCAGATACATGTGAAGAGAAAGTTAAGATGTAATTTTCTTACAGTTCTTTAAAAAAAAAGAACCCTGCTGATCTCTAAATCCTGCCTGCATCAAGTTTGGAGTTTAAATATGTGATGTGTGTCGACTGGGTAAGATCACCCGAGACCTTGATTAAGTCGCAAAAATGCAAAGCAACTGCAACAGGTCCATCAGGTCTCAACTGCACTCTAATTCACAGCACAGTGTCTGTTTTACATGTTAACATGTGCACATTAACAGCAGTTCTGAGAGCTACGAGTGACTATGAAGCACATCCAGCACTCCGGGGGGGTTAGTTAGCTTGGTTTTAAACTCCTTGTCCATGCTTGTGAGGTTTGAACGACCACTCAAATTCAAGATTCACCTCGTCAACAGTCTTGGTCATAAAAGAAGCATACTGTTTAGTTTTTGGGACATCAGCTCATTGGCCATCTTACTAGTTGAGCAAGTGATGAGAAAATTCCCAAAATGATCCACATGTCTCTAACAAACCGCTCACTCCAGTGCTCAGAGTTAACACTTTACCAAAAAGCTGTGATAGCAGGCCACTAATGTCATCCAAATAAGAAAATGAGATCTGGAAAACTATTTAAAATGACGGTGGGCAACGTTAATACAGGTATATTATATATAACTAGGTCTGACAGGTTCTGCAGTTTAGGAAATGTGATACAAAATTGAACAGCTACCTTGCAGCACTTCAAATAATCTGCATAGCTGCACTCAAGAGTCCAGGACTCAAACTTGACTTTAGTTCAGGAGTATATAAATGATTCAACTCAGGCTAAACAGACAAGTCTAGTTATGCTCAATATTTCTATATCATTTTTATTGTCAACAAATGTCACAAAAATAAACAATACTGGCATCCTACTAATAATGACTGTATATATTACATCTGATATATCCTATTCCTCTGTGCAATAGAGCACCACTGTCATCCAAAAACTAATTAAAACCACATCAGTGAGCCTCACTGTTGTCCTGGGTGACATTTTTCTTCATTACAACGACCATTAGGAACAAATACAATCTCTAGTCCTGTTTGAGTAACATTTGCTAAAACCCACCAAAATGAAACTATTTATTTTTTCATGTCTTTAGTGGCTTCATGGGTTTGGGGCCAAGAGACACAGGCAGGGCAAGGAAGTTAACTCTAACTAACTCAGACAACCCACTCATCAAGGTAATGAACCCATTAGATCACACCATAGTTTGTCTTTTTTTTTTTTCAACATATATTGAATTTTGCAGTTTTTCTTTTCATTTTTGTTCATAAGAGATCTGATATGAGAGATTACTGTAAATATGTGCCTTGGAGTACTCACAATAATATGCCACTCTAAAAAATAAAATTAGGATTGCCTGAATTATGGCTATATTTCACATAGGAGTTACAACTATAGTCTTCTACATGAGACACTGCTAGTTGACAAATATTTATCAACATACTGTATAACTCAGAGCACCAGGGCGAGAAGAAAACATTGTGAATCATCTCATTATTGAACACACAAGTTAACCGATGAGCCAATCTCCAAAAATCTTTCAGGTCACTCTCCAAACCATGCTACAGGCCGACATAGACGTGAAGGTGGATTACTATTGGAGGAGAGCTGGCGGAGAGTGACGTGGTTGCAAAAGGAGTGAGCCCTGGTCCTGATGGGCACAGGAGGAAGAGAAGGAGGAGGAGGAGGAGGAGGAGGAAAGAAGGATGGGTTTTTTGGTGGAGGAGGAGGCTGGAGGATGAAGACAGGGGAAGAAGGAGAGGACAGTGGGGAAGACAGTGGGGAGGACAGCGAGGAGGACAGTGGAGAGGACAGGGTGGAAATGGTGGATGGGGAGGTGGGAGAGGTGGGGGAGATGAGTTCGAAACCAGAGTGAGAGGAGGAAGAACCTGAGACTAAAACAAACAAAGGAAAGAAAACAGAAATGTGTGAAATTAATCAAGGAATAAATAAAGGAAAGAAACAGAGGTCACTGGTTCTCAATCTGCATATACTTTTTACAAACTGGATACAGTACTTCTAAAATGCTCTTGTATTGTAAAAGAACCAAAATGTTGCCAAACCAGGAATCAATAAAATATAGTGAGGGGAAACATTTTTCTAAGCACATTTTCCTTTGAAGGGACAGTTTAGATCATTTAATGTGGGGTTGTATAAGGTACTTATCCACAGTCAGTGTATTACCTACACTGCTGGTCAAAACATCCCCAGTTTGGAGAAACAGAGAAGAGTACCACCATGGACGCTAAGCAATGAACTGCTTGGATAGGGACAGCAACAAAAGGTATTTTAGCAACTTAAAAAAGGCCCACCAAAAAATAAATGAATAAATAGGTAAATATGTCTGAGTGTAAGCTTTACTTAGAATATTTTCACGGCTTAACTTTGCCATCAGACAGCCTTTTCCAACTGAAAACTGTTGTTATATAAGCCAAATATCATACCCTCCCCAAACAAACCAAACTCCATGGGCAAAATCACTAATTTTATCTTCCCAAACACAGGACTTGCTCATCTACCACTGCCTCTTTGTTAGTTAGTGCGTGTTATTGTGGGACATTGGTGTTTTAAAAGGATAGTTTGGATTCTCCAAAGTCATAAAATAACACAAACAAACTAAGAGACTGAGGCAGTGGTAAGTAAGCAACTCCTGTATTGTGCAAGGTAAAATTACACATGGAGTTTGGTTGGTTTGGGAGAGTGATATTTGGCTTTTGTAAAGGTGGTTTCCCATCAGAAAGGCCACTGACGCTGCCAACAGGTGTATATTGCTTAGCTTATGTGCTGGCACTCCTCTCCGCTTCTCCAAACTGGCAGTGTGTCAAATGGCATCTACTCTAGATAATACACTGACTGTAATACACCGAGGAATGAGGAACAATAGATCAATAAAAACAAGAAAGAGGAATCCATATCCCTCTTGATGCCCTTTTAAAAATTAAATCATCATTGACAATTGGAGAACTACAAAGGCATTATAGAAACTATTAGACAAGAGGAATGAATTGTTTGTGTGTGAGTCTATCTTTACTGAAAAACACTGAGAACAACAGGATTAGTTTCACAGTGGAGGTCCGAGGGTTCCTGGGTCAAACTTAAAAAGCGTGTGTGTGCAGATGTGTGTGTGCATACCAGTCTCAGGGTCACTGAAATCAGGCAGAGTCATGGCATTGAGCTGTCGTCTGTCTGCTATGGCTCTGTCCAACAGACTGCTGCCACGCCCGGAATCACTGCCACACACAGACACACATTATGTTTACTCACGACCACAGATACACACACAGACAGATACAGATACTCAGATAGACAGAACAAAGCAGAGTGCCAGTGTTTTTGTAGGCTGAATAAACTCAGCCTTGTTATAATAAAAGTGTTTACTTAGTACAGATTTACACATCATTCAATCTAAATGGGTTACACAAACAAATTCTTACATGGAGGTTAGCTGTTGCTCCATATTTACATCCAGTAGCTGCCAGGTTTAACTGTTGTGTAGCTAAGTGAATAATCAACACTACTGGCATTAGCAAATATATGACCCTTTTAGACTGAAAAGTGAAAGATGTAATATGAAATATGGTCAAGATATCTGACCTGACTCTTGATCAAAATGCTGTTTAATAATGATGTAAACTAGAAATATCTTAACTTAGATTTAAAAAAAAAAAAAAACACTAAATTTTGATTTATAAAACTATAAAGCTGAGTTCTCCTGCTCACAGAGCTGTGCCTACACATTCCAGAATGCATTGCATGCAAGCCTCCGATGCCCGCATTGCTGAGTACCATCACCCTAGCCAAACCTTAACCCTATTAAGCTATTACTTAGTTGGCCAAGGTAGCAAAAATATTCATCTACCGTGGTCCCTGGTCACCCAGAGACAGACTACAAATCCAAGCTGAAAGAGCTTGTAGCTCTTCCTTAACACCAACTACATCACTGTAACTGCTTTAATGACTACATTTACCATCAACACTGACTGAACATACGCATGAAAAGTGCCGAAATTTCCCTAAGTATTAGCAGTTAGGTTTTATATATTGTTTGGCCTCCTAAAACTGTTATTTTGGCCGGTATTGGTGCAACCCAACAGGGCCATAGATATGGTTTCAGCAACAGAGATACAAGTGACTGAGGGGGCTTTTTCCCCCTTACTATAAAATAATATTTGTTGCCTTAAAAAATGGCTAAATAACATAAGGGTGTGTGTCCATAGAGCATATTTCTGTGGCAGAAAAGTGCTGGCAAAGCACTTGTGCAGCGAGAGAAAAAAAAACACTATATGGACACGACCCCTGAGGCTACTGTTTCAAAATCAAACAATACATTTATTAATCAGAGCATTCAGATGAGAACGTAGCACTAGCAGAACACTAAATATTTATTATATATTCATGAACGATTCTCTGTCAAAAATCTCTCTCAGCAGTGCAGCTCACTCCAATATGATGTAAATGAGTTTGCTCAAATATGAGTAGGAACAAATCTGTCCTCCCACAATAGTGGTAGGGACATGTCACTACCGTCCGTATGCAAACCTACGCCCTTGAGACATGATTTAGTTAATCACTAGTTTGAATGAATGAAATTAAAACAAACATCAGGATTAGCATTTGCATTTAGGGAGTGTGTGTGTGTGTGTGTGTGTGTGTGTGTACCTGGGGTTAGTAAGGTTGTAAAAGCTCTTCCAGATTTGCAGCATGTGTTTACAGGTGAGCAGTGCTTCCTCTGGTCCTCTACACATCGACTCCAGCTTCACTTTTGTGTACAGCAGACTACGACACACAGCACAAACATAAACACACAATAAGATAACACTCTATCCAGTGAAACAGAAACACAAATATTTTTGCTGCATCCAAAATCACATACTATGCACCACATACCCAAAATACTGTTCAACAAATGTTTGTGTAAATAAACAGTCAGTATCTTTTTGGATGCACAGTTCTACATTTATCACATCACTTCCTTAGAGCCTCTTCGCCAGCTGGAGACACCTGACCATGGTAACCTGTGCCAATTCCAAACTAGTTCAAAAAATATATTACACCTTGCATTTAAATTAAAGTCTTGTTGTTGTTACGCCAGAGGTGAATTGGTCACGGTGCGCCTTTGTCTGTTATGTTGCTGTGCACTGTGGGATATTTATCTCGGCGTAGTGTCCATTGCTTGCATACAGTAATGTTTGCTCAAAAGAGTATGCATCTTACTAAGCAGCATGTTAGTACAGAATTTTGGACATGGTGTTTATGTGTGCTTTATATTAAATGTTGTGGCAGTGTGTGTGAGTCTTACTTGAAGTTCTCAGGGTACTCGGACAGAGCCATCTCTATAATATTGAGAGCGTCGTGGTAGTGTTTCTGAGCAGAGAGCAGCAGAGCCAGCAGATGAAGGGAGTGGACGTCATCCCCTTGAAGCTGCAACGCCTGTCGGACATAGCCTAGAGCTTCGGGGATCTACACACACACACACATACACAAACTACAGGTTTTCACTACAGTCGGGACACAAAGTACCATGTAAAGTAACAGATGTTCCCTGAGTTTGACTGCCTGGCATCCATTATTTTTATTCATACATGGTGATTTTATCCTGTTATTACCTGTCGGGATACAGCAAGCTGCAGTGCCAAGTAGAAGGCTGCTAGGTGGTCAGTAGGAGAGAGACTCTGAGCTCTACAGGGGAAGAGGGGGAGATTTTTTGTGTGTTCAGACATGCTGAATAAAAAGTTAAATAAGATTAGATTAAACTTTAAAGATCCCTGTGGGGAAATTGGGTCGCTACAGAAGCAAAGACGGCAAAGTAATGGAACATGTAAGAAATCAAACCAGAGGATATTTAAACAATAAATAATGCATATTAAGACCATTTCACCTTATTAATACATAAAACTCTGCCTTCTTAGTTGCAGACTTTATCACAGTCTCAAAGAGGAATAACACATGTAGAAACAGCATCAATGTTTAAAGTGTGTGTGTTTTGCAGGATCATTCTCAGAACATACACATGGATGGACAGCATATAAGTCATACACTATTCACAGCGATGACATACTGTGCAGATGATACAGGTAAATATAATGGACTGATGAGGGAGTAAATTCATAGCAGTTTTCTAACATTTTGTCAGACTGTAAAGCAGTTTGTGCTGTGACACAATAATTCTGAGGGAACCGTGGGTGTGAAGGAGAGAAAACAGAGAGCAGCATGGCTCAGTCCCAACCTCTGGAAGGCTCCCAAAGCTTTCCTCTGGTACTCCTCCTGTGTGCTTCGCAGTGATGCTGCAGAGACGCAGAGAGACGGAGTCAGGGGCAGAGTGAGAAAGACAGAATGCAGTCAGGTATGTTATTAATAATACAAGAAGTGCAACAGTCAGTGGAGGCACACAACAATATCTAATGTACTTGTAGAGGACTATTTCAAGTCCTGATGTGTCTGTATACGAAGACATCACATGAAGAACATTAAATAGAAATAGATACATGCTCCTTTCTGGTGTATTTTAAAAATTTCACAGGAGTTCTATGTTGTCATCACTCAGTCAGCGTTCTCACAAATTTTCCATTTAAAAATTCAATACTTTTCCAGACTCAGAGAACTAGAGTTCTCTGTAGATTTCTTCAAACCATATTTTAATACAAATACCTTGATGTTTATTATGTAAATACATGATTTAAAATCCAGCTGTTAACAGGTAGGTTACATTCTGACTTTGTATGCTATTATACAGCCAAATAATTGCCAGAAGATTGTAGCTAGGTATCTTAGCTCATACAAATCAATCACTCCTGTGCAGAAAGTTAGACCACATTCTACTGTTAAACAATTCTGACCAGAGAAATTAAACTAAGCAGTGCCACATATACATATATGTTATTTTTCCTGAACATATTTAATACATGTGAGAGACAGACAAAATCATATATCAACAGTTTTGACCAAATACCTCAGTGTCAACATTGGGTCAATATAAAGGATGATTATTTGTGCTTTCACAAAATATTAACACAATAACATTTCATATTAGGTTATTTTCAATGCTATGTATGCAATGAATACGGAGCAACTCAAAGAGATTGCTACGTTTTTTTAAAACCAACGTCTGGAACTCTTGGGACAGAGCTGTTCTGCAGGCTGTATTATACAGGCATAAAGGCAGTTCTGTGTAGGAGTGTGCGTTCAGTAACACGCCATACGTCTAGCCTTGCTTCCAGTGACATATTACTCGCTCTGGCCCGTGCTCTCACACATTGGCTGCACTGGCTGCCTCCTCCAAATGCAAGGAAAAACACTCTTGTACTGCTTGTATGATTAATTTATTTTAAAATGTTCTTCATTTTATATTTCAGAAAACAGAATCAGGACAATAGTCTGAAAACACTAATATTTTTCCATACTTTTCCAGACCAAGAAATGACTAAAAGTCATATTCCATACTTCTCAATAAAGCGTAAGAACCCTGTATAGTAGATTGGCAAAAGGGGGAAATCTCCCAGAGTTCCTTCCTTAACACTATACTAACCAAAATCATATTCCAGACTCTTTCAAAGTAAGAACCAACAAAGTGTCTTAATTTAGCAACTTTTCTAGTTGAGGATGCACAAGAACACATACACACAGAGACTTACCATCCGTGGCTTTGAGGCTGTAAACCAGCCCGATGGCCAAGTAGCCTTTGGCTCTGAACTCAGCTGCTTTCTCTCCCATGTCAATCACCATCTTTGCAAAGCACTCCCCCTCATCCAGCTGAATTGTGGGTCATGTAATGAGAGAGAATGAGCAAAAAACAGGAGACATTTTGGGGTAAAATTAGATTATTTATGCATATATTTAAGTCCCTAAGGGGCTGTGCCCACCCGAGCATTTTTTCCTGAGACCAGCATATGGGAATGCTGCCTACAGACTCAAGCATGATGAGGCACTGAGTGCTGAACCTTTGGCATTTTTTTGTTTTTTTTTAGCCGCAGTGAGTTGCTGTACTTGTCACTGTCACTTTTTACCCAGCTGTCCAATCACAGTACAAATACCACAAACTGTGTCCTGCTCATACAATACTCCTTGAACTGAGCTCCATACAACTTCAGCTCGTCACTGCACGATGGTTCTCACCGAAATGTTTCCTCGCCCACAACATTTCATGAACCCACAGAGACTGGTGGGTCTGTCCTTTCTCCCTACGCGCTTCAGTCTTCCCTTGATCCAAGAGCAAGTACTCTGCCTTCCTCCAACATCTTAACATTCAGTAGTTGCTGATAACACAAACTACCTGCAAAATAAATTAACTGTTACTTCTGTGGACATTTCATATCATAGCAACCAAAGTGTTCCAGCCAAAAAAAAAAAAAAAAAAAAGCTGCGCCTCCAAAGCACTCTCTCAGTTGGGTGTTTTCAAGGAGCACCTGGTGTTTTCAGCTGGAAAAAATGCTTTGGTGGACACAGCCCCTAAGATATTTCAGTAACTAGCTGTATTTGAGTTAATGTTGACAGGACGGCCCTTACCCAGTGCAGGGGTCCGATACAGAGCTTGACAGCCAGCAGTGGGATGGTGGGGTCATCGGGCTTCAGACGAATACACTCTTTAAGGACCTTAACGGCACGTGCTGATTTCCCAGCTGCCATTAGCGACAGGGCAAGCTGATACCACAAATGGAACTCCTCAAAGGCAAACTTCATGGCTCTCTCCAAACACTGGAGACATCGGAAAATAGGACACAGTTCATCAGAGTGAGCAGGGCGTCTGTACGCTGTATCTAGATGTACAGCTATTGTGGAGACAATTAGATTGTAATAAACATGAACTTGTTTGGGGAAATGAATGTGAAAAACACTTGAAGTGATAGTTTAAGTGGGTGTACTACAAGTGTGGGCTTTTAACACTTTTCACAATCACTATGATTGTGACTGTGCAGCCCACAGAGGGATTACTCACCTCTGACAGCATCTCATACTGCCCTCTCCTGCCCAGAGCGATAGTCAGCAGGTCGTACACCACAGAGGCAGACTGCAGGCTGATGATCCGATCATTGTTGTGTTCAGGAATTCTGCTCAGGACTGCGTCACGGTTAGCCTGAAACACAGATACAGATGTAGAGGAGGCACAATTGTTGTTGAGGATCCACTGCTATATGGAGGGCCGTGAAATCTTTTCCAAAGAGTGTGCTTGTGTCTCACCATGGACTCACTGATGAGCAGCAGCAGCAAAGCTTCTTCTGTGTTCTCCTGAGGGCAAAACAGACTGAGAGAGAGGGAGAGAATTGCACCGAGAGAGTCAGAAAGATGGAGTTGGATGAGGATGAGAGGAAAAGAGAAAAGGGAAAAACAGAGAAAAAGTGTTAAGGGGAAGATGGAGCGAGCTATTGGTGGAAAAAGTACCTTGGCAACAGTTTCATTTTGGGAGCCATGTTGGCCATTTTCCACTGTATTCCCACTTGAGCACCAACAAACACATTATCACTTACTTCTCTCCCGAGTACACTCGTGGGCGTCGGCTTAGGCTGTAATTCTTGCTGTGAGTGTGTCCTTGCCGTGTGGGATCGTCCAATGGCGACACTGTGGGCGGGTCTTCCAGAGGAGACCAGTAGCTCTGTTCGCACATTCCTCTGAGCAAGATCTCTGCAAGCTGTCTGGCTATGGTCTGCATGCACGACACACATACATGAACAGTTGGCAGAAACACTCTGGTACCAGCACAGCAGCAATCTGTTTGCTTGGGGCTTACTTTGCTTCTAATATACTAAGAAAAAAGTTACATAAATAATGATTCTTGTGTCAACATTTACAAACAAAATTGAATATTACGTCTATTTGCTTATATTGAGTTTTGTATCCACATCGACTAAAGTCTGCATTTCAGTTTCATTCAGCATGAATCATCAGCTAAGCAGGGACAGATGCACTGATGGAAGAATATAAACAATAATACTGACTGATCAACAGCAAACTGTTTTTGTAAATTGTCTATTTTTTACAAAAGAATTTATCAGTAATACAGCGAAGATGGAAAAAATATGAATGCATTGTGCTGTATGATATAATGCTACTTGTAGAAAAAGTTAGTCTGGAGCCTTAAGATTTTTTCTACAAACTGGAATTTTTCAAAGTCTACTGATTGAAGCAAAAAATAATGATTGGTGCAGAAGCAGTGACAGTTTTAAAGGAATAATTTGACATTTTGGGGAAAAAAAGTCATTTTTTTGTTGAGAATTCGATGAGAAGATTGATACCACTTTTTTTTTTTCAAATTTAACTAGCACCAGTAGCCAGTTAATTTAGCTTAGGATAAAGATGGAAAAGTGGCTAACAGCTCGTCTGGCTGTGTCAGAAGGTAACAAAATCCACCTACCACCACCACCTGTACAGCTCACAAATGAACACACTATGGCATAAAAATGACAAGCTGGGGGTTAGGTGTCAGACTTCTTCTTGGCTAGAGGAGGATCTGGGCTAATGTTCAGCAACAAAGCCAGTGAGTGTAAATCCCAAAATGTCAAACTATTCCAAGTCAAAGTCAAAGGAGAAGGTGAGGTGATGCAGCCTCCCGACCCATCTCTCACCATGCGCAGGCTCTGGGTGGTTCTGTTCTCAACAGCCCGAAGAATCTCCCGAAACCGACCCACGCCTCGTGTCAGGTTTCTATGGCAATGCAGTGATGAAACCGGAAGAAAAACACTTGTCAGTCTGTAGTTCGCTCATTTGTGAAGGCAAGAGATCTGTTTCATATTCCACACAACATCCAAAACATTTTCAGGTTTTTATCTATATGTGAGTCAGTGAATAATGAATGTCTCGACTTTGCCAGTTTCCAAGATGACACAGCAAAAGCCTGTCTTAAGGTGTTGCTGTAAAGCCGAGTAATCTCCAGCATTAGCATTCACGTCTCAGGACTTTGAACTTTGATGTTTATTTAATGTTTTTTAGATTTTTAATGCTGCTTTGGTAATTTTGCATGCTGGTAGCTTCAAATGAGGGCAGGTTTTTTAAGGTTATTTTGGTCAGAAATTATGTAACGTGTAGGGGTGCAGCGGATCGCAGTTGACCTGTGTACCATACGGATCGCCCTCTACGGTTCGGCACACGTGTGATCCACGGACTACATGCGAGCATCATAGATTTACTGTCACTGTTACTTTTGTATAAGTTATAATACCCGAAATCTCAATGTAGAGTTGCAGTGAACAGACAGGACAGATGCTGCTGTATGCAGCGCATCTCTGTGAAGAGCGACTGATTTAAAAGCCGTCACATCGCCTTGAGTGAAATCCAATAACTTTTTTCACTGATGTAACTCTGCTATCACCAAAGAGACAGATGATAAAACTGTGATGTTCATTGAAACTTTGGTGATATCAGCTGTCTTAACTTCTACACAGCTCCTCTCTGCTCACCAGTGCAGCTCTGTCTCGCCCCGTCTGTGACACAGTGTGTCTGCTGATTGATTACTCATGACTGCTAATGTGCTGTGCTGTACAGAGCGTAGTTGTGTATTATACTGAGCAGTATATAATGATCTAATATATGTATAGTATATACATAGTACAGCACTGTATAAGTTTGACGTTTTTAATATTATTACCATTATCATTACTATTATCATTATTATTACATTACATAACTATGGTGATAATTACAGACAGAGAAAGATCAAACACAAGTGCATTTTTAAAATAATTTAACCCTAATCCCACCACTTTTTTCTTTTTTGCTGATCTGAAAAATGATCCGAACGGTGACTCAAAACCGTGATACGAGCCGAACCGTGAGTTTTTTGATCCGTTGCACCCCTAGTAATGTGTGATGTAAAGTTTTAAATTTGAACTCATTACTTATTGTGTGATGAAGAATATCAGACACCAGAATTTCATTTGGATGAAAAAGTCACATCCAGTGTCTACAGTTTTTTTTTTTTTACCTCTCCTGACACTGAAGTGGATCCAAAAACAATGAGCTAGCACTGAGCAAAAAAAGCCAAGAAAAAAGACATAAAACTGAACAGATTTCATCCAGTCTACTAGAAAGTTAGCAGCTTTAGCAGCTGCTGCAGTGCTAGAATTATCTCCACTGTACTGAGAACAATAACAACAACAATACTGTGGGAACTACTCCGCTGCACTGTGTATGTTACTTAACTGTGCTCACACTTTTCTGCTTTTATCAAGCTGTCAGCAGCTCTGCAACACGATAACTGCAAAGTGGGTGGAAAGTGCCCACAAAGGGTGGTTATTGGTTTCTGTTTGGGCAACCGACGGCCTTTTTACACTAGAAGTTTAGGAGTGAGTGAAATGCTGTTAAAAAAAGTTTCTTAAGCTTTCTTAAAAATATCTGTTTTGTGGTTTTGGAATGACTGACACACAACCCTCTGCTCTCTCTAATTGCCCTTTCCCCATCCACCACCCCCTTTTTCCCCTCTCTTACCCATTCTTGAAGTGAATGACATGGGCTCTCTGCAGGCCAGTCTCCAGGAAGTAGCCAAGTTCCAGGTCTTGGGCTGCAGGGCCGGGCTTTGGGCTGCGGTTCTGAATTCCTGCTGACAATGCCTACAGAAACAGACATAACGGGATGAGGAAAGAAATTCCAAAAAAGCCTGTTGCCAGAAATGGTCTTAAATGTGCATTTTTCCCTCGTACTTCTAGTACTATTTAACCATCTAGATTGTTTTTGTGTGAGTTGCCAGGGTTTGGAGATGCCTTCTCTTGCATATGATGGAACTAGATGGAGCTGAGCTTGTGGTGCCAAAGAAAAAAAAAAATTGAAAAACTCAACAGCAGTGTCTCTTTCCAGAAATCATGACCTGGTTATTCAAAATAATCCACAGACCTCATTGTGAGCAGTTTCATGTTCTACCAAACTACACCTGCCAACTGTATCTACTCACAGACGAGACGTTAAAGGCTGACGATGTCATTTATGTTTACATCCCGTGCTGTCACGACCACCAGACTCTCTTCCATGTGTAGATGCAAGCTTGCTTTTGCATGGTGATACGGCTGGCAGATGGTAGAAAGAAGACAGTTCCTACATGAAACTGCTCACAACAAAGTCTGTGGATTTTGAGTAACCAGGTCATGATTTTTGGAAAGAAAAACCACTTTTGAGGTTTTTTTTTAATGTTTTTTCTGCACTTTTGAACACCACAAGCCAAGTGACATTTAGCTCCATTATACTGGAGAGAAGGCAGACATCTCTACATCTGATATCTTCAAAACACTGCAATACACACACACACACACACAAAAAAAAAAAAAAATCTAGATGTATAAATAGTACTACAGGTAAGAGGAAAATCATCTATTTTTGGGGTGAACTGTCCCTTTAACCTAAATTAATTATGTCCCCTGTATGAAGCACTGAGGAGAATGGTCACAAATCTGTTGATTTATTTCACTGAGGTTAACTTCTATTTGTAACAGCAGAGCACAAGATTGGCTTTCATGTTTGATGAGCAGCTGCCAGTAAAATAATGAAAACAGGGTTAACTAAAAATAATGAGCTGTGATGATTCATCTGTGTACCAGCGAAATGTTTATGTTAATAACTGTAATTTTTTATTGACAGTTTGCCACAGCTATGCTGCAGATTGTCAGCCAATAAATTCACAATAAATTCTCAGGGGAAACACTGAGGCTGAGATCATTTTGTGACAAGATTCAATTGGCTCACTCGTTCTATTTCATTTCCAAAGTGGCTTATTTAACAAATTTCATTTACTTATGCATGTAAATATTATTCAAAGCAGTGACTTGTATTTGTCTTCAAATACGTCTGTGGCAGGAGAACATTATCATTCGATAACAAGCAGAACATGTTGTAAATTGCTGTCCAGCAAAACAATGCCATAATCACAAAACTCACATACTCACAGATTAAAAAAAAAGAAAAACAGATTAAATATACATGTAGATCAGAAGATGAGGATAAACCAGTTGTTTTAAAAGCCTCCATGCTTTTTTTTTTTAAATTACACACTTACCCTTTTCCTCACATAAACAATTAGCTCATTAAAAAATCCTCTCTCTCAATAGGTGAAGTTAGCTTTTTCCCTTTAACATTACTTTTTTTCCCTATGACTGTTTTATGTACGATTAATGATATTTAAAGGACCAGTGTGAGGAATTTAGTGGCATCTAGTGGTGAGTTTTCAAATTGCAAACACCTCATCTTACCCTACCTTTCCAAGCGTGTAGAGAATAGGGATTGATATTTTTCCTGAAAATTAGACTTTTTCTATCCTGGGAAAAGAAGCCAATTTCCGCAGGAATCCCAGGAAATAAACTTTTCTTTTAAAGGCATAACTTTAAATAAGACCAGGTCATTTCAACACTAAATGCAACAAGAAGAATTACGCATATATGTGTTCCTAACCTTACCTTTTTTGTGTATTATTTGGATCATTATAAAGGCAAAACAACACATTTTTTCATCCATCAACATTAGAGTTAATATAAGCTTCGCATCCAGCTTGAACTTTGTTCTACCTGCTGCTCGACTGCGACTGCCAGAATTATAAAATGGCAAGTTTAATGTCTGTAATTTGTCTTCTGAGAATAACAACTTCATGAAAGTAATATTTTATCGATTATCATTTTATAAACTAAAGAAATTTGTGAAAGCGCTACGTGTTAATTAATAGGCTGTGTTGTGTTTTACTGGCACACAGCACACACACATGTATATCTGCTGCATGTTTTATGACAATAAACTATCAGCCTACATTTTTCTGATGATTTATTTCACTTATATATTAAAATATATAAATAAAAAAAACATTTCTCCCATTTCCTGTTATTGTATTTCCCAGGAAATGGAAAAATGGTCTTAATTAGATTTCCTGGGATTAAACCCTAGTAGAGAACATGATAGCCACCAAACACGTGAAAAAGGCAAAAGGCTGCATCTAGAGCCAGTTTGTCCATTCTGGGCTACTGCAGAAATATGGCAGTGCAACATGGCAGCCTCCATGAAAGAGGACCTGCACCCTCTATAAATATATGTCTCATTCTAAATCATGAAAACACAATGATTCTTATTTTTTAGATGATTATACACTAATGAAAACACTGTTCTGAATATTATATTCCATTTCTGCCATATTTGGCCAATAAACCCCCCTAAATCCTATACACTGGACCTTTAAGTATAACATTAATATTGGGACTATTTAATTAGCAGCCTCCTGTCTTTTATTGCAGCTATCTGCTGTTTGCTGGCTCAGTTCATTCGTCCGCTCAGACATAAAGAGGAAGACATTTGTTTGCCAGTTGGCCGTCATGGCCTGTAATGCATTAGTCAAACTTGCACACTGTCAGCAGATTATTCATCACACACCCACGGGGATGGCAGAGCACTCGGGAGTCCAGGCGCTAACAAGATATTTGGTGAGCGCTTGTGTGACACTGCGTGAGAACGTGCAGCAGTAGATAGTTATGAAACAAGTGTGCCAATTTCGCACTCTCAAACTAGAGGTAAAGCGGAAGACATTAGCTGTCACAAACCCGTACCTTCTCAGCCTCCTGCAGGTAGAGCAGAGCAATGTCTCCAGACTTTTCATAGCAAGTGATGATTTCCTGCTCGCGGTCTGTTGTGCTCCTGTTGGATGCAGGAGAGGCAGTGTTCTTATTGGATAGAGACGGAGAAGCAGCCGGGACCTTCTCAAGACACAGTCCTGAGGGGAGAGTGGTATAGAGCAGGGGGACAGAAAATAAACAAAGAGTATGAAAAGCCATGAGTCACTTATCAGTGTGGTATTTATTTTAGCCTTTAAAACCATTTCTATTCATCATTTCATATTTTTGGTAGATCTATTTGGTGTAGTTTTTGATAGTGGGGTCACCATCTTCTCTTCAAACCAATCTGCTTTGTATTTCAAAACATAATAAATAATATATAGTCATCTCATTCATATCTTATAATCATAAACAAGCTTACGTTTAGTTGAGTTCAAAACTGTCCACGCAAATTATATTGTGTAACATGGATAATTAAAAAAGATGCCAACAGAACATTTATTATTCAAGGTTAAACCAGAGAAGCCTGATGTGTGACGGTGTGTATGTATTCATGTTACAGTTTATCTCACAGCTGTTGATCAGCAGTGACACTGTACTGCCACCAAGTGGAGCAAAACAGTAGTGCAGATGTTCTGGCAGACTGGAGGCGGTGAAGTTAAGGAAGAATAGCATTCATTTCAAAACCAGCCCCTACACACTCTCCCTTCCCACTCTCACTCTGTTTGCATGCTCGTGTGAAAGGTCCGTCTTTTGACCAGACAGCCTTAAGGATGAGTGGGTTATAAAGCCTTCCAACAGCGAGGCTGCATTGATGCAGGCTCACAACCCACAATCCTCTCAGATGCAGCACCTCTGTTGTGTCCAGGATGGAGGAAACGCCACAGAAAATTAGTTGTGTGCAAGTTGTGGTTATTTCCAAGGATCAGAATTCACCTGAGACACTTCAAAGGCATTTTTCATGCACACATGACAGAATGACATGAATCAACACCGAGCCACACTCGTCATGGAAAGGGAGTGAGTAGGGGCTGGTTTGGGAATGAGCTTTTGTGTGTGTGTGTGTGTGTGTGTGTGTGTGTGTGTGTGTGTGTGTGTGTGTGTGTGTGTGTGTGTGTGTGTGTGTGTGTGTGTTAATACCTTTAGTAGCGTATGCCTCTGCTATCATGGACAGCCTGTATACAGGAGCTCCCACCAGCTGCATGTCATCCAGGTTTACCCTACTATAGTGACCTGTCAATACATCAGTTATTTGACAATTAATAATTCGATCGGCACACTGGTACTTCATACATGCAATCAATCAGAGGTGCTACCAAGTCATTGTTTTGTCTCAAGTCTTTGCACTCAAGTCCCAAGTCAAGGCAGGCAATCCTGAGTCAAGTCCAAAACTCTAACCTTTGAGTTTTGTGCCCTGAAAAAAGTCACGTTGTAACAGTTTCCAGCCTCACTGATTTATAAGTGTATTTATAAGTACAAAGTGTTTCTAAGTGGTTTTATTGTTTGTGTCGCTGTTTCAAAGACAACAGTGCACAACATCAGATCTCTTTCTGTTTCCTCAGAACTTAGCTCAACTGAAAAATGAACATTTTTTGAAAATAAAAGAAAGGAAAGAAGCATGTTGACTGAAGAGGTACATTGAAAGCCATTATGATGTGTATTGCATAGTAATAACTTAGTTTGAGTAACATTAGCCTATTGCTTCACAATGTAAGATAAGCATTAACAGCTTACAGCATTACCTGTTAATACACTTAATGTTGCACTTACCATGCAACTTTAAATGTCAAAGAAAGACAGAAGTTTCTGCGTCTCCAACTGTAATATTCCACCTGCAAGTTAAACAGCTGTTCATTTTTTCTTGACCACCTTGTGGTTTCTGTACATGAACAAAATTATCTTTGGTATCATGTTTTTCCAGCTAGAGCTCAATGAAATATTGTTAATTCTTCATGGAGAAACTGATTTGTGGATTCACACCTTTTAAAAAGCATACTTTCTAAGTATTTTCAAGTCAAAAGGCTAAGGGCCAAAGGAAGCCACAAGTCACTGGTGTTAAAGTTTAAACAAGTCTTTTTTTTTTTACTTTGTCAGGCCGAGTCTAAAATAATCAAATTTATGAATTGAGTCTGACTTCAGTCCAAGTCATGTGACTTTAGTGCACACCTCTACAGAAGAGAAGTATGCGGGTTACCTAAAGCATCTTTGTATTCTCCCTCCACATAGCACAGTTTGGCCATCAGCAGGCTGGCTTCCTGTAGGTAATCAGCCTGAAGGACAGGAGAGATGAATTTACAAAGTCAAAATATTAAACAGTTTTGAGTTTTCAGATTTTTATGTACATGAATGGAGTTACTATGTTATGTGACAGAACAAATCAGTTGGTAAAATAAATGAGAAACAAAAAAGTGACAACACAGGCAAGCATCAAATTAAGTAAGTCCTTCAGTCTACCACCTCTTCATCCATGGTTACCTTGAGGTTTCCTCTGTCCAGTGCAGCAGTGAGGTGTTTCCTGACCTCCACCAGTTTAGGTCGTGGACCCCTGGGACTGGCTCCCTGTTTGATGGGGTTCTCTTTCAGGTACGTCTGAAGCTTGCATTCCCCCAACAACAGCTCCCCGAGGTCATCTACACACACAAACCGTACAGATCTTTGTAAAAAGCATTACCCTAATCTCTCGGCCTTTTATACCAGCTCGGGATAAATAAATACCCCAAGTCTCGATCCATCTGCCAGTTTAAATCTAAGATCAATTTACAATCAATGCAAAACATATCAATACTAATCTAAAGGTGATCAATGGTTAATTCAGGGTCACTGCGTTACGTTTGACTGTAAATTTATAATTAATTGAATGACAAGGTGTAAATTAAGATGACCCTGTAAGAGCAATCTAATGACGGTGTGTCCACTTTAAGTTTTCTCCTGGTGTTCAGTTTGAGTGTGACTGAAGTGAGTGAATCTACACAATGCAGAAACTCTGCTGTGCTTACACACATACCAGCCAGAATTATGTACAGCTTTAATAAGCTTCTAAATCGTGAGTGTGAGTTTGAAAGGGTGAAATGAGCAGTAATCCTGTTATTGATCCCAGTCAGTGACCACAGCTCATAACTCTCATGCTGCAAATTACACTTCATAGTGGCTGCAATTTTTAAAACACTACATTATTCTATTCAGTCTATAATATAATCACATTTAGTCTGTGTAATTAATGACATGTTGAAACCTTTCTCACCAAGATAAAAAAAAGGTAAATTAAACCTAAATAACATCAAATAGTCAAAGCTAAGTTAGATATTTTGTTGCACTTAGGCTCAGAGGATGTTTAACACAACCAGTGAAGCCATTAGAGTAATTTTTTGGCTTACAGTTTACTATGATCTATCAATATTACTGTTTTAAGACTCCGGGGAAGAAATGGGAGACTATCAATCACACTACAGGTCTTTATGGTGGTAATTAAAAGCATTAACCAGCATGAGCTGTCTACCTTGGGTATTTGCAGTGGTGCCAAGATAGAGTAGTATATATGCTATAACTTCAGCAGAAGAGAAGAGTACATCATGACAGCATGTAGTTATTTGTCAGTCTGAAAGATCTACTGGATCAGGGTGAGCAGGAGTGATATTTCAATATAAAAGTAATGACAGTAGGTGACTTTAAATTGCATGGCAAGATGAAATATGATGGTGTTTATATAAAATAATTTGAACTCTGTTTGCCTGTGAGGCAGCTCGTTATCATATCATACATGGTATATTACAATGTCAACAAGGGAACTGTATGATGACGTAACATGAACATATAAAGCACATATAAATGTGGGATTTTATGTTAAAAACCAACAACTTTGATCTCAATTACATTAAAGAGTTGGCCACTGCCTGGAGTACAAAGCTGCAATGATTAGCTGACTAACTATTAATTAGTTAATTAATAAGTGAAGTTATTAATTAGTTCTAATTATTATTCTGTTAATTAGTCAATTAACAGAATAATAACCATCTAGAGATCGACTGATATAGCTTTTTCAATGGTTGATGCCAATATTTATAGAGCAGGCACGTCAATGGCCGATACATAATAAACAAAGAAAAGTCATCCATACTTCCTTTATTCCATGTGAGTTACAATCTAATTTACCTGGTTACCTGAGCCAGTAACATGCTGTTTTAGAATAAATGTAGAAGTAGATAAACTACATTGGATTATGCTATAGCTTTCAGAACATGGCTAGTATTTAAGGGAGAACAGGGTACAGTATATCAGAAGTTTCCTGTTGTACTCTTTATAACAATACATTTAACAGTAACAGCTTTAAATTACATTTACTGTCATTTGGGATGGAAGAAAAATGTTAACATTTAGAAAAGATGATGGTGGCTGAAGCAATTTAAGCAAATGTTTAAAGCAGGATAATGAGAGTTTGAGTACAAGACTTGAAACTAACTTTTCCACCTGCTTCCCAAAACTTCTTCCCTTCCTTCCCTTCCTTCCAAGCAGCCACACAGACAAGGCTGCCTGCAGATGAGACTGCACATTTCTTTTGTTATCGGTCTTGTGAGCGCAGACATCTGCTTTTGCCAGTGGTCCCAAAATCCCAGACTAAATAGCCCAACTAAATGATCCATCTATCATTATCGACAACTATTTTGATAATGCATTCATCATTGTAGAATTTTTTCATGCAAAAATGGCAGACAACCTTTCAAATATGCAAATTTTCTGCTTTTCTCAGTTAAATGTTATATTAAAATGAATCTCTTAGGGATTTGGACTGGCAAAATAAGACATTTGAAGACATCACCTTGGATTTTCAGCAACTGGATTGGGCATTTTTCTCTGTTTATATTTTCACATTTTACAGACCAAGTGATTTATCAATGAATCTAAAAAATAATGGCAGATTAAAAACAATGAAATTAAATGTTATTTGCAGCCCTGCTGCTCATGTTGTTGTCAATTTTCTATTTTTTATGTGTGATTCTTAAATTACAGTTCTTGCTTTCATCGTCCTTTATATTTTCTTGAACCATGTTTATTATTGTGCACCATACACATACCAAGGCAAACTCTTAGTATGTGAAAACCTTGAGGAGTTTGACAGCTAGCATGTAGTTAGCAATCACGCATCTTTAGCTACACTGCTAACTTAAGTGAAGCTGCGATGCGAAGCCATAATTAAAAATCTGCCAAAAATCTGCCAATTTTGGTTTCTCTTACAAGCCAAGCCAAAACAACAACATCCTAATATGACAGATTTGTGAATGGAGTTATGACGGGAGAGCAGAGCGAGCGAGGGGGCGCAGCACAACTGTCAGACCACAGGAACTAGTAAGAGTAAGTTCTCCAAATCTTAAACTCGATGTATTTCTGTGTGTACGCACCACAGTACCAAGAAGAAATAAAATCCCCTGTGAAAAAAGGCATGTCTCTTTCTTGACCTCTGCTAGCTAACTGGCTCTGAACAGGGCACAGTGGTGGAAAACTCCCAGCCTGGGCTGCAGTTGTCAGGAAGTACCGAGGACTGAGGGCAGGGAGAAGGCCTTCACACTGAATGAACGAACAGCAGACAAACCCGCACATTTCTTACCGTTTGATATTAGTTTGGCGGAGAGCTGTCGTACCAGCTCCGGTATCTTGTCCCACTGACTCTCTGAACGGCACCGCTCTATCTCGGTCTCCAGTCGTGAGCCAGACTTCCTCGCTGTCATTTTGGTGAGTGGGCTCGACTGGACCAAAACACCACAGAGGAAGGATCCCACTCGTTGGCACGAGCGTAAAGTTAACGTGCACGACAGATACAGCTTCCGGCTATAACTTTCAAAATAAAGCGTCATTTCCAACGCTTAAATTTTTGATTACATTATCACTTTGAATAAAAGTACTAATAATAAAAAAAACTTATAGTTTAACCTGTTGTGTTACTTACATATTATACATTGGTTGAAATACACTATATCCCGGTAAGGAAAAAACATACTGAGGGGAAAAAAGTAAGCAACTTATTGAGGGGAAATAGTGACACCTAGTGGTAAAAAGGGTATAACTACCGGTAATCCCCTCTGGATCTTTCTGCTTGCCAGCAGGGCATCTTTCCTCTCTCCTTATTTGCTGAATTAACTGTAGATCTCTTACTTGTTGAAGCTTCAGTATAGAGGACACACTTTTCTCAAAATAATCACTTAGATACTGAGTGATTTTTAAAAAAATATTATTTATATTTGATATTTTGGCATACTAAGTCATTATTTAATCACACTAACCTATTATTTCAAGAAAGTTTCTCATAATTACAATCACATTCACAATCACATCTAGCTATGATATAAATGTGGTAGAATAAAACATTTTCCTAGTGAAGTAGAAGTAACAAAAAATAAAATTACTTTAGGAAAATACTTAGAACTGTACTAGAGTAGTGTTGCCATGTCAAAAATGGGTTTAATGTCTGTTTGTTTCTTGGTTTAGTGACAATAAAATCAATAACAGTCATTTGCATATGGATCTAATGGAAAGCGAAGAGAATCTATATTATGCAGAACATTTACCACAAAATACAAGAATGTGCAGTATGGCTGAATTTTGTTGTCAGACAAAACGGTATTTCCGCAATAAGCTTTTATTCTGAAGAAGTCAGACGGGAAGTGGTGCCAGCTGAGCGGCTCGTAGTGAGGTGGAAGGAGTGAGTGAGATGGCAGATTTGTCGTTGTATTTAACTAATGCGAACGTTTCACTGGGACAAACTATGGAAACTGACAAGGTTAGTCCGTGTGATACAACTGCCGCCATTTTTCGTGATCGTAAAGGACAAAACAGAGACTTTTAAAATTAATATCCAATTACTTCCTTAGCTGAGAAGCTAACAGTCAACAAACAAAAGTAGCTAAAGTAAGCTAATGAACGCACCAGTGCTGTGCTGTGGTAACCGTTTGTGATAAATGTTACTTTACTTACTTGACTGTGTACTTAATGTTACAGTTTTTAATGACAGAAATAATGTCACTATATTTAACGTTTGTTAAACAACTTTCTTAGGCAAGTTTCTTATGATTTATTTGTGTAATTTTATTCTGTCAAATATGTTACAAGATTGTGGGAGAGCACAACAAAAATATCCTTGCTTGTCAGCATTTTAGCACTTAGCCTAAATATAAAGGATGATATTAAATTGTACATTGCTAATAATAATAATGGTGATGGAATCTAGAACTGCGACGGGTATTAATTTATTAATCAATGATTAAAGTAATCGAGAACTATTTAGATAATCGATTAATCAGTTTGAGTCATTTATTCAAGACTCCTCTGTAACTGTAAACTGAATATCTTTTGGTTGCGAGTAAAACAAGACATTTGAGGACATCATCTTAGTTTTTGGAAACAGTGATCGACATTTTTCACCATTTTCTCATTTTTAATTAAACGATTTATTGATTAATTGAGAAAATAATCACCCGAGCAGTTACCTATGAAAATAATAATTAGTTCCAGCCATAATTGCATTGTGTATTGTTGTCAGAGTCCAGGAGGAGTGACAGACTTTGAGAGGGTGGAGATGGGAGGCTCTGTGGGGATACAGCCGAGGGTGAAGGTTCCCCGCAGGACCATCTACTTTGCCAGTGGAGAGACCATGGAGGAGTACAGCACAGATGAAGAAGAGGAGGAGGAGGAGGAGTCTGTGAAGAAAGATGTTGTTACTGTGGATGCGGTAGGCTGAGATAAAAAAAAATGTTCCAGTCACTTTACTGGAAACCCCAGGATTTTACAGATACTGAAACAGACTCACATGTAAGACATTAATCCTGTGGGTGGTATTTGCACCAAAGCAATAATTCTCTCAGGCCTGTGTGGGAACTTCCATATCTAGATTTATCAAAACATGACTGACCAGTCACTTGCAAATCCATTCTAACCAGGCACTTAGTTTTCAAGCAAAGATTAAACCTTTGTGCTGTGATAAGTTCAACTCTATAAGCTTTATGAGCCTCATTACACGGGGTGACATGCTGTCCCAGTTCTTACACCTGTGTTTACACATTAACACAGGGGACCTATCTTGCATGTTTTCCCCCGCTCTTTCTCTACCCTGACTCCTTTTTTTCTCACTTCTGCTAACCCTTAAGTCGCTTTTCCAGTACCTAGAACTTACAGTCCCAGAAACGACTTTTTAAGGAACTAAAAGGTTCCTTCAGCCCATCGTTGTCTGCATTTGACCTGCAAAGATTAGGCAAATTAGTCCAGTGACGGCTGTTTGTACATGTCATTTTTGTGTGTGACTATACAACGACGACACCATATAAAACGATGGACAGGCATCATTATTTGTTCCTATTTGTTTTTCTGTGTATTACCAACTAATTTGTGATTTGATTGTTGTGGTTTTCTTCTCATGTATTTTAGTCCAAACTGACTTGGGGTCCATATTTCTGGTTCCACATGTGGAGAATGGCCACCTCGACTGTCTCAGGTAAAGTACTCTACTGTCACAGTTGGCATTCATGCTATCAAGGACTAATCGCAGCCCAAAATATCAGAGTTTTGAGAGGTGTTTTCCACACAGAGGGAGTCAGGAAAAGTTGTAACTGCTCTGGTGAAATGCTGGAATATTATTATTAATAACTGTACAAATTATACGATTTACAGGAATGTATCAGAAAGTATTTTTCAGCTTGTTTCACACTTTACTTCATACTGTATTTGGTTGTTTTTGTCCCCTTCATAAGCTGGATCAAATGTCCAAGTTATCTTCTTTGAATATATGTGTGTCCTGCAGCGTGTGATTACTTGGGAGAAAGACTGGCCTCTCTGTTTGGCATCACTACTCCTAAATACCAGTATGCTATCGATGAGTACTACCGTATGAAGAAAGAGGTAGGACACATGCACACATGCACACATCCTTGAGTTTCCTATGTAAATAGGAATAAAGCCACACCTTTAAGAGCCGTTTACACAGAGGCAGGAGCAACAGCACAATCGTGAGCTCTCAAATAAATGGTACTAAACATGACACACACTGTTCTCCTGCAGGAGGAGGAGGAAGAGGAGGAGAACCGTCTATCTGAAATGGCGGAACGTCGCTTTGCGGAGCAGCGGAGAGGTGAGCAGGATGATGCTGGTCCTGCTACTGTGGAGCAGCCAGAAGCGTCCGGAGCCTCCTTTGTGAACATCAGCTTCGATCTCGATCCTGAGCCTCCTCTCAACACTACAGACAGCAACAGAGTCCCTTCTCCCCTCCCCTCCTGAAAAAACTGACACTAGCAGACAATCCGCTAACTTTCACACATTTCTATCAGTTGGCAAAACCTTAATTTACTCAGCTGTATAGTTTAACAATATTGTTATTTTTCTATCTTTTTATTTTACTAAAAAAAGATCTTAGTACACAGTGCAGGGACAAATTAAAAGGGCTGTGGAGGTGGCTGTGCTGACCTTATCTGTGAATGTAAATTTGTGTATAGTGTGAAATCGTATGCAAGACTGAGACGTTATCGTTAAACTATTTTGTTGCTCAAACTGGGACTTGGCTCAACTCCCTTTAAATTGAGTTGAGAAAGGGGAATAAACGCTGGACTTAAATCTTACTGAAAAGTAGAAGTCAATCTCAGATCCACCCTGAACTGAACAGAAAACAAAAAGTGATCCCTGGAATAAGCAGCAGCATCAACAGACACATGCGACATCTGCTGTACCATTGTCGACAATTTAAGCATAGCCACTTTTGTAACAGCATGGCCTGATAATGGCACTGTCAAGCCATTTCTAGTCTCAGTCTCTTCTTGTGCTTCTTGTCTGAGACATCAGTGTCTCCAGCTTGATATGAAGATGACATCAGTGGCCAGAACTGGTGTAGTGCACCAGTTCTACTCTCCAAATCAGCCTGTCATCGCTATACCATCATCTCTGGAATTTAGAAATTAAAGTTTAAAATGTTACAGAAATGAACAGGTGGCTTTGAAGTTAAATATACACTTACTGACTTTATGTATACTTACAGTTTTAAAAAAAAATCCTCACTTGACATGATTAACAATAATAATAATCTAAAACATCTGCTTATTTATTAACCAATGCCAAGATTTAACAGAAAACATAGTTCTGAGTCCTTGAGTTTCATCAAACAGCACCTATTATGTTCAACATAATACCCAAACACATGTGACAGTCCTGTTCCCTCAGCGTTTAGTTGTCTGAATATTTCTTAAAGGCAGCTGTACGTCTCAGCTATTTGAACCGGATACATTCATGTGGACTGCTTGTGTGTGATTGGTCAGTTGCACACAGAGGCATTACCCATGTGTCATTTTTGCGGAGTCCGACTAGCGCCATTTTATCTAAGAGTGAATTTAATAGCTTTCATTTATTAATTACCAACTTGAAAACAATATGCTACATTTCCCTTTAAAAAATAAGATCTGCCTGATCAGATAAAGTATTTTTCAAAATATTAACTGTATATATTTCTTTCTTCCTGTGTCAGTGCTGGTAAGGACTGACAGGATTATATCTGACTCATTTGAAATGGTACTTGTCAGACAATCCAGTAGTTCTGACTGGAGCCTGACTGAAACCATCCCAGCTAGTATCTTGATACACTACTTCACAGGCTTCATGAGCGTAGTGTACTGACGTACTGACTGTGAACTGTAGTGTCTTTTAAGATGGAGGTTTGTGACTTTGTTTCTTAAGAAGTGTCACAGCACTGCTTGGGTACCGTTGTGCAGGTTGATTTATGCAATTGTGATTTTGAGGCAGGCAAGAAGCAGCAGATTGTCGACTTTTAGTAATAATCCCAAATAAATGATCTCCTTTCTTTGCTTTCCACTAGTCACAGTGTAAAAATATGTTTCTGTGATGATACTTTTAATCGGTTGATAAACAGAAACAACTTATATGAAGCCGTAGTTATTGTTTGCTCTCTGAAATGCCAAAAGTGCAATTTTTAGCCAATGTAGATTAAATAACCTCGATATAGTTCAGATCTGTGAAAATCTGCTAGTACTCAAATGTATTGATTACTGATGCCCACAGACAGTGCTACTACCTTCATGTGTGTGTCGAGGGTCATTCTTAAAGTGTCCTTGTGGAAACATTTCATGAGCCGCGGGCCTCATGCTGAGACTGAGCTGTCATAAGCTTCTTATTTGTTATTTTTATCCACTGATACGGTTGGTTGGTGTTGTGACATACCAGGGAAATTACACACTCCTCATTTGAAAATGGGCTTTAAAGATAAAGTGAAATGCCAACATCATCAGAACATAAAATGTATGTATGGTATGTTCAAACTCTGTGGGTAAATGTTTTTCACTACATGAGTCAACGAAGGATATTCTTTCTTTTTTTTATGTATAAAAAGGGCAAACATATGCAAAAGTTTTCGTTATTTTAACAAACTTAATGAATCTGTATATACATATTTATATTTTCTGTGTGTTTAATAAAACCTTTAAACAGTTCAAACACCTGACTTGTTTTTTATTATCCGTAATATAACTACACTTTTTTTTTAAACAATTATACCACTGTGTTATAAGATAATTAACACCTGTTATACCTCCTAAAAAGTTTTAAGTCAAGAATGAACTTTTTTCCTTTTGGAATTCAGAATCTTTTATGAGGCTCAAATAAAATAAAACTAATAACTAATAATTCCTCTGCAGTATTTTTGTTGGCCACTAGGGGACAATAAAACAAGCTTTGAACCAAACAGTGACATATTATGACCTTTCAAGTTTTTTTTACATTTTTTTTATGGTGAACTCATTAACAAACAGTTGCTCATTTACACATACAGCGCAATTCATTATTCGTTTTGAGTCGTGGTTCTGCCTACTTGACAAATGGAAGTCCAATACTTTCTCCTTTTAACTGTCTCTACCAACTCCTTAGAGAAATATCTGGCTCTTTAGCTTCTAATTACTCATGAGACACTAATGAAAAACTACTTATGAATATTATATTCCATTTCTGCCATATTCTGGCAGTAAATCCCCGTAAATCTTACACAATGAACCTTAAAATCTCTGTAGAACTGAGGAGTCAGACGATTATATGAGTGACCTATTACACTATAGTCAACTGATTCACTGTTAATAAAAAATCACTGGTTATAGCTGTTTTAGTGTGATTGGACAGTCAATCATTAATTTATTATATGCTTGTATTTGGGGGTTTTGATTTTCTCACACTTTTAGTGGATGTAAATGTTTAGGAGCTTCTACTATACAAAGAAAAGTAAAACATTCAGGCATTGACAGAAAAGGCCTGAAAATTAAACCTTTATTTTAAAAAGGTCAGGGACAACAGAACAATATAATAATATATAAGAATATATACAGTCACAGTGTCTGGCTTTCACCATGTAGACATTTAGCTCAAACATAACCAGAAGGACCTGAGTCAGTGGTAACGGTTCACTTGAGTTCAGCGCCAACACTTCAGCAGGACATCTGGCTTTCAGGTTGGAACTGAAATTGTCACCTTTTGTCTCCAAATCGTCCTCAGGTGTCGTCGAGGTCAGCCGTGTTGCTGGTGTCGTTGTCGTTGGCAACCAGCACTTCTCTGTTCTCATAGGTCCAGAAACCGTTGAGGTCGATCAAAATGCTGGTGACAGTATCGCCCTGGCAACTGTTTACCAAGTCCTGGAGAGTGATCTTATAGGGGTCTTTAGGCTTCACCATGTCAAAGATCTCATCCTGTGGAAAGACAGCGAAAATGTTAATATTTTTAACTCTCTTAATAGAGGGTCAAACATCTGTAAAGCTTGGTTGAACCTTCTGTTAAACAAAACAAATGTAAATGTAATGACTGAGACAGACCTATCATTAAAAATAAACTGAAAGTAGCATTTACTATCTTAAAGTTACTCCGTGGATTTTCAGAAAATCCTTGTTATCAATGACACCGGTGGCCATTAACATATAACATAACAATAACATATTTCACATATTATGCAGTAATGTTTGACTTTGGACTTTGTGTGCCAGTCGTTCGCTAATGTTAGCAGACGCCATTTCTAATTTAGCTAAGTTGACTAGTGTTGCAAGGCACTCAGAAGTGCACATTAAGTTGGTATGTTCAAGAAACTTGGCTGGACTGGGAGTGTGCATATGTGTGTGTGTGTGTGTGTGTGTGTGTGTGTGTGTGTGTGTGTGTGTGTGTGTGTGTGTGTGTGTGTACACAATATACCTTGACATCCTGGAAGGAGACAGGTTCCTGTCCGTGGAGCTTCATCTGCTCCTGAATGGCCTAAAGAACATAAGCGTACAACAGTATCATGACACACCGACACAACACAGTGAGTGTGACTGTATGTGTGATCTTGTATGTCTGATTCTCATAAAAATACGATGAAAACAACATCAGGTTGGCTCACACAGTCAGGAGCTAGGACTGGAATTTAATGATGAAGTATTTTAAGAGTTAATGTACAATAATGATACAGAGAAGTTGTGTCTTTGCATGCCAGTACTGTGTGTGTGTGTGACAGATGTGCAGCTGATACCCTGAAGAAATAGTTGAGGGAGAAGACGTTGAGGTATCCTTGATTTTCCATGTCCAGTAATTTGAAAATATACTGTAACGCTGCTGGCTCCTTCCTGTTCTCCAATGCCAGCACAAAGTCTAGATAGGTCTTATAGTCCTGCGAGAAGAAGAAACACAATTACGTACAATTAATGTCCAATTTAGACCCAGCACATGGAAGTATAAAATTATGCATGGAGGTGAGATTTTGAAGAATATAACAGCTGATACACTGTTCAGGGAGGACACACTGTGTTCACTAAACTAGCAGCTGAAAATTAACCATCTTGTTTGAAGTTGAACATTAACATACAGACAGGTGAGGAATTAAAGGAAAACCCTGAATAAATCAGAGGTCAAACATAAAAAGAAAGTTCAGCGAATGGTTTTATGAGTATGCAAATGAGGTGAGTAATTTTCTCTGAGCACCACAGTCACCAGCTCTCAACTCAGTTGACCACCTTGGCAAATATTAGACAGCACTCTTCACCACCATCATCAAAATTATGTTTTGGAAGAATGCTGTTCATCCAGCAGGACTGGAGTTATTCTTTAATTTGCCACCCATCTCTATGTTTACCACAACTCTCCTCCTGTTGTTGTAGATCATTGTACCATTTCTCCATCATAGGTGAGACACTCCTGAAACACTCTGTCCAGGAAGACTGACGTGAGCGTAGCTGTGCCGTAGCGTGAAAGCTCCTCTTTGCTCAACATGCCGTTGTGGTCCTTATCCAGGTTGAGGTATTGGCCTGTAGAGACACAAAGATTAAAAAAAAAAAATAAGAAAAAATTCTGAGTTACACTGTTTCCACCAAAGTCTTGTCATCTAGCTGGCACAGATTTTATATATATATATATTACATTGGCACCTCAGTCTTATAATTCATCATTGTAAATAATCTCCACTACGAGGTCTTGAACGGGATAATTCAACATCGTTAACACTGGATGTGAGACTGGAAACCTGACATTCTCACAGGCATTTTCTCACCATAGACCCGGAGAGCCGAGGGGGCTGAGAACCAGTTGGACTCCTGACTCTCTTTAGACAGCTCCTCATCTCTCAGCTGGCAGCACAAACGAGGGAGAGGGAAAAAGAGCGTGAGAGAGAGGAGATGCAGGAATTGACATCAGATGGTCTTGACAATGAATTTGGCTTGAAATGCTGGACCATTTCACATGGTATGAAATGCAAAAAACAGCATTAATCCATGCAAAACAGCTAAAAAATTGATTACACAATCAACTGCCAAGTATGAATAGCCACAGGAGGAACGGTTGTGAAAAGAAAACAATGGATGTGAACTTAAAAAGGTTAAGAGAGTGATGAAAAATTTCTACCTCCAACAAGTCGTCCAGAAAACTGCAGGCCAATATATCCTGGATTTTAATCTTTCCTAAAAAAAAAAACAGAAACAGACACACAGACACCTTCAGTAAAATAAATGTTGTTGACTTTGTAAACTTAGGCTGAATTTTTATCCCTAATTTTCTAAGGGAGGGATTAGGGAGCCTGGCAATAGATAAAAACAGCCATATGCCATATCCCATTGACCCTTTGGATGAAAACAAGCACTGTATAAGCAGCCAGTCACAATGTACGTTTGTGTCAAATACTTCCTCACAGGTAAGTAAATGAGTTACTGAGTAAATGATGTGTGCGCCCCACGTAACTGTAGATTGAAGTGAATCAGAAAAGAGTCTTAAGGATGGTGTAACTAAAGTTTTTACTATGAAAAAAATACATCCCTATCATAAAAGACCTTTTAAAATGGATTTTGGTCAACAACAACACCAAAACAGCAAAATAAAGTGTCTTAACGATATATATAAAAATATTTGGAGACAGTTTTCTTATTTTATGCATTTAAAATGGCAAAGCCTGTGAATTTGTATTGATCACTAGTCAAATCAGAGTGGCTGTTTTCAACCAAAAAGGGGCAGCAGCATGATGCAGGAGTAAAGTACCCAGATGAGTTGCTCTCATCCATAGCTACAATCAATGAGAACAGACATGGCTGGGTGAGGAGATATGCCAAGGAGAGACAGAAAAGCACTGGATATGTTTTTTAACCTATTGCCTTTGTTTATAAGGTATATTTGAATGTGTTAATTGTACGCTTTGGCATTTGACATTTAACATCATGTGTGGCCTTCAGTCTCACCTGTTCGGAGGGGGTCGAGGAAGAAGAAGAACTTGCGAACAGCGGTGCAGACGTAGAAAGAGTAGAAGGACTTCTCTAGCCCGTCCAGCTGAGGCAGAGTGGGGATCAGCTCCAGGATGTAGTTCTCCAGATCCTACGCAGAAAAACAAAAGTCAACTTTTCCACTACTACTGCAGACCATCATTTTCCTACTGGCTGAAAAACACTTCAACTGAAATTTGTGGTTAGAGATGGAAATGCTTACAGACTCTCTGAGGTGGCCCTGTCCTGCTACATCATACAGACTGAGTCCAATCCGGGTCTGATGCAGCCACACTGGATAAACAGAGAACAGAAATGAGAAACATCCAATACAGATAAATCCAGTGAAGTAAACAGAGAGAGAGAGACATGTAAAAAAAAGAGACAAGTAAAACCAGAAAGCCAGATGAATGTCCAGACCTTTCCTCATGACGTAGTTAAAGAACTGCATGATGGAGATCCTGCCGTAGGGGTCGTTGTGCAGCAGCTTGGCGTACACTCTGGCTGTGAAGAATTTTCTGATGGAGGAGAGATAAATTTACATTTGTTATTTACATATCACTTGCCCTGGGTGTCTTATCTGAATTTTATTTTTCCATGACTTCTTTAAATTAGTCTCTGGTATACACATCAAAGTCAGATTTCTCTTTCCTCTGACACAATGAAAACATTACCTTCTAATTTAATTATACTCCTGATACTTACTATTACTTTCTAAAGTATTAGAACAAATTCTCTTGGTCAGGTTTCTAAAACATATAGAATATATAACAACCAATGACAATTTTTCAAACTTTTTGTGCTCTAGACATACGAAAGGGCAAGCCACAATCTAAAGGCACACCTGTATCCATATACACACAAAAAATAGCCTCCACAATACATTATCACTCTAAGTTTGTCTGTGACGGCGAGGATGTGCAGTGCCAGTGTTGAAAACTGTATGCACAGGCCAATATGCTGGTATGCAAATTTCATATGTGCACAGATGATGTTACAACAGCTCTTTTTAGAGCCTAGCACACTACACTCTATACAGCCCACAGTTATAATAAAGCAAAAATGAAAAAGCTTCAGGTTCTAGTTAACGATGAATTTTAAATTTTACTCAAGTTCCCAAGATGGACAAAAGCAAGACATATGTTTGCGAATAATAATGTCCCCACCTTTCATGCTGTGTTGAAGATTTTTACATATAAATTCATGTGAACCGATATAATAATAATAACTGTCCTTTACTCAGCCTATGATTGTATTTCTACACTCTTGTCCTCAGATTTTATTGGGTTTTTTTTTTTTTTTTTTTTTTGCTGATATCGACCTATGTGTCTGAAATAAAGTCCAACGAATTTGAACTGAATTACTTCCTTTTTTAATAGTCACTTCCTTAAAACTGACAATGGACAAACAATTAAGGCTCGTGTAAGCAGTTTATCTTTGGCTTTATATATATTATAATATAATATAATATAATATAATATAATATAATATAATAACCATTAACTATAATGTACTTCAAGTGGTCTAGGAGAAAATTAGACTTCTTCTCCTTTTCTTGGCTCTGTTTTAGGCTTTAGAAAATCTAGCCAGTGGTGGGAGACGTTGGCCAGTCACAGGTTGGTAAGACAGTTGTTTGTTGAGTCTCTTTCCCAAAACGTCAACATCAACACGGAACTTTCTTTCTCCAGAATTACTTCCAGCACCTGCAATAATCTGCTTATTACGTGTCCACTTCCCGGTTCAAAAGTAAATTTTTATTGTCACAGAATGTGAATGTAGCTCGGGTTGTTCAATGTGGCGAAATGCATCTCTGACATCCTACAGTGAACATATTTTCAATGCAATTTAGATTTTTTTCATGTTTTGGCCTGATCTGAATACAGTTATCCCATCAGCCAAGACACACTGACGCCAGGTGGATATAAAGTCAGAATGACAGGGGGATTTTCCACAATCAACCTTTGATCCTGAATCACTGGCACAAACAACAACACTCTGAGCTATAAATCTAGACTAATGGCACAGGGGGTTTTACCTCAACTGTGCTGTTGCCAGTAAACCTCTACTTCCTGTTACTTACTTGCACTTGGGCCCGGCCTTCTCCCCCACCTGCAGGAAGGCTTCATAGCTGATCATGGCCTCTTCTCCGCTCACTGGAGGCACCTGGTGCTTATCAAGCAGAAACCACAGATTCTACAGAAAGATAAAGAAAATAAAGACAAGACACTAAATAACACTCCTATTCAAGCAGAAATACATCATTATGTTGTGTCTGGTTTTTTGTTACCTGTAGTTCCTCGTTATCCAGCAGTTCTCTGCTCTTCCTCTGGAGGAAGACGGCTCTGGATTCCTCTCTCAGTTTCTGAAGTAAGACTTCATCCTCTGCTGGTAGCTGCAGAACAACATCATCATCATCATATTTTACTCTGCTGGGAACTACACATCAGCTTTAACATGATCAACATAATAATCTTCATCATCACTACCACCATCATTGTATTTAGGGCTACAACTAATGATTATTTTCATACTTGATTAATTGGTTGAGTAGTTTCTCCATTAATTGTTTAATAGTTGTTTGTTTTAAAACATCAGAAAATTGTATAAAAATAAAATTCAGTGTTTCCCAAAGTCCAAGATGATGTCTTCAAATGTTTTCAGGATGTATAGGCTTAATTTTGTGTTTTCTGTCAGTTTCATTGTGACTTTGGTGTTATGTTTGTTCTGTGTTTTATGATTCTACTTGTTTCCTGTTGATCATGTTAAAAACAGAGTTTTCAATAAAGGCCATAAGACACCTTGCAGAATAATTAAATTACACTTCAATGAGTCTGTGTTGCTAAAACTGCATTTGTTCTAGTGTCATAAGATAACAGTTAAGGTGTCCTAACATCAGTCTTAATCAAAAGTCTTCATAACTTGACCTCTTCTTACTACATAACCCTATTTTTGAAGTCTAACCTTCTTCAAATTGATTTAAGTATGGAAACTGTTTTTTGTTAGAGGGATTTAATGGTGGCACAGAATTTAATCTTCTGTCTTGCACCTAAACAAAAGCAAATGTACATGAATGACAATAGTGTTCATTGTGATCACATTAGTTACCCTGTAGTAAAACCGGGGGATGCTCTTGTAGGACTTGTCTCTGTCGCCTCCTTCTTTCCACTCAGTGTAATATTTGGTGAACAGCTCAGTTTCTTCTGCTTTCTTTTCCTCGTCGCTTCTCTCATCTGTATGACAACAGGGACAAAGATGAGCTGATATCAGTAAAATCAAAGGAATTAACAGATATGTTAATGTTGACTTAGCTAACAGCTAACCAACGACTTCCGCTGGATAGCTATGCATTTAAACTAGCTAATGTTAGCCAGTATGTGACGTTAGTTTACATTTTGTCTCACCTGTTTTGGAGTTTGCTAACCTCCTTTTCAAAATATCCGACCAGTAAGGTTGCTGTTCCTTAGCCATCCCTGCTTCGAACTGAATCTAATATTTCATAAGTATGACATTTCTATACCAAAAGTCGAAAACAGTCGATGTAAAGTGTTCAAAAGTAACTAAGCTTCCCAAAAATGGGACAACGTCAAGTTGCTGAATAAAGAAGAACATTGCTTCCGGTTTGAGTTTTACCATTTCAAAATAAAAGTGCTTGTACGTTCGTGTACAACAGTTGTAGATATTATTACAGTTTCTATCCATTCGAATCAAATATTCATTGAAAATGTATCAATGCAATCATTAAAATAAATTTCATAGTCTGTTTAAAACCGAAAAGGAGGCACCAAACTGAAGTGACACAGAGTACATAAAGCACTTATAGTAAATTAAATAACATGTTTCTGCGCAAAATATGTTTTTTCCCTCACAATTTTAACTTAAAATTTTGATTCCATCTATTAAAATTATAAAAAATTGTTCCTTCTTTTAAACCTAATAGCTAATTCCGGTCTGTCTGTGGTTGTTTGACCGGAGCTTGATGACTGTCACAACGGAGCTGTCGAGCTTTGATGACGTTGAAATGGGCGACTCCAGCAATGCTTACAGTTGTGTTTGACACAAAGTTATGTAGAAAGAAAGAGGTTGTTTTAGTTAATTAAATGTGGATATCGAGGGGAGGTATGAGGTGTATGTAAAGCGTTATAGTTATAATGGTCTATAGAGCTAGCAAGAGACTCTTTATGGAAGTACTGACGTTTAGAAACAGCGATGCTAATTGCACTTTATTGATACATGTCACTAACAGCATGTGCTATTTTTGTAGTCAGTTGTTTTGGTAAATAAGTGTTTCTACAGTTTGTCTTGTAAAGATTGTAGTTGATTTAAAACTGAAGGTTATTAATAAATTTTCTCTAATAAATTCTCATAAGCCCAGAGGTTAAACATCACAACATGGGCTCCACCTTTATATTAAAAGTCAGAATATGCCAGAAACACTTAAAGCCTTTCATTCACCAAGTAGTAAAGACTTCTCTGTGCAAATCAACACAGCTGCCTCCCTCAGCATGCTTTCTGTGCACCAGAGACTCTAACCCCAATTTAGGTGTCAGACAGACAGACAGGAGGAACAGTGGACAGGTGGGAGCACAAAAAAACACCTTCAGACGCTGGGAAGAGAAACCATGGGATGATGCTGTGAGGGGAAGAGGGAAGAGCTCCAATCTTAGGCAGAACTCTTCCTTCCCCAGATCTGTGTTTGCTGCTGGGACGGCAAAGAGGACAGCAGAGATGCTGAAGAGGAAAGCAGCTCTGGATGAAGAGGAGTCCGAGGGGAGGACAAGAAGAGCAGGTAGGACATATTGGAACTTATGGAGCCCATGTGATGAAAAAAATTATGCTGTAAGTAATTATTTTGAGAAGTTTTTATTTGGAATAATTAATTCTTTTGAGGTAGAATTCATTATTTTGAGATAATTGGTCATTGTAATAACATAACAACTTATTACGTTATAAGGTCATTATTTTGAGATACTAAATTATCATTCTCCAATGTTAGGTCATTATTTTGCAACCCTGTCATTATTTTAAGATACTAAATTGTTGTTTTGAGAAAGTTTCTCATTATTTTGCGAATGGTTCTCTTTATAATGACTTACAGGGTCTTTTATTTCATCACATTTGTCCAAAGAAACTATCTACTTTAGTGGGCATCATATTTTTTTCTTACAGTCAGATCTTTTGGTGCAAAATACAACAAAATTTTAGAAACCGAATTGTGTGCATGAGCAAGGCAGTTGCACAAATTGTTCCATATTTTTGTTTGTTATACTTTATCAGTAGACACATCTTTAAGTTTTCTTAAACAGCATTTTTGTAGAGCCTTGAATCTATGAAAGTGTCTGTGAGTCATGACTTGCATGACTGTTTTTCACAGGGAAGGAGCCGCCTCCTGACCGGCCGCTCTCTGTTGACGAGTGGAGGAAGCTGAAGGAGTCTCTGGGAAATTCACAACGATTTGGCCTCCAGATGATGCGTGCACTGTTCACTGCTGGGGCAGAGCTGAATATCGCCAAGTGAGTGGAGGATGTCTGTTATTTTGAAAACATTTTGTTAGGGACTTTACAATAAATAGGAACTTCAAGAACATATCTGTTTGTTCTGATTGAATACCTGTTGAAAATATAAGTAGTGCAAGTGCACTATTAAGCATGTGTCCATTACAAACATGTCATGCACCTTTCTGCACAGGTCTCTGCTGACTTTTGTCGCCATGGAAACAGGGACACTGTCTTATGAGCTGTTATTACGGTACCTGACACTGTGCGTGAAAGGTGGCCACGATGCCGAGGTGTTTGACGTCTATGACATTATGCGAGGAAGTTTCCCTTCTCTGGAGACAGGAGCCTCCAGCCTCTTCATCAAGTCCTTTAGCCGGACAGAGAGGTGGAGGGAGGCTCTCAGCGTCCTGAACGAGGTTAAGAAGGTAAACAGTGATTTCATTGTTAGTTAAAAACTCATTGCACTCATATCTGAGCACATGACATCCCGACTCTAACATTGCCTGGTTTTACCGTCACCCCAACAGGTCTTTACCCCATCACCACGCAACTATGGTGATATCATCTCAGCAGCAATGTCACATGATGACAAGACCACTGCCTGGACTCTTTATGATGAATTAATTGAAAGGGGACTGAGTCCATACCAGGACACCTGGAACGATCTGTTTAAGGGAGCGATGAAGACAAAGGAGGCAGAGACCACGTCTCAGTCTGAACACCAGGAGAAGCTGCTGGAGATTCTGCTCTACATGAGGAACAACCAGATCTACCCGAAACACAGCCTCGCCGAAAGCATCAAGACCTGGTTTGAGAGGTAGAAGAGAGTGATAAAGATACTTAAAGGAATAGTTTGGTTGTTTTTTTTTAAATTGTGTTTGTGTGAGACACTTATCCATAGTTAGTGTATCACCTACAGTAGATGGAGCTTGGCACACCCCTAGTTTGAAGAAGCAGCAGGACTGCTGGTGTAGGAAGCTTTGTACAAAAAAGTACTTTTTGCAAAGTACTTTTGTGGACAGGCTAAAACGGCTGGCTCCCCATCTGTTCCTTTTGTTTTGCTCACATTGATTTGATTTAACCTTTTTTAAATTATTGCTGTTGCTCCAATTATGGAAAGCTACTTTTAAAACCATAATGTGGCCAATAAACTATAACTTTGAGTGAACATTGTTCAGGATTCTGCCCTGATAAGAGTACATTTGTAATACATATAGATAGATAGATAGATAGATAGATAGATAGATAGATAGATAGATAGATAGAATGTGATTGTCGATATCTGAAAAGTTTTGAAGAAGAAGAATTGAATTACAGATATCTGCACTATATAGTATAGCAATTAAATGTTACAGTGGTTTGCCATATGTTGCTCCTTTTGTTTCTCTCTTATTTACTGAAAAAGAAAACAGAACTGCAAACCAGCATTCATACCCAAAGTAATTTTCCTTTGTCTGTTTGGACATAACATGGTCTCATTCCCTTCTGTTTTTATCCACCTCAACTCATCGCTCCTCGCTCGCATTTCTCTGTTCTCTGTCTCTTCTTCTCTGTCCTCAGTCTCACAGGACAGAAATGGACAGGAAGTTGGACCAGCGCCACCCCAAAGTAATTACTACCTTCTACATTTATATGTTCTCATCCATATTTGTGCAAGGGGAAATTGCGTGTTCTGTATGTATGCATGTGTCATTTTGTGTATATGTGTGTGTTTAGGGGTGTGTGTGGGTGTTGTGGTTCTGAGTTAGAGTCCATCCAGCTGACCGCTGACGAGTACCAACAGCTGAAAGACAGAGTGATGACTGACATCATTCAGGGACGAGATGTTTTCACCAAGACTACACCAGAGGTACACACACAAACACACACGTGCACACCCATAAACAGGGTTTCCATTGGTCCTTAAGAACTCAAATCTAAGGCCATGGGTAACGAATGATCAACAGCGAAAAGGACATCATTGCAAAATAAACCCTGACCGTGTGATGCAGGACCCTGACGTCAACTGCAGAGGTCTTGAATCAGCCTGAAGGGGTTTATTTCACAATAATGACTCACTCGCTCCGTATTATCTTTCTTGTTATGAGGCTGTTTACCAAAAACAAAAGATTTTATTGTGTCCATAGAAAGCTGTAACTGACCAGAATCAAATATTCAACAAAGATGTGTAATAAAGAACTTTTAAATATCTTAATCTAATCTTTAAATATCTTAAAGTAATATCTTACTCCTCTGCAAGGACTTGAAGGTTGGGGTTTATCTTTGATTTAATAAATCACAATAGGATGAATAATTCATTATACTAATAAGGTTGGTGTCAAAAGTTTGTGAACTTTTAGCCTCAGCAGAACTTTTAAGCTATGCTCAGTCTGATATAGAATTTTTTGTTAGCTTTTTTCCTAATTTGAAATAATATATCCTAAATAGCAATTCCATGACAAAGCCAAAAATCAGACATCTAGTTTGAGGTTCAACTGTCAGCAGCGTGGTACATTAGTTTTCTAGCTTCCTCTCTCTAACGTCTACTAGATGGCGTCATTGGTACACATGCAGAGGTTACAGTAGCTGATCCAGCTTAGTGAAGTAAACACTTTCACTTTCTACATTAAAACATATGAACAGAGGTCCTTTTGATTCACTTCAAGGAGTTTTTTTTTTTTTTTTTTTTTTTACACGAAGTTAAGGTTATTGTCAGATACAGTGAGGTGGCAAAGACTTTGCTTATGAAATTCTCACGACTGGTATGACTTTAATATTTAGTAATTAGTCGTAGACACAGTATCATACTGCATAGTCATCTCTTTTCTGGCCTTTATAATCTCATCTTTTTGATGGGATATAGATAAAGTCATTCAGACACAGTTTTATATTTTGGGAAATGTGCTTATTGCTTTCATGCAAGGAGTTAAATGACAAGATTGATAGCACTCTCATATTTATCTGTTAAATAAGAAGATAGCATCAACAGCCAATCAGCTTGGCTTAGCAAAAAGACTGTAAACAGGGGGAAACAGGTAATCTGGCTTTGATTAGAAGAAACAAATTGTACGTAGCAGTACGTCTCACGTTTTGTAATTTACATGTTTTATCATGTTTGTTTGATCTGTAAAAATGACACCTTATGGTTTTATTTATTTATTTAATGTACTTTTTGGCCTTTTTATGGCTTTTATCGATAGGACAGCTGAAGATATGATAGGAAATGGGGGTGGCGTGCTGCAGAGAGCTGCAGGCTGGAATTGAACTCATGGCCGCTGACAGCCTCAATACATCGGACACTGACTGAGCTACCAGGGCGCCCCCTTATGGTTTTATTTATTCATTTATTTCTGCGAACAAGCGTGGTTCCCAAAATGCCAAGCTATTCTTTAAATCAGTATGAGTCCATTAAAGGAAGATTCCTTGCCATTTGCAGACATGACATATAAGGTGAATTAGGTCAGCTTAGCTACACTGCTAGGTTGTAGCAGCATGTAATACAGCTTGACAATGCAGTTTAGCTGGACGACATTAACTTTTGTCTTGGCTATGTTATGCTATTTAGCTTTTATGGTGATGTAAAAAAAATAAAAATTGTCATTTTTACAAACAGTGTGATAGTTGGTGAGCTGTAGACACTAGCTGTTTGCCCTTGATTCTAGCCTTTATGCTAATAGCTACATATTTGAGAGACATAGCATCTGATTCTCTTTGAGGTAAAGTATTCTGCTGCTTTGCACAGTAGGTTGGTAATGTTTGACATGAAATGTAAAAGGAAAATTCCATATTTTGCGTGTTTTGAGGTGGCAGGGACCGTTGTTCATCTTGTCTTAGGAAGCAATCGTGGTGTGTGAAAGCTCAACTGAAAGTATCAGTCATTCAGCTCATGGTTTTTAAGACCCTCTCCCGTGAAAATCACATTTTTAACCTTGTTAACATATCTACATACATACATCTCTATTAACTACAGTAATTCTTTTTTTTTTTTTTTGACTTCTCATGATGCTTTGCCTCGTGGTAAGCCTGCTGCCTCCAGCTGGCTAACTGGAGGCAGCAGGCTGGTGGAGGGTGCACATTGAAATCATGAGTGAAAAAAGGAAGTAATTTTCTCTCTATGAACAACGTTGTCTCCTTGAAACTTATGACAAACTCCCCAAAACGAGCCAAGGAAATTCAACAGCGAAACTTGGTGTTCTTCAGGTTAATATTTGAAATCTACTCAAATAACAAGAAACAGTCTGCTAGTGGAGGAGAAAGAAAAGTCACATAATGGCCCCTTAAACGGACCTTTGGTGAGGGAAAAATAGTGAAGCTGTCTGTTTCATTACTTTATATTCAGGTAATAAATATACAAATACCAATTAAATATTAATCTGCATGAGAAATAAAGAAAAAACGAAACGCAAGAGGTTTCCACTGTACTTCCAAACTGGTAGGACTCACTCCACCTGTTTGATGAACAACTTCACAGACATATTAGGACTGTTACTAGCAAACAGGGCAGCGCACACATGCACACTTTTATAACCAAGTGCAGGCAGTCATCACTGTATCTTTCATGCATATGTGCACTTGTCTGTATGAAGACGGAGCCAAGCTTTTCACTGGATTGGAATGTACTGGCTGTATTTTTGATGTTGCCAGTGATAATAAAGTTAAAAACGATTATTATTCACCTGAAATAGCCCCTAAACAAAACTTGGCCGCATCAGTAACATGTTCTTAATAATATGTCATATTTAATTTATGAAGAGAGAGAGAGTTTGCATGAGGCCCTTTGTGTTTTTCGGTAGTCAGGGGGAGTTTGTTGGCGCAACTGTTAGTTAAATCGAGGGGATTTCCAGCATGTGGAGCACCATGAGAATCTGGACCACAACTACCTCCCGCAGAGGAGATAGACTAAGGAAGGAAGGCAGACAGACATGCTGTTTAACTCAGCTTGATTAATTCCCAATTGAAGGCCATTTGTTTAAAGGGCAAACAGAGAGCGCTTCAGACAACAGTGGAGCAACAGATGGAGGAAGAGTGGGAGGGCAGCGATGCAAAAGGGAAGAGGAGCTGTGTTTGTCTGTATGTTGTAAAATATAGATAAGATATATAGATAGATGTTGAGACACAAGACAGCAGGCAGAGATAAAGTCATGCATTTCTTTTTACTCTATTGTGTCAATGCATATCATTGATATATTTCCTGTTATTTAAACATCCTGGCAGAAACTATAAAATAGATTGATAATAGAGATTTTACTCATCATAGTATATGCCCATATGTATTTACATATACAGAACATCCATATCTGTACATGCATGCACCCACATATAATTAAAGGGGAAAAAATGGAAAATAAAATAAAAAGAGAAAGGTTAGACTTTGATGTTTCATTGTGAAAGTAGGCCTACTACTGCCACTGCAGTTTTCTATCACAATTTAATTTAATCTGGTGAAACCACGTTCCGTCTTATCTGTCTTATTCATATTTATGTAACATGAAATCAGTCAATTGTCTGTACTTAATTTAGAGAAAGTTGTGCATTTTGATCCTAAACGGAGTGACGGGAAAAATACAACTCCTGTGCAATTGAATGCAAACTAAGAGAACAGCCGACCTTTGTGAAACTAAGGTGTTTTACTGCTGTCTGTCACAGTTTCAACAAAAATGATATTTTTAGGCTGTAGTTTCCCTTGGTGATTCCTTGCGTTATATTATACTGTTAGAGCTAAATAATGTGCCAGCATGCAATATGGTTTTAAATATGTATTCTTTCATCTAAAATGTGTTTTATGCAAAATAAAAGTAGATGTTATGTCATAATATAAATATAAACTGTACAACTAAATCAAAATGTAAAGCTTAAAATAAAATGGAACTGATATGATAAGTGTTAGAACAGAGATAAACTCAGTAACAGCCTGTATCCTGCAGTCAGTTTTGTTCTTTTTTTGCGTTTTGAATTTGTACGTCATTAGTAATGCTGTGGGGTATTTTTACAGAACGCCATCATACTCTGCGTATTAATGGTGCATGAGTGGCACTGTGAGCTTATGTATGCAGGTGCAAAGTGTGTGTGTGTGTGTTTGTGTGTGTTTTAAGCAGTCATATTATCCACTGCAGCACAATGAGCTGGTTTCACATATCAGCTCTGGAAAGTCCCTGGATAATTATACTGGACTTTCTCTCCGTCTCGCTCTTCCTCCGTCTCCTGCCCTCGTTCTGTCTCTCTTTTTCTTTGCCGATTCCATTTTATTTTTTTACATTATTTTTATTTATGTATTTTTATTCTGCACCCTTTATCCAACATACCCAAGCCGTCTGTCCCTCATCAATCAGTCTTTTTTCTCTAATCCCTTTTGCCCTCCCACTCACAACACACATTTCCCCCACCTCAACCAAAACCAGCCCACGAGGTGAAATTACACATTGTTTTTGCGGAATTAATCATTGTCTCATACTGTACCTGTGAATGAAAGTAATCAAAATAGGTAGTGGAGTTGACAGAGCTCAGAAGGTGTTCATTCTAGAGCACACTTTCATCAGAGGAGGAATATTTCATCCTTTTTTACATTTTACGATCACATTTAGATTGTGCGTTCGGGTTTCAAGACCAGGGGAATTCACAGTAACCTATTCCTATACTTCTGCTATCTAAAAGCGAAAGTACGAACAATGTTCACGTGCAGGAGGCCTATTCTGAGCTTCAGCACTACTTTCCTGTTCTGGCACAAATGAACTGTAGCATAGTATTTTACACTTTGACCGTCCTCATTCCCTGCAGTGCAGAAGAAAACTTGTGACGTTCGACAGATGATACAAACATTTGCTTTTTGGTGTGATCTTTATACTAAAATTAAGTCTTGGACAGACTTTGAATATCTACAGATGTCTCTCTACATTTGACTTTTTACTTGCACATTGTATATTAGCTCCTTCAGAGGAAGTAAGTATGAATATTGGACAGTGAAAATAAAATATGACTAAATGTAATGCACATGATACAGCTGAGAGACAGCTTGCTGTAGCCCACTTTACATTTTGTCTGAATCGTCTGAGTCTAATCTAAAAACAATAATCAGAAAGTCATTGATATCCGGGTCTAAAGTTTGCATGTCTTTTAAGATATTAAACTTTATCATAACACAGAGTGCTGAAGCTGCCAGCTGGCACTCTGCCATCTTAGTACCGAGAAAGAAATACCAAGTAGATTTATTACTGGCAGGCCTGTGATCAGTCAGTGAGAAAACCATCCAACCATTGGACCAGTCGACTCACAGGTGGAGTTCAGTTACGCTCCTCGACCACGATAAGGAACAAGCCCCTGATGGTGTTATTAGAGAGCTCTGCAGACTTTTTCTGTACATTTTCAGTATTGCACGCATTTAGTCAGACATATCTGGTTAATTAGCCAGTCAAACTGTCGGCTCTTAAGGCGGCCGCATTTACTGAAAATGAGCACATCTGCCTCTATACCCAAATGTATTTTGACGTCAGTGATCCTTAGTTATGAATGGAGAATGGAGCTGAGTAAACTGAGTAAGATAAGAGTGTCAGATGGACAGCATTAATGCTGAGGGAGGCAGATACGCTGAGGTCTGTGTGTGTCAAAGGACTGCTGCTATTTACTCAATAAAACATAAATGTCAGAGGAAATTTTGTGTGTGGTTTCCCTACTTATTTATGAATGTAAGCAGCAGACAGTCCACCGCTGTATCAACAATACATGTTTATCTCCTGGCCTGCAGTGCTATTTGTCCATCTAGATTTTTTTTTTTTTATTGGCCATAGAGATGTGTGCCTTTTCTCCAATATAATGGGACTAGATGGCACTCGGCTTGTGGTCCTCAAACCACCAAAAAAGTACAAAAAAAATGACATGATAATCCACAGACCTTGTGAGCAGTTTCATGCAGGAACTACTTTCTTTTCTATTAGAAAGAAAGTAAAAAGAAAGAAGTTCCTACATGAAACTGCTCACATCAAGGCCTGTGGATTATCATGAGTAACTGGGTCATGAGTTTTGGAAACATTGATTTTGAATTTTTCATATCGATGTTTTTGGTGCTTTGAGCACCACAAGCTGAGTGCCATTTAGTCCCATTACATTCGAGAGAAGGCAGATATGTCTGAGACCAAAGCCTGTATTTTTGATTTGGGGTTAAACTGTCCCTTTAATGTACTTTTGCTCCTGGCTGGTAGTATGCTAAAAGACTCCTAATAAAGAAAAGAGATCCAATATTAAGGCAACAAGTGCAGTACTTTGTTTGCCTTGCTTTGCCCAAATACAGAACTGTAGCATTTCTTGTCAATGTTCTGCTTTTTTTAATCTTAATATTTATCCTTGCTAGCAGCATGGCTCTAGAGATGGTATTTTCAGTCCTTCAGTCCACCTCTTTGGACCATACTGAAACATCTCAACACCTACTGGATGGATTGCCATTAAATTCTGGGACATTCCCCCGAAGATTAATGCTTGTTGACTTTCCCCTGACGTTTCCCCTACACCAGGGAGGCTCAAGCACTTTCCCTTAGAGGGCCAAAACTGAAACTTAATGGTGGGTTGTGAGCCGAAAAGCAAACACCTGTTGTTTTGTCTTGTATTGTAAGATGCAAAATGGTACTGGGATCCCAAGTTCCTTTTATTGACTGACTTCCAGCCAAAAGTGTCACTCTGCCTGCTATGCTCAGAATATGAAAAATAATGAACACTTACGGAGCTTATGTATTTAAAGAGTATTTTCATCTCACAAAAAAAAACAGCATAAAGAGGCATTTGTAATTTTTAATTTAATTAAATCTACTTCTTTCAGTAGAAACATCTGGTGGGCTAAATTTAACCTTATGGTTGGTCAGCTTTGGCCCCCACTTTGGGAAGACCTGCTGTTGGACCACCAGCAGGTCAAATTCATTACTTATTTTGTGAATTAATCTCCACATCTACCGGATGGAGTTGGAGACACTCATGGTGATTCCCCTTTCCTCCACTGCCACCAACCATGAATTCAAATATCTTTATTTGTCTGACTACCTGATATCTGCAGAACTAATGACATTCTCATCTATACTCCCTGGTATGGCAGTAAACTATTGCTGTCTTGTCAGTACAGTGGTGAAAACTAATAGTAGACTTGTAACTTGAGCACAATCATTTATTTGTGAGTCGTTTATTCATGAGAATTGGGACAAAGGTGTATTTTGAGCTGTGTTTTGATTTTTTTTATTGTGGGAAAATATATTTTAAAAGATCAAACAGGTCAAACAGGTCACTCTCCTGGTGATTACGTATTTATTAAATATAGACATCAGCTTCATCAGATGGAAAATCTGATGGAGTTGACGTCCTGTGGAGATGCTTGGTGTTCTCTTAATGCTAATTAAGATACATCTCATAGTAATATTATTTAATGAATTTGTCGGAAAATAGAAAGTTTACCAGTGTTTGGTTCTCGTCTTTTTTAAACCAGGTAGTGAGACTGGGGAGCTTCAGGTATAGCTAACCCTTTATATGCCTGATTAAATCTGATTAAATCATGTTTTTGTAAAAATCTGATGGAATTGACAGAAATCTGGGACACAATGTTAAAGAACCAACATTTTCACAAAAAAAAAAAAAAATTAAAACAAAGATTAACAGCAGATTTTGTGACCTTATTCCAATTCTCTCTATAAGATATTTTTCCTAGTCTTGTATGTATGCAAGATAAAGGATAAAGAAAAAAGTTTAGATCTTTAGTGTGGTCTGCAGAGGTCCACAGATATGGAATTAAAAATGTCATTATCTGTATCTGTTTTTGAAAAAGGCAACAGTTCCTATTAAAATTTGTTAAAGCTTGAATACCTTAAAAGGCAGGAGACTTCTGAACTGGTTACGCTACAGCAGTGGTTCCTTTTTTAATGGTGTAGATTAAGTTAGTTTTTTTTAGTTTCTTAGGGTCTTTGGTTAGTCTTTTGTGAATTGTAGACAACGTGTTAAGAAATGTCTGTTTTAAATACTATTTACTTAAAGTCTGGGCCCCTATTTTCAAGCTTATCAGCTTTATCAGGGTGTCCGATTTCACAAATCTCCATTGTGTTTTGTATGACTGCACTTGTCTTTTAACAGTTGTGTGAATTTACTGAACTGAACTGAACCCTGTGTATTGTGTAAACTCAAATGTTTGTACAATACGGCGCAATATCCAGATGCGACTTGTCTGTCTTTATCAGTTTCTTCAGATCAACCCCTTTACTGACCTATTTTTTTCAGTATATCACTCTCTTTCTCTCTGTTCATCTGTCTATTAATCTCTCTGTCTATTTGTGTCTGTTCAGGAGTTGGAGAGGTTCAAGACGTTTGTGAAGAGGAAGCCAGCTTTTGATGTGGTCGTAGATGGACTGAATGTAGCAAATACCACAAAGTACAAAAGCAACCAGTCAGAGATGGTGAGAAAACACACGTGTGATTAAAAAAAACAAGATTTCAAAAGCTAAATATTTTACAGGATCTGCCGGCCTAACAGTGGTTTTTCAGAATCATTTCTGCTCATGCACATACACAGTTTTACTATCTAGATTTTAGTGGTGTCTTCCTACATGTATGTCTGTCCAACTTAGGGGCTTTTCAGACTGCCGGTTGCACTATGACTAACCCTGCAGTGTATGTTTGTGTGTGTGTGTGTGTGTGTGTAGGAGGTGCTTTAACTGGCCAATACCTGATTTTAATAACACCTAGCCTACGTGTCTACCCACATCTGTCTGTCTGTCAGGTGTGTGTATGTCAACTGTCTGTCCGTCTCACTGCATTAGAATGTCTCATCTTTCTCAGATGTCAGACAAAGGAAAGTACAAACAGACAAACCTGTTTCCCTATCTAGTCATCTGGTTCAAGTGAACGCTAGATAAGTTAGTAAAATTAAGGAAAAATCCTATAAATTTACATCAGGATGACTGAAAAAATCTTTTATTCAAATGCCCATATGAAAGAAATCGGACATCAGTGACACAGCTATTGAATATGAAAATACCTGCTGAAATTTACGATTCTACAGACAGTCGAGCTGTGAGGCTGTACTTACTGTACATGCTGATGTTTAGCAGCATTTTAGTTTAGCATGATGATGTAAATAGACCATTTTGACATGATATAGAAGTACTTATTTCTCCCCTGGCTTGTAGTGCTATCCATTTAGATTTTTTGGGTATCCAGTTTCAGGGTTTTGTCATTTGAACAATTCAATACCAGTGTAAGATCATCCACAGACCTTGTTGTCAGCAGTTTTAATTGAGGAACTTTTTTATTTTTAAATATATAACTGTGATGTTACAGCATACCCGTACACTGCTATTTTGAGTGGGACTCAACGTCTTTTAGTTCAATCCCACTTGCAACATAAGCCAATACAATAGCTGAATGCCATTTAATCCCATTATACTGGTGAGAAAGCAGACATCTCTACAGCTGATACCTCCAAAACTCTGCAACTCACATCAAAAGAATTTAGATGGATAAATAGCAAAAATATATTTTTTTGATTTTGAACCGAACTGTCCCTTTAACAACTGATTCCCCCAAAATTTCATCATACATCTCTGCTTAACAGAGACACTCTTGATTCAGTGCTACAAAAGTAAAGAGTGGTAGTTTTTGCTATGGCAGTACCTGAACTGATAGAAGTGCTTTGTTGCATTATTACAGTACACGCTATTCTTCCTGTCCCTGTGGCATTTCTAAAAAGACGACCAAAAACATGACTTGCGGTGTGTGCAGTTACAGCACAAAGGCAATTCATTTACATACTGTATGTCTGTAACACCTGCTCTCTCATTGCATTTTTTTGTGTAACTTACAAAACTTAGTAGAATTCACTTGTATATCTCCAGTGTTTATCTTTTTATGTGCAATGACATGTTGCACAATTTACCACAAACACACCCATTCAGATCAGCAGATGAAAAATATGTAAAAACTTGTTTTAAACCTGTATTTGTCATGCGGTTGCTGCAGGCCCCTTTAGGTGTGGTGTGGTAATATCTAAACGGAGCTGGCACCCAGACTAACATTGGTGTCATCAAAGATTCATGTATTCAGAGTACTGAGTTGTGTATGTGTGTGTTTCAGTTGTTGTTGGTGGTGTCAGAGTTGGAGCGTCAGGGTCGGACTATTCTGGTGTTGGGGAGGAAACACATGTTGCGCCCCTCCAGGTCCTGGGAAAGACACAACATGGACCTCATCCGACAGAAAGCTCATTGCTTCTTCACTGACAACATGTGAGCACCTGAGAATAAAAAACAATTGTATGGATTATACGCCAAAAAAAACAACAACACATGAAACACAGCAGTTAATGTTGTTTTTTAAAAATATTATTTTCAGCAGTACCTCTTTTTATTAACAGGTGTTTTGTTCTTGAGAGAATTTATTTGTCTACCTTACACATTTTGCTCTATGTGTCTGTCAGTTCGGAGGACGACCCCTTCTTGCTGTATGCCACTTTGCATTCTGGGAACCACTGTCAGTTTGTGAGCAGGGACCTGATGAGGGACCACAAGGCCTGCCTGCCAGATGGAGCCACCAGACGGCTCTTCTTCAAGTGGCAGAGAGGCCACCAGCTGGTAGTGGATGGATCCCTCGCAGTGGGCAGAAGAGTCAATTTTCTGGTGAGGAAGAGGAGGGAATCGAAGGGCGTGAGTGAGGGGAGAGGGTCGATGAGAGAAGCATACCAATTAACTGTGTGTATGTGTGTCTGTGTATAGAGTATTCCCAGCTATGACACCATTGTCCAGACTTCAGTGGACTCGTGGCACCTTCCCTATGACGACACAGAGGACAGGAGCAGCCATGAAGTACCACAACGATGGCTCTGCCTCACCAAAAAGCACTGAACACACTGTATCATAACTCATATACTTTGGTAATAACTGTGGACCTGTAAATAAAACATTTACGCCAAATAACAAAGTGGTCTACACTCTTTAAATTTAAGTTTGAACCATAGGAATAAGAAATAAGATTTGATTTTTCGAAATAAAATAATTGTCATAAATATCTGCGTCATCTAATTGCAACAATAAACCTTTTTCACAGCAGCCATTTTGACATGAAATTGTGAGGTAAACACAGGTGTTAACAATGATATTAATTAAGGTTCCATTCCATTCAGGTCAAACAAAGTCAGGGTTCTGCTGTTGAACATGCTGGCTCAATAGAATTGCTCTGCTTCACTAAATGGAATACGAAGCTAATTAGTAACGCTGGTAAAACCTGTTTGCTCAATTTCATATCGATATAGCTGCCGAGAAAAGATCTATGCAAAGGAACAGCAGGGTTGTAGTCAGTGGTGACTTCCGAGAACTACAAAGTTGCTAAGTTGACCCGGATATGAAAGCCGGTATCACATCCGGGGTAGCTGCTTAGCATGTTTTGCCTCTTGTCTACTTTCAGTTTAGTTTCATCCTCAGTTTACATCAGTGTTTACCCTAATTATCTCCAGCCGTCATGTCACGGGGGTCAAGTGCAGGCTTTGACCGCCATATCACCATCTTCTCTCCGGAGGGAAGACTCTACCAAGTCGGTAAGTAGTGACAGAAATGAATCAAACTCAACCTGCTCTGTCATCACTACTCATCACTGCTGGCTAACAGGCTAATAGTAGCTAGCAGCTGTGAGCTATCTAGCCCTCTCATAGTTCAGTGTTATGTAGGAAAAAACCCAACTTTATTTCAGTAGGGGCGAAATGTAATTCATGCATAATTACCTTTAATTTAATACAGCTAAGCAGTAATTAACAAACCAAACCAGGTTCCTTTTTTTTTGCATTTGCTTCAGCTACCTTAGTTAGCTTAATGTAGCTGTGGAGTGCAACCATAAGTAACGTTTATTTCTGATTCATCTTATTTAGCAGCCAGTTAGTAGTACACCGTTTATTCCTGTTCTCACAGTTTTCATCAGTTATTCTTATACTGGAGTCGTTATCTGAGCTGTATTAATTGTTAATCTAGGACAAACTGTCAAAAGAAAAACTGTAAAACTAAAATGCCATTCTGCGTATGTTACAAAGGTTTACACTGTGTAGTATTTTGATGAAGGGATGTCATGTTTATGTGCAGATACATTCAAAACAAACAGAACTTGGAAATTTTGGGGAAAAGTACATATTACAATTAAAGATATTATGGGATATCCAGTACCAAAGGAATGCAGTGTACTTTGGAAATATAAATGATTATGCCATCGATAATAATAGATATTTAATATACTTATTAAAACATACTGTGGATCACAAGCAAGAAGGCGTCAACAAGAATATGGTACAAGACTGAAGCTCCTATTATATAACAATGGTTAGACATCATGAGAGAGATTTTTATTAGGGAAAAAATTGCCCATTTGCTCAGCTTGGGTGGTATGTATTTTTTCATACCTTCATACACGTTCCTGACATTTCACCAAGGTATATGATGGTATTTGTGTAAAAAAAAAACCCAAGTCATTAAAAGCTGGTGATAGAAGTCATTGTAGCATATATGACACTGTCTAGCTCACAATTCTTTGTGTCTTACATGCTATCAGCCTTTTTAGACAAGTTTTGCTGGGTTTAAATACTTAAGGCCCATAGAATAATGAGTAGATTGGAAATAAGAACCCTTATTCCATAGGCTCCTGTAAAAAGACCTGATGTAACTTGTAGCTGTGGATACCAACGCCTCATTTGGCTGAATGGAGATGATTTACAGATTATCATGTGACTAATAAACTGCTTTTATAGAAAATAAACAAATTTATATGTGGCAATATTTTCATGATTCTATATCTAGCCATATTAATTTATTTAGCAAGGAGACCTAGGCTATAGAGCAGAAATGAGTGTTAAGGTTTTTCTTTTCTACCTCCAAATAATTCTTCTGTTGCAACTTCAGTGTTTCAGATAATTTTATTTATGATGTCAATATTGTAAATAATACCTTCGGGATTTCTAAATACCCTGATAATACCTTGATACTGCCCAAGCCTACCGTCTGCATAGAGTAAGAATTTTTTTTTTTTTATGTTTTTTGTTTAGTAAATGGAAAGAATTGACAACGTATGACATTGTAAAATGCTCATGGACTAGTTGATAAATAAATTGAAAGATAATAGATTTGTATGTTATGTCCTATTAGATAATGGACATATGGCTGTTTTGTTCATGTTTTTCATTTACTCTCTTAATGTGTGTTTTCTTTCACTGTGTGTTTGGCTGCTTCAAAAGTCATAAATTTACATGCACCATACCTTTAGTTGCATGCTCAAACCACAACCTGTGTTAAAGATTCAAAACAACGAGGTAGCTTGGTTTCTGATAAGTTTGAAGTGTACACTTGTATCTCCTGAGTTTATTTTTCCTCCTGTCTGTCTTTAGAGTATGCCTTCAAAGCCATCAACCAGGGAGGACTGACATCTGTGGCGGTCAGGGGGAAAGACTGTGTTGTGGTCGTCACACAAAAGAAAGTTCCAGTGAGTATAAACAAACATATTATAAACACACAGGAGTTTGTGTTTCTGTGTCTCTTAACACAGCGTGTGGTCAGATTCCAAAGTATGTGTATGGAGTACATTTCTTTTTTGTCTTTGTCTCGCATTTTTCTCAGGACAAGCTGTTGGATGCCTCGACAGTCACGCATCTGTTCAGAATTACAGAGAACATTGGCTGTGTTATGACCGGCATGACTGGTAAGCAATCCAACTGATAGTGAATACCGTAAATTTGAGACATGTAATGGTTCTGTTTTAAAAGTTTCCATCAACAATAGTTATAAAAAATTCCTGTGGGCTGTTTGTTACTCTCCTGTCAAGTTATTAATGTTCTTATTTGAAGCCAGAAATAATTTGATTGTGTCATGTTCATCTCTATGTTTATCTTTTCTTAAATACATTTGTGTAAAATGTTTTTTCTGCCTCTTCTTCCCAGCTGACAGCAAGTCTCAGGTGCAGAGGGCACGGTATGAAGCAGCTAACTGGATGTATAAGTACGGCTATGAGATTCCTGTGGACATGTTGTGCAAACGCATGGCGGACATATCTCAAGTCTACACGCAGAATGCTGAGATGAGGCCACTAGGCTGTTGTGAGTAGTCCCTAATGGTTGCCATCCATTTCCAAAATAATAAATGTTTCTCCATGACCAGAGCTGGTGAATGTTCTTATTTTAGCATCGCTGCATCTGCACTGAAACCTGTTTTTGCCAGTGTTATTGTTATGAAATGTTAATTGCAGGCTGATTTTGAGCACAAATATCTGCTCTTTGCAGCACCAGTTAACATCTTATGTCTTGTAAAACTGTTGTTGGTCAAGTCCTTGTGTTCTTGCACAAGGTTGCTAAAACATGTTCATGACTAAACAGGACACTTTTAATTTAACCATGATTGCAAATGTTTTGACAAAAGTAAAATGGATTCTTCAAAGTGCTATTTAGTGCATCATCCAGATGTTTAAATAGCTGATATTACCTCTTTGCCATTGTTCCTACTGCCCTGTCTTCATTACCCTCTGTGTTGCATCCTCCCTCTAGGTATGATAGTGATCGGACTGGATGAAGAGTTGGGTCCACAGCTGTATAAGTGTGATCCAGCGGGATACTACTGTGGCTTTAAGGCCACAGCAGCTGGAGTCAAACAGACTGAGGCCACCAGCTTCCTTGAGAAGAAAGTCAAGAAGAAACTGGATTGGAGCTATGAACAGACTATAGAGGTGGGTGATACACACTGACACACACACACACATACCACAAATACCTGTTATCAAGCTTCCTCTGCTTATTATAACTGGTATATTCAGATTCATGATGACACATTGGAATTTCTTCCTGAAACAAACCTGTTGATTGTGTCAACCCGTTTGACACACCTCCATGAGTTGTATTACATGGCAAGGTTGCCACTGGTTATGGAATTTCTGGAATGTCATTTTTAGTTTTGGGAATTTCACAGGCACGGGTTAACTTAGGGTATTCTTTATATGTCTGAAAATGCCAGCAAGTTTCACTGAGCTAGAATGTAACTGCATTAGTGGTTTTTCCAGCAACTGGCGTGGAAAACTGTTGCAGCTGTTAAAGGAATGAATATGTAAGTTATGGATTTAGTTATACAAATGAGGAACAGTAAGATTCCTGATCTTGATATAATAAGAACTGTTATTTATTGTTTCAAAAAAGTTAATATTTTTTTCTTGTTGGAAAAAAGAATAATAGATCAAAGCAAACAAGTCAAATATGTCACCCAGACCTACATTTAGTGTTACATCTACATTTTGCAATGGCTTTGTCTGTAGACAAGGAGAACAGGATGACAAACATATGTACTATGACTATATTCATTTTTGTTAAAATGCTAACAGAGATTCAAATACAGCTGGTCCCCCTCTTTGCTTTTTGCTATTTCCAAATGCGTCTATTTCTCAGATATGATCTTTCATTTACTTTCCTCTCCTCCCCTCCCTGTCCTGCTTCTCAAAACAGACGGCAATCTCATGTCTGTCAGCTGTTCTGTCCATCGACTTCAAGCCTTCGGAGCTGGAGGTGGGAGTTATCACTACACAGGAACCTAGATTCAAGTGAGTATTTTCCTGAGACAAAGAGAGAAAATATCTTGATATCCATGAGTTAGGAATATGAACCTGGCCACAGGTGAAGGACTTTTTCCACTGCCCAGCAGCTGCTGTACATGGGTTTTGCAAAACAAAAGTGAAGCAGGGCGTTGCTGAGAAAAGGCAAAAATAGCCAAACCTCTTGGATAAATTCTACAAAAAAAGAAAAAAAGCTGTTCAACAAAACATGCTGAATAGATACAATTTCTTCTGCTTTTGAAGTCTTGCCGTTATTTTTAAGGATTGATCAAAACAGGCATGTTTTGTCATAGAAATTCCCTCAAACTAAAACCAGAAATAAGATCAAAGTAAGTGCCTGCAAGGTTGAATGTGTTCTCATTATGTGCATTTGTGTGTGATGTGCGTTCACATGGATTCAAGCCGTCAGTAGGCAGCAGATGGACAACACTAGTACAGGAAAAAACAGTCAGATGGAAGGGCTGATGGCAAAACAAAGCACGCATGATGATGTGTTGCTATGGTGATGTCAGATTAAAATACACATAATTATTCAATTCTATATATTTTTTGTAATTTCTCTTAAAATTCTTTTGCAAGTTTAAAATTAATGCTAAACCAAAGGAAAAACAAAGGAAAACTGAATTTGATGTATCACTCGTTATTGTTCGTCGGTGCACTAAAATGATCAGCTTCTTGTTGTCCAGATTGCCCATATTTTTTCCTTGTGCGACAGAGCTACTTAATATCCAGTCATGGGAGACGGCAAAAATATTTTAAGTTTGGACGGCAATGCTGTTACTGTTGCCAGTCTTCTATTCTGGCCTCACCTAATTTTACTGTACTGCTCATGTCCACTAAAATAATAATGAATTTGCCACCTACTGTCTGCCTGCCTCCATGTGAACGCAGCAAAAAAAACCCACAAATTGCGTCATTATGACCGTTAACTTGTGTGTTCGTGTTCCAGAATTCTGTCAGAGTCTGAGATCGACGCTCACCTGGTGGCTTTGTCTGAAAGAGAGTGAGGAAAGTTAGCAGCCATTTTGCTGCTGCTATCATTGCTCTGAAAACGATGATGAACGGCAACATGGGAAACCCCACCTCCTCCACTCTTGTCCAGAAGGAGGGTACGAGGAGGACTTGGTATCATCTTGCTCAGAAGAGGTGGTAGTACACAGTGAGCTCAACACAAACAAAAAACTGAACAATTAAGAACAATATGGCCTTTTTAACCAGGTGGTTAGACTACATTACCCATCTGCACTGGCACTCAGCCTTCCCTCTATCCTTTCTCGTCATACCCCGGAGCTTACAGGACACGATATTATCTACATATTGACATCTCCTGTGTTTTCCTTCTAGCCACGCTGAGACATTCTCACTGCAGGCAGCTGCCAAATGGCATCGAGCCTGGAAAGATGCTGGACATTCAAATCTGTCAGCCATATAACACATGAGTCTGATATTTTGATATGCTCTGTGGTCGGTGATGGTGTCAGACATCCATTGGCCCTCTCTGGATGGAGCTCAGCCCAAATGACTTCAGCTAATGTGTGTGACATGAGCAGATTGGAACATGGGGGTGTGGTAACACTACAACTACAGCACAATACCTCTGAATACCTCTTATTACTTTGTATGGACTTGGTGTCCTGCAGCTTCTTGAGTCGCTGTGTTTCAACAGTGCTTCCGATCTTTACTCAGGGCTGCCACAACTGCATTTAAGTCTACGCTGTCCTCAGTTCCAGGATGATGTTTATGTTCTGATGTACTTTGTGATAATAACCCAGGGAACAGCTGTGGGAATTCTCCCATTGCGACAGTCATCACACCCCTGCTGAGGTCTGCTCAGGTCAACATCAACGGGAAGTCTCTAATTATTTCATTCTCTTCTGCGTGTTTTGATCCTCCTCCTCTGTCTCTGTACATTACTGCACTTCTATTAAACTCAGTGTTTTTATCAGACACTTTGTTTCCCTGTTTCTGTTTCTTTGCATTTAACTTTGTGACACTCTAGCCTTCACATTAATCTGACCTCATTCTATTCATATTTGTGCTACATTGGACATGCAACAAAAATGTTACTCAGTCCGACCTTAATGCTGAGCTTTATGCTACATTAACACGCTGTTAGCAGAATGTTAACAACAGCAAGACGGTGGTACCTTTGACTCACCAATGTTCGCACATTATTCCAAGATGGCAACACTCGTCTCTTAACCTTGTAGTCACACCACTGAAACAGACTTAAGTAACGTTCTTTTTCTGTGACATATTTGTAGTTTGTTAACAAGTAAAACCAGATACAAACAAACTTATTTTAAATTAAGTTTCTGTGTGCTTCTGTGGCTCTGTTCGCCAACTGGTCAGTGTCAAAAACTTTAATCAGGACGTGAACATTTTGTCTGAATAATAACTGTCAATCGAATAGAAGACCAGAAGTGGATGTGATTTATACCACAAGTAGTATTAATTCAGGCAAATGCATTTTCAGTGTAATTGCTGGGCCTTCAAAGCATAAAGGGGATTTAATATAGGTATTTAATGAATTATGAAATGTGTTTCCACATCCTCATATTGTACTTTTTAATCTTTGTTTTATTATTAGAATTTGAACCAAACTAAGTTCTAAGAACTGGGGGACATTGAACAATCAGAAACTGAAATCATGGTGTATTAAATGGAAAGATTATGTTTTGCGATGGAAATACTCTTCACTCTTTACAGGAAATATATATATAGAAGAACATCCTACAGGTGGAGGGAAAAACCTAAATGTCAGTGATGCTGTGTTCATGTTTCTTTATATCTTATTCACAGTACTGGAATATTATACTTATATATTTGTTATAATAATAAAACATTTAAATTAGCTACTTGTGTAAAATGTGCTTAGGTAAAAGTAAAAAGTAGTACAGCACATGCGCAGCTGTTTTAATGTTTTTACTCAATCATGAACAGTGACTAACATTTTCAGGCAAAGCATGGATATCTGTTTAATTTGAAAACATAATTTGTGGTGTCTACACCAGAATTTAAAGGAACAATCACCCCCAAATCAAAAATACATATTTTTTCCCCTGGCCTGTTGTGTTAGTTATCACCTGGATTGGAGAATGGGTAGAGATGTCTGCCTTCACTCCAAAATAATGAATCTAAATAGATAGATAAATCTAATCTCCAATGTCCTGACCCGGTTACTCAAGATAATCCATAGACCTTATTGTAAGCAGTTTCATGTAGTAACTACTTCCTGCAGAAGAATCTACTGCAACTACTTTATTTCTACTAGTCATACTTTTCTACAAGAAAGTAGTTCCTACATGAAACTGCCATTATTTAAAATATGTATTTTCTTCTACATTTTATAATATTTACAGCTATAGCCAAAGTGCTTTGTCTCCATTGGAAGTTGCATTTGCAGAGCAAGTCTGCAAAACATTCACAGAATTGTGTAAGTATATTTGAAATTGACGTTTCATATTTATTTTACTCGAATTTCTGTAAAACTCCCTTCCTCCCCGTTTCCCTGAATTTGACTGAAGCATCCTGTTATTCCGTGGAGATTCCCTTCTTTGGAGGAATGAGAAGCAGGAATGTCGCGAACAGCTGAGTGTTCTGTTCCTGGGAATTTCCTGTCCCTTCCCCTCTCGGCCCCACCCTCCCAAAAACTTCCTGATTTAGAGCACTGAGCAATCAGCCTCACACACTCTTATCTCTACGCACATACTGTGAGGAATTCAACTCGCCAACAGTTCCTCATTCAGTGGAAATGAGTTGTTTAGTTATCAGCAGCACTTCCCTGTATGACATGCATTATATGAAAATAAAATGCGGCCGCTCAGAACTGAAACTCAGCTGTCATGCTTTGATGGAAGCTTTTTTTGTAAGCACAGACACACTGACGGCAGCAGAAAATGGGACGTGGTGGAGGTAATTTCCCATATAATTGCAGCTTTGTAATATTGTCAGGCGCTGTTGATTATATGCTGGGTTCTGTATGATCTTTATAGTGATATTACCAAGATTATTATGTTTTATGTACACACACACACACACACACACATGCAAAAGCATTCTTGTCCAAACATAGTGCCTCTGTTGCCAACTGCAATTTTCCACTCACATGTCATCTGTTCCCCTTCATCACAACCTCAATAAATATACTCACACAGGCTTTTACTGTTAAATATGAGTGTTTTTAATTTAACTGGAGTGTGCTGGACTGTTCGCCGTCTGACATATACAACCTGCTCAACTGTACACATTCACAGCTTCCATAAAAAATACATCTTTGTATACACAGCATTTACAATATCATACAACAGAGCTGTTGCAGGTACATCTGTGCGGATGGATGTTTTTTGTGACAAATGATTCGCAGTGTCCCACAAAATACAAGCGATCCTCTTTTATTATACAGCGATCCCATCATCATCATCATAATGTTTCATGTGTTCACATGTCAGCGTGCGTTTGCTCTCCTGCAGCCTGGAGCGGACTCATCCGTTTATTTGGCCATCAAGTCTCTGTTTGATTCCTCCTTTCGCAGCTGCCTGTCCTGTCTGTTTTGTCAGTGGCCACACCGGCGCCGTGTCACCCACACCTTCAGACTCTTGTGACGTTATTGCAGGAAGAAGCAGACATGCCGAGCCATTTCTCTTGTCCTTTACAGTCGTCACCGCAGCCTCTGTAACTTCCTCTCGCCCTCTTCTTTCCTGCTAATGTCCATTCCACTGAATGTCGTCATAACCAACCTAGAAAAAGTCAGAAAAATGGTTAAATACTGGCTGGAAAGCAACTTTTAATGCAACAGTGGAAGCTCTGAATTTTCAACATACCTCCTCATCAGACTCCTCGTCCTCCTCCTCTTCGCTGTCGTCTGACTCGCTGTCAGGCAGCTCCCTCAGGTCAGGTTTGGTCAGTGAGAAGAGTTCTTTCCTGATGTCGTCGTTGTCGCGGCCATAGGTGAGGTGGTAGGGAGTGTGACCTCCAGAGGTCAGGAGGTTGGGGTCCGCTCCTTTCTTCAACAGCAGTTTGACCAGGGAGAGATTCTGCTGGTCCACGGCGAGGTGCAGCGCGCTGCGACCGTTGCGCTGTTCCTGTAGGACACAAAGAGAGAAAACAAGATATTCAGTTAAGAAACCAGAAAATATTCACATTGGAGAAATTTCAACCAGAGAATTAATTGACAGTTAGCAATTAGTTTAATAGTTGACAACAATTCGATTTAAAGGTTAATTTAAATGTGCCAATATTTGGTGTATGGGTCAGACACATTTGGTGATTGTACACTCTAAATGTGAAAATCCCCCACAAAGATTTGGTGTGTGTGCTTACCTTTGCATTAATGTCAGCCCCAAGATCCACCATATTCTCCACCAGTGAGAGGAAACCCTGAACTGAAGCCAGGTGGAGGCAGTTCTGACCTGGAAATAAAACAGATCAGAAGAAGACATTAACAATCAGACCAGTCATTTTATACCCGCAGTTTTCTAGAAAATGGTGGGTCTATACATTGATTTATATTAATCTGCCATGTTAATGTAGATTACTAAAGGAAAGTGGACTTTGATCTGTGACACTTTTCATTTAACGAGACATTAGTTCATGTTTTTATTTTATTTTTTAAATTTGGGTCTGCAAACAAGCCAACAGTGCTGTACTCAAGGCTTAAAAACATCTGCTCTCAAGTCTGAAACTGAAGCATCCCACATTTCAATTTGGAGCCTCAGCATCTAACATTACGTGCCATGTAATAGATGGGTTTTTGTCAGGATGTGATGGCCATGGTATTCCCCTTGCTTGTTTAAATGTTTCCTTCCTCCTAACCATACTGTTCAGGGATAATGGGCAGCAGAAATGACTCTTTTCAGGCCCACCTCTTCTTTCTTTTAACTAGCAGTTAAGACCAGCAGCAGACTGGATAGTGTCTCATCCGTCTCCATGCATCACCACAGAATGAAAATCACCACTTCTACAAAATATAATATTCTGCCTACTTACCACTGCTAATTTCAAACATTTTTGAACGCAAACAAAGGAAAAGTCAGTGTCACTGTTCTACAATCTCACCATGGTAGTTGCAGGCGGCCATCATCGCATGTAGATGCTCTGGCTGACAGTTCTGTGTGATGACGCTGAAGCACAGCAGGTTACCATGGCGACAGGCGATGTGAAGAGGTGTATCCCCGTTGTCGTCAACCAATGTGGGGTCACAGCCGGATACGAGGAGGCGCTGGCACACATCCGCCTGGTTTGTTATTACTGCTAAGTGGAGAGGAGTCTGGGATGGGAGGAAGTTAGGAGAAGACAGTTTGAGTTACTGAGTCAGCAGGAACCTTCACTTTTCTTCATGTGATAACAGACATAGTGCATTAATTTTTATTACTGCTGCAGCCTGGTGGAGAGGACAGACAGACAGAGTAAGCAAACAGAATGGGGTGGAGAGGAAGACGATCTCTCACACACCTGTCTCTGGTCATTTTGTGTGTTGAGGAAGTCTGTGTTCCTGGACAAGTCTATCATCGTTCTGATGTAGTCCTTGGCCTCGTGGATGATGACCAGGTGGAGCAGCCTACAGAGACACAGAGAGATGTTGGAAAACCTGTTAGAATACACGTACGCAACAGCAAAATCTACAAGACAAAAGGAAGATTTTCCACAAGGAAACAAGTGACACAAAGTCACTTGACATTTTGTAAGCAAGTAAATAACAGCAAATACATACAGAATACCTCTGATTGTGTGTGTGTTTTTCCATCTATATCAACTACTGCTAGTTTTGAATAGTGAAGAACTGACGTAATAACTAATGGGTCTATAACTGGTTTAAAAGGCACAACAATTAGCTGACAGGCCAGAAAAATATAGAAAAGCAGAAAACAGCTTTATAATGTACTAAATCGGGCACAGACTACAAGTAATGGTATTGGTGCAGCAATTAGTCAACTGAAAGAAAATTAGTTACCAACTATTTTGATAACTGATTAATTGTTTCATTCATTTTTGAAGCAAAAATGTCAAACATATGCTGTCTATAACATTTTAAATGTAAGGATTGCTGCTTTTCTTTGTCACTGACTGTTGGTTTGACAAAAGAAGAAATTTGAGGACGTCACTCAAGACAATTTTAATGAGCATTTTTCACATTTTTTAAAAAACATTTTATGGAGTAGACACTAACAATAATCTGCAGATTGATCAATAATGTTAATCACAGCCCTAATTTTATCACATTATTGCAGAGAATTTGTAAATCAGCCCTGAAAATGCTCAGTAGCATATGTTTGAAATTGACAAAAAATAGTTCTTTCTTGATGCAGTTTACATACTGGATAATGTGATTCTTTATTTTTTAATCTGCACTCAAATAGAGCTGCAACTAACAATTACTTCTGTCATCAATTAATCTGTTCATTTTTTCATCAATTAATTGATGGTTAGTTATTCTATAAAATGTCAGGAAAGGGTGAAAGATGGCTCCCAAAGCCAAAGATGACGTCCTCAAATGCTTGTTTTGCCCACAACCCAGAGATGGTCAGTTCACTACCATAGAGGAGAAAAGAAACCAGATAATGTTCACCTTTAATGAACCGAAATCAGAGAATTCTAAACTTTTTTTTTTCTCAAACCAATTAATCCATTATCAAAAGTTACCAGTTAATTTACGAATTGATTCTTGGGTTACTTGTTGCATCTCTACACTCAAATCAATATGATGGGCTTTGTAAATATAACACTGCAATCAATTTACAGTTAACTGGGATCATTTACAAAGAATGCTAATTGCAATTAATCAGTGCAGATGAATAAAACAAATGGCTCCTGTAGAAGCTGCTGATGACCCAAAGCGCTGCCCGGACCCCACACTGTGACTGCAAATCACTGTAACCGCTTCATGCTTCATTGCTTCATTGCTTTGTAATGGATAGATCCTATGATCAGTTAAGTCACATTATTCTACTTAAGCCTAATATTACATAATTTGTGCACGTGCTATTACAACATTTAACAGTACTGTCCTGAGTTTGGAATCTGGACTATATTTCCCGGCGGATGAATTGCGTTATAACAAAAATAACATTTAGAGTTATTCATAATGTTATTCCCCCTGGTTTTATAATAGCAACAAGCCACAGACACGTATAGCGGAGCGGATCTTCGCCCTCAGTCTCCACAGACGTACGTTTGTGTAATTTAAGGTACTTTTTCTAGTTTTTTTTCCCCTTCTTCTCGCTCCACGGGAGCGCGCTTGGGTCGGATTCCTTGGCGACGCGCCCGGGACTTTCCCAGTCTGACCCGCGGCCATAGTAGATTCCCTCCTGATAATAGCCTTTTGTTTACGTCCAATACCGCCGTGTCCGACCACAGCCAGACCCATTATCAAATCCGGACACCCGGTATGTGTATTTTTAACGCTGCAGCAATACTTTTATAAGCTACAGTGCTGCAAAGTTAAGCTCCGGCGCGGACTAAAGTTAGGCTCGGGCCTGTGAATTGTAATGACAAGCTGGAGGAAGACATTCCCCACAGGAAAGGATCAAATTACCTCCAAGACCCGAGCTGGGCCTACTCAGCCGATACTACGAGGCAGCCTTTATCTCTGAAAATTCACAAATTAGCTCCGTAACTTTATCTCTGGTGTAAAACTTACGTGTCTCCGTCCTCTGTGATCTGCGTTTTCCATTCGTGCAGCTCTGCGGTGACTGCGGGAGCCTGTTTGTGCTGCGGCGGCTCACAGTCCAAGTGGAACTGACGGATCTCGGCCGCCACAGCCTGGTACTCCTCCTCTTTGAGCGAGTCCAAGCCGCTGTCCAGCCGCTCGTCCGTCGACTGGGCCGGCTTCCCTTCTTTAGATTCTCGGCCGTAATCCATTTGGTTTAATATACTGGTCCGGTGGAGGTCCATGACGGTTTGTTGTTCGAGACGAGGTGCGTTAGGTTGTCTTCTGACGGAGTCGTGCAGCAGTCTGTAAATGCCCTCTGTGTGTGTGTGTGTGTGTGGCTGCAGAGGGCGGAGCTAACAACTAGGTGGGGGATTTCCACGAAACTGTCACTTAACATAACATAGCACACAGATTGCTGGCTCCAAGAGGGGATTTCTATTGAGACACATAAATATACTGCACTCTGTCACTGAGAAAGCAAAGTACTTTTGCAGCCTACATTTGCTGCACTTAAAATACACCTTTCTGCAGTATTTCTGTCCTCATTTGGACTTTTTTAAAATGCCATAGTTCCATAACAAATATGCATTTTATACTTGCACCTCAAACCTAAAGTTACCTTGAAAACATTTTGCTCAGTTATCATGCATACTGTTGTTGTATTTAACCAAACTCAATCTGTGAAACCAGCTAAAAATTAAAGGAAGAAATCAGCCTTAAAGCCACATCAATGCTTAAACAGATCAAATGTTAAAGGGACAGTTCACCCCAAATTATAAATACATATTTTTCCTCTTACATGTAGTGCTATTTATCCATCTAGATAGTTTAGGTGTAACTTGCAGAGTTTTGCCTTAAAGATGTCTGCCATCTTTTTAATATAATAGAACTTGATGGTGCTCAGCTTGTGGTGCTCTAAGTGCAAACCTGCATTTGTAAAACTCTTTCCAGAAATGGCTTGGTTACTCAAGATAATCCACAGCCCTTGTTGTGAGCATGTTCATATAGGCACTATTTTCTTTATAACACTAGCATCCAACTGATGCTGGAGTTTTGGGGCAGATGCAGATACTGATAGGCAAATACATTCATAGCGAATACATACATGGTAGAAACATTCTGATATCGATGTATTGTATAGTTTATAAATAAACTTTACTGTTACAAATGATATCAGGACACTGAAACAGTGAGTTTTCACTGGTATTTTTAATAATTATACATAACTATAAATAAAACCACATATAGAGGAAAAATGTATGTATATATTAAACTTGAATTAAGAAGAAAGACCAAAATGCTGCCTATAAAACTAATAAATAAAAGCAATCTACAGTATGCTCTGTTAAATACAGTTTTCATATAGATACATATCAGACAGCATATATGCTGGTACTAATATCGACCGATATAGCTGTGATAAGCCAATATCAGCTGACCGATATCTACTATTTTGTCCACAGTATAAAAATGTTGACAAAAAAGAACCGGTGTGGTTTTAAATCATTGTAACTGGTTTCATGCTTCATTGCTTTGTATGAGACAATTTCATGAAGGAGCGATTTTCTTGCTACAGAACTACACCCACCAACAGTATCTCTGTGCAGAAGTAAGTCTGCATCTACTCATGGATGAGAGATTACAGCTCAGCCGAGGAGGACGCCAGTAATATTTACATCTCGCATTGGTATGAGCACAAACCTCTCATCCATAGGCAGATGCATGCTTGCTTCTGTGTGGTGATACGGTTGGCAAATGGTAGAAAGACATGACTTCCTATATGAAACTGCTCACAAAAAGGTCCGCAGATTACCTTGGGTTACTGGATCGTGATTTCTGTAAAGAGATATTACTGTTGCGTATTTTTTTTTTAATGCTTTGAGAGCCTCAAAGCGACTATATTTTCTATTTTTCCCTCTTGTGCCGTGTTGCCTAATTAAAGAGTTTCTGTTTTGACATGAGCGAGGGATCGGATGAATGGAAAGTCCTAAAACTACACCTTCATGAACACGTCCCTACTGAATCACTTGAGCAAAAGGAAATGTTGCTCAGGAGGCCCTCTGTGTTTTGAATGGGCGTGAAGGCCTACAGCAGGGAGGAGGGTGGGCTGCAGCATGCATAGGACTTTCCTCCAAAAGTTAAGGTGTGATTGCAACATGCTTTCAGTTTGCTTATCATGCTCTGAATATGATATGATAAACACCAGAACAAACCGACAGGCCTACAGTGGAGTTTCCCTGACATCCTCAGATGTTGACCCCCATTGCCAAGCTTCTGTTCGTTCTTAAAGGTACCTTTGACAGCTTTTATTCTCTCTGTCAGGGGAGCTTCTCTGATTGCTGTAATATATGCCTGTTTATGTCTGTTCTGAGAAATCATAATAATCAAAAATGATTTTGTGCAAACAGTATCTGGCAAGCAGAGAGGTCAGAGGTCGCAAGCATTTACTAACTGTCAACATCCTGCCCACTATTTCTGAACATGGTGAATGATGGATTAAACTCCCACCAATTCAAGTGCAGAGCCTCTAATAACCCAGTATCACATCACTCATTCAATTCCTCTGCAGATAAAATGGAAGGACTCCAAGTCCCTGATAAGGCCGCAAGACTTCACGAGGTTGTGACCAATCCCTTTAAAAACAAACAAGTTGAACGTGGTGTTCTGAGGGCCTGAGGGAAACTCCAGGCATGTTTTACCTCCCATTGTTCAGCTGTGTGACCAGTTAAACTGGGAAGCTCAGGCTTCACTCTCAGCACATTTTTTATTGTCACGTTAGCAACTGTTGAGCAACATGTTAGGACTCTGGTTAGGAAAATGCACATATGCATGCAAAATGCAAAGTGTTGCAAAGGGAAAATAGCTTCTGTGCAGAGTATTGTGCACCATGAAGAAGGTTTAGGCATATACCATGTTACACAATGATGAATTAACAATAATTTACTTTTAGAGTTCTTTTGATAACAGTATCATAAATGCCTCCAATAAAACTTAAAATGTTGAATCAGCTACACATGACTATGCACAAATCTGAAATCATGTAATTTATTAGCCCTGACATGGCAGCTTGCTTAAATTTTTTTACTTGGCTGAACTTTTAAAGACAATTTTATAATAATTCAAAATAAAGTTTTCTAGTCAAATAACCTTGATATTAATTCAGCTGTGCATGAGGAAAAACACATCAATAAGATTAAGATGTTCAGTTGAACCAACAACTCTTCAGTCACTGAAAATAGATACTTAATTTTTTAAGTTGAACTAACTTGAACAAATAAATTGTATATTCAGGTTAAGTTAATGAGAAAAGATTACTCATTACTGGATGATATGCAAAGTTCCGACATCGGAATCAGAAGGGAAAAATGTTTTTGGAATGTTTCCGTTTACCGTCCAGCGATTGCAGTTTTCAGTTTGACATCGTTCCTGTAAATCAGTTTCTGAGGCAGGAATGGAAAGACTGTCGAGAGGACAAGGAAACACACAAGCCACATTCACACTCACAGTTCATTCTGAATACATATTATGTATCCAGCCTGCTGATCACAATCAGCTTTGAATGCACAGTGAAAACAAGACCTCTGTTTGAACCAGAATAAGGCAGATGAATGGAGGAAAGGAATGCAACCAGCAGGCTGGAGGACGCAGGGACAAAGGGGAAACAAAGCAGTTATACACACACACACACACACACAAAGCTTTATGTATTTAAACAGATGGGAACATTCAACTTCAGTCACTCAATATTTAACAGGAACAGTCACTCACTACTTTTACATTTTGAAACATTTTAGAGTCGCTTTTTATGCCATGTCCACTTTTGTGGATAAAACTGAAAAAACAGCGTTTAATAAAGGTCCCGACGCGGAACCATCTAAAATATGATGTTTAAGCACATTAACAGTGTTGGACATTAGCATGAAGCACTCTTTATCCTCATCCGTTTTATATGCAGATTATGTGTAAATGATGCCGATATGATTGGACTCAGTAAAACTGAATCATTTTGACCGGAAACCAGTCAGATGAAACCAGCACAGCTCGGCATCATTACGGTAACTGCCATGAAAGTCTGAAACAACTGATGCTTAAAACAGTACAGAAACAAAATGCTAATACCTAAACCGTATACTACTGTGGAAGTCTCAGACATGGGGGGAAGTAACTACACTTGCATAAGAAATGCACATCCTGGATTTTTTGTGTGTGTTTTTTGTGTTTTCCTGCTGGTTTTTCATGGGCTTTTCAAACAATAAACAGTCATCAAGACTTGCACGCATTACCTATTACTGGCTGGAGTGTGATCTAACCGGAAAACATGGGGAAGGAAACAGAGATGATGTTATCAAGTCTCTGATAAGCTCTATTTTTATACGCTGTTTTTATTGTGCTTTTATCAATTGGATCTTGTAAACCATAACTCTGCACAACATTTGGAATTATACATTTGTAATTTAAAAAAATAGTCTCATAATAACACAAATTTATGTAACACAAAAGAGTGTATTGTCTTATTAACAGTCTTCCTAACAGAGAACAGTTAATCTGAAAAAAAAAAAGGTAAAGAATAATACTGAATGAAGTAAAAATTATATAAGATTATAGATCATTTTAATTTTTATGTTATATTTTACAATTATCACAGTGGAGCCTCTACCGTTTTTGTCCACAGGGGTCTCCAAAATCAACAAAATATGAAAGTTCTTGGTAGTAGCTTTAATTAATAGCAATGCTCGCCTTGTTTCATATGTTTTGGATTCTGCTACCTTTCACTGTGAGTTCAGCAGGTTCAACATCTGTGTATAAATTTAGCAACCAAACCTTGCACAAAGAAAAACTATCCTCCTTATATGATGTTTTTTTTAAGTTTTTTTTTTTTTTTTAAATAAATAACAGTTGGCAGGAGAGACTGAATGCTACATTCTGTTAAACTTAAAGACGAGGATGTTGTGACTTCTGCTGTCTAACCGCCCACAGACACAGAGTCTGCAGAGATGCACCAACAGCTGTGACAACCGCCTGGACCACATGTACAGTACGAGGTCACCAAAAAAACCTCATGACAGTAAGAAGTAAGTTATAAAAGGCAACCATGTTTTTCTATAGAACTTACCCTCCTGTTTTGGAGATCATCCCTCTCTTGAGTGAGGTTGTTGCCTGCTTTCAATTAAGTAGTATTCATCTGTGTGCCAGGAGACAATCAAATGTTATCACATTACACTGTGAACTAGCTTACCTCATTTTAGGGACCAAAAACAGCTGTTAAAGGGTCTAAATCAGGGGTTTTCAAAGTCTGTGACTGTGGGCCTTTCCTCAGACAAAGCCTGGAAAAAGGTTGCTTAATTTTGCTCAAATCCTGGATTTCTATGGGATAACACTTCTGTTTTTGTTTTTTTGTTTTTTTTTGTTTTTTTACAACTACAGCTACAACAAACACATTTTTAAAAGGTCTTTTCTAAGGCATTTATTAACCTCTGACTCTGGGAAAGTGGGAAAAACTGTAAAATTCCCCCAGACTGTATCTTGAACTATCTCTGTAATCCCCTTTTGATAATTAATGTAATAACAAATGAAGCATTTTAGAACGTGTATTTGCATGTAATATTAACTACCTCTGGTCTAAATCACCTTTTCTATTCAAGACCTCAGAGACAGTATGAACATCCAGAACATCTGTGCCATAAACTCTGTCCTTACAGTAGTCCTGTGATTGTGGTCATTTAGTTTATCACTGATTAACTAACTACAATGTATATGGAAAAAAAGACTTACTTTACTGACTGTAAAATTGTTGCATTCATACAATTAAGAAAGGATTATGCCATAATGATTGTATGTGAGGTACAGTACATGCATGTAATCATACATGTATGTGGGCTGTTAGTCATTTTTCTTGTGTATAAATCACATATGCAGACTGTGTACTAAGTAATGGCCATTTTTAATCTTTTATTAATGGATTTATTTATCTATTTATTGTTGTGTTTACTGGAACAAAATACACACAAGGAAGTGAGTTGAGTGAAAGCCAGATATTTTTCCTGGCAACCTAAATGTTTCTCTTGCTAACAGTAACAATAATGAAAACACGCTGATCACACAAGAGAAAACATGAAAGCGGCAAAATAACATTGGCACAGTGGACTAACACTGCCAGTTTTGCAGGACATTGTTACTAAGCACCAGTGGTTTCTTTAAACCAGGGCCAATTTAGCACCACAGTTATGTTCATTCTTCTCTGTGTGGCATGTGAGTATAGTAGAGGCTGAAGTAGTTTTACTATGATCCTCAAGTGAGTTACTGTACAGTATTTACCAGTTGAAAACAAAGTCACAAAACCACATGATGGGCTCTTTTAAAGTTATCAGATGATTCAATAATTTTATCAATGTAAAAAAAAAAAAACAAAGAAAAAAAAAACAAAGAAAAAAACAACAGTTTGTTTTAACATGAAGAAATTAGTGATTAATGTCTTGGGTACATTAAATTGACTGAATTTGAAGAGACTTTAAGTAATTTTGAAATGATTAAAATCAAATAAACCTTTCTTGTCATTAATTGACATTAATTCAGCTGTAATTGAGAACTTAATTTAAGCTATTAAGTTGAGTCAACAACTCTTCAGTCACACTGGGGGAACATTACAGACAAATTTGATTTTCTTTTACATTTTCTCAGATTGAGGAGTCGGTTGTTCATTTCATACTGCATGATGGGAAGTCTGCTGACATGCAGATCATATTTCCTGAGAAACTTGGTTTCTCGTGTTGATTGAACTCTGTACTGTACATTCATTCAACCACTTATTTCAAGTCACAGAACTTTAAGTTAGATGTACTCATGTGTATAACTTTCGAAGTGTTCTGAAAATAAATAGAAATTATAATTTTTAATTAACTTGGAACAAATAAAACTTGTACATTTATGTTAGCTAAATGAGAAAAGATCAGTTAATTGCACTAACTTCCTGTGTGTTATTATTATTTTTTTTACAGTGTATAATAATAACCATACTACATGTTATTAAATTAACACATTTTTAGATGTATAATGAATTTGGGAGAGAATTGTTGGAACCAAATCAATTTGCAGCATTTAAAAATATGTCTTTGCTTTATTACTTAGTGTGAAAATGTGTAAAGCTTCACAGTGTGAGCTGCAGTATTTCTCAGCCTATTTAATATCCTCTAGAATATTTTTTCTTTACAACAGCTGTATTAGTATGAACACAGATGTTACCAATAATTAAGGTCCCATTCTGTTTAGTGTAGCAGACTCCTTCCAGTGAGCCAACATGCACAACAGCAGAATTAGAATCAGCTGTAACACCTCTGTTTACACTATTTCATGTTAAAATCTCTGCTGTGACAAAAAGTCTAGTCATCGTTACATAAATGCATGTACAGTATCTGTGCGTCGGTGGGAATCCCTGAGCATTCTGGACATGAGCAGACATGTAAAACACACAATGACTCACCATGAATCACTCAATCAGCCACACACAATAAAATTCTTCAAGGTAAAGGGTCAAAGTGAACAATGGCTCATCAAGTCACATTCTAGATGTGTGACTGTGTTCAAACCAAAACCCCCCGTGAACTTTGACATACAGTGATTTCTCAGTTTTAACCTGTTTCCTTACCTGCTTCACTTTTTTCCCATTTCCTTCTTCCTTACCGGACTGTGTGCAGAATGACTCGTTGTCTTGAAGACTTTACTCTGTATTTACTGCAGGATTTTACAGTCATGTGCTGTAAATGTTTGCTTCTGTTTCAGTCCATTCCCTCAGTATACATCTCTATTTCAAACAAGTGGTGAGATGTAACTGTCAAATGTACTTCTGTACTTTTTGAGGTACTTGTACTTTATTTGACAATTTCTATTTTATGCAATTTTACACTTTTTACTCCACTATGTTTAATAACAGTGATGGTACTAGTCACTTTGCAGATTCAGGTTTGACAAAGCATAGTATCCATTTATAAAATATGATGTACAGATCAGCAGTAACTGAGTACATGTACTCAAGTACTGTCTTTAAGTACAATTTTAATGCACTTGTACTTTACTAAAGTAGTTCCATGTTATGCTACTTTATAGTTCCACACCACTACAGAAATTATAGCAAATATTGTACTTTTTACTCTACTATGTGTATTTTAAAGCATTAGTTACTTTGCAGACTTAGATTGTTAATACAAAATATAAATCAACAAATAGATTATGATGTTTTAGTACTTTAAGCTCCCTGGCAGTACTAGTAATTCAAATCTGCTCTACTTTTATGAGCTGCGACATTACAGTGATGAACACATTAATGAATAAATAAATATAATCCAATAATATAATATACATGATTCTGAATTGGGCCTTTCTTCATAACGAGTACTTTTACTGAAGTAGAATTTTGAATGCAGTACTTTTACTTATAAGAGAGTACTTTTATGAGGGATGTGCTGATACCAACTCAGCATCGGTATATCTGATAGCATCATTTAGCCTAAACTACCATGTAAATGAAACTAAACTTTAAGTAAACTTTTAGCGACATGCTGTAAAGAGAGATGTGTCAAGAGTAACACAGGTGAGCAGCACGTGTCATGTGAACAGCTGGTAGAACGTGAAGTGAGAGAGTCCTGCCGGCAGTGTCGTCCTCATGTCAGCTGTGTGGAGTGTGTGTTATTTTAAGCTCAAGGAAGACAAAAGCAAAAGCAGCTCTGTGCAATATATGCACTTATACAGTTTATTTAAGGTTCATTTTGAATGTGAGCACATGAGTGGCAATGACCAATCAAATGTCTGCGAGCGAAAAAGTTTCTTCGCTCTTGGGAGCAGAATATTTTCACTGTTTGGACATGATGAGTTTTTTTTTATACGGCAAGGTTTAGCAAAGTGCATCCATTCAGATGTGTCATTAACAGCTTAGTTTAAGAGACGGAAAAGAAATATCAGATTGGTATCAGTATCTGCAGATACTCGCGGCTGCTGTATTAGTATCGCTATTGAATATATATATGTGTTGATAAAATATCAAGCGATGCCTAATTTTTACAGTGTTCAAGCTACAACTTAAGTAAAAGATCTAAAATTTTCTTCCACGACTGGTACAGATTAATACTGAATGTACATAAAGTAGTTAAATAAGCTTCACCTCCACCAGCTGTAACACACAAATACTACCCACAAATCAGCTGGTTAACAATAATAAGGAAATATCCTAATAAATAATAATATATAATAATTAAACACTGTAGGGCAGGAGTACTTTTGATACTTTAAGTTCATTGTACTGTTCGTACTTTTACTTAGTGTAAGTAAGATTTTGAATGCAGAAGCAAAGGGTTTTTTTTTACATTATAGTGTTGCTGAATATACTTGTATATAAAACACTTCCTCAAATAGATGGATTAATGATATTATACTTTATATGTATTGCATTGTGTCTTTTTTATAACACTCTCTTAATTCTTCACTCTTTATTCCCAAGAAAACCACTTTACATTTTGGTTGACTTTTTCTTTGTTAAAATAAGAAAGCATTTCATATTTGCAACAAATGCAGTTAAATTTGTGATTAAGTTTCTACAGAGAATACAAGTAGCTAATCCTAAAATACTGCTGGGTTTAGCTGTCATTACTTCACAGCAGGGTTGTTAACTCGTTTGTTTACGTTCCTGGATTTTGCTGAGTCTGCTTTAATGGGCTGTCGGGGTTTTAAGCAGTCAGCAGGGCAGACTTCCCTTTTGTTAAAACTGATTGTTTTTCATTGCTTCTGTTACTACACCGTGTTGAAAACAGATGTGCAAATTGTGATGATCCTGCCAGATTCACAGCTCCAGTTTCCTGTTATTTAGTGTTGTAATCAGACAACAAGAGTCTTTCCTGAAGACCAAGTCTAAACAAGGATCCCAATGTGCCAATGAGGGAAAGTCGATCTCATCTAATTAACAGTGAGATGCTCACTGGATGCACAGATGCCAAATCAGGCTGCACAGACTCGGTGTAACACAGCTGATAAAACATCAGCCCCAGTGTGGGTCAGACAGGAAGAATTTAGTCAGTGACAATAAGAGACAAGTTCCTTGCCACCAGGGGGAGTAAGAGGGCTGCTGTCACACAGTCAAACTGGTTTAACAACAACAACAACAACAACAACAACAACAACAACAACAACAACAACAACAACAACAACAACAACAACAACAACAACAACAACAATACAGTTGAACAAAAATGAATTAATTCAAGGCTCACTCACTATCTTTTTTCAGCGCTTTCAGCTGTATCATAAGGTATTCATCAGTGTTTGCTCAGTTGTCATGGAAGTAATAACAGTTCTCATGCAAGCTCAGTAGTTGTTATGATTTCATCCATAACAGGTTTTGGAGTTGTCCATCCTCACCGCCCAAAAAGAAAAAGAATACAAAAGCAAATTCACCTGCTAATAATTGTACTAAGACTCTCTACCAGTAGATGGAACCAGATGACCACTTTATTCAGATGTGACAAACATCTGCTGTCACACAACAGAGTGCATAAACTCTTTATGACAATGACATCTGTGGTTGATTTGGAGAGTTTTACTGATTGTTTTAAGTTAATTATAGTGACAAGGGTTATATGTAGACATATGCATGTAGACAGGGATCAGCTTTTTTTGTGCAGTGCAAAAAACACCATATGGAAATGCCAAAGAAGAATGTATGGTACCGTATGGTAACATATTAAAGCCTTTTTGTAACTGACTGATGGCTGGGTATCTTATTAAAGAGTGTAAATTTAAGAAGGGAAATTTTTTTTTAAAAGGCTGTGCTGTAAAAGGTAAATTTCACTGACATCAAGGATTCTGTTATTTTATTATCTTTATTTGTCTTACTGAATGTTAACTTAAAAAAAATAATTATTGAATAAGTTAATTTAATCAAGAAAATATTAATACAAGCACTGCTTAATTTGGGTTTTATTCTTGTAATAATCTCTGCCACATCCAACAGAGCACACACAGTTCACAGCCTCACTATGTGCGCGAAAGAGATTTAAACCAATTGAGAGCTGTTTTAATGTGTAATTGATCTTTTTTACTTGGTGGAAAAGACAAATAATCCATCAGTGTAGTTATAAAGACCTTCTCATGACTTCACGGAAAGCTAATTTTCTTCACACTAAATTAAACCTCTTTCTCTTGTTACAGTTAACCATAATCTCAAATCCTAAAACTAAACTGCTAGACTGCTGATTAGGTGAGAAAACTCAATGCAAACATAACAGACAGACAGACAGACAGACAGACGGACGGACTGACAGACAGACGCACAGCTCAGCTGTATAATACTGCAGTACTTAAGGCTTGTGACTGAGAAGCACAGATCAATAGAGTCATTTTCAGCAGTCTGGAGGATTATCCACCTCACTGCACACTGATGCGATGCAAACTAAAGACACATACACACACAGACACTTCATGTCCTCCAGCCAGCAGCGTCCTCAGACTGCCTGTGGATCCATATTTTTACTGGACATCGACAGAGAACATTTACCCTGTTTTTAAAACTACTGAAAGCTGTATGATCAATACTTTTCTGTCATCCTGTAGCCTTCCTTTTTCTTGAATATGAAGCTTCATTATTTTAACCTCATTGTAGAACTTTATGTCCCCTGAAGCCCACTTTTAATTAACTATTATCATAATTCAGCTTATTTCTAAACAATAATTTTAATTTTAAAATAGTTCTGAATATTGTTGTATAGCTATAATGTATCCTTATCTTTGACAGTTGGTCTACTGCATTTAAAAGCATTTACTATTTACATGATACAAAAACTTGATTTTCCTCACTTAAGTCCACTTTGGGAAAGTCTATTTATTGCAGTAGCCTAAACAGAAAAATGTAATGTACTGTAATATTTTCTGTTTCAAAAGAACGAGTGCCATATTGCAAAATCACATTTTTGACTTTTCAGGTCAAAATTATGAGAAAGCAAGTGAAAATGATGAGATACAAGAAAAATAATTTGACCAGTTCTTAATTGTTTTGACTCAACATGAGGTTTGTTTTTGCTCTCTGTACAGATTTTGCCATTTTTAAAGTATTTATATGGTTAGTTTAGTATTCTATTATTTTATTGCTGTTTTATGTGTTTGCGTTATATTTTATATATTCTTTTCTTTCCATGCTTATTAATATTATTTCATTTTAGCCATTCCTCACATTTTATCTATTTATTTCTTTTTCTGACAGAAATATGTTTCAATACAATAAAATGTAGGGCCAGATGATTGACATGAAACCATATGAAGTTACAGAAGCAGAGGCTTCAGTCCCTTCACTACTGTTTCAGGTCAATACAGGCTGAACCTGGGTCAAGCTCTCCTCTCTATGGGACACATTAGCAGCTGACAGTTATACTGTGAAAAAGAAACAAAACTAAAGATCCATGATGCTTGCTGCTTAATTAGTTTTTGGTGCTGGACCCTCCACCACCCATCTCATTTCTATTCTCATTTCTATTCCCCAGGCGGCCCTCGTCAGGCCAGCAGCCCGACCCTCAAGCTCGTTCTCACGCTCATCCGCCTTGATTGATTTCCAGGGAGCGACGCCGGCTGGCCTCAGCCCACTGGCCGAGCTATAGAGCGCCTGGCCCGCGCAGAGGGGCCGGCCGAGCCCGGGGGGGAGAGGATGGATGGATGGATGGATGAATCTCCCTGCGATCTCTTATCAGCCAGAGCAGCTTCTAGCGGGAGGACGGCTGTGAATAGGCCCCTACACACACACACACACACACACACACACACACACACACACACACACACACACACGACCACCATCTCCCCCTCTGCCCCTCACTCTTTCACCATTCTGTCCTGCTGGGGAGATAACGCCATACATGCACAAGCACAGACACACACGCAGAGGGAAAGCTGTGCCCGAGGTATTCCCACCACCAACAAAGACACAGATAATGAGACACTTGAACAGGACAGGAACGTCCATTAGTACTCTTAAAAAGAAGTGATCTGTATCTGAGTCCCCGAGGTGCTGTTTTTTAATTCAACATACACATGGGATCAGGTTTTCTTCTTGAAATTATAGCTATACATTTATGTTTTCATGGAACATGTGAGGCCACATCAGCTTCTAGACATAAGAGGAAAAGATCAGTGGCAGAAGCTCATCAACGTGGGAAAAAAAGTGGCTGGAAAATTACACTACTGAAAAGACTAATTTTACTGACTAAAGCAATTCAAGAAGTAGAATTATTGCAAATAACAATCACAATAAAAAAAAAAGAATAAAATTAAATACATCATTATCATCATCATCATCAACAACGACAATAATAATAATAATAATAATAATAATAATAATAATAATAATAATAATAATAATAATAATGATAGGGGAGACTAGGAAGTGAATAATTTAAAGTGACAAAAATATTTTATATATATGTATCACAGGCTGAGTTTGCAACTTGTTCCATGTACAAATTCTCATCATATTAAATAACTGTTACAGCTATTCCCATCCCAAGCAGCCATTACTGTTTTAGCATATGGGCTTGACAGAAACATGAATTCATTGTGTTCAACTGAGAAACTTCTACTTTGAGTTACGTACATCAAACCATCATATGTAAAATACAATTAACACCAAGCAAGAATTCTTGACATAATTATATTTTCTATACTTGAAATGAATTAGCTGATGAATGATGAATGAATCAGATTTCTCATCATAAAATCAATAATGTTGCCACAGAGACATGCTATTTCTCCTGTGAACTCAAAGAGGCAATGGGGGTGCGCCATGTTGATGACATCACTGCAGCATTTTCCTAATTAGTCAAACTGACCAAGTGTCACAACTAACCCGTTGTTACAACACACCACCTACTACTACTACTACTACTACTACTACTACTACTAATAATAATAATAAAGTTTTTCTTGATTTCCTGTTCACTATTTTGACAAGAATCACAGACAAAAATGACAAGTATCACATAAAAATATATACTTGCATAAAAAATGTTTATATAGTTTATGCAGTGTATCCCATGAGACACTAAATGTTTATTTTAGGGTATTAGCTTCTTTAAATCATCTGGTAAACGTACACTAACACACATGGTCATGTGGGTTAAAACACAAATTTTAACTGGAAGTCTCATTGAACCACCAACATTTAAATCTGATTCATCTTTGTACACCTATTTGTCCTTATTTCTGTCACTTTAAATTGTTCACCTCATTCAAAACTGTATTCTCCTTTTATTGAATAGGGTTCTTTGCTAAAATAGATAGTGTGGCTCTTAATTCAGCAATTTTCCTCCCATTGTTACATTTATCCCCAGCTAGTGTTAGAATTCACCCCATAGTGGGGTAGGCTGTAACAACAGAACTCTATGTATTTGACATTAACTCACATAATCTTTGACTGTGTAGGAGACATCCAAATAAGTTTTATCCATACTAGACAAATATGGGTAGTTATTAAAGTTACTGATGTTAAATTTGGAAGTCATTTTGTGTGTCAAACTGGACTAGATGTCTTCACAGTGAAAAAAAGGCTTATGTTTATTTCAACTGCTAAATAACTGATGATAACCGAACTAACAGGCTTAAAAGTCAGGGGTGCAATATACGTAGGCATATGTGCGTGCAAGCGTGCACCACAACCAGTGTGTGTGTTATCTTTCTGTTGTTCTCTCTCTCTCTCTCTCTCTCTCTCTCTCTCTCTCTCTCTCTCTCTCTGGGACTTCAAAGCTCTGGTACTTGAAAGTGGGCTCGAGACAAGAGTTGTTCTTTCCGCCTGGTGGTGCCACGCGCAGAGCATCATCGTCATCATCAGCATGCCTCGAGGATTTTTGGTGAAGAGAACCCGGCGGTGTTCGGCGTCGTACCGCTCACGAAGTAACGGTAACAACACACCTGTAACTCATAACGGGGACTGGAACAACGGCGACAACTGTGAAGTGACAAACCCGGAGGCGGTGAAGGAGAACGACGGGAATGTTTACCCGTTAAAAGGACCGGACGGACTGCTCCAGGTGTCCCGCGAGGGCTCTGTCAGAGAGGCGTGGAGCCCGCACGTGGAGTCCGCGCTGGAGGCGGAGGCGGACCAGCGCGCGCAGTTACCGGAGACCGAGGAGCAGGTGAGCGAGGTGGACGTTTTGACTCCTGACAGTGATTTCTCCTACTTCTTCCCGCCTCCCCCTCCACCTCCACGCGACCTGACATTATCTGATTCTTACAGCCCCGTTAAACCGGTGGGCACGAGACTGCTGGAGCAACACGAGGACGGAGAGAAGCAGTCGTTGTTTCCCAGCAGGTGCCTGACATCTTCCCCGGTGTCGGAGGAGTTACCGGAGCTACCGTTTCTCGTGAGCTCCACGCCGACCTCCGTATCTGCTTCTATCGAGAGGCTCCTCGCGAGCAGCAGCCGCCACGCGCCGTCCTACGGCCACAGTGACAAATATGACCCGAATATGGGGCATGTGCACTTATTTCCGCCACTGACACTGATGAACCAGGAGCAGCACGCGGCGAGAAAACGCTCTTTCATTGAACCAAGCAGACACAACAAACAATCCGCGTGCGCAACGCCAAAGAAACCCAAAGTGAACCGAAAACTGAACTTCGAGGATGAGGTCACGACCTCGCCGGTTCTGGGTCTTCGAATCAAGAAGGAGAGTCCCGAGCTGAGGAGACAGCGGGAGAAGTCGTCGGGTCCCAGCGGGAACCAGCCGCTGGGGGAGTTCATCTGCCAGCTCTGTAAAGAGGAGTACCCCGATCCCTTCTCCCTCGCGCAGCACAAGTGCTCCCGCATAGTGCGCGTGGAGTACCGGTGTCCCGAGTGCGACAAAGTCTTCAGCTGTCCCGCAAACTTGGCCTCGCACCGCCGCTGGCACAAACCTCGTCCGGTAAACAACCCGGGAGGAGAGACTCCGACAAACAAGAGCCAGCCGTTAAAAGAGACGCGGGGAGGTCTCATTCAACAGCACGAGCGGCAGCCGGTAGAGATGGAGGGCAAAGAGAACGAGCTGCTGCGCGTGAACACAAACCAGCACCACGCGGCGCTGGACAGCTCCCGCAATGTCAGGCGCGAGCCCTCCCTGCTGTTGCTCCACGGTCGGTCTCGAGACAGTCCCGACAGCGATAGCCTCGCGCCTCCTCACTACGACTCCCCGCGTCTTTATCGGAACCCGGTGGAAAGCTGTCTGGACCTGCAGCACGTGAGAGCGGCGGACAGCCCGCCCTCGAGCCTCCTTCTACTGAACCCTGAGGAGCGCGCGGAGCCACCGTCACTCCCGCACCCTCCGTTACCGTTCGTCCAGTCATTACCAGAGGAGGAAGTGTACGAGTGCCGGTACTGCGGGAAGAAGTTCCGCCGACAGGCTTACCTGAAAAAACACCTGGCTGCGCATGAGATGGCGGCACGAGCGTCTCCGCCCCCCTCTTCCTACGGCCAGGCGCGCGAGAGCAGTGTCGGACAAAGCCAGGTGTTCCTGTGCCACCTGTGCGGCGCGCGCTTCCCATCGGTTGAGATCAGGGACAAGCACCGTTTGTGGCACGCGATGCGAGACGAGCTGCTGGCGGGAGCGCTCAGGCCAGATGTGTTCCACGCGCAGGGGGAAGAGAGCGGCGTGAGGGACTGCGAGCAGCAGCAGCAAATCTACACGTGCAAGCAGTGTCCATCAACGTTCTTCAGCTCCCCGGGGCTCGCGAGACACATCAACAAGTCTCATCCCGCTGAGAACCGGCAGGTGATGCTGCTGCAGATGACCGTGAGACCGTAAAACAGATACAGACACACTCAGCAGATTATGTGGAAAATGATCAGTCACTGATTGAACTGTGGCTACTGATTGTTTCTATTCACAATCAAGTATATATTTATTGCAGCCCTGCTTCTATTGTAAATTAGGACGGAGGCCTGTTTGTCTCAGCTGTGGTCAAAACGCGAAAAGCTTATCACGGTGTGTTACAGGACAGGACTGTGCCTTTTGTTTTAAATGTCATTAAGCATCTTCACCTCTAGGTTGTTTCAGGTCGACGTGTGACAGTAGAGATGCAAAGGTTATTCGTGGTCAGGAAAGTAATACCATACACAAAACTTTGCTGTGAAGCTGAAGCTGGGCAAGTAAATAAAACACACATGGAACTGTCCATAGTGCTGAAACTAAACAAACGACCCACTGAAACTTGTACAAAAAAAAAACCACAATCCCTGTCCATGGTACTGAAACCGTGTCCGCAGACACAAGTCGATTAGTTATTTTCCACAGGTTGTTCTACATTTATAACAAGCAGAATTATACTTTAACCATAAAGAGTATCTTACTTCTTTTCATTCTAAGGTAAAGATAAATTTTATTGTCACTTACACAATTTGGCAGAGTACAACGTACAGTGAGAGTCAGTGTCTGCATTCAACCCATTTATTAATAGGAGCAGAAACAAATGACCCTTATTCAAAGAGGCTATTTTTTTAGTGATGCATTACCGTTTTTTTTTTCAGCCATATTGACAACCCATAATGACTTGCTTCTCATGACCAGTACTGATAATTACATATTTATATTTTTTAAGGGAACTTGATATAAATTCCTCAGAGGAAAACAGATTATCTCTCAGTATTTAATTTACATGGGACACAGTCAGTGATAAAACCAAAAGTCAGACATGGCTTCTATATTTCTTTATCTGTACTGATACAGAGGATTACATCTCTTTTCAGCTTCTCTTGCATCTTCTCATAGTGCACCCTGTATATGAGTTTTAAAACACAGTAACTCTACAGCCAGAACATGAGACAACGGACAAACTGAGGTTTGACTGAAAGGCCATTTTGATGAGGCCTAATTAGAGTAAGAGGAAATATTTTGTATACTGCAGCAGCGAATGACAGTTCTCTCCAACTGTGGCAGACATTTAAACTCATGGTCAGCATACTTCTGTGGCAAAGTAATCGGATCATACCGAAGCTCAGGAGGAGTGTAGTGTGTTGCATTACGTACCGGTGTAATATGTAGCAACCTGTAATTACATTAGAAAGTGACCTTCCTTACCCCAAGAACTGGAGAAAGAATCAATGTCCTAACTCTATTTCAAAGACTATTTCATGTACAGTGAACAGTATTAAAAACAATGAAATAAAAAGAGAAAATAATCAGATAAACCATAATATGCCTTTTATAGTAACTGTGCCAGTAAACTCAGCTATAAAATATTTTCATACAGAAATAGAACATTTAATGTTAGCACTGCTTGTAAAAAATGTCCTTTGTCTTTATTGATTATAAATGACTGTTGAAATATTTGCTACATGCCTTCATGATGCTAAAATGTAATTGTGGTTCTATGAAGCCTATACAGTACTATTTTGATATGTTGGAAGTTAAATGTGAAATCATTCTAAATGATTGTCAATAAATGTTAATACGGTATCACTGATGAGCAGTCCTGGCTTGGTGTGTACACACACACACACACGTACACGCACACACACACACGTACACGCACACAATATTTGAATGGGTCAGGGAGTCAGTGGTACGAATCATTTATTGTCAAATTCCATCATCGCTCTGTGTCCAAAAGAGACATTACACGTTTACATACTACAGGTTTGACAGTAACATAGTTTGAGGAGTGTGTGTGTTTATGTTGTGATACAGCTGTTACATGATCAACACATGCAGTTAGTACTGGACTGGTGTCATGCAGTATGTACAGTCAGTAGTTACAGCAGCTGAACCCGTATCCGTCACAGCCTGCGTGTTCAGAGCATCCATCGGCACAGGCACAGATTTTTGTTTATTTATGAAGGGACATTTCCGCAGATTGATACGACTGGCTGTGTATTTAGACAACCAAGATGTCAGACTGGGGTCAAAAAGGCCGAAAATGATTTCTGCCTAAACAATCTGAGTCAAGATCCTCCAGAGTAGTCGATGAATCTTCTGCAATGCTGAAAGGCTTTGGGTAACTTAGGTTTTCTATACATTTTGGTTGCTGCGTATCAGGGTTTTTAAACTAATAACACGCATTCATGGAGCCATAATCGTTCAGCTCAGCTTAGTGAGCAGATAATTTTGAGCTCAACACTTAAACCATTAGGAGTAGTTTAAATTCATAGAACAAATTTTAAGTGGCATTTCTCATCTTTTGTATGGGACATAAAAGCAGCATCATGTGGAGTCACTGGTATTTTAAAGGAGTGTAAACAGGTGTTGGTACTGAGACAGTTTGGGATGTAGCCTGAACAGGTTCAGGTTGTCGACGTGACACAGTCGCTGACTGGCAGCCAGGCGAGCTGTAGTCTATATACAGCATGTACAGATCAGTCCCAGAGTGCAGTGGGGCTACTGGACCACGTGCCTCAATCGATCAATGGTGCTTGAACCTCAGCAATGATAACAAATGTAACAGCAATAATTTAAAGGGACAACTCAAATCTCAGCTGACTTCAAATATTCACACGCAAACAAGTAACACCACATGAATTTGACAAGGGCAAATTTCTAAAATTTCATCCCCCATGGAGGGGTAAAAAAAAAAAAAAAAAAATTACAATCCCGTTCCTCTCTATGGAGAATCTATTGCTGAAATAAAACATTAAAAACAGTAACCGAAAATAGAACTGTGAATACTTCAAGCAGCAAAGCATAATGCAAGATCTTTAACTCAGATCTATATGTTCAAATACAGATCTTTCACGTATGTATGTTTCCTTTACCAGGGATCAGACCATGGATAAAAGAAATAATGGAGACGTGGAAAACGACAAGACAAAGTAAGCTGATTCTAAACCTCGTCAGTTTTATGGAGTGCTGAAACGACGCCGTTAAATACACGAAAATCATCTACAGTTAGTGTTAAATTTTTGTGATTACATGCGGATCCCCTCCATCCAGACATGGAACAGGGGGATGAGTCTAAATCTAAGCGCAGAGTGAAAAAAATAAGCACAAAACCATTGATATTTCAGTGATCGTAACTTGACATCTCTTTCCTTTCTCCCCCTCTTTGGCCTTTGATCTACAGTATTTTTCTTTCATTCTTCCACCCCAGTTAAGGTAGCTGAAAACTAAACCTGCCTCAGAAGACACTGGGCCTCTTACAAATACGACAAACAAAGAAAACTAGGAAAATGACAGCCTGAACCTGTTTCTTCTATCGAATTTCATCAATCTGGTTGTGATATCAAGGTCACAGACATAAACAGTAAAGAAGAATATTCGAGCTACAATGACATTACCTTTAAAGTCCTAGAAAATGAAGTGCAAACTGTTAACAAAAAGGAAAAAAAAAATCTTGTAGTGTCAACCCATTTTTAGCAGATATGTGGTCTGAGGTTAAACCACAGTTTGGCTTTGGCAGCTATTCTCACATAACAGTATATACACAACAAGCCTCCTCACACTGTACATATTCTCATAGATATTCATATATCTACTATATATATATATTTATACTCATACATATATAGATATACAGAATATTTATATATATAGTCAAAAGAACTAAGAAAAAAATGCTGTGGTTCGATTGCATCAGATGACAGAGTGACACTGAACTTAAAAAATACAGCAACATTCTTGTTCGGGTCAAAAGAAAAAACATTTTACAGTCAATTTTTAAAAAATGGACCAAAAAAAAGGAACATAAATGTAACGAAAATCAGTGCTTGTCCACATTTTACAGCATTAGCAAAAAAACAAACAAACAAAAAACTGTATTTAACAAGTGCCTCCTCTTTGATCGTTAATTTTATAGAAAGCGCTTTTCTCTCCTTTATGAAAGACAAATACTCCCTCCATCATTACTTTAACAGTTTCTCATGTGGCTTCACTCAGAGGGTCAGCTTTCAGTCCTGTAAGTTCAAGGAGGGGATTTTCATCAGAGCATTTTTGGCTAGAGAGTGTTGCCAGATCCACAAGGACAGGCTATCATTTTTTTTTATTGGTATTGTAATTATTGTTAGCAAATAGATGAGTTTCTATTTACATTTTACAAGGACTGATTAGAAAGTGACCCCTGCCCTATCATTATAGGCCTGATGCTGTACTGAGAACAAAAATAGACTTTTATCTCACTTTCTTTAGGCAACACAATAGGTGCAATCACTCCGATTTCATTCTTTTTTATATCAAAACTCATATTTCTGTCTGTACACACATGGACCGACTATAGTATAAATATACAGAGTCCCCAAAAGCAACGTTCAGCAACACAAAGAGACCGAAGAGCCTCTGCTTTTGTTCTGATCTCAGTGTATGAATGTGGCACACTTAAGCTTTTTGCAGTCCTGGTTACACTGGAGTTTGTGCAATTGCTAACATGGCACAGATTATTACGAACTAATACTGCACTGCTTTAGGCTGCATTTGTTCTACTGTGGCATACATCAGCATGCTGCAGCACTGGTTCAACTGTTTATTTTAACAGCAAAGCTTAAGGATAAAAATTCAGCAGCTGTGAGCAGTTTCAAAATAAAGTTACAGTATATTATATAGTCCACAGAATACTATTACACGTGTTTTTGAGAGTACAACTGTGCGACGAAGCGTTCTGTACATAAAAAGGCCAGTGTCCGATCAGAGCGGCAGCATGCTGGAGGAGAACACCACCCATCATCTGTCCTGTTGTATATCTGTTAATTTCACGTCTAATTCTTTTACTTTGTACTTTTTTCTACAATTGTAGACCAGATTTCCTCTGGAGGAACATCTTCTGAGGACCTGAAGTGTCCATTCAGACTAGGTCATGCAATCTAGAGAGCTTAAGTCTTATTGGCTGATCCCGAGGAGCGTCGCAGCTTCATGGACATGCGGCTCTTGCTAGTCCGAGGAGACATGGGGGACGCCGAGTCGCTCCCGGCCTCCCCAAGAGCCGGACTTTCTCCCCGAAGAATCTCTAGGCAGGAGCCTGAGGAGGAGGACGGGTGAGGTGAGGTGAGGTGAGGTGAAGGGACCGGGAGATGGAGTGTGGAGGGTGGATGTACGGGGGAAGGCAGGGATAAAGGAGAGGAGGGAGGAGGTAAATAAGAGCAGAAAAGGATAAGGGGACAACAAGAAAATTACATCACACCCCATGTTGTTCTATTGAGCCAGAATGCACAACTACAATAACACAGGCAGGACAGACAGAATGACAGACACACACACAGACAGGACAACACACAAGACAGACAGCTAGAAAGACAACAGACAAGCTCTATTTTACTCAATATTTATTCTACTCAAAGTAAGATCATACTACGGTGAAAAGTCCATGATACGATATTTAAAAATGAAGAAAAATGACTACTCTAAAATAATTTTAATATTATTAAATAATAAATATGATGTGTACAGCAGTTTTTGTCAGTACACAGTATTTTTTCTTTTAACTTCAAGTGTTTCTGCTTTCCTTCCTTAAAGAAATAAAATTTCAAAAATGGCCAAAATAATTCCAGATAACAATATTATTGCAGTATCTATAGAAAAACTGAAATAAATAAATAAACTAACAAACTAAATAAATTAATTAATGAATAATCATGTCTGTCAAATTCAATGTTATTTACTCTGTGTGTTATTTCTTTTTTGGCAAATGAATTACACTCAAAATCTGAGTGTAGGGAAGTGGAGAGAGTCTGTAACCATAACTGTAACTCACTTAAGAGCATACAGTATGTTTAACTACAGATTATCTACATGATATTATCGTATGTTTATTTTAACATGATATCAATATCATGATTTCTAAATATCACAGTTGAATATTAATTTTTTGGGGGTTTCTTAAATTTAAATATTTAAGTTTATCTAAAGAAGAAAATTAAACTATCTGAACAAAACATTATTCACTGGTAAAACTTTTTCAAAAATTAAGTTTCAGTTTGGCTCAAAACTCATAAATCATTTTATGCATTTTCTCAACCTTGTTGCTTTTACAGTGTACAGTGGGTTCATTCTAGTTCCCATAAAACGACTACACTTCCTTAAAACAACTTTATTTGATGTCACACTTCGTTGTGCTGACCGTTCTACAGCTGGAGAAACACTATACTAGTAAATGGGTTGAAAAATGAAGCCTTGTGTGGTGTTTTAAGTACTTTTCCCTGTGAGGCCTCCTGAAACTGTACGTGTCATTGAAATCTTTATAAATAAACTTGTCTCCATGTCAAATGTTTAACACCTGCGTTTTGCTGTCTGCTGTCGAAGCAACATGTGCTCGACAACTATTTAAATTCAGTGATAGCACAAACGTTAAGTGCTGAAGCTACACGTGCACACATGCTCAGCTCACATTGGGCATCGCTAGTCTCTGTTCAAGCAATGAGTCAATGCAAGTTTCCAGTTACAAGATACTGTAGAAGATACTGTCAGACAAACCGACTGATTATTTGCCCAAACAGTTCTGAATAAAACACGGTTGATATTTAGCACCATTGGGTCACTTTATTAGATTAAAAATGTTGAAGGATGATGTGACCACACAGATCTTTTTATGAGAGACAAGAATTTGAGTTTACAGTTTATATTAGCTACAAATAAATTCTGACCTACCTCAGCAGATAAGGTAAATGCAGGTAAATGCTTTTTATATTTTAGTAGACAGATTTACATGGAAAATTCTGAATAGTTTCTACACCGGCTGCTGTGAAAGTAGACTAGAAAACTAGACTAGAAAAAGACATGACCATTGGGCCTAAAACTGATATTTAAGTACACGAGGAAGAGGATCTAAAGTAAGTTTCTACCTATGTAGCATACCATTCACAGCTAGCATGAAGGACCTTCTGCTTCAGACCCTTCCCCTTCACCCTGAGCAGGTTAAAGCTGTCTAATGGTTTAGGGACCATGAGACACATAACACTATGCTCCTCTAGGGAGGAGAGGAGAGGAGAGGAGAGGAGAGGAGAGGAGAGGAGAGGAGAGGAGAGGAGAGGAGAGGAGAGGAGAGGAAAGGGGGAAAGGAAGAGAAAGGAAAGGAAAAATGGGAAAGGAGATGAGACAAGGAAAGAGCAGAGGAGAGGAGAGGAAGAGGAAGTGACAGGGAATGTATGCAGAGGAAAGGAAAAGGATGGGAAAGGAAATGAAAGGAGAGGAAAAGAAGGGGGAAAGAAAAAGAGATGAAAGAAAAGAGAGGACAGGAAAGCAAACAACAAGAGGAGAGGGAAGTAAAGGAAATGCATGTAAAGGAAAAAAGGAAAGGAAAGGAGAAGGGGGAAAGAGAAGGGGGAAACAAAGGAAAAATGGGAAAGGAAGGGTCAGAGATAGAAAGAAGAGGATGGGAAAGGAAAGGAAAGAAAGGACAGGAGTGGAGCAGGAGGTGAGGAAATGAAAAAAGGCAGAGGAGGAGAGGAAATGTATAGACAGGATGGGAAGGGAAAGGAAAGGATAAAAAATGAAGGGGAAAGAAAGGAAAATGAAAGAAAAAAGAAAAGAAAGGAAAGGAGATGAAAGAAATGAGAGGAAATAAAAGATCAGGAGAGGGTAGGAAAGCAAAGAAAAAAGGGAATAGGAGAGGAAAAGAAAAAAAGGACAGGAAATGGATGGAAAGGAAAGGATGGGATAAAGAAAGGAAACACCAAAAAGGAGGAGAAATAAAATACAAGGAAAGGAAGGAGAAGAAAATAAAAATGTATAAAAAGAGGAAAATGGATGAAGGAGCAGTTGAGGTGATTGAAGGAGGGATGGTCAAAGAAAAGAAACAAAATTGAAGAAATGAATAACAAACAATAAGAAAAAGTACATTCAACACAACAGAATGGAAAGAAATAAGAGACAAAACAGACAACAACACACACTGTACAAAACATGTACACACATATGGTGATACATAAATCATTTTAACTACATTATTATTATGCTTAATTTTATTATCCCCACCATTAAGTTACTTATTTCAAATGTACCAATACAACTGTAGTACAGAAGGAGGAAAACTTGTTAGTTTAAAGTTGTACATTCAATATGTGTATGTGTGAACCTATATTAGATATGCTTACCCATTTTAAAGTGTGTGTCAGTGTGTGTTTGTGTGTTGTGCTACAGTACTACATCGTATCAAAACCAGGAAGAGAGGAGCATACAAAAGGTTAGAGGTAAAGTTTCACCAGGTCAGTGAGACATCGCAGGTTAACAGAACAAACAGGAAAATTACTGAGTGAGTGAAAACACGAGAGAGCAGAAATGTCACGTTGTTATAAAAAAAAGGACGTCTCACTTTCATCACTGAGTGTAGTTTGGTATGAAGCAGGTAAAGTGCTTGAGGACTAAAAGTCACACGGTGATAAATAGTTACTTCAGCTGAATCCTCCTGAGTCAGTCACACATGTGGAACAGCTGAAGCCTGTCAACACGCATGAAGACAACGGAATCAAAATCCCAGTGGAATAGAACAATAATAGAACTCCATGGAGTATTTTTGACTTCATCAGCTCATTGTTTGGTTTTATCGTGCACAGCAGCATTTAGGAGCTGAAGAGTCAGTTATTTCCCCCAGGAGCAGGTAGAGACCAAAACAAAGGTAAAGGGAGCATGAATATTGGACTTATATTCATCAGATGGCCACAAACAACTCCAAATGAATGTTAATGTTGCTAGATGTGTAAATAGGCAACAGTTTGCTAAAACGTTCACCAAAACAACCTTATAAGGTTGTAATGTGTCAGTGTTTCGTTTCAAGCTTTTCTGCTGCCTCCAAAGTGGCCAAGATAATGAGTTAATGCAGATTTAAAATACTCACAGCAATGGCAGCCTTAAAAAGAGCAGATTCAGATACATTCAAGAGGTCCACTATCTGTGGGCCAGTTAGTACAGTCTAATAACAATTAAGGACAAGCGCCAGGACATAATCCTGAAGTGGGAGGAGGACAGGATTAATATTACACTCGATGTTTCAAGATGGAAAGTTGCATAATGAGACAGAGCTCATTTTAAAAATAAATCTCTTAAGTTCAGACCAGTGTTACACACTGTGTTAAGTCAAACTACACACAACTGAGCAGAAAATGACACTTCCTTTTAGACAGTATAGAACTATAAACACATGCAGACCGGCTCAAACTGTGGAAAACACAGAGGAGAAATCTGAGAAAAATTGAGAAAACACAATACGGTGGAGGAATCAGAGGAAAGCACAGGTCAGGCTGAAATGTCAGTAAGGAAGAGCCAATCAGAACGGAGCGTGTCAATCATGTGACCAGGCTTACCTTTTAGCTATAGGCAAGTGAGACATTACGATCTAAAGGAGGAGGGGGGACAAAAAGAAAAGGAAAAGAAGAAATAAAAAGAAAAATATACAGAACCAAAAATAAAATGAAAATAAATAAATAAATAAAAAGGAATGAAAAAAGAAAAAAAGAAAAAGAAAATTTAAAAAAATAAGTAAAGACAATAAAGTGAAGAATCAAATAAAAGAACAAAATAGGTGAAATTAAAATGAAAACAGAAAAAGAGAAGAATGTTTGATCATTGTGCTGTTAAGGGAGGGGAACCTGTAAGTTAATATAGGGAGGGGGAGGGGTAGAGAGAGAGAGAGAAAGAGAGGGCCCTATTTAGATGATGTATAGCGCACGGCCTAAAGTGCATGACACAGGTGCATTTAGGGCATGTTCAACTACACTTTTGCTGGTTAAACTGACAAAATCTGGGTACAAAAAGGTTGGATTTAGTCTTTTAATTAATCCTAGTTGAGTTTGGGGTGTAACATTAATTAAACCAATCTGAGTGTCATCACCCATTTCCTTTAAAAGCCATGTGCACCTCAACCTAGTGCATTGCTATTTAAATGCTGGATTCGACATGTTAGAGAAGCGATCGGGGAGGCTGAAAACACTAGTAGTGATGTATTGACTGCAGTTAAAACTGTAGGCACTGCTATTAACCTACGGGTCAGGCAGCCAGATCATAAAGATTAACACCGATTAACAGTGGATGGGCTGAAAGTGGGTGAAACAAGGTGAAGCAACTCCCCAGTAAGAGAAAGGCTGTCCGCATTTATACATGAGGCACAGCAGCATGACTGTTGTGACATTAACGCAGGCATGGAAAAGTTACTTGGGTACATTAATTACTGAAAGCAGTCTCTGTAATCATTACAGTATATGTTGAAGAAAACACTAATACATCAATACAACACATAATAAAGGAATCACCTGGAAAGCTTGCACTCCTCGTAATAATTTAAAATAAAATTTAATAATCAGAGAGACTGATGTCAGTCATTTTTACCCATGCACGTTGTAGCAATTATTGTTAATACTTAAGAAGCAAAGCCAAAAACTGTAGGTATAAATTTGACACGTCAGTGAAAACTTTCTGGTGGAAAATTTTTTAGAATGCTCTCATGGAAGTCAAGATTTATTAAGCTGCTTTGCTCCAAAGAATTTCACTGTTTGAACCTAAAGTGTGTGTGTGACACCTTTTGAATGTGTAGAAGAACACTTTGATTGACATCAGATCCTAACAGATACTGTTGGATTTAAACACAATAAAGTTACAGCTGCTGTGACTCGTGCGTGAATGCACACAGTGGCTCTCTTGAAGTTTCACCCTGTTTTAACCACATACATCCCATCTGCTATTAATCAAAATGTTCATTTCTATGACCTGTGGATTAACTGTAGAGTGTATGTGGTTGGTAAACTTCCTTATGCAGGTGCATCTTGTTATCTGAATAATCTATCCTTTAAATAGCAGGAAAATATTGTGCCGTGGACTTTAAATCGGGTTTTTGTTAGTCAATGGCACAATCACTTTCTGCTGCCTCAAGATAACAATATGCCAACAATGTGCCTGACCACACCTCATATTAAGACTAACTAGCGCTGGACGTGAACGTGGGATGTAAGATAGGGCCCAGAGACAGACAGACAGAGAGATAAGAGGGAGGGGTGGTTTGTAGTAATTTGAGCAAGGCTTATTTCAGAGCACAGGATCATATGCTCTGATTTTGTCAAAAACATGATCTGAATTATGAACCTGACATGACATTATATGCACATTTGACAAACTGAAAAGTGTTCTGAAATACGAAGCTATGAGGAGCTCTAATATTATCTGATTACCTTTTTGATCCTGTGTTCGGAAATAACATTTGGGGCTGAACAACACACTGACAACCTAGTTAAGAGCAATATACTCCTTCTGGCAGAGGAGTTGAGTACCATTCAATATTCTGAATGAACATTTGGGGAAACTAATAGATTGTCAGATTGTGAATGTTATTCAGTCTCAAAGCAGATTGATTATATTTGTATAATTATTAATATTGTTGACACAGTAGCTGGTGAGATGAAGAGCAGCTGGCTGAGAAAAACAACAGCGATCAATAACACACATTTAGACAAACACACACACCTCTGCTTGACTGGCAAATTAAGTAAAATGTGTCACTGGACCATGACAAACTTACATTATTACACCGATGTGTGACTAACACAGACCTACATCAGACAGCTGTGTCTCTTTATGCTCTATATTATCATACCTCTTTATAAAGAAAATGTGTGGCTGAGCCGCTTAATCAAATTATTGCAAATAACTGCCACGTTAAATAATTTCATTATGTGTGAGTCAAAGGACAGTACACTATTTTAAATTACAGTTAACCAGACACATTACTGACAAAAATTATGAGTATCCGTCTAATAAACCTAACAGGATACATATGAGAGTCATACTTTAGAATACGACTCCCATGTGCATGTCTGGCATCTCTACGGCTGATCAGATGTCAGCTAATTCCTCAGAGATGCTCTGGAGATAGAAGAAGGCTGAACACAGCTTTGGACAGAAAACAGGACTCATCAGATACAAGACTGTGAATCACACTGTGAGCTGCCAGTGTGTGTGTGTGTCAAAACTCTGTAGTTCAAAACACTGGAGGGTTGGTAGTTTACAGTCCAGCAGGCAGGACAATTATTGTACAGTATTTAAAAAGAGAAAAAGCGAGTTCAATGTCACTTAACTTGGCCGAACACACAAATACACCAAGTATTTAGCAATAATATTTATATTTTGTTTCTCTATAATGTATATTTTAATGTCACTTGCTTTCAGTTCGAAATTCTCCCAAAGATTTGTGGTAAGGGACAAGAAATAGATGGGAAATTTCTATCCAGATTTTGTCTACTGAAACTGTATTAGTCACCAGTTCTCTCAAAGCCACTGGGGTTTTGACTGATAGGTGAAGCTGCTGATGTGGCATAATATTCACCTGGTTACTGGATGTTTCACAGAGTGAAAGTTTGCTGGCTGTTACCTGTGTCAGAGGACAGGTGTGTGCAGGGAGCAGGACTGTAGACTCGAGCTGCGTAATCCTCAAATGTGGTTGGCTCCTGGTGGTGCTGTACGATGGTTTCTAGGTATCTGGCTCGCTCCTCGTAGCTGAGGTCAAAGGTCAAGGGCAAATGACAACAAAAAACGGAGACAGATACGAACAAAACACATGAAAAAAGAGAAGCGAAAGTCTGTATCTAGAGCAAGTGTTTGGTTTGTCTGTTCTGAGCTACTGTAGAAACATGGTGGACTTATTTTCAGTTGATTATACACTAATGAACACATACTTATGAATATTATATTCCATTTCTGCCATGTTTTGCTATTAAATTGCAAGTAAATCTAACACAAGGGACCTTTATTAAAGGCTTTGCCTTATATCTGGCCACCATTGTCAAAAAGAATTTGTTTTTTGTGTTTGTTAATGACTCCGGTTAAATAAAGGTAAAATAAAAATAAGGTCACAAACTCAAAGTGTGGAGTTTGACAGGTATGGGTGTTCACCAGACAGGAGGGCCTAACTAAAGACCACCCAACTGTTATGGGGAATGTAGGATCCACAGATCCATACTAGGAACTAAATTTCAGACTAGCCATCCTTTGTTAAGTCTCTCAACTTTATAGAGACAAATTCAGTGAGAGTGAACCCTGATTTAAATCTTGTACATTTTCTTGATTGTTTTAGTGTTTGCACATTCTTTATAATGGAACTCAGTTGTTGCTCTGCACAGTTCAAAATTCATTAAAAAAACATTTCACCAAACATTTCAGGAAAAAAAAACATGAGTAATATTCACACTCTCCCAAAATCATGCAAGTGCAATAAGAAACTGCAGGGTTGCATAGAGTCTAAATTAAGAAATGTCTGACATAAACAACAATCACAAGGATAGAGCAGAAACTGTAATATAACGTTTGAAAACTAAACTGGAGACTGTAAAATAAAGCTAAAAAAACACAAATGGAATATAAAACTTAAGAAGAGGAAAAAAAACCTAGAATAAAATACAATATAATAAAATAAGAAAAGTACAAAAATATTTTTGAGATGGAGACACTGTTCGCAACTCAGGCCAGTTAACTCCATATACCTAGTTCACCATGAGAATCTACTGAGAAAGCTGCAGCCAAAAGAGGAAAACATGAATCCAAAGACCTTTTATCACTTGCTATTACAGCTTTCAGCAATGAATTCAAAGAGAGAGGCTCAGGGATTCAGCAGAGAGCAGAGTAAATGGAAACCAGGACTTCAACTGTCCATCTATTAGAGATAACCTCATTGATAGAATGTCATTTACCCTCTCTTCCTTAGTCCTACTCATACATCCAACCATAATGACAGCCATATGCAGCTGTTACAGCCTCTCGGACACACACACACACAACGCAGTCCCATCATCTCCCAATAGTATTACCATTTACTCAGTGAGCTCCAATAACCAAAGATTTTCAACGAGAGCAGTGTGTGTGTGTGTGTATTTGATAAGATTGGTTGTGGACAGGCACAATGTGTGTATGTAAGTGCATGTGTCCCTGTTTGAGTGTGTGATGGGATTAGGCCAATGAATCTTCAGAATGAAATCTGTGTGTTTGTACTTTCGTGTGTGTGTGTGCGCGGGCGCGTTGTGAATGGGTCAGCCATCTGTAATAGCGCCCATGGGTTTTCTATTGGGTTAGAGAGCTGGTCTATGGGCCTCAGAAGGAGAAAGATTCAGGTCTAATGGTAACTGATCCAGTTAGAGACAATGATAATAACAACAATATGGCTCCTTTAAAGTGGAGGGACAGACTGCACTGGCAGAATTAAAGAAAAAGGAGGAGGGTAGAGATGGAGAGAGGGAGGATGAGTGGAAAAAGCTGGCAAAGAAGATAGGAAGAAACTTAAATAAACTTTGGACAGATGATGCAGTTTGTTGAAGATTTTACTGATATTAAACATTCTTGATTTCAAAGCAGCTTCAAGGGCTGGAAGATCTAAAAATAGCAGTTACTGTTTCAAAAATATTTTTCAGGGCCTTGCTTAAAGTCATACTAATGTTGGCAAGGAAATGGGGGGAGTGGAAGGGGAGGGATGGAGCTTAGAGGTGCAAAGACAGCAAGGTGCTGAAGGAGGAAGAGAACTTGTAAAAAAAAAAAGTGGGGGAGGAAATAGCAAGGGTGGAGAGGAAGAGGGGTGAGAATCCTGCAGAGGAGGTGAGAGGGGAGGACAGCAGGTGAGGTGGGGAAGGAGGATATTTAAGCAATAACACAATGCGGTGTGTGTGAGAGTGTGTGTGTCTGTCTCCCGCGGCGAGCTGCGAGAAGAGCAGCAGTCACACACAGAGCGTCAAGCTAGCGTCTCACACGCCGAGTCTTGATGTGATCTCACAGTTTGCCTTTTCCTGCTCCCCTGCATCGCACTCCACTCCCTTTGGTGAATGAATGTGTGAGGAACACAAACTATCATATATTCCTGCAAATAACACTTCATTATCCTTATATCATGTTTGAATATTGTGTGGTTGTGTGAAGCAGCAGTTATGGAAAAAAAAATCATAATTTCTTAGAAATAAGCTGCCATATGAGTGCCCACGGTTTTGTAATTTCTGAGAAGGTGAAAAGGTTTAAAGGACACCGTGAAGACGAGAAAGAAGTCTACAGTGTCAGGGGAAAGTGAAAGAAATAAAGAACAGGGAGAAGAAAGGTAAATAAATATACAGACATGGTACCACTGCTGAGATAAATGACAAGAACATCACTATACTGTTCTTCACTCTTTCTCGGTCTGCCTCCTTTATATCACCCCTCTCTCATTCTTCCTCTCAGCGTGGGTTTCTGCCTGCGGCCTTATGTCACTATGTCACAAACACCAGCTCCTTGCTGGGAAGAGCCAACATCAGCAGAGAGATGGATACCCTCTTGGTGCAAAACTGTCGCTTGAGCACTTGTATCACCTTCATATTTGCAAGGCCACGCGTGTTTAGTTATTCTTGCTAATTACAGGGCTTACACAAAAAAGTTAATTTCAGTGCTTTTTAATACCTTTTAAGATGTCAACAAATGTAATTTAAGCCCCAAATATTGGCTAAACACTTTCTTTAAACAGGAGACAATTTAAGGAGTCTTAACGTATTGCCTTTGACACCAAACTTTTGAATAGTCCTCTGAAACTTATCTTCCTTTAACCATTTGTCATTAAACTTCTATTAATGGTGGGGTCTCTTGTTGTCCAATACTAAATTTATCCAGCAGATACATACTAAAAATAATTTTCACAGTAGCATTTTGACATGAAATTGTGGGGTAAACACAGGTGTTGTCAGTGAATTTAATTAAGACTTCCATTCAAGTCAAACAGAGTCAGGGTTTGTTATTAGTAACACCTGTGCTTTTCCTACTGTGGCAAGTCAAAATGCCAGCTGTGAAACAGGCCTATGAGAGCAATGTAAATTGTTCTGACCTAACATGTGCAACAAAACTAACAGGAGAGCGAAGAAAGTGTCCTTCCAGCTCAGTCTGTATACGTGCACACAAGCTGTGCTGAGTAACTCATTATAGAAAATTGAGATTTCAGACACTTATGAATCATCATCACTTTGTGTAATCACTGCTGTAGTGCTGCCTACTGTAATTTGTACACCTTGAAAATGTGACAGTTTGCATGGCGGAATTGTTAGTAGCATGCTGTTTTGCACTCGGCCTGCAGCCTACAACCGAATCACTGCAGCTAATCTCAGAGATCGTTTTGTACGGCCATTGACTGCTGACTCCACACTCTTCTTAATTGGCCTATAAGAACTAGTAACTGCACTGTAACTGTCAGTTTAGAATCTGTAGGGATATCATACGTGGCAGGTACACAACCTGCCATGCACAATTCCATGCTTACTTTTTTGGATTTCTTTTGTCAAAGCACACATGTTGATCTGTGTGCTCACTACTTCTGTTAATTGGTGATTTATTTAGTGCACAGGTGCCAGCAGATGTGACCACTGATGCCACCTACCCACTTCTTCTTCTGTTTATTCAAAGCAAATTATTGTAGCTGCTGGCAAAAAAAATCCACTGCATTACTTTTTTGCATGAGAGGATGAGAGCAATGTCACCTCTACATTTGTCAAGACTTTTATCCTATTAGGTTTGTTATTACGGTTTGTACATATCAAGTATTTGGTACCTTGGAAACACTAGTTGACATTTATCATCAGGGTTAGGGTTAGTATTATTGAATTTTGTTCATATAGTTTGTTTAACTTTGTTATTAATGTTTTGTGCATTTGCATTTTGTGTGGCAACTCTGCATGAAATTATTATTACTATTAAAAAGTAGAAACCAGCGAGAGGTCAAAGAAAATAAACTAGCACTGCATTCACACTTCTCTGCCTTCATCCCTCCCTCCCTCCATCCAAATCACAGTCGTCACTATGAAATCTACTGTAATTGAATTTCAGATGGCTCCTCTTATTAAGTCATTAGCAGAAAAATATCTCTTTTGGAGAGAAAAAAAAGGAGAGAAAGAGGGAAAATTATACAGGAGAAAGGGGGGAAAAGGCTGGTGAGGGAGAAAAGGGAGAAAGCGGAGCAGAGAAAAGCAGACAGGAGAAAGATAGAGGAGAGAGGAGGCGGATAAAAAGGCTCTTTTGTGTTGAGTCAGAAACTCATTTTCTTGTGTGTGGCTGAAAAGAGAGGAGAGAGTAAAGTGTTCGTGTCTTCTCCAGCTCTCTCTCTCTCCATTTCAGCCCTTTTCTCTCCCTCTCTCTCCCGCAGAGCGATTCATTGTGGCTGTGTTCGACTCCTGCGATCACTTGAGACTGATGGAGACTGGAGGAGGAGAGGAGGCGAGGGGAGGAGAAAGGGAGCTTGTTAGCGCATTAGGAGCTGGGCCCACCGCTGCGATGTGATGTGTGTGTGTGTGGGGGGGGGGGGTTTGTATGTAGGACTCTGTCTGTATGTCGAATATGGTGCCAACATACACTGTACTGTTGTAGCTGTACATGTGAATGTATACAGTCTGCTGGAAACATTCAACCCCCATTCATTTTTATGACATCTTTAGATCGAAATGGGTTCATTTAGTATTTTTTTTTCTAATTGTGTGTTGTTGGAAAACCACAATCTAATGCAAATAATTAAAAAAGTGAAAAATGTCAAACTGTGATACAGTCCTTTGCAACAGTGTATTTGTTTATTAAATATGCTTACAGTTCCCAGTACTTTCTGACTTTGCTCAGCCCCATACCTACTGCTTCCTACTGATGATGTAAAACATCATAAAATGGCATCACAAAGCTATACTTTTAGCTTTAAACAGATTAAAGCTACAATATGTAACATTTCCACATTGGTCCAAAAATTAGACTAGACTTATGTTATACATTTTGTTGAGTTGTGTACTGACATTATCCCAAATGTGTCCAACTATGTTCAAACTCAGAGAAATACTTTAACTCAAGGTAACGTGTGCATCATTTTGTCGCCTGTTGCTATAATTCCTGGGGGAAAATATGAGATATGTCAGAGACCAAGGAAGGAAGTTGGCAAATATGACTAAACATAACATAAATAAAAGCTAACTGATACAAATACATCACCTCGTCCAAGAACATCTAGCTGAGTCATGAAGATTTTCATCATCAATGGTGGTTGTTTAACAGTGAAGACTTCCAGTTTTCATGATCCCATGCTACTTCACAACGTCATCAAAGTCTGACTTTTGATTTGATTTTTTAAAAATTGATCATTTGATTTAGAGAGCCCTTGTGGCAGAAATTACATACTGTGTGTTTAAAAAGACAAAGTAAATGTCACTTGAAAAAGTACTAAGTAGTAGGGACCAGTTTCAGCTGTGATTCAAAAGACATTTGGTTCTTGCAAGGTTTATTCACGACAGCAGGATGGGGTAAATTAAATGGAGCTAAAACAAACTGTAGTTCCCTTTTTCATGGTAATAACACAACATGTCCCCTTGTTGTCGCACTTTGAGTTCTGTAGCTATATTGCAGAGACGAATAAGCTATATCAAGCTTTGGATACAGAGGTATTAATTGGCAGTAAGAATGTCAATTTAGAATACTGCCAGCCAGGTGGATCAATTATTTTATTATTATATATTTTTTTAAATCATTCTGTAGCTTCTCATTACTGCTCCTTAAATATTGAAACCCAAACATTCAAATTTTGGTGGGAGTATATATGTTTTAGTGTCAAATTTCAAAGCTTGATCTGAAAAGATTCCTTGAGAAACTCAAGTAATGCAGTTACTAAAAATCACTGATCATTGACTCCATATGATTATATACACTAAACCCAGTGATGCCTATTACTGTCATACAACAAACTTATGCAGTGGACATGAGGTATGACGAAGACGTGATTTGACTGTGCCGATTTCAAAATGGAAGAGAGAAAGAAAATGGCACAGGGCAAACAGACAAGACACCATGTCACTGGAGACCTCAGCATTAGAGGTGAAAACCGAAAACTACTAGAAACCTGAGGATGACACAGTTAAAGCTGCACAAGGTTCCAAATGGCATCTCATCAGTTAAATGTAGACACTGCTCTCACGTCTACAAGCCCAGCTGGTGTGCTTTATATTGACAAATACCAAAGCGATGCTGATGGCTCCAACTTTCTCTGGACAGTGTTCACTCACTGCTATTCAGATTTCCCCTTGATTTTTTTTTATGAATAATTTCCTTTGGACAAGAAAGTGACCAAGTCATATAAGTAATCTCTATTAGCATGAAGCAAGACAACCTATCCAGATGTATCAACAAATCTGTATGTTTGTTTTATGTATTAATATTTCACAGTGAAGCTTTTAAATCTATTTTGAAAGGTAAAAACTGAAAGTGCAATTACACAACTTCTAACATCTAGTCTACAAGATACCTCTCTTCTGAAACACACACACACACACACACACACACACACACACACACACACACACACACAGTATCTCACTGTGCATCTCACACACGCTAACACACACACAAACACACAGCCTATCTGTCCTCTCCACCCCAGGCATTGGAACAGACAACAGAGAGAAGGACATCAGAGGGATAATACAATTGGAAAAGCTTTACAGCGTGTAATGATAAACCTGTGCGTGTCTGTGTGTGTGTGTGTCCATGCCCAAAGGAACAAGCTAATGGGTTTATATCTTTCTGTGATAGCAATGATATGGAGGCTTTGTGATTTCATTAAGAAAGTGTGTGTGTGTCCACGTACGCCAAAAGATGAGGACAGAGATAGGTTGGTCTAATGCACTACTTATTGTTAGGGGCCGATGTGCGCGGAAACACACACACCCCTGCGCACACACTTCCACAATTGTATTTACCCCAATTCATCTGCTCTTTAACCCAATGCAGAAGCAGAGGCCAAGGAGAAAAACAGACGTGATACATTAATTGGCCCCTTGTCACACCACTATTTCACCCTTTGACATATGTGTGTGTGTGTGTGTGCGCCCTAACCCTCCTGCCTGTCACCACTGGGGAGCCCTAAAGCTGCCAGCGCAATTACAAGCTTTATTTAACGGACACACACGGCAAAGTGCACAAACACACACTTGCGCGCACACAGCATGGGTGTTGGTGAACGTCACTGAGGCCATAACAATAATTCTCTGATTAAGGAGATGGATCCTGTTCTTATCTGCAGGCTCATCCTCCACACATACACACACACACACACACACACACACACACACACACACACACACACACACACACACACACACACACACACACACACACACACACACACACACACACAGAGAGAGAGAGAGATGAATCCCTACTGTGGATATGAAAGGTGACATGAAAAAATAAGTATTTCCTGACATCCCTGTTGTTTCAAGAAGACTCAAAGTGAAGGAAAATTTGCCTCCTGTCTTTCCGTTTATCCCAGAGCACTTTCTATAAGTAGTCTAAAATATATTTTTAAGCAGAATAATTTGGCACAGAAAAGCAAGGCAATAATCCCTCTCAATCATCACTCATGATCCACTGTAAGTATGCAACCACTTTGCTAAATATTCAAGTCTCCATTTCTGTCAGTTACAGCTTTCTAAGGTCTGTTATTTCTGAATAGCAGACTGTTGCTATGGACACAGTTCTCATCATAGACATCATCATTAGCAAACTCAACAATATTGTTGTACAGTGGCTACCCAAGTACCTCTGTGCTAAATTGTTTTATACTTGTACTAAATATACAATGTTGTTAAGAATTATTAAATAAAAAAATGATGCTCCATGATAAATAGAAGGCTTCAAACAGACCACATGATCAGTAATGGCTGATAGTGCTTCTAGCAAAAAATCCTGAGCAGAGCACCCTTAGTTCCACCTTCTTTATGTGATGATTTTTCATTTTTGCTAATCTTAAATTATAATAAACAATATTTTACAGACAAATTGATTAATTGAGAAATCAATCAGTACATTAATCTGCAATGAAAATATATGATAACTTGTGCCCGATAAACTTTTTTGGTCGCAATGAAAACACCTGCAGGGAAATACTGTCAGACTCTGCACTCATTAGATGTTGGTTAATATGTTTTCTCTTCTATCCAATTTAAACAGTGGTTAATCAATCATCAGTTATTGACTAACATCCCTGCTCCGAGCCTGTGAAGACCATCCTCCTCTTTGAGTCTCTTAAAGGCCAAACTAAAGAGGACTGTTAGTGTTTCTGACACAGTTTGCTGCTCTGCGCTCCGTCGCGGTCTTGGTCATCCGTGACACCCTCCCTGAATTTTAAACACCTTGTCACATAAAAATACTTACATTCACACAAGCTGCCACAAAGTGCATTCACACATTTACACCCACACACACCACAGATTAGCTTGTTTACCAGTCAGAGGGGGGTCTGCTCCAACAAGATGTGATCAAGCCACTGATGGGTACAACTCATGTGTCTGCACAGCTCTCCGCGACAAGGAGCGTATGAGTGCACACAAACACACATACATAGACACACTCGCCCATTACATGAATCATATATTCCTGAAATCAGACCACAAAAAATGATAGGACATGAGTAATATCTAAAGTAATACTCCTCCTTGCTAAGCAGCTATTTGCCTTTTTTTCTCTTTGATAACTCTGGTCTCAGACTGTCACCCAGACATCTATGTGTGCATGGCAGCAAATGTCTAAAATAGGCAGGCATCTCAAATTTTCTGCTACACCAATATGTAATATCAGTGCTGACAGAATGACAGAATTGCTTTAAAAATAATATTTCTTGTTGTATGACCAGATGAGAATGGGTGAAAAGCTGAGGGTGGGCGTGTCACGACAGAAGGGTTAAAATGAATTTGGGATTCTGGACAAATGCTCTTAATTTAGACTGTACCTACATGTTCAGGACATTTGGTCACTCTTTTTGAAATTATTGTCTATGGTATATGAAATCATATAAACATATGAAAACACCTTTAAACAGTTTTAGTATTTTTAATTAATGCCAATTAAGTAATAGCCTCTCAACATGATATGGTAGGTCTTCTGTCCAACCATACAACATAGCAGCCTTTCAGCCCTCACACACATGTTTTATTGCAAACCCAAAAGGGTTTTAATTCACTCACTCACAGTCAGGTGGGAATGTGAATTTTAAGGACCAGTCAAGCAAAAAAAAATTCCTATGATTTATGAAAAAACAAAACAAAACATATTTTTACTTGAAAAATAAGCATGTGACTTATAATTCAAACACAATATCAGACTAAATATAACATCTGTATAATTTCATTACACACCAGCCTAAGTGTCGAAAAATCTTAGTGCTAAAATGTGCTTGTGAAACAGACTTGAGGTCCCGAAAGGATCCCACCCGCACAAACACACTCACACACCCATTTCCCCAAGGAGAAGTGGAAGAGATTAGCCATGACCCCTCCTCCTCACCCTTTTCTTTTCATTTCCTCTATCTACCCGATGGGAAACAATTAACCACGATCACCTCCCCCCTCTGCATGTGCGCGCGCACACACACACGCATACTCATTTCCTTACCCTTAACCCTCAATACACAGACCCTTAACCTAATCCTAATTGTGTCCTAAAGCATCAAATACCACTCAACGTGCTGTGCTTTTTGCCAGTATAGCTGCTCACAGAAAACTGGCTTTTCAATGAAGAACAGAGAGACAAAATATATTTATATTCATCCATTTTACAATATGAAGAAGCTTTGTTTTTCACTCTAAAAAGATGTTTTATACTGACTCTTTAGTATGGAGGACTGTAACTGTCAAAATCAAAAGTAAATGACTCAATAGATAAATAAATATGCCATTAAATGCATCAAACATAATATTAAAAATAAATGTAGGCATTAATTAATTTAGAGCTGCAATGATTAATCCACATTTGAGGATGTCGCTTTGTCACTTGTCACTTTGGGAAACAGTAATCAACATTTTCAATTTTCTGATATTTTATTTACTAAACAACTAATTGGTTAATTGAAAAAATGCTTAACAGATTAATTGATAATGAAAATAATTATTAGTTACTGTCCTAAATGAATTTATAAAATGGGACATAAATTGCTTCTGTAACAACATTTGGGGAAATAAATGGAGGAAAATAACACAGAAAAAAAGCAATTGTAAATGCACAAAAAATAACATATAAAATGGCAATTAAGCGAGAAAGTTAATAAGTAAAAAGGGGGAATTAATACAAAGGTTAATAAATACAAAGCAAACTGAAACAGAAATAGCAATTTTCACATTTTATAAATTAATTCATACCTACATTTATATTTAATATTATTTTTTGTGCATTTACTGGCACATTAATTAATTAGTCATTCATTTGTTTCTGAGTTTGGCAGTTAATGTCCTCCATACCTCGTTAGTAGTCTTATGTAAATGTATGCTTCTTAATTATTCTAATTTCTAGAAAAAAAATATTACAATGAACTGTCAGACATTTCAGTGAGATTTCAATGCATCTGCATCATCAGTTGTAATTAAAATCTCACTGATTTGTTAATTCCATCAAACACAGCAGGATGCAACCTGAAGACAGGAAGCAGCAGCGCAGCTTTCTTTCATGTCAGACAAAATGCTCTTTCTGTGGCTGAGGGGTATAGTGGAGCTCAGGGGAGGGTAAGGATAACATGACCCCATTTCAGCATCAGCGATAACAAAATGTCTTCAATTTGTAAGGTTTTGCCCTCACCTTTCTACCATGGTGAGGAACACACACTCCTTGTCACACACAGCAGATTGTAGCCTCGCTGGGACAATAGGCTCTATTGTGGGAGTTGGCAAAGAGAAGGCAGGCAGGCCGCTAGGCGTTTGGCTGCTCTTGGTTGAGTGTGTGTGTGTGGATATGGGGGATAATAGCGCTACATGCCCAGAGCTGCCATCATTTCACTGGGAACAGAGTGTGAAAGAGAGGGAAAGGCAGCGACACACACACGCACAGAAAACACACACACACAAACACAGCATCGCTATCACACTGAGCCATATGCTGACCCCAGCCTCAGTGCAGCTATCTCTGCCAATCAACTACTAGAGGGGATGTCCCACACACACACACACACACACACACACACACACACACACACACACACACACACACACACACACACACACACACACACACACACACACACACACACACACACACACACACACACAAACAATAGCTCTAATCCTGAGAGTGAAATACATACACATACACACATGCAACATAAACACCATGAAGTACACAAGTGTGAATGGAGTGATGATATATACGCTTCAACATTCATGCACACAAATACACACACTTACTGGAACTTGTGCTTGTATGTGTGTATGTAACAGCTTAGTATCTCTCCAACATTGTTCCCCAGAACCACAATCACCCAGGAGCAGATGGAGGACAGCCACAGCTTTCTCTTTCACACACACAAACACACTAAACGCTGACAAACATGTACATCCTCACACACGCAAACACCTATCTATCATATACAAATGTCTCTCAAACTCCCTCTCTCTTTCACGCACAGGCACACGCACACAAACACACACAAACAAACACACGCACAGTGTTATCAGATGGTAGAGCAGCTGTAGGAGATTGAGCTAGGTGAATCTTGGCCAAAGTGCTCGACCCGTCCACAGTGGCTCCTCTCAAACAACTCGTGATCACAAAACTCAATTCAACTTCAATTTTAAGAGCAAACTTTGCAGGATTTTCCAAAGAAGCATGGCAATAAACCCTCTCAGTAATCTCCCACAACCCACCATAAGTATGTGGTGGCACCTGCATCCGCAGAGACCCTGCCCTCCACCAGTGGCCTTTCGCATTATTTTGCTGTGCTTGAGACACCAACGCAAAATGTCTGTATTTGACTTCTTGGGAAATAAGTCTCAACAATCAACTATCTTACTGGTGTGTTTACGAACAGCAACTGATAAATCCAACCTATTCTACCTTTAACTTGGTAACCACAATTTTCACTTTCCAAATATACAAAATGAATCACTGCGGCATTAAGTTGCAATCAATGCTTTTAGTTATTAAAGCTCCATGACTGATATGAATGATATGTTACCTAACTTTTGCTGACAAATGATAGAATAGTGACGAGTCAGATATTTTTAATTGGGTTGCAATTATTAACCTGATGCTTAATTAATGAAGTCATTACCTTCATACAATTAATCTATCATGTTATCAACTTTGTTTTGCAAGTCCATATTTCAAATGCCTGTTTAAAGGAAAAAGCTGGTGTTATTCAGTTGTTAACAAATCAACATGTTAGTTCATCTCACAAAACTTCCTTTACTTCCTGATTTTGTTTCTGTGGCTGAGGATGTATATCTTTCAAAATGCTTCACAAATCTATAGTTCTATTTTCTTTCTACAGTTTGGAGTTGTAGTTTTAAGCAAACATTACTCAAACTGCAGTAAAAAGTGCCTTTTTTGGGGAGAAATTTCAGTTGAGGATGTTGTGCAAGTTCATGGTTATTGTTGTGTTTTAATATTTTTTAACTACATAGCAGCTCTATGGGACAGATGAATAAGTCATGCTTTAGTAATAAGTTAGTAAGATCAATTTATTTTTGGTTTAGGTCTTTTAATGCAAATTGTTTACAGTAAAACAAAAATCTCATCTTAATGGATGAATCCAGGTTGAGTGTTTAAATTTTAGAAGTCCCTTGGATGCACTTTTGCACAAATTTGACCACTTTCCTGATATGATCTGAATGCAACGAGAGGTTCAGGAGCTTTCGCTTATGGTGTGGTGACCCCAATATATCACTCAGCAGCCTGCTTCTTACTTTGATCCGGTCTAATCTATGAGTTCAGAGGGATTGATTCCACTGTGGTGGGGAGCTACAAGAGGAATCCATTTTTCTTTCTCTGCACTGCTCAAAGATTTGCTGCTGTTTGTACGAGTCAATTTTAAAACTGTGATAGATTTTACTGAGACGTGAATATAGTGAGGGATATAAGGAGAGGGGCAGTATGTATGGGTGTGTATTTATGTGTGTTGGGGAGTCTTGGATTGCTTTTCTTGCTGCAGTGAGCTGATATGTGAGATAGAGCTGTGCTTACACACAGCTGCCCCAACAGCCTGGCACTGTGTGTTTTTGCGTGTGTGTGTGTGTGTTGCTGGATGGCTCTAGTCATGGTGAATGAAAGATCAGAGAGAGGGAGAGAAGGCAGATGGACCACCCTGAGGGCCAGGAGACGCAGAGAGAGAGGGGGAGAGGAAGACAGACAGAGAGAGACAGAAAGAGAAAGAAGAGAAAAATGCCAGTTAACCACTGACACACTTCGCCCTGCCAGCCTTCTTTCCACCTCTCTTTCCCTATTTGCTTCTGTTTCATTCCCTCTGTGATGATACTTGATGTTACAATGCAGCGCTGAAACACGGATGACACGCAGCTTGTTGAGGTACTTGAGGGCATCTAACCCTCATGCGCGCTCGTCTCTAGGAATGTCTGGTCTTATTTGACAACAAAAAGGTAAAAGCTGTGCATTAGATGTCCCTATAAGGCTCCACCTCTGTTGTTGTGCTTCATGTTTGGATCGCTTGTGTAACTTCTGTGAATCAGAACCAGCCCTTAACTCCAGTGTTCTGCAATGTAAAATGACTGATTTTGTCTATGGAGTTTGGTTAGTTTGGAGGGAGCTTTATAATTATATTTATATAACCAGGGTTACCAATCATAAAGGGCTGTCTGACAGCAAGATAAAGAAAATATGAAAATATTCCTAAAATAGCGTACACTTACACTGATATGGATTTGTTTAGGTGGGTCTTTTTTTTAATATATGAGAGGCTTTTAGGCCCTGAAAAATATCAGGACAGCTGAAGACATGACAGGAAAGGGGGGGTAAGAGCAGAGAAATGACACGCAGCAAAAAGGCCACAGAGAGGAGTCAAAGCCACGGCCGCCGCAGAGGACCCACGGCCTCAGCACATGGGGCGAGCGCTCTACCAACTGAGGTACCAGGCCACAGGGTGGTCTTTTTTTTTTTTAAGTGGCTTTTGTGCTGGTACTGCTGCGTCCTTCTCCAAACTGGGGGTGTATTGACTGAAATCTACCGTGGATGAGTATCTCATACAACCCCACTTCAAAAAACCCAAACAATCCCTTTAATGTTCTTTTAAATTCAGTAGTTATGACCAGATCCCAATCTTCACAAAATGGGAATTTTTACATACTCTTAATGTATTGTATTACCTTATGTGTTGTCATTTATTAACTCTTACAAGGTAAAATAAGAGTGAGCAAAAACATGCAAAAAAACTGAATGAAGATTGAAAAGTAAAGAAATCTGAAAAAGAGGAAAAACAGACAATATGACAGACAGGAGAAGAAACAGATGCACTGAGATGAGGGAGTTCGGAGAGAAAATACAGGGACAGGATTAGAGAGGGAGATAGAGAAATGATGATAAGAGTGATACAAAACAGGAGTTAAAAAAAAAAAAAATTAAGGCACAACAAGACGAAGATGAATGTTAGGACAGAGAAGTCAAACTAGGCAGAAGATGGGGAAAAGGAAAGAAAGGAGGAGTGACAGAAGTAGAGGGCAGAGCAGGGAGGGGGGGTGAGGTGGAGAGACAGAAGAGGAGAAGAGAGAGGTGTGTGTAGCAGAGAGATGGGGAGTCAATAATGACTGATTACTGTAATTCAGCCTGTCAGAGACATCGACCTGCTGCTACCACCAATCAATACACACCAGGACACTCGCAGACACACACACCAACACCTCGAAACGAGCATGCGCGACACAAGTGTGTCCTGAGGCAAGTGTGCATCATCACACACACAGTAGGTATATGGATATACACACAGACTCATAAAAATGTAGGAAAAAACACAACTGTTAAGATGTCTACATGTCTGCACACTCATAAAAAGCACACACAAATTGACACAGAGACAATATGTGCAAGAAGGTGCACACGGAGACACATACACACACAATGGGGTCGGGGGGTGTTAGCTACGAGCTACAGCCCCACACTGGGCCTAACAATCTCTAAGTCTCTGTCTCGCTGGGTGGACGTGGCAGCGCAAAATGGCTTCTTCAGTCTCCCCCTTCCCCCTGTGCTCCTTCCACGTTCCTGGCCAGCATCTTTGCTAATACTCACATTATCTCTCTGAAAAGAGGAGAAAGGGGGGAAAGGGAAGAAAGAGAGGAGAGAAAGATTAGGGTCGAGAGAAAATTAGAGGGGAGAAAGTTGGAAAAGAGGGGGAAAAAGAGGACACGGAGATAAAGGACAAGAGGCAAGTGGAGAGTAAAGAGAGACAGAACACAGTGAATGGGGGATGGGAGACAGGGACAAGAAACAAAGTAAACAGGGACAAAGAGAGGGCAGAGGAAGGAGGCAGGATGTAGGAAAAATTACGATGAGATACAAGCGGGATAATGACAGGAAAAGGATGGAGTCCAGGGTGAGGGGTGTGGCTTTTGGGTAAAAAAAAAAACAAAAAAAACCACAAAACTGTTTTGTATCTAAGAATGTTAGGGTTAGACTGATTGCATGGCTACCTGTTGCAGCAGTCATCGTCGTCTTGACTGGAAAGGCGTAACCAGTTTTTGAAAAAAGGTCTTGCCTTTCCACATAAGATGCATAATATAAATATGTTTTGCAGAGCTTGCCATAGCTAACTACAGTTATTTTGCCTGTGCTATTGCTCTAGCTGCTAGCTAGGGGCTGGTTTCAGAAAGTAAATGGTTCAAAAGCTGTGCAAATTTCTCTTGTTTATTTACTGCCTGCCTCTTCTTTTTCCTCTTTGCCCTGAAAAAGGTACCATGTGGAATTTCTGACAACTAGTAGTGCTTTGGAGCAACGTTTGTATGATGTGGAGATAAAAAACTTATACTATTGTAATTTTCAAGTCCTCCATCATTCTATTCATTGTTGGCTATTTTTGTTTTTACTTTGAAAAGCACTGTCTTTGTAGAAAACACAGACCCCCAGACAACAGACATGGAGGATCACACTGGAGCTTCATTATAGTGATTTCAAGAGGATTCTCTTATGCAGAGGTGCAGCAGGTGCATTAAGGTTGTGCCCCTCACCCTCCCAGCCAGCGGGCCAAGGCATTCAAAATCCTGCGCATAACAAATTATTTTGTTTATTTTATAGATTTTTACCGTTTTAGGATGGGCGACAGATGTGTTGATGGCGCTTTGATGCACACATGTGTACAGGGGATTCATTGGCCTGCTGACCAGAGGAACGTATAGAATGAAACCGTGGAGTTAATTGTTTGGGGTGACCACGTGTGCTAGAGAGTAATCCAGCCTGAATATTGGTTAAACAGTGGATTGGGATATATCAGACTGACCATCAAACTCTCTCTGGAAGGCCTGGAAATGTAAGCTGGCAGTTTACTGTCATAAAACATGCAGCAGATATGTGTGTGTGTTGCGTGCTGGAAAAACACAACAGTCTATTAATTAACACAAAATAGAAAACTGGCTTCTTTTCCCAGGACAGAAAAAGTCTAATTTTCAGGAAAAACATTAATCCCTAGTATGAATGATTCATGCATGAGGTCCAATGTGTTTTGGTCAACACTGTCAACATAACTTTTTTTGTTTACAAGAAAAATCCACAGGGAACCTTTACCTTAACTTGTGCTATCAATTAAATGCTTCAGCGACAGCAGTCCCATGTTATACAATAGTATAATGATGAAACTAAGCTTTGAGGCAGCAAAAATTCATCTTTCATTTACAATTCACAGAAGAACTGTGAGAGGATGCTGTTGAACACAATCAAAGGATTTTATACCCACTACGTGATTTCAGGTTGTAGGTGATTTTGGTGGTATAATAACTCCATGCTCACATGCTCATGATGGCTATAATGTGTCTTTTACTAAAGTATTGCTTCTGGCATACACCCCAAAATTCATCCTTTCAACAATGGCAGTTACAATCTGAAACCTTATTTTATTGTGATGCAAAAAATGGAACTTATTTGGACCTAAGGGGCTGAAATGAAGGGAAACAAGATAAGAAGAGACAGACAAGCAGGTGGACAGGAAGACAGCATCATTAGGGGATCAAATTGCCTTAAGTGCTACTTAGAAGAAATTCCAATGATGAGTCCGTAGCTCAGCTCGCCTCAACAGGGGACACTGTCACCTCACAATGGTGTGTGAGTGTGTGTCTGTATGTACACTGCTGTTCCTCAGAGGAGCTTGTGTCCATGCCAGTGTAATCGTCTGTCCGTGTTTGTTAGAAATAAGACTGTGCATGAGTGTGGACACGTCTGTACTTGAGCGTGCATGTCTGTGTGTGAGACCAGAGAGCAAAACCCCTCATTTAGGAACAGCGTTAGAGAGGAGAGTCATCGATAAGTATTGACCGCCGGCCTTCTTCCAACCAAACTACCATCGCATTGGATCAAGCAGACAGACTGTACGCACACCTGTCTGTCTGTTTCTCTTTCTCTCCTGCACACAGACACATGTACACACGGGCTGTGTATCCCAACTTTTTCTGCTCGGCTGTGCACGGCAAACACACACACTTGATATATGGCACTTCAGAACCAACTAAATACAGCTCTATCACACTAGCACTTACATTCTGAAAGCCAAACACCACTGGACATTGATTTGCTATTCTTAACACTTGAGCTGAGTGATACATGTGCAAGGATTTCAACAGTCAACACAGTGGTGCAAATATATTCCAAAAAGTTAAAGTAGCTAAAGAGAGTCTGCAAAACAACTAACTTTTAAAGAGCTGACAATGAGGTATTTAATGAAGGGTTCTTCCTACCTTTAGCTTCTGATCCTGCTTTTAGATATTCTGAGATGGGTTTTCAAAGGATACAAGTTCTGGTATAAGGGAATGAGGGATTTAAGAGCTCGACTGGCGTTGATAGCTGTGGCTCTGACCATGGTGGGTAAAATCTTCATGTCCACTATGGCACCATCAAACAGTGGACCAAAGAATGGCACCTACACACACAAAGACAAGCAGTGAAACAGGCATTAAAGCAGGAAAAAGGAAGTCACTTTTTTTTTCATTGTATAGTTAAGAGGGTAATTCCAGTAGGGCTGCAGCTAACGATTATTTTTCAAACAATTAATCTAATATTTATATTTTCAATTAATCAAACTTTTTTTCATATCTATTAATATAACAATTAAAATAAACATGAATATCAAAAACATGTCTTATTAATATTTAAATAATTTATTTAATCATAATCCTGAAAAATAAACACATAAAGCACATTAGAATAATGACAATAGTGACACATTTTAAACTTAGTCTTATTTCCACCCTATTTAATAGACTCCGTATTTTGACTTAAATCCTAAACTGGTTATGACATGGAGTTATTTCATCACTGCAGCCATATGCAAGTAAGATGATCACTGGCTGTGTGTTTGTGTATCAGTGTGTGGCAAAGAAAATAACTGAAATGAATTACAATCTGTAACATTAGCTTTAATCATTTCTGACTCATACATGGCTAATAAAGTGAACAGAAAGTATGAAATGGCTAAATAACACCATTACATGACACATGGCGTAAATTTAAAAGCAGCGGTGCAGACATCACTTTTAACCCCGTGGTGTTAAGTGACTCCTACTAACAGAAATTCATATGTCATGCTTGGGTCCTGACACAAAGTAAACAGGGTGATGCTGCTGCAGGAAGTGTTTGCTGTGCTTCACTTCCAGCACTCGTACAGAGCAGCAGTGGTACGCTTTAGACTGCTGTGAGGCCTGCTCTGTGCAGCTAGTGCTCTGGGTGAATCCATGCTCGACTGCGCACAACAGTTCATAGCGATGCATCGATGCATGTTATGCAAGTCAACGAATTTTCATAATCAGTGATGTCGATTACGTCGCTGAACCTGGACTTTTTACCCACCTACCTATATACCTGAAGTACCCTTTAATAATGAACATACTGCTACGGAAGCCTCTGAGAACCATACAACTCACTATATTTTTATTACTGTCCCCAAGGACAGTTTACCCCAAAATAAAAAATTCAATTTTCAACATGAGACTAGTCACAACAAGGTCTGTAGACTATTTTGATTAACCAGGTCATGATTTTGGGAGAGAGGCATAGCTGTTGAGTTTTTCAAATTTTTTTTTTTTGAGTTTTGAGTACCACAAACTGAGTGCCATCTCATCACATTATATTAAATATACATTATAGAGAGAAGGCAGACATCTCTACGGCCGATATCTCCAAAACTCTGCAACTCAAACCAAAACAATCCAGATGGATAAATAGCACTAAAAGGTAAGAGGAAAAATATGTATTTTTTAATGTGAACTGTGCCTTTAAACACAATAATGCCTGGGAGGCTCTGGGTTTCAGTGAACTAAGCTTGACAAGTAATGACTGAAGTATACTATTTGATTCAGGCTATGGTTTTCTGATTCAATTACATACTTTGCTTGTGGAATCCACCAAAGAGAATAATGTCAGGTTTTTTATTGGATTTATCTGGAGACCAGGTCTCTGAGCCATGCACTCTATGACTGAATACATTGCTTTCAGGACAACAACAGAAAGAATATCTTATCTAACTTGTTTTTGGGTTCATGATAATTCAATATTTTTGCTTGTAGAATGAATGACACAGAATGAGGTTATGTTATTAGTGCTGTGGTATCTATGTCATACCAAAAAAGCAGCATTTTATTGTGTTAGGTCTTGTTTCAAATGGAATTATGCTATCAGTGCTGTGGGATTAATGTCTGTGTGTTTTAGACTGATACATTAACCAGAGCAGCAAGACTCAAGGCAAGACTCTCTCTAGGATTGTTAGACAATCTGGATGCATATCTGTATAGTCTGGTAGGAAACATAAAATGATGCACTGCTCATACTCACAGTTTTATTCCTACTTACCTCCATATTACAATACATTATACAATATCAAGATTCAATCACTGATGTAATATCAATATTAATCTAGAGGTGTAAAAGTGTGACATGTGTCTATCCACTATGTGACTGTAGATGGTTTAATTGGATGACTGATTGGTGTCTCTACATTTAGTATTCTATTTATTAAATGTGTTGACCCCAATAACTGGCTCTTGGGCAGATTTACTTTCAGTAATTCAGTAGTTGGGAAGTCATTCTTCCAACTTCCATGTGTTCATGAGCTTTCATACCGGGCACTGCAGAGGGTAGGGCTGTTGTTGCACTTGTTGTAGTGTCTGGATTATGGGTTGGCTGAGACTAGTGTCAGACAACAATTTGAAACTTTATTTTACAAAGCAATTTTGTTCCAGACATGTTGCCCCACCAGTAAACTCATTAAAAGCATTTAATTATGGCATTAGCTGACTTATCTGTGTTATGTTAATAAATAACTTTTCTAATTAAGCCAGGTCACTCTATGTGGACAGCAACTAATGGTTATTTTACTTCACTGATAGTTGAAAATGCTTCCAATTGATTAATAATTATTAATTAATAAGATACAATACACAATTTTTCCCCTAATTTTTTTCATATTCTTTTTTCAATTCAAGTTTCCTTATTTAATTGTGATTAATACATATTTAATCAGTTTAATTCTCATCAGTTATTATTTGATTGATTTATATTAACATAACTGGTTACAACTTAATACCACCTTAAAAATTACATGTGAGCAAAAAAAAAAAAATTAAATCCAACACATGAAAAGTTGCTTATCATCAACTAATGACAATGACTATGTCAAGGCTAACATGCTGATGTTATGTATGTATAATGTTTACTATGTTTACCATGTTAGTTTGGTATATTAACCTTTGCTAATTAACACTATACATAAAAGTACAGCTGAGGCTGAAGGAGGGGTATGTCATTAGTTTTGCAATATTTGATCATAAACCAAAGTAAGTAAGGAAAAGTGTGAAGGATATGGGGACAATGAATGTTTATACCCAGTTTCACAAAAGTCATCTAATAATTCCAGAAGTGCCATCCATAGAGCTGTGGCCAAATTACACTGATTGGCCAGTGATTCACACTACAATTACACTTCCTCAACAGTTTACAGCATAATTATTACTGATTAGCCCGGAGGGAGACTGAATTATCATCCTGGGGTTTAATGATGAGTTTGAAGGATTCCAAGGAAACACTAAAATGCAAAGATGCTGAATAATTGCGCAAAGTATTGACAAGCGGCAGTTTGAGTCCAATACTGAAATGCTGAAGATTGTTTTTACCTCAGGTTTTTTGAGTATATGGATGGAATACATGTGGTTCTTCATGGGGTAGATGATGATTAGCACATCTCCAAACTCAGTGGGGATGATGCCACGTCGGTAGTCTCTGGAATGCTCCGACCAAACAATGTGGACCTCGTCGTTACCCAGGTGTCTAAGCTGGAGAAGGAGAAAAGAAGAGGAAGGAACAGAAAAGAGAAATGAACAGTGAAATCAAAACAGAATAAACATCTCACATTTTTCTTTCAAGCAGCATAAACAACACAAACTAAGTCAATCCCAAACACACACACACAAGCAGACACACACACACACACACACACACACACAGACGGTAGATGGGCTGTATCCATCATAACCCCAAGGCTTTTGATTTTGTGTGTGTACGTGCTATAGGTGGCCCTGGGGGTGATGGAGTGAGTGTGTGAAGATGGAGAGTGGACACAAAGACAGAGTGAAGCTTCGGAAAGATGGAGTGCGGGCAGGAAGACAGATGGGATCAAGGCTGATGCTGTGTGAATCTCTGTGCATGTGTGCGTGTCTGGTTCAAATTCAGTCGGTGGGCTACAGTCAGGGCTGGTGACAGGTCTGTCATTAACCTTGATGTCTGCCAACACACACACACACACACACACACACACACACACACACACACACACACACACACACACACACACACACACACACACACACACACACACACACACACACACACACACACAAAACTCTCTACTTGTCTGGTGTGTCACACACCTTCACATGCCTGCTGTGCTTGGCCTTGGCCCTGAGACAAACACACTACAGACGTTTCCTTTCAAATGTGTGATATACTAGAATTTGTTGTGTATTTCCCAGTTGTGGACCCGAGTCACATGACTTAGACTTGAGTCAGACTAAATCAAAATCAGAGAAGACTTGCAACTTGGCTTGGACTTACACACCAGTAACTCATGACTTCACTTGGACTTGAGTTTTTTTTTTTTACTTTAAAATACCTGATGACTTCCCTTGATGATGTCTTTTACTTAAAAAGTGCAACAAAATTGATTTATTTCCTGAATCATCTAATGTTAAATCTATACATTCCCAGCAAACTGACGCTGAATTTTCCCAGATCCACTTTGACCCAATCTGACAGCATCCAATCATGTTGCAGGAGAAAACCAAACTACAAAAAGTATGAGGTGGTCAACAAAAACAAACAAACAAACAAACAAAAAAACAACTGCAAAAATGTGCGGGTCAAAAATCATGATAAAATTTCCATTAATTGTTCAGCCCTACTTGAATGACAATGACCTGGTCCTTCCTCTGGTATTTTGTCCTCTGTCAAGATTTTTTAAGAAGTGCAATTAGTCTGCATTACAGAAGGGATTTATTAACCCATGAAGCTGTCCACATTTCATTAGACGGTGTATCAGGATGCACGATTTAATGAAATGTAATCTTGTTTGTGCACACACACACAGCTCACCCATCTCCCATGCAAGCCTGAGGTTGAATTAATTAATATGGAGGCCTGTGGGACTGTGCAAGAGTTACCTTATTCATCATGTTTGAAAGTGACTTCACCCACTTGCCATAATGACACTACTTGAATTTCAAATTTGAGTTATAGGTTTAATTAGCCTGATATTTTCTTGACGAGTGATACATTAAGTTGATATATTAGACAGAGTTTGGAAAACACAGGAGGAATAGAGATGTATTTATCAAGTTCTAATTAAAATAAATCTTTTAGAGGCACTTCCCTCTGACGGTGCTCGCAATTCAAAGTGTCAGTAAGACACACAACTCACAGCTCTGCCATGATCGCATCTGGAGCGTTGGAATTATGACCTTTGAGCTGTATTTTTGGGTGTCAAAACAGTTACGCGGCACAGTATGATTAGGCAAAATGGAGTCTTGCTGTCTGATCCACATAACTATTTTAAAAATGTTTCAATCATGAAGATCAGAGTGATGTCATCTCTGATGCCACAATCAGTTGGTGTAATACAGCTTTGAACCTTTTAATCACGCTTCAAGCAGATATGGTATGAGAGGCAGCAGAACACACAGCAAAGAGTGAGAGCTGGACAAATGCCCTGCAACGGACTGAAATCACAGTGCTGCGTGCATGTGGGTTTTTCTGTGTGTGTGTGTGCGCGTGCGCATGTCTGTGTGTGTGGCAGCAGAATGGATGATAAATCCCTGCCAGTATGGACATGTGTATGTCTGTCAGTTTAACCTCTTTGTGGACACATTTGTCAAACTCTGAGTATACGTGTTTGTAAACCCGCCGCCTGTTCACTAACATGTGTGTGCGCGCAAGTGTGTGTGTGCTTCTGTGTCCAGCGTTAACACAAATTTATAGTCGTGTGGTTATTTGTGCAGACTGATGTGAATAAAGCCCTCAGTGGATGTGTGTTTGTATCAAGTTAAACAGGTTTATAGTGCGTATGTGTGTGTGTGTGTGTGTATGTGACTATGCGTGTTTGATGGGGCCATCAGCTGATCAGGGAGACGGATGGTGTCGGACCAGGCACTGATAATCCAATCAGGAGCCTGCAGCGACGTGATAGGCCGAGAAGCAGGAAGTATGATCTGATTAAAGGGACATTATGGCCATGTGCAGAGCGCCCAATGCCTGGGGGTTGACAGGTGTGCACACATACACAGAGACACGCACCCAGTCACACAAACACGCACAGAATTGCACGCACATACAAACACAATAAACCTGACTGCCTAGACACTAATATGAGCCCACACCATGTACAAACACGGACTTGATTGCTATATTGAAGACATTTATGTGCTTTAGAAACACTGACATCAACAGATGGGTGTGTGTGTGTGTGTGTGTGTGTGTGTGTGTGTGTGTGTGTGTGTGGTGACTTATATTCATTTGCAATGTCATTCCTGTAGGGCTGTAACTAATGATTACTTTTTAGAGATCCGCAATATTTTTGCAGAATTTTTTGCAGATATCCAATATGGTGTTATTTTCCAGATAATTTTGGACAATCAAAATTGATACGCACATATAAAATACAGTGCATAATGATCAGGATGACGTTTTAGACGGGCAAATAAATGTGTAATGTTAAAGGAATATGATTGGATCCCTCTAGCTTAACAAATAGCAACTTTGCCATCCAATTCAGACATTTCAAAAGCCCTTCCCAAGAGCAGAGATAATCACGTTTTGTGTGAATAATTTAAGTGTCATTTTATCCCTGTCACATTGGCAGAAATGTTCATTTTGGGCTGACACCAATACTTCATTTTAAAACCTTCATCTACAGATACTGATGGCATGCTGATATCATCATTTTCTTGATGAATTGATTGATTTTTTAGCCTATAAAATGTCCAAAAAAAAAAAAAAAAAGGAAAAATGCTCATCACAATTTCCCAGAACCTAAAGTTACGTTTTCAAATTGCTTCTTTTGTCAAACCAACAGTCCAAAACCCAATGAATCTTCATTTATTATCATAAATTACAAAGGAAAGCAGACAATCCTTACATTTAAGAAGCTGGGTCATTTTTACTAGAGAAACAATTTAAATGAGTATCAAAACAGTTGGTAATTAATTTTCTTTTGATCAACTAATCGTTGCAGCTCTACATTCCAGACAATGAAAATAATTTGGAAGGGGGAAAAGAAAGAGGAATCAAAGGGGAATGAAAGAGAGGACTACAGACGACTTTTTTTCTCCTCATCTCATCTCACTGCACATTTCCTCTCATTAAATAAAAGGAGTAAAATTAGAGCAACAACAATAAGTATGCTGTTATAACTAATTATTCCATTTCTCTCATCATGACACACTGCTGCAGAAGTTAGAGAGAGGGCAAAACTATAGATAACAGGACAGACAGATCCAGAGAGCTTGACAAAAAGAAGGCATGTTTCTACCCAACTGTCAAGCGTATCAGAAAATGCTGCAAGGTCACAGTGTTGGTGTGTTTTCAGATTCAGCTACAAACAAATTGGGTTCCCTTCCATTAACCAGACAGAAGAGAAGAAACAACGGAAACTTGAGATGACAGGTCACCAGTCAGACAGGTGTGTGTGTTACCTTCTTGGTAAGATTGTGGTCCTGGTCGTGGGGCATGCGCGTGGACACGTGGTAGATGACCTCTGTTGTGGAGGTGGCGTAGTAAGGCGTAGTCTGGCCTGTGCTGCGATTCCTCTGGAGACCTCCCATGAAGCCACAGTGAGTCGTGAGGTCCACCTACAAGACAAACACACATATGCCAGACCGTGCAGGATACATTAAAAATAATATACTTCTTTCTTGCCTTTTGCTGCCTTAAAGCTTTATATGAAACACAGTAAAATTTGACTGATGTTTCCTCTGAACTCTTTAACCAGCAAATCAAAATTCAACAACAAAAAATCAGTTAAAAAAGCTTAGAGGAACAACAACAGCAGTAAGTCAGTTTTCTCATCTTTAATCAGTTAAATAATCTATAACATAAAAATAATTCAGTTATTTGCAGATCAGATTAGGTGGAGTCCTAAGCCTCTTTCGGGAAATTTAAAGGAAACTGAAAAAATAAATGTGCGATTTGAACATATGAAGAAGATGGACAATGGCACAACATAAATAACATTTATCATTATTTCAATAAATGTGCTCTTACCTCCCAGCCCAGTCCAGAGACAAAGTCTTCATAAGCTTGGCTGCCTGCTGTGTTGGTTAGTATGGAGTGTTTGTCCTCTTGGCCCTCAGCCACATAAAACACTGCAATTTTGTGAGTCTCACGGCTAGAGAAGGAAGGAAACCAATGATTAACAACTACTGAAAAACTATTTTAACAATTTCAACAAGTTTATTAATTTGCAGTGGTTTTATCTGAGTACGTTCCCCTAAACCAGTCTGTTTGGAGGTTTTGAATGAAGACACCACTGTGTTAATTTTCCATTCAAAAACAGACTAATAACTCACTAAAACCTGAATGTTAAGCTCAAAAGAGTCAGGTAACTGGAAATTCAGTTACAAACACAAGGTGCTTGACTTTTGATATTTTCTCACCACTGCCGTGAATCCAGGTTCTTCAGCTCCCTTAGTAACTTCTCATTTTTCCTCAACAGATGAAAGTTACTCCTGTAAGACACAGATCGTGCACAAGTGAGGAGTCGTTCTCAAAGTTAATGTTAAATCTGCTTCTCAGGGAGGACTTCCGGTGAAAAGGACCAAAAAAAAACCCCTCAAGATTAAAAAAGGGAGGAAAAGAAACTGAGCATTAGAAACAAGTCTTAAGTTCATAAGACATAAGCTGTGTTTCAAGCAAGTGGTCCAGTTTAGTTTAATATGTTTGCTTGTTCACATTTCTAATGGCAAAAGTTGTGGATGGCACCAATAGGGCCACTTCACTCGGTCCCACTTTTCCCCATTACCCTCTGTTTGTTCCAAGTTCCAAGAGTGCTGAGCTCACACTAAAAGGTGGAATTAAAACACAGCAAACCACTGACTGGTCAGAGACGAGCCAAGCAACCTGAGTCGTCTTGTTGTCTGGGCAGGATTTTCCTAAACCCTGTGCTGCTGGAAGCACTGATCTAAAAACAGCTTGTATGTAAGTAGAATATAAGATTTGATATGAAGTTTGTTCCTTTTTCAATTTTGAAACTTAAAGCATGATACATATAAAACTGGGCCTTTTCACAGTCACCAATATACTCCCTTCAGTAATGATGCATTGAAACTGTCATCAGGTCATCATCATCAGCTGAAACATATATTTGGCTTGTTGATAATAAATGTGACTAATTTGTAAAGTCAGGTAGATGCTCTGTTACCTGGTAAAAATACATTCAAACAACTTTTACAACTCTGTCAGTTGCAACTTCTACATTTGAAAGAGATGGAAAAACATTTAAAAAGGAAGAATAATGAGGGTTTGGAGATCACAAGACTCTGGCAATTACTGTGTGAAGAACAAGGATGCTCTATATCACTACATGACCAAATGTTATGGAAGCTTTTTTTAAATATAATTTTTTGGCCATCTGATAACCTCTTCTGTTTGTGTACTGATGCCTCAACTCTTAAATACAGGTTACTACATATTAATATTACTGTGCTATAAATAAGCAAATACAACAATATCTTATGTTGACCTAGCTAGCATCATCACCACTTTCAGCCTCCAAATAGAAAAGGGCAAAACAAAAGCCTTTATACTGACTGAAAAGTCTGTGGACTGTTCAAAATATCCTGGTGTCCAGCCACCAACCTCTACCCTGCCCATATAAAACCAAGACTTTAGCAGTGAGGGTTGGAGTGGACTGATAATGACACGTCATTCTTTTCACTCTTAGAGAGAGACAGAGGGGGGAAAAAAAGCGTGAAAGAGCGGGAGATAAAGAGGGAGAGAGAGACAGCAATTTGCTCTTTATTAAACTGATACTTGGTAATGGCCTCATTCTCTGCTCTCAAAGACTCCATTTACACCCTGGATTATAGGGAAAAGCATAAAAGGGTACACACAGACACACATGCATGCATGCACACGGGTGACTGTCAGTATCTTAGTGTCTGTAATGTCCCGTATGAATACCTGGAGAGACATAAGGGGACAATAACAGATGATTAGACTACCTTTCTCCTCTTCATTTCATCTGTCTATCCTCTTTTCCCCCCAATATTCAAGTTTCTTTAGCCTTCTCAGTTTCTGGTTTTAAATTAATTTCTTTTTTGTTTTTCATCCTCACTCTCCATCTACATGTGCCCCATTCATCCTGTTTTCTGATTTGCCACTTCTGCCACCACCATTCTCTTCTTCAACTACTGCCTTTTATTCTAACTCTAAATGGGTTGAGTTTGATCAATAGAGTACTATACTCATTATCACACTCTCCTTCAGACACTAACACACACACATGCACACACGCGCGCACACACACACACACGCGCGCACACACACGCACGCAGTGTGTTAAGAAGTCTATTGTGCAGGCTGAATACAGACGCTGTAATTCCCTGGATAAAGTATAAAGAGCGATGAGTGTCCATTAGCCGGCTAGACACATTTAAAGTGATACCTTGACATTGTGTATTTTAGCCCAGAGTCACTGAGAAGATGAAATGCTGCACCTGAATGGGAAAACGTGGTGTCTAATTAGCAAAAAATACTTTACTTTTATACTGAAATTTTTGCCTCATGCATTCAACAAGCATTTCGTTTGGTTTGTTCCATGGGAGACAAAAATTAATAAACACATGGACAACAGCAAGCTTTAAAAAAAAAGAAAAGAAAACTCCTCATTCATTCCTTCTTAGGCATAAAAGGTTTATTATTATTAAGGTTCTTTTACACCTGTAGTTCGGTTTTTGTTCAGACAGGGGGGAGAGGGGGTTGCTGTTCACGCTGACTTTTTTTTTTATTCAAATGAACCAAGAGGTGTAAACGTGAGGTTATACAGACTGAATGCTAACTCGCCGATTTTCAGCCTACATCATCGACGCACGTGGAGTAATCAAATTCTGGTAACCGACAGAAGTTTATGCAGCACTTTAATGCTCCTAATGTGTATATTAATGTTCTTTGAAGTCACAAACAGATCAAGAAGAAGTAAGTATTCATCACATGCAGCTGATTTGCTAAATAATGCTTATAATCAATGACCGGTAGAGACAGGATGAAAAGGAGGCGTCTTATACAGTAATGATTCGGGGCTTATTACTGTGAGATTGCCGGAACACACTTTTTAATGGACTTGCTGAACTGACAATACAAACGGATACAAACACAGCAGTCCGAACAGCTTTTTTTAAACAGTGAAAATACCCCTGCTGATTAATTATAAGATCGCCTCCTGAACAGATTTGATCAGCAGGTGGATTTATTTGTGGTTTAACTTTTGAAATCATTTTCAAAAGTCATTTGCTAAATTCACAAATCTGCTACCATATAATCCTGTAGTTGGTTTGTTTGCATTAACACTACAAATGAACCGCACCAGAGTCCGCTTGGAACCGGACTGAGTCCCACTCTTCAAAAGATCTCAGTCGGCTGTTTTGTCTGTAGGAGGGTTTGACTGACAGCCTTCACATCAACCGAAACAAGCCGCATTAGTTGGGTTTGCTTTAACTAACCCAAACAGGTTAGGTGTGAAACCACTTTCAGTACATTTAGTTTAACAATAGTAACAAGTAGATTGTTATGTCCAGAAAAGTAAATTGGAAAATAATCAATGCCAAGTTATGTCAAGTCAAGAGAAAGATATAAGAAGACCAAACATTACCATTTATTGTTTGCATTATATATATATATATATTATTATTCTTACATGAATGTTAGTGAGTAATGTTAGTTAGAAATCTGCTTTAATATAGTATGCAGGCCTACATGTATGTCTATGTCTGGTTTTACCTCTTCTCCCAAGAGTTGAGTCCCAGTATATTGATCAGGAGTCTGCAGTAGTAGAAGGCTGACTGTGGTGTCTCAGTCTCTGGTTCAGTCTGCTGCACTGCCCTCATGTTCAACTCCTCACCTCTCTGAAACATTCAACAATTCAATTTCATGCAAAAAGGGTTACAAAAAGAAAATCATAAAAAAGTCAAATAGAAAGCAAAAAAGAGTCAGTTCTTTTAAAGGGATCCCAGTGACATTTGTGATAATTTTAAAAATATCACAACAATCAGAACTTTGCCCGGCTAATACCTTTCTGCCACTTGACTCTCAGAAATGTCTCAACTGATTGCCAAAGCAACTATCAAACTTATGCACCCATAAATTAGTGTACATGGTTGTTATTGTCCTTTGGCAGAATGATATATTGTTATAACAAAAAAACCCCACAATGATGGTGCCAAGCTGATTCAATTGTTGACATTGTGAGATTTCAACCTTGCTGACAGACTAAATCCCACTATATTTTCGGAACATTAAAGAGGCTTTACTTAAAACACATATTTCTACAGTACTTGACAAAAATGTTGTGATTTATCTTTTTCTTCCTGAAACCCAGTAGTCCAACTATATACAGTGGCTAAAGCTGCACTTTCTAAAGCTACTGGTAATTAAGTATCCACTTTGTCAGCTGGGACTACATCAGCTGGTTTTGAGTTGGCAGCTCAAAACTCATTTCATTCATAGAGATAAGGTCACTGCGTACATGTAGGACGAACTCTCTTTCAGCAGCACTCTGCTTCAGGATGGCGTTGATCACATCGTTCTCCTGCTTTTCTGAAACACACGTTGGAGGAGGGGCTGGGATGTTGAGCGGCATGCCTAAAGGGACCAATCAGGAGACAGAGTTAGCTGTGAACAATCTAAATTGGTCTGTGTTTTGTTCTCTTTAGAACTTCAGGACAAGAGTGTGTTTGGCTTTTTAAGAGCAAAATTAAAGCACTTTCAAGGTGCCAACCCTGTGGGACCTTGGTTAGTCAGTGTCCTACTTTGATTTGATGCAGGGTCCTCTGTTTTTATAGCCTGGGAACCAGACTAATGGGATTAAGATACAGAATAAACAAAAACTATTGGCTGTTTCCTTTCAAACACTTAAAAAAGACAAAAAAACACATTCATGTATATCTGTGCACAATGGATTTTTTATAGCTGTGGATTAAATAAAAAATCATGACACAAATAATAGTTTATAAAAAGTACTGTGTGTGTGTGTGTGTGTGTGTGTGTGTGTGTGTGTGTGTGTGTGTGTGTGTGTGTGTGCGTGCGTGCGTGTGTGCACCTGCTCTCTGTAGACACTCAGGACTCGAGTATCCCAGGTACTGCAGCATTTCATCCAGTGCATCGTCCCCATCTGTCAGTGAGTCCCATGCTGGCACCGCCTCCCGACACACACGCTTGGCCAATGGCGGAGCAAGAAACTGTTCCAAGCCTGACTCCCCTCGATCCCCCTCCCCGTCTATCCTTTGCTCGTTATTCTCCTCCTCCTCCTGCTCCTCCTCTTCCCCGTCTTCACCCCTTCTTTGATCTTCCTTCTCATCCTCGCTGACTTTCCTCTCCTCTCGTTCGTCTTCCTCCCCCTCTTCCTCAAACCCTTGCCTTTCACCCTCCATCCCTCTTCCGCCCTCCTCTGCCTCCCTCTCCTCCTGCCCTTCTTCTTCGCTGTCCTCTCTCTTCACTCCCATCTTTTTCGGCGGACCTCCTGGTGGTGTGCGTAAATGAAGGTTCCCGCTATGAGGTGATTGTGAGTGTGACAAAAATGTGTGTGTCGGGCTGTTTGGGGAACATGGCGGAGGCCCATAGAGGACAGCGGAGTCCCAGGAGTGTTTTCCAGCCACATCTCGGATGATGACACGAACACAAGCAGGAGCAGAGGACAAACCGGCTGTCATTCCGCCTCCTGGTACATCAGACTCTGACCGGATCTGAGAAATAGAGGAAGACAAAGGGCAATGTTGAAACACTAAATGTACCAAAGATTAAACAAGTAATTCTGATACTAGGATGCAACATTATTCACACAATCCACATCTCAACTGCCACAAAGCAAAACTCAAACCTATTTAAAAATCCTTTTATTCAGTCATTTGCATCATTTTAGCAACATACTCTCATCTTTAAAACCAGAATTACATGGAGCTTCACAGGTGCAAGAAGGCTTAAATATAGAGAAATAAACAAAACGTAAAAGAATGCTTGCTAATTAATGATTTGACAATTAATTTATAAAAATGTCAGCCTAGAAAGGTGGATTTAAACAACATTTGATTGCCAGACCTTTGGGGTCTTGGTGCAGAGTAACAGAGTATTTAGCTTCCATATAATGATGTATTTCTGAGTTACAAAGAACAGGCAGATGGGACATAATGTTGGCAGGAATTTGATTTGAATGTTGGAAAGTGTGCATGTCATAATCCTGCAAACCACAGTAGCTAGCTAACTCATGAATCTTAGCTCTGTGCTTCAAAAGGTTGAAGACTGATTGATGGATGGATGTCATGTTATCATTGGCTGAAATTGGTTGGTTCAAGCCTTCATGAGCACAAGTCATATTTTGTTTAGAAGGGGACTGGGTTTGTGACCTAAAAGGGTCATAAAAGCATTTTTTATTTAATCTTTACTTTAAAAGATCACATATATGTAACAGACCCTCATAGACACATAGCCATACCCTCCAAGCTATGGAGGGCTTTAGGATATTAAATTGAATTCTAAAACGAACTTAAAGCGGGTAGGTTGTAGGTAAGTAATTCAGTAAGTACTGGTGAGATATGCTAGATGTCACTGACTGTCGTATACAGCACTTTTAAGCTAAAAGCATAGCTAGGCTACTGTTGGCATGTTTACATGCTCACAATGGACATTTTCTGTCTTGTCTTTTATGTTTAAACTCATTCGATGCTAGTCATGATGCCACGTCTCAGTCATGTAGTGTGACTTTGGTTTTAGTTTAGAAATACAAATACAAAGTGTCAAATTCTGTCATGGCAACTTCAGGTGAGGTTACCTGATACACAGAGAGCAGCGTGGAGCCATTCAGAACCAGAAACTGCAGGTTTGGTGAATGGAAAAGCTCTGGTCCGAGATCTGCACTCTCACAGAATGGATTGTCTTGGTTTTCACACACCTACAAAACATTGGTCAAGGTGTTGCTTTAGCAAAATGCCAAGATAGAATAAAAAACAAACAACCAGAACTTTTATCACCAGACACACACAAAGTGACAGTACCTGACTGGACAGAGTCGCAGGCCCTCCAGACATTGGATAATGTCCTAGATGGTTGACCAAGTGCGTGATAACTGTTCTGGCTGCAATGGAAACCAGGCCCTGCTGAATACGACTACGAACTGCAGACAAGAGAGAGAAGAGACAGAAAGAAGAAAAACACAGACAGAGGACATACATTACAAGAAGGATAGAGACATTAAAAGTACATTTCCATGTTCTAGATTTTATTATTTAGTGGGTTAAAAGGTGTAACTGTTTCTCAGACTTGATGTTTAAGTTCAAAGTTACAACAAAACTTCAGGAATTACAGAAAAACTAGGAGGAGGTACAAACCCTCATTCAAGCTTGCACATAGTTTGCCTCATGCTGAGAAGAAGCCAATGCCATCACACACTGTGCTGCCAGCAGATCCTGGCTAATCAACATCATTACACACACACTGTGACACACACACACACTCTCCAACAGCTCCTTATTGACAGAGCTGTGTGTAGAGTACAGATATGTATTGACCAGACATTCTCAATGACTCTCTAAACCTCAGGAGAGCTTGGGAGGAGGAGGAAGGAAAAAGAAAACAAGTAAAGAAAAATTAACATAGAAGGCTTGTGACAAAATGTAATGGAAGTGAAAAGAAAATTAGCAGAGAATAATATTAAATGAAGAAAGGAGGTGAAGCAGTGAAGACAGGAAGATACAAAAAAAGAGAAAACGAAGCGAAAAGAAGAGAAGAGAGGCATGGTGTATCAAGGTGCTCCAGTCATTAGACTAGACACTGTGTCCTGGTGGACCACAGCAGGGGACAATACACACTCTCACACGGATGCAGACCGGTGCACTCGCATGCATACATCCACACACACACAGACACACAGACACACAGACACACACACACTTCTAACTTCCTCTATCCTTAGTGACTGGCAGTGGTTTGGTGGACTGCTCTGGTCATTTTGTCCAAGACTTTGTGTAATGGATTAGTTATAGATATATACTGAGTGTGTTTTGTATGTCTGCAATATATTTCTAAACATGTTAATGGCAGAATACACATTCACATGCTCAGACTTACCTCTGTATCCTAAATCAGTAAAGACATCAAATGATTGTTTTAATAATGGGCCTAAAAGTTATGTATCGCACTGCTGATCTTTGATTACCTACCTTCAGTGACAGGCTGTAGTTTGCTGGAGCGTTCAGAGTCCGGGCTGTGCAGGGGTTCTGGTTCTCGGAGGCTCTCTAATGGTAGGAACGGGTCGTAGTCTGGACTCAGCAGGTCTGATAGCTGCAGCGGGTAATACTTGGGACTGTTGAAGGACTGGGCTCCATACACACAACCATGCAATACCTAGACAGATTTTTAATGGAAAAGGGATACTGTTTCAGATGGAATTCCATTCTGCCTCATGTTTAGCTTTAATGCACTGAAACTTATACTTCATTATGATACAAATACTTATTTTAACTATGGGTCAAGTTTTAGGGGAAATAGATTTAGATTTAGATAAGATCAATTAAATATCTTTCCTAGATCTGTCATTGAATGTTATCCTTTTATAAATTAAATAAACTAAAGTAGAAGTGGTGACGATGTTTCTGTGATGACCAATTATCAGCCTGGGTGATTATCAGATACAATGTGAAGCATTTTTATCAGAAGCAGTGTGTGTGTGTGTGTGTGTGTGTGTGTGTGTGTGTGTGTTTTTTATTAAATCCAATTGCCAATAAGCTAAATTGGTTTTAAAATCTGCTTCTTTGGCTCAATATATTCTTAAAAGCCTTTCAGTAAAAATGTCAGTCTCACCAGTTTTATTTATTTTACTACATAAAACTTCAAGGAGCTATTTGTTTTATTTATTCATTTATTTATTTTCAATTAACTTTAAGGAATGCTGTTGGCAACTTCCTGCACTTTAAAAGTTTTAATTAAACATATCTTTAGTTTTCTGTTTGAGTTTCTGCCATCATAAATTTTTACCTGATTTTCATTTTTATAGCAACTGTATACTGGTTCTAAATATTGGTTATCAGTACTACTAATCAGTATCAGCCAAGAAAAAAAAAACAAAAAAACATATTTGTAGACTCTTACTGCTGAATGAACATTATTCATGTGAATGTGTGTATGTGTTAAGGGCTGTGTCATGATCACATAAGCACACCTTATAAATACAGCTGAGCAAAGTCTTGGTGGGCTGGTCCTTCTCTGGAGGGCTTCTTGTTTGAACAGGCTGAAGAAGAGTCTTTGGAGGCAGAGCCATCACCCAGTCCAGCAGGCACAACAGGAGGGACACTACCAGCTGCAACACACACAGATGTACATGGGTACACAGCTACTTTTGAAGCTGAATACATATTGTAGTGAGAAAGTGTGAAAGAGGATTTTTGTGTGTGTATGTTACCCTCTTATCCAGTTCATGAGGAGAGGACTCGGTAGCAGGCAGCAAGTATGTGATAGTGGCGATCAAAATCTAAGAAGAATAACATCAAACAAATGGTCGTCTATGTTAAAACTGTCACTACTACAACTGCAATCACTACTGAGTAAGTCAATTAGAATCAAATATGACATTACACTGTACATAGTCTTTAAAAGAAACAGAGCACCTGAGTTAACCCACCAAGAAGCAGCAACATTTTACAGACTTGTAAGGGACACTTTCAGTGTGATATGGCTTATTTAAATCAGGCCTTTGCCTCACACAATACAAATCAATCTATCAGGATATGTGGCCACACTAAATAAAGCCAGGGTTGGTTTGGTAATGTCTCACCTCTACGATCTTCTTTGGAGTGTCAGGAGGGAATTTCTGAAGGTGGTCCACATGACTGATCAGGAGGTGAAGGATGTCTGATGCCACCAGCGCTACGTTCTTATTGGGGTACTGAGTGATAAAACACAGATAAAAAAAACATTTGTGTTCATTCACAGGTTGTAACATACTAACAACATTCTATAAACCAACATACTTGAAAGTAAAAACAATATATATATATATATATATATATATATATATATATATATATATATATATATACACATACATATATATATATATATATATATATAATATATATATTTTTTTTATTTTTATGTTTTAATATTGTTTCACACTCTAATTCCAATGTCTGTTTACTGTTAAGAATTAAAGGTTCATTCATCAGTTGTAGTATTCTGAATATTTTTTCTTAACAACTCATTAAAATAGGAGCAACAAAAAATACAATAAAAACACTTCAATTAGAAAGAAAGACAATTTATACCTCAATGGGGCTCTAATGACAATCTCCACTTACAAAAAGATGCTTCTAGACAGCAGAAGGGATTACAAGGACAACAGGAAGAAGTGGCTGCGCATGGAAATATGACAATCCCTCAAGCTTTGCGTATGTGTGTGACAGTGTGTGTATTACATGGCTCAAGTCTGAGGGTACTGGCTGCTGGGATGAGTGAAAGACGTGCAGAAGTGGACAAGATGTGTATATATGTGTGTGTGCGTGTGTGTATGTGTGTGATACTGCGAGTGTGTGTATGTGTGTGTGCGTGTGACACAGCTTGCAGCATTCCCTCTGGATTAGTCTCCTATCTGAAGGAGGACCAAACATATTGACAGTCCAGGGTTTGCTCCCAGGAGCAGGTGAATGCAAGTGTGTGTGTGTGTGTGTTGCTGTAATGTCTTAGGAGGCCATTGGCTGCCGATACACAAGCTAGGGATTCCAAGGTGGAAAAGGTATGTGTATGTGTGTGTGTGTGTGTGTGTGTGTGTGTGTGTGTGTGTGTGTGTGTGTGTATCCATCTAGTGCCACTTGGCTATAGATGAGACAGTAAATGTTGGACAGTATTTTTCTGATCCACAGGCCTCCCAGTCTAGTGGCCTGAAACAGACAATACCAACTGAGGCAATTCCACCAACAGCAACAAACGTCTCCAACAATGTTTTCCATCACACTTTGGCTCCATGCAGCCTGCCATGTTAAGCACATCAACACCCCAAGCATCCAGCTTACAGTCAGTATTTTGGTGCATTCGTGTCAACTTCCAAGCAATATGAATACTTTATACAATATGATCACTTTGGGCTCTAGGAAATTGTGATGAGCATTTTTCACAATTTTTAAAAAATAATGAACTAAATAATTAATTGAGTAAACAATCTGCAGATTAATCAAAAAAGTGAATAAATTGATAAGTGTAGATTTATTTTATATAGAGTCATAGATATGATCACTTTGAAGGTTGAAAAAAGACCATAAAACAACTAGGTCTCAGCAGGATAACCACACAACAAAATTCAGAGCAGAGTTAAGTTCTTTCATTATGTGATATAAAAGTTGATATAAACATGCAAAGAGAGGATTGTGAATTACAATTTAAAAACAGTTACTATGAAAATGTCCAAGAAACTAGATTTTTATGTAAACCTGTTTTCATTTTTTCTCATTTAAAGCTTCATTTATATATTAAAGTTGCTTATTTATGCAGTGGGTGTGTATATTATTATAGCTAATCATCAAGTTTTATCAAGTTTGTGTTTTTTAAACTAAAGTAGGCGTGATCAAACATTCACAGACAGAAGAGGAACAGATGTTTAGACTCTACCAGTGTTGTGTAGATCAGTGTAATAGGCGGCCAATCGGCAGTCTGTTTGATACAGATTCATTGCTTTGGTCTGTTCCCGCTGGATCATAGTTAGAGACAGAGACCATGGTCAGCAGGGACAAAGTTCGACAACAGGCAAAGGCTAAAGACTGCATGAGATCATCTTCTCCAGCAGGCTTGACATGTGACCTGTGTCGATTTATATTTCAATGACTAATATCTAGTTTGTGTTTGAAGTTCAGGAAGTTTTAGGGCCTGGATATAACAGCAGTGCAAAGTTGTGACTGACCTTCAGAGTGACACAGATGACGTTGAGAGCATCTTTAATCTGTGGATGCTGAGTCCCGTGAGCCAACTCCTCACAGAGCCAGATGCCCAGACTACACAGAGCCACACACCTAACGAAATAGAACAGAAACAGTATGAGCAACCTGTGCACAAATACTGCTGTTTACATGTATGATGTCCATATAAAGAGCCACATATGATTCTGTAAATTGTAATCAATAAGCACACAGTCTCAGCGCACACTTTGCACATGCATTAATAAAAACACAAACAACCAGAAAAAAAAAACACATTGGCAAGCAGTGAACACAAGTGTAGTCCGATATCCTGCTGTTACGCTAACATAACCTACTGGTCATCAACTCATTTTTGCATTGCTAGAGTCAATTAGCAAATTGACTTGTGAGGTAATTTGTTGCATCTGTGAAACTCTGACATTATGAATGTATGAAGTATGAATAATTTTCTAGGGCTGTGCAGAATGCCTTTTTGACATTTGAAGCTTCGATTGAGATTTTCAAATGAGGCCTTGACTGTCTTTAGTCATTTTTAGAAAAATCCGATTAGTTGTTTTTTTTCTTTATATTTGAATGAATACATCTTGAAAAATTTGTCGATGTCAATATAATTTATGGTAGCTGCCATGTTAATACACTGGCATTACTATCTATGCATGTGGCAAGCAGAAGAGCCAACAGTTTTTTTTGCCAGATTAAAAATGTTGTTTTTGAAAGGTTAAACACCAACAAATATGAATTGAGGTAGAATATGTTGTTAGTTGAAAAGATTATGTGAATTTTTGAGATGGTTTCAACCATTTGTTACTGGAAATGTTTAGGTCAGATGAATCAGAAAAACGAAATCCTACACGGCAACCACTGGAATCTAATTCTACAAATAGTATAATATTAATAAATAGTGTAGCCTAATCTTCTAAGAATTTGAATGTCAACGTTATGAATGAAGCTTTGGACTATTCAGCACAGCCTTACTATTTTATAAACACACCGACTAACACAAGATAAAAACACATTAGCAAAAAGTGAACAGAAAGAGATGTAGTGAGATGTCCTGCTGTTACACTGCCATAACCTGCAGATGATCAACTCATTTTTTACACAGCTGGAGTTCATTAATAAATTGACTTGTGAGGTAATTTGTTACACCTGTGAAAATTTGAGGTTATAAATACATGGACTAATAAAATTTGACTTTTGGACATTCAAATATTCATTTAGAATTCGAATGTAAGTGTTATGAACAAAGATTTGAAGATCTGACCTACTCAGTACAGCCCTATAATTTTAAAATATAATAATTCAACATATATATATATATATAAAATAAAATAATCTTAATTTCACCCACTGCCATGTATATGGGTGGACAAATGATTAGAGACATCTTTTAATACAATGCTATCCAATACAGCACTTACCTAGCAGGAGCAGAGGGTTCATCCCTGGCAGAGGTCAGGATGGTTTTGATAACATGCTCCTAAAAAACAAAGCATACCGAGAAAACCAATTAATTTGCCTAAAACTATAAAAACCCTTGGTTCTGTGTTGTGTAAATATCTACATGTTCTAAAGGTTTCACACACAACTTAACCTTTCCCCCACGTATGTATAATGAGAGAAGAGAATCAGATCATAGAAAAAATAAATTTATGGAATTACAATATGATGTGTTAATAATGTACATCATACACACATGGTGCACACAGGCGTGAAGCAGACTTATCTACACACACACCCATACACACCCAGACACATTCACACACTCACTGGTCCTGTCCCTCTGGTCGGTGTTAATGACCGCTTACTGATTCACAACAAGTGTCTGCCTTGTAAGAGAACCAAAGAAGCCAGTGAGTGGGCCTGAGATGCTGCCACGCATGGCATTAACGGTTTACACAGCAACAACAACAAAAACAACATTACTCCCATAGCTCTGGACGGTTACAAGAATGACTGATGAGACATTAACCTATTAGTTTGGTTCTGAGACCCCCTATGGACAGCAGACATGTGCATTACAAGGTTTGGACTGACCTAGATTACACACAAAGCAGATAAAGTTTAGTTTAAGTATCTGACCCCATGCTTTGGTAGATATTAGTTTTAAAGCATGCTGTCATGTTTTGATTTAGTAACAGTAACATCTGTGACAGAGATGACGGTGACAGTTTTTGCATTATTCCTCTATTCTGCCTATTCTACTATGATTTACAATCATAAAGGAAAATAATTTTACCCAAGGACAGAGGCAACTCAAACCCAAACTACTATTGCTTCCATCTACCTTGACATCAGGGAACTTGGTGAGCACCACATCGGCTGTGGTGGGGTGGAGGGCTGGAAGCTCCCCGTACAAGTTAGGAAAACACACCAGAGATCCAAGAAGAATCTGGGCCTCTACTCTTGGAGCCTGAAAAAGTGGGAAAGAATAGAGACAGAAAAAAAGTAGAGAGAGAGAGAGAGGGAGAGAGAGAGAGGGAGAGGGAGAGAGAGAGAGAGAGAGAGACAGAGAGAGAGAGAGAGAAAATGTCACCTATGTAAGCGAGCAGGTAACTTACAAGTGTACCGCACTATTTGCACTGGAATACGGCAAACAACACTGCACATGAGGGTGTGTCTGTGTTTCTTACATTGAGTGATGAGCATGCGGTGACTCTGGAAGCTGCAATGATGAAGTCCAGGATCAGCATGGTGGACCCTGGTAGGCCGATACTGAAGAACCTGGGACTGCAGTGTTTTATGATAGTGTTCACTATGTCCTGTAGAAACAACACAGTTCTTTTTTTTTAAACACACTCTTACTGCTATAGCAGTCACAGTTAGAGCACATCTGCAAAAAGCCAACAAACAATCCTTGAATCTGAAAGAGTATAAACTTTAACTAGTAAAGTCTGTTTATTACGTTGTACAACGGTGATAAACAGAGTATTTAAGTCCCTTAAAAATGTTAATTAATCAAAATGAATGTGGACTTGTTACTGTAATATCTACCAGTAGAATATGTTTTAGGGCTGCACAATTAATCGAATATTAATCTATATGATATTGACATTAAAAATATAAATGTCTGCTGCATATCAGCCAGTGGCACTGCAGCAGCAGCAGTCTGTGCCAAAGTTCCTGAATATTGCTGCCAAGAGTAATGCTAGGTAGTTCCTCAAAAGAGATCATTGTTCGGAAGCATTTCAGATTTAAGGTAAGAGATGTAAAAGCAAGAACAAATCTTATGCAAAGAGTGCATGAGACTTAGGTCTGCGCCTCAAAGTAACAAAACTAACTTGTTCAGCCCCCTGAAAAAAACAACACAAACTGCAGTATGACCAATGCATGAAGGCCAGAAAGAATAGCGTAGCGTCCAACAGTGACGGTGTACAGCATGACATTGAATGAATGAAGCACAGTGTGAAAGTGAAATCAATGCTTAGTTGTTTAATTTTAGGTAAAAAGTTTTGCAATTTTATTAATATTTTGCTTTTTGGAGATGCACTGGTAATAAGAACCAGTCAAAAATAATCCTGATAATCATTTTAAGCCATTATTGTGCAGCTCTATGATGTTTGTTTGTGTACTGTCTTTAAAAGTAATTTTGGAATTAGACAGGTTAATATTTGCCAGCGTGGTAACACTTGTTCTCACCCACACTTTACCTGGTCTTGGTGCAACAGTCCTTGATGCATGATGTTGTAGAAGTGCGTGACAAAGTCTGTGTTTGGGGACACATCTTGTCGTCTCTTCATGATCCTGCAGATCAGCTTATAGGCATGAAGTTTCCCCTGCTTGTAACGCTCCGTCAGCATGGTGGCCTAAGGGAAAACACACAAATACATATACACACACATGTGAGCATAAACAAGTACAGTAAAAGCTGTAAATACCAGATGGTTCTTATTGTCACATGTAACTATATCTCAGTGTAATGAATACCAGAGTTCCTACAGAGATATCTCAATCCCACCTTAAAGAGCCAGGGGGTGAGGATTCTCAGGGGTGGGATCAGAACAGGGGGAGGGGGAGACGACTGGTTGTCCAGAGAAATGCCCAAATTATCTCTTATCTGAAAAGACAGTGTCATTTTCACTCAGAAAGTCCCAAAAATCTTGTTTGAAATTGTTGTATTATAGCAACAGTGCCTGTCAGTACACACCTTGGCCAGGTTTTGCCACAGTTCACACAGATAGTCGAAGACCTGAGCGTGGATCTCTGGGTCTTTGATGCTATTGACATCACCCAGGATACCCAGCATCCTCCGCCACATTACCGTGGCAACATCTGCGTGCCATCCAGTTAGAGAACCACCCGCCATCACGCTGCAGTCCTCGCCAGGGAACTCGCTGGTTTCTAGAATCAATCAATGAATCAATCAGTTACTCTTGCCTCTAATTTAGAGCTGAGACCTCAGAAGGAGGAAGTACATGTTTGAGTGTGCACATGTGTGAGTAATACCCAGGTCATCAGGAGTCTGCAGGACAGAATTGTGGAGCTTCTGGTCCAGCTGTAGGTGTGTGTGAGAGTGGGAGTGTGTGTGGTCGGTGTGATCTGCAGTCAGCGTGGCAGGGGATGGCGTCTGGGAGCGAGAGCCCCCAAGGGAATGCATGGGAGACGCACTCTCAGAACCTGGTCAGAAAAAAAATATACAGTACACATGAGGAGGAGGAGAAAGACAAACAACCCCTGCAGTATTTTATTATTGAGTGATCCAGGAGTCAGAATTCTGCCAATTCAGGAGTTTTAAGCTGCTTGTTAAAGTAACCATTATTTAGGCCTTTGGTTGGTGAATATGAATATCACCCTGTTTAAATCAACTGAAATAATGCAGTAACTAGGGAGATCTTTATTTTATGTGTGTACCAGTAACAGTGACAGTGTGGCTGAGGCTGCTGGTCTCCGAGTCGAGGTGAAGTGTTGTCAAACTGGCTACTTCGTGTTCTTCACAGGCTGCGCCCCCTCCCAGGCTGTCCTGGTCCAGTGAGCTGCCACGACCTCCTCCTGCAGATCCAGCTCCCCCTCCACATGCTTCTGTACTGAAAGTAAAATCTACGAAAAAATGTTGACTGTTATCGATTTTTCAGGGCTGACATATTTGCAAGGTCTCCATGTAAACGCAAATCATGGATACACAGAGCTTTATCTTTAACACCCTTAAAATTATAGAAATGAAAACATGAAAAAAAAAACCATTGAAATTGAAGGAGATATGCCTTGGTCCAACAGCTTTGGTACTGCCTCAGCAAAATAATTTTAGTGTTTTGGACTATTCCAACTTAAATACATTTTTTTTATTTTACATAATTTCTTTTCATTTTGACAAGGTAAAAACTGGTACGGAAATCACAAATTATCTTTATATACAAAAGTCTGTCACTGTTTGTATAAACTACAGAAATAAACAACTGATGTTTCATTCCTTACTGTCAAACTTGCAGGTGGAGTACTGAAAGGCATTAAAGGAGTCTGACTGGCTGTCTGAGCTGATGACATCAGAACCGCTGGCACTTGCAGGTGATGTCCATTCAGAGGGGACCCCCGGATCATCAATAGGACGAGGATCATCGGAAGGCCGGGATCCAGGACTCTGACCTGCCTCTAGGAGCTCTGGCAGGTCCCTGGGAACCTCCAGACTCCCCGGGCTGCTGCCGCGACGCCCCTGTGTATAAAGAAGAAACCAGTTTTAGCTGCTCTGCTTTATGACACTGGGACTAGGTTGCACCAACAAGGATTCATTTTGAAACTTGATTAAACCATGGTTAACTTTTTGTTGCACAAAAGATTATACTTAAAACTCTCTGTAAGACTCAGTTTAGTTTTTACTCCAAACTTAAATTTATTTCTCCTGCATCAAAACAATAAACTCAGATATACAATGTGATGCATTATTAGTTTCCACTTACACTTGAAGAGGTTTGACTTTAAAAAAGCTGCCCTATTGAGATGGATGGAGAAAAATAATCAAGCTCCTCAAAGAAAGTTAAGGGATAGACTCAACCCAGTTGAGTTTTAGGATGCGACTCTTCTTTCTTTAACTCCATTTGATAATTCAGCAAAATAGTTTTTCTCAAAGTCAGAGAAATTAGAGCCATCATGAGTAGGCTAACTAACTTTATTTTACATTTTTTAAAATTAGTTTTCTTGTTTTACTTGGGTAAACAAGCATCACCAAATCAGTTAGAATAGATTTAATTTTGGTTTCAACTGCTAAAGCTGGATATTCTAAACAGACATAAGGTTTGAAATCTTCAACAAAGCTCAGCTTAATTTTAAATCTCGACTTATTCATTTAAACCTAGTTTTAGTACAGTCTGAGAACTAATGTTATCATTATTATTATTAAATTGATGTTTGTTAGAGCAACCCGGTCTAGAATTTGAATCTTTGATCAGTGTGTGTCTGTGTGTTGTACTAACCGTTGTTCCTTTGGCCCTCAGTCTTTCCTGTATAAACTCATCCATGAGGTCGGAGAAGTTTGGGTTGGCGCTTCCTACGTCGCTGGAGACAGGACGAGCCTTCTGGACCACCTCCTCTTTGTTGACTAGAGGCAGACACATGACGACAGTCAAAGACAGAGAATACCTGCATATATACACACACACACGCGCACACAGAAATGATGGAAAAATGGATGAAAACTCACACAGACAGCTGAGATGTTGACAAATAAATGGAGAAAAAAAATGAATAAACACACAATTGTAGACGGTGACAGATCCATAACCATACACAGCTCAAAGGAGTTTAGGAGCTTGTTGAATTATATAAACAAGTCTGACTTAAGTCCTTAAAAGTAGACTATTTATCTTATCTGTAAACTGTCTATTATGGATATGATGGGTAGGTTTTTAATTTAGACTGTCTAAATTATTGCTGCTGATAGTTTAGTGTTCAGATATTATATTAAAATGACACAATATCATCTCTCTGAATTGTAAGAGCAGTCCTGATGTGTATGTACTGTAGGCTCTGAAGTTAGCAAAAGATTGCTTGTTAAAAAAAAAAGCCACAACACAGCAGGCAAACCCACCAGAAAAGCAATGCAGGAGTTAATTCACACCATGCACAAAGAGTGAGAGCGCCTATCATCTTGTTAGGCCCCAAACAGGCAGCATGTCATATACCTACATTAGTGCAGCTATGGTTACTATGAGTTATGTTGCTGTTAGCTTGGTAGCAATGACAGTGGTCAGTGTGAGTTTTTTTCCCTCTGAGAGCAGAGAGCGTCCATCAATCCCAAATCAGATAAATATGCTGTATACAGCATTATTAATGTTTAATTCTTGAAACTGGTTACTTTCAAATCCCAATACCTTTACTTTGAATAAAGTGAGGAGTTACTGATCACCAAATGAAAATCTTGACTTTGCTTCCACCTAGCTGACGAAAATTTTACCTTGCTGCACATTCTTCCTTCAAGAAAAAAGACTGGAAACCTCTACTTACAGCACGGTAACCTACCACAGAACAAGATATGCTGCAGCAAAACTGAAAGGTGCAATCTTAGATCACTCAGGGCAGGACACTGTCTGTCCCAGATGTTGACAGATGTGCAACAAAGTTGAAACTTTCAAACCAGAGGTCAGTGCAAAGATGCCTGTCTGTCATTGAAATTTTAGATGCTTATTTAAAGGATAAGCATCTCGCTGATGTGGTCATATGAAGGGAACTGATGTTAGCAGCAAACAAACAGCCCCAAATTGAATTTTATTCAGGTTAACTTTGCTGATTACTGTGAAGCATTAACTTTTAATATTACCATTTATCCCCACTTACAATTAGTAAGTTATTAAAATATGTCCACTAGGTAAGATGTTAAAATTACATGAAAATAGCTGTGTCTATAGGTAAGCTATTAGATTGTAATGGTTATTTGCCATGACATCACCAACAACAACACGAATGAGACTTGTATACGGTGCAATATGTTGGCCGGAAAAATAAGATGCCAATCAGTTTCTAAGTTACATTATTGCTTCACTTAAGGCTCAATAAATCAATACTCACATGCCTACATGTAGAATGCATTTCACACTGGAACAACAGCATGACAGGGTTCATGTTGTGGTTCAAGCAAAAAGTGGCACTATAAAAATGCTGTTACATTTCACATATAACATATATATTTGCCCTTTACTTCTGACATGGCTCTATGGACTTGACAATTTCATTATGTAGATCTCTGCAATGAATATTAGCATGTTCTGCATGTTCTCACCCCATCAGGTTGAGCCCATTTCTGTGTGAGAACTGCTGTCAATCTATGGAGGTGTGAATAATGATAATTCCCCAAGGATCTCCAGTGCAGTAATGAAAGCTTTCCTGCCAATTAACTAGATACTGAGGAACAGGTTACTGATATTCTTACCAGATAGATAGCCCAAAACAGGATCAGAAACACTGAAATGGACTATACTACAACTATGGTAGCATTGTGCAGCAAAGCAGATCAGAGGACTGACAGGTGACTCCTATGTCACACTTGTGTTTGATTGCAGTTAACTGCTATTTCAAGGATGCAATACAGTATTAAGGAGTGCAGCATGGCAAAACTGCAGCTCAAGTAGCTGCACAATTGGATACAGGACATATGCTTCAATGTCAATTCACTTGTCATTGAAGACTTGAGTGAGGAATGGGTACACGGGTTCATTTCATGGGGCCAGTTCCCATGTGGTTGCACAAGCTCATTCTAATCGTCTGAGCATAAACATGCAGATTTTTAGCGTTATGATCTGTGAAGTTGTGTGGTTAAGCTCCACCTGTGTTCATAGAACAAGGATTATGCAGAACCACCAGCAGTCAGAGTTTAAGTAGTTCAACACACAGCCAGACAGACAACCAGACAGTCACAACATATAATATCTGGCTTTAGTCTGCATGGAGTACCAGATGAATTGATTGTGCATTGTAAAAGTGAAATTGCTGTCAATACTATTGATCCACGCATGGATATTTGATAATAATATTTTAAAAAAATAACTATAATGTTAAAATAATTATGGCCTCTGTTGTACTATCACTTGTGGCATATTCCACACATCTGGCACAAAAACAGACAAACCAAACAAACATATAAACAATGGTAGTTGCCATTTGGCTCAAGTTGGCAAGCAACACACCTGAATAAAGTAAGAAAAGTAGGGCTGGGCAATATATCAATATTATATTGATACTGTGATACGACGAGATATACCTTGGATATAGTTTTATCTTGTTATAACATAAGTTTTGTCTTTTCCTGGTTTAAAAGCCTGCATTATACAGTAATGTGATATTCTTAACTTCCAGAACAGTTCTAGCTGTTCTATTATTTGCCTTTAACCACTTAGTCATTATATCCACATTACTGATGTGAAATCTCATTGTGTTGATATTTGTGAAAGCACCAATAGTCATCCCTACAATATTGTTGCAATATCAAGTTATTAGGTTGAAAATACGATATCTGACTTTGTCCATATCATCCAGCCCTAAAGATAAGGAAAATATGTGGTTGTGCAACAGTATTTCCACATCAAGACAGATTCAGCTGATGAATCACTGTGCTCGTATCAAACATCTAAACCCGGAGCCAAATTTATTTAATTCCAGTTCTGTAGTCAGCTCCCCCGAGAATTAGAATGAATAGAAAAAGGGTATTTGTATTGCTTATTGAAATGTGCTCTTAACCAATTATCATGTTTGACATTTTCTTATGGTAGTGTACAAGGCAAATAACCATTCAAGATTGTTGATTTGAAAGTGCAAACCTTTTCTTATCCATTCAAATTCTATGTTGTATACCACTTTTATCAAGATATCCATTCTCACATAAGGTCTTATGCTGCACTCTAGTGGTCTGATGAGGAACTACAGTAATATATTTACATATAAATGCAGCAAGTAGTGTTTGCTCTTCTAAAACACTGATTCACCTTTATAAAGTAAACTTTCTTATCTACACATTTAAATGTAAATGTAACAAAGTACTGATGGAAAATCACACAAACATTTGGGGGCTTTGGAAATATTATCTAAAGCCAAGTATGTTTTCTCTTTATCTTTTATCTTTTCTACAGGCAGTTGTGTTTTTCTGTGGACTGTTGTTTCCTCCTGTGCAGCTGAAGAGGGGCCGGAGTCCGAGGAGAAGGCGGAGGAGGCACGAGGAGGCCGCATGCAACATCGAGGAGAGGGAGGAGGAGGTGGAGAAGAGGGGAAGGAGGAGAGGAGGTTAAAATCCCAAAGCCCTTAGAAGAAAGAGGACAGAAGGAGGAGGGTAGGGGCTTCCGAGGTGGAGGAACAGGTGGGAAGGTATGAGGGGAGGAGGGGGGTCCTTAACAGGAGGCAGGCTGGAGGAGGGGCTACGATCAAGAGGAAACACATCAACAGGGAGTTTGAATTTCAGTCCAGCAGCAAGATGATGAGTGTCAGCCAAAAAAATATCATTCCATCATAACAAACCAGTTAAAAACAGCCAAAAAGGAAAAGAGAGTTGTTGGTGTTTGTGTGTTGGTGAGTATCTGTCTTTCCAAAGTTGTTGCTGTATCTGTTGTGTCCTTTGTGAGCGCTTCGTTCGTTGCAATCCTCACCTGGCGTGGTCGTCTTTCGTCCAAAGTAGCCCAGGACATGGGAGTAGAGGTCTCTTAGCGATGCGTCGCCCATGGCGGCCCGGCCCTGTCGCTGTGGCGACGAGCCTTGGGAAGACCCCTGACCTCGGGGCCGGGGCTTTGAGGACAGAGCGTGAACCACAGTCTTATAGACAAGGAAAGCCCCCTGGTGGTGTCGTGAGGTGGTGCTGCCGGGCTCCTGGGAACGTGAGCGGGAGGCTCGAGATCGCAAGGCTGAACGTCCCAAACGGCCACGCACCCCTGATGATACGCCAGAGAAACCCGAACTGCTTGATGGCACCTCTGGGTGAGCCTCGGAGCCTGGGCTGGATCCCACAGAGGATCCATGATGCTGCTTGTCCTTGTCCCCTCCAGTCCCAGCCCTACCTTCTGGGCCTCCAGATATTGTGGTGTTCCCTGCCCCGCTGTTATCCGTAACAGTCCCAGAGGCTAATTTCTCATGTGCCCCTGCCCTGTGGCTAGCTACAGAGCCAAACTTACCTGCACCCCCTGCTCCCAACTTGGCACCTGACCCTGCCCCACCTCCGGCCCCAGGCCGATCTCCTGCTGAGTGGCTGTGTGTGTGGAAGTGACTGAGGCGGCGCAGCCTGGCTCTCCAGTGGGCCTCTTTACTCTCAAGGGGGTTGTGGAATTGGACTGACTCGGTTGAGGGCCGGAAGCTGACATGAACCCCCCCAGAGTGGTGCCTCTTGGTGCTACGGGGCGTCTTGGCCTTAGTTGTGTCAGAAGTTTGATTTGATTCAGCACTGGCCTCTACTGTGTGAGTGTCTTGTCTAATGATACTAGACTTCTCTTTTGCTTCTTTATCCTCCTGTTTCTCTATTTCTCTCCACACTTCACATTTCCCTTCCCATCCTGCTGCCCTTCCTGTATTTTCTCCTCCCTTTTTCTCCCCACTGTGTCTTTCTAAGCTAGCGCTCCCCCTGGCATTGGGTGATGGCCACTGGCACTGCAACTCCAGACACTCATAGATGCTCCGCTGCTCTGCCTCATTTTCCTCTGCTGAATCCACACTGCTATGTCTCACAGATTTACTTACCTGTCTGTCCTCTTTGCATGTCTGTCTGTCCTGTCTAGCCTCTCCTACCTGTCCTGTGTGTTCGGTTTGCGTTTTAGCTACACCTGTTTGCACAGCTTCCAGTATATGAGCAGGACTATCTTTCCCTCCTGCCTCCTCCTTCCTCTCACCTCCTTTGTGAGTGAGGTAGTCCCTAATAGAGGAGAATAAATCATCCTCCTCTGCCCCGGCCCCCCTTTCACCCTCATCCACATCGATTTCCTTCTCAGATGAACAGGCGAAGGCAGAATCCCAGTCGCTTACCCAATCAGAACTAGAACCTTTGCTTCGAGAGCCAGTCTGGTGCCAGAACTGGTCATAAACACTACCATCATCCTGTCCCTCTGAGGATGAGACAACAACACCATTAGAAAAGGTAAGAGGGGTGGGAGAGGGGGAGGTGGGGGTGTGTGGAAGTGGTTGAGCTGCGTGGCTGCTGGCTGCGAGTAAGGAAGAAGTTGTGGAGTGGTGGTGGGGAGGATTTGGGATCGAAGCGGGATCCCTCTGGGGGTCTTCACCTTTGACCCGCTCAGCGATGAAAGGCTCCATGATGTCCGAGGCGCTGCTGCTCCTTGCAAGGGAGGAAGGGGCAGGGCCATCCAGATCGCAAGCCACTCCCTGGAAGACCTCAGAACAGGAGGTAGGAGGGGCCTCATCACTCTGGGAGGAGTGGCGCATCCGAGAGGCACGTGATGTCAGCGTGATTGGCGGGTCCTCAAGGTCTGGTGATTGGGGGAAGATGAAGGAAGGGGAGTGAGGTTAGTGGAAGGGTAAATGGGAGTGGATACATGTTAACACACATGTACAGACATACGCACACTGAACAAAGACCCAAAAAGATACTCAAACAGAAATGACACACTGATATTACTGTTACTTATTTAATTATTCATGCATCAAGTAGTGAATGCTGAAGCAATCAAATCTGTGGTCTGTCTCTGTGGACATTTCACAGTTAATTCTCCAGCTGGGTTGTGGATCATAAAACTAAAACTGTTAATCTGACATTCAACCTTAGTATAAAAAAGTAGAAACTGATAAACTCCTGGATGGTAACTGGAGGAGTCCTGAATTAAAGTGCCTTTTATCTTTTGTTGATGCTGTTAGTACGATGGCTGTGACAGCCAAGTAAGCAAAAACTAGTTGTGTTTCCATCAAGATATTTGATTTTGAAGTGTCACATTCGAAAAGGTTGAGGGCAAGCAAGCAAACATCCTCATTTTTGCAAAAAAGTTTTTACGCTCACTTGATCTGTTTTTTTTTTTTGCCTTTTTTGAAAAAGAGTTAACATGCTTAATGGGAGATGGAAACACAAACATTTAACTCAAATGAAGCAGCTGTTCTCGTTCTTTCATATAGCTGACATGAAAGAATAATAACTTGGAAAACTGAAACAAATTCCTTAAGATCTCTCTCCATGTTTCTCTCGTAGATAATTAAGGTCGATATTGGCAATTAGCAAATAACTGCTGTTTCAGGTTCATGACCCTTTACTTCTTCTCTTCTGTTTATCACAGCCATGTGCAACATAACTTTACATTATCATCCTCTTCTGCCCTGGCCCCCCTTTCACCCTCATCCACATAGTTTATTTGCTCCACAACAGTTAATTAAAGACTCCTAATTCGCATTTTCTGTTTTGCTACAATAGTTGCAAATTGTAAGCACTTTCCTTAATTGTAATTGCAAGTGACTTGTGGTTACGAAATGAGTGACAACAACAACTTTGAAAAAGCAGATAATTGCAAACAGGCGAAGTCATACCACTAAGGGCAGTAACACTTTATTGATAGACGTTGACCTCAATCACATATTTTTGAATTTTAAGAAAACCAAATCTAAAGTATTTAGTATTTCCCATTTGGTAAATTTCTCCTTGATCATGTCAGATTGTAAATAAATAACTTTTATAGAGCTGCAATCATCTAAAAGAAACTACCACAAAAACACACATGCCAAAAGTAAAAAACAAGTAAACAATATCCAAGTAAAATCATTTCAGAAGAGCGTATGATGAAGAAAAATTATCACCATTGTCCTCAATAAAGGAAGGGCAGGAGTTGAATCAAATGCCATACCAAGAATAAATGGCATCAAATTAAATACCACATGACATCAGTGATAGCGAGATCAATGAGAAGGGCAAAGAAACAAAGGAGAAATAAATGCTTCTAATAGGCAGAAAATAGTGCAGGCAGAGGGAGGAAGACATGACAGAAGGACATATACATAAAAGATGCAGGTTAACAGGCAGCAGACAGGAAAACAGGTAGGTCAAGTTCCATGCAGACATGTAAACAATAAAAATAGAGACACACAGTCTCCATATACCTGTAAAAAATGTCCAGTTCACATCAAATAATTGTCAGTTAGTGATTTTTTTTTGTAGAACTGTGCTATTTACTAAGCAAAAATCAAATGTACCAACTAATGTTAAAACAATGACAAAAACCATCATAACTAAACTCTTCAATACATTTTCTCTGTTCTCAAAATGACAAAAATTTCCTTTAAGTGGGCGCTACAATATGCTTTGATCATCCATTTGTCACATGCAAAATATCAAGCAACGCTGATCTGATTATTGTACAGCTTCAGGACAATGATGCGTCTTTGATGGTCAAGCATTTGTTAAAATCACACTGATCATCCCCGTTACAGATCAAAAAGGGAAGGGCTGAATGATTCCTGATGGACCACATGCAAACTGTTAAGTCAGTAATGACAAATAGATGGCCAGAAAATTGCTGGACAGAGATGAGACAACAGGCATTAAGTTTTAGTCTCTGACAGACGTACAGACAAGTAAAGTCTCCGGGTAGAATGGCAGGCAGGCAGGCAGGCAGACAGGTAGTGCAAAGAGTGTGTACCTGCCAGCTGGTCGGCAAGGGGGGGTAGTAAAGGGTGGTGGTGGTGGAGGAGGACAGGAAGAGGCGGAGCCAGAGCAGGAGCACTCTTGGCACTGCGGATAAAGGCTGAGGACAGCAGAGAGTCCCCCGTAGAACAGCTACGCAGGGCTGAAGAGGTAGGAAGAACAGATAGAAGAGAGACAGAATAAAGGGGGTGAGAGTGTGAGACAGAAAAGGAAAGCAAAGGCAATGAAAGAAAGAAGTAAGAGGAGAGAAGAGGGCATTGTTGCAGTGACAAGTGAGGTTACAAGGCAAGTGGAACAAAGGTGGATGTATAGGTGAGGATGGAAAAGTGTCATAAGTAAGACAAGGAAAAAAATAAAGATAGTAGGTAGGAAAAAATGGAACAAAGACAGAAGAAACAAAACCAATAGTGTTAGGAATAAAAGAAAGCAATAGAGAGAAATAGGTGGAAATAAAAATGAAAGACATTATTTATGGAATAGAGACACAGCACAGAAAGATAGTTGGGGGGTGGGGGGGTCAAAGACAAGAAATTGAAAAGAGACAGGTGGTTTAAGGGCGGACGTAGAGGGAAAGAGACGGGGAAGGTGAAAGAGGAGTGAGACAGGGTTAGCACTGGAGGAAAGACGGTGAGACAGTGAGAGACTGGAGGCAGCCTGGCACAGTACAGCTCAAATCTCCTCTGAAGAACACAATACACAGGAGCACTACATTTTTTTAAAACTCGCTCAGATACACTGCAGTCACGACAAAATGATTTTATGTACAAGTGTATGATTTTTTCTTATACATTCATACTAGGCTTGGGCGGTATCTTTGTTTTTATACCTTCAGCCCTCCTGACATTTGGTCAGAGTATATGACTACCATCGTTACACTGTGATTTTAAAGCTGTCTGTATTTGAGGAAGTGTGTCCCATCAGAGTTGCTGTGATACAGGAGTTGTTGCCTCAGTTACATTGTTGACATGTGGGAGAGAAAATAAAAAGAAGCTGTTGCTAATGGTCACTTCACCTCCTTGTCCTGTTTTTTATTTTCTTTTTAAACCTACCCAGTCAGGCGAATCCAAGATGCTCGGTTACACTGGTGGCAGCAGCGTTTCTTTTCTGCGGGGCGCTTTAAGTGTGTGTCTTTCAATCGCACCTTCGTTATTTACGACATTGTTTTCTTAGCTTTGCTGTCTCAGTAATTTCTATCAGGCTGGCTAACTTTGTTTCAAGCTTTACAGGCTGAACAAAACCAGACATGGCAATTTGGACATCGCCCAAGCCTAGCAGAGACTGACCTCTGGTGTCAAGAGTTGTGCACAACAACACACCGCCTCAATACAGCATGTCCATACCAATTTGCTAGAAAGAGGAGTATCTATATTCTTGACAGTATTTGTGATTTCTTAATACTGTATTACCCAGGGATACTGTAATACCACCCAAGCCAAGTTTGATGCTGAATATGCAACTGAAAAAAATGCAACAAGTGCACTTCTGCAAGAATGGAGGTTAGCATATGTGGACTCACGGGAAAAGCACAATTAGAAGTTTTTAAACTTGTACAAGTGGTGCTAAACCACATTACATGCAGCTTACAGGCCCAGAGAAGCTGAAATTCTCAGCAATTCTCATTTTATTTAGAGATATTAAATATACAATGTGGACATTTTTAGATTTTCTAGGTCCTACAGTATTATTTTTTGGTTGTTTTTTAGAGTCCACTATGGTGTCTGCACTAACTTAATCATTTTCAACCCAACTCTGTAAGGTTATGCATGTATCACCATCAGGGACGACTCGAGCAGGAACTCACTTATTGAAACAAATAACATACTTCAAAATCAATAAAAGGAGCAGTAGCAGGAGAAATTTAAATAATACATTTGGTTGTGCGTGTACTTGGAAGGATCCTTGATGATGTATGCTTTTCAGCAATTTACGAAAATGCATGAATGTATTATAGCATGCATTGGAGTGCTAGCCGATGACAAATTACTACAGTATTTGTTTTAATGTTTTATCTGCTCCTCTAAATATTTTCAACATCCCAACTTCATCTTCTGACGTGTGTTTATCATGAGTTGTCATCATCTTGCCCTGTGCAAATACTGATATTTCAGTACACTGTGGTGTTATGACTGTTTCATTCACTCCAATGGCTACAGTTGAAGGCTTTGTATAAACACAAGTCTACTGAGGAGGAGGAATGACAGTAAGCATACGCCACAGCTTCCTGTCAGACAGACAGGCAGGAGGGGAAACGTCGAAGAGACGTCAGCTTAAATAAAACTAGAGATGGCAGAGAAGCAATCTTAAGTGCGCTGAGGAAAAGCAGGGCACTGTTTCTTGCCAACTGCGTTTCTTTTACACACACACACACACACACACACACACACACACACACACACACACACACACACACACACACACACACACACACACACACACACACACAGGAGGAGAGTTGTCTAAGAGGAGGAATACTGACCTACAGTCTTCTGGCGGACAATACTCCTGGCCTTTTCGATGCCTGGTGAGCCAGCGGTGGTGGCGCTTCGCTGCCTCATGGCTGCTGCCTGGCCCGGTTGGTCTCTGCTCCAACCTTTAGAGAAGGAACGATCCACAATCTGTCGCTGGCCTTCTGAACCGATACCTGGTGTAGATGGATGGAAGAGAACAGAATGTTTCAATGTCCTTTCATACATTGTCTCCATCAGTGACAATGTGCTGATATGTGTAAAAAAAAAGGTCTTGTGTACAGTTGAGAATTTAACACGCTCCGTTTACTACAGCTATCACGGCAACAATTAATCTGTTAAATGATTATTACATTAATCACCAACTATTTTGGTAATTGATTCATCGGTTTGAGTATTTTTTTAAGAAAAAAAGTAAAAATTCTCTGATTCCAGCTTCTTAAATGTGATTTTTTTTTTTATTTCTTTGCTCCTCTATGACAGTAAACTGAATATCTTTGGGTTGTGGGCAAAGCAACACATTTGAGGACGTCATCTTGGGCTTTGGGAATCACTGATCAAAATTTTTCACAATTTTCTGACATTTTGTAACTAAACAACTATTACTCGAGTAATCGAGAAAACACTCGATTAAGAAAATAATCATTGTTGCAGCCCTAACTACACCCCACAATAAAACATAACAATTGGGTATACAGCAGCAATGCTGGAGACAATGTGGGCAGATGAATGCCTATCACATATATTTTCCTGTCTTGTATGAAAATACAAACATTCTGGGACAGGGTCTAGGACAGGACTCTTGAGGATTGTTTTGCTACATTATTCCCCAAGGACCTCTAAACTGTGTACCTGGGACTGATACGCAATGAGATAATTCAAAAGAAGGACATTATCACTTCAAAATCCTGTGTGCACACACAAAGGCCGCCACAAAGAGAAATGTGACCCTCCAACTTCAAAACAGTGGCTGATATTGCCAATAAAATACTATGTAAGGACTAAAGCAGGGAGCCATGAGAAACGCTGGGGTAAATGGACAAAATACAAGAGAACAAATGGGTGGTGCTCTCAGCTCATATGATCAGGTATGAAAGAATGAATCAAAAGTTGTGCCTCCCTATTTTATCTTCATATTTTTATTTATCTTTATTTCTATTTTTTATCATAAAGGTCGTTCATGCTGTATATTTAATTATCTGTGCTTCTCAAGATGTCAAGCACAGCTGTCTGTACTTCAGATCACTGGTAGGCAGTCCTGCATGTTTCTTAGAGGTTCTCTTGAGTGACTGACCTTTTCCTTTATGCTTCTTCTGTTTTTGTTCACTCAGTTTGTCCAGAGGCAGCTCATTCAGATCAACACTGTACAGGTTCCTGGCCAGCACCTAAGACACAAAGACATATACACTGCTTTAACACATTTCATGTTTATCTTACTTTACTCGTTAAGATGGCAGCAACAATGCTGTTCTGACTTAAACCAGAGTTTATGGCAAAGAGCTGATTTTCCATATGCGGAAGAACGTAAATATGCGTATGAAAGGTCTCCATGTAGTCCAGCCACATTATGAAAGTGAGCACAGAGTCAGAATTAACAGGCATAGAATAGAAACAGTAATGAAACAACTGCTTCCTCCTTCCTTCCACTGTTGATGTTAGTATCTGAACTGAGAAGGTGACCTTTTAAAAGAAAGATATTAATAAAATGTTTATCTCAGCTGAGGCAGAAAAATTAAATGAAATAATCTGTGCCAACATATCAAATGAATTCAAATCATTCAAAGTGTGGATATAATGCTCAGAAGATGATTCCATGATTGAAATAACTTCCAGTACCTTGGTGAGAGTTTCCATGGTGAGTGACCATTCAGTGACCAGTTCATCCCAGCAGGTCAGAGAGGACAGGACAGAGAGGAGGTCGTCCCACAGTTCTCTGCTGATGTAGACGTTTAAATTCCCCTTAATCCAGGCGACTATCAGTGTCTGTAAAGACAGAGGGGAATGAAATGATAGAAAGTTATATTAGGAAAGTTCATTAAGGTGCTCAGAAAATAACGTTTGATAAATAATAAAACCCACCACTGTGCAAGCAGGACTTCTTTTAACTGATTAACATTACTATATTCTGAATAGAAGAGATGAAGGCAGCTGGATAAGAGCACAAGACCAAGAACATATTCAAATAAACTACTTCATTAGATAATTAAAACATCACCATGAATGGCATCATGTGCTTTTACACAATTTACACTGCAAAGTACATCTTTTTTAAATTTGTCTTTGTAGTCAACTATATTTTAAGTATTTAGAGCACCACAAGCCAGTCTGTCTACCATAAGCTGTGCTGCTATAAACAATAGCAATTTTATTGACTTTTATGACTGCAATGGTTTTCATATTCGTTTATCATTTTTAATATAGCACAGAGACACCTCTGTCTTATTCTATCACACAGATAATAATCTGGATAATACTGTACAAAACCATATGTTTACAACCTACAAAACATACCTGGAGTGTGTGATATAGTGATAGTGATATACCTGAAAGATAGGTCCAGCCAGTCTGCCTGACAGTGTGTTGCTCTTCTTGCCCTGTGGCATGATGGATGGAGGCCTTTTCATTACTGACTCCGTCACCCTCAGTAGAACCAGTAGTATCTGCTCCCTGCAAACAAATGTGACAGAACCCTTAACATCATGATTCTACTGAAATGTATTTAAATGTCTCCCAGTCCACAGTAACAAGTGCAGTTTATTTTGTATCTGGTGTCTGTGCTTCTTTTTTTTTTTTACCATGTTTTCTGGTCCATGGTCTCATGCATGACGAGGCTACGGTAGATGTTCAGGACTCGCTTGCACATGTCCACATGCTCCTCCAAAAGGATCTTGATGTCGTTGGCTGGCTCCAGTAGGAAAACGTTGGAGGAGTGGGTGATAAATACCTGAAAAGGAAACAAGCAGTTGAGATGTTAAGTAGAATAGGTCCACAAACACAGAGAATTCTTCAAGGTAAAATGAGAACGTGTGTACCTGTAGTGTAGTCTGAACTCCAGCATGGACACTGTACTCCAGCAATTCACTGTCACTTGCCTTGTTCATTCCCTGAAGATGAGAGAAAAAAACAACACACAATTAAAGTTATATTACCTAAATATATACAAGCAAATACACACATTCTTCTTTCTTAAAACTAGACTGAAACAAATCAACTATTTTCTTTAATTAATAAATATCCATTTTTAGGCAAAAAATTGAAATTGGAAGATAAGATTGGTGTAACACAGTACAGCCTAGAAGACTGTTTTCCAAGCCTTGGATTTATAGTATGAAGCCCCATGGTGAAGTCTGCGGACCTTCCCAGTAAATTAAATCACCCTTTCTTTTCTAGTGGTCTGACCAACCCAGGAACCACAGTAAATCACTATATAAAGATCTGTTCACATGGACTACGTTTATTTGAAGCACTTAAGGGTATGATGACTGATATCAGGTTTTCCCTCACCTCATCCTCCTTGTCTCCGAGCTGAGAGCCTGAGTCCAGACTGCCACCAGTGGCTATGGGATAAGGACCCTCCTCCGGCTCTTTCATAAACACTGGCCTGTCCTCCATGGAGATCCACTCCTGGTAAACACGGACCACTTTACGCATCGCTGCAGCTTCACACATGGGAAGGAGAAATGCCTACATTGGTGGAGACGGACATAAATATTAACAGGTAATACTAGTAATACATATACTGTATTGATTATTATGGACTTTAAATCATACACAAAAAAGGATAGCAGTGAAAAACCAAGTAAAGAAGACATATTGTATGATGAAGAACAGAAAAACAGGTGGACTAATGATATTGTTAATAAAATCTGATATTAAAAACAAACCACCTAGATCCACTCCACTGCAGACATAAACATTACATGAAAGTGCTGGTCCCATAAACTTCACACTCCCTGAAAAATAAAGTTATTTGTCCTTCACCTGTCTAAAGATCTCAGTGATGAAGTTGACGTTGGTTCTGGAGTTGGTCAACACTCTCCTCACCACCTCCATGTCTGTCAGCTGCTCTTCATCCATGGAGCAGAGCGAGGAGGAGCTGGGCTCCCTCTCTGTCAATGTGGATGTGTTGGAGTGGCTTTGTTCAGGCTCACTCCCAGGCCCTGGACCACCAGATAACCCCATGCTGCCTCCACCTGGTCCAGATGAGCCCCCGCTACCTTCCAGGTGGCTGTCAGATCGAAGCCCACCTCCACCGCTGTCATCAGAGCTGCCTGCAGAGCGAGCTGCCAGCCCTGCTGCTGCTCGCTGGAGGTGAAAAATTTTGGTTATATTACAAGCAAGAAAATAAATACAAATAAGAAAATAATGTCCCATATATATTTTTGTGTCGTGTTGTCAGCTATGCACACATCTGGTGTAATAGAACATTATTACAGTATTCAATAATACATTATTATTATTATTTCCAGCTAATATCTTCATCAATCTTTTACAAACCTAAAGTCTAGTGGACTTTTTTCAGGATAAACCCTCTCAACAACAGGAGTTGATGCCTTGTTTAAAAAAGAAGAGCTGATATATAACTAGAGCTCCAATAATCAGTTGATTAATTGAGTAGCTGATGATCAAAAAATTAATCAGTAAATACTTTTATAATCAATTAATCTTGGGTCATTCTTCAATGTTAAAATTCGCTGGTTCTATCTTTTCTAATGCAATGATTTTCTGTAGGGCCGACCCTAATGCTGTGAACAGTTGCCATGGTAATTGATGTCCAAATCAGTATTCAAATGCATCTGTTTTTGTCTTTTGAAGAAAGGGATGAAATATTGTATCGGCTTCACAGGAAAAGAGGACTGATAAAAAGCCAAAAATCAAGCTCCTCTATGGTGTTTTATCATTCTCAAAACCCATGCACATAAAATCCAGGCATGTCCTGTGAGGGAGTATTTCTGCTCTGCTTCCCCCCCCGCCCTTGTTTCCGCTATTTTGAGGAGACAAGGTCCACCCTCTTGCAAAGCTTTAAATATCTGCAGGTAAATCTCACTGAAGCTTTGAAGCCCCAAAAAATGCTATTTGGTACAGCCCAGATTTCCTTGGACTTAGATTTGGACTATTGGTTGGTTGGCCAAAACAAGATATTTGAAGACATCATTTTGGACTCTGTGGTGGAAATCTGTCACTATTTTAAAGAAATAACTAATTGATTAATCACTAGAAACAAATAAAAAACACCCTCTGTTGCCAAAATATGTGTGTGTGTCACCTGTATGTTCTTGGGGACATTCTCTCCTTCTGTTCCTGGGATGTGTGTCTGTGTGTTGGGTCGTGGCTCGAGCCAGAAGGAAACCAGCCAGCGGATGAAGATGACTCGGGCCTGGAGGAAGCTCTCCTTGGTGCAGTACAGTGTTTCGCCGCCATCCTGCTCTCTGCGTACCACACTGTAGTAAGGCTTAGGCCGCATTGGAGGCACATCTGCAGGTAGAAAAGAATTATTTTTTAAATGTCCTCCTGTAACAATGATAAAAACTAATGTTCAATGTGTGTCAACAGGCTACTGGGTTTACAGTATCCAGTAGCTATTAAAGATTTAACTGACCCAGTATTGGGTTGTAGAGACTGGTTTCCATGGCGAAGTTAGGAAAGATGTGAGGAAGGTAAAACTTCCTGAAATGACCAAAGAGGAAGCTGAAGCCACGCTCATGGTTCTCTTTACAACGCCACTCAAGAGACTTGGCCTGGTGGAAACACAGACACACAAAGACAAACAAGTTCGTGTTACAATGAGAGCATTACACACGCGAAATAGTGTCAAGTGGAGAAGAGCACCATTGTTTTAGGGGATAATGTTATCAGTGTGTGTATGCCTGCATCTGTGTGTCATAGCAGCAAGAAGAGGAAATACAAGAACAAAGTCTGTATGTGTCAATAAGTGATGAAATTTGTATCTGAAAAAGTTAGGCTCTGTCCACACATACACAGGTTTTTAAAGAAGCAATGTGTGATGTTGTCTCCTGTGTTTGATGTCAATGTCCGCCGCTATCTGAGTGGTTACCCTGTCTGTTTATATGAGATGCTTTTTCATGCAAAGGGGAAATGGTATGAAATTCAGCCTCAGCACAAGACTACTTCTGCCTGTGGCAGTAGCAACAACATAAATGAGGGCACCTGTGGATGCATGTTGTACCTGTCATCATCAAAAAAAACACAGACCTAGAGGTGAAGGATCTTGTCATCAACTTCTACCAAACACATGGTATTGACTGCACAGCAAAGTAAAACAAGCCCAAACTAAATCCAAAGACTACATGGACAGAAGGGGGACATTTCCTTTGAAAGGACAGAGAAAGTTTTACGGACATTGTTGTCAATAATGGATCTGTTCCAATGCATCAATGTTTGCTAATACATGATAGCTTTGGTCAGTCTGCTGTCCATTTTGAACATATTATTTAGCATTAGCACATTAGTGTTTCTGTTGGTGCTTAGCAAAGTAGATATAACTAGATGTAAGCACCATTTAAATTAATTCAGCTATACCAAAGCTGCTGTACAGTAAATAATTCATATGCAGTTTAACAAATAGCCTAGGTATAGGAGCACGTGTGTGTGGAGGCTATATGCATCACTGGCAACTATGACCTCATTATGCATTATGATTGCGGAGTATTTGAGTTTGTACATTGACTGAATAGATGTTTTATCGTCTGTTTGTAGAAAGAAACAAAAGGACACTGAAAGTACAATGATGGAAAAGGGAGACAAAAACACATGCTGTTAAAAATGTTTGAATAAAAACAGCACTATGCTGGAGGAAAATGTGAACAGCAAACACATTTTCATGCCTTATTATTACAATATGCTCCTTGTTTATGGCGATATGGGGATGGTCTGTGTAGGTGAATTTTCATGTGATGTGTGTTTTCATATGGACAGAGATCTTTCCTGAAACTGTCCCAAAACACTGATCTGGATGGAGATTGTTTTAGTGTAAATGCTGGTTTATAAATATCCAAGTATGTGTGGACGAGGCCTTAGTGGTAGCATGACAGGATTAATAGTTTCTTCATTTGATAATGTCAGCAAATGACGGGCCTGGTTTCTCCCCTATGTTTAGCATTAGTGGCATTAGTAAGGCATCCCAAGTGTAATGATGTAGTGTTAGCGGTGTTAGTAAGAAACGATGATAATACCTGGTTTACCATGTATTTGAGTAGAGCTTCTAAAAAGTAAGCAGTCAGGTCTTCCTGGTTCTTGTCACCTGATTGGGGAGGAACCAATGGAGTGATCTCTTCTGGGGTAACCTGAGCTGCAGGGGGGGAAAAGCAGGGAGATATAATGTTCATATCACAATCAGTGAGCAAAATATGTTGTTGTTTGCCTAATACATTGCATACATTTGTATATATAATACAGTAGACTAGTATGTGTGTGTGTGTGTGTCTGTGGGTGTGTGTTTGTGCTTGTTCTACTAACTCTCTGTCAAACTCAATGGTGGGTTGATCAGCGTGTCCAAGGTGCGTGGGGTCCCATTGCAGAGTGGAGCTGGAAATCCGGGAATCAAACAGGCAAACATGCAGAGCTGCTCACGCTCTGCATTATTCTGTAACGCCTGCATCCACAGCAAGAACAGGCGCACACCTTCACGACGAATCTACAGTGTAGAAGAGAGGGAGAGGTGAGGAGAAACCTAAATTGGTTCATATTACTAATTAATTTTTTTTTGACTAAAGATTACATTTCTCATGAACCCTGTCATTACAATGAAGGTGGCAGCAGTCAATTTGTTTCAAAGACAAGAGTAGTTATTACCGGATTACATCCAAATACACATTCTAAGTACTCAGGTGAAACGTAAAACTAACTATTGAAAAGTGATATTCATGCAGAATTTAAGCTGGAAGATTACCTGCTGTATGAAAACTAAAATTATAAATAACCTGCCTGTACTTTTAGAGTGAACACATACCAGAATTCCTCTGGTCATTGGGAGATATAAAGGGCTGGCTGGAGACCAGAGGATCCAAAACCTTCGTAACGAGTATAATTTGAAAAAGTACCATACTTTGTTTGAATGTAAAAATGGAAGTAACATTAATCACAGAGAAAGGTATTTGCCAAACTATTACTTAAACCAGCAATCCATGTTCAAATTAACTTTGTTATTACAATCAGACAAGCAAACGGTTATTTATAAACTAAATTTAATGTTTTTAATGTCTTCCCTCTGTTTAAATAAAATTTGTGCATTTTAGCTATGCTGAGTTCTATCATTTTGTTATTGTATGTTCTGTCTGTGCTTCATACAATGTCATCATCTTGAGTCACATAAAATAAATGAAACGAAACTGTAATTAACTTAATGACAAAATCAATTACTGTGTATTACTAAATATTCTTTCATGCATCAGTACACAAGATGGGTAAAGGTGTGCATATTGTAAAATATAGTATAATGGCAACAAAGACTCACAATCATCTAAGTTAATACCAATATCAGAAAATTTCATGCACTCAGAATTTATTGATCATACAGAGATGCAAAATTATGCAGTTACTTCTTTGGTGAACACTTTTTATGTAATTTATATGAGAAAAAAAAGATGAGAGCAGGCTGTATAACATCCCCTTAGGAGGTAGGGAGGATTAGGATCTAGGAGGGTGGTGGACAGGGTTATCAGCAAAACAAAGCAGTACCTTCAGAGAGTTCCCAGTGTGCAACAGCTTCTTGAGGATCAACCCTGAGGGACAAAGAAATGTCAGCCTGGGCGTTTCAAACTACAATACACAGTGAATATAGGTTTAGACAGCTCTGACAACATTAAAAGCTGATTTTGCACACTGCAGTAAAGCATATGTTAATGTTGATCACCTTGTAACTCATACAGGTCTTAGATAAAAGGCCATTTGCCCTACTGATCCTCAGTAAAGATCAACAGTTTGATAGCCTCAGTGCCAGAGTAAAATACATGCAGGGTAATAGGACAACATCAGTACTACACTGCGCCATGCATTCTTCTCTTTGCAAAGTTTAGATGCTGGTTGGTCTCTGACATTACATGAAAGTGGCCATGTGGCCCAAAACCAACACCACATAGTTATCTGGGATGATCTGATCTGCTGCACGCATGTATAAGATCTACTGTAATGTGTTTCAGCATAGGGGATGAGGGCAGTTTTCTGTGAGTTACCGATGCTGTGGAACTGCCATCGGCTCTGGATTCTCTCCGGCAAGAGCTGGAGGATTTTCTGGAGAAGAAAAAGAGGGAAAAAAACTGCAAGTCAAGAAGCATAAATAGAAAACAGACAATAAATTACAGAAAAATACTATAAAAATATGTACATTAATGATTAAGATTTCACTGGTTCACATTATCTGTTATTATTAGTATTAATCCCTTTTATCAATTCTATTTGTTTTTAATTTCGTTTTGTCTTTTTAATCCCTTTTATGTAGTTATTATTCTAAGTTTTAATTAATTCTATTTCATTACCATCATTTTAATTCTATTTTGTTGTATGCCATTGTCATCATTTTTAGTCCTTTTTTTTAAGTTTAGTTTTTATTTCTCTCTATTACAGTCTTCACTTGTTCTGTCTTACTATTGGTTTGTCAGTCATCTGTTAAGCACTTTAAATTGGCACTAACGTATAAAAAGTGCTAAACAAATTAAGTTTGATTGATTGATTGTTTGGTTGTTCACTGGATTCAGATAATTTAATGGCAGAAAATATATATATAAATGTAAGTCAATGTGACAGTTATAAGTAATCAACAGACCATTTCCACAGCAGCCATATTGATATGTAATAAACACAGGTGTTACCAATGATACTAATTAAAGTCCCTTAACTGTATCAGAGTCTTTCCAATGAGTCAGCATGTACAACAGCGGCGCCCTGACTCTGTTTGACCTGAATGGAACAGAAACTTTAGTATCATGGTAACACCTGTGTTTGCCCTTTTATTTCATGTCAAAATGGCTGCCGTCCTGCTCTAATTTGAACTGATACCTACGAGAGAGACACTATATTAAGCACAGTCTTTATTCAAGTACTCACTGGATTTCTGCTTTGGCCAGCCTTGTTCTGAATTTCAAGTGTGTAAAGGGCCAAGTAGAGGTCAGCACCACACACACATACTGACTCTGCTATCTTATCCTGGCTACTTTAAGCACCACCACCCAGTACTGAGTGTTGCTAAATGCCAGTGGTCTCAGTCTGAGGTCAATGCCAGCTGGTTGCTGTGGTGCCGACCAAGACCACCTACAGAAATTAGAGCGCCTGGAATCACAAACACTTCACTGACTAGTTTCACAACATAGTGTCAGAGCTCCACTCTGTTGTCATGTTGCATTGAGTATTTACTGAGGGTTTTCTCCATTTTCTATGGAGTCCCTATTTAATTAGAATTGTGCAATAGTGTTTTATTACCTCAAAGATGAAGAGGATGGAGTCCAGCTCCTCCCTCTGAGATTTGTGACCTGAAACACACACATTAGTTTGAATGAAATCACAATGATATAGCTTAATAGCAATGGTATACTGATTGTCTATTTTCTACTGTATGAATGCTGACCAAACACAACTCATCTTAATTGTTTGGATCTTGATGTTGACAGTGAGTAAAACTTACCCTTTTGCTTGAGGCTGACCTCAATGGTAACAAAATTCTCAAAGAAGACATAGTAGATATGGGAATAGTTCTGGTCGAAGAACTGTTTCAACTCTGAAGGCTCTGCATTTTCTGGAAAATGAGAGATGAAATAAAGTTCCGAATTTTCTAACACACACACAGGAGATGAACACTGAAAACTGTCCACAAACCTGCCCTTAATTCCTCCAGGAATTTAAACTTTCTCAGTGCTGACAGCAGTGTTCAGCAATCAGTCTGGTTCCATGACATCGTAACTGACTACGTTTACATGTTTAAAATATTCCAACTAAGCTGTTTTGTATTCCTATTTACATGGAGTCATGCCTGCTCCGATTAAGGTAATGATGTACAAAGGGTACAAAATAAGCAACAGTCACCAGCAAACTGAAACTATTGAGTGGCCAGTAAAATGTGAACATTCACTAGCCATTTGGCCAGTGAACAAAAAAATGAACTTTGCATCCTATGGCTATGCCCTGCAGAGGATAAAAAAACCTGCTGGTATCCAAGTCTTTGATAATGTTTAAAAGTAGGTGCATTTATCCCCTGACCAAAGATTGGGGCTTTTCTTTTCTTTTCTGCATGCATCTCTCCAGCCTTGAAGACTATTGGCTAGTTGGTGCACAGAACTGATCGTAAACAGGCAAGACGCCATCTGTTGCACACTGGGGTAAAAACCCTAAGGCGCATATTTTGATAGCTTAGTATACATGTCTAAAGATTGCTCCTAAACCCAAAAAATACTGGCATATCCTGTATGCTTAATTGAAAAATGCGACATACAGGATAAAGACTAATTTGGAATATCCAAACATAATATAAAATAGTCATGAGCTGTAACAAATTTGGACTTTAAAATAAATATAGATGACTTTGAAAGGGACAATTAAAATAACTAAGGGCTTTTCTCTGTCCATTTTTAGTCTAAATGATTTAGACTCTGAAGTCTAAACACATTGATGACAGTGAGAAAAAACAAACCTGTTGTGAGCTTGTGAAGACCACACATTTGTGAATTTTCATCACAGGAAGGATGTGTTTGAGTGATGTAACCTCACTGCAGTATCTGGGTTCTCAAAACAAGCAGTAAAAAAGACTGACAGTCCAGTCCGCGTTCCAAATACATTTTCAGATATGTACTACTGTAAAGGCTGGGAAGTTTACCTTTACATGTGTGTTCTGGACTAAATCTGAACACCACTGACTGTCAGCAGCAAGGAGACACACTGACTCAGATACAGAGATAAAATACACAATCTTACTGAGAATACGGCCATTACTATGGTTCAGGGTCAAAAGTGAAAGAAAATACACAAGCATGCAAGACATTGGTATATGTATACACTGACAACACACATAAGCATGTGCACACGTACACACATTTAGAAGAGCCTCTGGTGATAGACTCTGGGTTTGTTTATATGAAGTCTTAAAGCTGAACTCTGCCACACACACACACACACACACACACACACACACACACACACACACACACACACACACACACACACACACACACACAGGGGCTGTCTGTGTTCTATGCCATAGTAGTTGCCCTTGTAAGGTCTTAGTGGTCTAGCTGAATGGTTTTCTATCTCTTTCTCTGGGCACTGACGTTTTTAACACTATTAAAACAGCATTTTCAAATTACCAGAGATGAAATAGAATCAACATTTCATAACACAATTATAATGACCAGCAATATTGTTAAAATGTTCTGGACATGTCCAAAAAGTACTGATACACACAGGGAAATCATTTTATCAAGATTTACATTGAAGCCCTCTCAATAAATTAAAATGGCATCATGTCTTCTGAAATGCTTTAAGTGATGCAAAACATGTTGTATGCTGCACCTGCGCACCTGCATCTGGGAGACTATCACGAACTTTGGTTGAAGCTGGACAGTGTTTACAGTGAATATTTCAATATGCAGTAAGTAAACACAGTTTTAATAATCATTAAAGTTGATAACCTTACCTGAATAAGTGTTTTTGAAAACAATTACATAACAAGAAGTTGTTCAAGGGATCGTCATGGTAGAATGAAAGGCTGAGTTTGACCTCTAATAACAGAAGCACCAAATAGCTTTTACACATAATACTATCTTATTTAGAGGATGGCTAGATTATTAACCTCCATATAAACATTGTCAAGGTTTAGACAGTATCCTGTTTTTTACTCTGACGTCAACAGCAGGGCTAAACAGGGCTGGGGAACAGTTACTTAATAACCTGGCTGCATCAAAAGGATTGCAAAGCGATGAAATGGCTTCTTGTTGAACTATTCTTACAGATCAGATATGCACTATTCTATTACAAAACTTTAAAACAACAGTCTTGGTTCCCACCTCTCAATGGTTAACACTAAAATAACTAAATTAAAATCAGTTTGAGAATGAGAACGATGGCTACATGAACAACAGTAATTCTTGCAGTGACATTTATTATTTAACCTGCTCCATTTATCAATTCTTATCAGTGCTGCAACTAATAGTGCCCATACGCATTTTCTTCAAGTGGTGGTCTGGCACCAACCATCATTATTAAAACTGTGTGTTGTTAGCTTTTGTTCAGCTTTCTGGCCATTCCTTCTCTAACAATGTGACTTCAAGTGTGTTTGTTTGTGCACGTCTCTGGGATTGTTATCAAGGCCTTGTGTTCCCCATAGAGCACAGAGAGGGGGCACACCCCATTCTCTCACTGTCCGGTCCAGCACCACACACACACACACACACACACACACACAGCAGTAGCTCTTACAATAGAAACAGGAAGTTGAGCTACTGTATAGAGACACAGAGAGGAAATAGTAGAGGCTGTTTCCCTCTCCGGTCAGTGTGTATGTGTGGGTGTGTGCATGTGTGAGAGCCAGTGTGTATCAGGGAAAAGATATACACACATACCCATTACCCTGTCATCCTCCCATTCTTCCATACATTGCAAACACAGGTTCGAACCACTGCAGCTGGTGCTGTGTTGCAACACAGCTAAACATGTACAAGAAACACTCGCATTTCTCACACACCAGGTCTTTGTCCAGCACCGAGACACACCCCTGGACAAATCACAACATTCTGACTAACAGATTGTAGCATCACGCTGCTTAACTTTATGTAGTCAGCTTCATACACACATCTACTCCCACAGTAGTAAAAGCATAACATCTGATTCTCTTTTCTACAGACCTGAAGTTCAAATCCATTCAAAAATCTGTCAATGTAAATGAGCTGCCACTTGCACACTCTTCTAACCCAACAGATTCTTTTGACAGCGGATAAAGCTAGCCTCGTTTACTTTAGCACAACAGTACATTATTTCTATTTTTAGCCTGTATACCCTAGGCTTATTAATTCCCTTCATAGGCATTCTGAGGGAAATGTGAAAAAACAGCAATAACTTTTAAGATGAACGGATGTAGAAAAACATAACTAATAAGTGATCAAATGCTTTGAAATGGACTACAGATGAGATGCCGAATTCGTGAGCGGATACTAAAAAAATCTGAAATTACCTTTAAGTTTGTTACAAAAAGGTAGTGCATCAGTTTTCAAGCGAGTCAACTTTGAATTTCATGATTTTCGAGAGGAGTACGGGTTACAATCCCAGTATGCACAGACTGGCACGTAGAAGCTAACCTGTTAACTGCTTAATAATGATGTTTAACTTACCTATCACTATTCTGAGATGTTTCAGCCTCGTCAACACGTCCTTCTTTGGGTCCAACACTTTCTGTGTTGATTTTTTAACGTCCCCATGAGGTTTTTTGGAAAACATTCCTGGGGCAGAAGACACAAGAATGCGATGGTAGACAGCAAGGAGGGGCTAGCTGTGTAGCCACTTAAACAACCTCAGCTAGCGTTAATCTTCAAACTATAACGAAAAACCGTTGCTCCTGGGACATTTATTAACGCCGCGCTGCGACCTAGCAGCCCTCCGCAATAGCGCGGAGTATATCAAAGGGTAAATTTAGTCGGAGAAGGCGCATTCTGTTTAAACTAAGACAAATATGTAAAACGTAGCGGGGCAAAGCATCCATCCATCGCACCTCCCTTCCACAACAGTCTGCAGCCTGAAGGCTAAACTAGCTAGTTAGCTAGCTCGGCTGTTCACTTAGAAAACATCATGGCGGAGGGAGGAGGGAAAACAAAATAATGGATACCAGAGAAATTCAACGACAACATACTTCAACAGTGTGCCAACTTTGATTATTCAGCTTAGACTATATCATATATGAATGTTGTTAAATTGCATTATACTTCTTACACAAACAGCGTTTCCAGTTTTACTGGCGATAACATTTTAAACGACTGTCGAAAATTCTGCTCGAGCTCTCCGCCTCGGGCCACAGTGCTGTATCCTGGGTAACGTAGTTTATGATTGGTCGTTAGCCCTTTAGTAACGCGAATATTAGCGATACAGAAAACTACAATTCCCAATACAAATGAGAGCGCCGTAGTGTGATTTGTTTTTAGCTTAGCTGGGGCACACGAGTGAAATTGTAACCGAGAAAAAAATAAGTTAAAGCTTCTTTCCTCTGGAAATTGTTCTTCTTACAACATTCTCCTAAACGTCCTGCACCTCCCCATCTTGTGAGTTATGATTTAATTTTAAGTGTCCTTGTTAATGTATTTTTGTAACAAGTCATGCTAATCTTGCATGCTACTGAACTGTACTAGCTTGCTAACATGCTAACGTAATGCTAACTCGATGTGTTGTCGTTAATCTTTATTTGTCTCGAATATTTTAATGATTTAAACGGCAAACGGCTAGGTCTCCTAGTCAGTTGAAATTTCTTTCCGTGATTATTTTTTTTAAATAATCAATTCCAACCAATATAATAAATCCATTTACCAAACAGGGGTTCACTCTTGTTTTCTTGGATGCCCATTGACGTAACACAGTATTTCCCACAACATTTCAAGAAGAATTTATCAAATCGATGCTCCAACAACGTATAGATTAATTAAGAAAAAATATATGCTTGATACATCGTTCACTTGGAATAGAATTTCGATGGCTACATAACTATTTACATTTGGTAAACAACTAAGGGATATGGCACAATTAAGAGGATGAAAAAAACAGAAATGTGAATGTATGTTTTTTCATGAATTGATCAGGTGACAAAATTATGTCTTCATCAACAAATTGTAATTATTTGTAATTACAGTTTGTTGAACTGCCAAGCCATTTAAGTTGTCATGTAATAAAAATGTATACATTTTATCACGTCTCTATTGTGTGAAGTGACTGCTCTGTAAAGTCATTTCTCATCTAATACACATTCATGAAGATATAACAATGTATCCTACAGATGGCAAAGCATCAGTAATAATAAAAGTGTCACAGTATCTCTGTTATACAAGCAGATCTAATAATGCTCCCCCAGTGCATGTAGTGTGTGCATATTTTGAAATCTTTTAGCCCTTTATCACATATATAAATATAAATATAAATATATATATATATATATATATATATATATATATATATATATATATATATATATACATACATAATCAAGTTATATGTTAAAAGTGTAAATATGGTTTGTAGATCCCCAAAGGATTCTCACATTGACTTGCTTTCTAACTCTCCCAGTCTGACGCTGACTCATCACCATGCCAGTGCACCGCGATCGGGAAAAGAAGGAGAGCACAGCAGAGGAGATGGAGGTGGAGGAGCAGGAGCAAGAAGCGTCCAGCTCAGAGGAAGAGGATTCTGACACTTCCTCTGTGTCCGAGGATGGAGACAGCTCTGGTGAGAAATTCTGAGAGAGTAGAAAATGAGCACAACACTCTTATTCAAATTATTTTAATGGCTGGAATGAATTTCAAATCTTTTATGGCCGGTCGACACACAGCCAATCAGAAATATGTGTTTGCCAGGTTTTGCTTCCATGCTGACTTCTGAGAGGCTTCCTTCTTCCATCACAACTCATAATGCCTAATCTTGTGTGTGTCTTTGTCATGTTCCAGAAATGGATGAGGAGGACTGTGAGCGCCGAAGGATGGAGTGTCTGGATGAAATGTCCAACCTGGAGAAACAGTTCACAGATCTCAAGGACCAGTAAGGCTGAAATTGATTTATGTCAAACTTGCTTTTTGACTTTGACATTTAAAAAGTGAAATTAAAAAAGCATTCACAGAAATTAGCTCTGGCCATAGTTAGATCTGTGTGTTTGTGTGCAGGCTGTATCGTGAGCGTCTCAGTCAGGTGAACAGCAAGCTGGCAGAGGTGGAGGCTGGCCGGGCAGCAGAATATCTGGAACCTCTAGCAGTGTTGCTAGAGAACATGCAGGTTCGCACCAAGGTGGCAGGTAACCTCAACACACCGATACACACTCATGAAGGCTTAGACACACTTTGGCCTCCTCATTCACCCTCCTATTGTGTTTCACCTTCTGTCTTTGTCAGGTATCTACAGAGAGCTGTGTCTGGAGTCTGTGAAGAACAAGTACGAGTGTGAGACCCAGGCAGCATGCCAGCACTGGGAGGTCAGGCACACACACATTTATACTTCTGTACTTGTGAGTTAGGTTGGCAAAAGTAATAGAAGATTAAAGATTTTTTAAGAAATCTGAAAATAGAAATGACAATTGTCAGGGCATATAACCAATAATCTGGTGATCTTTACAAATCAAGACTTGATTAACATTAAACAAAAGAATTGACAGCACTGCTAAAAATGTGTTTATTCTGAAAAATCTAAATGAATCGTGAACTTAAAATCAAAAGTCAAATTGTGGATTTGGAGAATTTTGATACCGCTAAGTCTAACACAAACCTAAATCTAATTATAATCTTAATCTTAAAATCAAGACTTATCCCTCACTCTGCTCATTAAGGCTCCATTCCAAAATTGGTTCTTACAAAGCCATACAAACACACACACACACACACACTTTAATTACCTTTGGCCCTACAAAGAAGCATTGCAGCTGTGATACATTTGTATGCATGTATGTATTTGTATGCACATATTTGGATGCATGCTTGTGTGTTCGATCTGATGGTTTCTTCTAATTTTATGTCTATGCTTGTGTGTGTCTGTGTGTGTGCAGAGTGAGAAGTTGCTGCTGTTTGATACAGTACAGAGTGAACTGGAGGAGAAAATCAGACGACTGGAGGAAGACAGACACAGCATAGATATTACATCAGGTAGAGCACAGTCATTACATTATGTTATGTTACGCTCGTGCAACTAAATACAACACATTTTAATTACAGCAATAACGACACACTTCAAACATCCATCACATGCTTTATATTCAGTGCATCACAATGCATTTTAATCTGTCTTTGTCTCTGTCAGAGTTGTGGAATGACGAGGTTTCAGGAAGGAAGAAGAGGAGAGACGCTTTGAGCCCAGATAAGAAGAGGAGACGACCTTCAGTGGTGTCTGATATCCTTTCACTGTTAATACTTCTGTTATTGTTCACACTGATATTACTGAGTGCTTCTACTTTTACTGCATCTATAAATCCCAAATGCCAGAATCTAGATTGTCTGTCAGATTTGAATTCCTTCCTGCTCCTTGTGGCACTGTCCTTAACTCTGCACACGCCCATATATTGTTTACATGCTGCCTGACTTGGACATCCTGGAGGACTGGACAGCTATCAGAAAGGTGTGCAACATCAGTGTTAATTTTGACAGCAGATTTAGATTTAGTCATAGTCTTTTGACTAAAGTGCCATTTAGTTTTAGTCATCTGAATTCTTTTAGTTTTTGTCTAGTTTTCGTTGACTAAATATCCTAAGATTTATCCAAATCTACAGAAAATTAATGGACTAAAATCTCAAGTGTAACACGTACATCATATGTCCAACATTAGGTATACTACTTTTCTGCTTCTTTCTCCAGTCATATATCTAACAATACTACATTTAGGGATGCAAATAAGAATTATTTTCATAATTGATTATTTTCTTGATTCATTTATTAGTGTTTTGGTCCATTAAGTGTCAAAAAGTGGTGAAAAATGTTGATCAGTGTTTTCCAAAGCCCAGTGTGAGATCTTCAAATGCTTTGTTACGTCAAAAACACAAAGATATTCAGTTACTTTCAGAAGAGGACTAAAGAAACCTGAAAATACTCACATTTGTCGTCCCTGCCTAACATTTTTAACTCATTTTTATTTGTCGACAAAAGTGTCAAGATATTTCATCATCATAAATTAGTTTTTATTTAGTTATCGCTTCATTTTCATTTGTGGAAATACTGTTGGCAAAAACTGTCACGAAAGTTATTTGCTTGTTCATAATCAGGACCATGTCTTTCTCCGCTGGTGGCGTCGGTGTGTGTCTGTGGAGGCATCTTTTAATAACCGTGTGTGTTGTCTTTCAGGCTGTGGCTACACTGGGTCCCCACAGAGGGAAGGCTGATTCCGACAGTTCTGTCTTCCCATTCAGACCGGACAGAAACAGACCCATTCTCAACTGCTGAGGAGCACACATACACACACACACACACACACCAGGAAACACACGAGGACCTCAAGCACATGCACAATACATGCAAACATACAATACATATGACACACATGGTAGCATTCACTTCACGAGCATTAACACGTACACAGCTGAACATTTATCTGTCTCTCCCACTACACTCCTCAGTGAACAGCGACACCAGTCGGTAAGCTGCATCTCGTGCCAACAAGCACACACAATAAGGACTCGCAGGGTTTACATCAAACAAACAGGAGTAGGAATATTATACCAGTACTTCCGGTCAGGATTGAGCTATTGATTTTGTTTTTTTTTTGTTTTTTTTTGACTGTACCAGTTTGTGATTTCTGTTCACTCAGTGGAGAGTTAAGAAAAACTTTTCCTATTATTGGTGAATTATAAGCAAATAAAGAGTTAAATTCCAAAATGAAACACTATGTAAAGTATTAAGGAAAAATGTGATACCCAGAGCTCAACCTATGCAGGTTTTTAAAGGCTGATTTGTGTTCGAACCACTGAAACTCATTCCAGTATTCATTACAATCATTACTGTGTGACCCACATTTATGTTGTTTTCAGGGAGTAAAAAACAAGAACCACTAGAAACAAAAGTATATGAAATCAGGGAAATCAGAGCATGTGGGTGAAACAAAGTTTCATGTTTGTTTGTCAGTTTTATCATAATCATAATATCTTTTAAATAGGTTAAAAATCCACAAAATGTTACCCGGTAAGTAACAGTTTAAATATGATTTAAATAGACCTTAAATCAGATTTATTTGTTACATGTGTACTTAATCTCATTTCAGACACCTCTGAGCGTTAGATTGCAGCAGTTTTTCTTCACATTAAGTGTCACATTCTGGATCGAAATCTGCTGACAGAGGATTTTCAGTTATTGTTGACATCTTTAATGGATCCACATGGGTCTTGTCCTGCATAAGTCTTTAATACACCCGGGATCTAGCATTTGATTGGTGCTGATGTCTTTATACATTGAAGTGTCTGACAGTGTTCTCTAAGCTGAATTTATTTGGTGTGTCCACATAGTTAAAATAAGTGGGATTCTGTCACCTTGCTATTTGGTAAACCGTTATGTGACTGTTTTTGTTTTTCACACGTTTAGCAACTAGCAGGCTCCGTTATCTGACGTGGACACTTAACAAGCGCGTGCATCCCTATTGTTTGCAGCACTGTATTCACCAGCAGTTCAAAAGCCTTTACAAACATCTAAAATTGAGTTTTATTTGGCGATACTGGAGCTTTTGGAAGGTTCATGGAGTACAGGAAGTCACAATCCTCGCTCACGCAATGACGAGGTCAAGCAGAAGGTTTGGTTTCACAGGCTCCACATCATTGTCATTGTCATTAAACCTGGAGGGTTATTGACAAAGCTTCCAATGACATATGAGCAAATACTGATTTATATATGAGCCTTGTTGATCGTGCCATGAAACATTTTAAATTTTCATTTTGTTTTTTTTATGTGGATCCGTTTCAATGTCTTGCATGAGAATAAATTCTTTTTGTCATGGTGTTTTGAATAGTTAGGTGATCATCATTGGACAGATTGTGCAGTTTTTTGTTGTTTGAGAGAGCATCCAGACCTCCGCAGTGCCTACATTTGACATTTTGCCCCATTCTTCTTTGCACATATTGAAATGGAAAGGCGTCTCTCTAGTTTCAGCTGTGCATCTTGAGAGTTTTTAGGGAGTTATAGTTTGTTGACAAACTCAGTGATAATTGAGATGCACGATAAGGAAAAAGATATTTCAAGAATGTGTGCGCATATGTGACCAAGACAGACTTATTAAGACTAATAATGCTTTGATTTTTCCATATAAAGCCCAAAGTCAGGACGGTATTAGATTTGTACTGGACTCTGACAGTTTAGGCTTTAACTAAACCTTTATAAACCACCAGTGTACTTCCTCATACCACCACCTCTGATGGGAAGTGGTGATAAGAATGCTGCAAAAACAGGGCTTATTTCAGTAGATCCTCTTCTAGACCACATACAGTGTTTATGGGATACCTGAGTGTTTTTAATTGTAATTTTTCCTCACCAAACTCTATTATAAAATCCTATATTTTCAACAAAGGTGGTTATTTTTATACATCAACAAGTCAATTTACTCCCCTCTAATTACCACTACATCACTGTAATTGCAAACCAGACTCAATAACTGAATGTAATACAAACAAAATATGAAAAGTTAAAACACTGAGGTATCCCTTTATATTTCCTATTCAACAGGTATTACTGTTACATTCTCTTCTTACGCATCTACCTCTTCTCTCTGTCGCTCACTCTTTAAAGTAAAATCCATGTTTGCATTATTACTCATGAACATGAAAATGCTTCCATCTTTATGAACATCGTGATAAGAGTTGATTTTGTTGTTAAATTGTATTTCTGGTTTAAATAGCTGTGCAGGTTTGTTTGGATTTTTAGCACCAGGTGTCAGTAGGCAACAATGCTATTTGCACCCAGGGTAGAATTGTCAATTTGGCTTGGTGCCTAAACATAAACAAACTGCGACTGAAAACTTAAAATGATTGTATAAAATTGCTTCAAACTGTACTAAAAACCCCACTCTCTGGGTAGAGGTCCTGTGTTTTGCTTACTCATCCACCACAATCTCCTCCCTATATGGATTTTGTCACTCCTTATAGCTAAACTAGGTGTAAGTAGCCAAATAGCTGTCATGTCATGACTTTTCTCACCCTGGTGCAAATAGACATTTCTTTTAAATAAAGCCTTCTGTGATGGTAACTAATTGTACAAACAAGGAAGGAACTAAACCGTGTCCTTCGATTCCTACCAACCCCACCACTAAATCTTCACTTTATAAAAAAGATGACCAAACTGCCATTTAATAATATTGATTTTATGAAGGAGGTTTTTGAAGATGAAGGTGGTGGGGATGTTAAAGTCAAATCAATATTTTTTGACCGTTTATGTTCAGTAATGTGTCAGTTACATTTGTGTCCTTCTCGTTGATGATGTGGGTGGTTTGTACAATTAAAAATTGTTTTATAAATACTTTGTGGTCTCTCTGTTGTCTGTATTTTTAGCAGTGAAGACACTGACAGCGAGGCTTAGGTGAGCATGTTGATGGTTTCCATTACAGTAAAAGTGCTGGCAGACTAAGTGGAGCCTCCACATATTTAACTCTGGTTCTTTCCAAGTGATAACCTCACTAATATCAATGAAATATTTAACAGCTTTTTGAAAGTGTTTACAGACAGGGTTTAAAGATCATCATATAAAAAGGAGGAACTAATAAGGCTACATATTCTCTCCTAATAAATTTACTATTGATCCCACTTCAGACATATTGTACAACCACATCTACCTAAAACAACACTGACCACAGGGTGCATGGCGGAGGTGCCTTTCCCACCCTTCCTAGTCAAATAGAAATATTTAAGAGATGACAGGTGCACAACCACAAATTCTCAGGTAAGTCACTTAATATTCATATAAGACAGTTGTAAGCAGGAATTGTCAGCATGGTCAAAACCACAGTGGAGGTCATTGTGGTTTTGACCATGATACCACCAGATACTCTGGTTTGTAAAACCAAGAAAATGTTGTGCTTGTTTAGTTGATGGTGCTATATTTTGCCTCTGTTCTCCATGTAAAAAGTTGCATGGAATGTCTCTTACAATCATGGTTACAATAAATTCAAGTATAGTTTGGAATATTTTGTAATTGCATATTTATCTTATTTAAAAGAAAACTGCATGTTGTATGTACAGCATTGTAGAAAAGACAACATTCCAATACTCTGTTACTCCTGTGGCCACTGATGAGTTTGCTTCTTCGACTCCATGAACAACAAATTGATCAATAATACATCAGTGAAATATGGAGACATTGACAATTTGACAGTCTTTATTCATCTATTAATAATCACTTTTTACAAAATTCACATGGGTGTCATCTTTATGGCTTTGAAGGTAGCCTCTCTTCCAGTCAGTCCATTTTAATTCACTGCTCTGTGACTGCCAGAGACGAGTCACAGCTTACCTCGACGAAACACAAGCAGCTAATGTAAGCCACTTTTTTTCAAGCCTTGGCCATATGAAAGTCATTGAAACACGATCAAAAGCATTCCTCTTTGAAATAATAGCTTTCTTGATGAAGGCAGAGTCCTACGAGTCCCATGGGGGAAGCCAGCTAATTCAGTTACACACTTTAATTATATTTTAAGAAACTGTCTCATTTGACCTCAGAGGAATATTTAGAGTTTAGGACCAACTCTGTTCACTCACAGACAAAACAACACCTGATGTAATGTGATTCAAGTCTACTTAAAACCAGGTCAATGACAACACAGATGCTAAGTGGCTAAAGAATTCTGGTGACAATGGCATGTGTGTTGGTAAAACAAAGTATACTGTATTAGGCCTAAAAAGATGCTTCCCTTCCCTGATAGCTTGTGATCATTTATCAGGAGGAAATGTTGACTGATGCTATATAAAAAAAACCTCCTTACTCCTCATCTCACAGTTATAGCATTCCTACATGCACACATTTCAACCCAAGTGCCATTAAAAACCTTTCTGGCATCGTCAAGCAAACAACCAACTTTTTCTTATTCGCGTGGCGACATTCCCACGCACAGACGTACAGATTAAGCTGCCGTGTTCCTGCCTGTGAAGTTACACAACAGCGCCCAAATGCCCACTGTGACTCCACAGCAACAGGACCTACTTCACAGGGAATGTAGCTGGATGATGGTGGGGCAGAGTGAGAGTAACAAAAAAAAAGGCAAGTTGCAGCACAGAAGAGAGGATGTAAATCGAGGAGAAAGAGGCAAACAAACGGCAACTAAGCGGGCTAATGAAGGCTGATGGTTTCGCCTCTTCATTAACTCCATCCTCCTGGTTAATAAGTGGATGTTAAAGTTAAAATATAAGGATGTAAAACAGCAATCTGCCCAACCATTCATCTACCTCAAACATCTCACAGCTCAAAAACCTGCTCAGGCTTAAATGGTGTCTTCAGGTGACATTGCCTGCTCCTCTGGTGACTGGCTGTGTGGTGGGGACTGCTGAGGAGGGACAGGACCCATGGAGGCAGGCGGGAGACCATCGGGCAGAGGGGGCCGCATGTGGGGACCGTGGTGAGGATGAGAAGGAGGCGGAAGAGGAGGGCCACCAGGAGGGAACCGAGGAGGGAACATCACGCCTGGAGGTGGAGGGGCCCACACTGGAGGAGAAGGAAATGGAAGACTTTAATTCTGATGACATTTACAGAAAATATGGTGTTTAAAAGTTGTGAAGATAGTTGTGATAACTTACTAGGCATCATGGGAGGGCCCCCAGGTCCCCTGGGTAGGTAAAACTCAGGAGGTGGTGGTCCGTAAGGGGCTCTACGAGGAAAGGGACCGTCCATGGGGCCCATCAGGGGTCCAGGAGGGGGTGGGCCACCCATTCTTGGATCAGCTTCAGGGGGAGTCCTTCGATCACCAGGACCAGACTGGTGACAGACACAGAAAAGGTAAATGTTACAGAAGTACACAACACACATCCAAACACACACAAGCTACAGGGTTCGTACAGCTATTTAAGAATAAAATTCAAGCACTTTTCACACACTTCCAAAATACCTAAACAATAATATTCTAGACTCTCAAAGCCTTTATCATCACATCTAAATTGTGACACCAGATGAAATGAAAAAAGCTGAAAAACACCAGAACAAAAAAACATTTTCATTTGAGACAACAAACAAATATCACAACAGGATCACTTCTCTTAAATATTAAAAATATTTTTAGTTTACATAAAGTTTTTGTGTAGATAAAAACACCACATGATGTTGAAAATGAAGCATTTTTCATTGAGTATATTTGAATCAAAATCCATATCCTTAACCATGAAAACATAACGCCTCAAATTAAGCATTTTCCAAGACTTTGTATGAACTCTGAAACTACTCACACAAATACATCTCTTACCTCTCTGTGTTCCAGTTCACCAGGCCCAAGGTTCTCTCTGTATGGGCCATCTGAAATGAAGAGATGAATAGAGGAAATGAACAATCATGAAGTTGTTTTTTTGTTTCAATTTGCATTCCAACACATATCTAGATATTCATATTTGTATTCTGCTTTTGGTGTGATCTGCAGATTATTTACAGTCAAATATAGCAAGACAGTACAGATGACAACACACTGGAGGAATGAGAGGCAGGTGTCGAGATCTCGCAGTGACTCACCTGCCATGTCTGCAGGGTGAGGGGGACCCAGGGGGACACCCCTTGGATGGAGAGGGCCGGGTGGGAGGGGGCCAGGAGGAGGCAAAAAGCCCATAGCTCCTGGATGAGGTGGTGGTCTCCTGTACATTGGACCTCCTGCTTCTGGGAACATGTAGCCTGAGATAAAGACACAGTGAGAGACATGTGAAGATTTATCACTATCATATCAACAGCTCTCTTCAAAATAATGGAAAGAGCTGTGAGGCAGGGGGAGGAGTGGCTCTGGGTCAGGAGGTAGTGGGGGTTGTTCACTAATTTAGAGATCGGTGGTTCGATCCTCGGCTAGTCCAGTCTGTATGTTGAAGTGTCCTTTGGCAAGATACCGAACCCCAAACTGCATGTGAATGAATTGAATGTGTGTGTGATGTGTGTGTGAATGGGTGAACATGGCATGTAACTGCAAAGAGTTTTGAGTGGTTGATCGACTAAAAAAACATTATACAAAGTGCAGTCCATTTACATAATGTAAATAAGTCAAATAAATCTCCTATCTGTAGTCATCATATCATGTTGAGATTTTTGGAGGTTTACAAGTAATGACGTAGAAATTCAAAGTTTTTCTGAAGTTTGATGCATAACAGCTTAAAGATAAGAAATATTTGATTGAATTTTCTTGTTTTTACCTTTAACAAAAAGTTGTATAAATTATGCTTCTTATTATGGACTTCCTCTCTCAGGATCACATGATAAATGATCTTATACAACTGTAGTTTCAAAATGCATTAATTACATTAGACCTTTTTCACTGCAGCCATATTGGTACGAAATACAGTGATCCTGGTTATGCTCATCTTCAGCTTCAACAGAATCCTTCCTAAACAATGGTGTTGAAGTAATTCACTTACTGTAATTAAGCAGTCCAACTACAGTGTTCATCTGAGGTATTTTAATACATGACAACATTTGGAAAAAATATTATATTATTATTATCATATTAAACTATGAAATTTTTTTTCAAAAACTTTAGTCCCATGATACTGTACTGATAATCCTGTCATTTTCTCTTAATGAAAAATGTAGCTGAAGCTTATGACAAACTGCCAAAAACAAGCCAAGAAACTACAGTAAGTTATATTTGATATATCGTAGCCTACTGTATTGTATTATAGTGTAGTTGAACTACACATACTACAGTAATTTAATTTGCACAGTAATTTGAAAAACGTTTGAAACAGACTGCTTACCTCTTCCCTCTGAACTTTACTGATCGTATTAAAATACAGTGCAACTCTTTCATTACTTTGTGTAGTAAATACACAAATGTGGACTGGGTGGTAATTTGCATTACTATCGCTTATAATCATTAATTTGATGTGGTGATTTCCACTGTAGTAGGGTAAATACAGGTGATATTAATTGAGGTCCAATTCCATTTAGTGTAGCCCAGTGAGCCAACATGCACATAACAGCGCCCTGACACTGTTTGACCTGAATGGAATGGAACCTTAATTAGTTTCACTGGCGACACCTGTGTTTACACTGCTTCATGTCAAAATAGCTGCTGTGAAAAAGGCCTACACACATGCACAGTTAACATGCATTCAGCATGCACATGCACACTGTATGACTTAGACTGCTGACTTGCACAGGTGCAACTAATAATCTTAACTATGGCTGCAGAGACTGAACATGGTGACTCACTGCCATGGAAACAGAGCCATAATTAATATTATAAGCTCCACCTGTGCAGTGGCCGTCTTACGTTAACATTTCAACTGTAAAAAAAAAGGCCTTTTGGGTTCCAAAAGAGTGTGCAGACACAGTGTCTTTAGAACATACAAGAAGTATTGGGCCTGAACAAACCAGCATCAAGGTGCACATGATGCCACACAGACTTTTACACATGTGCAGCTGTATAAATAATGTAATAAAAAACATAGTGAATTGTTAATGACACAGCAGATATCCAGCAGTGCTACATGCAAATATCTCCCCATGAGAGAGAGGACATATAAAAATAAATGTTGCTTGGTGCAATATGAAGGCTGATTCTCACTTTGATATGCAAGAGCAGGAATCAGTGGGATAAAACTGTTTTCATCTTTGCAACCACAAGCCAGTGCTAATATTATCAGCACTGTGTGATTTGTTTTTATTCAGGTCACGCTGAGTGGACTAGAATTATTTTTTTTCCTCAGCACTGAAAAAAAAAGCTCCTTTAAACAGTTGTTTAAATTGTATCATAAGCGAGGGAAAATGCTGGTGAAATCAAAATAACGGAGTTTTAACTCTTGAGCACTTACCTGCTTAGTTTTGTATCAGACTGAGGAAACATACTGATTTCTGTTAAATATGATCTAGATCTTAATCCTGGATATGTTCAGGGGCAGGTCAGGGCTGGTCAGCAGTAATAGGTCATTCTAATATTACAAGCTGAACTATTTGTTACTGATTCGCGTTGTCTTTCTCTTTGTCTCTCTCACACACACCTGGAGGACCTGGAGGACCTAGGGGCCCGGGGGGTCCTGGTGGGGGTCCCCTGCGATCTCTCTCCCATGTAGGAGAGAGGGAGCCGCTGTCTGAATGAGGACCTCCGCTCCGCTCCATCTCCCCCTGGCCACCTGGGGGCTCACCTGGACCACGAGGCACTGTTGAGAAAAAGGCCGGAGGAAAGAGACAAAGAGGGAAGGGAACAAGCAGAACCAGTCGGCAAAAAGACAAAATATCAGACGATTAGACCGGGACGAGTGTGATTGCAGGAGAGAGACAAAGAGAAAGTGTTTCTCATGGAGTGTCCAGAGCACCACCAGCATGCTAGCATACAGACCATGCTACTACTCATATTTAAGCATCTACAGCTGATCATGCTACAGGCAGCTGATCATTTCCAACATGCTCCAAGTGTTTAGTGTCAAGATTGTAATGACTTTGTCAGATTGACTTAGCAAAAACTGAAAACCTTGTGATAGAGAAAATGGCTTAAAAATGACAAAAGAGGACATTTCTGTACTTAAAATAACCCAGCTCGCAACTACACCACTAGAAGACATTAAAATATGGATAGGGCAATGTCCTGAAAGCATATAAATGAAAACGGGGGAAACTTTATTAATACTTGCTTGTAGTTGTGTCTCTATAATTGTGGATTGTGGCTGTCTCTGTGTGTGTGTGTATATATATATATATATACCTCTGGGAGACAGTCGAGCAGGTGGTCCTTCCATTAACGTAGGAGGAGACAGAAAAGCCCTGGTTTCAGATGCAGGTCGACCCAGAGGAGACGGACCATACGGTGACCGTTCAGCTGGAGGTGAAAGATAGTTCGGTGAGTGCAAAGTTGAGGAATGTAACCACAGGATGTAATGTAAACTTAATGATGCTAGTGTGGTTTATGCGTGCAAGTGCTCACCTCTGAAAGGCAGTGGTCTGGCCAGGCTGTCCAAGGCGTAGGGATCTTTGTCGATGGTGTCCAATTTAAACTGTGTGTCTGTCAGCCTGTAAACAAGCACACCTAAAGTAAACACACCTAAAGTACATGACAAACATTTTCTGGTCCTGACTATGTAATGTGTACATTATATAATAGGTAGACATTTCAGTGGAATTCAGAATTTTGTATTTTGTATTTTTGTAAAATGATTACACTCTTATCTCGTGTTGATTTTAAATCAACTTTATTTATAGAGCACATTGGACACCACAGACATAGACTTAATGTGCTTAGTTTAAAGGGATAGTTCGGATTTTTTTTTTAAAGTGAGATTTCATAGGGTACTTACCCATAGTTAGTGTATTACCTACAATTGATAGCAGTCAACACACCACCAGTAAGGGAAAGCAGCAACTTACTGGTATAAGAAGCTAAGCAATGTACTGCTGTGGACTAGGTCAGCAGCAAAACACATTTTTAGCCACCTAAAAAATGTACCACAATTCAGAGTACACTACATTTAGAATAGTTTCACTGTTTTACCTTGCTGTCCTGTTATGCCAAATGATGCTTCTACTCACTCAACCAGACTCCTCTGGCAAAAACATTTGATTGACATTTGATTTTTCCTCACAGAAACAGGAGTTGCTGGACTATCACTGCCTTGATCATTTAGTCTGTTTGTGTTAGTGTATGACTTCAGTGAATCTGAACTATCCCTTCAAAAACACACAATAACACAAACAAACTAACCAACCGAAGACCAGCAACTCCTGTTTTCTGTTTGGTAAAATTAAAGGAGTCTGGTTGGTTTTGAGAGAGCAATATTTGGCTGTTATCATGGCTATTTCCTTTTGGAAAAGGCTGTTTGATGGGAAGGTAAAGTAATGACAATATTCTAAATATAGTGTACACTTGCTGATGCGGATTTTTTAGGTGGCTAGAATACGTTTTGGTGCTGTCCACAGCAGTATGCTGCTTAGTCTCCTACTGGTACTTCTGCTGCGTCTTCAAACTGGGAGTGTGCCCACTGCCATCTTTTGTCCACTGACTATACATAAGTACCTCATACACCTCTATTTAAAAAAAATCCAACTATCCTTTTAGGTTCAGTTACTGTATGCTTACTTCTGTCTCAAGAGGGAGTTCTCTCTCCTGATGTCTGATAGCTCTCTGTCTGCTGCTCGGGCTGCCAGCTAGAAAATCAAGCAGAGATCAGTAACATAACATGACAAACAGTACGTACACAGATAGATCATCATGGTGGTCAAACCATCACAGCCACACAAACCTAGACGACTGTGCATTTTGCTGTAAAACATGAATAATCTTAAAATTTTGGGGGGGTTTGAAGTGGTTTGAGGTGGTTTTACTAACCCAGTTATTGTGAGCCTTCTTCTCATGTGCTGATATTTGAGTCTGGTAAGACTGTTTGGTTTTCTCCAGCTCTTCCTCCATCTCTTCTGCTCGTTGTCTGAAAAAAAAGTGAAGTACAGGTGAGACTCAGGCTGTGTTTTTGTGCATGGGACACTCACAAATGTCGCAAATGTGTTTGGTAATACTTCGGGGAAGCAGCTACCTGTAGTTGTTGAGTTCTTCCATAGCCAATGCAATGTTCTTGTCTGCTTTATTTAACTTCTCTTCTTTCTGCAGGCGCTCCTTCTCCTCCACTGTCAGCAGCCTGTGAATGCACATGTTCATCAACCTCATGAACAGCTACTGTAGCATTGCATTTGCACTTTTCCATACATTTATCTGTGTGTGTTTACCTGTGTAGCTTGAGCTCATTCTCCTGGTACATCTCTGTCATGATTTGGAGTTTCTGTTGTAACCTTTGGACCTGAGCACATGAATAAGAGAAATTGATCCAAAATCAAATGAAAGTGTAACAGCAAAATAATAAAATATCACACCAATGCATAGTTGAGGTCAGCTACCTGTTCTGAGTAGTGCTCAGTGTCTGACTGCAGGGACAGTTTCTCATTCTCCATCTCCTTAATGCTCTCTAGAGGGAAAAAGACACAGAAATGCAACAAATTTTACATCAGTGAGATGTCAAGTCTCTACTTATACCTTATTTGTAACCTGTTAGAACTCTGCAGTTTATCTGTCCCCAGTGTTAATTACAACCCGAGGCTTTGTCTGACTTTGACTGACATCTTAATGACAACCTTGGTAAAAATAGACATATGTGTGTAGTTGACTCACCTTGCAAGTCTTCTTTTGCTTTGATTTCATCGTTAAGTTTGGCAAATGCTCTGTCCTTGTCTTCATCTACTGATTTGAGGTCGGCATTCAGCTATGCATAAATACAAACAAAATATTAGCAGGTAATCAGTACAATGTCACATCATTATAACATACTAATTCAAATAAACAAAATAGTGTCTGTAGCACCATAGTGGCATCAAAATGAATTATCAAATTAAAGTGTGTGCAAGTTAGAGTAGAGTAAGACTAAGTGTTTGGTGGCCAGTAATATGTTTCATTTTCACTGATTATTCAGAATAATTGAGATTGATGGTAAGAAAAATGGTGGCAAATGAGTTTTTACTTTTATTTATTTATTTTTTGTCTCCAAAAGTTTGTTTAATGTATGTCTATGGTTAACGCAACACATCCCCTGCACAGTAAAGCCTTGTCTGTCATCATCATGATAAGTGAAAACAGCATCAATCAGAGTTGATCATTCTTGACAGTGGCCACGTACGTTTATTCACCGTTATCAAGTTTGGACGCCTTGATTATTGAAATGAAATTTGTCTGAGGATTGGTTTTGTTGCGGGAAAAGAACCATGTTGCAGTGATTGAAACTATGAACATGAGATCCTGTCTGCACATGATAGAAGCACAGATGGTACAGAACACTGACCGGTGGATTTTTTTGTGTCATGGACGTGTCAATAGTGACTTGACTGTGCCCTTTTGGATTTTAACACGCCACAAACCCAGGACCTAGCAACATCAGTGATATTATCCCAGTCTAAGCATTAGTCTACATTAAATGCAATGCCATTAACGCTGTGACTGAAATACCTTAGCAGCATAGATAAGTTTCTGGACTTTCTGGAGATGGTTTTGTGTGTCTTCTTTGCCTCCTCTTCCATTCTCCTCTCCTCTCCCTGCTGTCCCATTGGACGTCTCCTTCTCTCCCCCTTCCTCACCTTCCTCTTCCTCCAGGTCTGAATCCCAACCCTTCATCCTCAGCAGCCGATCTGTCAAGGACTGAAAGGATAAAAATATTTGATATCAAAATCATTTCTAATGACACAAAGAAATGTAATGGAATCTCTTGACTAAAATTCATATTTTAAATCAATTTGCAGTCTTTCTTGCAGTGGTTTTTGAGATATGTGCAATATTTGAACCCTAGTTTTTATTTGAAAAAAATTAATTATACTAAAATTAATACCATTATACGCTCATCCTTGTTGGTCACATCCTGCAGCATCCCGCTGTAGGCGACCTCGTACCGGCTCATCTCAGCCTCCAACTCACTCACTCTTTCTGCCCAGCCCTCCACCTGCTGCCTCAACTGCAGACAGAAAGACCCAGGCAGAGAAGCAAAATGATGGTGTAAGGGATGAGAGGGAATATGGGCAGGGGGGGAACGTGGGGAGGGACAAAGATAAATAATATGCCATAAACAGATATTTTTAATAATTCTACATACATGGATTACAAAGAGTTCACATAGAAAACCACAAATACAATTAAGTATGTGATTGGATGGACTGAATACAAACAAACTGGCAAAGCAGTATTATAAAACTTTCATTTCAACCATGCAAAAGCAAAACCGCCCCATTTGCTACCATGTACAGTATTTTTTGGTGTCTATATATGTGTGTGTGTGTGTGTGTGTGTGTGTGTGTGTACAGCATCCTACCTGAACGTTGCTCTCCTGCAGCAGTGTGTTCTCCTCTCCAGCCGTTTCCAGATTCCTCTGCAGTCTGTCGCTGTTCATATTATACACTTTCAGAGTGGTTTGTGCCTAAAGTAAAAGAGGAAGCAATAATTTCATATGAAGACCGGGGCAAAGGAGGAAAAAAGATGAAGCGGTAAAGGAGATGGCAGAATGTGAAAGAATTAACCCAAAGCTTAGGTAATGGAGGACTGCACCTGCTCGTCCTGTGACTGGAGGTCTTTGGTTTCTTCTTCAAATGTTTTCATGTTCTCTTCAAGCACTGCTAACTAGAAGGATAACCAAAAAATAATCCACTGTATCAGTATCACACCCCTGCTAGGGATTTTCATCAATTATAAATGTAGTTGTTACAGTTGATTGTAGTGTGTGTGCTCCTACCCTCCTTTCTTGCTCTATCCTATGTTCTCTCTGTTGTTCCAGTTGATCCTTCAGTTGCTCAAGATCTCTCTCCAGCTCCCTTTTAACATGTCCCAACTGTCTGGTTTTGCCCTGGAGGAACAAGAAAGATGTGTTCAGGACACTCCTTCAAGTAAGACTAAAGAGTGAGAGAGTGTGAAGTCAACCTGAAATGTCAGATCCTAGTGCCAAAATGTCATAAGTCATCGTTACAAATTTGGTAAAGTGTTGTTGTTAAATGTTCACACGTGGTGTTTATAATGAATTTCACCTGATTGTTTGTCAGTCCAGTTGCAACTTAACTGTTTTGGTTCATTCTTTGAATAATTTTCAGCTGTAGCAGGCAGTTGTTTTCAGAGAAAAAACAAACTTAAAAACCCACTGTACACTACCTGCACAGCACCAAACAGCTGAACGACACAGTTAGCATTTAGCTTGTGAAGTGTGTCACAGTGCAGAGCCATATGCTTCCCTCAAGAGTTGGTGGGGACCAAAAGCAGAGACTGAATGACATTCACCATGTAGCCAATAACACAACACTTCATGAATACTAATGTTATTGCATAACTTCTGGGTGTGTAAATAAGTAACTGTTTGCTAACAAGATCACCATAACAGGTTTGACTTAAATGACATTATTGGGCCACTTGTGGAAAATGCAAACAGTAATATACAAAAAAAATCTCTACAGTTGTTGGGTAAATCATTTAAAACATTCAAAGGATTCAAAAGATGACTGACTGATTTACAAAATACATCTTATGAACAACAATTAACTTTTAGCAAAACACCAAGCATAAGTCTGTTGTTTAGCAGTGTGGTTCTGTTAATACTGTTTTCTCTCTGCCTTACCTCTAGATGTTCTGTCTTTTGAGTTTGGGCCAAGACACCACTGTCCCTCAATGAGCTCTCCAAGTCGTCATGCTGCAAATGACACATAATAAGGACATAAATATGAGTATGTTTAAAATTACATTTGTGAAGTGTCTGCAATTACTTTGAGATGAGAGAGTTTCTGCTTCTTGATCGAACCTCAGATAACATGCGTAAGACTTGTATCTTAAAATTCACATTTTCATTTCACACAATGAAAATCAAAACAAATTTAGCAGACAGGCAGGCTCTGCCTCTAGTCAGTCATCAGTCAGCATCGACACGAGTACCAACCTCTTGTTGACATTTGCTGAGAGTTTCAAGGACTTTACACTTTTCATCCAGCAGCTGTGCAATCTGCTCAGCCATCCACCGCTCTCTACCTGGAAAAAGAGAATACAAAACCTATAAACACATTTAAAATATTTCTCATTTGTTTCTCAAACATTTTTGCTTAATGAGTTAATATAACGTGTGCAGAGAGAGGTTTAACTGGCAGTAATTAGATGTATTAATTTTACTTTTGTCAAATCATAAAAATTTTGTATTAAGAAATAAATAGTGAGAACTTACTTCGATACATTCTGCTTTTGACCTATCAAGAAAGGATAAGAAAAAAATGATAGAACAAGTAGTCATTAAAGGGATCAATGTTAATTAATAATTAATGTTTCAACTAACAGTACCAGAACAAATTCATATACTGTAAATATATAAAATCTTTTTAATATCGATGTATATATTCATGGAAATGTACTTACAGAGCTATAACATCTACAGGTGAACAGCAGCATTGTCATGAACCCCAACAGGCCAGTGATGATGACCGGTTCCCATGGCACCCCGTACAGGTCTGGCCCGGGTCTGATGTCATCAGGCAGTGACGATACAACCTGAAAGAAGAAGAGAGATCAGTTTAGTCTCGGTAAAGCAGGTCTTAATGAACATATTTTAAAAGACTTGTTTGATCCTTTTAAGCTTGGGAGCAAATTTGGTTCACTCTTTTTAACTTTGTAGATTATACATAAAGGGATATTCATAATAAACATTAGGATCAGCTCCATAGTACTGCATGGACTCATCAGTAATCACGATACATTGACTAAGTGGCAATTAATAGAAGAGTTAGAACAGTTTGGTATGTTCAGAAAATTACAATACTGTAATGCAGCCTCTAAAACCAAAAAAAGACAACACTTATGCCATATCAGGATACAATGATAGCCAAAATCTAAGACGATTTCTGGTCTCATATCATGCTACTGAATACCAGTATATCACCCAGTCATACTGGCCTGCGCAGTTGTTCTAATCAAGACATTAGACACCCACAAAACAGCTTTTTCTACAGTAGGTAGGGTTATGCTAATTACATTTCAAAAAGGAACCAAACGATGTTTTTAATTTCAATCTTTGAGCAATTGTAACATTCTAATATCTTATAACTGAATGTATGTAACAAGTGTAAGTTAGCTGGTATTGCAGACAGTTAGCCTCGACTATTTATTAAGAAACAAAATGAAAGGATGGAGAGCTGTACTAGTAGATTAATGCCTGCTACAAGAGGAATTCCTGCCAGATTTTGTCAACGTTTAGAAACAGCAGGGAAGCACAACAACACCTGATTTGACGTTACTATCAATTAGCTAGCTAACTATTACAAGCTAACTCTATGAGGATTTACAGACATCTCAAAAACAACATAAAATGTTATTGTATTCTTGACAGCTGGTTACCAGCATTGGCAGGACACACGTGGTAAAACACAAGTTGTACAACATTAAAAGATGTACTCATCAATAATACTGAGCTGTTTTCGACAGCTTGACAAACCGTTACGTTGCCAACTGTGAAGGCTAGTTGGGAAATGCTAACGAAACCTGCCACATAACGTACATCCTTCACTTTCTCCACGGCGATACTGTAGTAAGCCTCCGCCGTCGCCTGAAACTCGACCGCTTTGCTGACCAAGGGGTCGCTTGTCGTATGTTCCGCCATTTCAGATGTCTTTCATTTGGTTGTTATTTTAGTGGTATCTTCCATTTAAACTGACATTTGGAACCGAAGTTGAAGCCATCAACCGGGTTAGCGGCGATTTCACATCCTCCTATTCACAACACCGACGCTCCAGAGTGGACCACGTCACGTTGTACGTCGTAGGAGGGGAGGGGGTACTGGATTCTCTCTACGAGCTACTCGTAAAGATTATACTAGACTTCTATTGTTTAGTAAGTTAGTAATACGACATACATACTATATATGAAGAATTAAAAAATAAATATACAGTGACTTGAGCATTCATAGACTCATTTGGATATAACTACCCCCGCCCGCATAAATGGTTCAGTCGCAACGTCACCAATTGTAAAATGCCACACTGGCACATCGGAGCGCTTTCAAAGTGACACCAAAAGAAACAGGTGTCACTAAACTCAGTGGTGTATTTTCATGTTGACTTTGATAATCCCGAATAATTATTATAATTATTTCAAACACATATAATACACATAAACACAAAGAAGTATGTTTAAAAAAAGATATTTCTGGAGCACCGTACGGCCATGTGTCACTTGTGTTGAGTTACGGCCGCTGGCTTAATAACAAGCTGTTAAGTAGGACACAGGTGAAGACTTGACTCAGTCTGACGTACAACTTTCACTAAATGTTTCAAAAGGTACTACTCACCAAACTAGCCTCATTTTCGTCCATTTGAAACAACACTATTACAAGCCTTCTCAAAACATTTGAAACAATTTAACCTTAGAAGAGCAAGTGGATTGCCAGCTGGCTCAATGTGTGTAATGGAGCCAGCAGCACTGAGGAATGTGAGTGGTGTTGACGGAGCCAAGCTGGTTTGACAGCTGAGACGTAGGCAAAGATCAACATGTCACAAGTTCAGTGTCTTAAAGAACCAGACTCCACAGTACATAGGTACTTAAAGAACAGCTGTATGCACCACTGACGATGTAACAGAGCTTATTAACTTAAGTTAATTATGCATCCAGAGGCAACAAAAGATGCCCTATAAGCCTACAAAATTAACAAAAACAGCCATGCACACATGTCCTGTGACCCTCTAAGTTACTTGACAAAATATGTTGCAAGCTGTTTTGATCATAGTCATCATATTTAGACCTACTAAAAGAGGGAAAAAAGTGAATTAACATAATTGATTTCATAAATTAGATGTTTTTTCTTTACATTTGTTCCTTCTTAGTTGGGAAAAAGTGTCCTCATGTTGTTTAGTAATGGTGGGAATTACCAGAGGCCCTATTGTTGTGATAAAAAAAAATCTGCAACATGCTAAGTGTTGCAATAACATATATTACAATATATTGTGATTTTTTAATTTTCTGTAAAAAAAAAAAAAAGCAAATTATGACCCCACAGGAAAATTTTTGGCAACATCTGTTTTATATAATAAGATAAAGTTTTCAGTCTGTTCATCTCACTTCAATCATTTTCATTGCAGAAAACTAAGATTGTCAAGCAGACTGACTGTCCAACACTGTCACAAAAACGTACCAGTCCTCCTGACCATGACCTCTGCTAACCTCCCAGCAAAACAGCCAGCACCATCGAATGGGCTGAAAAAGCAACTGATTTTATTATTCTACCATCAAAAGGTTTAATTCACATTTGGAATATCAGTCATTTATATAATAAAAGATCAGTACTTGGCGTCTATGTATTGATACAATGTTGCCATGCAAAATATTGCCATGCTGTAACCATTATTTTAGGCCTTTTATGCCTATATATACCCCGATTATGCATCCATGTCAAACACACTGCGCTTATCTCTGTAAGTTGAATTTAATGGTGTTAGAAACAAACCTGAAAGAGGTTACAGACTGAAGAAAAATAAAACGTGCTGTAATGTGAAGTTACACTTACGGCTTAGATCATTTAGAGATCATTCAACATGGATTTCAATCAGCTGATATCTCTTCATACCTGTACAGTCAGCCAAACGAGGAGCTCCTGCACTGCAAGGATATGAGTGGCTGAGTCTTCAGTGACCTGATGAACAAAATCCAGACTTTGTCTCATTATCCCTGGACCTAGGGTTGCAAACATAATCGGATTAAAAATACAAGCTTTCCTCCTTTGTAACAATATTAGCAATACAATATTATTAGACTTCAACACAAGATTTTCTGTTTATGTAATAATGAGTATTGTAAAAAAAATAATAATAATATTCTGGCCAGCTTGTTATCTTGTGTGTCACAGGAGTGAGGGTGCAGCAGGTTGAGTAGTGCTCGTCCTCATATGTTACTGCTTAATATCTTTATATCATCTTTTAATCCTTCTTGATTAAGGCATGCTTGAATCATCCATACCTTCCAGAGGCTGTGGCGGGTCGAGGGGCACTCTCTCTTCTTCACTTCTTTTTTCCTTCTCTCCTCTTTTCTCATCCTCAGTTACTCCCTCTTTTCCCATGCCTCCATCCAGTTGTCCATCATTCTCTTTAAACATTCCCAGCCATTCATCTCTTGGATTGATGTTATCCAGGCCTACAGAAGAAAAGGAAGAGAATTTTGTCTGAAAAAATTACTCAAACAGATTAATCAATTATCAAAATAGTTGGTGATTAATTTGATAATTGGCAACTAATTGATTAGCTGATTAATAGTTGCACCTCTAAAGTCAAGCCCACACTAAAATCAAAATATTAGATGAACTAAAAGGTCCAGTGTGTATGAATTATAGGTATTTATTAGTGGAATGTGGCAGAAATGTAATATTCATTAGTATGTTGTCATTAGTCATCTGAATATAAGATTCCTCGTCTTTTTGTTACCTTAGAGTGAATTGTTTTTATCTACAGAAGGTACAGATCCTCTTCCATAGAGGCCCCCATGTTTCTACAGTAGTCCAGAATGGACAAACCAAACACTGGCTTTAGAGAGGACCGTTCACATTTTTCATGAGTTTTGAGGCCACCATAGATTCTCCTGTGTGCTAGGAGGGGGAGAGTGAGGCGACGTGATTGCAATCTGCAACCTCACCACTAGATGCCACTAAATTCTACACACTGGTCCTTTAAAGTATCACTACTATCAGGCTTGAGCTTTGAGGCCATGTACACAAAAATACCTTGATGGTTTGTGTTAGTCGTGTCTGATTTTCTTGTGTTGAAAGTCTCTCTCACTCTTGCCAACAGCATTTCTAGCTTCTGAAGTGCGATGAGTGTGCTGGTTCTGTGTTTGTCCTCCTGTGGTGCATCTACAAGTCTCACGCCGGGAGCGACCAGCGTCTCCCTGTGATGATGCAGGAGTCTTTCTACATCCGACAATATGGATTCATCGTGATCAGAGTTGTCGTTCAAGGTTTCTGAGCTTCCTAAAATGTAATCCAAAAACTGGAGCTTGTGTCGCCCAAAGAGCTCTGTCAAAATAGTCATCTCATCTGGGCTCATGTGTGCAAGAAGGTTCTTGTAATGTTTGGAGAGGGTTTTTGTGTTTGGAGACAGAGAACTGGTGAGAGAATGGGCCTGCATCAAGGCTGGAGACGATGTCTGGATAAAGGGAGGAGTAGAAGGCTCCAGCTGTTCTTGTGACTGAGCCATGGGAGCATCTGTGTGCAAATCTTGACCGTATACCTGAGTTAAATCCACAGCTGAATCTGCTGTCAGGGTGGTTTGTGCCTCGGATGTTTCATCTGTGTTAGAATCCAAACTTGGAGCAGATTCTGTGGATTCGGCGGCAGGTTTTTGGTTGAAATAGCTAAAGGCGTTCTTGAAAAGGCCAAATGCCCCTCTACTTTCAGCTTCTGCTGGGCCTTTATTGTCACCATCAGACAGAAGTGAAGAACCAGCTGGATGCTGAGACTCCTGTGGAACAGCTTGTTCAGATATCGCAGGGTCACTTGATGAAACTGAACTTTCGGTTCCTCCCTCGGCCATGAATTCAGCTGTATTACCATAATTTTCATTCACCCTCACATCATCGGGCTTCACGTTTATCTCCCTCTTTTCCATATCAGTGTCCTCCTCTGCGTTTATCTTATCCCCAGAGTGTGTTTGCTCTGTTGAAATCCCATAGCTGCTAGTTTTACCATCTTCCAGCAGAAAATCATCATCAGAAAAGTCATCATCTTCTTTACTCTCGGCTGTTTGATCAACTAAAATGTGACCAGGACGGCTGTTTTGGCCACTCTCACCTGAGTAAAGCAGATCCTTGTCTGATGTCGGATTAACTCCCAAAGCATTAAGATCAGAGATGCTGTTAGCGTTGCTGCTTTTGACGTCTTCAGTCATAGTTATATCTGATTCACTGTTTTTCTTCTCCCCCTGTTCTCCGATCCCCTCATCGTTTCTTTTTTCCTCCTCCTGTTTTCTATCCTCATCTTTCTCCATGCTCTGAAACTGTACTGTCTGACTCACTCCTGTCCCGTCTGCTGATATTTGGTCACTGTCAGTCACTGAGTCATCTATTGAGTTCAATCCATCCACAGAATCATCTCTGTCCCTCACAAACCCATCTTCGCTGGATTGAGGACAAAGCTCATTTGAACATTTTGGGTTCCCCTCCTCTTCCACCTCCTCTTGTTTTTTGTTTTCCTCCGGTTTCTTTTCTTCCTCCATCTGTGGGGCTTCGGTCTCTGTCTGTTCAGCCTGTGTGGACGTTTCCAAGCTTTTCTCACCCTGTCTCTCTTTCTCAGTGCTATCAGACTCTGGCCTGTCGACGTCTTTTTGATGGTGAGGTGAAGAGTGGAGGCCGTCTTCCATCCCGGCCTCAAAAACAGATGACTGCACTTGTTTTTCTTCATCCTCTTTCTCCGTTCCCTTTATTTCTTCCACCTCCTTAAACTCCTCCATTCTCTTCTGTTCTTGTTGTTTTAACTCTTCCTCATCTTTATGTTTTTCCTCTTGTAACTCCTCTATCTTCTGCTGTTTTTCCTCTTCGTTTAACTCCTCCACTACCTCCTGCTTCTCCTCTCTGTTTAGCTCACCCACCTCCTCTTGTTTCTCCTCCTTTGTCTCTTCCATCTCATATTTTTTCTCCTCTTCCTTTGCCTCTTCTTCCTCACCCTGCTCTTCCTCTTCCTTTAACTGCTCCTGATTGTCCTCTTTTAACTCCTCCACCTCTTCCTGCTTTCTCTTCTCCATTAACTCCTCTGCCTCCTCCTTCTTTAACTCCTCTATCTTACCCCCTAACTCCTCATGCTCCTCGTGTTTCCTCTCTTCCTTTAAGTCCTCCACCTCACCCTGCTTTTCTTCATCCACCTCATGCTGCTTTTCCACTGTCTTTATCTCCTCCACCTCATTTAACTTCTCCTGTTTCTCCTCTTCCCTTGACTCTTCTGTCCCCCTCTGCCTCTCTTCTTCCTTTGACTCCTCCACTTCCTCTGTCTCTGTTTCTTTCTCAGCTCCCTTCAGCACTTCTGCATCACCATCACTTTGTTGAGAAGAGTCCTGATCTGCATCTTCCTCCATCTGTGTTTTGCTCTCACTCATGGTAAATATTGTTCTGTTCTCCTCTGAGGCATTTGCAGACATGATTTCAGCAGCTGTATCAGTAGAATCAGATGTTCCAAACTCTGCAGAGCTGCCCTCCACAGGGTGCCCCTCTCCCTCCTGGCCTAACTCACCCTGATGTGTCTCTTCTTCTGCCAGTGAATCTGATTTATCAACACTGTCTTCTTCGCTGTGAGCGGGTTCGCTCGGCTCCTCGACTGTGCCTGATACGCCTCCATCAGTTGTGAAAATGTCTCCGTGATCTGTCTCTGTGTTATTCCCCTCACCTTCATTAGCATCACCACTAGCACCCATTTTAGCAGAAGTATCAGTGGATTCTTCTGTGTTGTCAGTCTGATTTAGAATCTCAGCCCTTTGCTCCACCACGCCCTCTGTTTTGTCCTCTTCTGCCTCACTTAAGTCGGGCTCTAAGTTGATGTCAGATTGTGTCAAAAAACCCTGATCCTTTGCGTTTTCTCCTGGCTCTCTGATGTTATCCTCATCCACATTTTCTATTGTTTCGGGCGTCTGATTATCTTTACCCTCCATTTCTGTAGATCTTTCCCCATCTAGTGCATTTGTCTCCTTCTGCTTAACATCTAAAATGTCATCCTCCGTTTCTTCTTCACTGCCCGTTTGAAAAAAACTGCTGAGCACCGACGACATTAAACCTCCAGCCTGGGACTTTTCCTCTGACTCGGCCTGAGGAGAAGTATCTGAAGTATCTCTATTACTGTTAGACACCGTCTCTGTCTCTGATGGGACATTTTGGTCTTTTGGAATTCCTCCCATCTTTGATTTGTCGATAGTTTCTGTCCTCACCTCCTCTGTCAGTGCAGCTTGTGATTGACTGGTGTCTACATTCTCTGAGCCTGTTAGTTGTTCTTCTGTCTCCTTAAAACCACTTCCTGTACTCTCATCAACTTCACTATTGTCTTTTCCATAGCCTAACATGTCCCTGACCCCCATATCAAACCAAGAGTTAGACGCTGGCTGTTCTTTCTCCCCCTGGACTGTCTCTTTGGCCTGTCTGTCAGGCTCCTGATTGGTCCGGCCAAACCCCAGGGTGTTTGACAGTCCATTTCCCAGCCAACCCAATGTCCCCATCTCTTCCTTCTCTTCTTTATGTAATTGACTGCCCTCTAAGTCCAGAGACATCCTCCTACTCCTGAATGTCTCTGCTGGCTCTTGTTCTTTATCATTTTCTCTTTCTTCATCTTTTTCTGTGGGTTCATCCGTTTCTTTCTCCCCTCCAAAGCCGAGCCACCCAGTCATGCTTGAAGTGAAAGAATTAGCTCTTTCTTCTTCTCTGTCTTCCTCCTCTCTACCGTCCATGACTTCATCTGGGTTTCCTCCTCCTCCCAACCCCTGCCACCATGTCACTGAAGAAGTGAAAGAAGTTTCTTCGGCCTGCATCTCTTTTTTCTCATCTTTTTTCTCTCCTCCAGCCAAATTTCCAGGTTCTTCTTCCTCTGTAGAGAGACCTAACCATCCTGTCACTGAAGAACCAAGCCAGGGAGAGGTAGCAGACCCACCTTGTTTGTCGGGAGACTCCTGTGCTTCCTGGTGAGTCCCAGCAGCAGCGTCACCGGCATTTTTGCTTTCGTCCTCTTCTGTTGATGTGCCATCAGCTTCCTGTGCTGAGGCCAGAGGTTCTGTGGGGACGTCTGCAGATGTTGAAGAACTTTCCATATTTGCGTCATCTGTGTGTGGAAGAGTTTGGGTGGTTTCTGACTCCGTGTTTTGGATTTGCTCATCAACATCATAATCATCATCATCAGTGTCCAGATGACCGGAGTCAATGATATGACCAAACTCATCTATACAGAAGAAATCAGATTCCTGAATGAAGAGAGAAAATTAGACACTTTAATACAGATTCAACAAGTACTCATTCAGGGGGATGTAACAATACATCAAATATTGTGATATAGTGATAAAAAAAAATGTCCCAAGACCATACTGTACATACTACATGGTTAATTATTTTATTTTATTATCTTTACTTTATTTCATAAAAGACATGCTGTGCAAACAGATTTATAGTTTAACAACTACATTTCTCATGTTGTCATTTTTCTTTGTTTTGTTAATATTGGGCTAAATATAGTATCATCATATCATGGACTCTTAAAATCATGGAATGATCGTACATGGAGTTTTTGATATTGTTACATCCCTTGTAAATACTATACAATATAACAGTATGCAAGTTAACTAAATATGTATTCTATTAATTTACAGTCTCTGATAGTTATTATTAAAGTATGTTTTGTTCAAAGCCTCTACTCTCAAGGGATACAGAAATCAAAGACTGTTTACCCGTGTTTCCACTACTTTCTCCATAGCTGCATAAACCTGCTCCTCTCGCACTGCATCCTTTGGGAAATGACCAAACTGTTTATCGATCTGAAAGGAAAAGGAAACAGAGCAGCAATCAGTTCTGTATAGCAACAGCAGCAACGTGGAACAGTGCTAAGAACCAAAACTGTCTGTATTATAATTAAGACTAATCTCTTCAGCCTAGACCATGAGATGAGCGACTGATTGTATTGAGTACGTTATTCACTACATTCTGCTTTAAACACAGAGGAAGACAGGGAAAGAGATGGAGGTGTCAGACTCACACTGCCTGCCCACAGGTCCTCCCTCTTTCCAGTCAGTTTGTGGTAAACAAAGATGGTGTCTCCTCGTTTGAAGTTCAAGAAACGGCAGTCTTTACCATGGTGGTCCTTGGTGGCCTGTACTCTGCTCATCAGGCCTACACACACACACACACACACACACACACACACACACACACACACACACACACACACACACACACACATAATAGTAAAGAAACAGACACAAAGAGGTAATTTAAATAAAAGATAGGTTATATAAATGAAAAAAAAATCATAAAGACAGCTTTTAAAATTTTATATATAACTCCATTATATATAAACTAAGTGTATATCATAAATTAGAATAATATATTAATAATTTAGGACTTACTTTCACACTCAGAGTCTCCACAGATCTTGTAGTCAGACAACAATCCCAGATTTAAGTGAGGTAAAATCACAAAAAACAAGCCTGTACCCCACAGGATTTTGCAAGTCTGTGAAACAGCCATCATTCTTGTTCATTAAACACGAGTGCATCAAGAGAAAATGTCCATAATGGAAGGAAATAACTCTGGCCAGTTGTGCTGGCAAGTGGACATTGCCTCTAAGCTGTTGCTGTCATGAAGACTCAATAGCAAATGAGAGAGTTGAGATAAGATATAAGGCCAACATAAGGGATAATCATTAACACCAAAGGGCTGCTTGCAATACAAAATATTATCTGGTCACGGGTCAAAGGTTTTATTTTATTTTTAATGGTTGAATATTAGAGGAAAAAAATCACTGTGAAATAAAAAAAACAAACAAACATGGTCATGGGTAAATGTTTTGACATGTTAAAACGTGGACATTTTGTGGACTTAGGCCTTTGTCCAAGAGTACCTGGCTACATGTCTAGAAGGGAACCCTGGATTTGCGAAAGACCTCGCGAGAGTAAATATTTTGACCCAAACCATTTTTTTTTTCTAGTCCTAACAGTGTTACTTGTCCCTAAATCCTGAGCAGATCTTATCCACATTGCTCATCCATTATGAAACACAATTCATTTGTACAATGTGCACAAGGAAAAAACAACGCGTACGAATCTCACGAGACTTTCGGATATCTCCATTCTAAACCAAGTGACGACAAGCTGGCATTCATTACCATGGCAACCAACGCCGCGCACATATACTACGTCAACACTCCGCGACAACCAACATGGCTGCGTAATTTGTGAATAGTTTCACCACCTGTGAAAAATTCATTGTTCATGTCGCAAGAAGAAGTTTCTGTTGTACGTCGGCGCTTTATTCGCACTTGGCAACAACTCAGCTCATATTTAAATAGATTTTAGCTTAAAACTGATACAAAATGAAGTCGGACGTGGAGGAGTTAATGCCGAGGCTGCTTCCCGTTGAGTTTGAGGCCAGTGCAGAGAACTTGGACCTGAACGGACCCCCAAGAAACCCCCAGGAATACCTCCGACAAGTCCAGTAAGTTCATCTCAATCAACTGCTTTTTTTGCACGTTGGGACAGCGGGGAATAGAACTTTTTCACAGCAGCCATTTAACCTGAAATAGTAGCATAAACACGGGTGTTACCAATGATTGTAATTAAGGCTCTGTTCCATTCAGGTCAAGCAGCGCTAGGGGGCTTGTTATTGTGTATGTTGGCTCACTTGAAAAGGCCCTGATACACTAAATGGAACGGGTCATTAATTAGTTTAATTGGTAATAGCTGTGTTTACCTTATTATTTCATATCAATACGACTGTTGTGAAAATGTAGTTTGAACAGAACCTTAATTAATATCATTGGTAACGCCCGTGTTTACAGTCTAGTGTTAAGTCTATTGCAAATATAGTGCACAGTGATGGCAGTCAGAAGGTAGAATTTTACTGTGACAGCAAGCGTTAGAATTCACATTTACACATTTTTTTCGCCGTACATTTGCACCCTTAGCTCAGATGTACTCTACTCATAAAAGATCCCATGCCTGCTAAATTGTAATCATCTTTTGTGGTAAGACTTTTTGTGAGAATAGTGCATCAGTTGAGTTTGAGTTCACTTTGTCATGTGCTTTAATGATGTTTCCTTACCATCAGGTTGGAGGCATCTCTATGTCCAGAGGTGGTGGTTGCTCAGATTGACCCCAAGAAACTGAAGAAGAAACAAACAGTTAATGCCTCTGTGAGTAAATGTACACTGTGAGCCATGTTATTTCAAATAATAATTAAAAAAAATCTACTGCATAAACATACAGTACAGCATCTATCATAATGATCCTTTTGATGCAATTTATTCAATTTGAGTAATTTTATTTTAGGTAAAAAAAAACTTGTTTTTCTGTGGGTATATTTATTATAAATCCCATTTTGGGATGGATATTACAAAGGTTACTTTGAAGTCCTGTGTGGAGATAAAACATAAATATTTTAAAATGAAGGTACAAGTTGAAACAAGCTGGAGTATTTTGTTTTTAAATGAATAAATCAAATCCACTCACTATTTTATTAGTAGTCATACTGCTTTAAAAGTATTAAATGAGCTACCAAGAACACATGTAGAATATTGACAGTAATGAAATTAGGAGGAAAAAATGTTATTAATGTTAAAATGCTGTTTCTTCAATTTCATGAGAACTGTGTCTTCTGTGTTCCAGGTGGCAGGTTGTCATGCTGCTCCAGTGGGTTTCTGCCCCAGTCTCAGTTGGCAGCAGCAGCAAGTCAGTAACTTCTCTGATGTCAGACAGGTAAAACAAATCACACAAAACAACTTCCAAGTATTTATATTTTTTATTGTAGTCCATAAATTCTCTAAAACTAAAGACTAAAACCTAAGGGAAATAATCGTGAAATGTCAACAACCCAAAATTATTCAATTTTGATGATGAAACTAATAAAAACAGCAATTCTCAGCTGGACCGCTGTAACAGGATAGAGTTTGTTTTTGAATGTGCTGTGATGATGCTTCTAGTCAATTATAGAATGAAAGAGGCAGAGAGGTGCTCTGTAAAGGTATGTATGCTCACGACATAATCTGTTTTCAGAATCAGTCTATTTTGGGTTTCTGTGTTTTGCTTTCAGAGCATCACAAAGAACAGGAAACACTGGAGCAGCCAGACTTTGGACAGCAACGTGCTGATGGTGAGGAGACAGCATGGACACAGTTTATTCACTAATTACAAAAGTGTACATTTTTTTTTACCATCCCAGTGGTTTCATTTGTTATAAATTCATTTTAATGTGTGTTTGTCTGTCCCACAGCCAAAGTTAACAGATGAAGAGGGCTGGAAGAGATTTTGTTTAGGAGAGACGGTCTATCTGGGCACTTCGTCCTGCCACACAGATGCTGAGTCAGAGCCAGCCCTGGACTATAGCAAGGTTGTATGACTGTGTGTAAAAAAAACCAAACAAAAAGACTCATGTATTTAACTATTATTCAAATATGAAGAAAATTCCTCAGAAATCTCTAAAACTGTTCAACAGCCACTTCAAAGTAAAACACTAGAGTGTATTGTACAAGTTGTTTTACAGCAGGGTAAATCTAAACAGGCCACAGGTATAATTGTTGCTTCTTCTTGTCACTGATTTGTCTGTGCTCAGGTGGGCTTCCCTCCCTTCCTCAGCATAGTCAGCAGACTGAACCAGGTAAATTACTTCTTCATTTAGACACCGAGTCCACAGTAAACCAGTTAAACAGTCTGATAGTTATGCATTTGTCTTCTCCTCGTCTCTCCACAGTCCACAGTGCTGATGGTGTTGGAGACTCTCATCAGCTGGTTTGAGGAGCACGAGTTTGTTCCACAGTTGGTGAGTTCTCCCCTTTTTTCAATTTCTTGCGAACTCCTCACAAGTCCAATGTTACAGTCACATTTCACTGTTATGTTTTCTCACCACCCAATCTAGAGAGGAAGAACTACTTTTACATTTTGTTTTTGCTTGACCATTCTGATTCACTGCTTGCTTTTTTTTTTTTTAATTTTCTTACTTTCCATGTTTTTCTGCTCGGTGTAATTTAAGTTTGTAGGGTATAACTGTGTCATTTTTCTGTGCTAGGGCCGCTGGTTGTATTCTTTGCTGGCCTGTCTGGAGAAACCTCTGCTGCCTGAAGCCCATTCCTGCATCAGACAGCTGGCCAGGAGATCTGCTCAGCTCCGCAGCACACTGGTAAGATTCAGTTTGTACCACTGCCTGTGTTGCTCTAGTGCTGCCATCCTCTGTGGAGTACTACAATGTGTGTTTTGTTGTGGATTTAAGCAAAGATCTTTTAAATTGCCACTCTATCATTTTGTCTATTCTCGATGGTAAAACCTCACTGCTGTTGCCAAGTGGTGACTTTCCAGAAATAATGAATGGATAATTCACTATCAAACATAAATTCATTATCAGTCAATGCATTTCCATTTCTAAATGATGGAACTATATTTTAATGTAAAGAAGTCACAGCAATATGGTCCTTTTTTTGTCAGATCATTTGATTCTTGTCATATATTAGAGCTGACAGCCTGTCTGTCCTCTTTTCATTACTGCACAGGAGAGTCAGGAGGATGAGAAACTGCCTGCCCTCAACCTGCTCATCTGTCTTGTTGCCAGGTATCTATCACTAAGTCCAAATAGTTTATATTGGTCAGGTCATGTAACACTTTATACAGTCGACAAAAATATAAACGCAACATTTTTGGTTTTACTCCCATTTTTCATGAGCTTTTCAGCACCTCTGCTTGCCAAGATAATCCATCCACCTGACAGGTGTGACATATAGAGATGCTGATTAAACAGCATGATTGTTGTACAGCTGTACCTTGGACTAATGATAATTAAAGCACACACTAAAATGTGCAGTTTGATCTAGAATTAAAAAAAAGACTTTTACTCAGCACTGAACTGAACTTATCCCACTCTGCCTCTAATTTGCTTAGTCTGATATCTATACCCTAACCCAGTGTTTCCCAACCCTGGTCCTCAGGGACCCCTGCCCTGCATGTTTTAGATGTTTCCCTGCTCCGACACACCCGAGAAGCCTGATAATGAGCTGATCATTTGAATCAGCTGTGTTGGAGCAGATAAACATCTAAAACATGCAGGGCTGGGTCCCTGAGGACCAGGGTTGGGAAACACTGCCCTAATCCGTTACTCCTCGTGTCTACACTTAAACTCAACCAATGATGGGAATGAATGCAAGCAAAATATTCATAGTTCAGTCCATTTTTCAAGATAAAACTGCATATTTTAGAGTGGACTTTAATTTTGACAAGTCTAAGGCACACCTGTGCAATAATCCTGCTGTTTAATCAGCATCTCTACATGCGACACCTCACAGGTGGACGGATTACCTTGGTAAAGAAGTGCTCACTAACACAGATTTGAACAAATGTGAGAGAAATAAACCTTTTGTGTGCACAAAAGAAAACTTTTTACTTCAACCAATAAAAAATGGGAGCAAAAACACGTGTTGCATTTACATATTTTTGAGTGTATATCAGGGCTGTCCTCGTGACTGGTTTTCCTACATTTAAATGCGAAGAAAGTAAGAGCTTTAAAGTGTCTGTAAAACATGTCAGACTTGTGTGGTTAACACTGTATGTATGCAATCATGATTGTTACCTTTTGTCTGTTCTACAGATATTTTGAGCAGAATGATCTGGCAGACCAGCCGGAGTGAAGACAGGGTTGAACTGTAGTGACTGATATCAAAGACATTAAGAAGGAATATGATGTAAACCTTCTTACTGATGCAGCATTCAGACAGCAGGTTCTGCAGTCAAGCAACACGACACTTATGGACAACTGAAGATGGAGGCTCTGTCAAATTAAATCAGAGGAGAGAAGCGAAAGTGCACACAACCCTGCAGGGGGCCGTGGTGGTTCTGCATGTCGTGATGAAATGACAGAACTGGATCATGAACTCACAACTGCAAGTGATTTGACAACTTGAATGGACCTCTGCTGATACAACGGGACAGAAGCCAAAGCAGTATGACGACAATTTTTGATAAGTGCAGCTTTTTATTTGTGGATTTACTGAGGTTTAAGTGTGTTAAAATGCAAGATTTGTGTATTAAACAGTGATGATTTGTAGAATAACTACTTGTGTGGTTGTCACATGTTAAAGCTTCAACAAAATCTTGCATAAAGTTGCCAGTATGGGTACTCCAAATAAGGCTCCATGTCCAGATTGAAATATTTGCAAGCACACAAGCACTGCACATATCATCCACCAGGACATATAGACATCCAGCAAAGCTTTCAATTGTTTCAGAGTAATGACCCACCAAATGCAGGTTACTAACTGCCTTCACTAGTGATGCATAGATATTTATTGTACCAAATATTAGCTTCAGTTTTCCTAAATTTGCAGAATGAGAAAACTGTAGATTAAAGAAACACTTAGTCTCAAGATGCAAGTCCTTTTGAAATAATACAACTAAGAAACACATTTGAACAAAAAATTAAAATTCTTATGTCAGCTTCTTAAATGTCTATTTTCTGGTTTCTTTACTTCCCTGTTAAATAATTTCAGAGTGTCATTATTTAAGCATTTTAGCACCTTAACAATACCGTGACTTATCTTGATACAAAATGTTCATCGTTCCGTCTCTAGTTGAATCTTCAATTCAAGTGGAAAAAAAACACCACACATTTACACTAATACCTCACCTTTTATTTGTAGTTTGAAGTATATCAGTGGTACAAAAAAATGGAAAAACATTTTCAAAACCCAGAATTTGAGCAAATCACACGTGCCCACGTCATGAAGATAGAAGGGCCTTGACAGCGATCAAATGGCAGATATAAATGAGGATCCACAGCGTTGTCACATCAACTTGAAAACACAACTACTGTACGTTCATGGTTACTGCCTCAATAACCAACAATACCCCCACCAGCCTCTGGCATCATGATGAAGAACTAAACAAAACATCCAACACCATCCTTTCATCGTGCTACAAAGACCTTTTAAAAAACCCAAATACCAAGCTGAAGAGAAATCATTTGGATTTAAAATGACTAAAATTAGTCTTGTCTGAAACGCATTTATTAAGGTGTCCTGCCGAATACTGACAAAATGTCCAGTTCACTTTGCTTTTACCAAGACAAAAGGATGGAGGACAATTAGATCCAGTCATCCACTGTTTCATTTTAGTTTTGACGATGTATAAATCCTACAGAGGACAAAATCCTCCTACATTAAAACTTCAACAGGCCTTTATGTAGCACTTCTTGGGAAAGTGAAAGTTTAAAAACTCTTCATCTCATGTAAATAGTTTGGTTTATTTTCCCTCAGTGTTTTCCTGTGTTATAAGAACCACATTAGCGTCTCTTGTCCTTCCTGTCTCTATCTTTATCCCTATCGCTGCGGGATGACCTGCTCTTCCCTTCCTCGCTCCTCCTCTTCCTCCTCTCCTTGGATCCCTTCGAGTCCCTCCCTCCTCCGCTACTCCCTCCTCTCTTGCGGTGACTCCTCTCTTCTCCCTTCTTCCTGCCCCTGTCTGACAGCCGCCTCTTGCGCTTGCCGCTGTCTCGGCTGCGGCTCCGGCTGCTGCTGTTGGATGATGAGGACGAGGAGGATGATGACGATGAAGATGAGCGGCTGGATCCGGAGGATGAGGAGGAGCTTCCGCTGGAGGAGGAGCCGGAGGAGGAAGAGGAGGAGCTGTTGCTGTGGCTGCGGCCCTTCCTCGGCTCCTTGTCCTTCTTCCTCCCTCTGCCGCCATCCTCTTCCTCCTTAGAGGGTGCAGGGGTGGTGCTTTGAGCCTCTTTGGACTCTGTAAGCTTTTGGGGAGATTCCTCCCCTTTCTCCTCAACAGCCAGGGTCTCAGCTGCTGAGTCCTGCTCCCCAAGGCCAGGGATGAGGAGCCCCTGCGCAGGGACGGTGGGGGCAGTTTGAGACCCGTGACCCTCAGAAGACCCCTGAGCAGCTGGTTCCTCTGTGCTGTGGCTAAGCTGCGGCTGCTCACTGGTGTCCACAGCTTCCCGAATGGTTTCAGTGGGTTCAGAGGACGGCGCGTCCTGCATCTTCTCATCCAGGTGGTCTGTGGGCTCCTGTTTACTCTCCAATTCCCCCTCCTCTTCCTTATTCCTGTCCTTCTGCTCTATTCCCCCCTCCACTTCCATCTCCTCTGACTCTGGACTGGCCTCCTTCTCTCCCTTCTCTGCCCTGTCCTGCCTGTCTTTAAGCCCCTCCTCCTCTACCTTCTTCTTCTCCTCACTCAACTCCATCTTCTCCTCCTCATCTTCCTCCTCCACCTTCTTCAACACATCCTTCTCCCTCTCCTCTACCTCCTCTTTCTCCTTCAACTTTCTGTCCCCCTCCTTCTCTTTCTCCTTCTCCCTCTCTCTCTCCTCCTCCTCATCTTCCTCCTCCTCTTCCTCCATCTCTGTAACCCCCTTGTTACCTGTCACTTTGACTACCTGACCTGCGGGCTTACCCTCCGCTGGATGGTCCGTCCCTGTTGCTGCCGTGTTGCCATCCTGGTCGCGGTTCGGCTGTCGCCGGGGGCGGGACTCCATCTTGCTGAGGTGTTCAGCAAAAGCCTCACACCTCTCCTCAAATATGGCTGTGCAGAAAACAATACACAGAAGTTAGAGAGCAACTGACACTAAATTGTTTTCTCCTGAGGGATTCCATAGGGACTGGGAATCTTTGGAGGAATTTGAGTGTATTTACACCACAGGGATCAGTGTGTGAATTAAGTTACAGGGACATGGAAATTTTTGGAAAAAATCTAATTGCGATTATTTTGATTGAAAAACACATTAAAATGACTGATTTTTTTTTGCAGAAATCTGTACAAACTGTAAATACAATCAAATACAATCTGATGTGCAGAACAGGACATCTCTGCCTTACAAAATACATTCAATTTCAAGTTTTTTGACACATTTTGCCTTTAACAAGTATTGCACCGCCTGTGATTGGAAAATTGCAGAAGCCATATTGCAATTTCGAAAAAAAATTGGACTAATTGTGCTGCCCTAATTTTAACCCCTAAAAAGTCCCTTTCCAAAAATACAGCAACTTTGGGACTTGCAGTGCTGAACATGTTTGATTTACCAAGTACTCACTCACAACCATATTTATCTGCACTTGCAAAAGGGTCTGTTTTTTGTTCATCAACACATAAACATGGATCTACAGAAGAAAGCACATGACAGATGGACTGATGGCAAAGTCCAGGTCTGATTAAGCATTTATGTTGAGGATGAAATAATGCCTGTCCATTGCGTTCAAAGGCGTCAACATTATTTTATATTCATGCAAAATAAAAATAAGAAAAAAGTATTGATGAAAAAAAGCCATTTTTATCCATCAGCTGACTAATTTCTTTGGTGGTCTTTACTACAGTGGAGTTAACAATAGGCTGAGGAAGTTTTTAGTTAACTGAGAAGTAGTTCCTAGGACTAAGACTAAAACTTCTCAGTACTTTGAGTGTAAACACAGCTTAGGTGACTGGACAAACATCTCGTTATAAAGATTTAAGAAGCAAATATATAATCTACTGACCATTTAGTTTCTTGGTGGACTCATCGAGGAGTTTCTGTGTGGCGGAGCACATTTTTCCAGGCAGGTAGAAGATATGAGGCTTGGTCTTGGTACGAATGTATTTCACCAGACGATTGTTGTGGCTGGTCCACTCCTCTTGCTGTCAAGTAAGAAATCAAAAGGCTTTATGAAATTCAGGTTAAGTACAAACTTTCCATCACATCTGGTTTATGCACAATCAAAACAAAACGTGTTTTGCACATAATCTACACTGGATGGCACCATACTGATATGAAATCTACGCATGAATTTTATCAATCACTTAATCCCAAAGGCCGACAACCTGTCAATGGCACCAATAAACAAAAAACTGATTTGAAAATTTTAACAGCCGGTAGATATTCCAGTCACCCATCCAACTCCTTCATTTTCAGTTTTCAATGTCTCTTGTTTCTACTGTCATCAAAATGATGTGAAGTATCGTCTCACCAGCTGAGCCAATTCCACTTTCTGTTCCAGGAGTCTCAGCTCAGTCTGTTTGGCTCTTCTCTCCTCAAACAGCTCCCTCTTTTCGGTCTCCACCTTCTTTCTCTCCGCCTCAGCCTGAACCTCGAGCTTCTGCTCGATCTCTGTACGTCGCTTTTGCTGTCAAGGCAAAAGCAACAGATGGACAGAGACAGGATAAAGGAGAGAAAGAGTTAGAGGAAGATAAACAGCTGAACCAACATTAAGTAACTGCCTAACTTGTTGTTAACCCCCCAAAAGTTCAACCTTATCAGTCTAGTTTCAGCAGCTAAAAAAACATGATCTAGTATGTGCTTTATTATATTTCAGGGGCGTTTTTGTCCTTTGCCTTGTTGACATTAGTCAACCTGTAGAACTCATTAAAAATCCTTAATGTACCTCAGCTGACTACTCAGGAAGTGGATTTGTTTTGCCTGTCCTCCTAAACAACAGTCTGCTCAACAATCTATTAATATGTGACAGATTTCCTCACCTTCTCTGTAGAAACATTTGACTCCTGTTTGAATTTTTGCAGGGTTCCCATCAGCAGGCCGAACATACGCCGATTCCTAAACAAGACAACAAACCCACCATCAAGCACAATTCAAAACTGTTTCATGATTAATATAGACCTTTAGTTTCAGTTCTGTTCTGGCTTTTCCTTATTTGACAGTCAGCAGCACTGAATTTAAGGACAGCCAGCTTATAGCTCATATTATCATACCTCTGTTTGCCCTTTTCATCCATAGTTTGATCTTGAATGAGGTCTCGGCGTGTTCTCTCCTTGGAGGTAGCTACTACAGACGACTGCAACGCCGGCTGAGGGAGGAAGAAAACATCAGAGAAAGAAAACTTGTTTGTTAGGTCTGTCTTTCAAAAAAAAAAAAAAGAATGTCTGAGATTTTTGGTCTGCCTATATTTAAACTGATTACGCAGGATGCATGTTGATTTCAGACAGAAACAGGTCTAATAGTAAAATACATGACAGCAAACAATGGAAAGCATTATACTTGTATAAATACTGGCAAAATAGTCCAACAATGCAGGCCAAGGTGCTCTGATACACAAAATTAATGGACAAAATAGATGTGAATTTCTAAATCCAGACATCTCCTAACTATTCAGAGACAAGTATTTTCCATGGCCAGCCGGTGTTTTACATAATAAATTCAATAAAGTCACAAAATCACCTAAATGTTTCTCCTACATTTTGTGTGATGAAGTGATCATTTCTGTCTTACCTTTTTGACATCGTCATCATCCTCGGCGTCGCTGTCGTGACGCATGTCTCTCCTGGCCCTCTGGTCCCCCGCCAGCCTGCAGTCACATACACAAAAGGATAAGATGCCCATAAGTGGCAGAAGCATCACAATCTATGCAAACACAGCCCCTGCTGCTTTCTCAGCTGTCAGGGCAGACATAGTGATCAAAGCTCCCGTCTGTCAGAAAGTAAAGAATCAAAGTGATTTAATTATTTCCCTGTGTGTGCTCTGAACACGAGAGGAAAGAGAAAAAAAAAATAACTGAAAGGCAGCAACAAAACATGACTACAGAGCATAAGATAACTCATTAGAATTTCTCAATCTTGTTTGGCTTGCAGCTGAGATGTTTTACCACTTTGAACTTGTGTGCAGAGTTGCTGTCAGTAAAGCAGTTAGATGTACATGCATCCCACGATTTCTCACCTCAGCAGGGCTCCTTCGATGTCTCTCTGCTTGGCAGGGGGGCCGCCGCCTCCAATGTCTGAGAGACTACGCCTGAGAAAAAAAAATAGACAGTGGTTAGAGGTAATCACTCTGATTCAAACACTTTAGTGTCAACAAGAAGAGAGAAATGTTCTGTGTGTGTTCTGCCATGTTCTTTAGTATTCACATAAAAACTGATGTGAATATGCTCAACTGTTTCAGCCCAAAGCACAAAAAGTGTTATTATCCAAATACTAACAAGTGAATTGTACACTCAGCTGTCAATTATGTAGGTTTAACTATTTTAGAGAGGTAATGATTCAGTCTTCTTTAGAAGTTTTTTATTTGTGGTGCAGCCTATATATATATGCATACATATATGCACACATAGACATGTTTACACACACAACATATAATCCAATGGCACAGTAATGGGAAATTTGTATGTTGTGTTAATCCAATAATAAAACTATGAGCAATAAATTATATATAGTATATAATACATAAGATGAAGCCAATTTGCTTTCATTTACTTAACAAGCACAGCATATATACACTCCAATGAAGTTAATGGTACCTTCAAAGTTGGTTTGTGATCCACCAATAAACACAGAGATGAACAGTAAGTGCAGTGTGTTGTAGTCATGTAATCAAAGTGTTGCACCAGGGTAAAAACATGCATTCTAGATTAGAGTGGATGTTTTTCAGTTTCAGAGAAAAATTACACAACAAAGCATTTAATTTAGAGAGTTAGAGCTATGAGGTTTTCTGGTTAACTTTATTAGAACACACTAAATCAATATTTGACAAGTAAAATATTAAAACATCCATATTTGCTCAACACATTTTAGCCTCTTTTACTCTCAGCTGTGCATAAACTGCACGTTGTATGAACTTGTTTTAAAATATCGAAATGTGAAGTCACCAGTTATCTTAGTGGTATAAGCAATGAGAAGCAGGTATTTCTCAGTTCTTGGAATGGGTTTTTAAAAAAATCAATGTCGTGTTGTATTAATTATTCTATATCTATCAAACCTCAACAGGAAACTCCACAATTCAAAACCTTTTGCTTTTGTAATTCTGTACCCACCAACTAGACCTCTGCTGTGATAATAAATTAATTTTGCGGTTTCAATGTTTTGTCAATTAAGTGCAAATTAGAGGAAACTTTAATTGCTACATTCAGGGATGCGTTTGATTATGAGGAGTGTGGGTGTTCTGTTACGCACAATCAACACTTGTCTTCTAATTACACTGTGCACAGCAAGCACATCATCCGAAAACACTGAATGGAAAATAATGCAGCATTTCGCTAACTAGACCACAGCTTTACTTTACCTGAGCAGGTTGATTCCTCTGCCTCTACCTCCACCGGGGCCTGCCATGGGGCCGCCGAGCCGACGGATCTGACCCGGTCTGTGGATACAGCAAGAAACAAGGTCAACATCAAACCAACAATCAGCTTTTCTACCGAGCCATATCACAAGGGGAATAAAATGTTTTAAGCCGTATACTCGGCATTATATTGTTGCTTTATTAGAATCGGAGCCATTTGGTACTATTTAAACAGGTACATCTGCGGTGACTTTCGGACGACGCCTACACGGCCTAGCAACAGTTAGCCTACTACTAGGTTGAATAAATCACATCAAGGTTAAAAGTAGATATTAATTCCTGGTTCATTTATCACTTTACAAGCTAAGCCACAAGTTTGGATATAGTTAAGGGGAGCTCCTGTCGGCTCTGCTGGCACAAAACAATCTGAGTAGGTGGTAATGTTTGCTAATTAGCTAACCGACTCATGCTACCACATATAGCTAGTCGTATGTGTGTTAGCAAGTTGGTTAACTTATCGCTACAAATAGGTCAAACGCTAAACAACCAAGGGGCTTTATTTACCTCGACTCATTAGGGTCACGTCCCGTCAATTTACGAATATTATCGTCCACATTTTTTAAGCTCTCCTTGGCTTTTTCGAGCTGGTCTTGCAAGCTCCGCACCGCTACCGCCATCTTGCCTCTAGTTAGCGCGAGTCACATGGTTTTCTTCTTCTTCTATTTGTACCCTCGCTCTGTTTTCTTCTTCGGGTATTTACCGGGAGCGGACATGTTCGTCTACAAGGGAAGCCTTTATTTGAGAAACTCTCGCGAGATTTGTAAGACTTGTCTCTTAATTGTGCACCTGTTGTGCTTTCTACTGTAATAACGCAGTGGTTAAAGTCCGGGCAGGTTTAGAGACCAAAAAACTTTGATAGGGTTAGGAAAATATCACGTTTTGTCTTAATCTTAGCACTCTCGCGAGATCTTTTGCCGGTCTGGGGTTCCCTTCTAGTCACGACCAAACTGACATCCGACGTTTTGGCGCATTGCCGCCATCTGCTGCTCAATATTTATCCTACATGTAATAGCTAAAACAAATTTCAATGTCATAGTTGTTTCGCTGAAATTGTATTTTCACTTTGTGTTCACGTCTGCGCACCTTATCGTTGCCTGAAAAGATCACAATCACAAGCTCACGAGTGCTTTCGCGGCAGTCATATTGGTATGAGAGACAAGAGTAAACGCAGGTGTTAACAATTATACTTAAGGTACTGGTCCATGTAATGAGTCTTTCTAGTGAGACGACATGCACAATAGCAGCACCCTGACTTTTCTGCACGGAACTTTAATTAGTATTACTGGTAACACCTGTGCTTACTCTACTATTTCATGTCGAAATGGCTGCAGTGAAAAAGGTCTATAGTTCTTATTTACCTGTACAAGACTGTAGTAAACTATGTGCTCTTTCAAGTGCATGCATCACTGTATCACCATGTTGCTACTTGCATTAATCTTCCCACCCACGTAAAAACAAGAGGCTATATTTGTTTCACAATACTTCCTGAAAGAACAGTTAAAGGGAAACAAAGCATCTGTAATCTGTCATAAGAGCAATGAAAAATTCTTTGATGCAAAATAATAATGTATATGACTGCTCTTGCAGTCAGAAGTCATGAGGTCCCCAGGAATTATTGTACAATAACTTGTACCATAACAGTGAATTTATAATAAAAGACAAAATTAAAAAGTCATAATTTAAAAAGTTTGTTAAATTATAGTGTGACACTATTTACTGTGATTTTTTTGTAAGGAGAATTAACATTTTTGTTGAATTTAAATCTGGAAATGTTTCTGTTCTCAGGGATTTGGGAAGTATGTGTTTCTTTTAGCAGAACAAAGTCTTCCTCATTTTTATTTGATTTCTCCTGAGCCACAATATATTCTTTCTTCTCTTGGCAGCCAGGTTCTACATGCCTGCCTGCCTCTTTTGAACGGTATCACAAGCTGCAGTGAGCTCAGAATTGTGACTCTAAGATTGAAAATAAAACCCCTTTGAGTTCCGCTCTTGCAGCTCTTGCATATCAAAGTGGAAACCAACCATCAAACCACAGTCAGTTTCCTGGTTCACATCTGCATGTGGCACTGCTGGATTTCTGCTGTTTCCCTGAAGTTATATGAACGTCATTTTGCTACATTACCTACATGTGCATGTCTAGAGAGCATCACAACATAAATGATTTATTGAATATGTAAATACACTGCGGCAGTGTGTGTGTTACTCTGCTGTGTTTGTTTGTGAACTCAATGAACTGTGTGCATGTGAGTGCAAAATGCACAGTGACATGTTCATGCACCCAACACTGAGCTGCAGAAGAGCCTATATATTGAAGTATACTATACTACTATACTATCACATGAAGTCAGCATTAAAGGGAAAATCCACCCTAAACCACAATATACATTTGTCTATTTTGCTCTATTTGAAAACATAAATCTAATCATAACCCAGGTAAAATGTTTTGTTTCAATCACTTTTTGAAGTGTAGCTGCATTTTGAAATGAAAGGACCAAGTTTAAAAGCCTCATTAGTAATACGCACTTTTCCCATACCTTCTGGTGTCATTTTAGGTTTTGACAAAACAAAACAATAATTCTGTCTTCATGTTATGTCCTTTTAGCATTTCATTTTCCAGATTTCTTTTTTACTCCAGTCTTAAACATCCAGTAGAATTCTGACAAAAACAAATTGCAACCAATATCACCACAAACTCATGTCATTTCACCAGGAAATACATGAACTCAAAATAACATTGTGACTTCAAGTCATCTATAAGACTAAAAGAAGTTGCAACAATATAAAAATAATCATAATGTATTAGTTTCTCCAATTCCAGTGTCCAGTCTTTGTTATTAATCAACATTCTGCTGTGGAATGATTGAACGTCACCTGGTGTGTTGTTTGTCACAGAAAAATCTGTTATTCCTTCAGCTTAATTGCACAACATGATAATCTTATAGTCTGATTATCCAAACATGAACAAGTTCTTTGTATGAGCTGAAAACAAAGTGAAATTAGCAGTGTTTATTTTTGGCAAAGGTTATGGGCAAATATTCAATTTTATGCAAAGCAACCATAGAAAATGTGTTTTTTTCATATTAAAGAAAGCAAATAGAGTTGGACTCTTGATCCACAGATGCTAAGTGTGGTTTTTGGCTGCATCATCATTGTCCTATCATATTCTATCTATGGCCTCCATGTTGTTTTTTCCCCAAATGAAACATGATTTTGAAACTAAGTGCTGCTCAAATGTAAATTGTCCATCAGAGCATGAAAACTCAATGGGGCTAGATAGGAAGGAAGCTCCATGGGGGGGGGGGGGGGGGGGGTTAGGTACTGTACCTCGCTGTTTCCTCACAATATTTTCCATTACATGTCTTATATTTGCATCATATCTTATATTTTCAATAAATTCTAATTGTGAGCAGAGAGAAACCATCACTCCTCCTGGTTTGTTGCTGTCTGTCTGTTTTGGCTCAGTCTCACCTTCTCCCCCATTCACCTCATCTCTCTCTCAGCTTCCCCTCCATTTCCCATTGTTGTGTTTCCATGGTGACATTGGTTGAGTCACATTTCTAAGTGTTTCATGTTGCCTCCTCCCTTGAGAGAAAGCCCAGCGTTGCGGGGATGTGCTAATGGACCTTTCTGCAGTTTCAGTGTATTGAGTGGAGCTCACACCAGTGTTTTCCTCCTCATCCACTGTCCTCCTTTGGATGAAGTCTGTTTTCTGTAATATATACATAGAAAACTTGACATAATTCTTTATTAGAGCTCTTTAGACAATTGCACCTATTTTGGCTTTAGTAAAAATAAATGTCCTTTTTGAGTGAGATACAACAACAACAGGTCCTTTTGCCAACTTGTATAGTGGCTCCACACTCACCAGAGTAAGCACTTCTGTTTGTGACACACTCAGCTAGCATATCCTGTTTTGTTTCACCTCCAGCAGTGAGCTTGTATTATGACTGAGACAATCAACAGGTGGTTTTGTCGCTGACTTCCGTTGTGGTTCAGCATCTCATTAGTGGGAAAATCAGCTGGAGGAACTCTTAGAGATCAGCCATCCACCGACCCTACAAGTTCAACACTAAAAGGGCTGTAAAACCCAAAGACTGATGACCAGCTTCTTGTAATCAATGCTAATAAACAAACTGGTTAATGGCTGAAGAATTTAAAAGTGGAGGCTGAAATAAAGTGCTGCAAGTAGTCGACTAACTGACACGTTCAGCACCGCAAGCCCCACCTCCAAAGTTTACATACTTTTGGAAAGTACTGCCACCTGAGCAGGGACTTTTTGGCGGGTAAAATAATGTTCCTGGAACTTAATTTAGACCCCAGTCTCTGGGGAGGAAACGCTGCAAGTTCCTCAAAAGGTTTTTAGTCCCTGGGGAAAGTTCCTGCAGTGGAAACGCGGCTGTTGTTGTCTACCCAGAATTTTGCTTTAGTTAAAAACGTGGTCAAGAAACAACGAGACAATGGAAACAAATGACCTTTTTAATGCTTTTATTCACTGACTAAAAGAAGAGAAGCATTCATTCAACATTAATTCAAATCAACATTCGGCAGGTTGACCCCTCAAGTGTACGCCATCTGTCAGTTAAGAGGTTTTACATGGAGGTTTGTAATGTTTTCTCCACAACAGAACCATGGATCAACACTGTAACACTCGATGATAAAATCTGTCCTCTTGGCTGGAGAGGACTAATTCCCTGCAGACTGAACCAAAAAACAGCTGGAGAGGTTTCAAAGCTTTATTTTCTATCATTTCAGTCTTAAATTCAATTAAGATAGATTAAGTCTAAAATGCTCTCAAATGGGGACAATAGGGGAATGTTTTGGGAGTGGAACTTAACTTTGCTGGTTAGAGCAAGTCTTAATGAATACTTTCAAAGACGTATTTGAAACCATACAACTGTCTGAATCATGCAGAAACATTTTATCTGGGTTAGAGAGTTCACTCAGATTTGAACGTTTTTAAGAAACAAAGGAAATGTAATTAAAATGTGTTCTTTGAAATCTGATCCAGCTGTATTTTGGGTTCCTTCTGGTTCCCTGCTTACAGGATGAAGGTAAAACCCACTGCTATGTGCTCACTTTAACAAACACAATCACACAGGAACGTAACGCTCAGAATATTCAACATTGAAGATGGTAAAACCATTTTCGCAAAAAACACACAACGACATAGCTTCTGATTTACAAAGTCTGTGTGATTTTATAATATACTTCATGTTCATAAATTGAACCCGGACATGTGTTGCATAAGAGTATACCACGGTAATGCATTGTTGAGACCTATACAAATATGCACTGTGTGAGTTTATATATCTATTTATATAGTTTATATTTCTTCCTCTATGGTTTTCTAAAGACGCAGCCAGGCGCTGTCAGCACTGCTTGTGCCCCTTTGTGGCCACTAGTAAGACTGCTGTTATTGCAAACTGTCCTGATTTTAAACAAATGCACAACATTCGTACCACGATAAAACTAGGGGCCGTCTAGCCAGTCTCACAGAGACCAAGAGTGAGCCCGCCGTCACCGCTGCTGTCGCTGGGCTGGCTGACCAGAATCAAAAGATCTTAAAACTAAAATGATAAAGATTTCATAAATCATCATAAGGCCAAGAAGTATTGTCATTGCAAGTTCTTATTCATTTTTTTTTACGTCTTTGTTTCTACTGCGTGACAGTGAAAAAAAGAAAAACAAAATATAAAAACAGAACAAAAAAAGAGAGAGAAGAGTGTGGATTATATGCATTCCTCTTGCATAGTTGTGAGGCTGGACTGGGCAGCAGGCCTGCCTGCCTGGCTAATTAGGAGCTTTGGCTCTCCAGACTTGACAAGAAAGACTTTGTTTAGCAGCCAGAAACATCCGAGCCACGGTAGCTGAGATCTAAATGAAGATAGTTGGCTGACACTGAGCATGAATATCTATCAGTTCCTTGATATAGCCAGGCGTTACACACCAACCTCTGGGGCGTGCATGCATCAGCGCTACTGACAGAGTTTGGCCAGGTTATGCTATCAGTGCCATTTTGTTGTTTCTTCTCTAGAATTACAGAGTGGCAAGTGTATGATAATACCCTTACTGTCACTGTTATGCTGGGATCATCATCATCATAAGCTGGCTGGAAAAAAACAGTTTTAGTGTCAGCTATGGCTAAAACCTGGAGGCTCTCGGTGTGGCTAACTGCTAATGGCCTTGCTCTGTGTGAACCCCCCCCCTTCACCCAGATTATTTTGAGCCTTATACACATCTATCTATATCTGTTTACACAGGACTGATTTTATACCAGTGCAATGCACATCCAGTGTTTTTCTCCAAGTAACAGAAACATATATCAGGATGTTTATCAAGATTCTTCACATTCCTGCATGAGTCCAGCCCGATGTGAGCCCAGTCAGAGGTCTTGCTTGCATGTACTGGTAGTAGTCTATGGTTTTAGCATTTCAATAAAAAAAAAAAAATAAAACAAACAGGAAGCGTCTGAAATCTCACATAGTGATGAGGAAACCCTGTCTTTTAATGGTAATCCCTTCAGAAACAAGCCACCTTCCCCGAATCTCTTTTTAGAGAAGGTTTTAGACCCAGAACCATCTCACTACCTCTTTTCTACAGCTAGTTTTTCCAAAGCATTGCAAACATCCCAAGCATCGACATTACAAGCTCTCTGCGCTGGCATCAAGTCTGAGCTATGATCAAAGTGGAAATGAAACTGGTCATGTCTGATGTGTATCTGCCAGCGGCTCTGAGCCTCTGTCTTAGACTGATGCAGATCTGACACATTCTGCTGCTTTGGTACAAAAATAACACACACTCACTTCTGTCCATTTCAAACGGACGGGCTATTAAAGAAGTGTCAAACCCAACTCTTTGTATATGAGCCTGGTAGGACAGATGTATCCAGATCCTGGTTCTTCTACAGTTCTGCGATCACAACAGTTTTAATAAGCTGTCTCAGATGGACTACATTAGAGGCCAGCTCTGCAGGGAGCCCTGCTATCTTCCAGGATTTCTCTATGAATGCAAATAATGAGCATAGATATAAACAAAACATAAACAGGTCAAATGGGCAGATTGAACTGGCTGCAACCATCAATGTACAGTAACTGCGGGTAATGGTCTCCTGAATAACTGACACCCCATCTCCCCTCTAGAGCCTTCAAACCTGTCATTTAATGGCAGAACTCACTAAAAATAAAGCTCTGTTAGCTGTGTGTCAGTCAGTCTTTCAGTATAGCTATACACAAATGTCTGTCTGCATATGGTGTAGAAATAAGGCCAGTCCAGACTCCATAGCCCATGTATCCATAGTGAACATCTAATGTGTGTGTTCATGTGTATACTAAACATGCAGACTAAAGTCTTCAAATTGTAGTCTGATTAGGCTTGGGTGACATAAAGGTAATACGGTATACCTGGGTATTAACAAATCCCAAAGGTAGTATCGTCAAAAGTACAGACACTCCCCTTTCTATTAAACTGATACGGAGAAGCTGTATTGTAGTGTGCACACATGCCACAATAAGTCAGACTCTGGGGGATGAAGTTACAGGTCTGACTAGTAAAGAAGGAAAAATGCCTCTGCCCTTGTAACAGAGAGTGACAGTGAATGTGCACTGAGCGGAGGAAAAGGTGAACTGTGAAGGTGTCACACTGGCAGTAAATGTACATCTTAGGCTTGACATTACACGTAAATAAAAGCTGCAGCTTCTCAAAGTGTGAGTATCGTTTCCCAACTGCAGGAATAGCGTTGTTGTGACCATCAGGTCCACCTATGTTGAGTCAAGCTGAGAAACTTTACACAAATACTGCCATAATACCGTGTACCCTGGTAGAATATGAGGAAGGCATAGGAAAAAAAAAGCAGATACCACCCAAGCCTAATTCTGATGTTCTTTATCTTTGTTGACTGATTCAATGGGTTTCATGGACAGAGTAGCTAGTCGTCACATTTTAGCACAGTCAGTGTATGCGGCTTTCATGTGTGACCTTTAGTGTACCGGACACAAAAAGGCCCCCAAAATGGCCTCTGGATGCTGAAGCATCAAATGAAAGTGAAGCTTGACATTGCAGTAACACATGTTATAAACCCAGTCAACCTTTTGAAAGAGCAACACACTTTAAACAACCGCTTCTAAATGGTATCACACCTCCGCTCTGCTCAGACCAGCTGGTAATCCGGTGTGACTTTTTGATACTAGCTGCATGCCTGATACTTTCCAAAACAGATCAAAGTAAAAAAAAAATATATAGTATATATTTCTATAGAGTCTAACTTCCATGCAGACATTTTAGCCACATTGTAAACTGTTTGCTAGTCAGATGGCCTGAGCGACCCCCATGTGGAATGTCCTGTTCCTAACTGATCTCTAGCAGTGAATCACTTTACAGCTCCAAAAGTCCAGGACTAAACACTTCCCACGTCAAATTTGACCTTGGCCTGCCAGATCAGGCACAGCGGCCTTTGTCCTAGCTAGGAAAGCTACAATCTGTCAAAGTAGCTTCTGGAAGCAACTGAGGGAGTGTTTAGTCCCTGATGTATTCTGACACTGAACCAAACTCCTTGTCCTCGCCTTTAGTTTTTACATTCACTCACTCCTCACAGTGAAACAGGTGATGGAAAACAGGTAAAGAGGGAGGAATATATGGTGGTGAGCACATATTGTTGACAAACCTCTGTCACACTATAGAAGTACACTGCACTGGACTAGAAAGGCCTTGCTTTGCTCTACGATGCCTCAGCAACATGCAGTGTAGACCCTGAGGAATTTGGCCAAATTGTATAAGTTGTGCATCAATGCTGTTTACCCTTATTATGCAACATGTTGGGTATAAATGTGCCTTCCATAACACACATTTTGTACAGTTAGTGTGAAATCCTACATTTCAGGCACTAACAACATTGGCCAAACCTATGCGTGCAGGTCTGCTTTGGTCTCTTTTCGTTTTGACCACAGAACAACACCGCTGACGTTTTCCCTGGTCAAGCACAGTATGGTCCATAGCATAACAAGTGCCGAGTTTGGACACAAACAGAGTGGTAGCAGTCAGAGTTCAGTGGAAGAGGTGGAGCTGCACCACTAAGGGTAATGAGATGTCAGAATGGAAAGCACTAGAAGGAGGTGTAGAGTAGAGAAGAATACTGGACCGGCCTCCTGCCAGCATGTGCGTAACATGGGCACTTCAGATAGACGTGTGTCTGGGTTTTAGTTTGTTCCACTGTGGTCTTTGGCAGCTTAAAACACATCAAGGAAGGAGAACAGATCCAGTGACTCCTGTTACTCATATGAGTGAACTAGAGGCCTGAGCTATTGTAACTTTTCCCTCCGATTGTACCCTGAGAGCGAACGATTTCTGTTCCTGTTTCCTGCTGCAGTACAAGTGATAAGACTACACTGCTGAACATGAGCCCCCCCCATTTAAATACACACACACAAGCATGCAGAAAACATATGATGGCTGCACTGCTGACAACTTGTTCACACACACATTCATACCATCTTATTCACGTTTCTACTTGATACACTTCTGAAAACTTATGCAGAGTATACAGGCACGCTCCAAGAGAAATTAAAACACACGTGCTGAAACCTTAGCTACTGTAGCTTCTAATGCTGCTTCCCTAAAGAGTGAACTACTGTAACAATCACAGCAACAACAACAAACAACACATAAGCTAATAACTTGGGGAGAGCAGAGGTTTGAAAGACTCCAGAAGCTTCCAGGCACAAGATGGCTCAATATTAATGCTATGCTGTATGTGTCCATGTTTTGTCATAATTTGCCTATCAGCGTCACCTTACTGGCAGAATTTGTCTCACCTCTTCTCTCCTTACAAGGAAAACACAGAGCCTAAACTAACAAAAGAAATCATAAAGAATATATTGTTTTGCAATGCCTCATGCATATTGTGGATATCATCTTTCATTGTCCAGTTTTGTCATTGTAAAATTTGCTAAACTATTTATATGATCACAATTTGTCAAAACATTAACTTCTGACAAAGAATTTGTCCATGAGCCTCAATATCAGAAGACTTTTTCGTGATGAGAACATGATTTTCTACATTTTTCAAGTGGGAATGTTATAGTTGAATGAAAACTTTATTCTACCATAAATCTGGGAAAAAACACAGCCCCTTTATTCTGGGCAGAAACATAGCCACAAGTAGGCCAAGTTGGAGAGCCCAAAAAGTGAAATTTGACTTCTAGTCTGGAGTCAATAACATGTAGGGACATGAGAAGGAAACAGAGGAGGAAGCTCATATGGTGAGTGAGGGTGGAGTTTGTAAAATCAGCTTTTTAAAAATCAGTTGTTTCTAAAAGCTCAGATCAACTACTTTGAAATTACATTCTACAGTAGATTGCTGTGAACTGTCCCTCTTTATCAGGTGATGTCTATAAACAAACAAAACTTATAACATCTTTAATTTCTCACATAAAGGAGCAAAGGTGAAATCTAAAAAAAGAGGAAAATCGGAGAAGGGTAAGAAGAAGATAAGATAAAAACCAACATATTTTGGTCTGAATGTGTTACGTTGGTATTTCAATCCCCTCTGAATGTGTGAGTGTATATACAGCCACAGGCAGCCTATAAAAGAAACTCTTGGTACCAGAGTGCATTTATCCTGAGATATGGACCAAGGACTAGAGAGATTATCATGGCTGAAAACCATCAAGGTCCCTTAACAGATGAGCAAACACTTGGTAACCACAGGCCCACCACTTGGACAAATTCATTCGGGACCAAGCAAAGTGCTGGCACATGGTATAACTGCTTCCACATCAGTCCATGGAAAAAAAGAATCACAGGTCTACCTTGTAAACTACAGACCTTGATATGGACCTTCGCAGTCTGCAAAATAATTGCCCCGACCTCTAAAGTGCCATGGTGCGCACAACAGTAACTGAGCTGAAGCCATCTGGGAGAGTGGCTTTCCAGATAATGGCTAGTTGACAATATTTACTTATGAAAGTTAGGCCAAACCTAACTTTGATTTCCTGGTAAAATACCAACTCAGCTCAGGAAACACCTTAATAAGACACCGGTTTACCACAGCAGCCACAACACTGGAGTGTCAGATTTAACCATTCTTGGCCTAGGTCACACTCAGTACTGTTTTTGTGGAGCACAAGATATTTGGTCATCAATGCCTGGCTTAAGCCTTGAACATGGCGTTCTTGTACTTCCACAGAGCCTGAATAACATTAGGGCAGAGGCAAACCTTTAAACCAGTAATCTTTAAAGGTTAGAGTCAGACTATGGAAAAGTGACTACGATTGAATCAAAGTAATGCCTTCAACCTTGTGAATGAAAGCCAGACAAGATCCACTGTGCCAGACAGAAGTCATTTCACCCCAGAAAATTGACTACATTCAGTTCAGACATTATTTGCACCCAGCAGGTCCTCTTATCAACAGCATGGATTTTCTTCCACTCCACAGCCGTGCTCTGTCCCTCGTCTACAACATCTACTGCAGACATTAAACATGTGCAATGAGCAGATCATTTTTGCCATTCTTTAGTCTTTATCAACCTTAATCTTTGAAAACAAATGTATGATTAGGTTTGCTGACCCCCCAACCAAGGTGTTGCAAGGGTTTATCAGATGGCAAGATAAACAACAACATTAATAACAACAACAACTGTATCCAGAAAACAAGGGGCATGTTTCCAAGGCAACTGTGACTCAAGAGGAAATAAAGAAAAAAAAAGACAATATCTAACACTAACTGATTGTTTCACACACCCGACTCGACATCATCACCACCACTGTCCTGGTCATAGTGATGTTAAAAGCCTACCTGAGACTGACAGAGAAAAGTTTCACCACAGAAATGCGCCACATGATCTAAAACCTTGTTGTGCTGTAGGTTCTCAGAAAAATACCCAGCCTACAATGTCTGAACTAATTTAGTCAGCAGCTATGGCTGTTGTGGCAAGATATGCATCTGCCAAATTTCTGTGGCAAATATAGCTATACAGTAAGCCTTCAGTATAAAACAAAAACCTGACTGGCCAAGAGAACGACAGAATGAGAGTTAAGTTACATTCAGTACATCCTTTTCTTTTCCCTGTTCTTTATCATGTTTTACTCCAAAACAAGAAATCCAACATTGAGGAAAAACTAGTTCCTGCCTACAAAATTGCTGGAGTGACTGCAAAACCTTAGGAAGCTGTGCGTACAGAATACTGCTGTTGTTTTAGCATGGCCTCACCATGAACTTGGAAGTAGTCACAGAGATTTCTCAAAACATGGATTCACATTATCCATTATTATTAATATATATATATATGGCATTATGGAATGAAAACCTGTCTTCTCTTAAGATTAATGCACAAGTATTTGATGAGTTTTAAATCTCAGAGCCCTTCATATTATGACGCACACTCCTGTTCTTTTCTTTGCCTTGACATTTTCATACAAAAGGGCTCTGGAACCAGCAACATTAGTCAGAAACTCTTGATCGCTTGTGGAGAGCAAAGGCAGCTATATTCACCCTGAATATAGAAAAAAGATGCAAAGATTTATAACCAGCTCACTACAGATCAAAACAGAACAGAGGAGGGGTGCGTTGTACTGTGACGGGCTGAATCTTAGAGAGTTTGGCTCTGAATGTTGGTCGGAAGACGCGGCTCCCTATTTAAATCGACCAGTGAGGTTTTCCCAAAAAGTCGACAAGTGAGCAGGGTGGGAAGTGCTGCAAGCATGTAACAGTAATCTCCATAACACCATCAATAACGCGTGCAGAATCCTCAATAAAACCATTTGGCTTTGAAATGCCGCTCACTTTACAATAAATCTCAGTCATAGCACACTGACATGGCTGCTGCTGAAAACTTAATTAAAAGTGATGAGCACCTGCCATAGTCTGCCACATTACAGTGGCGATTCCCACCCTGCTGGCAAGGTTCTCAAACTGGTGGACAAGTGCACAACATGCTCTTTCAGAGAGCAACAACAGAAGCAGCTAAGGTTGTCTTACCAAGGAAGTGATTGATCGGTTAGTTTACAAACTCCAGCTTTTGCTAGAGTGGAGCAGACAGACAGACCGACATAGAGCAAAGTATTGAAAAAAACAAACAAACAAACAAACAAACAGAAAAGCAAATTACTTTCACAACTGAAGCCAGTAGCTTTTGTCGGAACACACATTCCCCCCATAAATCCTGCCGGTCCTTTACTCAACCCGCCTGCCTGTCCTGTTCTAGCGGTGAGCAGGATAATAATATATCTGTATTTAAATACACACAAAGCCTATACAGGCAAGGGAACCACCACACAGGAAAACAAGATTATACACAGAGCAGGGAGAGATGAAAAGCGGTCAATTAAAAAAAAAAAAAAAGAAAGAAAAAATAGAAAAAAACAAAAAAACAAATCAAAGTTACATCATATAGAGGCTCTGGAGGTTATTATGGTGAAGGAGAGACATCGAGCTCTGAACACTTGTTGATCAAGACCAGACCAGGCTGTGCCATGCCAGATCAGAGGGTGTTTGAAGCAGCAGAAGGACCCATTTCAGCAGACAAATTAAAGGTGGTCATGATTCAAGTCCTGTCTGTGGTCAAAGATCACAGACTTCAAACTGTAGGAATATCAACTTTTCATTAGAATATCTGGTTTCATTGGGTAGCCTTAATTGGAAAATGTATTTTAAACTTCAAAAGATTGAATCCGTTTTTCCAAGTTACTGGTTAACTGGATAATCAAGAGACAAATATACGAAACTGGGTTTCATTTTGAAATTGGAATGACTTATTGTGTGCTAAAACCCTTGTGAAAGAAAATCCCAAAAAATAAAAAAATAAAAGTAAAATAAAAGCAATCAGCTCACAAAGTTCACATAATGTAATTCAGAGATTGTTTTAAGAAAATTTTTAATTTAGGTCTGGTTTTGGCCTGGTAACACAGGTCTGAGTTGACTTGAACTTGGTTGGTCTGGCCTGGTCTTGACACAGTTTAAGCTGTGATGTGTTGGATTTGCCGTCCCTGCCTACATGCCCATGCTGAAGGCGTGCAGCTCGCGGTGGAAGTGCTGAGTGGGTTCGGACAAGACCAGGCTGGAATCCAGGCAGGGGTGCCAGACGCGGCCGAGGCCCAGGGAAACCTCCTTGACCAGGTTATGGACTGGGTCGCCCTCCATGCACACTGACTGGTCCGGGTCGAAGTCGATGCTCTCCTCAGAGACGGTCAGGACGCGAAGACTAGAGCCCCGCAGGCGAGAGATGGCCACCAAGTTATGGGACCACACAGTGTAACCTACAGAGAGAGGCAAGTTCAGGGAAACTGGTCTAATCTTGTTAATATTATCAATATATAAATAAAGAAAATGTCATACAGCTTTGCACTCCATGTACAAATAATAACAGAATGAGAAAAACACATATGGTTGCTAATTTACAGTAACTAGGATTCCTGCAGTTTCTCACATAGTTAGCCAGATGGAACTTTGACCTAATTCTTTACAACACCTGTAGGACAAGCAGTTACTGAACACACTGACAAAACAGAAATATTGCAATAGTATCTAGACAAACTAAGCAAATCTCTTAATGTTTGAGATTTTGTTCCCCACACAGGAAGCTGCTCTCCCACAGACATCATGCAAGCTTCAAGATGGCTGTAATCATTAGTTTCACATTGCCACTGGATGAAAAGTTAAAGAAGACTCTCATTGTGACAAATCCACAAATTATAACCACTCAATGGCTTTGGCTTCTCTCGGTTCATTGTTCTGGTATTTTTCTGCCAGCAACTTAAATGGCTGGTCTCGCTCTAATCAGCTTTGATTGTAAGCATAGCAGGAAGTGGTTTTCAGTGAAAAGAAACCTACTGTATGTTACCTGAATGCCACCAAAGATCAGACAGAACAATATTTTGATGAGTAGCTGCTAAATGCTCACAAATTAGTCACTAACTTTGTATCAGTTGTTCCTGGAGAGCAAAAGAGATCTGAGAGAATAGGGGGCTTAAATGCATCAGGTAGCCAGAAACACAACAGTCCTTATCAGTCCTTATGTTGCTCTGTGTCTGCTGAATGTGTAAATGAACAACTGTTTGCATGACAGCTTTAGAATGTGATAATAGTTTTGTGTTGTGTATGCAGCTCCTTGCACTGCTATCCAAGTGTCAAGCAATATATTACTGTAATATTTATATATACTTTTCCGGTAATGAGTAGTACAAGGGATTACCAACTGCCAAAAGAGTAATTATATTTTAGTTACTATTTCTAGTAAGTCTAACTTACAGAATTGCCTTTTGACCTAGGAAGGTTGTCTTTTGATGACATGTTCATGCAGACGGTCAGCGCAAGTCATGACAACTGTTAGCCAAAAAGCTAAATGAAGAATGGAGAATGAGGGAGAGGGAGAGAGGCATACTTTCCACGGATGGGAGTACTGTCATTATTTTGAGCTTGTTTGGCTCCTCGAGAGAAAATCTGTGGTGATGGAATCTAATTTGAAGGCCACACTTGGAGAGGTCGACTTTGCTCCCACCACAGCTGACATCTGGACAGCTAACAACAAAAGCTCTCTGGTTGTTAACAGTTCACTGGATCAGCAGTTCAACTTTGGGGAGCAACAAGTCCACCAACAAAGTACAAAAGTAATGTAACAAGCAATGTTATTACTTTTGATGCCAAGTAATAAGTCAGGTAATATTATTATGTAGCCCATTTGCCGCATGTCATCTCCTCTCTCTCTCTCTCTGGTAATTTTTGAAGTAATGTTTCATAGTATTAACATCAAGAAGCAGTCCAAAGCCTGAGCCAATATGCACTATACAGTATGTAAACATTACAACCACTTGTGTTTGTCATCATACGGTTGGTCCTACACTGTACATCCAGGCAATAACGAACTGAACTCACCATGTATCACCAGTACAGCCAGCTGAGTACATCTCCATGCCAAGAGGACCAGTGGGTCTTCATTCCGGTTGACACTGAGGTCGGGAAAGTCGGGGTCATCCCTCAGGAGCAGGAAGTGAGTCAGCGTTTTGTTGTACTGCTGAGAGATGAGCTCCAATGTAGCGTCAGACACCAGTGTATTGTAACTGTCAACATGGAGGCGCTCCAGAGGCAGGCTGGGCTTTAGAACCCTGAGGAGCTCCAAGCTGTCAACCTCTAGGGCCATGATGTACACTCGCAGGTTGGCACTCACACGAACCTGGGGAGGAAGAGGTAAATCTGACTGATACTTGCACTTACTCAAAGCTGGAAGCAGCGGTGGCTATGTAATAGGTCTGCAGCAATTAGCTGATTAATCGATTAAAATTAGGGCTGCATGATTTGGTGAAACAGTCATTATTATTATTATTATTTTTTTTTAAATATTATTTTTGGGGATTTTATATGACAGGAAAGGGGGCGAGAGAGGGGGGATGACATGCAGCCACATTTGGGAATTGAACCAGCAGCCGCTGGTAACAAAACATATTCACATTTAAAAAGCTGAAATCAGAGAATTCTAACATTTTCTTAGAAAATCGATTAAATGGATTAATCAATTATCACAATAGTTGGCAATTAATATAATAACTGATTAATTGTTGCAGCCCTAGCCTGTACTAAACAACCATATTTTCTTTCATCTGAAGGCCAGTGTATCACTGCAGCACTTAGAGTACTTTGTCATAATGCTGTTTTCGCACATATTTTTCAAAAAAATGCGATTTAGTTCTGGTTTTGGGATTTTTTGATTTCAAAAATATTGCGATTAATTGTGCAGCCCTAATCAAAATAAAATTAATTCCAAACTAATTTTACAACTGTTTCAGTCATTTTTCGAGCAAAAATGTCAAATGTTTGCTGGTTCACGCTTCAAGTAAGTAAAGCAAGTAAAGAATCTTTTATAGACTGAAATTTGATTGTGAAATTAATCTGTAGACTAATCAATAGTTAAAGTGGCATCATTTTCATCAAACAGAGCCAAAGCATGGCTTGGAATCTTTTGACCGAGAAACAAAATTTACCAGCGCCTTCCAATCGTCCTCTGTTGCTGTCCCTTCTAATGGTTTGAACTCAAGAGCCGCACCGTTGAGCAGCAGGGAGAGGCGATGCAGTGGAGTTCGGCGTGGAGATGCCAGCAGACCACAAAGCTCAGACGTCAAATCAGAGAAATCCAGCGCCAGAGAATGAAGATTAGACAGACGATCCAACTCTGATGGTGAGATGAGGGGACCTGAGGAACATTCAGGAGAGGTGTCACGGATTTAAACTGATATAATCCAATTTTTTTAAGTTGTATTTACACATTTAAAGACAAATAGATTCTTCCAGGACATACCCAGCTGGTGGTCCAGTAAACTGAGGTGCTGCAGGGTCTCAGCTGAAGGATTTGACAGGCAGGCTAAAGAGCAAGGAGTCACAAGACCCAGCATGAAGCTACAAGACAACCACCTCAGCTGCCTGCTGTTCGACAATAACTCCATGAACAACTGCTGGATTCTGCAGAGCACAGGGGAAGGGTAATGAAAAGAGGGATGAGGAGAATTGGATTAAATTCACTTTACCAGCTTGATTACGGCTTCCTTCAAGTTTAATTGCAGTGGTGAGAGCCATTTATGCCAATTCAAATCAAGTCTAAGACAAATTTTATCCTCACACACATACCAAAAAAAAAAAAAAACAAAAACAAAAAAACCCTCAGCTCTCAATTACCCCATTTTCATACATGTGTTGGTTTGGCTTAGCTTTTTCAGATGAAAGGAAACTGGAAAAAATAAAATAAAACAGATACCTTTAGGTAAAAACAGCAACGCAGGATAGAAACTAAACTTAACACCGCAGAGATTCAATTAGAAGCTACAAAAGTACTTAGAGCAGTTGATCTCTTTGCTCTCTTGCACACACAAGTTCCATCTCAGCACACATTAGCTTGAACTACCACTACCTCTGAGGGTGGCACACCTCCCCCCAAAAGAAACTAAATATTTTATTCATGCTTTGAATTCTTCACATTCAAAGACATTTATGTTCAGAAACCTTTGTTCTGAAATTTTGGGTTTGTCTCCACTTCATTCTCTTTACACTCGTCCTCTCTGGTCAGTTTAGGTTGTTGTTACCGGTGCAGAAATCAATATTATATAATAATAATAATAATAATATTATATACCAATATTACTGCAATAAGATTCATGCAGTACAGTAGCTTGATTGTCATGATGTTGCACAGTCTGGTTGAAGTTAAATGCATTTATTATACCACTGAAATGTTGATCAAGACCTGGAAATTAGCCTCACTAAATGTTAAGCTAACTGGCTAGCCTAGCTAGCTTGCCATGTATTAATGTACAGATATGAACACGTTGTTTCTTTAGTTTTTTTTTAAATAAAGCACAATTTTTGCACCACTACACTGTATCATTCATACTATTTGTTATATATATATTTTACCTAATGTATTTGCATTACTTTCACTTGAGCATACCCCACCCCACAGCCAATCCATCCCGCTAAAGCAGTCAGCACAGTGAATCTTTTGAGTAAAGAAAGGAAAACTCGATCAAAACCAAGATATAAAGTTGCGCAAAGAGAAAGATGTGCAACAGAAAAACAAGAACTGAGAAAGATGGTATTTTTATGCATTTATGTGTTTTTTAGATTTATGATACAAAACATAAAATTTCACTCTATTAAACTCTTCTGGTCTTAAATTTGGATAATTCAATTCAAGCACTAATTCAACACACAGGGTAACCTTGCTAGACCATCCAGTTGAATTTCAGTTCATTCAGTTTGACATCATTTGGCCAATTCATAAAAAGGTTCATAAAAACTCTAAGATAAGCTAAATTGTGCCAAATTTTCCAGGCCTGTCTCCAAAGCAGGACTCAGAAGGTATGCATTGAGATCACATTTTCATGTGATGCCACCCACCTCACAACCACTTTGTTTCAGAACAAGCCCACACTGGTTGCTATGAATGAGAGGTGCTGTGATTCCAAAAGGAAAAGGCCTATAAAATTGGCAATAATCTTTATACCATCCTGGACAGTCAAAGGGCTGTGTATGTTGAAATGGCTCCTGAGATTGAATATCCTGACACTAAGGTGCTCCAAATCCACGAATCTATGGGACATTTGATTTTAAACATCTTTCTTTTGTCCTGATGGTTATGCTACTGTTAGACTATCGAGTTTTGATTCATAAAGATCAGAGCAGATCATTGCTTTTATGCCCTGACAACTGTCATTTACATTTTCAAATATTTCTTCAAAAAGATAGTCTATATGGTATCAAGTGGGATACAATGAATTTGAGTGCTGTTTTTTTCTTCTGACATGTGCTGTATGCTGCAAGTAGGCGGGGTTGGAGAGGAAAAACAAAGACTGGGAGAACTACAGATTCTGCCTTTTAATTTGATTCTTGAAATTGAAAGCTCATTTTGATCAATTTTCAATTTAATATTGAAATTGTGACACCCCTACCTGACAGACCATATAACTATCTACATACATAGTGCAACAATTAAGGAAGAAACATCAGACTTATCAAAGTCTAATGTGTCCCAGACCATGTTTAGATCACCCTGACAACATCAACAGGCCTTATTTACTCAGACTTGTTCTATTAGGGCCACAGTACATCATCATTTGCACTTCTCAGTCTCGAAATAATTCCTCTCCAGAGACTGTGATCCCTAGAGTCTGATGCTGCTGAGCACTCCAGGCTACATTTGTTGACAGAAAGCTGGTCACGCACAGTAAGTGTGTTTAATGTAGACAGGCTGTGTGCTGTAATGTGGTGATGCTGTGTGCCAAACTGTCTTGTGACAGTTTTGTAAATTAATTATCATTCTCAAACACCAAACACGACACATGGTATCCAACTCCAAACAAGGGGGCTAACAATGCCATTTTGTAAATAATACTCTCCCAAACCCACACAAACATCCACAGAATATCAAAAAGACAACAAATATTCAGTCCATTCATCCTCTGTGATAATCAGTTACTAACATGATGCCATGTTCCAGTCCTATATACAGTCAAATGTATTTACAATGCAAGTAACAACTCTAGGGACGGAAACAAATTCTGAATTTAATCAGTTCTGACAGCTGAAAAGAAATGGAAGTTATGTTGCCATGCTCACTCATTGATCTTCTTGTCTCCCTGGTGAATTTGGTGCAGGTTGGAACTGTCCAACAGTCCCTCCTGCTGGAGAATACAGGTGTCTCCATACAGACTCAGCTTCTGCAGGTTTCTAGGGAAAGAGAGAGTGAAACTGTTAGAAATGCAGAAAAGAAACAAAAAGTATTTAACAGACAACAGCCATTTTAACGTGAACTAGTGGGGTAAACACAGGTGTTACCAATGATATGGTAATATGGAGTTAGGGTGCTGCAATTGTGCATGTTGGCTCACTGGAAAGGTTTTTAATTAGTATCACTGGTAACACCTGTATTTACCCAACTATTTCACATCAATATGGCTGCACTGTCAAAGGTCTATAGTAGATCAATCTATGCTAACAAGACAGCTTCAGGAAATGTATTCAAAATGCATTAAAAATAGATGGATTATTTTCTCTTGTGGTCAAATCACATTCAAACCTTAGCGAGTAGCACTGACTAAAACTGCAAATATAAAGTAATATGTGAAAATTGTACTTTCAACAAGAGTGGTTTTAGCAAGGCATTTTCTTCCAAATTAACAATGGGAAAACACCAGTGTGAGGTTAAAGTCATTACTGAGACATCTGCATCACATGAAAAAGAAAAACACCCCATTAAATTGGTGTTAGTATTCTTAACAGACAGACTTGACGGAGAAACTTAGATATTTCACAACAACCTCAAAAGGAAGGATCTCACTGTTGTCTGTTAGCTCTGTCAATATTTGTTAAAGTCATTACTGCAGTAAGTTGTGTATCTGGTTCTATCACACATTGTGCATTTGTGTGGCTGAAAATTCAGACTGCAATTACTTTGACAGATATTGTGACTGCAATATGAGTCATAATTTTACTGTGAATTTCACTTTCACTGATACAAATCTAAAAAAGGTGATGTGATTTTTGTTGGGGTCCGTAACAAAGAGTGTTCCCCTTAGGTCTGGAGATTAGAGAGCCTAAGTCATGTCCCTTCTAGGGGAAGACCATGGGGCCTAACGTTGGAAAAAATATAAACTGTAGTCAGTGGCAAGAGACAAATTATTTGTTGATTCCATTTGAATTGTGCCATAAATCACACATATGTTGTTTGTCAACTTAAAAGATAATTTTCCATGCCAAGAACGTCAGTGTTTGTCACTGTTTGGGTGTTACGTCTTTAACAAACTGTAGCCATTTTGTGCAATCTAATCAAGCCCTCACTCTGTATATTGTTGGGTCACCCCCTATCACGACAGAATTATGACTAGCCTACACCGCTAAACTGCTTTATATCCTAGTAACCATCTGGTACCTGGCAACAATCAAGCAGCCATATGCCAAAAGTTGATGCTTTTAAAAGCAGCCTAGGTAAACAGAGAGGACGCAGGGCACCTAATCGCAACAGACCTTCTACAGCTGTTTTGAAAGTAATGTTTGGAAGATCACCAATGTAAGCTGTGGGAAAAAATTATCAACCACATGTGTGACATGCAGCCACATATGACATAAGCCAACCTACTAGGTACTGTGTACATTAGGTTTCATGCAGCCCACTTCCTGTAAATCATCTGAGAGCTAAGCTTCACAAAATGTCTCTGCAGTGAAACCACCAGCACTCTTGTGAGCAGCTACTTAGTATGCAAACACACTAATAAACAATGAGTTATATATTGTCATTAGTTTGAAGTACAGCTGTGACTTTAAGTCCAACAGAAAAATAATCACCAACTATTTGATATCGATTACTTCTTAAAGTAAGTCTTCACGCATAAATGGCAGAAACTGCTGTTTTCAGCCTCTAAAATTTCCTGCTTTTCACTGTTCTATGATTATGTTAAATTTAATATCTTTGGGTTTTGGACTGACAAAACAAGACATGAGAAGATATCACCTTTGACTTTGAGAAATTATGATGGACATTTTTCACTATTTTCAAACATTTTACAGACAATAAACAATTAATCTAGAAAATAATAATTAGTTGCAGCTCTAAATTTGAACACACACCAGTACCAGTTGTGTTGGACCAATGCTAGCTTAATAAGATGCTGACTTTTGACTGATAACGTGGGAGGAAAAGTTAGCTATGGCACCTGGCATTTGTCTTGATTAGTGCTCAATAGTTTGAATGGATAAACATGGTAAACAGAAATGAAATAATATATAATTGGCTGAGTAATACATATTTTATTATATATATATCTAAAAATACTTATTTGCCCAGTGGGCCTAAAGCTTTTTATCACTGGTTTACTAATGGCAGTCTGGAAATAAGAGACTGAACTGGGCTTGTGGAAATTCCTGTTTGAGTTCCAACACAGAATACACCTTTCACACAACATGTTACTCTACAGAACGTACTAAATACTTACCTTCATGACATCCTTAGTATACAAAAAAAATCTGCCTTTTTATTGTTTAGTGCCAACAGGAAATCATACAAGGCATGCACCAACCCCAGCAACCTCTGCTCAATTCCAAATTCATTGCCTGACACAACATTTCAAAGTTGAGCAAATTCAGCATGTATACTGACATCTGGCTGTACCAGATTGTGTAACATTTCCAGCATGAATACACTAGAACACAGAAAAGTTTTAGACTTAGTATGTGTGTAGCCCAAAACAGTGACACAGGTGAGGTTTGTCAGTAGGTTTCTGAACGGAAAATGTTGGAAACTGCTCAATGAAGAAGTCAAACAACAGAAAAGGTTTCAGCCCCCTCAGCACAACTAAGACATGAGCTGCTTTGGATGGGGTACTATTTCAATACCACAAAGGACCGTAGAGAATAATAGAGAATGTGAGAGAAGGTCTGATAGGCAGAAGTTCTGCACTGAATTCAGGGATCTTAATCACAGAATACTAACTTCCGCAGCATAAATGAGTCAAGGGGCTTGATTTTATATATGCAACACACAGATGATTAACTTAGATCCTCCAGTGTGCAACCAGAGGTACATATAAATACACATACACCGCACAGTATATGTGTGTGTCAGTGCTGATATCAGCAAGTCACAGCCAACAAAGCCTTCTCTAGCCACCACCAGTGCTGCATTGTAGCCAATCTATTGGTATGAAGACCCCAATGTAACATTGAAAATGGAACTGCTAACAAAAGAACTGCAGACGAGCGTTTGCCCCTGAAGCATACACCATACGGACCATCATTTCACGCATGTCTATGTAAAATACTGTTACATGAACACCATTATTCAGGCAACGTTGGCTGCTAGCGTTAACGCCACTGCAAAGACATGACCCGCTTACGTAACTGCTAATGTCAGGGTTTGTTTATAGCTAACTAAGCTAGCTAGCTGCTAGCTTCCTGCGACGCACCAAATAATCAAATTGCAAAAAATGGATGGAGTGTCATGACAATTTCATTAGTTGAATAAAAACAAATACTCATATAGGCATTTTGGAGCAAATGTAACGATAACGTTACCTGTTGTTACGTATGCTGGTGAACACACACAACACCTGGTCCAAATAGGTGGCCATGGCGTCTCTCCATCGCTCCGACAGCTGCGGGTCATTATCGGGACCTGGAGGCTGCTCCATCCTGGTGGACGACGGGTCGCTGTTCAGGGGACTAAGGTAGCCTTCCACCGGGGCGAGTTCAAGCTGCAGCTCCCGCACGAAGGAACCGAACTTCCGCATGAGGAATTCCAGCCTCGGGGTCTCCTCGGCGCTGGAGCCGCCGCCGCGGCCGTTACAACCACCACCTATCCGCAGTTTGAGCTCGGTCCACAGCGCGGGGTAGAAGAGACACTCCCTCCATCGAGAACACACGGCCGAGGCCCGGAGCTTGTCTCGGTCGGACAGAAAGGAGAATATGTGAACGATAAGCTCGCTGGGCAAAGCCATGGCTCCGACACCCCCGCACAGAGCCATGGCGAGCTGAGAAAGCTGCTGTCAGAAAACCAACCAGATATAAAAAAAAATGTTATAACCGTTTTTTAAAAACCGGTGCAGCGGCGGCGAATTTCAGCAACGTACGCTTCTTCTTCCTCTCGGGTGAAAACAAACCGTTTTAAAGCTTTGCCTTCAATACTATTGGACCGCACCACTGCTTTTCACTGCACGGGGAACAAAACAATCCGCAGAATTATTTTTTAAAAATTGTCTGCAACGGCACCCGTGTCGTTATTTTCGTTTTGTGAAACTATGTTGTTATTTATTCAACCATATTAATGTTTAGTGACATTTTCTCCAGATTATAGCTAATCTGTAATTGCATCGCGGCGTTGTCAAGTGAATGGTTCGGTCCTGAAGTGCTGTTATTTTTGCCATACTGGACTTTGCCACGAGGAGGCGGTGTTTCCCAGCAGTAAAAAACAACAACAACAAAAAAAAAAAACAACTCAACCCAACACGTGATCTTTATTTTGGAGTTTGTTCCCACCCAGACACAACCCAACCTCAAGTACACACCCCATTCCCTACAGACATTACAGAAGGTGAACAAAACCTCAACATAACATTAAGTGTTAAGTTTTAACAAAATAATGACATATGACGAGTTCTTCAGTATAACAGTGAAACAATTCCTAGATGTCAGGATCACTCCCACATCGCTTGTATACATACAGGCAATTTAGAAGAGCCAGTTTTGAAAAATGTTAAGTGCTGAGGGGCCAGTGTTTAACATTTCCTATGTCTGACCTGTAAAGTTAGGGATTTAAATATGTAAAACAATGCACATTTTATTTTTTGCCCTCCACTTTAGTAATTTTCACAGTCAGAAATGGAACATTTTGTACAAAAGTACAAGAATAAGCAATTTTTCATTCAGTGACTCTACTAAATTGCCTCTGCTTAAACAGCCTGAGTTAAAACTTTTTGATAAAATAAATATTTCTATGCTTGACAACAGACATAGCTGAAAAATGTACTAATAAACCTCTCTCTCATTTGAAGAAGTTATTTATTTATACTTATATTTTTCAATATTCATAAATTATCAAAGGGCTACATTTGGTTCCTTAAAGAGCTAAGTGGAAAAATAAGTTTGAAAAAATCTAATTTGAACATGAGACATAAAATAGTGCAGCAGCTCAAATAGAATAATATAATACATAATAAAATACAAAATAAGATGTAATACTGTGCTTGACAGGTGACAACTGTAGTAACCAGGTGAGTAATCGTAAAACAAACAGGATGTGCAGTAATATAGTAAAAATATAACATAATGGCAACAGGCTGTGTACAGGTAAGCATATAAGTGGCCTACACATACACAGTATATAATGGTATATACAGGTAGTAAAAAAATACAAGCATGCATTTTGATGTAAACAGGCTGTAAACAGCAGTGGTAGAGAAATTATTCAGATTCTTCACTTAAGTAAAAGTACTAATAATGCACTGGAAAAATACTGTTAAGAAAAAGTCCTGTACTGAAAGTATTATTTAAGTAAAAGCATGCAAGTATCATCAATTAAATGTACTGCAAGCATTAAAATCAATCTGCTGCTGTTCACCACAGCTGAAAAAAGGTTAGATTGAGCTTCTGACTTGAAGAAAGTAACCAAAGGTGAGTGTAAACTTCTGACAAAGATATGCCCCAGAAAATATTATAATAGAGAGTACGACAATCTTTGAATTGTTTGATATTTTAATGTGTTTTCTTTGTGGTTTACATTATAACTTATTCTAATTCACCTTGTTCACAGGTCAGACCCTCATAGTTACTGTTTTTTGTCTACGGTGAACTGCAACAGCTCAGGTAGTGGAGAAACATAAGATGGGAGAAAATAAATAGTGGTTAGTAAGACAATCTTTGAATTATTGGATAAATATGGATAAGCATATTAGAACACTTTTTTGTGTTAACATGAGCTCATAATAAAAATGTTCCTCACACATAAATGCACCAGAATTATAATCAAATGTATGAAACATAATAGAGCCCAACTGATACTGGAGTTTTGGGTCCAATGCTAATCATTATATCAGCCAGTACTCTTTATACAGAATACAATACAGACATTTTTTACATTGATCCCTCAAAAGTGCTTATCAATCACTTGTGACAAAGAGATGTTAAATGGAAGCAGGATGTTTTACATTTAAACAACAAAATTTATTGTCTAAAATGACATCAGGTCACTGAAACAATAAACTGTGACAGGTGACCAAGGTCCTCTCTTGCAAAATGATAGGAGGCCAGGGGGCAGTTATTGAACAAACATTAAAAGTATAAACTGTGACTTTTCCATTGAAATCTCACATTACATAGTCCCATTCATCATGACCATGTGTGGTGGTGGCTGTATCCGCAGACAACCTGACCTTTGCCTGTATTTCCTGTTTCTTAATGCTTTGGCAACATTTCAAAGCGTTTATACAGCTTTAAACATCAGGAAACTTTACCATAATGTAGTCACCGAAATTTAAGGGACCAGAATTATCCTCATTTCTGTGCAACTTTCACTCCTCTTCAGACAATAGTTGTCTTCCCCTGCAGAGCTCACCATCTGGTCTTACTGCACTTTGTCGTCACACAAAGATCAGCGTTCTCTTTTACTAATAGCTTCATTTACCCCTTCATGCAAAACTGACATATCTGCCTGAGAAAAACAGTGTGAATCAATTTATTTTCAGGTTTCAGGTTGAGAATCACTGTAGGCTTATGATATTTAGACTTAAACAACTTGCGATGTGGCAGCACTGTCTGTGAGCTCTACTTGCAGCATATTCTTTCAGTTCCACTTATTACCACAAGATAGCAGCATAATGACTCAGCACAGCAACACCAACTAAGTGAATCCTCCTTAGAACTTTTAATCACTTCTCTGCTTCTATCTCGTCCATTCTTCTTCAGTCACAATCGCTGATTCGCTGACAGGGCATTACTCAGAGCAGATCAGGTGTGGAGAGGGAAAGAGAAGGAGATTCTCTGTTTAGGTCTAAGTGACAAACCACTTACAGGGTACTCTGGCAAAAAAGCAGAACAAAAAAAATTAGAGCATTTTATCTCAAGTGATTTTTATGACTTTTACCCCTTTATGTGTTTTTTTTTAATGGCTGGAGGAATTATGTTTTCAGGTCATCCCATTCTTGTGACGAACACCTTAAGGGAATTTCTGCAAACTTGACACAAATGTTGACTGTAACTCAAAGATGAACTTGTTTAGATTCTGGTTTTTAAAGGTCAAATGTCAAGGACTCAAATGTATAATAAGATAAAATAATGAGGTTACAATATTCTATATCCAAACGGTCAAAGGTCAATGTCCAGCTCTCCATCAGTCCCCTGTCCTCCTCTGTAAACATAGTCTCTGAGTGAAGACATCATGTTTCTCATTGGAAAATTTTCACTGGAATCACATATGTATAATGAGAACTTCTATTTTAATTTTATTTTATTTTTACTTATTTTAAAATACACTTCATACCTTTAATTAAAGTTGCAGGTCAATATCATGGTAATCTCCACATTAAATGTCACTGCATACATTATATGAGTCTGGACAGACATGAAAGCAAACTATAACTTAACCATTTTTTGACTAATCTGTTTTACACACCCAGTAATAGCTGATTTCTCACTGTTCTCAGCTGGTCATGAGGGCCGCAAGTGATCAACACCTGCTTCCTCCATAGTATAAAAAGTTTTTTTTTTTTTTAACTCTATGGAGATGGAAAAGATGGAGGCTCATAGATAAGACATTCAGTAAGTGAATACATTAAATGGCTATTTGTTAGATAATATAATTTTTCAAAGTTGTAGAGAAAAAGTATGGAGCTTTAATTAACTTTTTCATGTGCTATTAGATCTTCTCTGCACAACTCATATCCTTGTTTCACCTTACCATCCCCGCAGAAGCTTTTACTGGCTGACATGCACGCTTGAATAAATTATTTGGTATGTTCTCTTGGATAAAGAAGGACTGGTCTGTTTTTTAAAGCAACAAACAGCATAAACAGTCTCAGATCCTGTTGAGTTACAGGCCTGTCTCAAGGGCCCTCATATGACAACAGTCTTTAAACCAGCATTTACACATTAGTTGAATCCCATGCGGAAGAAGCAACCCTGATATCCGTCTGTTGAATCAAACACATCAAACAGAAAACATGCTGCCATCTGCTGCTCAGGGAGAAAGTACCAAAAAAAAAATCTAACCGGTGAGCCCATTATAGTTTATTTGTTAATAGTTTTAATGCAATTTTTTCTCATATCACAGTGGTGCCTGACTTGTCTTTAATGGATCTGTAGGGGTTTATGTTGAGATAATAACATATTTTTATGTTAATGTACGATTGCATATCTCATATTATTAATATACTCCGTTTTTAAGTGATGTTAAGTGTCCTTATAAAGTAAACAGAACATTCTGAATTAAATAATCATATGAATAAATTGTGTAAAACATAAAACAAAAACATAGTATTTCCAAATGCCCCTTTTCAAAAGCCTGTTTTTATTTCATATGGCATTTTGATACTTTAATTTCATATCAGATTTTATTACACGATATCACTTTTTTTTATAATCTTCTCTCTCTCTTCAGGACAGTAGTGTCCTCTACATATTCACCCAATCACAAGCCCTTGTCTCTTTCAAAGCAACCCCATCAAGTCATATATAACACATATATAAAGATAGACAACATGACAGCTCCCCGAAAGTGAAGCCAAAACATCCTCATCACCCCCTGGTGGCTGGCTGCAGTATAGGCCATTAACCCCGCCTCCTCCATGTTCGCAGACAAGACAAGGGCCTAACAAAAATATTAAAATACATGTCAAATATTTTCCCCCCCCAAATATGTTTTTTAGCAAACCTTGGCCTTGGGATGTTTTGGCTTTATTTTTGTACCATGGGAGGAAGCAGAGATGTGGCGACAATCTCTCTTTGCAGTCAATGGTATTAACTAGCCATTAGATTCAGAGGTCAGTCAGTTTCAGTTTGCATATTTGATATTCACAGAGTTGTGTGGCTTTCTCTGTGAAATCGCAACACTCCTGTCATAACTGTGACCAGCAAGCTAATGCGGTTCACTTAAAAATCAATCATGCTATAAAGATGGAAGGGTGAAAGAGGGCAGAACATGACCTGACTGGTTGATCTATAGCTATTTTGTGTGTTCAGTGGGCCTTAGGAAAAAATGGTACTGAAGTAGAAAAAAGTTTCCGTGTCCTCTGCACAGGCATTGTAATTGCTCCATCCATGCATTCAATCAGTCTGCAGTGGAAGTTAGTGAGATCTTTTTAGCAGGAGCCCTGGCGTCCTACTGAAGTGTCCTTGAGCAAGATACTTAATCCCACTTGCTGGCTGATCCTGCACCCTAACCAGAGGGCAAACACGCTTTCCCTCTTCAGAAATTAAAGTACACCACATCAAATAAAGCTTAATGTTGTTGAATACCAATGTGCGGCGAGGACGTGCCAGAACTCTCAAGCGCCCCTACCCAATTGTGAGATAATCTGTTTTATTTCCACCTGCAGCGTCTGATGGCAGCTGCTACGGCTCTCATGTTGATACCTTAATGATGCTTCACACGTTACTCTGTGGTAAAGATAAGTGCTTCCCGCTGATGATGAATTCGTGTCTCTGAAAAAAAAAAAAAAACAAGAACAAAGGCATGTTGATTACGGTGTAAGCGCTGAAAATTGAGTGACTGCAGAGACAACAACAGAAAGAAAACTTCACATTTCAGTTGTGGTTTCCATTAACATGAGCCTTTACCAGTCGGCCTCCTTTGTTGCAGCCTGCTAATCAATGACATCCTTCCAAACCCTATCTTGCTGCTCTGATTGCTTGCAGACGTGTCGGCGTCTTCCCCTGAATACTCATCAGCTTCCACAGCACAGATATTTGTCTGTCTGTCTGCATTCTTCTGCACTACTCTGCCACAGACAGATTTTTTTTTACGCTGTGATGCCACCAAGACAACATCCTAACAAGACAATAAAATGAGCAACAAACAAGAGCATTATGGGATAACAAACAGTCTGCCCCTATGTGTACGCACAGCTAATTTTCATGTTCAACAATTTTCAGATAGAACATAAAGAGAAGCTATTTAGTTGTTATGTGGTGGATGAATTCAGCTAGCTCTGTTCTCAGTGTCTGTGAACCTCCGCCCTGCAGGCAAACATCCATTTAGCACTGAATCACCTGCCGTCACTGCCTGCTGCAGCTCCACTGCACAACACTGGGTGGTGGTAGACCTCCATGATAGATAGATAGGCATGCAGATGGATGGATGGATGGATGGATGGATGGATGGATGGATAGATAGATAGATAGATAGATAGATAGATAGATAGATAGATAGATAGATAGATGAGAAATAAATAAATATGTAGAAGAAAGACAGCAAAACAGGACTATACTGGAACTGTCGGGTAATATTCTGTACATTATTAGTGCAGGTCTAGTTCTTTGTTTTATATTTATAAAGCAAGGTGCTTCACTGGAATACAACACACGTGTGTATTGGAAATAACTATACAATGTATGCACACAGTTCTGTGAAGGGATGTAAAGTATGTACCGATATGTAACATACATGAATATACAGTCTACAGTTATGTAATAAACAGTAAGTATAATGCAGGGGTCAACAGTAAGAGTTTAGAAAATGTTATGAAATGATGACGAAAACCAAAAATTCCAAACTTGTTGTGATAATTGGAAGTGCAAGCTTATGGTAAACAGTATTAAAAGAATATATGGAGATTGGCTATTTTAAGTTTTGGCAAAATATTTTTGGAATTAACATAGAGCTTCATTAAAATAACATAGAGATCCATTCAAGTTTTTATCTAGGGCAATAATAACGCAAAAAAAAAAAAAAAGAAAAAAAAAAAAAGATTAGTTGGGTTCATTGCTCAGATGTGACTGTGACAGGATTAAACATTTTTATTTGGATTTATGTTAAAGCAAGACTGTGTATCTTTTGCTGGCCACTACTAGCCACTGTATCCACTGGTGATAATAAAGTATATCGTATCGTATTTACAATGATAAGAGCACAGCTTCAGCTATTGATTATTTTAGTGTTCTACCAATGATACCATCGATTAATTGAGTAATCGGATAACAACTTGCTTTATCAAAGAGCAATAGTAAATATACTTAAAATGAACAACTGATTGGTTTTCTTCTTCAGAAAAATCAACATCTTTATTATTCAGTGTATTACTAATACTATGCTACTGTGTTATAGCAGGTTAATACATGTAATAGATATTTTTTACACTCTACCGTATAATGATGATACACTCTGTTGTGTCACTCAATGTCCCACTCACAGCACTCTGTGATTGGTTACACTTCATGCATAATAACCAATCAACATTGAAGGCGATGTCCAGAAAGGTGAAGACACAGAGCTGCTCTGTTGAGCTGAGCAGAGCTTCGTGTTGAAATTAAGTTACAATAAACATCACAATCTGATGATGTATTACTATTATGACAAGCGTGCCCAGTTTCCCAGTTACACCACTGAAAATGTGTGAAGTCACAGCCTATGGGATTTCACTCATGGAGACAAAAACAGATGGCTTTTAAATCAGTTGCTCATCTGTTTTTTTTTAAGACTCAGATGCCACGCAGTAAGTGCTTCAGAGCAAAACACAGCACACATAAATTAAGCAAATGGACTCACGTTAGGACTCACAGTTACACTTCAAATTATGCTGGTATTAGCTATCGTTAGCCACTGTAAACCACTGGTCATACCAGATCAACTAATGTTTCAGGGGCAAAACCTCTGAGTTTATTAAATTGAACAAGGGTGTGTTTTATATTAATTCATTCAACCTTTAATGTACACAGTTTTGCTTTAATCCATTGTTCAAATCAAATTTGTCTTTTGTAAAGTTTAACTTTCGGTTAATTTGCGGGAAATCTTAAACATCAAGAGGAGCAAAACAACAGTCCAAAGTGATGTGAAATCTAAACTGGACGTATGTGAGTCACTGAAGATGGGGAGGCTGCAGATGACTGACATAAGAGAGTGAGGAGCTGCAGCTCAGGAGGAAAAAGGAGTAGAGGCTGGAGGGGTGTGAAATAAGACCCTGAAGGACCTCAGGGACTGTAGAGAGGAAGATGGCCATTCTCAAGAGGAGGTTGATTCACAGGCAGCTCCTTTAACAGACCGTCTGTCTGAAGAACTGAAGAACTGGAGGACTAGGTGGAGAGGCATGACAGGCAGCTGGCCATCAAGCTGAGTGTGTTGTTGAAGCTCTCCCACAGCCCGAAGCAAGGATAACATCCAAAATACACTGCAGCTGCTGCTGGTGACTTGACTACATACGGTGTGCAGCTCCATTATTGCATCTGGAATTTCTGAACAAAAAGGCTGATATCTGAGGATAAATTCAAAATGAATTTGTGGTCTGGAAAATGAGCTTGTGGTAATGAGCTGCAATGTGCACATTACATAGCAGCAGTGGACTGATCCTCAGTGGCATTGTTCCTGAATCATTACTTGAGTCAATAACATGCAGAATAGAAAAAAAACATCATTAATGCAACTGGATTTGTGTACAGGAACAGAAATATTTCAGGCGTTAATGCCAAAAGAAATATTGGAGGCTATTTCTCACATATGATGCATGAATTGGAAGGACAAGAGATCTTATCTGGAGATAAAACTGCATGTATGTGTAAGCAGGAACAAGGAGAGTCCTGACCACCAAGCAAGTTTATTCACAGAGCATTGCACTTGGTCATTTAATGGAGAAATAACTACAGAAATAAACAGGGACACGTCCAGACTTTTTTTTGACTGGGGTGGCCCAAGTGGGGCGTTGACTTATGCAGGGATGGCATGAAGTAAGTGTGTATGTGCACATGCATGCATGCATACATGTGAGAATAACATTAATTTAACCTCAGTTGTACCTCTTTCCTCACAGTGTGAGGAAGTAATTTTATTTTTACGATTTCTATTTTGTATTCATTATTTACTATGTATTTGTGTATAGTTATTGTTTTTGTTTTTGTGAGGAGCAATCAAATTTCAGGGGTGGCCAGTGTCCCGGACAGCCCCCTCCGTTTAGAAACACCCCTGGAAATATATTGAAATAGTATTGGTTCAGCACAGCCACCATGAATTCAAAGATGTTCTGTATTAATTATTTAGACCTTTTTAGCAAATTTTCAACATGAAAAATCTGATTTGAATTACTCTCCCATTAATATTGATATGTTTCATGAAATCAAAATAAATGCCACACTGTAGTTGTGTTCAATGCACCGAGTGTGTGTGAGAGCCCCGTGGGGCTTAGAAATGTATCTGCAATTTGTCAGCGACAATCATTTGTGAAACGTGATGTTGCCATAATTTGCAATCTGTGTCTAAGCGGTGCTCACAAATCGCTTTAGTGAAACAGGCTCTGAATAATAGGATGTGTGAGCTGGTAAACCAATCGTATCATCAAAATGAATGGGACCCCCTTCATTATGCTCAAAAATAAATGGCACGACCTGACTGAAGAGCATAACAATAAGTGAAGCAAATCATCAAGTATGGTTAACTTATTTTATAAAAAAACAGCCACAAAGAGGATGGAGGAAGGGACAAACTTCATGGCAAGGACACTGGACTGCATAAAGACAGCTTCTTTCTCTGTTCACCTGTTGTGACAGTTTTAGACATTAACTTGTTATAATGTCTGGGTCACATGTGGCTACATAGTAAAATAGTCAAATTACCTCTGGATCTCTTCGTAGGAGAGCACAACCCACATTCACCATATCCACACAGTGCCCATTTTGCTCTGTGGTCACACTCAGGTTGGGAAGCTGAAATGTTGTCCTGGTGTATTCCAGAATACAAGCAGTGTAAAAGTTGGCAACCTGACAAATTATTTGAAATTATGAAATTATTATCATTTCACTGCTTCTGACTGATCAGCAACTGAAAAGACAATAAATACTGAGGTACACTGGAACATATCTGAATTGGCTTTAAGATCAGACAATGGTCTCTCGATACAGTGTCCTTTAAAACAGGATAATAGAGATAAATGATGAGAGTGCAAATGGATCCCATCAGTGTTCAGTATTTTACCCACAAGGGGAGATTTGCAAATTTGCTTTAACCACTTAAGGTGGTGTACTACTGCTGTAGCGATGTGATTTGCAATACATGTGGGCATTTATTTCTCAGCGTCTGAGTAATGTGTTAAATGGGTGTATATGTGTGTGGGCAGCATAAGATGTTGTTATCGAGATGCTGTGCTTAGGATGTGGTCAGCCAGGCATTCTTCACAAAACCAGAACATCTTGTTTATTAAGGAGGCTGTCTGAAGAGCCTCTTCTCAAAGAACAGAACTATATAGCCGCTTGTTATGAGGAAATTGCAACAATCAGTAGTCAAACCTTGACTGTTTTTCAATTGTAAATAAGTGTAAAAGTACATAGTTTTCAAATGTCACTAGTAGAGAGGAAAATGGAAGAAAATTCTATCTGTTCAATGTGTGTGTCATGTCCAGCTCCCTTCACTGGCAAAGGCATTGTAATAGAACAGGAGAACGTAACAGAACAGAACTCAGCAGAACAGAAAGTTTACATGACAGATTGGCTGCATAGTACTGAACAATGCATCATGGGTATGTTTTACACACAAAGTTGAGCCTTTGGTCCAGACTTAAGTTACTGTGGTGAAAAGAATCTAGCAAGTTGTTTCTACTCCTCTGTGACGGCAAATGGACTTTACACATTTGGGTTGCAGGCAAAACAAGATATTTGATGATGTCATCTTGGGCTCAGGAAAACACTGATCAACATTTTTCCACAATTTCTGACATTTTATAGGCAAAAAAACTATTGATCGATTAACTGATAAAATAACTGACCAATTAATCGTTAGCTGCAGTCCTAGCTGGTGACACCATTTCTCCTTGGCCTAATAACACATCTGTCTAAGGTGCTTCTCTTAAAACAAGGAATACCACTGTTCTCTTTTTATTACCATCATCAACAATATAATTATTGAATTCAAATTTTATTTTATTTTTTGGACTAGCCCAAACCATGATAGATATCTTGTGCATAGACTGTCTTCTTAAAAACTTTTTTTTAAAAAAAGGGCCAAGTCATTTTTCTCAAGTTTAAATCAAGTCTCAAGTCATGAATACCAAGTCAAAGTCAAACTGAGTCGTTTATCAGTGTGAGCCATGTATGTCTCTAATTTTGACTTTAGTCAGGTCATGTGACATTTGAAGGCACATACTAAAACACAAACCTAAAACAGCAAACAATGTCAACACTATACCTGTTAAACACCAACATGTTACATTGCTGTTGCATGTTAGCATGCTGATAATAGCATTTAGCTCCAAGAGCTGCTGTGCATAAGTAGCCAGATTATATATAGACTCTCAGCCTTGTTTTGGCACATAAAGGACCATATATGACAGTAATGTTTGAAAAAAAAAAAAAGAATAAATACAAAGTACACACTTTCTCAAATACTGGTACAATAAATTACAATGTGGCAAGAAAAAACAGTTTGTAATAACAGAGTAAAAATGATCAGAGAAGAAGAAAATGAAATGAAGTCTGCAGCTGAAATACAATACACATTGCTGGATTGGAAAAAAAAATAGTTATGTGGAAAGCAATGAAGGAATTTTCAGTCAAACACTGAAGATACAGAAGAAATGAAAGGATACAGAACAACCAAAAGCTTAAGCACAAATTCACAAGCCATGTGCACAGTTGTTCTGTTCACTGTTGCTGGTTGATATGTACGCCAACATGAAGGAGTTTCATTGAAGAATTCATTGGATGACTAACAATATTGAAGAGGATGTGACCACACTTCACCCACAGTGATTACATGCTTGCCGAAGCGGACAGGCAAAGAAACAAAATAACCCATTTTTAAAAGGTGCAGAAGACGGTTCAGGCCTAGGACACCAAAAAAGAACCGAGACATCATTAGTGCATCTGAAAGGAAAAAAAGTTTTCCTGGCCTAACTTCAGACAAGACTTTAAAAAAACAAGTCTTGTGTTGTGTACACTGAAGCAGTAGCCAGGCTTTGAATGGGAGGAAGGACAGATGGACACATTGGCTGTCTGAGAAATGTTTGTGCTGCCATGCAACAAAGTACACTCGGGTGCAAAATCTCAAACTAATTTATTTCATGGGAACATACAGTTTCCCCGCTCGCTGTCAACAAAGCAGCAGCAGAGCGAGCTTCTGAAAGAACATCACCTCCACTCTGCTTTTCAGCCCTCGGGGAAGAGTGGTCGGTTGTTTGCATAGAAATTCAGATCTTTTAAAGCAAACATGAATTACCAGTTTAAAAAAATCAGAAAATGCCAGAACAAACAACAGTCAAGTGAAATATCCAAATGGTTTTACAGATTCTAAATGGATATTATATTGTTATTTATTTCAAAAGTATATATATATGTGCTGCTACACACACGGAAAAGAGGATGTGGGTATAGACAACAACAACAACAACAACAACAACAACAACAACAACAACAACAACAACAACAACAACCCATCACCCACAGGCAGCAGCTGTGGTGGAGGGCAGCCCAAAGAGGCCTCCTGAAGCAGTAGCCATGGCGGGGAACCCCTCCAAGCTGTGGCCTGGCGGCCCCTCCACAAATTTGGATGAATCTGGGTCGATGCACGGTGCCTCTGTGATGTCTGCAGCTGTTTGAGTATGCATCCACTTGGAGTAATCCAACCTTCAGAAATATCGGTTAAAAAGTGGGCTGGGATGTATCAAACCTATCGCCAATTTCTCTCTGGAATGTTAGGAAAATGATAGCCGTCAGATCTCATAGATTAGGTTGATTGTTTGAAAATTACATTTTAAATTTGGAATAATTTAAGTACAGAACTAAACAAACATGTTGAGTGTTTTTTTTAGACAATTTAATATGAAAATATTACACATTATAGCTTTAATACAATGTCGAAATCTGCATCAAATTTAGGTGGCAGACCTGAAAAAACAATAAAGCCTGGCAAGAAAACAGCCTATAATACATACATAGGATTGGACTGTCTCAAGCTCATGCCAACAATAAGCACAGCAGCAAAGCTTAAACTGGACTGAGAATATATGAACGTACACGCAGAAAATACTTCTACTTGGCATCTCTGCTGTGAGTAAGCTGCTTGAGAAGAGTCACCGTGGTCTTAAGCTGCCGACAGCGCTGACGGGAAGCTCAGCTTCCACCCTAAAGCGATTTCTGAACAGACAGCTGGTATTAAGAATGACTGAGCAGCAGCAGGACACGCACCACTAACACAATTATTTTCTTCAAAAAGTCCACCTGAAAAAAGAAGAGGCTGTGTGCATGCTGTTGCTGTTACCAACAGAGTAATGATGAGAACTGTCAGGTTATAAAGGCAACAAATATTTGTAGTCCAAATTGTACCAATCTGCTTTGTGTTTGAGTGAGTGAGTGATATTTAGGGAATTGTTTTGCCTCCCCTAAGCTCCACCCACAATAAACATCATAATGTTAACCAGCAGAAAAGCAGTCTACAGCACAAACATGACAGCTTCCTCTGTACATCAGGTAGGTGGAAGATTGCTGCCAACCTTAATGACCAGTATCCTGCTGCTGTGGGACCTCTGACTTCTTCCAGATTAAATTGCTCCAGTTTGCTCTGGCAACCCCTTTTCCCAGTTCTTCATCAGCAAAGTGTGTGAGCCTCACTCCTGCTCTAGTAATTTCTGGCAGGTGAAGCCCTTTAATATGCACTAAGGCTTTCTTTGGAGCAGGTAGAAACGCAGACAGATGGAAACATGAAAGTGATTATTTATGAGCAATGTAAAATAATATAACAGCATATCTCACCAGCGGTGGTGGATAAGTAATCTAATTGACAGAGTAAGTGGGAGAACAGAGAGAAAGAGATGAAAGATTGCTAAAGAAGCTCCAAATTTCCAGACAGTCAAGGAGTATAAAAAGTGAAAGTCTGGGCTCTAATTTATTCAGCAGCACATGTATAAAACACCAACACATTTATGTGACATGTATGCTCAATAGCCTCTCATTATCAAATATGATATTGACCTTTGTGGTTTATATGGGGCATAAATTTACTGGGTCAATAAACCAGAGTGAGAGGGAGTGTTTGTGTGTGTGTGTGTGTGTGTGTGTGTGTGCATGTTTGTGAGTGTGTGTCAGCAGGCTGTGAGATTCATGTTTCATGTAGTCGTAGCAGGATTGATTTCAGTGTCTCATCAGAGGGGATCAGCTGTAAATGTGCTATTACTGGCAGGCCTGTGTGATCACCTCCGCACTGTAACTCTTCACTCACATACAGTATTCATAATGCTCACTCAACACATTTCCATTTTGAAGATGCTATGTAGCATGTTTAAGCACCAGTATATCATTGTCAAGTTGTCTCGGCATAATTACTGTCCATGGCTGAGTTGACTGCCCACTCTGATCTCACATCTGTGTTGTGTTGATTTAATCTCAAACTTAAGGCAACGTTATGTAAGATTTGGTATTTTTTGAAATTTGGTGCCACTGGTTTCTAGAGTGCAATGCACTTATACACCACAGCTGTAAATATGACAGCTGTACCTGTACATTTGTTATAACTGTATGCTTATATTACTTAAATGATTACTTAAGCAACTAAAGGTCAGTCCTATATTTTCTGGCACCACACTGGTGCCACTTTTTGGTGTAAAAACCTCCCTTTCCTGGTGGTGCAAAGCTCCTGCGTTTGCTCAGTAAACTCTCTCGATACTCCAATCTCCCAGTATTACCAGTATGGCTAATTAGCTAACAGCAGCTACATTTAGTAGCCGTTTACTTCACGGCCCATCAGGAAACTTTGTAAATCACAGAAAGTTGAGGCAGAGCAGCCGGAGGACATCAGAGTGAAAAACAGAAAACATTTTTTCCATAAGATACGATTCATTTTCACAAAAGTCAGTAACATAATAATAACGAGTTTAGAAATGTGGTGGTTTAATTCATACTCCTACTGTACGAGTAAATCATCTGTTATGTAAAGCAGTGTACCAGTGTTTAAAGACAAATTACTTTAATCTGCTCACCTTTCTGTTCCTTTTTTCCTTCTCTTTTCTATACTAACACACACACACACCTCTGGGAGCTGTACTATGACACAAACATAACACAGCCTGGCTTTCTTTGCTCAAGCTGGCTCGACAAAACTTAAAACCCCAGTCAGAGATAACAGGTATCACAAGGGTGGTTATCAACTGTCTTTGGTAACTCAGGCTTTCTTCTTCAGATTCTGTGTGCATTTGCATAAAATGGGGTGTTTAGTGCATCATTTGACTCCTCTTCCACATGCAAGCCACCCACTTCAGTCAAGGTGAACAGGTTGTTATAATGTAGAGTTATGGAGAAGATAAAAAAAAATGCATTACAGCAAAAGCAACACTGTGGCTGCAAATGAGATGAGAGGAACACTGGCAGACAACCACTGATCGACCTAATGAGCTCTTAATGCTGCTGTTTATTTCTAACATGACAATTGCACATTAAGGAATTAAAGTTTGTAGAGCAGATTTAAACACGATGCTGTTGGTCTCACACTGTCCCATTATGAAGGAGATGTGGAAATTAAATTTCTGGCCAAATCAAAATATACAGAAAGTTACTGGTAGAATATTTTCTGTGATAAATTGGACTACCAAATCAATTTTCTAATCAACTTTGCATTTCTAACCCTCAGTTTAGAATCTGTGCTATTCATAAAGAACATCAAGAGGAAAAGAATCAGCGAAAGAGAGACGCTTTTAAATCTGATTTAATCAGAAACTCAGAACATAACCTGCTCCTGACCAGGTTATGAGTTCAGCATTAGTTCCCATGGTGATCTCACCAGGGGAAAAGTCAGCCAGCTTTGTGCCACCAAAAACTCTGAGACTCTGAGACTTAACACACCTCTCTAATCCATTAATCTTGCTTCATAGTACACCCCTCTCGCCTAATTACTACACACACACACCAGGGCTTGCCTCGCCCCTCCTTTTCTCTCTCCCTCTATGTGTCTGATCTTCATCATCAGGATGTTTAATCAAGCACAAGTTGGGTTTTGAATTTCAGTTTTCAGCTTGTTGTTAGTGATGGAGTTTCTTGTTAATTTACCTGGCTGGCCCACCCAAGAAAAGTCTATGTGTGAGAAACAGTGTTCGGTCAGGCGCCAGTGTATATGGACTTGCAGGTAGCTAGGAAGATGTGGACAGTATGACTTGTCCATTTTGCAGAGAGAATTGGTAACCTAGCTACATTTCACTGCCCATATTTTCCATGCACATGATATGTCGTGCTGCCATGGCACTTTCAGGTGCCCGGTTTGCCACTTCGTACAGTCACGGTAACAAAAAAGTCACTGACCCTGGGGATTTGACTTGAGGCTCTGCTTCAACTGTTAGAGAGCCTGAACATATAACATAGCCACCAAAATGACATGTCATTGCCATTTGAGAGCAGCTGATTTCCCCCCTGTACACTGCATGGCAAAGTACGATCTATTGAAATTCGGTTAGACAATAAAATGAGTCATGTGGCTCAGAAATGATGTCAGAAACATCTCCCTCTTTGGTAATTGATTATAATGGTGTCAAGTTTGCGTAATGGGAAAAGAATAAGAGTTCAGACAGAATCAGTCCCTGCTCCCCTGACCTGTGCGATTCTCCCCATCAGCCAGTAAGTGCTGTAGACAAGCATGACTGCTGAAACAGCCCTAAAGCAACCTGCCAACACCCACTTACTAGGTGTGAAGGATGCAGTACATACACTGTTTGTGCGGCGCTTTAATAAGCAGTTCATAGGAGACAGACCTTTCATCCCTGGTTCAGGCACTGGGCATCTGACCCATGTGACAAATATCCCCGAGATAAATGATGTCCAAGGTGTTCTTCTCAACTGTCGAAAAACTGCCATTAGGACATCGGTGTTGACAAACTGGCCTTTGTCTAAAAGGCTGTTTAAACTACTTTATGTGGCATAATGTTGTGGAGACTAAATGGCTGTAGTTAGATTCTGTGCTTCTATTTCAGCAACTCTTAAAGGATAAGGGGGTGGTCCACAGTATAAACAATGGATGTATGGATGTTGCTGCTTCAGCCAGGTGCCTGCTGTGTCTTTTGTTGTACTAGTGTTGGTAATTTTACCCCCTACTGTGTCTTTTGGTGTGTTTTTTATTATCAGGATTTGCCAGACCACATGTTGCTGTGGCACCTCCTGGGTGTAATTTATTTTTCACTTGATTAATTTAGGCTAAAACAGTGTTTGAGAACCTAATGGTCTTGGCTTGAATAGGCCCACCTGATCTTCCACTCACGCTGTGATTTCTGGCAGTGCTGCTAGAGAGAAGTTGTTAGCTAATTAATCAGTGGAACATGTTCCATTAGTACTTAACTTGTATTAGGCCTATGAACTGATCAATGGATGCAGTTTTGCATTCTCAATACTAAGCAAACTAAACTGGGTAGTCATATCTGCCAGAAAAAAAAAAGTTGGCTTTGAGTTTCTATTGATGTGTGAGCAGAGCTCTGAGCTGTCAGAGACTTGCTAGTTCATGCCAGCTGTGCTCCGTGAATGCCATGTTGGACAATCCCCTGCTGTGCTTCAGTGCCTCTCCAGCATCAGTCACTGCAACTACATGCCAAACGGCCTGAACAGGTCTCTGAAAAGGAAAGAGAAAGACTTTGTTCAAACAGTTGAATTCAATTAAGGGCAAAAACTCATAGGGGTACAAAGCTCTAGGGAAAAAGCAGGGACCTTTTGTCACGCAAATTAGATCTTTAACTCATGTATTATATTGATTTTGACTTTTCTTTGTGAAATCATTTTCCAAAGGCTGCTGGGTAAGATCCTACAGGTTGGGTGTTGATTTCCCATTAACAACCACAGCTGCTTTTTACTCACAAGACAATGTGTAAAATCTTTGGTAGGGCCTGGATATATTCATGCTGACTGCCATTTCTGCACTAAAATGTGAGCAGCTAGCTGGTAAAGGCCATGTGCATTCACAACTGAACTGCCAAATTAAGTCTTTAAAGCTGTAATATCCACATGGCATCCATATGCCCTTTTAATAGACGCTACTGGTCTTTAAAACCTGGTAGCCATCGATACATGACATGAGACAAGCTAACCAATTAGCTCACTCATGGCAGCTCGTGCCAAACCATACACACTCAGGTCTATAACAGTTGCACTATCTGGGTGCACCCAATTTTCTGGGTGGGAAAAGGTGCAGTCTAGACCAAGGAAGACTTAATGTCACGTCACCTGACATGGAACAACACGGTGTGAAAAGCGACTATACATGGGCAAACAAACGGCTCTTAGCGCAGACACACATAGACTCCGCATTAAAGGTAGTTTTTAGGAGTAAGCTGTGGCAAAATGAACACTTATTCTGATGAGTTTTACTCAAGTATGTGTGTAACTGGTGGACTCCAGTTTTGTCTGCGTTGTGTTGTGATGAAGAGGACTATGGATATCTTTGGAGGTGATCTCTGTTTGTTTGTGACAACCAACAGCAAGAGGTAAAAACAAAATCCTCCATTGATTATGACTGTATAACTTGAGCCCCTACACAAATCAAATGACACAGGAATATTTTAGCATAGTAATATGTTTAGTAACATATAAGTTACTACCTAATAAGTTAATAAACGTATAAACATATAAACATAGCTTAATACCGCTAAAACACGGAAATTACTATGACAACAATCTCGCTTTCCTCTCCCATGGAGTACAACAGCAAAAGGAGGGAGGTAAGGCGGGAGACACCCGTTTTAGGAAAGGGGGACCCCAAAAAGTCAGCGTATGGGTACAGTAACTGAGCCTCAAACATTCTGCATATCGATTATTGGAGGCCTAAGTGTGTCAGGTAATAACAACTGAAACAATTTTTGTATAATTATGATGCTGAATATTACAAACGTACATTTGACTTTGTTACACAAATTACTTTCTATTATTACTTACTATATTCATTTCTAAAAACACTAGCCATATGTTATATATATCTTGTTAAGCTGTGTGCTTACATTTTGTTTCCAACAATATTCAACCACAGAGAAATCCATAATAAATTCAAGGAAATGTTTTCTGCTAGCTGTCGCTAACTAGTTGCTATAACTTCCAGGAAAACATCAGAGAGTGAGCAAGGAAGTCAGTGAAGATGACTTAATGTAACATGAATAAACCTTTAATATTGCCTCGTCCATGATCATGATTTCTCATGTCATGTCAGATAGATTTTCATCAGCTTTGGCGGTTGTTTATAAGTGATGACAGCAAATCCCATGATCCCTCACCACTTCACCACTTCATCAAACGAAGTCTTTATTATCGTTTTAATGTGTGAGAGAACTTACTGTTTGTATGTTTGATAAAATTATGAGTTACAAATACACTGCTATCCCTGATTGCAAACACCTACAGTTTCCTCCTCTTTCCAGTCTTTATGCTAAGCTAAGCTAAGCTAAGCTAAGCTAATTGCCTGCCTGTTCTAGTTTTGTGTTTAGTTTGCAGACATGAAAGTGACATCATTCTTCTCATCTACCTCTTAGCCATAAACCAAATTAGCACTTTCTGCAGAATGTTGAATAATTCCAACTACATTCACACATGCAGCACTTGTTTTTCCCTTGTGTGCCATAAATCGAGGTTGGGTAAAAAATAAATTAAAGAAGGCATAACAATTTATGTGCACGCTTGTGTCAGTAAAGATTGGATCTAATAATGGAAAATCATTAACGCCCACTCATTGCTTGCTATAAATTTCCCCCCTTCTGGATGTTTTTTGTTGTAGTTTTATGTTGTTTGGGCTTGTCCCCCAAGAGGGTCGTTTTCCTGTCGACAACTACTTCAGCAATGAACATGAACAGAAATAAACAGGACTAACAGCCCCCCTGACATCTGTATGAAGAGTTATGTGGAATTATGTTAATGATACCTATATGCTGTTTGTCCTTATTAGTGCCACGTAGTAAAGCAAAGTTAGATTTGTGATGATTGAACTGCTGATCACATCTACGCCCTAAACTCACATGCTCATACACAAAAGAATAAAACTTAGACATATTTGATTTGTTTATAAAAGCCTTCTGACTGTTTGGCACAACGTGTTTTATGACACAGTTCTCCTGAGCGTTATATAGGCTGCAGTAAAATTTATAGCATAATAAAACCAATCTATATGAGAAATGGCAGTGGGAGAAAATTGGTACTAAAAGAACAGATGTTTTCACTCAATGGAGATAAAACAGGGTGTGCATGGGGGGTCTTTCCTGAAGACAGCTTCCCGCCAGTTAACACTAACATTTACATTCATTAATTAGTGGATCAGTTTGCCAGTTTGCCCGCTCAGGCTACGTAGTCCATGAACCACGAAAAGGTCACGTGTTGCTGTCAGAGTACATGTAATAATGTGGTATACTGCACAATAAAACATCTGTCAGAGATTATATATATTCAATCCATTAAACTGCCCTCTACATTAAAAAAAGAAATCGGCTAGTAATGGTTCACTGGAGGAAAGTGTTCACATCCTTTACTTAAGTAAAAGCAGCAGTGCCATATTGGTAAGTAAGTTCTGTAGTCTAAACCCTTTTAAGTCTAAGAAAAGTAGCATCAGTGTAATGTACTTTCAAAATGATCAAAGTCAAACTAAGTATCAAAATTAGAGACTGAAAACTTAAAATTTGTTCAGAAGTTCTACAAACTTAAAAATGTTAAGTGCCAGTAGACTTTTCTTTCTTTTGTGTTATGAACTTTAGTGGACCTGAAATAATGTATTTTATATACTTAAAGTTATTCAGTTCTCTTATTGTAGTGAAAGGGGTGAATGAAAAGTTGCATTTACTTTGAGTTTACTTGAGTTTAACATTAAAAGTACACTAGTAACACCAACTGCAAATACTCAAGTTCTGATAACCTCCAACTTTTTAAGGTTCTTGAACTCAAAAACATGCAATGCACTCACAAGATGAATAAAAGCAAAGGTAGAAATTGTGTCATGTCAATATAAAGTTTTATTTTGATACTCATCCTTGTCTTTCATTTCAGATGCTTCCTGCCCCTGTGTGTTTCCCTCCTGTGTGATTACCTGCCCCACCCTGATTGGTTTCACCTGTCCCTCTCCTCCCTTGTGTATTTGTGCTGCCCTTTGTTTGTTCTCAGTTCCTTGAGTATGTTGTTTTAGCTATATCCCTAGTTTTCTCTTTGGATCTGGCCAGAATTTTGTATACTTGATCCAGCTTAAGCTTGCTGTCTTTTGGATACCTTTGCTTGTGTTTTTTGGACCGATTATTTGTGCACCGAACTCTTCTGTCAGTAAAAGACCTTGTGTTTTTCAGTCTTCCATGTGAATCCTTTGTTTGTTGGCTCCAGTCTGATAAGGGAGATGGATGTGCAACTTTCAAACAGGGGACCCCTATTGAAATCCTCTTTGCTGACATCAGTCTACCAGGGTTTCTTTTAACCATGACTGCAATCTTTCCCTAACCTTAAACTAGAAGTTGAAGACCACAAACCTAAACAAATCTTGTTGGCAGATCATCAAAGTATGGATACATGATGTTAGACAATGATAATATGGACTTTAGAGGGCCGTGATCCTTAATGTGGGTTGGCTATCTGTCTCAGGAGTGACATCAATAGTGGATACTGAATCAGATTCATCAACATGAATAAACCATCTCCAGCTTCTCATCTGTGACCCACCGTGCCAGTATGTGCATCTGTGTGTACATAAATATGCATTTAAGACGAAAAATAATTGTGAAAAAGTTGCTGAATATAATATAGCACCACAGCACCTGTCTTCTTTCTGATAAGGTAATAAGCATTCCATATCCAGTGTGGATAATTATTTTATTGCTGGTGTTCCACACTCTGCTGATCATGTAAACATGCTGTACTCCGTGATATTTTATGCTACCACTGGGAAATCCAAATGCAGTATAATGATGCTGTGAATATCTCAGAGTGTTAGGGAGGAACAAACAAATACAGAACATGTAAAGAACAACCTGATGCAATGAATAATACATTTATATATATATATATCTATATATATAAAATGATACAGTATGTACAAAGGTTATGAAGTTCTAAACTGGTTAGTAAGATTACATAGTACATCTCACACAAAAATGGAAGGGTGGAAAGCAAGAAATGGGGAAAAAAGAGAAAAAAAAGTACTCAAGGTTTTGCATTGTTAACAACTAATGACCCAGCAGGTTTCTAAGGGAACACATCACTTCAGCACCACTGAATACAACAACAAAAACTATCAAATAATTTCACATAATCCAGAGTCATGAAGACTCGTCACAGCACGAAAACAACAAAACATGGATGATGCACTTAGAAGAAAAGGCAGGATGATAAAAATGACACTTAAACTCACCAATGCTGCAGCTCGGATGAAGAGAAAGAGGTACAGCAGTAATTCCCGTGGGCGAACCTTTCAGAAGCCTCATTTTTGACAGTCCTGCAGGTGCTGAATCAGCTGGTTTTCAGTGAAGAGCAGGTCCAGTGAAATCAGTCAGGGTGTTGAGGGTGCAAGTTTTTTATCCTCTTTGAGGTGGAAAAGTTTCTGTCTGCCTCAGACACAGGATTTGTGATGATTTTTCAGCAGACTGTGTGAGTGTCAGCACAAGCCCTGTCTTAGAGGCGCTTGTGGACGGGTGATAACAGAGACAGGACTGCTGTTGCACCCCGAGGCCCGGAGTGTATAGGAGCAGAGCATGCAACTCAGACCTCAAGTTCTCCCTGGTTCCTGAAGTGGCTGCGGTTTGACATCAGAGTGAGGCTCAGGGGAAGGAATCAACCCGACAAGAAGTGAAGAAAATGAGCAGTCAAACAGTTTACGGTGAAAACTTCTGTTCCACCTGAGAGATGATGGTGTCACATCTGTCCTCCATCACGGCTGCTGTGTCACCTCATCTGCTCTGTCATGAGTGCTGGTGTCTGATCTATCAGGTTGCTATAAGGCAGTATATTTCAACATTCACCTTGAACTGGACAAGCCAGTGAATTTCCGTTTCCAGAAGGCAGAAGGTTATTTGACAGAACACAGTCAGTGATGGCATCTATATCCACAATACAATAGATCAAGTCGTGTTACAGCAACTTGCTCATTTGCAGATCATATCTTAACTGTTTGGTAACCATGGTAATAAAAGTTAGGACCAGAATTTGGAGACAAGCCATTGCAGATCAACAGTCAACATTCAGCATTTACAACATTTATCCTAGAGGGCGCTGCACATATTGTTTTCCCATTTTCTCTTTAAAATTAGCCAGTGCTCATTAAATGTGCATCAAGATTATGTTACTACATTGCCTAATTCTTGTTTAAAATCTTTTCAGAAGCTCATTTTAATGATTGTTTTGTCGTAAAATGAGAAAGATTGTAAACAGGCGGCTGCCATTTTGGCTCTTGTGTCTAGAAGGAGACGCCCAGACCCATGAAAGATCTTGTGAGAGTGAACATTTTAACCCAAACCATGACCTCTCACTAACTCTAAGCAGGTGTTTTCTGTCCGTAGCCCTTCCCTATTTTAGCATGATATAATGTATGTAGAACATCAAGTGTATATGTAATACCCACTTTTACACGATTTTTATTTTAAAACAAGTTATCTGGAACATTAAAAAGTCAGTCAGAGGCACCATTTGTTAACCTTAGCCTAACCAACTACTAGCTGCAGTTGGAGCAGTGGTCATTTCAGATGGAAAAATTGACGGCTGGTGGTTAGAAATGAAAAGCCAAATTCTGTATTTTAAATTAGATTTGAACTAGCTGGGCTAGTTTGGACTACTCTGCTAAAAGTAGTTTTTCTAAAAAGCATAAAACTACTTATTATGAGGTTTTAAAGAGAGTTGTAAGTTTCTGAAAAATATCAAGCACCAAGGAATCAGAAAAGTGGAGAGAAACTTGCTCCCACTGTTACTAACTCCTGGAATTTAAGAGAGAACAACAAATATACTGAGCTTTGCTGGTGTCATCCACCAATATAACGTTAGCCACACACACACACACACACACACACACACACACACACACACACACACACACACACACACACACACACACTAAACACTGTCGAGTGGCATAACAGTTTTGATTGGTTGGCTTTATGAGATGGCTGTAGTGTGTGTGGTCCTGAGGTCACTGCACAGTTTGTGTGTGTGTGCGGTCATGAGGCTGTAAAGCAGGACCAGACAGATGAAATGAAGCTTGGATTTTTAAGATAGACAGCCAGACGGAGAAGATGATGGGAGGTTGCAGTTTAGGGGTGAGACTGAGAAATGAAGGTGGAGGAGGGATTCAGGAGCGAGGAGAAAAAGGAAAAAAACAGGAAAATGGAGGCGATAGGAGAAAGAATGGACTCGGGCAGCAAGAAGGGAAATATCTGTGAAGAAAGGGAAGAAAAGAAGGTTGGGGGTGGCATTTGTCTGGATAGACTGAGAGAAAATGGGAAAAAGGGTAGGACGAAAGACAGACAGAAAGGAGATCAAACTCACACAAAAAAATGTCTGCCAGCCCTTTGAACTGGAGAATCTGTAGGAGAGCATGAAGCCTCTGTGCCAAGAGATGTTTCTTCTTTTTCATAAGGAGCTGTGAGGAGAGATGCTACTGCAGGAGCTATCATTATGACAAAAAAAAAACTTTCAAGTTGATTTAAGTTTTGACATGTATCAAGAAAAAATATCTCATCCTTCTTTACAGAACAGGAAAAAGTTAATGTAAAAATCCACAGATTGGCACACACTGCACATTTTGTTTCTTGTTGAGTTGAGGGCCAGAGAGGGGCACTTTTGACCAGGTTAGTAATAGTACACAAAGTAATAGCATACAAAATACATCATAAAATACCTTGACTGGTGGTATTTGTTTCTTTAACGTGTCAGTGACATATCATTGCAAAAACCCACAGGGGGGTCCGACTTTGGTGTTAATCTGGCTGCAGTTCTCCTCCGAAACAGGAGCTCAGAGGCAGGCATCCATCCATCCTATCCAGCTAACTCGCAGTTTGATGATGTCTCCCATATATAGGCTAAAGATGTCACAGGAATCAATAATTAGGTACCAAGTTAATGCCAAAATTCTAAAAAAGGTGATGGTCCTTGCCAGCAATGCAAATCCTCTGGACCTGACAGGTGCAGCATGTACGCCTACAAGTGTCGTAAATGCCAAAAGGAAAGAAGAACGGCTAGCGGCACGGTGAAGATGGCAAGAAGTGCAGCTGCAGTGACAGCTCAACCTCGACTCATTGTAATCATGTAGCTAGACTGCCAGTTTGATTGTGAACAGTTGGCAGAATAGAAAAATCGGTGTTGCACTGTGACATTCCCAGTGCAGCCATAATACCGTTCCACAAGGTTTCTGCAGTTAAAAAAATCAATGTAAACTTTCGGTCTTGGTCAGTTCCTTCAAATTAAAGGCTCCACCTGTTGTTCAGCAGCATCATACAGGGCAGTCAAAGATGCAGATGTCTCCACCAGGTGAACATAGCCACAAATACCAGGATCAGAACATGACCTAAAACAGCTTAATAGTTGATACCATGTGGGCTGTGAGCAGAATGGTCCAGGGTTCTCCTTTTTTCCTTTCTCCAATCATGGCAGATTGTGGGATTGTGCAGTGTCTCCCACAGGTTGAGAATATCTTATATAGGCCTACTGTTTAGTGGCTGTTAGAGGAGTTGGTAGATTGCTTGTCCTTTCATATCAGGAGCAGTGAATTGACCCTTTGCTAAGCCTCGCCCTCCTTATGTCACTACACCTGCCCAGACCTCCATTCTTGCACTGCGCATAATGGTGGCAGATTTTTACATTGAAACTGGCAGTAATTTTTGAACCTCGGTCTTGGTAAAAATGCAGGCTTTTCATTTTTAGCTGATGGCTGTCGATTTTGTCGGCTATAACGATGACTCTCGCTAGCAGATTTCATTAGTGTAGGTTGCTAATGTATCCTATGCTAATGCTTCAACTCCTTGAGTCAGCTGAGAAATCTGATGACTTTTTAATGTTTCCATCTGACGCATTTTAAAAGAAGAACCCTGTAAAATTGTCCTAAACATGTAAAGTTGCTCAATGGCTGCGTACGCAGTGTTCATGCTAACAGACTGAGGCTAAAGCTAAAGCTGTAGCAAACATTGATTGGATGTTGATCGTCTTCTTAAAGGCCCAGGCATACCGCTTCAACATGTAGAGAAATGCAAAGCTTGACAGGCCTGTGATGCCTAGTTACGGTTGCTAATCTGTGATTGGACAGTTGCTGTTCGGAGGAGGGGCTTAGTGAATGATCAGTTAGGTCAATACAGTCAGTACATAAGTCTTTGCTGTGTACTGGTGTTGATATCTGACCTCTGTGTATATAGTCTTTTGAAGCTACTCTCATGCACATCATCTCTGGAGAAGAACTCAATAGACATTATTTTGCTTGAGGGTACTTGTTGGCAGTATCCTGCATTAGAGACTCACAAGACAAATTGCTCTTTTTGAATAAACAGTGATCTGGATCTGAAAAACACAGTATTATGCAGAATTTATGACTTTTTTCAAAACCAGTTTTTGTAAAATAATTACATACGGATGCTCATCTGCATCCTCTCGTCAAATCAAAGATGGCTTTCAACTTGGGAAAATGAGCACCTGCCTCAGAGCCTCAGGGGGCCCGAAGCCTTCAGGATAAATGTGCCATTGTTGGCTTTTCAGAAATGTCCTTCCTAAATTGATAGCACTCCACTGACTCTCTTTGCTTTCTCGTTTGTAGCTTAAAGCAAAAAGCAGCATTTTCACTTTCAAGTTAATTTTCTCAGCTGGAGGCTCTGATGGATTTGAGGCAAAGAAGCCACCGGCTACAAAGGTATAGAGCCAAAAATGGAAAATGAACATAAACATTTTCACAAAATCTTAATGGGTGGGAACATATGGGAGTAATATTTTTCTCCTCTTTTTTACCCTGTTTTTTAAAATATATATTAAAAAATAAGATAATGATATAAGACTGAACAATCTAATCGAAGTATGAGTATGCAAGCTGCTTTTATTTTGTCACGAGTATACTGACAAATGTGCTCATAAAACATAACACACCCTTAGCAGTAAAGGTGTTTTGTAGTATTGTCACTCGGTGCTCGTAGCATGTTATAGCTGGTGACATGAAAATAGAAAAAATAAATAATTCAGTATTGATTTTGTAGCAGATGATCAGGTTCTGTCTATCCTTATTGAGCAAATCTATTTTTAATTCACCATAATGCATTGAACTGGATCAGCATTATTTCCCTTAAGCACATTGAAATGAAGCAGGAAATTGACTTTTTCAGACAAACAACCAACCTGATTAATTTGTATTTATTTTCTAATGACCTAATTTTCCAGGTGTGTAATAAATGAATTAGATATTCACCAAGCTTGGCTTGTATTATTGGTTCCTGATATTTCTCTCTCCCCCACAGGTGTTCAAGTGATTAGAAAGCTATTGGAATTGTTGCTAATTAAAAGTAATTCATTAATAAATGAAAAGCCTGGTTATCCTCAGATATGTAGCAGAATCATACGAGGGAGATCCTTGTTTGCTGTGATGACTCACATTTTACAGTGAAGTAATCCACGTCCATTTGCAGCTTGGTTTCAGTTTGCTGTGTGTATCATTACATGAATTCACATGCAGTCAGACAGCAGCGCTGCTGACTCGGCCAAAACAACAGGATTAATGAGATGCAGTAGACCAAATCTACTTGACTCTGCTTGTTTCACACCATTTAGTCTTTATGTCCCAAGTTTCAATATAGATTTAATGTATCGGTACCATTTTATAATATGACCACCCTTATAAATGATTCAGAAATAGTTTATAAGTAGGTTATTAATGAGGCTGTAAATGCTGTAAGTTATAACACAGTTTTAATATATCAATGTGTGCTCAGTGTGTGGCAAGATCCAGTTGCTGCTTACTGTTAATTAATCTTACTAACAAGTTACTATAGCATTAACTAGGAAAAAGGAACCTCAATGTAAATTGTACAATACATAACCACTTATTAAAGGTATAGTTCACCCCCAAGTCAAAAAAACATATTTTCCCCTGGTCTTTAGTGCTATTTATTGACCTTTATTTTTTTGCGCGAGTTGCCGAACTTTGGAGATATTGGCCATTGAGATGTCTGCCTTCTCTCCAATATAATGGGACTAAATTGCACTTGGGTAAATACATTTCAAAACCAGTGCCTCTCTCCAAAAACCTTGACCTGATTACTCACGATAATCCACAGAGCTTGGTGTGAACAGTTAAATGTAGGAACTGGAACTACTTTCCTTTATGCACGAAACAAAGTAGTTCAAAGCTGAAACTGCTCACAGCAAGGTCTGTGGATTATCTTGAGTAACCTGGTCATGATTTTTGGAAAGAGACAGTGGTTTAGATGATTATTTTTTGATTTGAAAATTTACTTTGAAAGTATGCATTTGTTTCCGCATCCTGTCGCTCCACTCTGATATGTTTCAGCCATTGATGCTGAACAGCAGTCGTTGACGATGTGCTGTCAGGTTCAAGAAGCACAGTGACTCTTGTTTCAGTTAGCAGCCTTGCCAAGTGATAAGTGAACTGGTTAACTCAGTTAGCTTGCCCTGTATAACTGTGACCACACAGTTAACATGGTTACTGCAACACACACACATGCAGTCATAGAGGGTGTGCTGACCTCATTTTACTGGCCTTAAATTTATAAATACTGCTATCGGTAACAGGTCGCAGATATGTAGCGAGGAGCTGAAATCCAGCTGAAACATTTGCAGAGCTGACCGTCAAAAACAAGTCTGAATAAATGTGAATAGTAATAATGTGAATATATATTAAGGGAAACAACAAATGTTATGAAGGTGTCACTTTGGGCTCTGGGTTGTGATGGCATTTCTCAGTATTTTCAGAATTTTTCAATCAATCAATCAGTTAATGGAGAAAATAATCAGCAGATTAATCCATAATGAAAATAATCATTAGTTGTTGTCCTATACTAAAAGAGTTAAAAGCTCCTTAGCCTCCTGAGCATTAATACTTACATACCTTTTCCTGATTTTAAACTTTTACGAGTACTTATATGGTGTACTCTTAGTACTTTTAGTAAGGTAAAGGATTTAAATCCTTTGGTTACCACTGCTGTAATTTGAACAGTATCAATAACAACCAATAACAACAATGAGCACATGTCTAAAAGACCTACTAGTGTATTAGTGTGTGAGGATTTGAAAGTTTTATCTGTTTTATCCAAATCTAAAAGCAACATAACTGTCTGTCCCTGCATCACTCCATCATCCGTCCATCACAGCAATTCCATTGAAAACTGTTAAAAAGGGTTTCCCCTGCAGCTGCCAACCCCCGCTGGAGTGTTTCAGCTGGAAGTCTGCGGAGTCAAGCCTCGCTCTCCTGTTTCTGTCCTTTTCTCCTCTCCTCTCCCCTCCCTCCCTCACTCCTCCAACCTCTTTCTTTCGTCTGGTTTGGCTCTGCCATTTTCCTTGTTGTGAGGTGGAGCAAAGGTTACAAAATACCCAGAGAACGGTAGCAGAGCAGTAATGACTCTGTGTGTGTGTCCGTGTTCTCCAGAGACAAACTGTAGAAACCTATTAGAAATAGCTGCAGCTGCCCTCTGCTCCCCTGCTCCCCAAGGACTACACTCACACATACACAATCACACACACACACTTCCTCATTTTTCTCTCCTTATAAGGAATCTAGATATGTCTAACTTTTAATCACCCCTGCTTTTAATAACGAAAATGTTTTCAATATTTAATTTTACACTCTTGATCCTGTGTGTAACTGAAGTTGAAGGAATTATGAGGCAATAAATCAGTTTGATATTTCACAGTTGCAGGAAGGCCGACAAAATTACTTTAATCACTTGTTGGGTAAAGTAGAGGTCAAAAAGTGCTCCCAATGGTTTAGTATTGATTGAAATTCTATTGAGTCTACTCTGAATCCAGCTGATGGAGTTGGAAGGCTAGACGGAGAGGGACTTTACAGTAATTTAGCTGAAGAACGACACAGAACATGTTGCTTTTCATGTGTGTGATATAATATATGTGGTCATTCGAGCATCTTCAGTCACTTGCCTTTAAGGTACAGAACATGCAGACAACACAAAACGAACATTATTATTATATTCCTATAAAAACTAAACAAGAGTAGTGGGCCAAGATGTGAGCCCTGTGGGATGCCGCAGACAATAGCCACCATTACAGACTACCAAATTTAGAGAAAGTCATCTGTGTGAGACAGGATTTATATTCCAGTGAAGATTTAGAAATGCCATCTCAACATTGTAAATGGACAAGCATGTCTGTTGAAGTAACATTAGGTTTTAGGACCAAACATTTTGGGGACTCCCTGAAAGAAACTGCCCACTGGGGAGCTGCCCCAAGAACTACATACCCTTAATGGCTTTTTTGTGTTTGCATTTACACTATCAATACAAACGCTGAAGTGCTGTAAGCTGACCAGTGGTTAGTATAGCAATTTGCTGGATTGTCTCGTGTATGACCAGTCAATGTCTCACACTCATGTCTGGACCAATCACTGTACACTTAGGTCACTCAAGGTTCCTTTTGTGCTTGTAGAGTACAGAGTCTAATTAGGAGCTAAAAAAGTCTGTCAAACAAAGTTCTACAAAATGATTGTTTGTAGTTCTTGCAATGTAGACACAATAAAAAACTGTTCTTAGAGCTATGAAAAAGTTCCTCTAGTCCAGAAACACCTACTGCCAACAACTTGGCACGAGGGGTATCAACACTCAACTACATACAGAATGATTTTTCTGTGTGCAGTGTATCAGTAGATTCTTGTACAAGTAAGAAGATCCTAACCTTATTTGAGGGCTTCCTCATATTTTTTCCTCCTTTTAATCATCATCATCTCTGACAAAACACTAATAAATATAGAAAGAAAATCGTTCAGATGAGATTGTTGCAGTTCTAATTATGCACTGGAGCTGTATATTAATATAAAACAGAATAAGAATGCTTTTTCATGGTTGGTTACTACAAGGTCTCTCCTGTTTTAGAAGCATGAGATAATCAGATTTTAGACGGTAAAGATGGAACAGCCTGTGTATGGATTCACCCTGGTTAGATGCTCATATGTGAGAAACAAATAAAGACCTGTTTCCATTTCTTCCAACGAAATTATCCCAGAGGCAAGTGTGGCCATCGTTTGAAGCAAGAGTCTGCAGCAGCCGGCTGACTCAGTTGTGAGCAGGGCTCAGCTGTCAATCATGATGTGAAACCCCCTTTTCATACCATCTAATTAAAACCAACCTGACTTTAACAAGCATCAGTGACAACTGGCAGAAACTATGTTAGTAAACAATTTATTTGACATCTACTTTGCTGTTTAGTTTGTACCATTTCCTATCTACTAGAATGGAGGGGTCTGTGTTTATGATCTATCCTGCAGCCAGCCACCAGGGGGCGATTAAGATTTAAGGGGAGCTGCCATGTCAGCAGCTATATAAAAATAACGGTCATGGATTATTTCTTTGGCTTCACTCTTGAATCACTTGTCTGCATTTTTGATTTTTAAGCAATTGAATAAAAGAAAATGTAAAACATTTTTGGTAAAAGCAGTCCACCAAACCTCGAGCACAATAGATTAATAAAGTATAAATCAGATGAGTGACAACAGGTAGACTACTCCTTCCTCTCTGCTTAGCACTTCGAGTTAAAGTCCATGGCTAAGCTCTAAGAAGCACTGGCATGTAGGACAGAGTATCTTGGATGAAAACAAGTGGAATAAAGAGCTATATGCAGCTGTAGCGAGGCTCCATAAGAGAGTCCGCTGCAATTTTGTGGCAACATTTAGAAAACTTATCATTATTGACTCAGTTAAGTGCCTCCTGCAGCGACACTGTAACTTTCCCCAAAGTTCAATAACTCCCCTCTAGTCCCAGGGAGTAGATCGATAAAAGTGTCCGGTCAAATGAATGTTGAGGCTTATAACAATTAAGACCAGTGTGGTTCATACATAATTAAGTATTTGTAAGTTTACTTCACAGCTTTCAGACACAAGGAAAACAACTAATGAACACAAGAAAACAAATGAAATATGCTGATTTGTTTGTTCAGAGACAAACTTTTTGTGACTTGCCAGGTACATTAATTAACCACATTCCCTCATTATGTTAATAGATAATGTAATTGGGTCTGCATTATGTTTCCCTCAAAATGTATTGCTGTTGCAAATTAGTTGTGTACAAACAATTTCCAGAAGACAGGGCTGGTCCATGACACATTTGACATTTTTATTTTATTCTGAGAAATAAGATACAAGAAGCAGGGTCATGTGATGTGATTGCATTCTCTGCACAGGCATCTCACTTTTAAACAAGCTGACAGAACAATGCTTTCTTTGCTTTTCATACAAATTTAATCTGCTTTCCTTCCAGAGGAGAAATAAAATCTTTGTCCTTTGCTGAACTAGGGGAACAGCACTGTCAGGTATCATGTTGTTATATTAAGGCAAAACGCCATTAATGTAGTGGGGATTTGGACTTAAGGGGGCAATTTGAGATGCATTTAAAAATTCATGGTCAATTGTTCCCCTAAAATAAATTGCTGGAAGCGTCCTTCACTGCTGAAAGCATCAGAAAGTAACCAGCAGGAGGATAGCTGCTTTAATTCTGACAAATGTCATCAGTTTTCAATGAAAAATCCATAAAGTTTAGCTGAAAAATGAGGACAAGCTTCTTAAAACGTGTATCTGTGCAATGAAAAATGATGATAAATTGTGTACAGTGCAGTACAGACTTTGTTTTTTAACCATGCTCATGGCAAGGTTCTGGGGATGGGAATGCTGGCTGGATGGTCTGCATGATCCACCACTTCATCAATCTGTTAATCATGTTATTTAGCAACTGTTGGCAACACACCAAATCAATATCACCCAGTAAACATTTTAATTTTAAGCATGTTGACATGCTAACATTAACATTTAACTCACTGCTGTGCCTAAGTACAGACCCACTAGCATCTTGTTGTTACATATTTGTAGGGCTGCCCCTGATGTGTATGCTCACACTACTGGCAACATAGCTGCAAAATGGCCAAACCTGACCAGCTCCATTGTCGCCAAGTCGTCACTGAAGAGTAGCTTAAGCACTGGTAAGAGATAACAGTACGGTAAGATAAAATTGTAAACTGGCTAGTGGTAAATTTTTTTTCTTCTGTTGTGTATATGGCACAGGAATTGTGGGGATATTAGAAGTGGAAATACCAAAATAAAAACATATGATTGGTTGATGTGTCACTGTGTCATGGAGCGCCAAAATAAGTTGAGGCCAGCTCAACTTTGTTTTGTAGCACTTTACGCCTGATACACAGTTCATCCATGTTCCACATGGTGTGGAACATGGATGGCCAGATTAAGGCATTGTGTGTATACATACATATATAAATCCACACATATATATACATACATGTTCATGTGTAGCAGCTGTTTAGATTAGTGGCTAATGCTACTGACTATGACAGGGCAATACCATCTATACAGTGAGGGCCCTTAGGCAAGGCCCTTAGTGCTACCAGCCTACACCAGGAGGACCACCCGATTTGGAGCAAGGATCTATTGGAATGCGTGGAACATGGATGGCCAGATCAAGGCATTGTGTATATATTAAAAAATGTATATTTAAATAATTAAATGAATATCATAAATGTGCAATGACCAGCCAACTAATGGCTTGAACTAACGACTACATGTTGACTAGGAAAATCTTTAGTAGGACACAGCCCTACATATTTCTAATACTATAAAACAGTGTTTAGTGGTAATTGACTGAAATTTAAGCTCGGTAGAACTAAAAACCCAAGGTGGTAAGCTGTGTTTTCATAGTATTTTGTTGGCATTATGTGACATTGTTATTCATAGTAACTCAAAATAAGTTGCAACAGCAGAATAAAATTAAATTTATACCTTATTTAAGCAAAAATATCATTGCCTACAAGAGAAATCTAAATGCTTGTTTGAGGTTGCTGTGATGTGCTATTTAGGTGCATAGAAGCTGCATAAACAACGTATATATATCATATGTTACTGTTCAGTAATAAATTACACTATTGACCTGAGAACAGTGTGGAAAAAATAAAACTGAAAAGTTGGCAGCCACTTCAATGCAGGGGCTGAAAATTGATTAATTGCTCGGTGGCTGCAGATCAATAGGGTGCACATAAATGGAAAGCAGTGATACACTTGTGTACAACATGCAGGAAAACCAACCAATTTCAAGCTTACGATGCTGCCTCAGGAGAGCCTTGAAATGTTAATTATCCTGAATTAGTATAAAAGCCAATCATTATGTTCTATAATAGCTCTTTATGAGGCTTATTGATTTCTTCAAATTAAGCACTTAATCAATTTTCACCACTTGCATTGAAGTCATTTTCAACATTGGAAAAAAAAAATTAAAAAAATCTATTACATGATGCACATTTTCTCTTCTTTGATCTGCTGCAAAGAGCACAAAGTAGTTCTTTGACGCTTAATCAAACCAGTCATTTTGTTATTAATGCTGACCAAAAGTACTTTAATGTGAGACAAGCCATAAAAAAAAAACGTAACTTCTATAGCATGACAAGTAAGTCCACAGAAGCCGATTAATCTCCTGCAGAACTGAGAAACCAGGAAAACTCAGAGTGACTCTAAGTTTTTGTAAGCACTGACCCTCAACAACCAGATATTTTACTGTAAGTTCCCAGTTTATGACCTCCTTGCAAACAGGACTATATTTCAGCAGCAGAGGTCTCATTACCTCTGGTGCAACAAGCTGTTTGCATCCATCTAAAAACTGCCAAAAGGCTACTTCTGCTGTTTTTATTTGAAAGACTAAACTGTCTAAAAACACTCCTCACAGAAGAAGAGTGCATGTGTATGCTGGCGATGGGGGTGGCTATGTTTGCCTGATCAGCAGACACCAAACAACGCGACTTAGTACAGTCCATGTATCTGATGTTGATGTTTGATCCAAAAACTGTCTGACCTCAAGTAGCTGGATTTATAAACTAAAACTGGTGTGACAGATAACAGGAGGAATATATAGTCATCACTAAATTAACTGCAGTGTCACAGAAGAAAATTAACTTGAGGTGTAAAAACATGCTTCAGGCTGCTTTCACATGCACATTTTATATGACCTGTAGCCTTCTATCCAAATGTGTGGCAAATTTTAACTGAATTTCAGGTAAATCCGCAAAAGAAAATGCAAGCGAGTGCTTATTGTCATCCACTGCCATTGTGTGATTAAGAGCTGGTTCATTGAGATAATCAGCAGGTGGCGGCAGTTCTCCATTTGAAAAATTATTATACCATTGCAGAGGAAGAGGACGCAACAAGAAGATGTAAACAAACCTCAAATGGTGAAAAATGACAAAAAGTGAAAAACAGGATGGAAATATGACATTTTGTTTGTTTCATGTGTTAATATGAGGAAGGTTACATCAGATCTGTGTGGAGCGATCATGGATGTATTATAGAGCCGTGAGAGCAGGGAGAGAGACTGTCAGCAAGCATTTAACTCACATGACTGATCAGCTGTTTCTGCTCTAAGTCAGAACTTATTTGGATGTTTCCAGCTCTCATTAAGCTCCTTAACTCTTTTTCAGAAACGTCGCAAAACACCTCAAGCTTTTTTCTGAAATTGGGGAAATTTCCGAATGTTCGAATTTTGTCATTTCCATCAACCTTTTCTAATGCGACACTTAGTAGACAGTTGACAGCTGCAGCTTGGAGGTTGTTCTTGTTTCGTGGAGACGGTGAAGATGAAGACGCCGCAAAGCTGCTTGAAGCAAGCGGCCAGTGGCAGACTTATACCGACGCTGTGCATCCGGTGAGTCAGACTAGTTTTTGTCTGAATTGTGCGTTTGGTTAAATCCCAAGAATACACAGATTAGATTAGATTTGATTGGCCAAGAATATAAAATGATCTCATTCAGCCACATTTGGGTCTGAAACTCTGAAGCTCCTTTGAGCCCACAGAGTGTGGTTTACTGCGCTGTGATCCCGCGGGATTTATTTCCCGACATGAAAACTTGTGCATTAATTGGCCTCTCCTCTATCTCCTCCTCTCAGACTGTTGAGTGAAGCCAGAAACTGTTGTGACCTTTACAAGTGAGAAACTCTCATTAAGAAATCACTGGGTCTGTTTGTAAGATGGGCTGGTTTAACCATCACACCACACACACACACACGCACACACACACACACACACACACACACACACACACACACACACACACACACACACACACACACACATGCTCTCTGAACGCACTGACTGAGAAGTGACTCAGAGGCAGCTATCCATAGAAATGGAGCCATTAAATATTCACACGATTAGTCTCAGTCCACTGATGGATTTAACTATAGACTGACCTCTGCGGCGAACAAAGCCATAGGTTTGGGGATCAGGATAAATTTAGAGCGTGGAGGGAGGTTCGGATTAGGGCTCTGGTAATTAATTTAGTCCAAGTATAAGAACACCATGAATACAGTGTGTGTGTGTGTGAGAGAGAGAGTCTGTGTGAGAGTGTTTCACAGTATGGAGTCTTACAGTATGCGCTATCAGTCGTGGATTAACTGCTAAAGAAGCTCAATTCACTTTCGTGTGTCACACACACACAAGGAGGTCAATGTACTATTAGATTTAAATTCATCAGATGAGTGCAGCCAATCATGTGAATATTTAATGCTGCCATTTCTCTGAGAGACACAGCTGAGCCTCTCACTCACTCATATATAGCCTATCTTTTTGTGTGTGTGTGTGTGTGTGTGCAAGTGTACAACAGACACAATCATGCATTGTTATTTTATGCTCTCTTCATACAAATCAGCATGTGTTATTTCCCCATTGTGCCTAAATGTGATGGAGCTGAATATTGATTGCAACTAATGGTAAAATGTATCTCTGTTCAAATCATAATGCTGTTTCCTTGTCTTCCTTGGCCCTCTTCGTCTTCCACCACCAATTACCGCGGTAATTCAAAAACCCCCAACTTGCTTGCTGCAACGTGTGTCCACCGGGTTCGTTAGTTAGACAGCATTTAAGTTAAACCAAGTGTGAACCAATCGTGATGTCACCCACTGGTTTGTGGGCTACTGTTTCAAAGCTTCAAGTTTGGCATTGGGGGTTTGCCATCTTGGTTTTCTGCTAACGAGAATGTGGAGCTCAAAGGTTTGGGCGGTGCTTGATTTTTGCATGTTCGCTCAGCTGGCATTAACGGCGGCCACAAACTTTCTCGTATTAGAGCCAAACAGTCACTAATTTGTGCTTCTGAAAACCTTTTAAGTGAGGAAAAAGCAATGTAGTAACAAAGCATTGATCCATATTTCATCAGCACTGACTAGTTCTTGTTTTTTGATCTGAGCTTCATGCCCTAGCCACATCTGGAAACATACTCTGCTTTATCGTCTCTTTTACCCAAATGGGACCTCAACTTCCTAAATGAACATCATGCTGTATAGAGGAAGACTTGAAACTAGTGACCGAGACCATAAACCCATTAGGAAACTGTTTACTGAGGTAATAAATCAAGTGAGAAATCAGGTTATTTTTCCATAAGGAGACATACTATCAGACTTCATTTTGCAGCAGTTGGAGTTGCCCCCTGCTGGCCATTAGAAAGAATGCAGTTTTAAACTTTTAAGACCCGAAGCTCCATCCGCTATGTAATATACGGTACATGAGTTCAACATTTTCTCACGGGATAGTGTGTTAGGAGCGGTCAGTGAATCAACGCGCACACCACGCCACAATTTCTGACCCCAGCTCATCATATTTGTCACCATAAGAATAACAAACAAAAGAGCAAATGAAAGAAAACCCTCACCACAGGAGATCCCAACATGACCAGCATAATTAGCAACAGAAAATACATGCCACTTTTAAAGAAATGATGCCCCCTCCCCCCACAGCGGGCAGGAGAGTCTCCTCAGGACATGGCAGGTTGGCACCAGTGTGTACCATAATATGTGGTACACAAAGTCCACATAGCCATTATTAGTTTAAATAGTTTGAAAGCAATGCAGCTACAATTTAGCCATTGCATGCGCCGCATATATATATATATCTTTAACAATGTAAACTGATTAAAAACCAATCCCTGTTCCCTTGTAGACTGTGTATTCTCCTCATCTCTGTCTGTCTCTCTTGGCTGCTGCTGCTTGGGTTCCAATGTAATATCACACTTCCCTCAGAGGACAGACTGATGTCTTCATCAACTCTTCTCCCTGTGTGTCTCTACTTTTATTCTTTCCCTTCACTTACTGTGCATGTCTTTTAGGGTTGCAGAGCACTATTAAAACCAGATAGAGACGACTTGATTAGCAGACAGAATATCAACTAGGAGAGCATCTAATAGGATAGATAGATAGATAGATAGATAGATAGATAGATAGATAGATAGATAGATAGATAGATAGATAGATAGATAGATAGATACGGAAGTTCAGAGTCTGTTCAGTCAGTGATGATACAGTTCTCTGATTCAAACACAGGGGGCACTGTTGATCTGCACAAACAACAAATGTGTGTGTCACAGTCTCTCCTCACACTGGCCGAGCTTCCCTTCCTCAATGCCAGGAATTAATGATTTCAGCCCCTCTCCCATTCGCCCTCCCTCTCACATGCAAAAACACACTCTCTGCCTCTCTTTTTCGTTCACTCATGCACACACACACACCGTCTCTCTCTCTCTCTCTCTCTCTCTCATCCTCCTCCTCACTTACACACTGAAATGTGAATGCCTTCAATGGCGATAATGTCTTTCACTCAGTGTGTTGATAACGCTGTCTGGTGACTTATGTGTGTGGAGTCACCATCAGATTTGTTTCACTGCATCAGTCAAGTTCTTACCTCTGTGTAAATCCTGAAACTGTGTTGTATACCCACAGCTTTCCTCATTATTTTAAAGGAAAGAAAATGATGATTTTTTTTAGCCCTGAACCTAGCCTCTCAGGTAGTACTACTTCTCATTGCTACCAATAAGTTTTATGGACCACTTCCAGTGCCCCCCTGAGCCCTAAGCACTGAACCCTCAAAGAATAATAGATATCAGCTGTGACATTACCTCAGAATGTGTGAGTGCAGGAGGGTGTGAGAGTTCCAAATGCTCTCTGATAAATGGGACAGCTCTTTGTGACATCACTTACCTTGGACAAAAACCTTTCTCTGCGCAGTATTGCATGACTGTGCGCCTGAATACAGATGTTTAATGGACTGGAGTGAAGACGAAGTCATCACAGATGTAATCAAACTCTTACCACCATAAGAAAAACAGTGACGGCGACAGCGTTTGTTTATCATTTAAAGGCAAATGTCATGCTGCTTACTACTTCTTGTGTCACTGCAGATTTATAGTCACAACACTATGCATTGTGTTTTCTTTCTCTATTATGTGAGTAAAAAAGAAGTCACTGTTGTCTAGTGTTGAGTTTTATACCTGTTTTTCCATACACATATGCTGGCTTGACTCAGTGCATCAACCAGCACAGCAGGGATTTTCCATCTCCACTACATCAGGCTTGAAGATCGAAGACAACAAACATAGCTGGAGTTGAGTGGCTGTATTTTGCTACTTAAATGATTTTACTAAGAACCAGCAGTCCGGCTCAAAGCAAACATGAAACAGTATAATAAAGCAGATACCTGAAAGTAGAAGCAGCACCACTGGAGAGAAATTAAACTTTAAATCACAGAGATTCAGTTAGAATCTACAAAAGCACTGAGAGCTGAACACAGAGAAATATCTTTCTCTCTGCACAAACATGAATTGAGTCTGAATTGGCTGCTGTTGGTGAGATGACACCGTGGGTCAGCAGTGCTGGTCCATCTTCGGCCTGACTTGTACAGCACAGTGTGTTATCAGAGGCAATGGAAAAATAAATGACAAAAATGACAACGGAAAAGCCTGATTGTTTTACATGGGACATGAACCCCAGACCCCTGGGTGAAAGTCCTGTGTTTGTTTGACCCTTCCAACCACCCCACCTCCTCCATATGTGGACTGTCTCGCTCTTTACGCTATGTCAACTGACACTGACAGCACATGAAAACATAACACTAGCAGGACCACTGACTCTATATGCACACCACAATTTATCAGATTTAAAGCCTCATCATAACACACAGACATATTAGTATCATATGTTGGTGTGAGGTCTGTCAAATCTCTGACAGAAAGCAGTTTGTATGCTGCCTGAGACTTGTCTAATTGTCCATTTTGGTGCTGAAATGGAAAAATGTAATGTGCTGTGAGATGAATCACTACTGCCAGATTGAGCAATAACTTACAAATGACTTTTTGTGGAATGAGCTGCACTCATGGGCAAAAGTGAAAAATCCTCACAGTGGCTGATAATGCTTTAAGAAAACCACTTGAAGGAAATACTCTGAAGGGTTGTGGATAGAGCCTGGCTGACAGACAGGATGAATTACACAAGGTCACAAGACGTTCTAAAAACATAATATACAGTGAAATATGTTACTTCAAGTTTTGTTTATGCTTGTTCCTTTTTCTTGTCAGGAAATTGTCATTTTCCAAGGTTGACACTGAAATCTTTGGACTGAAACTGGTATTTCCAGTGCTTGGTGCTTTTGCTTAATTTTTTGGGAATTTGACAAAAAACTTGATGGCACAGAAGAGCAGCGTTAAGGAGCCGACAAGATGAATTTTAAACACTGTTTACCTTCACATTTCCCTTCAAATCTAGGCTGAAATAGGCTTTTTGAAAGCAGTGCATTTCTCCTCTCCTTTCAGCAATATGTCACACCACCACACTGAGTTATGCCTCCAAACAGTTATATAGATTGATCTGCAGATATATACAGCGCATTTCAAATAGTGCCCACTGCGTTCATCAAAGAAAGATGAGATTTTGGGAGTGTCCGCCAATGTTGCTCTATTTTGGGAAGCAGTTATACCTGTGTTAGATACAGTGAGGCAGATGGAGCACTTAGTCAAAGCACTTTAGCTCCGTAGTCCAAGTCCATTACAGGCCAACACTACTGTGTCTCTGAGCAGCGGCTCTGAAACAGCAGATCTTTTGTTTTAATAATATAACATGCCTTTACTTACTGCTCAAGATGATGATGTTTGTTCCTGGAGCTGTCCGGTGTTCTATAGGTAACAGGTAACACAATGACAGCATGAATTCATTCAAGTTACCCAACGTTGGAGCTTAATTTGGCACATGGATACACGTTTAATCAGGCTCACATGTGGTGAGGATGTTAGTATTTAAACAGAAATAACATACACCTACATATAAATAAACGTGCACAACCCTGCAGAGATTTTGGTTGCTGAATTTTGGGCGAATGCAGCTGAGGCCAGTGCTCTTCAGTCTGTGCTGCCTGAGTGTGTCAAACAGACAACTCATGACAGAGAGCAGAGTGGAGAGGGATGGAGACAACTATGTAACTGTTGGTTTTTATAGAGTCACAGTGCCACTGCCCAAAGGCTGATGGCTAGAAACATCCTGAAAACAGCAAAATAATGATAAAGTAAGGAAATACAGGAAGAGGTCAGGATCACTGCAAATGCAGCCACAATCACACACTTCTAGTGGATCATAATTGATGATTAAGGCAGACAATTTTTTTTATTTTAGGAAAACCCTGCATAGTACTTTAAATAGAGATGCATGATCTGCTTTTTTCAGTTCCGATTTAACTCTGAATTACGGTATCTGCAGATACCAAGACCAGCACTTTTTCTCTTGATTATTACTATTATTTGTATTATTATTGAAGCTGAAACTGAACTTTATTTTAGTGATGAAAAGTTCTGTTTCAGTTGATGATCATGCTCATCCAGTCAGAGTTTTCTCCATCTAGAGAGCTTGTTTAGTTTGTGTAATGTAACTTGTGTTATGGCGTCCTTCAAACATTGTGGGTAGCCGTAGGATTGTAGCATGTGCAGTTGATAGGCTGAGGGATGAAGCTGATGAAGCTGTCTAATACACCAGCACTTTACTCCAGTTATATACTGTCTATGTGTCAAAGATGCTAATACAGAATAAAAATGAAAAATGTTACTCATCTAACATGTAAACCTTTATATAGTATTTACAAATAGATAACAAGTAATGCTGTGGAACTTAACCTTAAACACAGAGATGAAACTGCGCCATGTTTCAATTCAAGAATGAACAGCAAAGCTCAAATGTGAAGCCAGCATAGATGAGAGATCCCAAAAGAGCTCAGAATGATGGAAAGTTTGAAAATCAATAATGCTGTGAGCAAAATGTATTGGCTCTAGAAGTTCGAGCATAAGCAAATTGGACCTTGAGTGGAAACTTGTTGACTGCCGACATCAAGATCTAAAAAGTCAAGTTTGGCACCAACATGGATGAGATGTCCTTGTAATGAACTGTCTGAGCCAGATTCAAGCAGCAGCACAAGTTTCTTGCATGAATCTATATGAAAATATACAAATAGTTGCTAATTGCTCCAAATTAGAAAAAAAAAAAATATTTTTTTCTCCTAAAATGAATTGTGGTACAGAAGGAGTTGTTAACAAATCTCTGAGGAAAAGAAGTAACCCAGGCTGCCACAACTGGGGGATCAGTACAGCAGGAGCAACTTTGTAGAGCAAATGCTTGCACCAGAGGATGTGAGGCGTAGATGCGGCTCTGATGCATCTGCAGCTTTAGAGGCAAAGAACTGCAATGCACGCTCCTCTAATTATGTGAACCCCAGCAAATTGAACATAATGAATCACACTTACAAAAATCTTTGTACATTATTGATGCATGAATTCATTAGCAAAGAAGAGAAAATCGCCCTTCACTGATGACACGCGAGGCACGCACAGATGACAAGGGCAGTGCTGATCTGGGCCTGTTTGATAAATAACATGCACGCCTCCAGGCGCACAATGTGTCTGACACAAAACGCAAAAGTCTCAGTAAACGTGACCTCCGGTGTGTACGCAGGGGCCATGTGTCATACCCAATCGTAGCTGCAGAATGATGGACAGACAGGAAGTGGGCTGCAGGGAGACAGGAAGCAGACCCAAGAGACGCAAACTCAAACCTCGCCTCAGGCTTCTTCACATTCCACCTCCCTCCACTCTGCTGGTTCTCCATCTTCCAAGTGACAGCAATAAACACCCTGACCAAGTATACTTTATTGATTTCCACCAGAGGCTCCAGGCATCTGACAACATTATCTGAAACCAAAGGAAAGTTTAAAAAATATTACAAGTAGATACTAATTATCATCCTTCAATGCAATATCAGTCTTGAGCAATCCCTGATGTGATTAAAAATGTTTTCAGAAAGAGGTGCAGAATCCATTTGTCAATTTTTGTTTGATTTTTCTTTTCCCATCACGATAACAAAATCTACAAATTCAGGCAAGTCTAAGGCAGTTACACTTACAACTTTTAAACAGATGCAATTCAAAGTGCTTTACATAAAATGAAGCAATGACATTTTAAAACACAAACTCATTTTAAAGGACCAGTGTGTGTAGGATTTAGTTGCATCTAGTGGTGAGGTTGTGAATTGCAACCACATGAATACTGATTGCTTTACCCCCTCTTTCAAGTGTGTAGGAGAAGGTGTGGTGTACATAAAACGGATGCAAAATGTTACTTCAAACTACGTTTTGTTACTGTTTTAATATGAGAGACCCCTAGCAGCAGAACTTGCATACGGTGTGTTTAAAAGGAGCGATTCATGCATAAAATTTAGATTTTATTACTTACCAAAACAATTCCCAAGTCTTCCAGAAATGCCCACATGAGTTCTGACTTTACAGCAGGATTTTGTTGCGTAACCACCATCACTTGGTGGAAATAGTGAATTAATTAAAAGCCTGTTAGTGTCTTTGACTGCTGAGGGATCCAGCAAAGTGCGGTGCATCAACACAGTGTTAAATGAGCAACACACACTGACTGGGGAGCAGCAGAAAACCCGTCTCTCCTCTTTTCGCCTGTCATGTTGCTGCAACTCTTCCTCTGTTTTTAGAGATTTATAATTCAAATCTCCAGGAGCTTGTTATAGATTCCACATGTCTAATGTACATGAAGGCCATGGAAGACACGGCTGCATAGACATAAAGACGTAAAACCATGCAGGCCATCATGCGCCTATATGTGAATTGAAATCTGGACCCCATAAATAAAACTAACACGTAACCATGTAATCAGATATTAACTAATTGGATTACGTCTCTTCTCTCACTGCATGCAAAGATATAATGTTCTAATTCTACTGGCTTCAATGATTAATCACTTGGATTGTGATTATCTGAGCTTTAATAAGGACTTGCTATGACACTGATTATAGGGAGGGCATAAATAGATCATCTCACTGCACACCAGATATTAATTTAACCATTAAGAATAGTTTGATACTGTATGTTTTACTTAGAACAGACAATACGCATGCAATTCTGCACGAAGGCCCTGAAGGATCATTCTTTGAAGTTGTTTTGGATGCAGAAATAATGCATGCAACGTGCATGTATATACAGAATACATGATTGTATACTGACAACTGCAGTGGAAACAGGCACTCTCAAACACACGTTTTACTGGTATTCATACAATACATGCCACTATTGATAATTAGAATAGGACATTTAGCGGAGTGCAAATCTCCACCAAGCGACAGATAGTGAAGCACCTGCTGCAGTGTGGATTTGCAAAGGCTTGAATAAAATTTTTTGTATAGTATAGTGCATGTTTTCTTACATGTATGCAAAGTTGTGAATGAAATGCTTTTGTTTTAGTCTCAGTTTTCTTTAGCATGCATAAAATAGTGTAACTGCATTGTAACCTAGCGTCTTTCTTTCACCTAACTGTATAAACGTAATGAGAAAACAATAAATGGGATGAAAAGTCCAAACTTTTAAATTTTAATTCAAACATTAAATTTTAAATTTTAATTTTAAATTTAAACTTTGTTATTTATTTAGAACATTTGATGTTTTTTTTTTTTATTTTGTTTCTTGATGTTGCCTGTTCACATATCAGAGCCTGCATGTCCCAGAAGAAGTTGTGGCTATTATGAAGGTTAATTTGTTGGCATAGAGGTAAATAGATTACCCCAAATAACCAAATTTAATTCCAGTAATAATCATGTGTAGGTTTTATGTTTACAACCAAACCAACCAACCAAATGTCATGAAAATCTGTTCAGAATTAAACAAGTCACAGTCAATTTTGTAATTAAATCTGCATCTTACATTTGTTTACTAGCAGGGCTTGAACTCTCCAGTATGTGCAGGCAGAGCTGTGACATACAGCAGCAGCCAATAAGGTGTATTTATTCATCTTTGCTTTGCGCCACACTTTAGTGTACCATAACAAAGTTTATATGGAGTTAATCTGCAGATGGTTTATGATGAGACTTTTCTATGGATGGCAGTGTTTGAGCCATGGGAAATGTCAAAATGTGGCCTGCAACAGAGTAGTAGGTAAGTCTTGTTTTAATCTAGCAGTCGTTGATACCTTGTGACCCCATTTAGCCAGTTTTTCATTTATGCTGTGCACCCAAGTATGATGTCTCGCACCTTCTTTGTGCCACTGTCCATGGAGAGGAAAAATTGTTCAGTCAAATCTTCAGGTATGGATTCAAGGTGACCCCCCCTTGACCTTTATATAACACAGTCTCTTTGTGTTGTGTTGCTACATTGCCATTGTTGTCTGACTGACATTTCATCTTGTTCACGTAAATGTGTGAGATTGGAGTTTTAAAAAGCTTTACATCCCCAGTCATAAATTATAAAGGAAAGGACAGGTTTGCCTTTTTAACACACAGCTCACAGACAATATATGCATTCATATGAAGCGCAGTACCTGCAGCAAAAGCTGATGAATCACCTTTTTCATCACACATGCAAACATAATTAGACTAACTGACCTCTAATATGTTTGCATAGTATTGTGCAAATGCAGGTAAACATTGTTGTATGTGGCTCTAAATGTGTGTGTGTCTGTAGGTTGTCTATTTTCCTTGGGCTATCAAATCAGGTCATTATGGCCATTTAATATATTAACAAATAAAAACCTGGCAGGCAGCAAAGGCAATTAACCTCCTTTATAGCAGGTAATAGGAGATAATGTGAGTATCCTCATGCATTAACACATACAGATATGCAAGAGCTACATGAATACACACGTAGCTCTGTATAGCTCAGTGAATACAGCATGACATTATTAACCGCAGGTTTGTTTCCTGGTGCATGGAGCCATTTGTACTGAAAGTACAAGTTTTTCAATGTGAGATGGTGGGTAGGACATCAGAACATATTTTGGTAACACTTTATTTGAAGAGGTGTGCATGAGACTGTCATGACATCTGTCAGAAGCATAATAAGTCCATGAATATTTATGACTGTTGACCGATGGTTGCCACTTTCATAGGGAATGCAGTACCAAGGTGGTTTTCTTGCAGGATTTGGTTTCCCACACTTCAGTTGGCTAATTAGGTGGCTAGCTCCACGGCAAACCGAGCTAATTAGCTAATGCCAGCTACAGATAACAGCAGACAGTGGCTAGCCTACTTCAGCAACAAGCAAACTAGCTAACTGCTGTCTGTCCATCAGCTGGCGTCTTTGTTAAAAGTTCAAAACGTACCACTTTACTTGAGGTCAAGGAAAGTATGCATGACATACTTACACTGATCTCATGATGGCCAGTATCAAAACCAACCTGACAGTGTAACATATCATTAAAATATAAAGCTAAAGTTGCCATTGAGAGGTTATGTTGTCTTGGTCAATGTCAAGTTGTCATGTCATTTGCTTGATTAATGTCATAATGAAATTGCACATAATGATAACAATCATAAACATAACATAACATAACATATCATAAAGGCTCTTTCATGTTATTTGTCATGACATTGTTATGACAGTGTAATGACAGTCTTACGCACGCGCCCCTTCAAATAGAGTGATTGCAAACATTCCTCATGTTTTGAAATCTCTTACATCGCACAGTCGTAGAGGCATCTGTGGTGCTTAGAGATTCAACAGAGAGATCCGTCTTCTTTAGAGAGGTGTTGATATTGCCTCTAATATTGTCCTGAGTATCAGCGACATCAATATCAGCAGTGGGACAGTGGAGAGATGAGCAGAGAAATGGAGAGTGATGATAACATATCTGACACAATACTGAGACACTCTGCAAGGAACACTACTTTATTTTTATTGCTGTGGAGAATAACGCTAAAGCCAGCATGAGTCGCACACGTACACACACATCCTCAAAGTTTACTGTTATAGACTGGGTACACAGCTCTGTATTGTGTGAGGATCACTAAGCCATAGCTGTTTCTATATTGCTAGAAGGGACTGCGAGGACTGAAAACAAGAAGTAACTCTTTTAAACTGAAGAAACATCAATTTTCTCTGTCTTTGTCTTTGTCTTTTCCTTCTATCTGTCTGTCTCTAATGATTCTAAAAACTCGCCTCCTGCACCAGAAGACACCAGATCAGCTCTGTCCACAGACAGTGACATACAGTATGACCTCATCTAGTATGCAGGTGGCCCCGGGTCACAATAGATTTAATCTGTTGAGCAGCACATCAGTTATCATGCCTGCTCTGTGGCTGTGACCTGGGATTGTTTTATTCAGAGGTGAAACACAGCAGATTAGCTCAGATAGCCCTGGGAATTATGCTGTCAGTAATCTACACATGATCTGTGAGATACTGCAGTACACAGCAGTAAGAAGTGGGTCTAATCTCAAGATCAACCCATGAACAATACAGACTCACCTCTGTGCGTGTGTTATCTGGCTTCCCTGGTGCCCAGAGATAAAGAATGGAGCACATGGAGATGTTAACACTAGTGGTTGTGGTTTGTCCTCACTGGGGTCTCTTATTCTAAAAATGCCCTGCTTGATTTACATTATAAAAAACAACACTTACAACAGAGACTTAAGGCAGGTTCACACCTGAGGGTCTGGTTCCTGCATCGAACCAACGTGAGGATGATGCATTGTTTCAATTTTCCAACTGGTCTGGTTTGCTTTCAGAAGTCAAACATCCAGAAATTGCGGCCCAGTTTCTGACTGGATATCATTCATCATAGAGCAACATTTAGAGGACTGCGCATATCAACGTCTCATAAGACAGTAATAATTTAGTGACGCAGAATCAGTTCATCGGGAGTCCAGGTTTGTCCCTGGCCAGTCTCCATTTAAACTGCATATCAAATAAAGACTTTAATCATCCTTCGTCCTTCTTAAACAAATTCCGACGGCATCTCAAGTCAAGCAGACACTACTGGAACCACTTCACCAATCTGGTGAATTCAAACTAAACTTTTAAAACACCGAAGTCGCACAATAAAACAAACCAACTAATCCTGGCATAAGTAGATTAGCAACTCCTGTGTTCTGCAATTACTGATTTTGCCAAAGAAGTCTGGTTGTTCTGGAGAGATATAACAGCTGTTTCCTGTTGAAAAGACTGTCCGATAGCAATGTAAAGTGGTATTCCCCTCTGCTTCTCCAAAACTTCCATCTGCTGTAGGTAATACACTAACTATGGATAAGTACCTCATACAATAATCCAAACTATCCCTTTAAGGAAGCTTTTGACCCTGCTTTGTGTTGAGTTGTGTGGTGGAGTGAAAGCTGGGTATGTTTGCTTCTATTTCTGTGCCATTCATTGTCTTGGTAGGAACAGAAAATATATATACTGATCAGTCATACAGTTGGCTCTCCACAGTCAGCTGGCCAGCACACTATAAAAGCTTGACAAGGTATTATTGTATGGCACAATGGCTAGCTGGCTTGCCTGCTGAGTGCAGGTACAAAATGTACTGAATCCACTTTACAAGTCAGTAAACCTATACAACTACACATGTTGAACTAGACATGTTGAGTTACACATATCAAACGTGAAATTTTTGGGGCGACCCTAATGATTCTAAGAACAAATTACAGGAGAAGATTGGATCTGTTAACCCCTCACGTTAACGGATAATTTGAGATTTGAGATTTCTGCTCAGATTCTCGGGAAGGAAAATTGTTCTGAAACTCCCTCAGTGTTGGGCTGGTATTAGCATTGCTGCAGCAAATCACTCAATCTATCATAAATGAAGTAATTTGCAAAAAAAGCAAAAAAATGGTGAGCTAACACTGCATACCACACTGTTGAGCAAACCTAAATAACTGCAGGGAAAATGCCATCTACACAACAGCCCTGCATTTAAGCTTAGTGACAGTATCAGCCATCAGATGTGGAATCTCAGAGGTCCTTGAATCACTGCCTCTCTGCAAAAACCAAACTTCCCTTTGGGGACAATAAAAGTATTGAATTAAATTGAAGGGAATTGAGCTAATTTACATTTTCTCCCCATTTACAGATACATTTCATAATGTAGCAGTCATTGCATTACCCAGCGATATCATTAGAGGCCACGGGGAGCTCGAAGATGATTGGCCTTGTTTTTATTTCTGTCTATGACATTTTCTTGTTATTGCACGAGGGAGAGTTTCATCAGATCCTGTATATTCTGTGCTTAGATAGGCCTAGAGAGAAAAGGGATTGGCCCCGTCCTCGGCTGAACCATCTAAGAAGTTCCCTGTTATCAGTCACGCTTCTGTTAACTTCAAGCTGCGAGAAAAAAAAAAAAAAAAGATTCACAAGCGAGCCCAGAGCGGCGTAGCACAGCTTGCATGTCCCTTTCTTTGTGTGCGGTTCTGTTTTCTCCTGTCGTTCTCCCTCTCCTCCTCTCCCCTTCTTCTATCCCCTCCTCTCCTCCCTTTTTCTGTCTCACCTTCTCTCACCCTCCCTCCTCTTCTCCGTCTGGATCACTCAATCCCTCTCTTTCTACTCACTCCCCCCTTCCATCGCTCTCTCCAGTGAATGCCTCTGTAATTCCTATTCTTATCTACTCGTCGGCGCGAGGATAAGAGCTTCTTTACTTATGTGCTCCTGCTCTCCACGGGGAAGAGGAGACAGAGAAAACATTTTAAAAAGCTAAAATTACATGCAGGGAAGCAGGGCAGAGGGGAGGAGGAGGAGAGAGGAGAGGGAGGAGGCAGGAGAAGAGAGAGGAAGGAGAGAAGGGGAGGGACGGAGCAAACATTTTCGACTGGAGTCGCATGCAAAGCAGAAGAATAGGAAGAGAAGGGACTTGATACACTCTTAGAAATAAGGGCTCCAAAAGGGTTCCTGAAGGGCCGAGGTTCTACTGAAGGACCCTTTTTTGAAAAATGTTTGTCAAGCATTCTTTGTAAAACTGTGGGATTAAGAACCCTTTTCAGCCAAAGAACCCTTTTTGGAAAGATGATTTTTGAAATTCCGGTTGAAACCTTTGGAATATAAAAGGGTTCATTGTAGAACACTCTGGGTGGATTCTGGGTGGAGTATAAAAAGGTTCTTGGTAGAACCCCCTGAGTGAGTTCTCTGTGATGCCCAAGATGCCCAAGGAATATAAAGGGGGTCTCAGTAGACATTTACAACCAAGTAATCTTTTTTGGAAGAAAGTTTTTCAGGGACTGTTGAAATCCATCAAGGGTTCTTTATAAAATAATATAAGGAGATTCTTGCCAGAACCCCTTGGGTGGGTTCTAGATAAAACCCTTGGAATATAAAAGGTTTCTCTGTGGAACCCCTGTTGGTGTGTTAGAGATGAAACAGTCTAAAAAAATTACAGGGGGTTTTGGGTCAAACCTTTCACAAATTGTTCTAGGTATAACCCTTTGTGTTGGGTTGTAGGTAGAACTCTGGAAGGAATCCAAGTGGAACCTTTATAAGAGGTTCTGCCAGGAACCAAAAAGGGTTGCCCGCCCGAAGAACCCTTTATGGTTCTAGTTAGCACCTTTATTTTTAGGAAGGCAGAGAGGTGCAGATTAAGATTAAAAAATATATTTTAATTATTCTGAGGTTGATCACTTCAAGTTGAGCTAATCCTGTTCTGGGTGTGTTGTATTCTCGTGGCACTTCCCAGAATCCCTCACAGGCCTCAGAGACTGGACGCGCATGTAGCCAGACACACACACACACACACACACACACACACACACACACACACACACACACACACACACACACACACACCACACACACATACACTTTCACTCACATCCATGCACCACACTCTCTGCTGCACAAATATCTTCAAGTCTTGCAGCAAGCTGAAACGAGCACATTGACAGTCAGACAGACACACACACACACACACACACACACACACACACACACACACACACACACACACACACACACACACACACACATACGCACATCACAGGGGTGTGTGAGTTCAGCCTCGCCCTCCAGAGGCTGTCACAAAGAGACTGCTCATTAAAAAATTTCATTAGGTTTCAATCAGGCCATAAGTAGGCCAGCTACACTATTACAGAGTGAACATGTGAGTGAAACATGACTGCAGGAGACATGATATAATCAATGAATCAGTCTCTGTGCGCGCGTGCGTGTGTGTGTGCGAGTGTCACATTATTACAGAGTGATTTCAATGAAATATGACTCGGGAAGAAACTGAACAGAACAACATTAAATTGAATCACTGTTGAAGTATTTTCTCTGCTCTGTTGAAAGTTTAATGCCGAGTTTGTCCTCAGTGACTTCTCTCAGCAGCTTCAGAGATATCATCCGGGCCTCAGCATCCACGACTGGGAGAAAAAAAAAAATGGCTGCACGCTGGAAGTAGTGGGTAAGCAATCATGGGATCCCCAAGCCGGCGTCCTCAGGCTGACAACGAATAGATACCTAACATATCTACAGGCTGATGCATAATCCAGAGTGGGAATTGGGCTGCTCTCAGATGTGAAATGGGGAGACTGTGGTAAAATGATTGATTCTGATCAAACCCGTTGAGAAGGGAAAGAGATGTTTATCTAGGGGAAAGACAGAGTTGCAAATATTTTATTTCTTCATTTGTTTTTCATCTTCTCACACAGATATAACATCATTCTTCCATCTCCCCTCTTGTTCTTAGAATCCCTACGCTCATTTTGCACTTGGTTATATTTTATATTATACACTGTCAGTACAAAATATAATACAGGAAAGTGCTCTTACCATGCCATAAAATACCACACATTTCCAAGCAAAACAAAACAGAGAGAGGAACAGTAGCTGGGGCTGCACACCAAAGAAACTTTGTTCTGAAACTTTGTAATTTCCTCACAGAAGAATAAAATCATCAATATCGTGGAAGAAGTCATCCTATTAATGTCATTTCAAATATTCATTTCTCCTCTTAGCAAAGCCCAGTATTAAAGTAAAGCTTCACAGATGCCAAACCAAATGAGCAAAACATCATAATTTTGAGGAGCCAGCTTAGAATTACACACAAATATAACACACACACACACACACACACACACACACACACACACACACACACACACACACACACACACACAAAGATTAAATGCATAATGTCAGCAAGAAAAAGAAAAAATTGATCAAACACTACTACAAAAATGTACAATTTCAGATTTTTATTACAAGCTGTCTCACTTCTTTCACATTAAGCAAAATTCATTGCTTCCATAGCTAAACTTATTTTGGTTTGAGTGTTTTCATTCTTTATGTCTCAGTAACTAAAAAGAAGCAATTGTTTGGTCATGTTTTGACCGTTCGAAGGTTTAATACCTGACAAAACAGATGTGTCTGCTCAGGTGTTGTCAAATTTGCTGCAACAGATGGCCCAAAACGACAAAAACAAAAAAAAAAACAGCTGAAAAGAGTATATCAGTACACAGAGACATCACTGTTGGGTGTGGTTGCAGGTGCAAAGGAGCCCATTAATCTCCATTAAGGTTACATAAGGCGAAGGAATCTGACAAATCATCATCATTTCACCGCTTTCCAGTAGATCAGCAAATAAAAAGACAATGGATAGTGAAAATCCAGAGGGAAATCAGGCCATATTTCAAACTAAAGTAACATATTTGATAACCCATTTGCTACTTCCTAGCTAACATTACTGACATCATAACTGCCATGCAAAACACACGCTGCAAAAGTGTCTATGAAAAATTACCCAGAAATATGTGGTCCCGTGACAGATCGTTCATCACAGATAGATCATTACTAACTTAACCAGGACACTTCTTTGGTCGGGTGAAGAGACAGCAAGACAGTTAATGTTAATATTAGCATACATTGCAAGTTTGATTACATCAAGTGTATTTTACTTCCATGATTAGCATTAAATAAAGATGTCCAAGATTTGCGATATTTGTGATATTTTCAAATTAATTTACGTCTTTCCTATCGTATCATTTAACACTATCGTATCTAATTAATTATCAAATATATTATTCGAGCTTAAAATATGGCCTGATGTCCCGCAACTTGTAACCTGGAGCACACCATTACAGCATTGCATTTCACACCCTGAGCGTGACATCAGAAGAAAATGGCCGCTGTGTGAATATGGTAAATACGAAACTACAGCCATGGTCCATTTGACTTCTTTGGTTTTGGTAATGATGACTTGGAACTGCCTATATTCACAAAGATGGTCATTTCATCTAAAAATATACCCTGTTCAAAAAAATACAATGCAAATGTAATTGGTGGCTTCTGCTGGCTTAGCGTAGTCTGACTTTAAGCTAGCAGCATTTAGCTCATAAAAACTTTTTTCGAGTGCAAGCGTACTGAAATCTATTATGATAAATATTTATTATACCCAACCCTCACACAGCACACCAGTGAAAAGGGGTTTTGTAATAAAATATTCAAAACAGAACATAAACACTCAGACAGCAAAACAAACCTGACAAGAAAATGTGACTATTAGTTCACCGTCACTTTAAGTTAGCAGCTTTTAGCTTTCAGTGCCAGTACACAAAATGAGAAACAGCAGGATGGATACTAAAATATTCAACACAACATTATAAGCTCATGTTCAACAAAACATTCCTGACAAGGACAAATAATAAAGTAAGAAAGATACAGGTCACACATACAGCAGAGTCTGCATGTGTGGCTGTATGTGTGTTAGCTTAACTTACTGGACTTTAGGGTAACCAGCTTTGAAAGTGCCAATATGCTGAAATATAGCTGAAGGAATTCACAGTGGGGACCACAGAAGTGATAGAGAAGAGACTTTGAACTTGAACTTTACAGTGTACAGATCTGAAGGCTTTCCTTGTATGGTAGGGTGAGATAAATCAACTTTATGTTTCACATACAAAGTCATACACAGTACAACAAGGGTTGTCACCTGTCCTGTATAATATAGAATTGTCCTGTACTAGAAAATAAAATGCACAGTCGATTTTCAGTCAAACCCTCCTCTTGACGCATAACATTATGTTTTCACATACTTGGAACTACATGAAAAATAATAAAACCTAAACAGTTTCAGGATGCATAGCAGATAAGTATTAAATCAGATTGACAGGTGGGCTGTCTGTCACTCAGCATCATTGCCCTGGTTACGGAGACTCAGACACACTTTTTTAAATCTTTTGTTTTAATGCTGACAAAAACCTTAAGCTCAACTCCACCTGTAAAAAGAGAGAAGCTGTCCAAATACAGATCTAAATGGCAGACAGACCATGAGTAGATCAGTCCTGTCAGTAGGAATGAGTATAAGGCAAAAGGACCTTGTACTCATTCTGACTATTTGCTGTCGCCTCTGGTGGACTGTCCGACCTGGAGCGAGTACAAAAGAGCAGAGGCCCAATGTGGACTTACTTTGTCATATACTCTCATTGAGTCTTCCTTTACTTTATATTCATGCTCAGAAGAGAGGATTTTGAAATGGATGCAGAAAAAAAACAATTTGTTCTGACGCTCAAAATCTCATGGGGGAGCCCCAAGACCCCCTGCTTGATTTGTGTCCCTGCGCCTGGAGTCGCTGACAAGGTGTCCCTTATTTTTTCATATTGAAAGTGGCAGCCCTAAGTACAATGTATAGTGAAATACGTTCTCTAAATTTGACAGATCCTATGTTAGGAGCAGTGGGCAGGTAAAAACTATATTTTTACATATGTTATATAATTCTATTAACCAGAGTTTACTGTGCAGATGACCCAGTTACACAAACTGTGTAACAGTGGAGTGCTCTGGAACTGTGGAGTGAGGTCTCGATTAGGCACCGGGTGCACAGGCGTAAGGCACGAAAAAACACACAAAACCTTTCAAGCCCATTGAAAATAATTACAAAAGGTCATGCCGCTAAAAATGCATCCTTTGTGATCACAGCCTGAGTCAGCTTTCGTTGTAGGCCTTCCAGATTTTCTGAGTCATTTGCTCTCTTTCCACAATGATAATTTCTCTTCTCAGACAGCTGATACCGTATATTCATTGGGAACCTTTGTCTTAACAGAGGTGGGTGAAACTGAGTGGACAATATCTGTCTGAAAAAGTCAAGTATTGGCCTGATATGTCTTTCTAACCCTGTAACACAAAACTGCAGGATAACACCCATAAACAATAAAAACACTGCTTGAGTATAATCTTAAGGATGCATGAGCATGAGGAAAGAAAGGCTATTTGGAAGCAGCAGTGACCAATGACAGACTGGCCATTTGAAGCATTGTGAGTTTTCCTGGTGGGGCATTTGACAGTTTGGCCTGATGCAACATCAAATTTACATATTTTAAATAACCTCAGCTCTGCTTAAATGAAAATAAGTGCTGTGTGGCTGACTGGCCCAGGAGAGTGGTCTGCCAGACCACTGTGGTCTTACATCTGTCAGCCTCCGTCTACCAGCCAATTACTTTTGGTAAGTTTCGATAAACTGGACAGTTAGTGGAGTGGAGCAAGACGGACTAACAAAAAGAGAAAAAAAACCCCCAAAAGCTATAGGTGGTGCTGAAATGCAGTGGAAGAAGAGGTTGAAGCAGCCAAGTGTTTTAAAATAACAAATTATTCATTTGGCGCTGTTACCAGTCAGTCATCTGAACCTAAAGGCACTGGCAGCAGGGAGCAGAGAGAGCAGCCCAGTGAGCCCAGTGATACCAGTTCAACTGTTACGATTTTGCAGCTGAAGCGAGAAGACAGAAGACAATAAAGATGAGACAGGCAAGGTTGGCTCGCTGGCAGAGATGTAGTCCTGCTGGAGGGCACCAGAACAATGTTCTGCCACTTTTTGTTAGCATAATGTTTTTTTTTTTATTTTTAAGTTTAGCATTATCACAAAAGAACATTTTTTTTGCAGGGATGGGCAGCTTTTTTCAGTTGTTTCCTAAAGATAGTAAATGTTTTGCACACTGCTAATGCACAATGGGGAACCTCCAGAGAGAGGTAGAGAGAAGGAGAGAGAGAGAGGCTTACTGGACTAACAGCCATGTTCATAAAGTCAGTTATAGTCGACTAGTCTATGTTAACGTGCCGCCATAGGAACAGTGGTCATATTACCTGAAACAAGTCACAATTTAAGCAGGCTCATGCATATGTATGGTGGTCACATTTGCACTCCGGTACTTACGCAAAAAGCCTGATGTCTGTTGCTCAGTCTAGCAGTCTAGTCTAGTCTCGGACATATCCAGACATGTTTGAGCAACCAGAGCCAGAGGACGGTGACAGGATCACTTTTCATGATCTGACCAATCACAGTCTGAATGGGGCAGAAAACTGAAAAAAGGCTGACATGCTACTTTCAAAATGTTGAACTCATTGTTATACATGAATGAATTAAGAAGTGGAGGCTTTATAGCTAAATTAGGGGGCTGGGTGTAAATTGCCAAATAGCTGCCGTGTGGCTATTGTTACACAGGCAAATAGACTACTAATTTATAATACTGATCCAGGTTGTGATAGGGCATGTGTAGTGGACAGAATATGTGCTCCTTCTAACCAGCCTCTTCCTAACAGTGGTGTGGTTGTTACCAATATTGTTTAGTAATATTGTTTACATAAAGCGTGGTACTGGTTGTGTGGATGCTGGTGTATCGCTGTAGGCGTTTTGGTGGGCCAGACTGAGTCAAAAAGTTGGGGACCATTTTTCAGCTTCACTCTGTTTCTGGCAGCGACTGCCTATAAGACAGCCTATATTTACTATCGCTACTGTTATTTGATTATACAAGGACCAGAGGGCAGGATGCCAGATGAGCAGTGTCCCAAACAAAGAAAAAAGACCACAATATTCCACCAATATCTGAAAACAACTCTTAAGAACGCCTTGGGGCGTAAATATTACTGCTGAATGAATTCCTGTTCAATCTCATCACAGAAAGAATAAATAAATACAGATAGAAAATAAATTTAAAAACAATATTCCACCAAACATCTCCAGCACCAAATGCCTGGAGGGCCTGAATATTAATGCCCAAGACCTTCACTGCTGTTTGAGCATGTGGTGGCAGGAGGAAGGAGCAAGCACATATAGAGACGGGTGCACATAAATAATCCACAGAGACGCCCAGTAGAAACTCTGAGGTAATGCAAGGTGACAGTATTTGGAATGGGAAAACAAGACTAAACTGGGTTATAGCTGATATACTGAGAAGAAGAAAAGAGGAGTGGAGGGGATAAGGAGCAGGAGAGAAGAAAATGATAATAATAAGGGAAGGAAGGAGGAGAGAAAACAGGAGGAGAGGAGAATGTAAAGTGGTTAGAAAAGCAGGAGGAGAGAGAAAAAATGAGACAAACGGGGGGTGGGGGGTGGGGGGGGGGAGAGAAGAAAATGCCAAGAGGGGTGCAGTTTTATTTATTTTACAGCCACAATGTCTATTTACATCCCAGGTGCAAATAGCATTGTTGGCTACAGACACCTGGATGCTTTTGTGTACCATACTAGGCTATATACACCCGAGTGCAAATAGTCACACTGGCTATTCCATCCTGGGGTCAAATAGCATCTGCCATTATGAAAACATGAATTCAGTCCCGGCCCCACTGCATGTAAAAGTTAATCAGTTAATCAGCAGTTTCAGATATTGTATAACAAAGTAACTCCAACAGGAGCAGCTGCAGTTGTAAAGTTCTTTGTGGGAAATAAAAAACAGGTTATTTAAACTGAGAAAGTGTGAAAGGAAATCAAGTTTGTCTGAAATGTTCATCAGTGTGACTGAAGAATTGTTGGTTCAACTTAAAAGCCTAAGTTTTTTTGTCTAGTGAAGTTTATTTGTTTTGAATCATTACAAAATTACCTTAAGTTGTCTTTTCAAATTCAGTCAACTTAAAAGTTTAAGGCAGCCGAAACAAATAGTTTTTTTTTCGTTTTACAGTGAAGAATAAAAGATTATGAAAAAGAAAGAATGAGAAAGCAGGGAGAAAGACAAGGAGGGAGAAAGTGAGGAGGTGTGCACACATAAGGAGGCAAAAGCAGAAGATAAGATGGCAAAGAGGGGAGCTGTTAATAAAATACCACCAAGGAGAAAAAGGTGAGGTGAAGAAGAGAGAAGGATGGCAATAAGGAGGAGTTTTGGAAGGTGGGGAGGAAGAAAAAGAGGAAGAGTACAGCTAAGGATAGATGTTATGACCAGAAGACAAAATTATATTATAAAAGGAAAGGAAGACTTTGAGGTTAAAGATGATAATTGAGAGATGAAAGGGAATAAAAATGAATGAGAAGAGGGACAGAAGAAAGACGATAACCTTCATATACGAATTATCACCCGTCTGTTACCATAGCAACCAGGAGACACCCATTGTCTCTGTATGTGACACAGCGTGCAGATGATTGTGTGTGCATGTGTCACTGTGTGCAGGCGCGTACAAGTTTAATCAGCTGTTTATGCTAGGTTTTATCAGTGGGATCAATCCAGAGAAGAACCTGTTTGTGTGTGTGTGTGTGTGTATGTGTGTGTGTGCGTGTCTGTGAGAGAGATGTGGATTAGCGCTGCAATCAGTGAGACTTTATCGATGGATCAGTCGAGAAACAAATCAACAAAGAGAGATTAGCACCAGACAATCCACAAATGCTTCAATACAAGCCTGTAAACATTCACTTACACACACACACACACACACACACACACACACACACACACACACACACACACACACACACACACTTAACATCCCGTTTGGTGGCATTTCACTGGCATTTACGGCCACTGTGACCGGTGAAAGGCTTTCGACCCGAGGTGACTGCTGCATTTGGATGCGGCACCTTTGAACCACTGTGTGTCAGATCTGACATGAAACATCGAGTCAGACGTCAAGTGCCCAGCTAACACTTGTCAGTCTGATGTCATCTTAGCATTCACAGATCTCTGATGTGATGGGAAAGCACACTGCGGGGCCCAGCAGCCTTTGGTGAGAAGGATTATTCACACCCGCTTACCATGATCTGCAGATCAGAGGCAAAGTGGGTTCAGCTGCAGCATCGTGGGGCTACTTAAAGGTTCAACATGTAGTAGTTTATCATCAAAATTAGGTACAATTTTGTATAATTTCACAGTTTTGCCACCAGACTGATAAGAGGTTGTTCTGAAACAAACAGGAGAAGAGCACATTTCTTCCATATCACAGTTTGGTGCAGGCAGATAACGGGGAAAGTGAAAGGCTGAAAGAAAAAAGGGAGGAGGAAAAGCACTGCTGCACCGACCTGTGTGGGCTAAAAATGGGTTAAAAAGTCTCTAATCTTCTCTTTTCTGTCTTCTAATTTTGCCTATGGTTCTAACCTCTTTACATTTGTATCGTATTTTACACATGGCAAGAACCTAAAAGACATTCAAAAAAACTTTAACAAGGGAGGCATCACAAACTTTGGGAGACTTTTTTGAAAAACTAAAGCCCTAAATGTCAGTGAATCGACTGTAAATGCCAATATAGATATACACTGAACTGTACAACTCCACAGACTGTCACTATTTGAGTTATGGGTTCATCAGATCAGTCGAGAGCAGCGTTTTCCTGAGAGGGACGATTGACATTTTGCATTGCACTCACTGATTTCTTCAGTGGACATTTGTCACTTTTTGTGGGAAAAAATAAATCCTACACTGGCTGGCATTGGTTAGCATTCCTCACTGAAAACAATGTGTAGCTACGTGCTATATGACTAATGAGACGTTCAAATGATCATAAAGTAATATTCCCCTAAAGGGAATCCTTGGCATTTTGAGTTCATTCTGTTATTTTTCTTTGTCACATGCTTCAAGTTGCTGTTTGTCATCCGTTCACCAACATTTCTGTTGTTGAATGGATGAACGAATGCTTTGTGATAATGTATCATTGCTCATAACTTAGAGTTTGACATTTTTGGGAAGAGGTTTACTTGAGAAAATTAATACCAAATTCATGTCTGGAATTTAGCTTAGCATTGTTTAGCTGTTTTCAAAGCTCAGACATCTGCTTACCAGCACTTCTGAAGCTGAAAAATAGTCACTATTAGATGTCACTATTGCTAAGTCATGTGCTGATTTCCATTTCAGTGATGACATTGTGTAACTATGCAACAAAATGGAAAAGAGACTGACACTTTCCCCACCGGAGCATTACGCCTTATGCGGACTGAGTGGCAGGAGTAAAACAAGAAATCATCTCTAAATTAAAGGCAGTTGGACTCTACAGTGATTCTTACAAATTACCAGAAAACCACTGGTCCATGAACTTTCGGCCAGTAATTGCATTTCCTGACATTTATACGCAGGCCTACCTGATTTTGATACTGGGGAAAATACACAAAGCAACAAAGGCATACAAAATCTGGGTTACTTGGTCATAATATTATTTAAAGGTGAGATTTTTTTTGGAAAAATTCAAGTGATGAGGACAGCAAAAGATATTCTGGTTGTATGTGGACAGGTATATACAGATATTTTTATTCTATTACATTACTGGAGAGATGTTCACATGCAGCATTGAGGATAGGAGAGTGAGGATATGTGATGCAATGTGTGATTGTAGAACACAGATCTCAGTTATACAGAATATAAATACAGGATGCTGAATATTTAATTGATGAGTAAGGTTAGTTAATACAATATATAGCTTAAGGTGTGACTTTACTAAAAATCCAACATACCTGTCACAGAATGGCAACCACAAATCCATGTTTCAGTGGATCCCAGTTGTTTCTGAGAATTGCAGCAGTCCATTTGCTTCTCTTTTCTTCAGCCTTTGGAAGACTGTAATTTCTTGTTGAATCTATTTGTTCAGTCAATCACACAACAGCTCTTTCTCATTTTTGATGTGCTTTTTGTGTTTTCATGGCATTCAAGCTGAACACTAATGCTGCCACTCAGTCGCATTTATGCTCAATGGGTTTAACCACAGCGACTTCGACATACTGTGACGTCAAGCACATACCCTCCGTATACCTCTGTATATGAGATTTCCATAAGAAGTCAAAGTGCGGAGAACTGAATGTGATTAGCTTTAACAGCTGGGTATTTTTAGAAGAAAAAACACTTTTAAAGTCAATTTAAATAACTTAAAAAACAGAGGAGAAGGGGTTCCCTCGGACTGGGGAAGATTGATTGGTCTTGCAGTATGCACGTTCACAGCTCATTCACGTTTCTGTCTGGCCGCTGATTGATTTACTGAATGTGCCGCTGCTCTCTTCTACTCACTGAGAACCGTCAGTCCAGAGAGCCACATCCATACAAGAATACATTCATAGAGAAATACTGACAACTCTCTTCAGGGGAGATGAGAAGTGGTCTTCCCCAGAAGTTGCTAGATTTGTTGCTAAACTGGCAACACTGCCTCTGGCTCCAGCTCTGTTGTTAACACACAGATATGAGAGTGCCATAACTTTCAGAAACACTGGACAAGCACATTTTCTGTGTTGATGTACAGAGGGCGTTATTGTGCACTGTGAGAGAGAAAGATGAGCTTTATTAGATTATTAGTATCCACAATAGACAGTGTAGAACACTTACTTTTGCAAGGGCACATAGAGGCTTTAACAGGCTCTTGTTAAAAAGAGACCTACAATTTCAATTTGTGGGTCGTCACTGTAAATGGGAAGGGGTTACAGCAGTGGCTCTTGACCTTTTTGAGTCACAGGCCCTCAGAATAATCAGGTTAGTGTTCATGACCCCCATAAAAAAATCCATATTGCAGAAAGTCAGAGTGATATTTCCAAAGCTTCGAGGGAGTTCGAGGCTCATGCACATGTACACTGTGACTCACAAACAGTAAATAAAATCTATTCTAAGGCAAATTATATCACTGGTGCAGGCAATGTAATGTCTGAAATACGACCCTCATTTTCCATCATACTTGCTCTAAAAGGCAAGGCCAGCTTCACTGTGATCATACAAAGTACAATTATACAGTCAAATGAATTATTTGCAGTTAACCCACCTGAATCAATAGGTCGGATTGGAACATATATGCATATATGTTTATTCAGCCAAGTGGAGAACATGCAAACTCCACACAGATGATGTCAAACCGGGATTCAAACCCATGAGATGATATAACTGGAGTGATCAGGCAATGTTTTTGCTGAAGGACCTCTGTGAGCTCCTTGGCTCAGTGCCGGCAAAAGCTGTGGCCAGAGGCATTATGTTTTCAGGTCATCTCATTCTTGTGAAAGTGATATCTCTAGAACATCTTGAGGCAGTTTCTTCAAACTTGGTACAAGCATCCACTTAGACTCAATGATGAACTGATTATATTTTGTTGATCAAAAGTCAAAAATGTCACAGTGACCTCACTAAACACATTGTGGAGGTGGGTGTGGTTAACAGCTGCAGGAGACAGAGAGGCGTGGTTGATGGCTCATGAGAGTAGTTTCAGGTGAGTTGATGAACACGGCTGCTGCTGGTTTCTTAATTACACTCTCTACTTCTTATGCAGCAGTGTGCTGGTCTTCAGATGACTTCTGCTCCTCCAATAAGAAGAACTCTGTCTGGGTTTTTGGTTACTTTTTGAGCTGACCTGTGCTTGACATGTGCCACAGGAGCCTTGCAGCTGCAAGACACACGTCTTAAATTGTTGAATTATGTAGCATGTAGTCTTGTGAGCAGGAGTCATACAGTATGTTGTCTGAGAGTTGGGTGTGTGTGTCTGTGCAAAGGGGAACTTATACACAAATATCTAATGGGGTAAAATGATTAGGTAATGACATTTTATATCCAAAAGTTCAACTTCGCTGTGACAACATAATGTTCAGCTTTCTATCACTCACTGGATGTTATTCACTGGAACCACACATGTACAATTATTACTTCCATTTTGCCAAAAAAAATACATTATAGCTTTTAATTAATCCCTTCAAAGTTACAGGTCAATATAGTTGTAAGTTCCATATTAAATTCCTTCAAAGTCTTCACTACATACATTGTATGGAGATATACAACTGCAAGGCAATAATTATATTTTTTTGGCTGCTCTGTTTTATACAACCATTAACAGCTGACTTCTCGCTCTTCTTAACCGGCCTCTAGGAGCCATCAGTGAAATCTTGTTTCAGTTTGGGACAACGTATGTGGAGGTCACGTTAATGGTAGCAAAACTTGGACTGCACTCTTCTAGTTTACAATAAGTGTGTCACATGAGTTGGTGCACATAGAACTGGCACTAAAGCCACCGGTGACCGTGCTCATGCTAAATGTTGTGCAGGTTAGGTTTAAACCTGGCAATAAAATATGTGTCTTATTTGGGAATAAAATGACATTAAATAATGTAGCCTATTTTAACTATTTCAGAAACACAAATGGCTCTTAAAGTATTGTGTTACAAATTATCTTTTTTTTTTTGTTGCTCAAAAGTAATTAAATACGTATTTTAAATAAATTTAATTCGAATACTGCCTAAAACGTGGTGGGATTGATTAGTGAATACATCCCTCCTGTTGCTCGTATTAATGAAAGGGAGGTGAAATCCGGTGTGACTTTAATCAGCCAAAACAATTAACTTCACCTGTGTGCACTCACCCTGGGTGAGCAGCTTTCGCACAGATTAGAATATTTTACAGCCTCTGGCGCTAAATGTTGACTTTTTTGTACAGTACCATGTTTATTATGTCATGAAGACCTCAGTGGAGCTGCTTGTGTAATCTCATTACTCTCATTAATTTTTTATGAGGTAATTTCTCTAATAGGTTAGAGAAGGACAGAGGTCTACAAATGGGCCTGTAATCATGGAAAATATAATTAAGAGCACCTGCTGTTAAAGTAATGTTCAGCACACAAGAGGATATTAGAGATTTAGAGTTTAGCTGTGCGCACACTGGAAAACACACATATGCACGTGTGTAAACACACACAGCTTTGCTGGAGTGACGGCGGCATTTGTCAGGAGTTTATCTCAGCTGTGGAGGTCAGAGAGGAATTAACTGTGTCTCTCCTCACAATAACCCTGGTAGGTGAACATATACAGCTGCTCGGGGCTTCACTTGACACAGATTCACACCGGAAAATGTACCAGTTTGCCCGAGAGAGATCTTACACTCATTAATTTCTAATGAATTAGAACCAAAAAGGGTTCTTTGGCTTGTACCCGCAGGAGAACCCTTTTTTGATTCCTAGTAGAGGCCTTCATAAAGATTCAACCTGGAATCCTTTCATAAACATAAAAGGTTATACCAAGAAACATCTGTGAAAGGTTCCACCCAGAACCTCCTGTGAAAGGTCCTACAGAGAATCCTTCTATGGTGTTATGGGTCAACTCAGAATCCTCTCGGTTGGTTCTACCCAGAACACTTCCACCTTGTAAGGGTGCTAATATGAACCCCAAGAACCAATTTATATTCCAAAGCCACCCAAGTGGTTCTACTGAGAATCCTTATATATTTCAATGGTTTAATCTAGAACCCACCCAAAAACTCTTTGATATTCCAAGGGTTTATTCTAGAACCAACCCAGGTTGGTCTACTAGGAACCCTTTTGTATTTCAAGACCAAGTGGGATCCAAAAATAAGCTTTTCATAAGGCTTTCACTTCTAACCCTCTTGTCTTCTCAGGGTTCCAAAAGAACCATATTGTCTACAGATAAGGCAAAAACAAAAGAACACATGCATGAATTGATTAAAGGGATTCCAGACACAGATACATTTAAAAATACCACTTGAAACAGGGATGAAATGTTTGAATATGTGAGAGTGAGGATCTTTGATGAACCCTCACGTTCAAAAAAGGGTGCTTCAGAAGCAAATGATTCTGTGTAGTTCCTCAGCCCCTCAGAATTAACCTCTTTGGAACCCTTATTTCTAAGAGTCTTGTTCTCGAATACAAAATGATGAAGTCATGTAAAATCCTCACACACACAAACACACACAACACATCACCCAAAACAACACACGTTGAACTACCACACACCGTGCAGAAGAAGTACAGTAAAAAGTAGTGCTGACACCCTCTAAGTTTCAGGGGATTCACACATTTTGGTGCATTTGGTTTTGGCTGTTCACCGTACAGCTCAGTCCAAAGTGGCAATCCGCCCTCTGAGGGATTAAGAAAAGGGCGGACGACACCTGAGCTGGTGTGGAGTGTTGGCTGTCCCAGAATGTGGCGTGACTGAGGAAACTCAAGTGGTTTAGCAGGAAGCCCGGGGGGTTACACAACTACTTGCAATACTTGGAAACAAGTTCTGCCCCCTCACCCAAAATTTCAGCATCTTCGCTTTTGGAAAGTTTTTATTTTTACGCTTAAAAAACTTGTGTAGCCTGGACCACCTCAATCACATCCATACTGCAGTAAGAAGATCAGGTCCAGACAGTGTGGAGGCTGACAGACGGCAAATTGGGTATTTTAATTAATTTTTTTAAGACTAGAGATAAAAATTAAAGTAAACATTGTATATGTGTGTGTTTTGCTGTCTTTTTTTTTTTTTTTTAAAGATGAGAGGTGGGGGACACAGAAGTCACCATGTTTACATTGACGCAATAGTTTCACATTCTGGGAAATACATTTATTTTCTGTCTTGACCAGTGTAAGATAAGAGCAGTACCTTTCTCTGATCTGCATGCTGAATTTGAAGACACTAAAATCTCAGAATATTGTTTTAAAAGACATCTCTGACAGTCAAACCTTTCACACTCAGGTAATAAGAAGGCAAAAGCTTAGCATGAACATCTAATTAAACAAACTACTATAACAGATGTTTTTCATGACAGCTGTATAATTCCTCCATTTTAAAAAAAATAAATAATTGTAAATATTTAAAATTAAACCAAGTGGTGCCTGATATTCATGTTTTAATTTGAAATCCCAGGATCACTCATATCTATATTTACAAAAAGTTGAGAACATTTTGAGAATATTTTGCACTACAGTAAACACCAGCACACTGTTGAAATTTCAAACTGGGAAATTGAAATTCTTACTTTCCCGTGCAAATTGAACACCCCTTAATACATGGGACCTGCAGGGAGATGAAGAGGGAGATGAGACAGAGGAGAGGAGCGGATATAACACGGATCAATCAGTCTTCTCACTGTAACACAGTGTTTATACCACACCAGCGTTTCCATATCGGCACGCTCCGACTCTCTCACTGCTGTGATCAGCAGAATGGCTGTTAATAGTGTGAAAAAGGTTGATTGGCCACATTACAAAGTGTTCATGCAGGCAATATATGATAGAATAAATAACCTGAACACATGCAACTCGGAGGCCTTTGCTAATCAACATGTGGTTGCTCAGGTGTCAATCAAATCTATGTAAATCACAAGACACACCATAGAATGTAAAAGCTAATAATTACTTTCAGTACTGTACTTTTCTTGATCTTGGGTGTCAGTAAAGAGAGTAATGGATAAAGCACAAGCCAAACACATGAGACTGGAATAACAGAACAGTGGAAGCTCTTTACTTCAAAAAAAGAAAGTTAAGAAAAAGAAAAGGCTGACTCATCATTACCTCATCATTTTTAGGGGCTCTTCCTCTCTTGTGCACTGACTGATCAGAGTGTCTCTCCCTCCCTCTCTTTATCTCCCCAACTCCATCCCTCCTCCCATCATCCATTCATTGGCTCCCCTCTTTGTATCCGCTTCCTCTGTGGATATTCTGACCTTTCAAACAGCTGCTCTACCTCTTCCATACACACACACACACACACACACACACACACACACACACACACACACACACACACACACGCAAAAACACACTCAAATGCTCAGCCTGTGGCTTGGCATCATCTCACTGGCATTAGAGAAACAGCTTTGAGTGTCTGTGCCCTCATGCCACGCTGTTGACATTTTGAGCTCTGCAAGCTCTTTCTGTTTCATACACACACACACACACACACACACACACACACACACACACACACACACACACACACACACACACACACACACACCTCTGTCTCTCTCTTCCTCTTTCACAGGTCACCCATGACATTCAACTTTTTTGATCGTGCACAATCTGACAAGTGTCTATATTTGTAACATGCACCAACATACACACACACATTGACATTTCCTTGTCTTCTCTAGCTTATTTATTCCCCATCCTTCAGTCCCTCTTTTTCACCCCGTCAATCCATCCATCATCATTTCTTAATCCATCATTTACACACTGAGACTATGACCTAAAACATCCCCATCCATTACATTGTTTGCATAAAGAAACACGTGTTCCCCAAGGCCAGAAACACCTTTAACCTGTATTCACACGTTCCAGATTTGTTGAACCTCTTGTGCGGTACTCAGGTTGCAGGTTGCACCGTGTGATTAAGAAAACGCTGGTATTCAATGTAATTAACTAGCAGCACCGCTACCTGAACTCAATTAACACACAATTCTCAAGGTACAGAAACTAATATGCTAAATTATTCACAGACCACACACAACCTCAGGATGAATACAAAGAGCCACGGTTGAGCTCTTCATTTGGAGCGGTGGATCGACATGAAGTGAGTACATCTGAGAGGAAGAGGAAGTTGTATATGACATCAACTTATATGGTTTATTACTGGAAACCCTTGACAGTTCAAAACTCTTGGGTACTCTATCCATGTTACACCTGCTATTACTTGTCTGCCATTAATAGTTTCCTAATAGCAAACACTGGTCAGGTGATCTATAGGATCACAGGTGTAGAAGGGTGTGGCTTACAGAAAAAACAAACAATTTCCACCAGGCACGGTTGTGCCGCAGCGAGCCAATTCACGGCCATTCTAGACAATACTTGTGTTTCCACCAGAAGCACCGTGGTGTGTTTCATGCGCTTCCCAGAAGCGGCTCAGTGCTCCGCTCCGTGGAGAATACATGCTGAGTATATTTTTCACAGATGCCGCATCATTTAGCACAGAGCAGGTCGAACAAGTAGGAAGTCAGGCACAGAAAAAGGCAGGGAGAATCCGGCTAATTTTCAAAATAAAAGACCCTGTGCAGACTCACAATCATAAAGACAGACAGAAAATAAACTTTTTAACTACGTAGCCTGCTTATCCATGGTAAAAGCACAAAGAGCAAGGAAAGAGGACTTAATTAACAAAATCAGAGCAAGTAAATGTAATCAGATGGGCAAAACGCTCCGCTGCTGAAACGCTTCTGAAACGCTGCTGGTGGGAATTGCAGTCGCTTGTGTGACGGAACAAAACTGGGACACACAAAGCCACATCTGGTGGCAATCCCTGGTTAGGGGGACTTGGGTGAGTTATGTGAGCACGTTGCTGCATGAAAGAAAGTGGGAAAAGGACATTTAACTCATTTTTAATGGTTGTACCTCTCCCACTTGGATTTGAAAGGAATTTACAGTGAGAGGAGAGAACCATAACCATCAAGCATATGACTATTGGAGACCAACTCTAGGCCTGACTATCAATTGAAGTGAGTTTGAGTTTTGGTTTTTCTTTTTGCAGTTCATGATTTATATTTTTGCATTTTGGAGGGAAGACATTTATTCCATCTTTTGTTTATTTTAGACTAAGTGGGCTGTATAAGAATGAGTTTTTTTGGACTAACCCTTTTGACAACAATTGGACATTCATTGCCAATGATTGCATTGTTAACTTATTTTGAGTAGAGGTTTGTTTGTTGTTTGTTGTAAATTGTTGTGTTAGCATCAAGTGTGACCTGACCATGACATCACTACTTGGTTCGTGGACGACTGTTCTGAATCCTCTAAATTACCACCATGGGGCTTGCCATCTTTGTTTTTTGTAACCTTGGCATCCACAGTCTTGGCACTTGGTTTTAGCTCATCTGTTCAGTATGAAAATATTGGTGGCCAGCCTGGTCGCAGTCTTTGTTGTATTACAACTAAACAGAAAATATGTTTCATCTAAAATGTTTCTGTAAACATGCAATGTAGTAATAGAACATTGATCCATACCTGATCAACACTGCCTGGTTTGACAGTTTGATCAGAGTTTTGGACGGCTTTGTTGGAAACCAGACCAAAATTGCAGCTACCTGGTTGCGATCCTTACTTGTATTACAAGTAAACAGTGCAATAAAATAAGGTTCAAACATATTTTAGGGGAGGAATTCACACAAATCTTGATTCATAATTGATCAGCTCTGTCTAGTTTGACAGACTCACTGAGAATGAACTGTCAATTACTAGATATCCCCTCCCTAAAGCATACCCCGATTTATCTTCTATTTGCTCTAAATGGAATCATACTTGACTAAATGAACATCATGTGGCATAGAAGAAGACTTGAAACTAGAACTTGAAACGTGAACTGTTTACTGAGAAATGAGAAGTACAATCAGTTTTCAATAAGGGACAATCAGCTCTACCAACTGTGCTACAGCGGTGCCCCAACTGACAATTACATGTAGAGGGAGAAGAACATCCAGTATGTGACAGTATAATGACAACTGCTTCTTTAGTTGAACAGGTTTTTGTCAGCATGATAATGAAGGAATCAGTGCACGGCTAAATTTGCGGCACATCATGATAACATCTCCAGAAGAGGTTATTTACCAGTAGGTGCTGTGACACTGGACTGCTCTAATACTGTCTGGAGATAAAATACCTTATTTTCACTGTACTGAACCACATGAGCTTAGGAGTTGTTTCGTACTTTGTTGAAGATAAAGTAGCTCTTCTGCTTTTGCACAACTGAGAAAAGTGCTCATAGAAGATATTTATTCTCACAGCAAGACTGTAATACTGTCAGCATGACCATAACCAATATCAGAATTCTGTGAGAAATTCAGATTACAATAATTGATGTAGATGAGGGAGTCAAAATAAATGCAGTTTTTTTCTGATATGTAGAAGAAGAAGTGGAGTGTGTGGATATAATCCTGATGACAGACTCACAGTTTTAACAGGCTGATTAGTTTTTCTAATGATTTTATAAACGTTGATTTTGATGTCTAAAATTGGAGGAGTTCACCTTCAATATATGGAATTTATATCCAGACCTACCTCACACGTGAGCTATGTGACTTTTTTGATAGGTAAACTTGACAAAACTGATAACAAGAGGAGAGAATTAATTATCTGTGACAAGAATAAGAGATCATGCCCATCATGCATGAAATCTCCTACCACCCTTCGCCACAGTAATGACGCACATCTGCTGGCTCTCCCCCGTGGTCTTCAGGATCATATACTTCAACAGCAGCAGAGGGAGCAGGGCAGTCATGCTATGTTGTTATTTGGGGCAACACAACTGCTGTGCTGTGCAGCTGGTTCAACCCTGGACGGTAATGTGAGCAGGAGAACCTTGTACAGACCGCGAGGAAGCTCCGGGGCATGTTACCTCTGAGCCTGTCAGGAGCTGATAAGATCAGGAGAGATCAAAGTGTACATCCTCTGCAGTCATCTCCTGTTCCTCATGGAGCAACTGTTTATTCCTTCTTATTTTATACTCTTATTTTACTGTAGCCTTGCTTTTGATGCTTGCATTGTGACATTAATTCTTTCAGCCATTTTGGTAATAGCAAATTTTGGCAGCTCACCTGGTGGAACCCATGGTCTTCAGCAGTATATTAGGGGTGGTGATGCACACAGGTACCTCAAAAGCCTCAGTAATACCTGACAACACATCTGATCTGACCAACATCTGACATTTCACCTACAACTTTCAAAGCCATGCAGTGGTTACACAGGTGTCATGCACGTATGGTGCAGAAAATGTGTGTTTTGTTTATATGTAACATGAACATTAACCCCTGGGGCACACCTACACTACACCTTATGGTGCACACCAGACCTACACCTGACACAAGAAAATGATATGATATGTTGAGAGAAGCTACAGTGATCAGGTGTGCTTCACCACTTCATAACATCTGATGCACCTAATAATTAGATAGCTAGAAAATGTTTAGTGACATATAACTACAGGCTTCTTCAAGTAACAAGAAGTGCTCTATTTTCGCTGTGTTTCCAGGTGTAGTGTCAGACGTTGGTTATTACTGCAGTGCACCTGACCACTGTAGCTTCACTCAACATTGCATCTGCTTCCACACCTAACTAGGTTAAGTGGGCTGCAAGTTAGGCAAACAGGTATGTGTTTGAGGAACTAGTGCACATGATTTTTTATGTTTCTTCCCCAAAAAGCAGTGGCCCAGGTCTGATTCTGAATGCTTGTCATCCCATTTTTGTCCCCCCTTTCCCATCTGCCTCCAGCTGTATTATTAAATAAAGGTCCAAGAAGCTCCAGTAATAATAATAATAATAATAATAATAATAATAATAATAATAATAATAATAATAATAATAATAGATTAAACATTTTAAAAAAAAATTATTAGCTGCAGCTCTTAAGGTTATTTCTTCAATTAATCGATTAATCTATTCAATTCATACGACAATTAATTTACCTAGAATAAATATATAAAACTTGTCTCATTAGTATTCCAATATTCTATTCAATCATAATCCAGAAAAACAGATACATAATGTGCATTAGATTAATGATAATAGTTACATATTTTAAAGTTAGTCTAAATTCCAGCCTATTTAATAGACTCCATGTCAGATGTCAGATCAGAAAATTACTGAACTTCAAATTCAAAAGTACCTGCGCATTAATTTAATCACTGAACTGGATGATCAGTATTTTTACAATATTTATTTAATGCTGGCAAGATAATAACTGGCAGTGCATTTTTGTATCAATGTGGGACGAGGAAATAGAACAAAGTGGCTGAATAACACCGTTAGATGACGCATGTTGTAAAGTTAACAGCAGCGGTGCAGACATCATTTTTAACACGGGGGCAATGAAGAAACATTGAGAAAATTGATCTTAAGTGACTCCTACTGACAGAAACATGTTCCACCTGTTGGTAGTCTTCATATATCATGCTTGGGTGCTTACAGGAAGCAAACAGGATGATGCTGTCTCACTCCTGCTGCAGGAGGACAGATCGCTTGGTGCTTCACTTCCAGTGCTCATGCAGAGCAGATGTCCTGCTGTGTTAAGACATGTCCAGTTAGTGGAGCTTAAAGAGAGCCACACTGTTGCATCTGATGACGGTGGAGAGGCTTGATCTCTGCAGCTTGTTCTCTAGATGAATCCATGCTCTGACTACACGCAGCAGTTCCTAGCAACATGTCAACACAAATGGATGACATCGATTACATTGATGAATCAGTGCAGGCCTAAATAATAATAAGTAAAAAACCCACAGACACATCAATTTAATCTGCTTTCTCAGTTCACTTAAATTTGGTGAAGGTAAATAGCAGGTTAAATTTAATACAGCAAGTATGATCAGTTTATATTGGTGTGCCTAATGAAACCATCAGAGGCGGTTGAACTACATGTGAGGTTAACGTCACCATGTTAGGAGGCTCAGGGATGACTCACACACTGTGAGGAAGGAAAATTGACCTGTCTCTGTGTGTGTGCACGTTATCTAAGGACCGTCGGTAAAACAATACACATCTGTCATCCAATGTGTGCAGTGAAGCTAAGCTCAGAAATGACTCCCTGTCTGTGTGTGTGTGTGTGTGTGTGTGTGTGTGTGTGTGTGTGTGTGTGTGTGTATAGTGTGTGTGTAGTTTGCTGTCATCTGCCACTGCCTGTCACTGGCCTGGAGTTAAACTGAATGATGTGTTTTGTGTATGTATGGTGTGTGTGTGTGTGTGTGTGTGTGTGTGTAGAGCTCGAGGAGGGATGAGAGCACACTGTCCGTTAAAATTACTGTTGTTGGGCCTGGTCTCACTTTGTAATATTACACACACACACACACACACACACACACACACACACACACACACACACACACACACACACACACACACACACACACACACAGAGAGAGAGTCACCAGCGGCTACAAAGACTGTCTTTAACATCAAAGACAGCTGTCTGCCAAAGTGACCAATCAGCCTGCGGCGTTGAGGCGAGACAGGCCAATTGGATGACAAAGATGGAGAGGGAGAGACATTCAGAGAGAGCTATTAGAACAAACCCACAGGGATAAAAGCCAATCAGAATCAATATGAGCGTCCAACTAGCCAATGGGTTGACAGTTAATTATGAAACACTGGCAGCCAGAAGGACAGACAGACACATGGCATTGATTTTACCGCCAATCAATTTCCCTTTAAATACCACTTTCATGCTCACTGCTTAGATTTGATCCATTTGGGACAATAAATCGTCAGGAGCGCAGCAGTAAACATGCTTATATTGAAATAATTAATCAGATGTCGACTTTGGACACTGACTTCGGTGCAGTAATCGCATTTGTTTGTTAAAACAGGCTGAGGGATTTGCCTCGGACTAACTGCGTTCACACCAGCTCAAATATATTAAGCACTTATTCCCCCCAAAAGTAAACAACTAAAGAAATAATTATGACTTTTCCATTTAGGCTGGTGGTAGCTGCGGGCCAGGCACCACACACTGCTGAAATAACCTGCACAGAATTAACTCCTCAAATGCATTTATTCAGCTACAAATTCAATAACTACTGATTTGTTTTGTTAAAATGAACGTGTCTATATAATAAGCTGCAAGCTAATTACTTTTACAAAGACACACAGAAATTCTTCTTGCATAAAAAAGAATAGCTGTCATGGCTGCAGTGATCTGTTTATGTGTAGGTAGGATAGTTTAGTTAGTTTGTAATAATTATAAAGTGCAGTGACGAGGTCAGACAGCGCTAATGAGGTTTTTAAAGAGATGCAAACAGATGATGATCTGACACCTCCGTTGCTATAGAAAAGTTATGAACACTTTATAGTTAAGCCATGTTTTGTAACACTGAATACATGGCCTCAGCATCCTCAATAGACGCAATAAATCTATAATTCATATTTTTCAGTACAACATTGTCAACAAAAGAGAGGTTTGCTCTGAAACAAAAACATGTAAACAAGAAAAGCATGATTAACAAGAAAAGATATTCAATGTCTAATCAAGCCTTAATCTCATACCAGCATTCATTCAGATGAAAGGAATCCCCCTGGTTGGTTTTTGTCCTGTGACAATTCCAATAATATTAATTCAAACAATCTTGCAATTATGGAGCCACAGATGGCTGGAATATGTAGACAACATGGTCTGTTTGTTCTGCACTGAAGACTTTCAGCCACAATGTATAAAATATACTTTGGTAATATTAGCAGTATTTCACTATAGTTTTATACATGTTCTTTATCTTGTTCTTTGACAGCAGCCATGAAGGAAATCTAACCATGGAAGTGCTCAAACTGAAAGACCGCAAACCAGAACTTCTGACCTGACAGAAATCTAATTGATCATCTGAGGGCCAGATCATTAATCACAATAAATCAGGCATTGGGCAAGTTATTAAAATGTATTAATTAGTTACAGATACTAGTGACTTCTTTCTAAAGTATTTAAATTACTGAATTACTAATTAGTTTATATAAAAGTGATTAGTTACAAGGGAAAAGTAACTTTTATGTTAAATGTGTAATACAATTCTCTTATTAATGCACACAGCTATATTTTCAGTGTAGCCATATTTTTTTCTAGTGTAGTTATATTATCGTGGTGACAACTTTAAAATTTTTAATCTATCACTGTACCCTTTATCATTAATAAGAGTTATTAATAGTCCTGACCACCAGAGGGCAGCAATGACTGATGTCTCTGTAACCTACATTTTTACCAACTAACTTTTGCTGATAGTTTAGACAGAAGGAGGTAGTAGTAGACCACGTTGGATATTTGATGAACAGTTGTTTGAACTGTCTTAGCAGTTCATTTGACATCTGTGCCGTGGTTTTGATTCGTCTTTCACACGGCTGTGTGCCCTGACCAACAGTGTTTCAGCAGCTGAGCATTTTGCCTTCCTGATTCTGTTCTCTTTACTCAGATTTCATTGCTTTTTGTGCTTCTACCATGGATAAGTAGGTCACTTCGTTAAATAGTTAATTTTCTGTCTGTCCTTATGATCATAAATCTACACCGGGTCTTTTATTTTGAAAACTGACCCTCTTCTCTCTGCTTTTTCTGTGCCTGACTTCCTGCCCACTCTGTTGCGCAGCTGTAATGCTACCCAATAATGCCTGGTGGAATAAGGCTGTTACGTCACCATAAAGTCAGGTGACATTAGAACAAAAGTTACTGGAAAATCCAGGGAATAGGCTGCTTTTATCTTATATGTCTGCTATGCTCTGCAGTTGTCCACTGTTTTTAGGTAAGACAAAAATAACGAGTAACAAGCCCACTTAAATTTCAGAATTGTCACTGCGTCATTAATTTTCAGTGGTAATAAGATACATGTCTAGTTTCCACCAAAAGCAGTGGAAATGAAACTATAGTAAAGGTTCGGTCAGGAAGACTATCCTTTTGCATGTTTATGCTTATAGTTTACTTGTTATTCATGATGCTCATTTATAATCTCTTGCTGTCATCGTCTGCGGCTGTCTACTGTGTTATCTCATCATCTGGTCACATCTGTCCGATAGCACAGTAACACACCTTCATTGTTGAGCTATCATCCTTCTGTAGTCTTTTTAGGTATGTTTTTTTCACCTCCCTATCACCACCCAGTCTTTGCAGATTTATCAGCTTCATCATCCTCCCAGTCTCAGCAGAGTCCTCAGCCACCACCAGTGTCTGGACTCCATGGGGGAATTTATCTCTGTTGCTACTCAGGGCAGACACCTTTCAACAATAAATCTCCCCATAGCGTCCAACAGCCAAAGACTTTCTGTCAAGACTTTATCACACATCATCTGTTATAATAAACTTTATCTTTATTCCAGTCACTTGTCTCTCCTGATTGAATAATAGTAACGTGTAATTCCCCTCTCAAACTGCACATCAAATGACAACCCATCTGACAAAATTACCCTAATTCTTAAAATAAGTTGGGGGCTGAAATAGGACATAAACTGTACAGTGTCTGCTCAGTTTAACTAGTGAAAACAGAGAGAGGGAAATTCAATTTCCCGTCTCATCTTCACCCACCAGACCAAACACTCACACACACACTCAAACATTCTGTCTGTTATTGGAGAACATGAGCAGTTCTCCAAAGCTCTTCGACTATCTAACAAGCAGTTCTTGTGAAGTAAACCAGCATTTGTCCATACACTAACCTCAGTGTACTGAATGATGTAATAATGCGTTTAACACAACTATTTTGGTTTTCGGAGACCAACGGAGGCCCCGGGGTGGGTTATAGGAGGTCCCCAGAAAGAGGAGAAATGGAATACTTTAACTTTTAGCACATTTTTTTCGAAGTTGGAGCAACAAGGAAAGAAATGTAGTTTAGTTTGATTGACTATGATGACTTTTTTTCAATCTTCAGACAAAAATTAGTCAGAAGGGATTCCTTAGGACAAAATCCTCTCAGACTGAGGTCTGTGGTCTAGTGTAGATCTATTGTGAGGTTCTTGACATGAAAAAGTTTGGGAACCGTGTTCTAAGACATGTATCAGGTGAAATTTGTCTGTAAAATCTAAATTCTAAAGCTAACAGTGCACTGCATGAAACAAGACTTAATCAGAACATTTGCATATAGATCCAAGTTAGTCACTCCCAATATGACTTTAGGGGCATGTTTCATTTTGGTAATTTTAAGGTACCACTGCAATGCTACAAAGAGGACATTTGGGAGGTTAAGTGAACATTCTCTTATGGTTCCCAGTTCATATGAGAGTGTTTCGTTGAGGACTTAATTAGAACTTTCACATAAGGGTCTAAGTGGGTCATATAATGAGGAAAATGGATTTTCAGAAAAAAAAAAACTTTAATAGCGGAGAAAGACGTCATATCCAACCTACTGAATAAGTGAGGATGAATCCTCTCGGGGGATTGGTTCAGACATGGGAGACATTAATTTCGCTGACCTCGGTGACTTCCATTCTATAGAAGGAAGTCAAATACTAGCCCCATCCTCAGGAGATAACAGTCTAATTGAAAACCAGATGGATCTTTTGACCTTTCTAGTTAATTATACATTGATGCTGTAGATTATTCTCTCACAGACTGGGCCAGGACCTAAAATTGGGTGGTGAGAAAATTAAATTGGGCTGCAGAAGCATTCTGGGGATGGTTTGGACAGAGAAATTTTCATTTTGTGTTGAATTTCTTATGCTGCCAAGTCCTCCTGAATCCCTGCAGTGTTAACATACTATAGCTTGTTAGTGTGTGATCACAGTCCAGAAACTAGGCTGAAACTTTCAGCAATAACACCTCTGAGAACCATATGTCTCTTGGCTGAAATATGCAAGAAAAAGTTTCACATAATCCTTTGTGTTAAGCCAACAGAACTACACCTGAGTAAACCATTTCCAGCCCAAGACAAAATGCAGTGCATCATGCTGTATGCTATCAGTTCAGTAATATCCTGTCATCATAGGGACATAATGCTGCACTTAAGAATTTAACCTTTAAGTGAAAAGTTTATACCATGTAGAAGGGGATGTTTTGGGGACCTTGCATAATGTTCCCTAAAAGTTCTCTCAAGGTGATGAGCAGAACCTTTACAGAGCAGTGGGGATGTTCCTAAAACATTCTCTTTTGGTTATGAAAGTGCTGCAGTTCAAAGCTGACTTTAGAAAGATGTTCCTTTTTGGTTATTTGGTTTGGTTATTTTGTCCCACTGCAACATTACAATCAGGACATTTGGGACATCAAGAGAGCACTCCCATATGGTTCCCTCTTGGTCATATAAGTACTTTCTTGAGGACTTATGAATCAACGGTCATTGCATTACCCTTTAAAGAATAACAAATCAGAACATTCTGGGAACATTGCAAGGCAACATTCTTTACACGAACAGGGACATTCTCAAAATGTTTTGGAAATGAATAATTTCTAGCTAAATGTTCCCAAAACAGCCTAAATGTTCCCTGAAAGTCCATCAAATAATTTCCCCTGCCCTTTAAAGAACTTCTTGTCTGGGAACGTTCTGGGAACATTACAAGGCAACGTTCTTTACACCAGTGGGAACATTCTGTGTATGTACAGCTTCGGTTCATTGTGCATGTTAGTGTATGAGTCCCTCTCTGCTGTCCGTTTTCAACATGGTAGCCTGGTGAGTAACTTTCTCTTGTTACATCTAAACAGTGCACTAAAATATGTTTCTGAAAATATTTTAGGTGAGAAACAGGCGATGTAGTAACAGAATGCTGGTCTATATTTGATCAGCACAGCCTGGTTTCAGCTTTATTCGTTTCAGGAGCCTCCATTTCCAAGCAGAGTGGCTGTCTAGTCGTAATATATCTTGTTTTAATGCTAAACGCCACACCAAACTGTGCTTTTGATCTGTTGTTCAGCAGATGCTGCTGAAAGAATAAATGTGTCCTGCATTTGAGCAAACAGGAAACAAATGATCCCGTAATGTGAAGGTACGCTTCTTGCATTAATTAAGGCTTCAATGGCAAAGAGAGTTATTAAAATCCATCAGTAATGCAACCTGTGAGGAAAAAGATGTCACCTTTCTCCTTATTTTCATCATTTTTAACACACCTCTGTTTTCCAACAGTGACACTCATCCCTCTGCACACCATGTGCCAATTACAGTGTGAGCACTGGGGATCTTCCTGTAACAGTCCTGTCATGTCTAAATAGAGTCATGTCTAACATTTACACAACAAAAACCTTAGTCTGTGTGAGGACAATGATATTAACAGATAGATTAACAAAATAATATATTCCAGAAAATGTCCTTATTAACCTCTACAGCTGAACACAGTGTTGAAGCTGTGGTGTTAAAGGTCATTTCCATAAATGTTGACCTCAAACCTACATCTGCATCTTATTTTTAACTCTTTTAACTCTATCTGAAACCACAAAACAGTTTTTCCCCAGAGGACTGCAGTCAACGGTCACATGGCGAGTGAAGGTTAAATACATTTACATCTTATACAAGAATGACTCCCCTGGGAAGTCGGAGGTTAATTTCCTCGCCATAGACCACCCTCATAGCAGCTGCTAATAGACAGAGAGCATTACTCATTTCCTTCCTGGACACAGATTTCCTCTAGAGAATCCAACTTCATTACCAACTTCTACTGTTCCACTGCTGTTCCATAAGCAGGGGATGAACTTTTCATAAGGTCCTTAGAATTGATTGCTTTTCTTATTGACCTCTGCAGTTTAATTGTACATACCAATGACTCACTGTGTATGTCACTGGCAGTGCTGCTGAATATTAATGTTAAATGGGTGTATTTTCAGTATATAAACCCCATATCTCATTGCAGTTGTGTCTAATGTCCATATTGTAGTCCAGTATTGACTTTGAAAATCAATTTCACCCCAGTGTGGTAAAACTTAAAGGACTTTGGAGTATTTATTTCATAATTTTTATTTAAAAAATTAGATATATTTGTAGCACTTAATATCAAGGTGTCTGTAATAAGTGTATGGTTTAAGTTTAAAAAGAGCATAATAAAGGAAAAATTAACCTTAATTGTTCAGATATAGCACCCCCACCATGCATCTGTTAACAATAAATAAGTGCATGCAAGGTTAATTAACCTTAATAAACACTGTTCATACTTCAGATCCTGCAACCCCATAATGCATTAGTTAACAGTAAATAAGAGTATAATAAAGGACTACTTAAAAGTTAATAACTGTTTTATAAAGGCCTTATTACCCATTAACAAACCGTTATTACTGACACCTTAATATAAAGTGTTACCAATATATCTTTCAACTAAAAACTAAAACAAAACAAGAACCAGGTCAGGCAGCATCCTGTGTACAGGTGGAGAGGAGGGAGTTTGCAGCAGTGACATGAATGATCAGCAGAGTGTGGGCTGTCAGACCATAAAGGGCGCTTCATTGAGTTGTTTGAGTGTGATTGATGATCATAAAGGTCGGCTGATTGATCAGCCGATGAGCTGTCAGATGGGTGGACTGATCAGCTGGTGGTGTGTGCGACTTCAGCGCTCCGCCTGATCTGATGCTTCGTTCCTGACTGACAAGAAGGTGTTGGTATGTTGAACAGAGCTTATTTTTATCACCACCAAACCATCACAGAAAATGCGCCATGCCATACAAATGGAGCATTTACTTGATTGGTGTAATTTTCAAAGTTTTCTGCTTTGATGCCAATGTCATTAGATCAATCATTGTAATTTGTTAAGAAGACTGCAATGTCATTTCTGTGTCAATCACAACTACTGCTTGATGCTGGGTTTAACTATGGGACATTTATAAGGACAATCAGTGCAGCAACACAATAAAATGCTTGATCTATAAATGTATTTGGAGTGATTCTGTTAAGAATCAGTAGGTATTTTGCTTTGTGATTTTCAGCCACAACAGCAGCATGGCTATAGGAATGCTATCATTATTCCCAGATGATCAATTCTACTACTTTGCTCTACTCTACTCTGGTTATCCTCTGATTTTTTTCTTATTCTTCACTCATCCAGTGAAATATCTCAACATAAAAAATGGTATTGTTTCCAGACAATGAATCCTGATGTGTTTGGTAATCCCCTGACATCAGGTCAAAATGTTACTGTGTCCATAATCTCTGCAAGCAGATATCTGCATATGAATTTTACAATCTGTAGGCAATGGAAAAGATTTGGGTATTCGAAGGCATTGTAGTTTCCTTTTGTAAGTCTGAGTAGTATTGACCAATCATGTTTAAGCACTCTTTGGTTGCATGCAGATAAACAGTCCATGTGGAAAGCAAAAGAGGCAGCATGAAGCATTATTATTATTTTACTATTTTTGTCCATACATGCAGATATCTATTGAAAGAGACTGGCTGTCAAGCCCATTCTTGCATCTCAAGTTGCTAATCAGACTGTAAACAATGACCAGTGCAGGGACAAGGAACTTTATGGAATTTTTTGTGTTCCACTTTTTCCATCTTTGGCTCGTCTAAAACAAACGATGACTCCAAAAAGGCAAACAGATCCAGTCACGTGTATCAGTCCGAGGAACATCCTTTTTTTTTTTTTTTTATTAAAATATATTTGAATTACTTTTGCTGTGCCTCTGTCTGCGTTCTTGGGTCCGACATCTTATTATATGTGACACACTGTTAGAGTAAATAAAATAGAAAATAACTAAGAAAAAAAGGCACCACTGTGCTTAAGTACAGCTTTGCAGAGCAGCTAGCATGCCTCAGTCTTATTTTCTTCTCCTCTAGAAACATACACTTATTGAGGCAATTGTAAGCACTACAGATGTCACTGGTAAGCAATTCTAGGAACTTTCCCAGAAAGTAAGTGATAAGTATTAGTATCAACCCTTCTGTTTGTCTCTTGGGATATGTCCAGGAAACCTAAATGTTATGAGTGTGCTTATTGCACATTTATAGTCAAGATTTGACAGACTGTTATTTTTCTATTCTGAGACCTGTCTAAGCACCGTCTATGAGAAATAATGCTCACCATGACACATTCATACACCTATATAAAGATGCACAGGCATAATTGTACCCCAGACTGCTGAGCTGAATTAATTACATTTCATAAATATGTGGGCAGCAGTGTAAGTTTGTGCTCCAGTGTGTGTGTGTGTGTGTGTGTGTGTGTGTGTGTGTGTGTGTGTGTGTGTGCAAATCCTTTGCCATGTCCATCTGTCATGCTTCCAATCCAACAAGGTAATACTGCCGTGAGATCCTCTAGCGGGTGCAATTCTCATTTTCCCTCTAATGACGCCATTTTTCTCCTCGCCCCTCCGTCTCTCCTCCTCACCCCTCCCATCTCCTCCAAACACTTAAACAGCAGGAAGGTATTCATCTAGCACACTTTTAAATGATGGACGGAGAATGTTAAACACGTCTCCCTGCACTCGCCTTCTTTTCCCCTTTTTCATCTTGTGGTGATTGACACCAGAAGCTGTCTCTCATGAGGCTTCATCATGTTGTCTTTTCTCCTCCTCCTCTCAGTCTCCTTCATTTCTGGTGGTTTACACAGAAAGCTTTCCTATAGTCCTCCCTGATTTCTTTACATTTCCTCCACCTCCTCCTTCTTATTTCTGATGATTGACACTTGAAAAGCCATGGCTGTTTAAAGAGTTTTTCTCTCCCTGCACTAAAGGGCTCTCTAAGTAATGAAAATTATTGTAAATGTGTGCGTGTGTGTGTGAGAGACGTCCATTTGTACAAGGAATTGAGGAGAAAGAAGATGTAAATTATTCGAAGGCGAGAATCACTCTGAATGACTCCCATTGAAGTCTGCTGGAGTGGTTTTGTTCTCATAATAAGGAGGCTGTTGTGAATCACAGGTACATGATGAGGTTTTGGTAATATGAATTAAAGAGCGACTGCTGCCAAATGATTCCATTTAAAACCCAGCAGGAATTTGAAATAGGAGAGGAGAAAGAATGCAGCAGGTCATGCAAATAAATGCTAAAAAGTCAGTGTCTATTTCTTTCCTCATTCTGTTTCTCACAAATAATGAGATAAGCAAGCGTCTCTTTATTTCCACACATTTTCTCTACCTTGTAATACATCCTTCAGAAAGGGAAAACAGCTTTATTTGCTGCCTGTCTCTCCATCTGTGTTATTGTTACACGCTAATCTTTATCTATCCCTGCCCGTCAGTTTCTATTTTTACTCCCGTCAAAGACCAAAGGAAGATGACAAGAGGTACTTTCATTAGAGGGAGAGTCAACAAGTTTGAGAGGTGTTGTCTGAAAATCCCCATTACAAGTTTTGCAGCTCGCTGAAGTTTTTTTTTTTTAAATCAGGCTTGTTGAGTGCTTCTTACTGTTTGTCACGCCAGTCTTTAGTGCATGTCTTTTGACATGACATCTTGACATATAAGTCATTGGATCGGTATCTCATTGTGTTCATACTGGATGAACTGTTGGAGTATAGGACTATGAATATATGTAATTAGAAAGACTATGTGGCCGGAAATCGCATAAGTGATGTCATGACTTCCTTCCTCCAAAAGCTAATGTTAACCACTGAAGCTATGATGCTAAGATTCTTTCTCTACATGGCTGATAAAAGGATAAGGAGTCACTTGATAAAACACTTCAGGTAGGTGATATTGGTGATGATGACGTATATCGTGTGAGATGTAGTTCACTGAGTAATTTCCAGGGTTGGGAGGGTTGCTTTAAAAATGTATTCTGATACATTTACTCGTCACTATCTTAATCTAAGAATCACAATATTAAAGTAATGTAACCACATTATTTTTTGTTTCTTTTTGGATTACTGCAATACCAACTATGATGAAAGTGTTTCTCCTAAGATAACATTTTAAGTTTGTTGTTTTTTAATTGTTTGTTCAGCTATTACTCTCTTTTTTATGCACAAACACATAGTTAGATTAATAGTTCAATTAATATTATTTTCAAAATTTTTCACCCACAGAAAGGATTTTTCGCCAGAGGCCATGATAATGAATTGGCAACAGTAAGACTGACTGGTTTTACTCAGACCTCTTGTGAAGTGTTGTAACGTGGATGCACTGCACATGGTAGTGTCATGGCCATGGCAGTGCTTCCTGTTATCTCCCAGTGTTTTCCCTCTCCCCTCTGTGTCTCCTGGCTATTTTCTTCCATCTTTGTCCAGTGGGCGTGGTGATCCCTCTCCAGTCTCCTGGCTCGTTCCTGGCTCTGCTCCATCCTCACCTGACAGGAATCATCTCATCACCACTCCCAGTCAGCTCACTTGTGCCTCGTCAGCCCTCCACTCTATCAACCCTGATCTCCACTCTTCCAGTGCTGGTTCATTCAGTCCGCAATGCATGAGAGCTCTGGCCTCACATTTTCTCTAGAGATCTACTTTTTCCTTGCGTTGATTCTGTGTTAATGGTGTTTTTTCCCCCTGTGCCTCAGGACCACGTTCATCTCCCTGCCTGCACTCCTTGCCTGCCTATTTTCAACCAGCTATCTCTCAGCCATCTCCAACTCCAGTAGCAAAGTGCACTGCCCTCTGCATTAGCCTGTTGACTCCTTCCACCTCCATTCCCCTTTCATCCCTGCAATAAAAAATCTTTAATTCTCACCACCCCTGAGTTGTGTCTCAGGGGCCGAGGTAGCATTAGCTAGATAACTAACGACGGTGGTCTCTTTCCTGGTTCCTTGAATATTTTGTAGTTTAGCTGAGGCTACTTTACTGTAACGGTATCCAATACTTTTTAGTATTTAGTATTTTGCAGCATTTCAGCCCCTCCAGGAAGTTGCGTTGTTGCGATTGCAACAATTTACGCAAATTCAACTAGTCCCCATGAATTTTGTGCAACCTTGCAAATTTGTCAAAACTCTGCTACTTTCTGAAAAAATATGACCATTGATCATTGTAGCTTCCTGTGAGTTCCACCAATCAGAGCAGGCCTCCGTGCAAACATCACACTGGTACATCTCAGTGAACCAACTCAGTATTTTGTTTTATTATTCATTATTTTGTTGCCTTTATGTATTTATTTTGTCAGGGGTGTACATTTGTTGTTGTAATTAACTTTTATCAATGCTGCAACAATCCCAAAAAAGACCTGTGAAATCCCGGAGAGACTGACATTTGCTAAATGGTGGTCATTGTTAAAAGACTCGCAATTTGTGCTTGTCACCTGCTAGTCAAGCTCAGAATAATGCTAGACTCATTATTTAATAAGACAAATGCATTAGAACACAGGATGGCTCAGACCAGCCAGGTCGCTATAAGGCAAGTATTAGTACATGGATTAATTTGAAACAAGTGTAAGTTAGATTTATGTAGGAATCAAGAAACAGAATCATAGTAAAATTAAAATAAAAAAAATAAAATTTCTAAATGACTCCTTTGGAATTATAAATTTGTAATTGATTCTTATTTGGAAACTGTTCTTGATCCCTGACTGTAGCTAGTTTCAAGGCAGAAAATAACCATAACCACAATCGTTCCTCAGTCTTAATTATACTGTAGTTGCCATGCACAAATATCGCAGAAAGCAAAACATTTTCTAAGTTTGGAATTGAACATAATCCAGGGTTTTTCAAAATCATTCAACATTAATGAGCTTGTCTGTGAAGTGAGGGTCTGCAGTTTTAGTGTCTAATTTTGTGAATGTGTCCTTTTAATTTTTCATCAAATGTGAATTTATTTTCATCTCCCTACTAATTAGGGGTCTGTATAGTGAATGGTAAAATTTTTCATCGCTTATACCCACCACCTCAACTTCATATGAACTTTATTAATTCATTTTTAATTATAAACGTCAGTTACCATGAACTTTTTCTCCTCCAGAAGAGGTCATCTGTTGCCGCTCTCTTGCAGCGATTACATAGTTGAATCCCTTGACCCTCTCCAATGCACTTCTGCAACTTGTAAAGGCTCAAAACTTTTGGAACCCCAGCTTAAACCAGTTGAACAGTGGTCTCTGTTCTGGCCGCAGAGCAATGCAGAGATGAGACAACATGAGAAGACAAACTGAAATGGTAAAAAGCAAGTTTACCAGCACTCCTACATTAGCCTCTCCTGGCTCACCTGCTTGTCAGTATGATTCAGTTATCAGTTACCATTAATGACACAGGAGTGAACCACTTGTTCCACCTGATCATCCAATCAGAGAGCTTTCTATGAGCTTGTGCTTTCTTCTTATAGATAGTAAATAATTGCATCAATGCTCAACAATGAAAACTCCATTGTAAAACATACAGAGATAACGATTTCTCACTGATTTCTGCAATATTGGAGTCTCATTATACCACAATGCACTGCAGCCACAAAAGAGATTGTATTTAGAGCTACATTTCTGCAGCCAATCTCCTTTAAGCTCTATAATCATATTCTTTGGTTATTAATTCTTAAGCTGACCATCATTAGATCACAAAATATGACTGTTTTTAAATTTATATTCTGTCTCCATGTAAAGTTTGGCTGAGACTTGAAGAGGCCAATTACCAGGAACAGCTACGGCACTTTGGAGGCCATCACTGAACACTCAGCTGTTAGACCAGACAGGCTGTTAATGTCCAATCAGAACACCTACATAACACTGTGATAAAAATGATCTCCTTTTCGTACAGCCTGCTGTGCTATGGTTGATAATTAACGGAGTGTAAGTGTTATATTTTATATTTAACAAGACAGACAGCGAGGATGTCTTCCTCAACGCCTACGTGTATATGATGTGATAAAGGACTGTGGCAGTGAGGCTACAATTGTGATGGGATTAAGAAAAGTCTAACAAGGAGAGATGAACATTTTATTCATGTTAGAGATTCACTGATCAAAGTTTTCTAGCACAGGAGACAGCTTTACAACTGCTCCTCACATGACACACCGTGACTTGCCTGATTCACTGTAGCTGGGAGAGAAAGAGGTTACAGTAAATTAAACTCTGTAAAATGAAACGCTTTTATTCCTGTTTCACTAATAGACTCCCACTCACTGAATAATGAAAGACTAAACTAGACTGGTGCCTAAAAATATGGATGTTTTTTCCAATTTGCCTGTCTTGTGTTATTATGCCACTCTTTTCTCTCAATCAAGGGCACTAACTTTTCACAGAGGTAGAAAATCCAATTTGGCAAACGCTTTTTTTTTCATGAGTTAAGCCGCACCCATTTACAGTTCAACTGAATAACATTTAGATCTGTTGTCAAAGTTCGTGTAATTCCCTCACATGAAAATGCTGTAAACTTTTTGAAAACAAAAAAACAAAAAACAAAACTTTCCTATCACCTCTCTCTGGTGACAGTCCAACAATAATAGGCATGAGTTTCCAAGCTATGTGCCCATCTTTTGCTCCTTCTTTATCAGTCTTCTCCTGTCCTCCCTTCTGCTCTTTTCAAGTACAGACACGTGATGGACCATCAACCATCCGAGGACTTCTCGTTCTTCTCTTTCTCATTCACGACATCTTTGATCGGGATGTATATCCTCCAGGACACTTAACCTCACCTCTTATCTTGTTTCTCTTTGTGTGAATGCAGACCATCTCTCTCCCTCTGTGTGAATGGTGTCCTTTGCTCTTCTCCATCTGTGTGATCAATGTCCGTATCCCTCTCTCTCCTCCTGTGTTGCAGGATACACCTGGTGGGTGCTTTCCTCGATCACCTTGCTAGGTGACCGTAACTTTCAGCCAGGAGCAGAGGTCATCAGGTGGTTCCCAACCTTCATTGAGTGTTTTGACCCTTAAACACATCACTCTCCAGTTGGTGGGTTGGCAGTGGTGGCCAAATCACTGCCCCACTGCTCATGGCTTCCAGCTCTCCTCCTCCATCTTTTGCCAGATCCAACAAGAGGCCTTTTCAGGCTCCTTCCTCATCCTTCAAGCAGCCTGCTTCTTGCTCTTCTCATCCAGGTCCAGAGATGACAGCAGCCTCCACTATGATTTGGCCGGGAAGCCTCTACAACCAACCTCCACAGGGAATAGCCATGCTTTCCAAGCCTTGTTCCTGCACTCCTTTTGTTGGCCTCTTCACAGCCCTCCTCCCAAGGTACAGTCAGCTCTATGAGGATAATCTTACGATCTTTGTCTGACCAAAGACTGACGTCTGGGCGAAGAGCTGTGTGAACTACCTCTGGGAATTGCAGCTTCTTCCCCACATCGACCCTCATTTCCCAGGAGCTGGCAGCTTGCAACAGTTTGGACTTTGGTGTTTTCTGGTTTTGTGGTTCCTTAACAAAGGTGATGGTCATCTTTTGTCCTTTTCCTGCTGGCCTCTTCCTGCATCTTTTCCCACTTTACTGTGTCCATGAGGGACAGGAGCACCTTGTTATGGCACCGTCTGTACCGCCCTTGGGTGAGGGCAGTTTTGCACCCGGTCAGAACATGCACCAGTGTCCCCTTTTGGCCATAAAGAGCGCAGTTTTTGGGTCGTCTCTTAGGCCCCATGCAAATAGATGTGATGGAGCCAAAAGTTTTTGCCTCTTGTGTGTTTGTGTGCTTTATCCCCTTTCCTGCTTTTGTGGTACAGGATCTGTTTTAGCAGCAGTTAAAGTTTGCCAGCATCTTCCTGTATAAAGCCTTACTGGATTGTTCATGTATGTTTGCAGTCTATCTAATATTGTTATAGTGATGTTTTGCCTTATCCAAATCTGTTGGATCCATTGTATGCTGATATGATATGACTTCTTCAGCCAGTAGACATCAAAACTTAAACAAAGTGATATTAATCTCAACATGAGTCTATATAGAATTAAACTGTCCATAATTTGAAGAATGTGTTATTTATGATCATACACAACTCCAAACCACAGCAACCATTCTAAACTTGTAATCTCAACACCACTCATCACATACAAAACACCATGTTTACAGGTGGTGCAAAACTCACACGTGCTAATAGCAATCTCTACAATCACAGTCTAATACGATAAAACAAATGCAAAAGTTTCATTACCTGAGTGAATCAAGGCAAATGCGTATAAATGTCAACCACAAATTATGCAGTCTTTAGGCCAATCAGTAAACAAAAGCTGTGGGGTGAATACACATCATTCCCATTTCATCAAATTCTAATCAGCTGTCTCCACGATAATGAATGTGACAAAAGAATAAACAAGGACTGATTCCTTCCCCATTGCATTTGGGCAAAGTACTCTGTATCATTTTCTATACAAAACATTCAGTATATCTCATGGCGGTGAATTCAATGCTTGAAGAGGAAATAAAATGATTGAAGTCCTGCAGATAATTTACTCGACATCAAAGTGAGCTACATGCACTGGTCTTGCACGTTCAACTATAATTGTACCATGACTAATTTAAAACAGATGCAGAGATTTAAAGTTATAATATGTGACATTTCTGCGTTAATATGTCTACAAATGGTAGACATATGTTAAGTTGTGTTGTACCCAAAATTTATTTATTCATCTGGCGTGTCAGGCAAAATCACAAAAAACCCTTAACACTGGGACACCTAGTGTAAAAGCCACAACAGCAGTCCTCTCTTTAATCCCTGAATCATCATACCGCACTATGAAGAAAAACATATTTTTTAAAAACCCTGAGAAGAAATGACTTCACTCATTATCCCAATAATCCAGCTATAATACTCTATACTCATCACAGGTAGTAATGAAACTTACACCGGCTGTAGATTTATTCAACCTAAATTTGACCTAATCAGTCATCCTAATGTTAGGTTTCCATAAAAGTGACAGCGTCATTTGGACCCATTTATGGGATCAAATTTACTGTAATCACATCTCACCTTCGGTAGCTCCAGGCAAAAGCAGTGGAGCAGCAACTAAATCAAGGTCAATAGAAAATACTGTGTTAAATTAAGGTCAGAGGGAGGGCATTTTCATATTCAGTCTATGCTCTGATATTCTCAGATAGGAAACACTTTGCTCATTTGCATATACTGTAGTAAAAGCGCTGCGGTTGCATTCTCAGGTGCTCTGGTAACAATAGGGGTAATTTTTCATTTCCATACCATCTCCATATGATTATCATAACCTACATCTGGCATGTCAGAACCATGGAGAAGGAAGTCAATAAAATAATCCTGAACCAGGCTCTATTCAAGGTTATACAGGATTACAGATATTTCTGTCTTTAAATGTTCATAAATTACTTATAATAAGTTTATATAGTTCAGAACCATCTATGTATGAATGGATGTTGATGAAACCCATTTATTTATAAATGGAGAGTGTGTTCATGGAGGACTATTTATCTTGAATTAACATGATGGCACCACCTCAGAACTGCCATGTTTCACAATAGAGATCATCATTCACCTCCGTCATCTCCTGGACCAAAGCGGCAGTGAAGCAAGTGAAATAGAGGCGGTGCGGTGATGCAGAAATTGAGGTAATGCTCAATGCTGTTGAAGAAACAAATGGGCCACTATTCTGCTGGAGAAACAATGGCACTGGAGCTTCACTCAGAGCTGACATAAAGCAGGTTATAGCTGCGCACAAGAGACTGCTCCCATGGGTCAATGTCACAGAACATGTCATAAAAGCTGTCAAACTACACAAGAGAAGATGAAAGTATTCTGATACACTCATCATTTTGTTGGGACTTTGTGAGACATCCCCGATGCCTACTATGACACACAGGATGAAAAAGCAATTGTCACCCATGTGACTGATGGATGTAGGCAAGTGTCTCTGAATGCTGTTTAAGTTTAAATAGCATGTGATCAGAGAGTAAACTGCAAGAGTGCACTCAGTGGTGTAAGGTAGTTACAGAGGGCCCCAGTGCACACTATTAAGATGGGCCCTAATGACAAATTAAAAGAATAATTTCTTACATTCTTTGAACTGAATAGAGCAGATTATTTTTTATAGTTCATGTAGACGGCGGCACGGTGGTGCAGTGGCCTCATAGCAAGAAGGTCCTCAGTTCCATCCCCCAGCTCCCCGGCTGGGGCAGGGCCTTTCTGTGCGGAGTTTGCATGTTCTCCCTGTGTCTGCGTGGGTTCTCTCCGGGTTCTCCGGCTTCCTCCCACAGTCCAAAGACATGCATGCCAGGTTAATTGGTGACTCTAAATTGCCTGTAGGTGTGAATGTGAGTGTGAGTGGTGGTCTGTCTCTGTGTCAGCCCTGCTTTACTTGTCCAGGGTGTACACTGCCTCTCGCCCAATGTCAGCTGGGATAGGCTCCAGCAGCCCGTGACCCTTACGGAATAAGCGGTTACAGAAAATGAATGAATGAATGATGAATGAGTTTGTGTGGAATAAGCATATCATTTTGATATAGATTGCGACTATTTTGCGACAACAGCAACAACAACAAATAGAAAGCATGCCTGAGATGAGCTTGCCTTTGTGAGGGCATTTATAGCAAATAGCCCCATTTAAAATGCAGTCTCAGTTGTCCTTTGAAAACAGGCACATTTCTGAGGTTGTACTCTGGTATACATGCATGCTGCAAGTGCACACACAAATGTGTCTGGTACCTTAATGCAAGAATAAATAATAATAAAATATCTTCCAGATAATATTTATCCTGAGACAACAGAAATGGAACGAATATTGCAATGTTTTTTAATTGCTTAATTGCAATGCACACTAGACAGCAGGGATAGACAGCATTGTGTTTATTGGAGACAAATTATATTAAATTTTAATGTGTGTATAAAAACACACTTTGATGAACTAACTGTAATTCTGAAATACTGACAAGCCAGCCTCAGGGCAAGTAACTGCACAACTACTATTTTTTTTTCTTTTATTCCTGAAGCTGGGACCTTCTTGTTTTATACCTTAAGTTGTATTTAACAAATTAATAAATTCTTCAAAAAACTCAACAAGCATGGTTCAAGTTCAGGGATGGATCAGTACCAGCTGTCTGTGACCCGACGTCAAACTCATTCTGTTTAAGTGTCTGTTTTGCAGGTCAACATGTTCAACATACCATTAGCATGTTGGTTGGCTAAGATGACCAGCAGGCTTGGGCAACATTGGACTAATATAATATTAAAGGACTCTGGGTGAAGATTAAGCCTCATTTAAAGACAACTAAATACTGAGAATAGTAGGTTGGATGCCAGTAACTGTTTTTTGATGTTGGATTTGTGAAAATTTATACTGCCACACCAACATTAGCTCAACTAGCCCTGAAGGTAACTATAAAGCTTTGTGTGGAAAAACTGCAGGAACTCATTTGTTTGGCAGAACCTCAATCTACAGGGAAATATAAATAAATAGGGGGGAAAAAACAGTGGAACCGAACATTACAATATTCAGAGCTCTGCTTGGATGTCACACTTCAAACAAAGGTTGTCTTTCATTTCTTTTTATCACAATATTACAATGGCAAACATGCAAATAGGGAAAATGGAAGCAAATTAAAAAAAAAAACATCTTTGCCAATTTGACAATAAAATGGGACTTAAAAAAGAAAAAACTCCACAGCATTAGTCAGGTATTGAACCACTGACTTGAATTTCACTAAAAGCAAGGATAGACATGAATTAATCACTGACTCAAGGTCATTTTAGACTTTTATCTGGGTGTGTTTTCCTAATGGAATTTACACTTTTCTATCTAACCTACACTTTTCTGTGAGGTCTGATTCATTTCTGCTTTCACAACACAGAAATAGATTTCATATCCGTGCGATAAAACACGCGTGCAGACCTCTACTGCTAATGGACATATCCCAACTCTATTTCTTCTGCCCACAGCAACATGATCCAACTGCCGCTTTGTCCGTGCAAATAGAGTCACTGGGTGTGGCATGTTTTTTTTTTTTTGTTTTTTTTTGCACAGAATTGGATGAGAAACCAGAAGCTTCAATGTGTTTTCTTTTATAGCTACATGAGCTCAAGGTTATTCCATAATCTTTGCCCTTCACATCATCGGCCTGCTCAACCATATAAACCTTTATATGAATACTAACAGAGTTTCTGTGTTCAGTTTGTTTTCTGCCAATGCTGCTCTTGTCTAAGTGACATCATCGGGGTATCCTGCTGTTTATGTGGCACAACCCTCTCTGTCATGGCTACAACCAGTTATTAACTTTTTTGCATCATTCTTTCAGGCATCAGTTCACCAGTTACGACCTCTCCCTGCCATCTAAGAGCCTGGCTTTCACTCCTTTCCCTGCTGCTCACATTAAGCAGAGTGTGGGTCAGCAGCATGCCCACTGGGTGCCAACTTGACGGGAATACATTAAATACTTCAACTAAAAATACAACAAAACATAACAGCCACCAAACATCACTGTAATAAAAAATGCAGCAGCAGAATGACATGGTGTACTTTCTGAAAGTTGCAAATGCCACTGTGAGCAAGCTTTATATCTAATAAGGTTCTACTGCTGTTAGATGTCTTGCAAGAAGGTGTAAATAGTAGTAATACCCCAGTAAGGCTGAGAAGTGGATGCATTTGTTTAAGAATGCTCCCTCTGCCTCCTTTTCCACCTGTCTCTTACTGTACTTATGGGTTTTCACAAGCCAGAATCCTTTTCAGCATCACTTCTCTTCACCTCAGTATCAAAGCCGGCAATGGCAGTTAATTTGTCCCAGTGGTAGAATAGATTACGTTCTCCATCGGCCTCTGTAGCCGTGATCTCCCTCTCTGAGCAGATATGTGGCAGCAGAATGACAGACTACATGATGCAATCAGCATAAAAGTGGACCTGCCAAGTTCACAGGCTTATTGTATTGTTACGGGGCAGATGAGACTGACAGAAATAAGGGAAGAAAGAGGCAGAGACACAGAGACTGAGAGCAAAATGGAGAGTGGAAAGGACACAGAGCGATGGTGATAGGGAGTGTTGGCCACTGGGACTAATTAAACTGCCATTGTTGGCTTTGACACAGAAGGAAGAGGAATGATATGGGAAATGATTGAGTGGCGCTGGAGTTTGCAACTTCTGGGTGAGTTAAGTCATAGACGTCCTCCACCCTCAGTCTATCCTGTTTTATGAGCACCATGGTAGCCATTACACATTATTACCTTTACTTTTATTTAAAAGAAGCACCTGGCAAGACCCATCTTACCAATCTAAAGCAGGGGTGCCCAAACTCCCACCTTTGGAGGGCCAAAATAAACTCCTGTTGTATTGTAAGATGGGAAAATGGTATTTGGATCCAATGTTCTCCTAATTGACTGACTTCCTGCTCGTATATATATATATATATGTATATATATATATATATATATATATATATATATATATATATATATATATATATATATATATATATATATATATATATATGTATGTGTATAGGTTTTATATTTTGGTTTTTAATTAATTGTGTATTTTTTGTAATAAATTTTTGAGCACAACCACACCCCATTTCAAACCCAATTCAGGAAAGTGTACAAAAACTTAGATGACAATATTTCACCTTAATTAAATCTGATTTGTAATTCTTTTTATATGCTATATGTTTTTTTGCGAGGAAGGAAGGTTTGTATTAAAGAGGGACAGAGTGAGAGAGATCACAGGTGGGTTGAACAATGTCTTCTACTGTTAAATCCTACAATTATTGCATACATTCATCCTCACATTTTATTCAAACTCAGCATTCCAGGGAGCTATTTTACCCACCACCCAGTGATTTTTAATTTCCTATTAAGTGAGGCACCGTAGGAACGGTACAGGTAAGTCCTCACACTTGTCTTTATATTACTTTTATGTTACAGCTCCCAAATTAGCCATTACACTGAAAGTTTCCCCTCCTGCGAACAGTCAGGACACCAAATGGTATTAATGTCCAATGATCTTTTATCCATAAAATTAAACTAGTGTCGACACCGATAAGGGAACTTATTTTCTATATTAACTTATGATCATCCTGCTCAGTGAGAGACAGAATTAATCTGGGGAGATTTTCTGATACATCGAGTCAATCTGATGCTTCACGGAGGGAATAATTTACAGTTAAGAATATAACTGACACAGAATCTGCACTGTGTTTGCTATGTTAAAGTCACTGCTGGAAACAAGTCATTAAATATCTGTGAAAGTGCAGATAATCACCCAGCATGCTACCTATTAAGTACAGAAAACAAAAACAGTCAATCTCACAATATGATTAGCACATTAGTTCAGTGTAAATTACATTGCAGTGGATATGACTAATCCCTTAAGAGACCATACTAATTAAGGCATTTTGTTGTTTGTGCTATGGATTCCTTTATCTCATTAAACACACAAAAAAGTCATTGTTTGTGTTATCATATGGTCTCAGACTGTTAACCCATTTGAGATTTAAATAATTACGATATAATGGCTTATACCATATCTCATTATTTCACACAATCGCCCAATTAGAAAGCCAAAGATTGGAAAGACAGGCTAAATTAAAACCAGTAAGCCCAGTGGAATGCTGGGATTAAACCAGGGAGCAATTATTATTTCTATTATCAAGTCTGTAACAAGGTCAGTGACCGAATAACTGTGGAGATAAAATGTGTGTGTCTGTGTGTGTGTGATGGAGAGAGTGGTGAAGATAAAGAGAAAAAAAGAAGAGTTTTGGAAGTTCTGCAGACTCCAGTGTTAACATGTGATTTAATCTTGTGAGTAATTGATTGCACTACATGGTTCCAGCCTTCCTCAGGTCAGATCTCTGTGTGTAAAGTCTTTGTTCTTAGAAAGCTGAAAAATGCAGGGTTGTCTCGAAGCAACCGAGGTAAGTCAAGACTCTCAAATAACATTTTAACAAAGAGAAAGATTTCATGAGACTACGGAAGTATGCTAAGTGACAAAAGCAGAACCTGACTCAATGTGCTTTCTATTAATTTTTATTTTGTGTTAATAGAGATATTTCCCCAAAGATTTAATTAGATTAACACAAAACTTCACGCAGGGTAAGCGTGGTGCTTTTGAGGACCCTGTAAGGCCACGGGGTAGTCGCCTGCTCTGGCCTGTTGACAATACAGACTTGTTAATAATAACTATTATAAACTCATGAATTGAATACAGACATCAGTGCTTTATGGTGTGGATACATAGACATATAAAACATGGACATAGTCTGTGTGATGTCACCTGTAGGTTTTTGAAGACCCAGCTTGAAGTGTGGTGGCTCCACTGTCACCATCTTTGCAGCGTCTGATGCTACTTAAAGGTGCAGTAAGCGATTCTCGAGGAAGAAAGTTGATTTCGGAGTCCAATTCCAGGCTGTCAAATTACACGTTATGGATTAGTGGCTTGAAATTGGTAGACCACTTGAATTTAGCTGTGCTTGAAGGTTAAAATGGAACATTTGCACAATGACTCAATGACAAATAAACTGCCTACCCCTGCAATTTTAACAATTGTGCGTCCAAAAAAGCAGTCTAAATAATGAGTTAGAGCCATAGACGGTATATTAAAAAGGTTAAAATCCTATTTGATATGCAATCGGTGGTTGAAGTGAGTTGTTTTCCTTCGCCCCCTTCAAACTTTAGGGAGCGCTGCAGGAGCAGAGGACATGCACAACAATGTAAATTGACGGTAACAAGCAACAATGATTCTTACACTGTAAGGCGATCAGCTGTTTATAGCTGTCAGCTGTCTGTCTATGTAAAGCTAAGCCCATCATCCTGAAAGCAAAAGCCCACTGCTCTGAAATAACACTCTGGACCATGAGATAAGTGGCTGCCTGTCTCACCGCCTGCCAAACCCCATTAATATTTTGCTCAGTTTAACAGTTATGAACATCTACGCCATCTACAGAATTATTAATGATTTCTTGCAACTCATAAACAGACACTTACTCATTAAGCCAACATTTGGCATCAATTTGACCACGAATTAACCTGAAATGGGCAAACAAAAACAGCTATTCCAGCCTAGAATAGAAATAGATGACCTATCATCATCATTTTATGATGTTACAGTAGGTATATTATAGATTTCTCTTTTAGCTCTCAGCTAAAAATGGGCAAAGATTTGGAGCGTGGGTGTTGCTAAGATGGGCTGAATGAGGCAGCTACCTCGTGGCAAGCCACCTGTGACGGTGCCCACCTGTCACTCAAATAGCCACTCTCTTAATTGTGTATAACTTTAAGCCTTAATATAATATTATAATTTCTAAGGTATCTTAAAAAGTGGAAAGTGACTGAAAAAAGTAACTCAAAAATGTCACTGCAAAATTTTGCACACTCACTTGAGGTGTTTCTTTGAGCACAAAAAATAAATAAATGAATAAATAAATAAATAATAATAAAAAAATGTGCAGTGAATGGAAAATTTTGTTAATTCTATGATGATGACATCTCACTGCAGTCTCATTGGATCACAGTCAGTTTTGAACAACAACGAAGATATTCGCTGTAAAATATCTGGTGCCCATTAAATCCAGAGGTTTATTGCACCTTGTGCTATGTTATGAAGTGATCAAATACTGAACAATTCACCAACATCACTGTGTCTCTCACAAGTACACACACAAACACACACATTCATAATGAGGCTGGCAGGATGGGAGCAGCAATGATTTGTATCAGTGTTGATTTCTAATTATCCTCTCAGTGGTTGAAGTGACCTGCTCACCTTCAGCGTGGGAGTCACAGAGACATGTTTGTGTGCAGACATGATATTACATTTGTCTGAACAACAGGAGTTTGTATGGCTGAGAATAAAGAAATGAGTGTGTATAGGTACATGTGTGCAGGATACTTGGTTGTGACAGGTTACACAGTTCATATGCGTATACATGTATCATAAGCCCTGCACACATATAGGTATTATAGAAGAACAAGTACAGGAAATGACCAGGACAGTGGAAAAAGAGATGAACATATAAGCCAAATAAAACATGACATGGTATTGTGAAGTCAAGTGAAGTCAAGTCAAGACAGGGATCTGGTATAACATGTAGATTTACCATGGTGCATTAAGGTTTTTTTTTTCTGGCTTTCCATCATCCTCTGTTCCTCTGCTTTCCTTTGAAGTTTTATTCAAAAGCTCTTCAGTCTGTGATTTAACACCTTGACCTCATATGTGGACTGTAACTCACACATTCCTCTTTCTTTCTTTTATTTCTCTTCCTGGTGAGACAGCCAGCTTCAGTTAAAGTGGCTGACCATCAAACCTCCCTGAGACAACACACAGCCGAGTCAGGACCGAGCCCCAGCGCGAGATTTTCAAAATGAGCTCTGCCCATCACAATCAGACGTAATATAAGTTGATGTCAGCTGTGGATGAAAGAAATGAAAGCATGTAGCTTTTTGCATAATAGCAGTGCCAAGAGGATGACAGACTAGCCTACTTTTCAAAATCTGGTGTATGAAAACATAAACAGTGACAGTGCACCATAACACAGATGAAAATATTTAACAGGTGATGGCACACCAGCAGGTATATAAGAGTATACATAGAGTATAACAGGTGACGGCGCACTTTAACAAATGAAAATACAGTAAGCTATAAAAGGTGACAGTGCAACTTCTCACAGACAACATTATTCATGTCTGCAAAAAAAGGTGTGTAAATTCATCATAAGTCAACTAAATAAGTTTGACTTACATCACAGGCGCAATCTCCTTACTACATCCATGGTTACAACTCGTGTTTACTATTTCATCTTTCTGAAAAAAACCAAAGAAGCTTTGCCTCTTCTTTCTCATCTCACTTTTCTCAGTTTTTCCTTCTGAAATCAGCTTTTGTGTTTCTACTCCATTGTTTGTTTGCCTCTTACTTGCTGACTTAATAGTTTGCAAGCTAACTTTCCTGTGTTCATTTTCCCTTGCAGTAATATTGCACATGTCCATAATTGCAATAACCCAACTTTCCACGCAGGCACACTTTGTACATCTTTGACCACCAAATTGCACACATCCTTGTTAACTGGTGTTCAAAGGTTCCCCCACATCAGCTCAAATGCATAAGAAGTGGAACCCACAAGTCTCAAGTTTATCTTCCTCCTTCTCCAAAAAAAGCCACAAAGTCACAAACAACAACGTCGCTATGCTACAACATGATGGTGCACTAGCTAGATAGCTAGGTAGAAATCACAAAAACTAATTCTTCATATCAGTGGTTTTAATAACTTTTTCAAATTAGATTTTATACAGGGTGGTTCTTCTAATATATTTGGTTACTATCAGTGCCAAAACAAGCACGTTTCATATTCTCTGTAAGATGGTACAAGCAGTTAGGATTAGTTAGGCCCCACTGGTCTCAGACTGTACAGGAGGACATTCTGCCTGCCTGAGTAAAGAGGAGGCTCTGTACAAACACACTGTGATAGTGATCAGCTGCTAAAAATATGTTGACTTTGCTTCAGAGACACACAACATCCTGTCTGCACTGTGTATTCACACCTTCATAATCGATAAGCAGCAGCCGCGGAATTCTGACGAATTCATGAAACTCACTGGCTATTTTCTCCTGTTTACACACGTCTCCCGTTTTATTGCTGGCTGACTTTTCCAACGAGTGGTGATGAACACTCATCACCTCAGCATTGATTTATTAAAAAAAAAGTTTTGGTCACAAGGACATTTCTCAAGAAAAAGCAATCATAAAGTGACGTGGTGCTTACATGTTTCCAACTGTGCTGTGTCCGCTTGTTAAATGTTTCTCCTCTTATGTCCACTGGTTTTGGTACAGGGATTGAGAAAACCTTCTGTCACCCATTTTTTTATTTTTTTTTTTAGCTCTGATAGGATCAAGCCATTTGACCCAACAGTTGCTGTGTCCTGTTGCATCCTCAAGGATCAGCTTCTGACACCATGTTTAGAGATAATGTCTAGTCAAGTCCATATGTTTAGATGCTGTCTTTGTAGCATGCTGCAAAACAGTGTTACAGAGACTAACCTGGTGTCAAAAACAAAGAAAATCTAAAAAAAAAAAGTAGTTTGTTATGCCCCGGTCTAGGGGAACCCTTGACATGACAGATAAAATCAACCACTTATCTACTGCACAATTAAAACCTGTTCATTGTATTGATGTAAACTGAAATTAAATAGCATTTAAGCTGTCTGGGCCAAGTACATGGTAACATTACCCTAACAAAAATATATTTTTTTGAAATTCTTCAAGTTATATTTGCTTGGTCTACTGATAAGACAAGAAACATTACTTTTTTCTTTAAGCAACTGTTAATCATTATGTGCACAATAGAGGGTTAAATGTGGCTTCCTCATTAACCTTTTCTGTGTGTCTTTGGAGGATTGGATTTTCTGCAGCTACTCTGATGTTTACCAGAAACACTAGTCAGTGGACAAATTACTTTAATAGAAAAAGCAATTAGTTGGTTAAATTAGTGATTAACCATGATGTGTACTTAAAAAAGGGAAAATAATAGAAAAGGGAGAAGTTATCTCTGTATTCTGTAATTTCATTTGACTGAAACATAAGTGAATATTTATGTCATGACATTTCCAGAAAATGAATGTACTTGTAGACACAGTTTCTGTAATATGTAAATCTGTGTCAGAAAATAAGAAAAACCTCCAAAGGCCTCATATAGGAGGTTATACTGTCAACACTCATTTGTCCTGAAACAGAGAAACACACGTTCATATTCACAAGGAGAGATAGCAACAGCAACACGTGCAGACGGAGCTACTGCCACCCTCTGTGCTGATGAATGTAAAATGACATTTCAATTTACCTTTTTTTGGGTCCCTTTTTGCATACTGATTAACTCCCTTTTTGTCAAATAAAGGGAAAAAGAAAAGAGAGGAGAAATGGAGGCGGAGGAAGGAAATAACTCATCTTGCTGACAAAGAAACAAAAAATAAAACAGTGGGAGTGAAAAGAGAAGGCAGCACCTTTCAGACAAATGACAGATACAAAAATGAAGATCACAGCACTACAGTATGGAAAAAAAAATGATGGTAAGCTCAAGAAGAATTCTCAGAACAAATGGATTTGCTTAGGGAACAAATGAGATTACCCCAGCCAACAGGCACATGTTTTCATTAGTTTCAAACAGAATAAGATTTTACACCTCAGCTCTTGATTAATGACACGTAGATGGGGATTTTTCAGCGCGTCTCAGTCTGTGAGTGGTTATAAATACAGAGGTTGTGGAAAGTGTTTGACTGAGTGTGAAAATGGAAACTATCATAAAGTTAGTGTAGTGTTGCAGCAGACGTGGTCTGTGATGTGTGGTGACAGGAACTACTGTATATCCTTTAAGCTCACTATTTCTCTCTGTCAGCCATCCTCCTTTCTTTCGCTCACTTCACTTCAGTCTTCTTTCACTCTCTCTTTACTTTTCTCAGAATTGACGGCCACCACTATCAAGTTTATAACTTTGGTTCTGGCGGTTGCCGTGGAGATGGAGTGTGTTCATAGATTTTGTTGGATTTATACGTGACCTCCACCTGCATCCTGCTGAATATTACTCTGACTGTCTTCACACACACATTTAATGGAGTCCCATCTAATAAAAACAACAACAGCCAAACCTCATACACACTAATGTTAATGCTCTCTCACACACAGCTGCAAGTGCATGAACACACTAAAAGAGGAGAGTTCATTGAACGTGCTCATATTTTTGGTGATTGGTGAACTGAATCTGAACTGATCAGTTTGCAATCGATGAACGTGAGCAACATTCATGCCTGATAACGGTGCTCACATCGTCAGCTGATTAAAAACAGAGGTGTGATTGCAGTATAGAGAGAGGCATGCTAATATATGTGTCAGACAAATATACAAAACTCGGATCTGTTTGTGGCAGTTATTGAAAGCAATAACACAAAACTGGCAGGAATGAGGTTTATGTACTCTGAGTGAGTGTGGTGGGCGTGGTCTGTGATCTGCATTCACTTAAGAACAAACCGATGAAAATTAAGTTGTTTGTGATGCTGTGTGACCTCCTGAAGTCTACAACATCTATACAGTCTGGACGTCTGCGGACAAACAATATTCTAACACAACATCAACACTAAACGCATTCAGTATGCAGCGCAGGCTGTCCGTCAGTAAATAGATTCAGGTCACAGAGATTGTGAATAATCCAACCAGTCAACTGGTAAACTAGGAAATTATTAACTGTTTATTTTTCAAGTCAGTCAGTCCATTGTGTGTGTGTGTGTGTGTGTGTGTGTGTGTGTGTGTGTGTGTGTGTGCGTGTGTGTGTGTGTGCGTGTGAGTGTGTTCCCGCTTCTTCAAATCTGTCAGTTTGAGAAAGGCAACAGATGGTCTCTAAGCACCTTATTACTGTGTGTGTGTGTGTGTGTGTGGTGATATAGTTTATCAGCCATGCTGAATTAACCATAGGTTCAAACTCTCTCACCCATGCTCTCTAAAACACACACTCTCATGCATGCATGCATGCACACACACACACACACACGCACACACACACACACACACACACACACACACACACACACACACACGCGCGCACACACACACACACACACACACACACACACACACACACACACACACAATGGCAAGAGTGAGTCAGTCGGTTGGTTAGTCAGTCACTGACCTACACTAATATGCCATAAGCCAGACTTTTATCGTGCGTGTGTGTATATGTGCTTGTGTATGAACCTGTGTGTCACCTCACACTGACGTGTGTGTCGGTGTGAAAAGAAAGCAGCTGGTCTTCCAACACCGTATTCTAATGTGTGTGTGATTGAATGTCCTGTCTAATTTAGCGTGGTTGATAAACTGGATCATTGCTGAGCTGTGACACACACACGCACATGTGCGTGCATACACACACACACACACACACACACACACACACACACACACACACACACACACACACACACACACACACACACACACACTTTTATGTCAGAGCCTATTGAAAACCACTCACTGCCTGAATTCTAAAACTGTCTTTTGCACCATTTGCCAACAGAATAAACTGAGTGACATAAATCCAGAATATTTTCTGTCGAGGAGATTTCAATAATTTGAAGAGAAATGTGAAAGCCGGCATCCTCACTCACTGCAACAAATGAGACTACAGGCCACTCAACTGAGCTAATGAGCATCAGGTAAAGAAAACATTATTTGACCACCTGTTTTGTGTCTTTTTAGCCTTTATCCATACATATGTGCCTGCTTGCTGTTACTTAGTTTGACTTGGTTTGACTCGGCCCACGACGGCAGGGATTTGGATCACCTTTACAACAGGACTAACCACTCGGACTGATGATGGTGAGCAGCTGTAAAATGGTGGATAAACACATTTCATTTCCTATAAATTCTTCAAGATAAATTTCCATGTTTATTTTGTTATTTAAAAGCTTTTGTTACAAAGCAGCACGATAAAATAAAGCAGAAGTAAACATTAAAACACAGAGATTCAGTTAGAGGCCACAGAAGTACCGAGAGCTGAACACTCAGGCACTTTTAAAAACGTCTTTCTCTCTGCTCTTCTACACAAGTTGAGTAATACATACTTGTTTGAGGGGGAGCAGGGGGGTCGTCATGGGTTGGCCGAGGTTGGCAAGATATCACTGCAGCCTCTTCGGCGGTGGGTCTGGTGAGCTTTGGACTATCTTCGGAGCCGCAACTTGGGAGGACAAGAAGCTGGGTTTATCTGTATATTTGGGTGTTTATTTAAGGGTGAAACACCAGTAAGTAGACTTATTTAAATAATTTTATGGGCTCAACATTTTTTTTCAACATTTGTTTTTATGAATAAACACCTTATAATTTTCTACACCTTCTGTGTCTTGGCATGTTTTACTGCATCATCCAGCCGTTAAATGGTCATGCTCACAAACAAACTGTCACGGCCTTGGGGTTTATCTGGTCATTTCCTGTTTTATTTTGCAGTCCTGATCCTCCCTCATGTGTCTTGACTTTACTTCCTGTCACTGTCCTTTTCCTGCCCTTTGTGATTAGCATTTGTTTAACTTGTGACTGATTAGTCCACCTGTGTCTGAGTAGTTCTTTGTATTTCTCTGTTTCTGTGTCAGTTTGTCACCGTCCTTTGGTCATCCCCTGTGTTTCAGATCTTTGCTGCATTTGCTGGACTTTGGATTCAGTTTTTAGGACTTTTGTTGCTCATTTGCCCTTGTAGGATTTGTTTGTTTTCTGGTCTGTAGTTGTGACCTGCCTGTCTTGCAAGTAACACATTACAAACTCTTTCTGCTTTGCTCTCTTTGCTTTGCTTCATTTTTGGGTCCACCATCTCGTTCAGTTTTGACACACACCTCGACACAAAACTACTGGCAGTAAGAAAAGACTCAATTGCCTATTTTAGCGGGTTCCCGCATTTCAAAAAACCTTCATATGTATGTGCTAATTTTGGTGTAAAAATTGTATAAGATTGACAGTAATTAGAAAGGATGTTGATGTAATTGCCACCATAATAAGTAAGCCTCAAGATGAGGCATTATAGTGTTGATTAAAGTTAGCACAACTGTAGACAGCAAAAAAAATTCTGAATAAAACAAGAAAACTGGAGAGCAACTCAGTGTTTTTCCCCCTTGCTCCACAGGCTTTTCATCTCTGTCTCCCTCCCAGATGTCCCAACCCCACCATGACCCCCATCTCTCTCTCGCTGTGCCTCAGCCACTTTTAGTGGTCCCACCAGGGATTTCCCAGGTCACACCTCTCAGTCAAACCAAACCTGAGTCAGTGGGCTGAAATGGTCAGTGGCCAGGAGAACTTAAGTGTGTGTGTGTGTGTGTGTGTGTGTGTGTGTGTGTATGTGTGTGCATTATAAACTGCAGATCTCACTGAACTGAAACGTCAGTGTCACTTTGCTGTGTTCACTTGTCAAATGAAGGGAAAGCAAGCACAGGAAAGTCAGAAGGACAGACAGAGAAAGGAAGCATGAGAAGAATAATGAAAAGAAAAAACTTTTGATTAGGATTTTTTTTTTTACTCGGAAAAGATTGCTGTGCTTTTTCAGAAAACACGAGCCTATTATAAGAAAATGAACACATCCTATCAACCTACAGTAAATAACAAAGTGGAGACTGTGTCCCCACTAACACAGATGCTGCAGACTTCTTTGTTTAACTTAACTAACTCTGTCATACAGACACTCAGGGAATTATTTAACTATTTAAAGGCATTTTCAGCATGCAGGCCACCTATATGGCACATTATCACATTTTCTGTGGGGGCACTTTAGAGGGCACTTTATCGTGTTTTGTCCAGAAGAGCAACCTTGAGCTTTGGCTCCCCAGCTTGGGGTCCAGGTCCCTCTTAAGACAGCACCAGAAATCACATGATGTCAAGAGTTGGTCAAGACATGCACAAACATGCACACTATTAAACTCCAGTGCATTTCAAGGCTACCGAGCTTTTAGCCTGGCGGTTTCATCATGGACTGTCTCACACCGGAGATGCCATGTCAATATGTGAAACTCCAATTAACAAGAGAGACATCTAACAGTACTCTTACAGACAACACTGATGTCCATAGAAGCTGTGAGCCAAAAGTCATTTTTGTCTCATAATTATGACATTTCTCCTTCACCACGTTAAAACAGTTCACCCAAAGTAAACTGAAAGCTGCTTTTGAACCATGTGGAGTACATGCATGGTTTTAGGCTGTTTTGAAATCTAACACTTTTAATTTTTTCCCAAGCAGTCAGAATCACTCTAAATGCCATTGACATTGAGTAACATTTTAACACACTAAAGTAATAGTTTTTAAATTTCTACCTTGACTTTTTTAATGTAAAAATGAATATTTAAGAACCTGACCCTCGCTAGTATATTTTCAGCATTTTTCTTAACAAGCATTTGCCTCTGCATCACTATTTGATGGCATCAATCAGCATGCCTTTGCAGCATTGAATTGGCCATCTTTTTTGCTTCCGTATTTGGTGTCACAGCCTTTGCACTGAACATAACCCATCGATTCATTTTTTTTGTTGTGCTCATCATCAAAGTGTTTCCACATGTCTGACTTCACCCGCTTTTTCTCCTGTGCAATCAAGCTGTAATTGCCTGAGGCTAGTTGTTTTTTTCACTTCCTCAGCATCCATTCTTTTTTTAACCTTTCCTTTCTCTCTTTAAGGGTTAGGGTTATCCAACACAGCACGTGTGGGTGCAAGGGGGAGAGGTGGTGTGGAGGTAGTGAACATGTACAATACAAAATAATACTTATTAGACCAAACAGTAGGAGTTGGCAGTGACAAGGACAATACATGGGGGGGGGGGGGGGGGGGGGGGGTTTGCAATAGGCACAAACTGAATTTGGAAGAAAGCAAAATGAAAGAAAATGTGTGAAATAAGGCCCAACCCAACCTGACCCAACCCAAACCCACTGGGTTGTGTCGAGTTTGGGAACAGATCTCACCAAAGCATACAGCCTTATTTAGTCTCAATTAAAATGTAATAACAATACCACAGAAAATTAATATTTATAGATTTTTCTATGTATGTCCAGGCGTTTTCTTAAAAAGGTCACGAACAGACCTCTGTTGTTGGTAGGCAACGGGAACATGGGCATCAAAACTGGCGGTGTCTAGAAGCCACAGAGGTGCAGATCCCCACTAGCAAACTGCAAATTCTTGAGTTATGGCCAAAAATGTGTTCAGTGAGTTAATTGTGACCTTTGACCTTTGACCTTCAAAATGTAATCAGTTAATCTTTGAGCTGAAGTGAACATTTGTGTCAAGTTTAAAGAAATCCTCTCCAGGCGTTCCTGAGATTCGACTTCTTGAAAATGAGGCGGACATGAGGTCACTGTGACCTTTGACCACCAAAATCTTATCGGTTCTTCTTGAGTCCAAGTGGTCCTTTGTGCAACGCTTGAAGAAATTCCCTCAAGGCGATCTTGAGACATTGTGCCCACAAGAACAGGATAATCTGAAAACATAATGCCTGTGGCCATAAAAACATAAAGACGTGCAGTAAAGGTTCTTTCCAAAAATCTGAATCGGGTCCTTTAGTATATAGTCATGGATGTGCGTAAGTAATAGGCTGATCATTACAGTAGTATTGAAGATTAGCTGATTGACGATCATACATGCATACACCCCCCCCACACACAAACATGGAAGTGATCGCATAATTGCCTTCTGGCTATTTCTGGTGGGGATCTTAACGAACTCCCTTGTTGTTGCTGATATTCAGGTATGTGTGGAATGAGTTTGTGTGCATTGAGAAGTAGAGTTGAAAGCAAAAATAGCAGCGTCTTCTATATGATGTCACTTACGATCTGTGTTTTATCTGTCATTTTTGGCCAAATGACATTTGACAGTACCTCTGTATATCTGACTAAGTGTCCTGTGGAATTTAAAAAAAATGCAGTTTTGCAGATGAATGTGTGCTAGAATGTGTCCCGAGCGTGATACCATGACCCAAGCAAAGGTATTTTAGCAAATGAGATGTTTCATAATTTGCCAAGCAACACTAATAAAGTGTGTTTAATAAGGCTGTTGTGTCCAGGAGCCAGCTGTGTCTCCATCTGGTTATGAGAAACAATGAAATCACATCATGACCACAGTGTTTGCCAGCAGTTAACCAGCAGCTTTGAGGCTTGGAAAGGAGCTCTGGCTGGTAGATAAACATCCAAAGAAACCAAAATCGCAGCCAGTATAAAGTCTCAGACACTGATATGATATAAAACAATTATACAACAATTGAGATAGATAAAGTAACTACAGTCTCGCCTTCTTTCTCACTCACACCAGTGCATGACTTTGTCTACATGACCTTTTTACATCCACAGTTTTCTAAAAAGCTGTGCAATTACTGCTCTCTCACTCTTCAACCATTTTCCCCATGAAGTCACACGGTTGTATGTGTGAGGGTGTGTATGTGTATGTGTGTGTGTGTGTTTGTGTGTACCCAGCAACGTGTGCCTCTGTGTGTGCTGTGACCTTTCTGCTTCAACCTGGCTCGGAGTTTAAATGGAACCTGGGTGTTTTCAGAGCTGTCTGGCAACAAGCCCTGCTCCGAGGATCACACGATATTTTGCTGTTTGACTTTGCTTTAGTGTTAAAGGTTAACTGTTAATCAGGGTGTCGTTTTGGCCCCTGGACAAAGGCACACGTCCTGTACTAACAACGATGTTCCCTCCCCTCCTTCTGTCTCTTCTGTCCTTCCACTTCCTGTGAAAACTGGATAAAGAGTATAAATGTAGGCATGCTGAAAAAATTATGCTTTTTTGCTAAAGAAAAATGGTCAGTAAGTCATTGTTGCAGTTTGTTTTCGTGTTAGTTGTTGTTCCTTCTTTACTAAAATGTATGCTAATCAGGCTACACAGACTATTATAATTTTAGTGACAATTTGATATTCTTTGTAACTAACTAGTAAACTAACGTCTGTTCTTCTTGGCTAGTTATGTCTGACTCAGAGATAAGAAGGACATGAAGACGCCAAATCATGTTGAACCCTAATGACCCTTGTCTGCACAGAGGTGTTGTGATTGGCTAGTTATTCGCCAGCTTCCCCAGTTGATTCAGACATTCTTTTAAAGGACCTCTTCTATTGAATACTGTTAGTGATATACAATGGTCAGAATTATATATTTCAACCAAAATGATAATGATGCCTACTGCAGCTTTAGTGACAGTTGCTGTATTTTCCAGTGACTGCCCAATCTTGCCATAAAGAGCCTGATGTAATCCCCTCTTGGTCCAAAGTTGCTTTCCTTTGTCAGTGCTATTTGATTGATGGTAGTTCCACTCACAAAGCTTGGTCCACACTGTCTAGTCAAGCAGCATTTTTGATGTCTTTCAGATGTACTGTATGTGGAAAGAGTGTGTGCTGAGGCCTGAGACTTTACCATCAGAGAATGAGTGATGACTGTTAGACTACTGTACACAGAATACCGGTGCTCCTTTAAGAGTGAGGAAGTTTATCCTCAATGGGGCCTCCTTTGTTCAGTTTGTCTTCTCCGCAGACAGACGTAGCCATCAACACATAAACCACACAAGAGCACGAAGCCGAATGACGAATACATCTGAGATTTAAGTGCGACACAGATGTGTCAGACTCCTGAAGACAACAGCAGCAGCCTGGCAGCTCTGCAACATCCACCTTCACTTACTCAAAGTCAGCTCCATTCACACCAACTCCCATAGTACAGAAGAAATAGTTCACGTACTGGGTGTCCTGGCACTGCATTTCCTATGAACAAAATGAGGCTTGTCAGGTAAACCAATGATTCGGCTATGATGGAGTTCTTTTGAGGTGAGGATTTGAAACAGAAGCATTTTCAGCCATCTGGTAGAAATGTGTTTAAGCGTTTGAAAAAACACAGAGCGTGCAGATGGCCAGCGGAGACGTAGCAGTCTGAGAAGTTTCTGGATGTTCTCATACTTTTTTGTGCTGTGAAACTGGGTCACTTGAATCCATTGTAACTGCAATGATGGAGAAAATTACAAACTTTTTAAACCACCTTTGAAGTTCAGTGGTGTGAGTGTTGCTTCGTATAACATCCTTCCACCTGCAGCAGCTGAATGGTTAACAGATAGTAATTTGTTTATATTGGCTACTTAATGAGAAAGTGAATTTGCATAATTCAGAAATGGATGGAAGCTGATTGGAGAGATCAGAGGGTGGCGATGCTTTGATTGCAGGGTAATGTCTCAGTGAGGCGAGGCAATCAGCGCTGTTGTTGGAGAAACAGAGGTTCAGTGATTAAAATGAAGGTTACCATCGGTAACTGAACACATGGCTGCTGCCTCACTTTCTCACACTCTTCTCTTTGTTTCTATGCTCTTAATTCTCCCACTCACTACGGGGATCTGAGGCATTTTCACTAATAGGATAAACACAAAAGGCCGTGGCGGTGGCCTTGCATGTTGATACAGCAGCAATCCTGACAGATTCAGGGGATAAGCTTGATTCGATGTGTGAGGAGATAATGATACAGCATTCATCTACTGAATCCACATAACAGTCAAGTGATGAAAGATCTGCATATCATTAAACCAAGTACAACCATGCATAATGATACATGTACTTTGAAAATACATGTGAAAATGTTCCTCAGCAGCTTCAGTCTTACAGTATCCACCTCTAACAACTCTATAACATATTTTTCCTTTAAATGAGAAATATGTAATATATTTACTGTATTGTAAAAACTAGAAATTTCAAGGCAACAGACTGGAATAGAGTTTTGATTTGTCAGCCCAGCTCAAATTCTCAAGTTTTGAAAAAGTTTTTCCAACTAATGATCTTTTGTTGAGATGATTTATGGTTTTCTTTAGATAAACTTAAAGCTTTAATTTTTAGAAACCCAAAACATTACATTAAAAAAAAAAAAACACTGAGTAAATTCATTGCAGTGAAAGTAAATGTTAAAAATTTAATATTTTCAGTTAAAACTATTTAATTTTTCAGGCACTAAAAAAAGACAAATGAGGTTTGCAGCACACTGTGACCAATTTTTGTTTTTTTCTTTAGTTTCTAAAACTCAGACACTCAAATTTAAAGATTAAAGGTACTGACTGACTTATTCTATCTTATAGAACAAGATTCTAAAATTCTCCTAACGAGTCTGACACCTTATTTCAGGCATCTCACCATATACCATTCAAAAAAACCCAACTTCATGAAGAGGGAAGTGCTAACATGCTAACTTGTTTCCAGGTTTTAGGACTCATTCCTGCAACTCTGTATTTGCTGACTGTCGCTGTCCATGGTCCTGATTTTGGTCTTGGCTGACTGTGTGTCTCTGAAAGGAGCTTTAGTTTAAGCAAGTTCCAAATTACAATATTCCACAAATTTGAATTCGTCACTGATGTTTGCTTCAACTTGAGCTGAGACTTCTCTCTGTTAACAGTTTACTTCACATTCAAGTACATTTACACAGCCAGTATACCGTCTGTATAGATGCTAGCTGTAGATAACTAGCAACAAAGACACAGTCCTCCAGTTTTAAGTTCTTTTTGACTACTCCTCCCCCCCTTTTCTTCTTCAGAATGCTTTCATGCACTGAGGGAAACAGATTACTCAGAGAAATCAGCGTAGATAATTGGAGAAAACCGTTATATGCACTGTAGTATCTTGTTTATTATAAATCTGCAAAAACAAGCCCTACTTCCTGTCCCTGACTATAGTTTGGAAGTATTATTTATTTATAAGGGTAGCAGTGACAGAGGATGCTGCTTCCCAAGTTTATGTGAATATTCAGTATGTTTCTATATGTAATTATCTCTCGATATCTAATGCTCCCCCCCATCTAAAGTGTTATGCATATGTGTACTTGTAAAAAGTCGGTAGGAAACCTGCACTGTTCAAATGCAAGTGTGTTTGTGAAGTAGAGTCATTAAAGATATAATTGCCGTATTTGCTGAAACTGTCACTGTATCCTGACAGAAGTACAGATAGGAGGACAGATAATATGTGGAAAAGTTCCTCTGGCCACAAAATAAATAAGAAGTTCCCTTCATGTTCAGTGGTGGTTGGAAAAGATTTCTTTGTGGTCCATTACTGTTGGTGAGTTCTTAAGAAGGAATAAATCCCTTCTTTCTGCATGGAAATAATTTTTTAAAATGTTTTTACCCCATTGTCCAACAGCCAGCCTCACCTTTACTGCTACGCTGCTTTAACTGAACTTAATTACATTTTTAAAAGAAAACTGACTGCATTTATATAGCACTGCTCTACCTTTACAATTTCTTGCTGTTAGAAATGGTGTGACTTCTTGAAAGTCTTACCATCTCATGTGCATCTAAATCAGCGTCATTCATGATGTATTTCTTTGACTGCCATTGCAACCAGCTTTTACATAAACCCAACTGGACCCACCCTCGAACAATTCATTGTAAAAGACTGTATCGCTGTGGAAGCACGCTGGACTTAGCTGTGGCTCGTTGTAAATTTGTAAGGTTCAGAACATAAATATTCATTCCGAGAATGAATGTAACTCGGTCCAGCATGGGGCTGATGTTCAACTTTTTCACATCCAGCTGGCAGCTGCTGCCACGGTCCCCAGCTTCATTCTTTTTTTTTTTTTTTTTTTTTTATAATTAAACAGACCACTCTTTTCCTACAATGCTTCCCCAGGTGTCACTGATGCTGTAGCTGACTCAGTGCCTCACAAACTGCTCTCACTGAAAGCAGATACTATAATGATATACATACTGTCAGTGAAATGGAGTACAGGCTGCATGCCACACTGACTGCTCCTACTTTTAAAATACCTCCGTGAAAGGCCCCCTCTGGCACTGCCAGTGTTTTGGCTGACTCAGTGTCTGATAACCACCGACGGGAAAATATATACAAAATGATAAAGTCAATATCACATATAACCCCTGAAATACATCATAACAAACTGTTCCTTTAAAAGTGACAGGAGCTAATGAAAGTTTTCCCTGACATCCCCTGCTGCTTTAGCTGACTCAGTGTCTGTGCATCACATAATGAAGTGAAAAGTAATACAAACTGTGCACAAATGGACCTTTGTGAAAACATCCCTCTGGGGTGGCTGATGCTCTGGCTGACTCAGTGTCTTGACAACCAGTACAACACATGCAATAATGATGCACAATATCAGAAATAAAATGAAATATGTACAGGATGTCAAACTGATACCTCTTATAACTTGATGAAAACGGTGTCTTGACTCAGTGGGATCATATGCAGAGTCAATGAGATTTTTCCCCCTACATCTGGCCTATGAAAAAATAAATTCATTTAATTCTGAATGCTTTAATATAGTTTTTCGTTCTTTACTATAATACCTGTTGCTGAGTTATTGCTGTCATGTGCTGTCATTTTTTCATGGAAGCCATATTGATAAGAAATAGTAGTAGTGTTAATGATACTAATTCAAGTTATGTTGTGTTCAGGTCAAAGGGTGCTGCTGTTGTGCATGTTATGCAAAGGCTCTGCTATGCTAAATGGAATGGGGCCCTCATTAGTATCACTGGTAACACCTATATTTACCCTGCTATGTCATATCGATATGGCATGAAAAAGGTCTATTGTGTATAAAACAGCATTGATCTCAAATGATATTTTCCTCCATTTTGCTCATGTTTGGTCTTAAAGGGGAAAGTTAAATATGTCACAGTGCAAGAGCTACTTTAATAAATAGAACTGTTTCAAGGATGGTGCGCATAAGACTGTCATTGCATTGTTATAACCATGTAATGACACTAGTAATGAACATGTCTTTCTTTTTTATGCAAAGTTAATATTGTTTGTGATGTCTTGGTCATGACAATTGGACATTATTAATGTAATGTAATATAATGTAACATTGCATTTAACTGTCAGATGTGGTTGGTTTTGAACAGTGGCTGTCATGAGACCATTATAAGCGTGTCATGGATGCTTTCTTTGACCTCCTTGAAGTAAAGTGATTCAGTGGACTTGTCACAAAGATGTCCCTAAATGTAATAAGGCCAGTTTGATGACAGAGTACAGTACCAAGGTGGTTCAGCTTACAGACTTACCTGATGGACAGATAGTGGTTGGCTAGTTTACTTGTTGCTAGTAGGCTAACTGCTGTCTGCTGTTATCTGTAGCTGCTGTTAGCTAGAATCAGAGGATTTTGACTTTTTTGCTTTAGAAAATACTCTATTTACTTATTCAATTATTAAAATAGTTGGTGATTCATTTTATACTAGATTAATCGATTAATCGTTGCAGCTTCAGTCAAAATGAACATTCTGTTCATTATATCATCATAACCATGGCTTGCCAATTCACAGAGGGATTTGACAACATTTATTTAATGACTGTATTGATATATTTTAGCTATAGATGTATGTATGTGTATTTATATGTATGGATAGATAGATACTAATAATATTTACTTACTTACTTTTTTGGGTCACTTAATACAAAAGCTGACAGTAAACTTGTATTGTTTTCACTGTCATCTTCAGGCTGATGTCTTTCTGAAAGACCTACATTTCATCATATGGGCCAACGGTCGATGGCGAGCTGGCTTTGTTGTGTTAATATCCTTGCTCAAAGTTTTAGGGTTATTTTGACTTCATAAGCGCTGCGCTTCCATTTCAACGGACTACACACATCATCCACCACTTTAAAGTCGAGAGAGTGGCACTTTTCTAAAAAAATTGACCTTAATTCCATGTTAGTCTGCGCAAAACACCCAGTAATTCACCCGAGACGATCACTGCTATTATCAGCTCGTCCCCACTCAACTGAATCATTTCCTGGCTCTCACTCTGCTTCCTCTAAACAAATCTCCTTCTCTCCTTTTAGTTTTTTCCAATGTATTTCTTCAGCTAACACTTTGCTTTACTCGATCATTCACCTTTGTGCTTCTTGGATTTGAGATGATGTAGTAATTGAAGCATAAACTAGTTGCCAATAAAATGAAATGTGAAAAAAATGAATGCAGTGTTGAACCTTAACTGACACTGACACATTCTTTAAACAATAATGTTTATGATATATTTATCTGTATGTCTCTGTGTAGAAGGGCTCTGTATGAAGTAACTGTAAAAATCTTGTGTTTAAAGTCAGTGACATTACCACAAAGACTGACCTGACTACAAAGAAAACACAAAATGACCAAGAAGACACACAAGAGACTGAAACTGACTAATAAAGAAACACATGACTAAAAAGAGACACAAAGCCACCACAGAGAGACAAAAAAGATCACCAAGACACTCAAAAAACAGAAAAAGGTATGCAAAACAACTATATAGAGAGACAGAATGAATGCAAAGAGACACAAAACAACCACAAAAAGAAACAAAATTACCACACTGAGATGTAAAACAACTCACAGAGACAAAATATGGCCAAAAAGAGATCTAGAACAATTGCAAAGGGAGAAGAAATTACTTCAGAGAGACACAAAATGACTTCATAGAGACCTAAACCACCACAGAGAGATGTAAAACAACTTCAAGGTGAGACAAAAAACCCAGAGAAACAAAACTACCACAAAGAGACACAAAATGTCCTCAAAAAGATGTAAAATAACCTCAAAGACACACAAAATGACTTAACAAAACAAACCACAAAGAACACACAGACACACAATATGGCCAAAAAAGAATGCAAAACAGCCACAAAGAGAGAAAAAAAATGAACACAGGAAGAAACAAAACAACCACATACACAAAATGACCTCAAAAACGCACAAAATGACTCCACAGAGACACAAAACAATGACTAAGAGAAACAAAGTGACCACAAATGGACTCAAAATGACTACAAAGAGACAACACAAGTGCAAAGAGACAAAACAGCAATGGTGAAGAGATACGAAATGAGTTTAAAGGCACACAAAATGACTTCAGAGACACAAAACGACCACAAATTTAGACAAAATGACTGCAGAGAGAGCATTAGTGTGTGTGTGGATGTGGCAGCTGTAAAAAAAACAAAAAAAACAAAAAAAAAGAAAAGCAGCCCACTGCTCTCTGTAACAGCCCCCATTTAGCACCGAAACTATTGTGAATGTCAGCCTCACAAACTTGATCACACCCCACTGTGTCAACAAGTAAACACTTTGTCAAAACCACTTAACTCCACGGGATACTGCCTGAATCAGTGCTGCACACTGAGCCAACATGTGTATGGTGTTAAATATGGCGTGTCTGGGATCACCCATCGTGTCAATGATTGATTCTAGCTGCATGACATATTGCACTTAAGTAAATCAATGTGCCGTCACTCAATATTACCAGCAAAAACAGACAGACACACACAAAGCTGAAAATGCCACTCTCCCCCTCCTTAATGACTTCCATCCTTGCTCTCTCCTTCCCTGTCTGATGTGAATATCATGTTATTATTAATGCCATGTAGTATATAATTCAATCCGCCCGCACTTAGCAACCTTTAGCATCCATCCATTTTCCAAAGCGCTCAGCCTGTTCAGGGTCCTCACAAGCGACCTTTACCATTTCAAGTAATATCTTCCAAAAAAAAAAAAAAAACAAAACATGCAGAGCAATGGTATTTTGCTAAATTGCACCAATTATTCTGAATGGAATCATAATTATGAAAAATGGGAAGGAAAAAAAAACAAGTTTACTTGTAGCATTTTTTCATAGGCGCAGTAAATTGAGTTCCAGAGATCCTGTGTTCTCCCGCAGAGCTTTTGTTTCAGCCATTTTCCTAAATGGGAAAGTTATGGTTCAGATGCATAAGCTTTTTCAAGTGCATCAGTGCTGCAGTAATATTCTGTTGGAGTGCGGATATTTTCTAATAATAATCTGCCTACTCTCAAAGGTTAAGTGTCCTATTATGTTAAAATATGATGGGCTGTAGCACTGGGCTGTTGCCACTTTTCCTGTGAGATAAAAAAGTAAATGGAAGTGTATAAAAATTGATGACATCACTGCATCTGTTTTCTTACAAACTGACAGTGTTGCAACTAACCCAGGGTTACCACACTCCCTGGTCTCCCCTACTAGTGTGTATGTGTGGTAATTTTGTGGGTGTGAGTATGTTAAGACCACAGATTTGGTTGTTTTATCATCCAGATCTGCCTCATTACCAAGGCAACAGGCCACCAGAAGCTCAATTTTGTTTTTGCCTTTTGACAAACTTCTAAAATCAATAGTCCTGACTCTGGAAACAAACACACACGCACACACACACACACACATGCACACAAACACACACACACACACACACAGAGCCAGCACACAACTGTAAGAAATAAAACCACTTAGATTTTTTTTTAAACTCTGATTCCAATTATTGCAAAACTGAAAAGAGCACAACGCTGTTCTGACAAGCAGAATTAAATTAACATAACTAACAGTGTAAGACTGTAATTTCCCTGGGATATAAATACAGGGTGGGCATGAATTGTCACCTCGGCTGCAAACTGTCAACTTTTATAATCCTCCTGTGGGAGACAACTGAAATTCACACAGCTCACAGCTCACTATTAGCTCTACATAGACCCCTGTCACACTGCAAAAATAGTTATTAAATTGAACTCACACAACGTAACACATCCTCTGACATATGTGACTTACTTTGCCATGTTACATTGGGGCAAAGTGAATTTTCTGTCAGGACAGCGCTTATGCTGGTCGTTGTGCCACCAAGAAAATAGTCCATTTGTCTCTCCAAGTTGCCTGCCTGTATATCTGTCACTCTGCCCATACGTTCGTATTTTCACAATGTGATTATTCCAGTTTATTCTCCCTTTATACACTCTTAGGTTAGGGTTAGGGTAGGTTGCATCAGGAAGAACATTCAACATAAAAAAAAGAACTATGCCAAATCAAATATGCTGTTTAGGAGCCTGGTTCACAGGTGAGATAAAGGTGATCAGCTGTGGAGAGATAATTTGCTGTGGTGACGCCTAATGGAAGGAAGCTGGCAGTGGAAAAAGAAGGAGGAGGAGCAGGAGTGGCAGAGAGCGGCAGTCTACAGTATGTTATCAGCCATGGTCAGCTCTGTGCAAACTCTGTTTACAGGCTCTATAGGGTTGCATTAATGTCTGCACAGAGCCTTACAGGTACAACCCCTGATGACGAAATTTACATCAAATAAACATGAACCTTGCACACTCATGGACGTGAAAAGCATAACATGGGCTCAAGGGCCCTTGCTTAAGGACACATTGGCAGTTAGAATAAGGCAGAGGCAAGTGCTGCAACAACAAACAATTAGGATAACATCATAACATAAATACAGAACAAGGGATTACATGTCTGAATATTTGTAAAATCAGATGGAGCTTATGCTTGGTGCATACTATGTACTATTGATATATTGTTCCTTTCCTTCTCTTTTTTCTCTTTCTTTTTTTCCCTGAACTCTTTCTCGCTCTAATCCTGATATCCGTAGAGAATGAATGTGTGATTATAACTGAGGAATGAATCAGTCGTGCATTGTTATGGCCAATACATCCTGTGGAGTGTGTGGGGGTGTGTGTTGCAGGAGGAAATGGGGGGATCAGAAAGCTATCAGTGCTCTGATGAGATGAGGGACACGCACGCACACACACACACACAATGATGAGATCAGGGACATAACGACACAAATCAGTCTCTCTCTCAGTCCACGTCTCTGCTTCATGATGTCTTTCTCTGGATTTAAAGTGACCCTCAACTCACACACACACACACCCACTTCTAGAGAGACAGAGAGTGTTAGAAGGACACTTACAACAACTACCAGTAGTTGGCAAGAGTGTATTTATTTTGCATGTGCAGACACACTAGGAACTTGTTCCAGGAATGCAACACACACACACACACACACACACACTGTTCCAGTTTACACCTATGATCCTCCAGGTTCATCTTTAAAAATAACATCCAAAATAATCAGGTTTATAGATACTTGCAAATATGAAGTTATATAAAAAGCAATACTCTCTTGAAATATGTCAAGACCCATTACAATTGTAAATTTGAAATTACAAAGGGAAAGGTGTATAAAATCTTACAAGGGAAAGAAGTAATAATCTGTACAAAGATAAAATGGAAGGAGGAGTTGTGACTAAAAATAACAGATTAAGAGTGGAAACTTTAATGAAATTCACAAAACTACCAGTTCCTTATTCCTTGACCCGATAAATTATTTTTAAATATGAATAGATGTTTAAGCTCTCAGGGCTGGAGGAACTGTGATGAAAGAAATGCTGCTTTTATTCATGCAAATTAAAAATGTTTTGGTCTAAAGTTTTTAAGTTTGGTTATTATTTTTTTAAACCTCTGTATGTAAAAGCAGAGCATGTCTTGGGAAACCTCCAAATGGTCTCAGTTAAGATGAAAGTCTTCAGAATCATGGCACTGAAGCAAATAAGAAAAGGGTGGGGGGAAAAAAACAGGTTTATTAAAATGGAAAAAATACACTTCTTGAAGTATAACTCATGGAGGAAGTGCCTCACAAAGGAATCCAATCCAGTCCAATCTGTCTCACAGTCTTTTTTGCTGTTGTTGTTTTAAATACATTTAAAAATTAAAATTTGACTTAAAAATAATTCATTATTTTCATTTGTGCATTTGGAAGCAGCCATTTTGGATTAAATCTATATTGAACTTTGGTTTCTCTGCTTCGTAACACAAGCAAACAACACAGACATTAAAATACAGGACAGGATGAGCGAGTGTTGAAGGGTTCCATAGTCCCAGCTCCAACCCCCTGTGTGGCAGCTAACATGAGGGCACAACATCCTGACAGAAAGGTGTTCTGAGCTGCAGTGTGACAGTAGCAGGAGCTTGTAGGTAAGATGTGTGAGTCACTGATGTAAGTGTGAGATGTTCTGGGAGGATGCACTGAGGTAATGCCTATAGGAAATCAAACCTATTCAAAAGTGGCATGGCAGGAAATTGTAAATTCAATATTTAAGGACAGTTTTCAATCATGTATCAGTGTGACCCAAGGGTCTGCAAAGTTTTCAGTTCAATCAACCAGCCTGAACTATCTGAAATATCCACCCTGAATAGTGCATTTGCAACAGTATATGCACAGAAATAAACCAAGCAATATATGTCTTCTTACTATAAATCAACAATGTTTTTAATCTTGTCAGAAGCGTTGTGCTGCTATATTCATAGATCTAGTATAAGTATTTGATAAAGCTGAGCATTCTCTACTTATAGAGATATTACTGACTATTGGCTTGTAACTGGTTTCAGAGTTACTTTTATGAGACATCATTGTGTGAGGATGAGGGAAGCCCAGTCTGGATGCCTGCTGGTTACAATGGGTGCGCCACAGGGATCTATCCTGGATCCTGTCCTTTTCACCATTTATATCAATGAAATTGTCACTTCCCTGTATGGCAAGTTCATCTGTATGCAGACAATACTGTTTTGTACTGTTGGTGATTTTGTTCAGTTGGCCATAGAGAATCTGCAACACTTACTTCATGCACTGCAGCAGTGTTTTATTAATTTTACGCTGACACTTTATGCACGCAAAACTGAATTTGTGGTTTTCTCAAGATCAAGAAACATAGGCTACTGAAATATGCATATTTCCACTATTAACAGTATCAGTATTGCAAGAGTTACATAATAAAAGTGTCAAATTTAAATTTATATTTAAAGATATTATATGTAACATTTACATATGGACCTGTTAATGTTTTGTGGAGTTGTGTACATTATCACAAATGTTTCAGCAATGGTCAAATGCAGAGAAATATGTAATATATACAAGGTATCAGTGTGCTTCCTACTAGCTGTTAGTAACTAGTTGCTATAATGAAAACATAGGATACGTTGGGATGTGTCAGAGAGTGAAGACTTCATCAGCATTTATTGTGATTGTTTAAAAGTGAAGGTAACTCCCATGATGCCATGCTACTTTACGACATCAGCAAACTACATATTTTGTCATTGCTTTAATGTGAGACGGACCCCTAGCTGCAGAACTTACATACTCTGCGTTTAAATAAGATTTCAGGAACCTTGTTAGCAAACTACAGCCAAAAAATTTGGCTTTTTGTGCAGAAATAAAACCAGTTTTCTATTGAACTGTAAGAAGGGGATTGTTAAGTCAACTTTCCTATCAGTTCTGGATTGTGTGGGATGTAGTTTACAGGAATACCGCTGCCTCCAAACTTTGGCCCTGAGATGCTGTTTACCACTCAGCCCTGAAGTTTAGTAACGCAGATAGAAACAAAACTCACCACTGTATGATGAGGCTGATTGATCTTCTCTGACTGAGACTACTCATTGGAAAATTGCCATCAATGCATTACATTTATGTTGCATTGGTCCACTTTTAAATCCTTCTGATTGGCTGGAAGACTGTGTTTAGTATTAGTGCAGCAGACTTGTGGAATCTCCTAAAACGGAATATTATTTATATTCATTTTAGAAATGTACAATCAATTAGCAACCTGTAACAATTTTCAATGACTTTGATTGCTAACTCTGTGATTCTGCTTATTGTTTTTGTATTTTACTTGATGTAATCTCAGCATCATTGAGAATGAGGGTCACCCTCAATGATTTATCCAAGAATTGTAAATGAAGGTTGAATGAATGTCAGATTAAACCTTAAAACATGTTTTAATCAGGCGAAAAAAAATTGTCTTTGCCTTGTAATACATACTGTATATGATTAACACAACGGTCACATTATCCAGTTTTTTTAGAAATATATTATTCTCATACTTTATGTACAAAACATCCAAATCTGAAACAAACCTTGTCAGGTAATTCTAACAACAGCAGACTTCACTGATTAGTTCCTCTTCTCTGACTGAAGGTGTGCTAATCAGTGAAATCAGCTGCTGTAGTCTTTTGTTAGACTGACAGGCTGCAGACTGGAAGGTCACAGACAACAAGACTGAAGAGATGCTGTGGAGCAATGATGGCTGGTAATTACTTACATTCCAGTGCATCCATTTGGCAGACACTTTTGTTCAAAGACACTCACAAGAAATGCGAGAACTGTAATTCTTAAATTCATTTTTATCTATTCATTTTTTCTTTCTGGGTGGCATTTCTGCTTCCTATATGCTTCTTGCACGCAAGCATGTGTACATCAGTATTTACAAGACAATAACATTTCCTGAGTTCAAGTTAAAAAAACAAACAAAAAAAAAAACCCAAAGGTAAAGCTACACCTTTGCAAAAACAAATGTTCCTGTAAAAGTGCGTCTGTGCTCAGCAAATCTGCTCTTCATTAGTTGTGATAAAATCAACACCTTACCCTGACTACAGTATGGGGTAATTTACGATAAACTTCAACAAATAGTCTTTACAGTAATCTTCTCTATGATCATTGATTGGTCCTGGAAAAAAAAAAAATTAAAGTAGAACTAAATGAAGTGAAATTATGAATCATGGCAGCGTGAGGTGCTCCAGATTAAAAGTAAAATTTGAATTTCATACTTTAACTGTGTTGGCTTGAATAATCATCAAGGAGTCAATGTGCCAGTTGAGCTCCCAAACTACCCTTTAGGTGCTGCTCTGCTGGAGCTCATTTATCTTCATAGGAAGGATTTCCACTTCTACACTGATGGAAATTACATTACAAACACTTGAAGACTCTGATTTTTTAAATCTGTTGCACTGAGTCATCATTAAAATAGTCAAGTAATTTGTAAAATGTGATATTTTATAGTTTACTACAATCACATTTCACTTCAGACCTATAGATAAATATACAAATATGCAGTAGAAACAAAACAGTGCACAGAATTTACACAAATGCTGATTTAGAGACAAATCCATTCACATGCATTGGTTAAAGGGGTCATGTGGGTAAAGGGGGACGTGGCGCTGCTGCTGACCCCATGTTTCACCTGTGGGTTTGGGCCGAGTTGAAAGCATCCTATCTTTTAACACAATCATATGGTTCGGTAATCTCAGAGGAGGAACAAGCTGCAGAAAACAGTGAACAGGGCTCCCAACATTTTACAGAAACCACAAAAGCAGCTAAGTAGTACGTATGATGAACTCTTAGCAAAGAAAGCTAATACATATGATGAACAACCTTTCTTATCTGTTGCACACTGAATTAGAAGTTTTACCCTCAGGAGGACGTTACAGATTACTGAAGGCAAACAGAAATATTTACAAGAAATCCTTTGTCCCAAGTGCTGTCAAGGAAAATAAGGATCCAGTAGCCAGGAAACTGTTGATATCACAAAATCTTCCATGATACAATTTTGACTTGATTCAGTTCAGGGGTTTGAGATCGATATCAGATGATATCATATATCATTCAGTTACATTTATGTATTTATGTAACTCACAAAAAGCAACTGAAATTGCGATTTAACAATTTCATGACTGAACCGTCCAGATATTTATACAAAACAGACATGCCATGTGGTTTTCAAAATAAATGTGTATCCTAAACATGACAGTACAGATGGATACTTTCACTTCATGTTGATAATATTGGATCATTAAACACTGAATCCAGATAAGGATCCAGACTGATGTATGGTTACACCCCTACTATTTACACAAAGAAAGTTAACAGAGTAAGTGTAAGTCATAGTACGCACCTCTGGCAGAACAGTCTGATCTGAATCAAACACAAACTCCACTCAGTTTGTAAGAAGATATAGAGGCTGCTGATACAGTCGCAGGCTGCACTCACATATTTAAGAGCTGTCGTCTCTCCTGAGTTTTACACTAAAGCCTGTGTGAGAGAGATCAGATAAAAGGCCAGAGATAATGCTTAACAAATGAATACCACTCAGTCCCAGACAGACTACAGTACATTGAGTCCATAAACCAGCCAGGAAACTGAATTAGTTTAAATGTGACTAGATGATGCATTATAATGCCAATCCTGTACAGTGTTAATTGAAACAGATACAATACATACTGTAACCACAGAACATAAATTGAGGACTGAAACAGGATTTCTTTTTTTAATTCACAGCGTCCTGATATATCTGTGTCACAGCATGCCATCTTTCTGTCATCACCTTTGTAATGTCTGACTTCTTTTCTTTCCATGTTTCTTTTTTCATCTCTCCTTTTATTTTCCATCCCACTCCTGGTGGCAGATGTAATTGGCATCAATTTAATGCGCAGCATCAGCGTGCTCATCTTCTCATCAAAGACGGTGTCACAACAGGCAGGCGACGAAGTCTGAGCAGACAGTAAGTAGACAGGCTGCATTAAAACAGCACCAAACATATACTTTCTGCACACACTGTGAAGTTCTCTTGTGTGTGCTGCAGCCATCTGGGACAAATGTGTCGAGCTGTGTGTATGATTGTGGCTCATCATCAGCGACGTGTCTCAGAGGATCGAAACAACATTTATTCTCCACGAAACAAAATCATTCAACACAATATCGCTAAATATAAAATAAAGAAATAACAAGCAGATGCCTGGTTGCATAAGGCACCTTAAGTTTGTTTGTCCCTGAAGTAAAAGCTGGAGCTGAACTTATACTTCTCCACCTCTTTCTCACTTCTTCTCTATCTTCTGTAAAATCATATATCATAGTATAATGACATTTTATAATATATAATGTAATATGATCTCACAGTAGCTTCCCAAATTTAGCTATGACCAAATAAAAATGTGCAAAAATGGCCTCATCTTTCCCTTAAGTTTCCTTAGTTGAACATTTAAGAGAAACCTTAGTCTTAGTGGTTTTATGCAACCAGGCACAGAAATCTTATCAAAGAGGGATCACCTACCAACAACATGTGATACTGTAGCTGCTGGAAGGATCTTGATGCAGAACTGTTGGTACTTTGTGTTGAAAGGACACAGTTGACTTCGCATCTGATAAGGATGCCTCCCTCTGGAGATATTCTAGGTGCATCCACTTGGGAGAAAATATTGTGGCAGATTGAGAACACACTGCAGGGATCATATATATATATATATTACATCTGGGAACAACTTGGGAACACTCAGGTAGAGCTAGAGGACATGACTTAGACTGGTGTTACTGCTAATCAGACCTGATTAACACTAGAAGCACCAACAGTTTCATACCCTCACGAACCGCTGCAGGATCACAAAGTAACACAGTAGCAAAGTATTTGTACTCAGTGACTTCCTGCCTCTGCATTTTGGCATATCATAGCAGGAACTCCCGTGCTTTTTGCCCCCATTCAAACGCCACCATGACAAATCAAAATGTCTACAGGCTTGTGGTGGTGGTGTTACCATGAGCAGGTAGGACATTTAGGAGTTTGGATCCACGTCCTGGTGTTGAATACTTTGCGTAAAACTGATTTGAAATCCGAAAAAAGCCTCACCTTTTCTCTTTCTGTTGCAAGATTATCATATTTCGGATTAAGAGCTGAAATTATTAGTTGATCAACTGATCACGTAATTGACAGAAATATGATCTGCAACTTCTTTGATATCAGTTAATTCTTTAAGGCAAAAGTTGTGAGGATTTGCTGCTTTCCTGTGTCTCATGTAATTGTGAGCTACATGGTTAGTTGCAGCCCTGTATTTTTCACATTTAGAGTTTTATCTACAACAAAATAATCATTTTTCAAGGACAGGACATGACTAAATACAGCATGATATTTGCTGGCTCTTTAATAAAGCAACAGCAGGACCATGCTATCTGAAATGCATAAACTACAATAAACTAACTGACCAGCCCACCAACACCATCTGTCTATATCTGAAACTTTTGGTCTGGATGGAAATGTTTGTCCTGCTCAGGACTTTAACTGTAAGGAAATGTTGAGTTGAGTCCATATGCATATCTGATTGAAATGATTCTTCTGCTACAGTGGAATAGACTATAATCTGTTTGTGAAAGTAATGACTTGACACATTTTGTTTCTACAGTCCTGATGTTACTGCTGCTATTCGATTGATTGTGATGTCAAAGGGTTGATGTGACTTGATGGGAAGGGCCCGCTCAACAGGGGGCCAATCAGCTGTCCTGTAGAGAGTCATTTTCCTTCCATTGGGGAAAATCATCTATTCAGCCCTGCAGCCAGTAAGACAGTGAAAAAGTTTCCAACACAGGAAAAAGCAAAAGATTGCGTGCGTGTTTCAAATAACCCCCCGCCTCCTGCAGATAACGCCTGTACATTGACACAAAGGCACAAACTTCACAAACTCAAACAGGCGGAAATGCATTCACTTCAAAGCATAAAACACACACACATGCTCAGTGACGCACACATTCGCCCTATATTGTTCTCTCACAGAGGACTCACACACATATAGAAACTAGACACAGGTGCCTCACTCTGTAATATCAACAAGGAGCCAAGCTGTTTGAGCAGAAATAGTAATTATCTTCAGATCAAATTCTCCTCCGTGTGGGCGTCACTCAGGGAGAGTCAGGTACTGTTATACCGACACAAACACAGTGATGATAGAGCGATAATGAAACTAGCCTCTGTTCTCAATGTTGCTGAGTCTTGTTTAATCCTGAAACTATCAGGGGTATTCTCTCGCCACACTGCTGTGAAAAAGTAAAGTATAACTTCTTAATTTCTGTAAAGAAGATGGTATCATTTTATTTAAGAGGCCATTTGATGTTTGGGGTGTGCCAAAGGTTTCAGTTAAATAGATTAAAGGCGCATTTATGCATCCATTTACATATCTGCATGCTTTCAGAAGGCATTCACCTTTACAGATAAAGTGAATGTTGTCTACTTTAAATGTGTATAGATACATATTTGCATTATCTCTGTTTCATATCATGTTCCATCTCCAGTGTTGGTCTCACCAGAGCCTTGGACCTTTAAATATTTATGCCCCTGCTGGACAGACCCCTCTCAAGCTGAGAAGGAGATGGATGGCCCTATACACTGCAGCCCATGTTATATGTTAATATTGATGGGGCAGTTTGTGGGAAAATGTGTATACTGGTTACTTCATATTCAGTTTGTTTCCTGGATGTCCTCTTTTTTTCCCACACACTTGCTCTCAATCTTTGCTCATGTAACATGTAACAAGCTAAAAGTTAGCAGAGCAAATTAGAATACCTTTACTTTGCTTTGCAATAAGAGGGATCCTTTGGTAGTGCAGGTTGTTTTATCTGTGAGCGGCTGTGGCTGAAGCTGGTCCAAGTGTGCCGGATGGTGTTAATTACAGTGGCCAGCAGCCCTTGACATTCTAACCTGACAGGTGCTGATGTAAAATGGAAAGTTGGCCCCTGATTAAAATCTCATTAAGATGAGCTTCAGCGTTGGACTTGGTGGCAGGCTAAGCTCTGATACCTCTCATTTGAGATAATAAACACTAATAGAGTGACTGATGGAAATAGGTTTGATGCCATAGGTAATGAGCAAGTAAAAATAAGTTGATGCCTAACTGAGTCTGTGAGAGCCAAGGAATCCAATGTCTGGATCACATGCATAGTCACAAGAAAACAAATTGTTTTGCCTCCACTACTTGTGTTAGCACTTTTCATTTAAAAAAATGTCCTTTAGATTCATTCATAAAAGATACTGAGCATAAAAAACCGTGCTTACACAGGTTCTAAGAAGCCCATTTGTAACTTAGACTCCTGTGATCTACAGTATAAATCTCAAATTAACTTAAAATTGATGTTACCTGCCTTATAATCAGCAATTTCCCCCTAGAAAACAAACTTCTTTTCCCCGTCCAATATACAACCTCTAATCTAAAAAAGTTGGGACAATCTGTAAAAAGTAAATAAAAACATAAGTACAGCACTTTCACTGTTTCTTGTAAACAGACACTCATTCTGAATTTGATGCCTGCGACAAAAGTTGGGACAGGGGCAACAAACAGTTGTGGAAATCTCAGAAACATGGAACATTCAACAAGTGAATGGGTTAACTAGAATTGGTGGTAGTATCATGATTAGATATGAAAAGGGGTATCTTTCAAAAGGCTTTCAAGGGATGAGATGAGGTTCACCACTTTATGAAAAACAGAGGGCAAAAGGTTTACCATCTGTTTCACCATCTACAATCCAAAATATCATAAAAATTTCCAATAATCTGGAGAAATCTCTGCATGTAAGAGGTTAGGCTGAAAACCAACAGTAAATACCCTTTCTCTTTGACCCCTCAGGCAGCACAAAATTCACAAATACAGTTTTTCGCTGCATCTACAAGTCCAAGTTTGCATTTGTTCTCAGATGATCTCTGGGCTTGAGCTCATCTGAGATGTACTGATACAAAGGAGAAAAAGTTGCTGTGGTCTGACGAGTCCACATTTCAATTTGTCTTTGGAAAACATGGACGTTGTGTCCTCTGGGATCTGTAGGAAAAGAGCAAACCAGATTGTTACCAGCATCAAGTTCAAAAGCCTCTGTGATGGTGTGGGGCTGTGTTAGTGCCCATGGCATCATGGGTAACTTGCACATCTGTGAAGGCACCGTTGATGCTAAAAGGTACCATATGCTGCCACCCAGAAAACCTCTTGTTTCAGGAAGACAATGTCAAGTTACTATTCTGCACGTGGTACAACAGCTTCAAAAGCTTAAAAGAGTGCAAGTGTTTGACCAGGATCCCACTGAAAATATGTAGTGCATTACGACAACCTGGATTGTTAATTCCACTTTCAACTATTAGTGCCTGCAGTTAATTATATTTTTGATGTCATAGTTTGTAGTCAGAGGAAACACTACTGCTTGTGTCCACAGGGGTGGCTATGAGACCAAAGATCTGGAGCAAGATCCTCACTCATGATGTTATGTTGTTTAAAAAATAGCAGGATGAGTTTTATTGATGTGTTGGGTATCCTATATGGCCACTGCAACACAATGCTCTTAATTTACTGTTTGTGGAAAGTGCAGAAGTCTAGATTTTATACCTCCTGCCTCCACTCACAGACACACACACACGTGGGAATCTCCCCAGATCGACATGCGTCAGCAGGTTCTCTGCGCCACAGACAGACAGACAGACACATCCAGCTGTTTCGCTTCCATCAGAAAGTCAGTAGCAGCAGCGCTTCCAGCTGGAGCTGAATTGATTGAAGCATTCAGCTAGAAAAATAGTACAGAACCATTTCATCCCTTTCATACACACATACATAAACACGCACAGACACACACAGATTGCGTGTGGTGTATTGGGGTTTGACACGGCAGGAAGGAAACACCTACAGTATCTGCACCGCAGGAAATCTCTTTTAATCAAAACAGGTGTCGAAATCATACACACTATCAGACTCTGACCATGGGAATGTAGCTGGTGATTGTGTGTTAGAGATGTGTTAGAGGTGTGTGTCTGTGTGTGTGTGTGTTTATGTGTGGGTGGGGGGTGGGTGGTGGGGTGCCTAGCTATCTGTATATCTGACAGATTTTGGTGATTTGTTGTTTTGAAGATAAGTGTTTTTCCTTTTTCCCTCCTCATTTACACACCTGTCATCACACTGTTGCCAAAATGACAGTCAGCAGCTCACAGCTTCTATAATCTGTGGGGTTTTATTCATTGGTGAATACACATCAAGGGGACAAATTAATTAAAAGCAGGGGGAAACATTTACATTCACATATGAATAGTAATGAAAATTAGATCCCCCCCCCCCCCTGTAATTTAAAGTATCACAGTTCCCAATGAATATTTTTGGGGCATTATGAAATTTTAAGAATTAATATACTCTCAGGAAATATCAGACTAGTTAACATAGAGGTCACTTAACATAAATGTAGTTTGCTAAAGGTAGTAGTGTAGCAACGTTTTTTTTTAATATGTAGTCTCTAAAGTGCAACATTACATTGATATATTTGTACTGTCTGTTGTATTTTTGTATCTCATGTCATTTCCAGTTCATGCATTGTATTTTCCACCTCCTTGATTAACTCACCCTCCCCTGATCCCCAAACTTGCTGTTACACTGCCAGATTGTCTTCATTCCTTCTCGTGACTTCTTCCCTTTCCAGCATTTTGTAGTATTTGTTCCCATGGTTTTTGACTTTTCTTTGTTTATTGGATTTTGTCTATTCCCTGCCTGGATGTGTTTGCAACCTTCTGACTGACCACCTACCCGCTGCTTCAGTAAAGACCTGTGTCCTGTCTGTCTCTCTGCATGAGTCTTTGTGTTATCCAGAGACGCTACAAAAAACTACAGCTCCTTTGAAAGGCTTACCGTTATGGTTTTGGGTTTTAGTTGTCTTCTGTTTTATTTTGAAGTTCTTGCCTTGCCTCTTGTTTCTTTGTCTTTACTTCCAATCTTAGTCTTTTTCCTCCTTTTTTATTACCGACTGTTTCTTGTATTTAGTTTGTGTGCTTGCCTCCTTAGTTGCCAGTTCATCTTTGCACCTTTGTGTCTAGCATCCTAATGTTTTTTTCCTGTGTTTCCTCATGTTTTTTGGACTTTCTCTTGGATTTATGATCTTTGAAGTTCGTTTGCACTTTCTGATTTTGTCCCTTGTCCTCCCCAACCCCCCAAAACATGTGTATTCTAACTTTCTCTCAAGTGTGCATCTCGGGTCCATTTACCTGCCTCTTGTAGTAACCACGTTTGATGTTTGAAATTTATGGGAAATGGTTCGTTAAAGGCAGCTGAAACCAAAATACTGAATAACCAACCATATAAGATTTTAGATTTTAAATGTGATTCTTCCTCTGGAATACAACTTGGAATATGCGGTTTCACTTTCCCTCTCTGTACACATTTTGCATTAGATACAGAGGCTTCATATTAAACAGTTGCAGTAATAAGATTGTTTTTAAAAACCAATTCTGAAGTAGAATGAGTTGACATTTTTAGGTCATGAAAATGCTCCAATTTAGTCACAGAAATTCTTGTAAATGTAACATAATATCTTACGAGCTGAGCACTACCTCAAAGCAGTTTTTAATCACTCCCTGTGCCTTGAAAGGATTCTGTTGTGTGACACCCTGTCAGTGCACTGGTTTATGTTTGGGATGTGGAGGAAACTGCAGGGATAAAACTAATTTATGCTTCCTGTTTGAATACTAATGGCGTGGGAATGATGCTTGTTTGTGTTTTGAAGGGCATTTGGATGAATTATGGTGATTTGTGTTTTAATCTCACATTTTTTCTTTCTGTTGTATTGATCCTGACCCAATACAGCAGAATGGTCATGAATTAATATTGAACAATGTATAGACATGTGCCAAACACATTATGTTTTGCACACAGACATACATATGAATACTTTTTCTCCGGTTGGCGGTTAGCTAATTAAAAAACATTAATTTCCCTCTCATTTAGAGGATAATTGTGCTTTGCAGCAGGAGTTACCATGCAGAAATAATGAGGTGCTGTTATCAGAAAATCAGGCAACAAGCGTGAGCTCACAGACGTATTGAGAATCAGTCAGCACATCCACAGAATGGTTTCAGTGTAAGCACATTTTTCTTTTAACCATGGAAACAGGGTACCATACACAAACGCAGATTTAAAAATTTATTAAATGAAATGTTTGATTATCAATCTCATACAAAAAACTACACATGCCGATATTCTGCACGTAGCCTGCACCGATGAATGATTAAGATAGCAAAAAACAGACACACACACTTACTCCTCGAGTTTTTTCATCTACAGCCTCTCTTTTCTTTATTAACGACTCATTGACTTCACAACTCCCATTGATTTATGGCTGCACACTTGAATTTGTTATGCGCCCCTGCACCTGGTATTTGTGTATGCAGAAACGTGTGCGTTTCCTTCGTGTTTGGCTCCTCCCGCACATGTAATGATGCGGAGAAAGAGAGAGATCAATAAAGTAGGGAAGTGCTGTTGGAACCGTTAACACAGTGTTTTACATAAAAGCAGCTACAGCTCCCACTCTGCTGAGACGGAGCAGGACAACATTTCATCACAGCGCTGCCAATTTAGCTTTGTGTGTTGTGTGTGTATGGTGAGACATTTTCCTGCATAAAATGTACATTAAAACATAATGCAGTGATTTTCAAATACTTTTCTACCTATATTCAATTGGATACAGTATAAAAATCTGTGGGATTTCTTTTTTGTAAATATGAACTCATGCTGAATTTGATGCAGAACATTACAAAAAAGTTGGGACTGGGCATGTTTACCACTGTGATACATCGCCTTTTCTTTTAACACGACTCAGTAAGCATCCATGAGCTGACGACACTAATCTTTTACTTTTTGAAAGTTTAATTCTTTCCCATTCTTGCTGGATTCTTCAAATGCCGAACTATCTGGGGGCTCTGTTGTAGTATTTTGTCGCTTCATACTGCGCCACACATTTTCACTAAGAGACGGGTCTCGACTGCAGGCAGGCCAGTCTTGTACCCACACTGGTGCCTTTACAGAGGCAGTGCAGGTTACCCATAATGCCATGGGCACTGACACCACTCCGTACCATGACAAATGCTGGCTTTTGGACTTTTCATTGGTAACAATCTGGATGGCCGTTCTTTAGTCAAGAGGACACAGCGTCCATATTTCCCCCAAACAATTTGAAATGTGGACTCGTCAGGCCCGAGCACGCTTTTCCACATTCTGTCAGTCCATCTCATGCCCAGAGAAGGAGGAAGGAAGGAAGGAAGGAAGGGAGGAACGGAGGAATGAAGGAAACTGGATAGATAGATAATTTATCCTCAGGGAGGAAATTCTTTTCCACAGTTGGTGCAGTCTGTCATTGTCACTTCTTTTGATGCTGAGGATATTTCTATGTGTCATGTTGTTCCCATTCACACAGCTCATTAGCTGTGGCAGCAGACTCATGAATACTCCTGAGTGTTCCTTTACCAAGACTTTGTGACAACTTGCTGAGGAATTTTTCTCACATTTTGCAAGGTGCTTTGTATTGTAATAAATCAAAAAGAAAGAAGCTGACCCTTCACTAAGCCTTGGTCCTCTTAGTTACTGTTGCTATGCCTGTGCGGCTTCCCATTATAGCACTGTGTGTATCGTGAATACAGTTATAATGGCATCACTCCAATTTGTAGTAAGGATGTTTCACTTATCCAAAGAAAAAGGTATTTAGGATAAGGATTAACCAGTGTAACATTCTTTCAGGTGTGTGTTCAAGTTCAAAACTGGGGTGGATTGATTGATCAATGAGAAGCAGATTGTTTGGTGCAAAATCAAAGTGGGTTGACAATGGTGCCTCTCTCTCTGGCTTACTCTGTTAGCCGGGTTAGCTTAGCTCTTATCCCGGCTCTCTCTCTGGAACTATCATGGTCGGGCTAGTCTGGCTGGAATATCCTTTCAAGACCTGCTGCATTTAGTTTTTCTGTGGTCTATCATATAACTATACACACACATATATATGAGTTGAATTTCACTGTCCAACCAAATTGCAAGGGATGTAAGCTAGCTTTAGCCTCAGTCTTTAAGCATTAACATTATATGTATGCAGCTGTTAAGTAACTTGATATATTTGACCGTCTTACAGGGTTCTTGTTTTAAAATGTGTCATACGCAAACATTAAAAAGTCATTTAGCAAGGCTCACTTAGCTAACATTTTAGCCGTCAACTAGAAAAGAGAGGCCTGCATTTACTTCTCTGTGGAACTGAAGACAGAGTTCAACAAGTGTATTTTCTAAATCTAAATCTAATGTCTATAACCTTATTTGGAGATGTTATCCAACAACCACTGTTAAATCTTTTTCTTAAAGGCCTGTGGGTTCCACACTCGAGTGTAAATGAACAAAACCTTACCCATCATAGTTTTAAATTTATGAGGATACAGGTTAGCTACTCTAGCTCTGTAATTATGATTATAGATGTCTTCCTACTTCTGAAAGTAGCTGTCAAGGTATCTAGTAGCTCTGTCTGGCATGGTTTGGGGTTTTTGTTGGTTATTTCCTCTTTTATTTTGTAGTCCTGGTCCTCCCTCATGTGTCTTGTTTTTACTTCCTGTCTTTGTCCTTTTCCCGCTCTTTTTGACTGCCAATTGTTTCACCTGGCTGTCCACCTGTGTCTGATTAGTTCTTTGTCTATTTAGCCCCTGTGTTTCTCTGTTTCTGTGTCAGTTCATTGTCCATTGTGTGTCATCCTGCATACTCCTGGTCATGCTTTCTTGTGTTGGACCTGGTACTGGTTTTCTTAGACTGTTTTTTACATTTTGCCCTTTGTGGATTGTTTTGTTTTTCTGGACTCTGGTGCTCTGACAGCATTTTTGTGAGCTTTTGTTAATTCGCTTTCTTTATTAAATGCATTTGAACTGTTTTCTGTTTCACTGTTTGCATTTTTGGGTCCACCATCTTGTTTTATTTTGACACACATAACACTGTCATTTAGGAACCTATGGACCAAGTAAGTCACTGGAACTGAAAAGAACTGAGCCTCCTACGATCTAGCTTTAGTACTACTCTCACCAGTTTGTTTTGTGCTACTTGAAGTTTCTCTTTCAAGCTTGTGTTGAGGCCCCAGTACCATGAACAGCATGGCCCAAGTGACACAGGACTAAACAGGAGGCCAACAGTTTCAGGGACTTTATCCTATAGACGAGCCTTCCTGGCTAAGTATCTGGTTCTGGCATTTACCTGGCCTAAAACCATTAAGACCATGGAAACTCCATAAATGCCCATCTAGTATGCAACCTCAGGAAACTGACAGAGGACCTGGATGTAACAGATTCTTCCTCAAACTTAATATCCAGAGTTGATTCCTTATTCAGCTGAGGGTTTAAACCAAACAAGATAGAGGTGGGTTTGCCAAGGTTTAGTAGAAGCCATTAGCCAGGTCTTTAAGTGCTGCCAATTTTTGCTTTGTGCTCCAATAACAATTGAGCAAACTCAGTCCTCTAAAAGCAACATTATGCTAATGTAAACAAAATGCTAGCTAGCTAATGTTAGCAAAACACTAACTAATGAGCTAATGGTTGATATAGATTACCTAGCACTAGTAGTAGTGTTGGTCAATTACATTTTTTAGTTATGACGATTGTCGTCCTGCTTTTAGCTCAAGCTCAAACACAGTATTGCTATAAAGAAACTGCTTCAGCAGGTGAAGCAGTCCAAAGCTTGATATGCCTGCTGTGCCTGATTATGGTTACTAAATTCGACAATGGATGGTAGGGGGAGCCATGCAGCAAGCAGCCTTTTTCACAACAGCCATTTTGACATGAAATAGCAGAGAAAACACAGGATATTAGTAATACTATTTAAGGTTCTGTTACAGTCAGGTCAAAAAAAGTCAGGGTCTTGCTATTGTGCATGTTGGCTCCTTGGAAAAACTCCAAATATAATGGTACTTTAATATCATTGGTAACGCTTTACCTGACTATTTCATGTAAGAATGGTGCCCCTGAAAAAAGTCAGTAATCTCATACGAGAGACAATGCAAAACAACTTTTAAGTGGCAGATACAATAATACAATGTTCTTTGTCAGTTGCAAGTGGTACTACAGAATGATGTTAAACACTCCCACTTAAACCCATTGATTTTGTGATCAAAACTACTTCCTGATCTTTGTTTGCTCTCAAACATCACGCACGACGTGAAGGAACGAGCTAAAATTATCACCGACGACAGCTTCATATCGAACACTTTGACTTTGCTGTTGCTTTGAGCTGTGAAGTGGTTCTGACAGCTGCTCCCATGTGACATGATACCCCACTCAGGAAGCTGTCAGCTGTGCCCCGTGTTCAACAAGCTGCCTGCCTACCACACAATTAACTCCACTCGTTAACAAATCAATTAAGTCTTAAGCACAGGTGATCCACTCAAGCGTTGCATGTTGAAACCTGCTGCTAAAACGCTCTGTGTGGGCTGAAAAATGTCTATCAGTGGTATTTCTATTAATAATATTGCATCAAGAATAGTTCTAACCTAAGGTTTGTGATAAAACAATTAAACATAAATAAACCAAAACATGAACTTTGTACTTGGATTTCGTGATGGTGAACTGACCAAGATTCAATTCATATTCTTTCTATGGACTGAAGTTGGGGTTGGGGTTGTATGACTTATGGATAGTGTATAATAATAATTCAACACAGACAAAGGAACAGATCAAGGCAGCAATTGAAAGTAACCCCTGTGTCACATGACTGATTTCGCTAATGGAGTTTGGTTGGTTTGGAAAGAGCAATATTTGACATATATAACAATGGTTTAACATCAGAAAAGATTGACTGAGAGCAATGTACACTGTGAAATATAGTGTACGCTGAGAGTGGATACTGTTTTTCTTTAGTTGGACCTCTTTTAAGTGCCTAAAACCTTTTGTTTTACCTTTTGTTACAGACTGTGTCCACAGCAGGAAATTGCTAAGCCTCTGTGCCAATGCCCCTCTCTGATCCCACTAACTGGGGGCGTGCTGACTGCCATCCACTGTAGGTAACACACTGACTATCATAAAGTGACTTATACAACCCCACATCAAATAATCCAAACTATCCTGTTGAGAACAAATAAAACATTGAAATAAAATGGTGCTTTTTTTTGCAGCATAGAAGATAATTTTCTCAAGGTTCTTCATTCTTCATTTTTCCTCTTATTTTGTTCTTTTAATCAAGCCTCTTGCTGAGGTCTGAAAGCAGAAACCTCTTTTTTTTTAATCTTTTCAGCATCTTTTAGGCTTTTCTTTGCAACAACTTCAGTTTTCTTTACATAATGAATCATGCATTTGTAACTGAGGTGTGTTTAAAAACTGTCATGTCATTGGAAACAGCGAAGTGTCACCTGTATATGGTGAAGACAGTTTGGGGAGGCAAGTCATCATGGGAGCTTCAAATTGTGACATTTTCCGACATGATTCATGCAGAATATGCATTGCAGCAGGGATCTTATGCGCTGCTGTTTGTAAAAAGTCAGACTTTATGATGAACTTCACCCAGACGGTGCAGCAGGGATACATTTTGGTTGGCAGATAATGTCTAAGGATCACGGATCTCTGTGCACCTTACTATTTTTAGGGAGCTTGTTTAAACTGTTTTTTATCTGCCATTCAAATGTCAAATAAGTCCAACTGCTCTCCCAGGTTAGCAGCACACCTGCAGTGCACACTCACATGCATAATAATGAAAGTGTACATCGGAAAATATCTCCTCTGACTCTTCATAGTTAGGATAGGATATTCGCCATATTTGCATATTCTTTTCTGGGGAAAATAAGTGGAAGTGGGAGAAACGGAGGGAGAATCTTCTCAGTGATACGAGGCGCTACAGTAAATCATGCATGCAAGATCAATAAGGGCATACCTGCTATTTTTATCCATACAGATGTAGCACATCCTGTGCAAAAGAGGCACATAAAGTGGAATGTAAATGAGAGGGAAGCTGTGATTGAAAGTAGAACCGAATTGAATTAATTGGTGCCTAAATATTTGTTTTAAACAAATATACTCACAGCAGAGATGTTTTTCAAGGCTGTCCGGTAGGAAGGAATGGTGGGAGGAATATTTAGATCCTTAAACTTAAAGGTGCAATCAGTAGGATTTGTCAGTTGCTGTAAACGCACCAGAAGGATAGAGTCTTATTCCCTGGATGTCAAATACAGACATTTTGGGATGGCAGAGCACCCTGAACACAGCAAAATAATGAGAAAACAGGAAGGTATGGGCAGAAGGCAGGGTCTCTGCAGATGCAGGCACCACCACACACTGGTGGGTGAGTGAGAGGGATTATTTTGTATGCATTGTTTTTTGGGTAAATCCTGGACAGTTTGCTTTAAAATAAAAATAGTATTACCAAACTATGAAAATACTCCACTATTAGCGAAAGTCCTGCATTTGAAACCTTACTTGAGTCTAAGTATGTAAGTACAAAATGATCCAAAATTTAGTTGTAAGTATCAAAAGTAAAAGTGCAGTAAAAATGATCACTGTCAGTGTTTTATTTACATAATGTTTTTGATGTTTGATGAATTAATAATACTGCTGCATTCATGTGTATGTTGCATTTTGTTTACCAATTTTGACTACTTTATGTACTGTCGGGCAATTTAATTTACAGCAATGTATGCAGGTTGCTAAAATCATCAAATGTTTGTAGCTCAACTGTCGTATGAGAACCATATATCTTAAAATGAATCAGATTGAGTGCAGAAAAACAGCCCTGTTTTCAGCTTTGTGATTTTACAGCTAATCTAAATAGGTTTTTAAGGAGTTTATAACTCCTTTTCCATACGCATGGGCTGGCCTGGCACACTGACATGCACTTGTCTTGAGTGAAGTTGCTGTAAAACTGTAAATAAATACATTTCATTTCCCATAAATTCTTTATTTCCTATAAAGTCCATTGTTTGTTACATAAAAGCTTTTATTATGAATCAGCAAATCTGGAAATGTTGGGTTTTCATCAGCAGTAATTTAACAGGACTCCTATCCAGCTGAAAACAATCATAAAACAGTAAAATAAAGCCCATAGAAATGATACAGGAGAGAAACTAAACTTTAAACTTCAGAGATTCAGTCAGAAGCTATAAACACACAGATACTCTTACAAAACACCTGTCTCTCTGGTCTTCTTCAGACATGAGTTGAGTCTCGCAACACACACTTGTTAGGAGGTGAAAGAGGGTTTAAGGGGTTGGCTGTGGCGGACGAAACATCACTGCAGCCAGTTTGGAGGTGGGTTCAGTGCTCTTCAGCTCTAATCTGGAGATGGACCATCTTGGTCGTGACTCACCACAGCCCAGCGCTATAAAACGAATCAAATTCAAATTCAAAATCATCAAATTTGGAGATACATGGCTTTGACTGGGCAAGAGGGGTATGTATAATTATAATCTGAAAATTAGGTCATATCTAAAGATGTCAGAGAAATGCAGTTGAGTAAAAAGTAAAATATTTGCCTTTTGAGATTTAGTGGATTACAGGTATAAAAATGGAAATACTAGTGTAAAGTACAAAGTCCTCAAATTTGTACTCAAGTATAGTACTGGAGTAAATGTACTGGATGTTACATTCCACCACTGTATGCATGGACACTACACTGGCGTGTGCGTGTATGTAACTGTAAATATTTGTAAATGTATAATTGTATGTAAGTGCTTATATTTATAGGAGCTGGAAAGGTATACATACACAGTGCAGCATGTATGTGACTTTATGTAATTGTGCTATTTATTTACAGCCAGCCTTTAAAAGTTTTTCTTTTCTCTGAAATCTGATTGGTTACTCGTACATGTACATTTTAGTGAGTGTGAACGTGTAGGTGTCAGCGGCAGGTAGAAATAGAATCTAATTGTAAACAAGTAGTTAGCAGTAACAGCATGTGTTGAGTTCTTTATGTGTGTATTTGTAGCAGCAGGATGCATCTGAGCACAATGTGTCGTTTTTTTTTGTCGGTGCATTTTAGCTATATGTGTGTGTGTGTTGGTATAACTCCAAGCCCTCAGATGAAATACTATCCTTTCTTTCCGCCTCAAGACAACATGAGCATATGAGCATGGCTACTAGTCATAAATCAAAAAAGAAGCCAGATGAAAGAATGAAATAAAAAAAGGAGGAGGGAGAGTAAGGAGCCATGGAGGGAGGAGGAGAGAGAAAGGGGAAGGACAGGATGGAAAGTGAAAATGCAGATTGAGAAGAAGCTGATGCATGTGTGTGACAATGAGATGTGCAATTTTTTTTCTAATTTTTACAGGCACTCTCAAAAGAAATGTAGCCCAAATAATATAAATGTGTGTCTGTTTGTATGAAATGTTTGAAAAATAAATATGTAACACACATTTTGCATGATGTAAAGACATGTTTTGCATGATACGAACACATTCTGATCTTTCTGACAGCGACTAAGCACAGGAATGAAATCGAGAGGAGGCTGAAATTATTAATTTTTTTTGTCATGATTTGACTGTAGTTGTGTAGTTCTTTGTCAGAAACAATTTCTTTATCGCTTTGGCATTCAATCTCAGACAAAAATTGAATCTTCAATTTCCCATCTCTGCACCACTGCAACTGCACCTAATAGGCCTTTTTCATGAAACGTGTTGACATGTCACAGTAGGAAAAGCAAAAATAATGATAGAATTAATGCTGACTGAATTCCATTTAGCTGCCTCACTTTCAGGGTCTTGGTGTTGTGCCTGCTGGCTCACCGTCACACCGTCATGGCTTACAGAGACACTTGGATAGCCGGAAACATGGACCCACAGTCCCCAGGGGATAAATCCTGCAAATTTCAGTGTTGCCCCGGTTTTTCCATCTAGTGCCACCAGCGTGTCACTTACTGAGTGAAACTGAATATGAGTGAATATTCCCTCTAAAAAAACATAGGTTTGAACCATTCAAGTCTTTAATTAGTTGTTTGGCAAAATAAATCTAATTATTTTCTATTCAATACTGAAGTGTGCACAGAGCTGTATTAAACAGTGACTTGCAATAATCACATTAAGTCACGCTGTCCCTGGGACTGAAAGGTGTGCCATTTTAATTCTGGCCTCTTGAATTAGCATTTAACCTTTTTTTTTAAACTGGTTTTGTTATATGTGATTACATCCCCTTAGTGTCCAGATGAGGAAAGGACAAAGAAGTGATGATTTGTGCTGCTGTGTGCATTTGATATTCAACCTCCCTCACAATCCTTTCTCAATATTTTAACATCTACCTCCAAGAATTAAGAGTTTATTTCAACCCAAGCAGGGCTGGTGACTGTTGAAGCAATGTATATACACTGTCTGGCCAAAAAAAGAGTCACGACCTGGATTTAACTAAGCAAATAGATAAGAGCCTTCCAGTGGATAATTGCTGCAGTGATTAATATGTTTCAGCTGACAACAAGTTATTCAACTCTAACTGATGCAGTGAATAGCTTCTCATTTCTTAAACAACCATTTCAGAAGAAATATCCTGTGGTCGTGGAAAAGATTTTCTACTGTTTCAGAAGGGTCAAATTACTGGCATCATTATGGCCAATTTCCAAATTATTGCATCAAGCAAAGAAAACAACTAAGGAGATTGATGAAACTAATAAAATTGGTTTAACTGTCCGACACATTATTAAAACCTGGAAGGACAGTGGTGAACCATCATCTTCAAAGAAGAAAAAAATATTGAATGATCATGATTGGAGATCAACTTAAACATTGAACTCAAATTATAAAAATCAACAGTAGAAAAATAAGAGCATTTCCTCACGCACAATGTGAAGAGAACTCAAGGGATTGGGACTAAACAGCTGTGTAGCCTTAAGAAAGCCACTTATCAGTGAGGCCAATCGAAACAAGTGAGTTCCAGAGTGATGGGGGCATCAGGGTAAGAAGAGAGGCGGATGAAGTGATCCTCCCATCATGCCTTGTGCATACCGTACAAGCCTGTGAGGGCAGTGTTATGATCCGGGGTTGCTTCAGTTGTTCAGGTCGAGATTCAGCAACATTAAATGTGTCTTTCTCTTCAAAAAAAAAGGTGTGTGTAGGGATAATTTTTGTAATATTGTCAGATGCTAGAATAATAATCTGAGCCTGCCAGTGACCTAAAAAGAGCCATAATGTAAGCGTGCGTCTGCATGCACTCGCACATCATATGTTGTGCTCCGGTACGGTAAGAAGTTTTACCCTGAGGAATAATGTTTTGTTTAAATAAAATTAAGGGACGCAATTTCAAAACCTTTACCTTTGCAAGACCATCTGGTTGGCAATCACTAGTAGAAAGGAAGAATAATTACACAATTAGTATGCAAGCTCGTTTTATGTTTTTGTGTAACCGCAGTACAGTGATACAATGTTAAATATGGTTTCCAATGGCAGTCATTGTGGTGTTGCTGCTGCAGATCTACAAGGTGTCCGTTACAAATAAATCCACCATGATGGGATTCCCAACATGATGAAAATCTGCTGCTCGTATTAAATTACATGTACCAGGCAATGACCGTGCAGCAGAGCTGTGGAGCTCACTGCTAGATTGTGGAAACAAACAACAAAAAAGCTCTATTAAAATAACTTATTCTTCCAGAGGAAATCTGTCTATTAAGACATTAAATGTGTGACAGGCAGGGAATAGAGCCATTACCATGAAAAATACACCACCGACCTGTATGTCTTTAAATATGTATACTAAACGCACACATAAAGCACACAGTCGTGGATGCAGAGTCACAAACACATGCATAATGGATGGAGGGCATTATCAGTGTGTCCTTTCTATGCCAGCTGTGTATTCATGAGATGAGATTGCAGGGCAGGGACAGAATTACAATACCTTTATACACGCAGATAAATACAGCAGTGACTAAGTCATTTTAAATGCTTGAAAAGACACGAGGAACACTTGATTTCTTTCATCAGGCCGGTCCTGTGTTGGAGGCTGTTAAAGGGTCTGGAAAAATAAACCAAGTTCAAGCTTGAGAGGACGTATCTGTAACCAACACGCTGCGATTGAAGGACATCTGCTGTTTCCTGGCTCTACTTGGTTCAAGCAAAAAAAAAAAAATCCATATAGATGTATCTATTAAAGCCACATGATGAATTGGACAGGAAGTGGTACAGCATTTTGGGAAATATACTTATTTTCTGTCTTTCCATCAGTGAAATAGGAAGATCAATATCATGTTAGATGTGGAGCTGGATGTTGGATGTGGTTTAGGTTTATCAGTTCACCCTGCACTTTTGTGCAATGTGTCTGACTGGAGAGTGCTGCGGGAATGATGCATTTTTGTAGCCCAACGCGTAAATTGTTGCCCTGGTTTCCTCCACAAAAAAACAATGGGTTTATTTCCATTGGTCTTTGGATTAGTGCACAAAATAAGCTCTGTGGCAAGCAAAAATTTATGATGCTTACTGTTTTATTCAGTGAGATAATCTTTGAACAACAAGTGTCATGATTTTTGGAGTGTAAATGCTATTGCCAGAAATAAAAAGCTAATGCTAGTCTATAAACGAACTGCACCATGATCGCGTGACTTCAACATGACTGCTGTTTACTGTGATGACGTTGAATTTTCCAGACAATCCAGAAATAATAGTTGCAATTCTAAACTCGAGACCAGTTGTTTTCCTGCGCCTCTAGTGTTTCTACTAAGCAAAGCTAACTACTTCTTGACTCCGGCTCCAAACTTACATGAACATGAGAGAAGTATTTATCTATTTTTCTCAGAAAGATGTGTATCCCCAAATATTAATCTATGTCTTTTACTTGCATTAAATCATTTTTTGGCCCTATGGAAACAAACTGTCAATACATCTCACTCTGCTTTCTAGGTTATACTTTTTTGTTGTTTTCTCACTTTTATTCATTTTTTTCCTATTTTAATTTGAAATCCTCACCTCTATTCTCACTCTTGAAACTTCACTTGCTGCTTTTGTGTGTTGTGTGTGTTTCCCCCCCTGAACTCTCTGGTGTATTTAGTGTGTGTCATTCCCTCATTCATGGCCAGTTCATCTTTCCAGCCAGCGTCAAATGTTTCAGGTTTTTGGAGTGTTTTGTTCTCTGAATATTTTTTGGATCTTTGGCCATTTTTCCTGACCCTTGACCTTTTATTGGATTTTTAAAATCCTCGCCTGCTTCCAATTTGATTTGTTTGTCTGTTTGGACTGTTTTTTCTGTGGATCTGACCTTTGCCTGTCTTCTCACCAGTAAAGTTGCTTCATCTTTGCCTCTGGTGTCTGCATTTGGGTCCAATGTCTTGTTTCCCTGTTACCCTGCTGTAGTTACTGTAACTAACATCTTGTTAGCCAATGATTGCCAATTTACATGTCCAGCAGACATGAGGCAACGTTAGGATTTATTTGGAATCGTGTTAGCCACTATTTACTTTCTATGAGGTGTTATGGGGTCTGTTTTTGTCTCTACCAACTCCTACCTTGGCTCTTTAGCAACTAGCTGGTGAACACAGTCAAGCATTCAGCAGCTAACTTTGTCTGGTGCTGGTCACAGTACATAAACATATGTGGGTCAGGAATCCTGTGTCCTATGGGAAGGGAGTCAATTGTTCATGAGACTGAAATGGGACAGGACAAAAAGTGGATGGGAGCTGGCAGCATCCTGCTCCCTGATTGATGGGAATGGGACGAGAGCCATTCTTCCAGGATTGGGATGGGACAGGAGTGTTTCTGTGGGACTGAGACAGGACAAGAGTGAAAATCCACTCCCATGTCACACTGTACTGGAAGTAGTGAGAGTGAAATGAAACAATGAACATGGGACATACTGTAAATCCTCAGGACCAATCGGTCGTGGGAGTAAACTTCAACGGATCAAGATAGGAATGGCAGCAGAAAGGCACAGGATCTGGCCGGAACAGGGAGAAATAAATGGGGCTTATCCCAAACTTATCCTCCCATGTCACCCTCTGTATGCTGCAGTTCAGTGAGGAGTGTGATCAGACATCAGTGTGGGCTTCAGGGGAGTCTGCTTGCAGAGGTGGAGCTGTAAATACACAAGCAGACAAGTTTTACAGGGTTTAGAGGGAAACACGCACTGAAGCCACAGGGTGAAGTCAGAGCAGAGAGCTACAGCATGTCTTTTACAGTTTGTGGACCGTTCAAAACACCAGACACCAGAGCAATCGACTCAGTACGAGTTCATAAATGTCATGGCAGGGCATAAACTGGTCCAACAAATGAAAACAGGACAAACAGATCTCCTTAAAATCACTAAAACACACACACACAAATCAAACAAAGTAAATTGGAGGAAAATGGAGGACAGTGAGTGACAAATTGTGTGAGGGGAAGACAATGAAAAATAAATGTAACCGCTGACTTGGAACCAATGTCACTGGTATTGCTGTGTGTTACATCACTTGATTGGCGCAGTTCACTGCCTGGACCAATCAGCATCTGTCTCAAATGCTGTTGTGACAAGTCATGCAACAAAATGCTGATTTTTAATGTTTATTCTAACAAACAGATAGAAACTTTCAGCAGACCTGCTCTTAATATTCATACAGCCACACACTGTATAAAAATAAGTGAAAACTACTTTTAAAAAAAATAAATTAGGTGCAAGTTTTGTAAATATGAATGATAATTCATAGTCAGGTCTCGTTTTTGTAACTTAAAGCTCAAGTGTGTAAGGTTTATGGGGGTCTATACTGGCAAAATATGGCAGAAATTGAATAGATTATATTTATAAGAATGTTTTCATTCATGTACAAACATCTGAACATAAGAATTGCTTTCTTTTCATTACCTTAGAATGAATCCTGTACACTGAGCCACTGACCATTAAATTAGCAAAATAAAATATAAAAAATCACCACCCAAAAATTAAAGCAACAATTGGTGATAGACTTAGCGTAACGCCAGCATATTCAGCCAATCACCTAACAGGAAAGGGATCTATACAAAAAAAAAAAAAAAATGCTTTTGATGACATCCTACACAAAACAACCAGTGATCTGGACATGTGAGCTGACACAGAAACATCTGCATATCACACACTTGCAGAATGAATATTGATGTTACAACAAAATCACACCAAACAATGACACATCTGTGACTGCACTACACCTAATTAGACGCAGTCACCTTTACTGTGAGCGACCAAACTACCAAACAAGCGGAAAAGAGTGACAGAAATCCTCTGTTCACCAGACAGAAATGCCACTTTGCTGGAACAAACGGCTCAGTCATGATAACAGAACCCGCTGTGTCTGTCTGACTGTGAAGTGAGCTGTTTGATTAGCTGACACATCTGAATATTATACTGTATATTTCTCTCTGAAATGCCATCGCTGAAGTAAGCTCCACGAGCAGCTGTTAATGTGCAGTTAAACCTTCAATGTACAGGCAATACTATTTTTACATGGATGGTGTTAGCTGAAGGGTGAACTAACAGCAGTCGGGTCAGTGGGTCAAGTGTTGGAAGTGTCAGAGCGCCAGTGAGAGAAACGGCATTAACACAGAGATGACCTCAGGTCTAACTAATGACATAAGCCATGGGGATTCATTAACGCTCGAGAACCCAACTTGACTTTTCTGACAACAGCAGTATGAGAACAGTAGTGTGTGACCAATTTATGTTGTACGTTACAAGGTTTTTACTGTTTTCCCAAGAGGTGAGAAAATGTCCTTGCTCCTACACTCTTTGAAAGAAGGGTTCCAAAAGAGTTCCTCCTGAAGGGCTGAGGTTCTATCCATAACATTTGCTTCTAAAGAACCGTTTTGTGAAGAAAGAGCATTATTTTCGGTCTTTCTAAGGCTGAGGCTTCCATTAAGAATCATTTTAATCCAATAAACCCTTTTTAGAAGAAAGAATTCAAGGATTGTTGAAATCCTTAAAGAACTCTTTTGTAAAGGGTTCTTTGTACCATAAGGGTTGTCAGAATAATAAAAAGGTTCCTGACAGAGCTCCCTCAGTGGTTTTTGGGTAAGATCTTTGGAATGTAAATAGTTTCTCAGCAGAACACTCTTGATGAGTTCTAGATAAAGCCTTTGAAATATAAAAGTGTTCTTTGTAGAACCCCCGGGGTGGGTTCTTCTTAGCATCCATAGGGTTACATCATGTAAGAGTTCTCTGTAGAACCTTTCACAGGAGGTTATGGGTGAAGCCGTTCATAGATGTTTCTAGGGATAACCCTTTATGTTGGGTTCTAGGTAGAACTCTTCTACAGGGATTGAAAAAGGGTTCTCCTATGGGGACAAACCTCCTCAGAGTGTAGTTAAGGCATGCATGATTCACTTTCCACTAATGATCCACAGAAGCAGGTTCAAGCCAAGCTGCAGCAGGTCTGCTCTATTTTTTGTTTATGCTTGTTTATAAGGGAAAAGGTCAGGTTATGAATATATGACATTTTGTTGGTTACATAATTATTTCTTCACTTTCGTCTGGGTAATCCGGTTGTGTTCCTGTCAGGCTGTGTTCCCCGGGTCTGGATATGACTTGTCTATTTTCTAATTCAGGAGTCTTCATTTTAATACAGGCAGGCATTCTTTAGGGAGGATTGTGTACAACATGGAGGAATAACTTTTTTTGTTCTCTCATCTTCTCTCCCGTGTTTCTTTCCCCCTCAGCCTGCTCTCTCTGTCAGCAATCATCTATTATGTAGCATTCCTGCGGCAATGACCTGTTGTTCACATTGTAGTAAATGAGAGCATAGAAAACATACCTGTATTTTATAAATATGAACGAGAGATGATGAATGACATACAGGGTGACCAGATGAGAATGGGTGAAATTTAGGACAGGGGAGTGAGGGGTGAACCTGTCAGAAGGATTGAAATAAAAAAAAAAAAGAGAGAAGAAGAGAAGTTATAGTGATTGTTTGTGTCACACCTTGCTTGTGATATTATTTATGGTGGACAATTTTTTGACCATTCAACTTATTTCTAGTCATGCCATTGTCAGTGGCGGGGTCCGCCAGTCCTGGGAAGGATTCTAATTACCTACAAACAATTCATACATCTAATCCACTCTGCCAACACCATATCAGAGTTTTATTAAAGCTACATCAAAGGACTTTCATGTTGATTTTGGAGGCCCCTGTGGGCAAAAGTGGCAGTGTTTACACCATAATAACCACAAACTAAAACTTGAAAAATTAAATAATCTGAATAAAAATCTCCTGCTTTATTTTAACTGACCTTTTAATGACTTACTGTAAATCTGCCTGGAAAAATGTAAAGGCTTGTTTCATCTGATTTCATGGAGAATCTGACCCAGTGGCAGCCGTTAAGAAGAACTAACAGAAATAGCTGATCTTCTTGTGGATGGTCTCATCAACTTAAGCATCAATATTAAATTGAGACTCTTTCATAATCAGTTAAAAACTCCCTGTAGTAGATTTAACTTCTAATGTAAATCCCCCATATCCCTCAACCGCTGCTTCACAATAAAAGCATTCAATTAGGGAAATGTGGTGGCTTTTATGATAAACGCAATTGCTCTTACCATTAGTAACCTAATGACTAAAAATCCTACAAGTTATAATCCTTAAGGTTATTGTTTCCTGTTAATCCCTTGTGTGTGTAAAGGTATTTTGAATCCCTTACAGGAATGGCGGACCCTGCCACTGTAGATTGATTGGCTATTTCTGAAATACCAAAAAATTGATTCCATGAAAGATCTTTAGGATTAAAGATTCAAAATTCAGTTCATAAAATGAATCTTCAAAAGGTGTTGAGCTTTGTCTTGATGTTAAAATTTGTCTTTGGTTACTTAACTTAAGAAAAATCTGAACAGTGTGTTGGATGAGACAGATGGGACATTTGGTGGGACATTTTGGGGAACAATAAAAAGCCATAATCAATAGGCATCAATAAAAGGTACGGTCTGTGGCTAGATCTTTAGAAATGTAAATGTAGGGAAACATCCTTTCTTTATTGTGACAGTGTGAAAATTCTTCAAAAACTCACTTTTTAAAGGAGATTTTTTTGCCATCCAAAATAATATAATAGAAATATTCAGCAGCATACTAAGTACTATGAAATAAAGAGAGATAAAATAACTACTTTTAGAACCAATTTTCTTTTTTGACATGGTTCAAAGCAATTCAATATACTAGATTCTTTAGTATGCAAATGGGTAAATTTTTAAACTAGTTAAGTTAAATTTAATCACCTTTACTTTGGAGCAGATGGCAGTTAAGACAGAGGAGACACAGACACACAACTGAAGAGAGCAGAACAAGTATAGAGAGAGACATGCAGCGAGAGGTGGAAACCTAAACTGCTGGTTGGTTTGATCGATGAAGGGTTTGTGTAAATTGGGATTGCCGGGATCCTGTCCGCTCTTTGTAACATCTTCTTCCAGGAATTACTTGGCCATAGAGACCATGTGGGCAGGAATCCCTCCACTTCTCATCCATATCAACCAGCCATCATCCCATCTGGAGCTGTCAAACTGAACCCAGTCTGAATCAATGAGAAGGAGCGAGGGGAGAATCAGATGAAGATGTGGAGTCATTTTGCAAAGCTGGATGTAAAATTGCAAACTGAGCTTTGCTGAATTAATTAATTCATTTGGCATTTTGAAAAATACACATATTTGCTTCCTTGCTAAGACTTAAATCAGAAGATATAGCCTTAATATAATTTTAAAGGGTGAGTTTATTAAACTCAGATGATCAGAAAATATCTATAGAAACCAAAACTGTTTTTATATCAAGCTGTAAACAATTTTTTTTTTTTATCTCTGCTGTAAAGTTGGGCATTTTAATATGGGGTCTACTGACTCGCTTTTGGAGCCAGCCTCGAGTGGCCATTCGAAGAACTGCAGTTTTTGGAGCTTCTGTTGTTGCATAAAGACTGGAAAAGCTAACCGTGCCCTCTGATGGTAATGTCATCCCAAGAATTCCAGGCAGCCAGTGGAGAAACAGGATATTGCTGCTGCCAGTCAACAATGAGGTGTTAAACATACGGCCCATGAGCCAGAATTGGCCATCTAAGGGGTAAATAAAAATAAATAAAATTCTAAATAAAAAACTCCTGCTTTATTTTAGCTGTCCTTTTAATGACTCACTGTAACCTGGCCTGGATAAATGAGGGTGGTTGATTCTGGAGATCTCTGAAAAATGTTCTCAAGTACTGCAACACTACTGTACATGTGTTTTTGCTTGACTGCAAGTTTATCTGAATGCAGTCTTTAATTGAGAGACAAAAACGCAGGGGTGAGAGAGAGCTTCAATAAAGACAAAGCCGAGACATAAAAGACAAGAGAAGTAAATAAGAAAGAGGAGAGTTACGGAGACAGACAGAGGTTGATGAGGGCCGAAAGGTCAGCTTAAAAGTCTGACCTTAAGTTTGACTGATGCTGCTGGCATTTACATTGAGTTAATGCAGGCACACAGACACAAACACCAAACACTGACAGATGAGACTGTAAGCAGAACATCTTTGTCAGTTTGCCTCTTGCTGTATAAACTAATACAGAGGAACAGAGGAAGGTCTCCATAATATGAACTGCTGCTACTCCTGTTAACCCTGAGCGGAATATCTGACAACCTGCACAGCGTCTGTCTGCCCCACTTTGTATCTGTTTTTCAGTTCAAGAAGCTTTGCTGATTTCGTAATCGTTCTTAGACTGCCGAGGTGTTTTTTTTTTTTTTTTTTTATTACAACACATAAATCAGATTTTTGTCAGTCAAATATAAAGCATCTGTTTCCCCCAGAATGAAATACTCAGATGAATACATTTAGGTATAATACATTATCAACATAGACAGCCAGAATGCATTTCAGTGCTTATTTTACATGCCGTCAGAAGGCATAAGATGATATCATATATCTTTCTTTTGTATGCAGCTTGATATCAAGAGTCAAGCTGCTGAAAGCAGCCATATTTGAAGCAATCTAGACAGTTTAAGATAATGTTGAGCAGGAGACAGTTATACCAAGAAGTGATGAATTACATAACACTGTACACTGGAAGGGCACTCTAGTGGCAACTTTTTCATGCTTTGCCAACTGAAAGGACACTCTAGCTGGCACTTTATCATTTTTTTCCACTGGAAAGACATTTAAGGGTACTTAATAATATTTTGTCCACTGGAACAGCACTTTAAAAGGCACTGTATCACCTTTTGTCCACTCTAAGGGCACTCTATAGGGAACTTTTTCATGGTTTGTTCCCTGGAAGGACACCCTAGAGGGCATTTATCATATTTTGTCTACCACAGGAGCATCCAAGAGGGCACTTTTGCTTTTTTCGAATGTGGGAGCACTGGTGGAGCAGAGTGGGGGTCGGGGATGGCTAGGAAGTGGGGGGATGGGTCGGGGGTGATCACATCAATATCTGTACAGTACAGGTGGACACTGCGATCATGTTCACTGTCTGACAGGGAAATGAAGTCAGGCAACCTGCAGTAAGTAACAATGAGAGTGATTTGTGAGAGATGAATAATGCCACTAAATCAGGCAGGATTTAACCTGAAATTGAACCTAGAAGCGAAGACTCTTCTTCTTAAAAGTTCATGTAATGAGAAGCTCCAGGTTACAGGCTGTTAAAAACTACCTGCCTTCCTGCAAGATTTCAGAGTAGATTCCAACAAGTGAGAAAAGACAGGAGAGGTTATGTTAAGGTAAGTGGTATAACTAATGTACCGTTGGTTCTTCCAATCATTTTCAGGTACCTGCGGGGCGTTCACAGCAAGGTGAAGAATGGTTTAATTTCACTGTAATGAAATTTACTAAAAATTATCCCACTTAGAGAGCGGAAAAAATGGCTGTTCTAATCAAAGGTTTCACTCTTACCTCTGTTGTCTCGGGGGAGGCAATTATATGATTCAAAAACAAATCAACAATAAAAAACTGCCTCGTATGCGTCACTGTGACTAAATCTGATCAAATGGAGGTCTGTGGTTTAATGTATTTGTGTTTGGTGGTTTGTGAAATGAAAACAATTAAGAATCCCTGTACTGTACTGTTCAGATTTGGGAGATCATTTGAGGGCACGGTTCTTGAAAGAAGAACACCTAGAAATGTACGGATGTGAATACAACAAGGCAATTAATGGTGCTGAAGATGGAATGTTGTAATGCAAAAATGAAAAATTATTTATTGCCTTTAGAACGCTGCTTATCAGCCAGGAACAGTTAAATAGGAAGGTTTTTTCATATGGGGCTTTTTCAGAGAACAAATTGAATGTGTTTGCACTTAAACTTGTCACCTTAATAAAGATAACATTGTTCTGCCTGAACAGAGTAATAATTTGCTTGAATTAAAGGCAAAATCGTATTTATCTTACCTGTTGTACAAACTGGATAATTTGTTCCCTCATACATACAAACCTGTCCTGTGTCTCGCTGAAATTTTACTTTCATTTCCCCAGCCAGGCAAAGTTGTCGCCCCTGCCAAAACACATAACCACACATCACAGGTCCATTTCCATATTTTTGCTAAGGGTACAAACCAGATTGTGTGACTGGAAAGAATGCAACAGAGACCAGATCTAGATGATGAAAGTACCCTGAAAACAACTGAACGTATTGCAACAGCATAGAAACTATGTGGCTGCACAAACCTCTAAAACTTGGATGGTTGCCTGTTTTATCAGTCAGATGAATCCTCTACTGTTGCCATATAGCAGTTTAGCTCGTCCCCATTTTGTGTGTGCGTGTGGTGATATTGTATTTAATCTGCACTGATCAATTCCTTTGTCCGCTTGTGGTATTTGCAACATGCTATAAACGCAAGACTGACATAATAATACACATAAAATTACAATACCATTAGCATTCATTCGGTGTTGTGTTCCTTTTCACCTGATGAATCTCATCTAAATTAATCCAAATATTGATTCTCCTTTTAGCTCTGGTTTGGTCCTCAACAAAACCATAAAAGTTACGGGCTGTAAAAAAAACACAAAACAATGAGCTGAAATATACAAAAGTAAAGAGGAAAACTGCAGAACACCAATTTTATTGCAGGTACCTAAAAGAACGCATTTGCCATTATTATTGACATTTATCAATGTTCTGTAAACTTTTATTTTATAATTTTGTGCTGTTTTGACTGGGTTTGGCCTCTAAAAAGATTTTTATAATTTGGTAAGGTTAGTTAGTTAGAGCACACAGAACAGAGTGTGGTTTTATTCTCCCTGGAACAACTTGCCTTTGACTTTTAATCAATTATACAAAGACATATCTCAACTTCCGTTTGCAATTTTCCCTTGGTCCCACAATTTCATGGCATTAAATGCCTAAAAGCACTGCAACTTGAATCTAATTTTTTTAAAAGCTGCCTTGAAAACAGGCATTTTAGTCTGCAATGATCCCAAAAAAAGGCCAAAAAAATCCAGAGGGACTGACAAAATATAATTTTAGTTAATCGTAGAGAAGAAACATCTGTTATAATGTGCTGAAGAAGTGAAATAATCATTTTGTATAGAAGTATGACATTTATCACAGCTGTAAGGTGCTGGAAAAACTTGAAAAATGCTTGAATTTGAGTTTGGAAAAGGTTGTTGGCTCACTGGAAATGCATTTCTACACTAAATGGACATCACTAGAAACAGTGTTTAAAGACTTTTTTTAAGTGGTTAAATTCAAAATGAAGTGGTTAAATTCAAGATTTTTTTCTTGGCTCTTTACGCTTAGAGAACTATTTTCCCTCCCGAATAATTTTTTATTGAACAAAGTGCTCAAGATCATCATTATCACCCTAATCACACTCCTTATAGGCTACATGTGTTTATGTGCATGAGATGGAGAGATACAGGGAGAGAAAATAGAAATAACTTCATTCATACAGCTCTTTCAAAACAATGGAACAGTTACTCTAGAGCCATTCAATTATTCAGCACACAACACTCTGGGCTCAGGCACAAGTCAGAGCGCACACACAGACACACGCATGCACAGAGATATAGAGAAGACATGAACAGGAAACAGATTGTCCCCAGGTCAAGTGCCTTGACGCTGCTCGTGAGCCTTGTTATGAGGAAGAAAAAAAAAACCCCACAAAGGGATAAAAGAAAAGCAGAAGGAGAAAAATGTAAGGCTGGCTAAAAGCGGAGGTGTTGAGAGGAAGCCTGTGGAGGTTTATTTACCAAAATAATGGGCCTCCTACTGGGACCCTAACAAGCCCAGAAGGTCTGCCACTTGACAGGAGAGCAAGTTATTTTTTATTAGACTGATTCTCAGGGTGAGAGGTGAAATCTGTTCAAAATGGGGTGAAACGAACAGAAAAGCATTGCTACTGTATGTGGTTTCTGTGAAAAGAAAGAGACAGAAACTGCAGCAGCTACTGAAGGGGTGGTTAATATTGAAAACCCAACTGCAACAGGGGACACATTCTCCCCAATGTAGAAAAGAGGGAAATCTGCCCCCCTCCATTTAATATCCTGTGTATTATTACACCCAACTCGGGTTGAGGCAGCATTGATTGTACAGCACTGAACAGAAGAAGACACACAGATTTTTGATGTGTCTGATAATGGTCAGGGAAAAAATATTCTTAGCAGGTTTGAGGTGAGCCCCACGGCATTGTATTCCACAAAGAACACTCATAACCATATTTATTGACAGTGTGTCTCCTGTTGCATTCAAGGTTATTGCGAGTCCAAAAAGTCAGCAGAACTTGGCTTGTATGTTATATATTCTTGAGGGACACTTCATATTCTGCCAAAAAAAAAAACAAAAAAACATGAATAATATTAGTATTATTATAAGTTGAAAAAGAGACAAAGTGTAAGACATGTTGCTTACTAGGAAAGATGGAGAAATATGAGAGGAGTCTTTGGCGACTGGACCCCATCATGACGTGACAAAGGGGGTATTGAGGAGCAAGACTTCTGATGAGCTAAATGGAACAACCAGCTGTAATTTTGTCCCTGCTTTTACAACAAATATTTAGTCTGTACCTTCAGTGTCACATCAGGTGTGTTTCACTCAATTTTCTGCTTTGAGTTTGTGCTCAACTCAAAAGCAACCCCCCCCCCTTTTTTTGCTATTACCAACTGTATTAATTACATTCATATATTAAAAAAACGTATATTTCTTGTGCAGCGTATTATCACAGGTTTACAAAGGCTGACATACAACCACAGACTTTGGAATCACTGTTGGACGCCATGTCACATGCTAAAAACCTTTGTTGGTTTTGGCTCACCCACGTCCTGCGTAGGGAAATGTTTGAACCATTTTATTTAATTGTTTTTTTGTTTTTTTTTTGCTATTTTTAGAGGATGGTATTTTTACTTGTCATATATGCCATTTTTGGGAGTCACTGGCAATCGACCAATTCTGTCACACTGACAAACTGGGACATAAGGCAATGCTTTATCTGATTAATTAATAATTTTGGACTGAAGAGCAGCTCTGTGACAGACATTGTTAAGGTGTTTACTTTTTAAAAAAGAACTGAAAGCATTGATACCAGAGCAGATGAAACATAAAAACGTGACAAGTAAAGCAGGGATTTAAATTACACCTTGTGTCCACCTGGTATCTTTTTTTTTTTTTTTTTTGAAGCACTTACCAGTCGATTTGGATAAGTGCTGCAGCAAGAGAGCCAGTGAAAAGGCATTCCAAGAGCATGATCCTCTGCTAAATCGAAATAATTTCAGCTTTAAGTGTCAGCTATCTTGGACAATGGAGTCATCTCTTATGTATGTCATCACTGCGTCCTTTCCATTATAAAGCAGAAGGCTGGTGCAGACAAACTCTTGAAGCAAGTAAAACCAGGCCAGTGGTAATGGTGGTTTTGTTTTCATTCCTTCCCATATGCAGTATAAAACCCTGCACGGCTCATATAGACCTCTCTACCTCTCCTCGTAGAACAGAGCCATAAAAGAAACTAACACACACCGCTAGAGTGCCCAGCCCGCAAACTAAACAATTTTTATCCCTCTTGTCTCCCTCAGATTAAATATTAATGAAGAAACAGTCCATTGTTTTCTTTACTTTTTTTTTTCTCCTAGACTTCTTTGTATGGCATATGAGGAGAGATGTGGTATGTGCGTGACTTTGTCTGCACAACAAAGATTTATTTTTAACACACTTTTACAGCTTTTTAAGACAATGCTGTTCAATTCTCCAAAGCTCATACTATTTAAAAGTTCCTCTGTCTCTCTCTGGTGTTTTCAAACTTCGCTACTATTAATAACTCTTTATATTTTAAGCACATTAAGTACATTAACTTGAAGGATGCACAAAAGTCCATATTTGTTGCCAGCATTTATCATTAACTTAAGTTACATGCAAATGGAACAATATTGCCAACAGACCACCATAGATTTCTGGACAATCTATCCTGCTATCTTCACTGCTATCAAAGTTAGAGTGACGGTAAAGAATGAGGAACGTAAGAACGTTTAAGAACATGTCTCAGAAGGAGCCACTGATCTGATGAAATGTGGGATGAGCAGAGTTCTGCTCAGTTCTTCTCCTATTCTGAGAGGAAGCAAGGTTCTGTACACTCTTCTTCAGCTTGACCCATTGGAGAATCCTTTTTGGTTCCTGGTAGAATCTGTTATTAGGGCTATACTTTGTATGTGTAACCATTTCAGACTTCTACCAAGAACCCAACATGAAGGGTTGTACCTAGAACCAACTATGAAAGATTTCACCAGGAACCCCCAATGAGAGGTTCTACAAAGAACCCTTCTAGGTGTAATGGTTCCACACAGAAGCCTCTCTGGGGGTTCTATCCAGAGCCGTGCCACTTTCTAAGGATGCTTATAAGAACCCATCCAGGGGGTTCAAATGAGAACCTTTTTATATTCCCAGGGTTTTATCCAGAACCCACCCAGGGAGTTCAACTGGGAACCCTTATGAGAGGGTCAACAGGGACCCCTTCTGTGGTGTAATAGTTCCACCCCGAACTCTTTCTAGGGTTTCTTCCCGGAACTGCAACAGCTTCTAAGGATACTAAGAAGGACCCACTCAGGGGGTTCTACTGGTACTCTCTATATATTCCAAGAGATTTATCTAGAACCGACTAGTTCTCTACTGAAACCTTTTTATATTTCAAGGGTTTTATCTGCTGAGAACCCTTTTATATTATGGTGCAAAGAACCCTTGGCAAACTCTTTCTCCAAAGAAGAGTTTTTAGTAGAACCCTTAGCCCTTCAGGAAGAACCCTTACTTGTAAGAGTGTAGACTACACTGTGGGATCATTTTAACCTGCAGCAAAGTTGCTATGCTGTTGCTAGGTGGCCCAGTTTTGAAAAGGGAGGCAGAACCAGGATGAGGAAATTATGAGAAGGAGGAATACAGAATAAACAGGTGGAGTTCAAATAAGCTACAGTAATGGCCAATCAACAGCTCCTCTCATTCACTTTAAGAGCAGCAGAGTGTAATTAACAGAGGGGGTGTTCAAATATTCATATAAAACTCACTAAAAATGCTTTCTAGGGCAATAGGACCTGCTTCTCTCACTCTCTGCCTCTCAATGCATAAATGAAAGGACCTCAACTGGAGCAAGCAGGGATGATTTGGACTCTTTTATTCAAAATTTGAAAGTGAGATAAACTAAAATATTCATACAGTGGTGACCTGTTTGAATTCATAATTTATGCCTCATAAAGACCTGACGTCACGCCCAGGCTTACCTCTGTTCCACTAGCTTTTGTCTGGTTCCTTTCATCAGTTTAAATGAGGTGTGTTCCTGGAGAAATCACCAACCACTAAAGCAACTGCTGAAACCTCCATGATATTGACAAAATTAAACATTTATTACCTTACGGGTGCACAAAAAACACTATAGCTCCCATGGAAACACTTGCACTGCAGCAAGGTTACTTGTATCATCCTGACTTGGTTTCACCCATAAAACTCACCAACACTTTTCTAAGTCACTTTTAAAACTTTCTAGTTCGAATCTCTGCTGTCTAAAAACATCAGTGGTGTTCAGTACTTTCTGTTCTGCTGTTATATGACATGTCAGGACTAAGCGTGACTCCTCACCTTCTCTGTTGCGCTGTGAGGTTTAGCTCATGAATGTCTAGGGCATCTGAAGGCTTCTCTAAATTCAATGATGCTCTTCTTCTCTTCTCTCAAAAGTTTTTACAAATTGGCTCCACTGTTGCGCCCTCCTACTACATATGGTCATGTGGTTTGTTGATCTGATTAGTTGATGGCAGTCCATGATAGACATGATAGAAACATAGTTCATCCATCGCTGGTCAAGAACCTTTAACACAATGCTTCTCAGATGCCTTTTGTCATGATTATCTGATAATCATAGCTTGCTTGCTAGCATCCTTCTCCCTTTTTATTCATTAGCTTTGTTTACAACAAGCATGTTATTCGTGATTCTTTCCCCTAATGTGTCCAGTGAAGCCTTTTTCAACCATAATAAATTCCTTAAGCCAGCTGACAAAGTCTAGAGATTGCTTGCTGGCACCCACCCCCTCCCTGCAAATCACGGCATGCCCCTGAGAGCAAGGATTGTGTGTGTAAACTGTTCATAGATATGATCCAGAGCTCACTGATGCCTCGCTGACAGATATCAAGCAGGTTTAATATCTGGTCATCTCGGGGACAGCGTGTGGAGCCATGCAGCAGCTACAGCCAATGAGAGCAGACACAGCACACGGACTGAGAGCTGCAGAGATGGGCTGAGAGAGGCGTGGATAGCAAGACAGAGGAGGAAGAGATGGAAGAGCAGTGGAGCAGCAGACATAAAGCCCAAATATAGAACTACTACAACTGTCAAACATATTTATATCAAAAAATGAGCAATAACTAGAAGGGGAGGAGGATGAACTTTGTATCAAGGGTGAGTAAAACATATAAACACAGAGTAGAGGGGCCCCATCTTCACTGTAAAAACTTCATGCTTCATATCCAGGTCATATAGATTGGCAGTGTGAACACAACAGTAACATGCTGCATACTGATGCTTCAGAATTAATGATCTGATGTCACTTCTAGTGTATTTTTGTGACAAAACGTGGTTTGGAGAGCAGACGGGTGAATGATTAGCAGCTCAAGACTCATAGAAGGCAGAGAGCGGTGTAATGTGAACGAGGATGAACAGAGGATGAAAACTCATAGATGTCCAGTCTGTACTGCACGTCAGCCTTGTTTCTCTGTCGTCTGTGTGAAAGGACAAATACAGTCTAATTTTTAACCAGTGCAGCTTTCTACAGTCTTTTCTATGTGTTTTCTCTGCTTATGTGCTGAAGTACATTGTTGTGTCTTGTATTTTCAGCGTGAGCACAACCCAAGTCCTTATGTGTGTGGAGCTGAAGTATCTGAACTCATTACAGCCATGTTGCTAGATAGGAAATCCCAGATAGGACACCAGGTATATGTCCAGGTCAATAAAGAGTGAATCAGGAATCTGATGCTGTTGTATTGTATTGACAATAAATCCTCACATTCTCTTTGGTATCCTGAGACGGTGTAGAAACACTGGTATGGATTTTGTCCAAAACCAATAAACATTCTTCAACCAGCTTGCGTTTTGCAGCCATTTACTGTATCTGTCTTTGGAACAAGCATTTCCCTGCCACCTTGTAATTAGCTCCCCCCACAAACGTATTAGCATTAAACAGCAGGCACATTCACTCCAATTAGCATTTAAGTGCCATACATTACCCTGCTCCATCTGAGCAAGGGTTTATTTTTGCTTTCTTTCTCAGACTGTCTTATTTAGACTTAGTCAACATGTTCTCCTCTTCTGACATTTCTTCTCCTCTGCAGCTTATTTGTATTCTTCCTCTTGTAAATTCCTCACCTGCTTAAATTCTTCCCCTCCCCATCCCTTTTTTCTGTTTTGGCAGCCTGGTTCTTTGTTAATCTGGTTTTAATTGTGGTTTAATTCTCCCTTCGATGCCTGCCTCGAGATCATATTACCACAGCAAATCAGGAACATGACCCCCTCCTCTCTCCGTTCCCTCGCTCAGCCTGCACAGTTTTTCTCCTCTTCTCAGCCTCTCTCTCCATCATGCTCTCATTAATAGTTTTATGACATCTCTCCAGCAGTAATGGACTTTAAGATACCCACAGTGTTGTGCAATTTATATTCTCATCACGCCACTCGCTCTTTCACTTTCCCTCTCTCTGCATCTGCGTTGCTCCCTCTTTCTAGCAACATAACATAATCTTTATTCAGATCACACCTCCCCCTATCTTTTCCTGCCACATGAAATCTCTGGGTTATGAGGAAGTACTCTGGATGTTTACGAAAGACACCTGTGTGTGTGTGTGCATTTGAAACTGCATTCACAGCAGGCTTTTCGGCACTAAATGTGCAACAAGAAATGCTATGGCAACAAGTTGTTTGGTGGGTATTAGGATTGACTTTGGTGGTACTACTGATGCCACACTTATTTGCCTTATCTATTACTACCATATCAATCAAACTCTGAAGTTTGACCACCAAACTCATCAGGAGTTTCAGGGTCTTTTGGATGCACAGTCCAGTTATTTGGATACAAAACTGGAACTGTGCAAAAGTGATACTTCATTTATTATCATTGGAGGGACTATAAATGACTGCTCTGTATGATACGTCCTACTCTGGATCCTAGCTTACATTTGTTTTGTTTCATGTCATTCAGTCAGTATTTCCTGTTTCATTTTAATACTTTTATGGGGAAACTCCATGTCAAGTCTCAAGTCATTCAACTCAAGTCCAAGTCAAGGCTCAAATCCAAGGTTCTTGATGGTAAGGCAAAGTCAAATCACAAACCCTAATCTTAATTCAAGCACAGTTTACTGGCTTTTTCCAGAGCTTTCAGCCTCATCTTAAGGTGCTCATCAGCAGAGAGCCAAGATGAGGACTTAAGTCTGTGACTTGGACTAACATTTTAAGTCCAACACACAGAGACTTGAAGAGACTTGAGACTTGACTTTTTTTAGAAGACAAACTAAACTTGGACTTGAGATTTGGAACTCATGAACATTCTTTTTTTTTTTTTTTTTTGGCACATTTACATTAAGAAAATGTGTTGCTGAGATGTTGTTCTCAAAAGAACAGGATGGACATGAGGTCGAGTGACCTTGACCTTTGACCGACAAAATCTCACTAGTAAATGCTTGAGTCCAAGTGGCCATTTGTGCCAAATTTGAAGGAACTCTCACAAGATGTTCTTGAGATAGTATGTTCACAGGGTAGCAAGGTAGCTCATCTGTACGAAGGCTGTGACCCTTTGCTGTGTGTCATCCCCCTCTCTCTATCCCCACTTCCTCTCTTCACTTCAGCTCTCCTATCTAAATACAGGCATACAAAAAAAAAGAGAGATAGCATGCTCATAGGGTTTGGGATCTCCCCTTTGGTCACACCTGCTGCTAGCATGGAGCCATCAAAAAAAGGTTTCATCCTGTAGTAATCAAGATTAGATGCAGAAAACCTTCAGGTCCTCCTGATCATGTGCACACACATACAAATAATTGCACAGACCCCTCCAGGCCAACCTATGGCTTTCTGTACCTGTGTTTTGTCTATACCTTCCATTGTGCATAAACCATGAACATGACCCTGCTCCCGCTTCTCAGTCAATCATAGCATGACAAATGACATGCCCTCTTCCTCGACTATTTGCACATATTCATTCTGCTCTTACATATTTCCTTCAGACATTAGAACATGTATGTATTCTCTTGCATATAGAGTGCAAATCTAAAAATGGAATGAATTAGAATACACAGAGTAAAAACATGTCTGGAAGGAATGAAAATAAATTAAGATTACTGTATGTACTGTGTCTGGTTTGGCATCTCATAAACATGAACATTTGTTTCCCTGCTGATAACAATAATATAACACTGCGCAAATATAACAAATCTTCACCTTTACAGACACCTATGCATTTAAAGATTTTTTTTTTCATTTAGAGCAAACTACAATGAATGCAAAAGTAGAACACATTTCAATGCATCTATTTTCAACATATAAATTGCAGATGTGTAACAGTTTTATTTTTTCTTCAAATAAACCATCTGTCTGCTTCTTTATTAAAACAAGCCTTTCATTTTCTTCACAGGGAGGAAACTGAGGGGAGTCAGGAGATGGCAGGCGAATGCCACAACTGTTGTTTTCCTGTCCAGGACCATGACAAACTGTACACAACTAATTATCTACATTATGTGACACATCAGGGGACAAGCAATAATTAGTACTAGGGGTGCAATATTTAACCGTCTGTTCAAAATAACAATGTGAAGTCTAGTTTTTTTTGGTGGGCTGTCTGTGTAGAATTTGTCCACGTAAAATATTAAAACATAATACCTTGCTGTAAAAACTGTCAACAGATTTGACCATGGAAGAGTTTAGACCTGAAACAATTAGTCAGTCAACATTAAATTAATGGGCTGGTTTTTAAAAGTTAATGAGACACTTGAAATATTCACTTTCTGACATTTTATAGACCAAGAAATTTATTGATTATTCAAGTAAATGATGAGCAGATTAGTCAATAAAGAAAATAAAAGAAAATGAACACAATCACAAATTCTTTCAATTACATAGTGTTAATAATTTTGATTCATGCTTTGGTATATTCATAATGGTGCACTGAACTGAACAAAACCAATCACTACAAAAAGTACCTTACTTTGCTTTCTCTTTTGAAACGTTGTCTTCACCCATGCAAAAAAAGAAAAGAAAAAAAAAAACAGTTAATTAAAATATTCAAAAAGTACAATTCATTTAGTAGCTTGTTCAAATTCACAAATGACCATAACACATCACCTGAGGCTCCCAACTGCTGATCATTACCAGTCAGTCCAGTGTTACTCTGGTAGCTGCTGAAGGTTTACAGCTTTAAAAATGCCCTTTGTTTTAATTTTAATGAAAATACAATAATAATATAATAAAAAAGACAAAAATGGCCAGGGTTAGCAACTGATCTTGCTTGTGTGTTTGCTTCTCAGCTGAAAAGTACTAGGAGTCGCTGGATAAAACACTTCAGGTAAGATAAAGTCAGTAGGGACACTATGACAAACTATGACAAACCTACGATAAACTGTGACGTACTTGAAGGGGAACAAAACAATGATTTGTCTTGCCACTGACTACCGGTCATGTTTTTTTTCCAAATCAAGGTCCTCTGTGATGCACCGGGAGGAGAGGGCCTCTCGATTAGTACAGGGAGATGGGGGTGCTGTCTGCTGGTCAATAGTTATTCTGCATTGTTGATAAGTAGCTTTAAAAAACTAGTATTTATGGTGCCGAGTAGTGAAGGTAGAAATGTTTAATCATTCAATCTACTAATAACCACACACATCCCAAAAAGTTACTTATACCATGTTAGCTCCCTATTCCCCAGTTTAGCCAGACTGTTAACCAAACACTGCTACTGATTTCTCCTTGGCTTTCACGCCTTCTGCTGCCAACAGTGAAGCATTACTCCTTGTCGAAGTGTAGATGTAGCATAAAATATTTTTGTTTTGTTTCCTATGGCTGCTGCTTTTCTTGATGAAAGTTTTACTTCCTTTGAACATTTCTGTCAGTTACGTCGTAAAATGTTGCCTCCATGATAATAAAATATTATATAGCTTGTAACTCAGATGCCCATAGCCACTATATGGAGCAAAACGCATCATAAAATTCCATAGCATACACTGCATTAAACGTGTAATACCTTTTATCAGGTCCAGCACCTCCCTGAGAAATTTGCACTCCTCCTGCGGGTCCTTCTCCTGTCCTCTGAGCCTCTTAAGACGTATGGAGGGAATATTAGAGGACTGCTCTGAACCTCTCCTCAGCATGTGGAAAACATCACACACTCAAGCATTTTTCTTCATCTGGGTAGTATCGTAATTGAATGTCCAAAATGGCTGCAAATGACACAACGCTGCACAGCGCAACATGGTGTGCCATTTTCAGCAGAACTTTTGTTAGACACCCTGTTTCTATTTATTCCTGTTGCCCGTGAGTGTTGGTGCAAGCAGCTTATGCTGATTGATATCATTTATTGTAAGGCAGCACCTCCTGATGGACAGAGGAAACTTGACAGGAGAAGTATAGGGAGTGAGAAAGTCTACATTTGAAGGTGGTGGGGTGGATGAATGGCTTGAACAAGCACGGGACTTGTGTGGAACGAGAAGTAAGCGTAGAGTTATTTAAAGTTTTGGGTAAGTTTTGAGTAAACAAAATTTCAAGATGGACGTCAGTTGCGCAGGTGACATCACTTCTATCACATTACATACACATTTTAACTTAGACCACAATATTTTCCTAAACCTAACCAAGTAGTTTTATTGCCTTTTTGTGCCTAAAACTAACCAAGCTGACATTAATTTACAGTATAAACCGCCTGTCATGTTATCGCACCATTGACATCACTTCCATCACTTGACGTACGTAACATAGTCATCTTAACCTAAACTATGATTTTACTAACCCTTACCAAATAGTTTTAATGCCCTAAGCAAACCGGTTTTAACTACATGTGTAATGTCATGAGAGTTGTGTCACATGACCTTTGGAATGTATTTAAGGTCTGGTAAGCCCGTCATTGCTGGTACTCTCCAAAGTTAATATGTGTTGTTTTTGGAGTAGCTGATGTTGGCTATTCAATGAAATCAGTGTGGACAGAGAGCGTCTGGTGTTATGACAGTTAGACGCTCAGTCATTCAGTGAGGACAAAGCCTAAACTTTGTACTGCGACGGATGAGGTCAGCAGCACAATATCTGCCCAGCTTAACTCAGACTGCTGAAGCCACATTTTAGCTGAACTTTAAAGTTGAACTTTAAAATGCACTTTTACACAGAACAAGGACTATAGATTTTGTCCCTTATCACTTCTAACTGAAGGCTCATTAAGGAAGGGAACTCTTAAAGGCAAGTATGAACAGGAGGAATGATTAGAGCAAGCATCTGTTTCAATGTTTGTACGATCACCTGACTTTTAATTCAAGAGAGACTTGAAAATTGTGAGCTAAGTCCAAGTCTAAGGTCCTGATCACTGGTATTGGACAATAAATATTTCTTGCCTTACTTTCTTTCACATAGAAAGTTTAGTTCAAGTAATAACAGGAGATATGGGCATCGCCTTGTTTCTGAACAAAGAGAGCACAGGTTGTTCATCTTGCCACAAGATAAATTTAGTGGTTAATGATAACATGGTAGAGGTTGTTTGTTCTGTGCACTTTACATTAATCTACCTCAGCTACTGTTCCTGCTGGTAATAAAAGGACACTTGGTGTTTCTTTATTACTTTTCCAGGGGTTTTCTTGTTGTAATTCTGTCAGTGCTGCGGCTCTGACTGTTGTGTCTTCAGAGCTTGTCAGTTTTCCTACAGTGTCACTTGAACATCTTTGTTTTTATGTCACAGTGCTACAACAAATACCTCTCAGCAAATACGTTTTTCCTGGAAATGCTGACCTCTCTGTGAACCTTTAAGGCTCCTATCTTACCTTAAGGTTTGCATTATAGCATCTTCCTATCGCCTGAGCGGATTCTGATATTGTTGTGTTTATCCACTAAAAAGATTGCCGGAGCGGACTGGGAAACCTGTCATGAACCAATTTCAGGCCAATCCTGTGCTGTGAAGCATATCGGGATGTCTTGGAAATAGTCAGTGGCCAGATTTTGGATTATATCTGGCGCTCTAATAAAATGTGTGTGTGGTGCTGAGCTGAGTGAATTTTTCCAGATCTCTGTTCTGTTGTTTGGCTGTTTGGATTTGATGGCAAACTGGGCTTGTGTGCTCAGATTAAAAGATGGGAGGGAATGAGTTGGAGGGTTTTCTTTTTAACTGCAACCAACAGCTGTATTGGTTGCTCCATCCATCAATCCATCCATCCATCCATCCATCCATCTGTCCATCTGCAAAAATCCCCTACCCTTTAGAGGCCACAGTTTTCATCCTAGAATGCTGAAATTTGGCACAGAGGTCAACTGTGTGTGTGTACATGCTAACTGGCTAAAAGATGACGTGGCAATGGACATGGCCTTTCTCAAGTAGGTGCATAACTTCCAAATGGATTCACAAACGTGCACCAGTTTTAGTGGAAAGGTTGGTCATGAGCTGATTAACCGTTCATGCCAACTGGCAACAAGTGATGTCAAAAAAACACTAATGAATAATTCTTGGGATGTTCTTGTGAGAGGCATCACTGATCTCAGCAAAGAGTTCCAATTTCCATGGTGCTATTTAGCCCCCACACTTTAGCCCAGCCCCTTTAATAACTCATTAAGTGTTTATTTTTAGGAACTGGTGGCAGTCATTATTGGATTAAGCAGAGTTCATTTTTCATCAGTGATGGTTTGCCTCACCCCGCACACATGAGCCTGTGCCTATTCACATGAATTAAGGGACACAGATACATTCTCAAAACTGTAAGTGCATCATCTAGTTGAAAGGATTATTAGGTTTACAGGTACAGAATTAGGTTAATCTACTTTTGCAGACCTGCAAAGCTGAGTACCAGAACTGACCAATTTCCCAGAACCATTAATGTAGGTCCTGCAACGCAACAAACGACCATGATTAAAAACATATACACAGTTACTTGTAATCTGAATTGGTGAAGCACCTCTGCTCTGACAGCTGTTGATGTGTTTCCCCAGTGATAATGTGACTAACTTCCAGCTAAGAAAAGCTGAGACTTTATGGTATTTTTTACAAGTAACAAAGCTACTGGCAATGTTATTCTTACAGTTTCTGATCACAGCAGATTTATAACAAATGTCCAATTTGGCCCTCGATATGTTGTTCACAAATTTGTGTTCTCTGATGGCTGTTTTTGCCTTTTTGCCTGTCATCAATTTTAGCTGTCAGCTAGCCGACATTGGTGTTAGATCAAACAATGACGTCCCATTGTTTGGCAGGATATGGGTTCAAAGGTTGTGTCATAGCATTTTCTGATTAGACTTGATACTACTGTAAATGACCAAAATACTGCATAATAATTTTCATTCCTGATTTCTCCAGGAAAAAAATCATGTTATTGTATTGCAATTGCACTTCTTGGGGGTTACGAGATGGGTACCTGTGGGTGCCCGACCCGCTTCACGACTCTTGGGTAAACCCCCAATAAATTAAACCCTGGGTACTTTCTCCTTAGCGGGGATTTATTCTATTTGTTATGAAAATGGAGCAAGAGGCAGATTAGAAACTGTGCTGGAACTCTATCATAGCCTTTAGGAGGCACCCAGAGGTGAGAGATCTAACAACTCAATTATCAATCTACCACCACAAGCCCCATGGGGTCGGAATGTCTTTGAATCTGGAAACTCAACAGAGTTGAAAGAGTGTCCTTTTCTGGCACCAGGCTCATTTAGACATCTAACTTCTTCTGTCAACTGAGTCAGTTTCCACTCTCACCCTGAAATCCAGACTCTAAAATATACAACTCTTGTCATGTGGAGGCTTATCACATTCATTTGTTGCTTAGAACTTAAGTCTCTCTTACCCTGCAATCTTGTTTTTTTTTACTGCAAAGTTTCAGTATGTGGGGATCTGAAGTTAGTTTTGCCAAGTACTCTTGCTTTTTAAAAATGTAGTCATTCTTGATTCATGTATACAATTTTTTGCAGCTCTGTGGTACTGTAATACCAATGCACAAATAATAGCCTACATTTTAGTATTAAGTATTTAGCATCTAAGGGACATTACTCTTATCACAAGGCTGGATCTGCAACTTTTGGTCTTTGCATCTGTGCCCATATATCAAGCTGCTAAAATGCTTCTGTTTTGAATATCCAGTTATTTCAGTGTGATCTTTTCCCCTCAAAAAAAAAGCTATTTAAAATACTCTGGTTTTGGTGCTCTACTCTGGTTAAGAGTAAATCAACTGCATTACAGAAACAGTTTATCATAATCCTTCTGATAAATGTTTTGACGTGACAGAATATAATGTTATTGTTAATGATGAATGACACATTAGCTGCAGCAATATGTATAATTCAGAATAAGGCAATTCACCAGCCCATTCTCACTCCTTGCCTGTCAAATACAGCAGCTTGGTCAGTGGCCCGATGCTTCAAACTATGACACTATAGATACCCCTCTAGCATCATGTTTTGATGTGCCCGCAAAGTCAGGTGACATTGTATAAAGGCCGAGAAAGTCTGTGTATGGAGGACGTGGCATGGATGGATGGGTCACCCCGGAGTAGTTTGAATGGTAGGGCCTCTGACCAAGCAGCCATTTTTGATGAGGTGAAAATGAGAGTGAGACTGAAAATGTGAAATGTGAAAATGTGTTGTATTTGCAGTCGAAGATTTGACAAGATGTAAAAACCACTTTTTTCTTCTCTTTTTTCCCCTTTAGGGCTGCAAACAACAAGAAGAAAGCACTGATTCTTTTTGCAGAAACCTTTCATGCATCTTCATTGTCTGCACCTTTCTATGTTGTACTGAATTCTCCTTAATACATGATGTTTTTCGGATGTTTCCTCTTTGCTCCAGTTAAGGTTTCTTTTTCTGTTTCCATACGTTTCTCTTACACTTTGCTGTAAGTAGGATTAAATTACTTGGTGAGTGTCTCACAATTTATTTTTTAACTCCTAAATTGGCTCATTAGAGCATTTTTCCATCCATCTGTCCATGCTGATCACAGAGAAGGTCATGGTGGCATCAGGTTTAACAAGGTATTCCAGACATCCCTCTTTCCAGCTCGTCTTGGTGGATCCCGAGGCATTTTCGGGCCAGATGAGATATGTAATCCCTCCAGCAGCTTCTGGGTCTACCCCAGGGTCTCGTCTCAGTAGGATAGCTCGGAAAACCACCAAAGGGAGGCATCCTAATGAGCTGGACCTCAGCTGGCTCCTTCCCCAGTGGAACTGGTTCTACTCCAAGCTCCAACTGGATGTCCGAGATCCTCACCAAATCAGCCCAGCCACCCTACAAAGGAAACTCATTTTGGCCGCTTGTATCCACGATCTCTTTCTGTCAATGGCAGGTGGATTGTAGATTGATTGGTAAATTGAAACCCTTGCCCTCTGGCTCAGCTCCCACTTCACCATGATGGTTTGGTACGACACATCCACAATCCGCCTGTTGATCTCAAGCTACATTTTACCATTACTCACAAACAAGATGATACTTAAACTCCTTTACTTGGGGCAGCATTCACTCCCTAGGGAGAAATCCACTGTTTCAAGCAGAGAGCAATGGCCTCAGACTTGAGGTGCTGACTCTCATCCTGGCTGTACACTGCCCCAGTGTGTGCTGGAGGTCAAGGTCTGATGAAACCAACACAACCTGATCATCTGCAAGAATTAAAGAAAAAATTCTAAAGTTCTCTCAGACGTTCTCCTCAGCCTGGGTACACATTGCAATCCTGTCCATTAATATCACAAACAGGATCAGAGACAAGGAGCAGCTGACACCCACAGAAAACATTTTAGACTAACGCAGCTCTCAGTTTTACCACACAAGGTATAGAAATGGCCCTGGTGGCCCCATACTGTCACAGTACCCCCTGACAGTATCCCTGGGGAGCACAGTTGTAGATCCACCAAACATGTAGAACGAATGGTCAACTCCCATGACCCCCTCAAGTACCCTGCAAGAGTAAAGAGCGGGTCCACTGTTCCACAGCCAGGATGGAATCTGCATCACTCCTCCTGTATCTTGGGTTCAACAATCGGTCAGAGCCTCTTTTCAGCACCCTGGACTAAACCTTCCCAGGGAGGTTGAGCAGTGTGATACGCTGATAATTGGAACACACCCTCTGGTCCCAGCTTTTGAAAATGGGAACCACCATCCTGGCCTGCCACTCCACAGGAACAGTCCCTGACCTCTATTTGACACTGAAGAGGCCAAGACAGACCAGAGCCCATCATCATCCAGAGCCCTCAGTATCTCAGGGCGAATGTCATCCACACCTGGTGCTTTGCATCCAAAGCACTTCTTAACTACCTCAGAGACCTCTGCAAGGGATATGGGTTAGGCTTCCCCTGAGGCTCCCCCACAGAGGCTGTGTTGAAGGGTTCAGGAGCTCCTTAAAGTGCTCCCTCTAGTACCCAACAATATCCCCAGTCCGAGCCAGCAGTCCTCTTCCCAGGCCAAGCACAGTCTGGATTAAGGCATGGTTTGCCAGAACTTCCTTGAGACCAACTGAAGGTCCTTCTCCATAGCTCCCCTCAACTCCTCCCGCACCTTGGTTTTTGTTTCATCAAACCCTTCAGCAGCCTTTTCTTCCTCTTTTCTTTAGTAGTAGCAATTCTGAAAAATTTGCTGTATATAAGCCTTAATCTTTAAAGTCTACAGACAATGTGCAATATCTTATCAGAGGTATCATTGTGTCTATTTATTTTGTGAAAGCTTGACAACATGCAATCTACAGACATGTTGTGTAAAGCCCTGTTTGGCAGCAAGGACACAAAGCAGAGTAAGATAACCCACCTTGACCCACTCCTGCCGGTAGCAAACATGTTTTTTCCCCCGTCTCCTTCATCAGAAAGGAGTCATGGTCTTCCTCTCCCTCTATCAGTAAACGGCCTCCAACCCCGTCACACTTCAGGTAGCAGAATGCAGAGTGTTTGTCTGGGAGGGATTATGCCAGGTAAATGGGGGATTTAGCATAATGTGGGCCAGGCCTGTTTTGGCTTCAGCAGGATATGGGGTCATGTAAACATTGCCGTGGCAACCCAATCCACTGTGGGAGGAGGTGATTAGGGAATTAAGGGGGAATGAGCTGTCTAATCCCTTTAATTTGACTCTATGCCTCTCCCATGCCTTCCCTCTCTTTCATTCACTTTCCTCATTTTTTCCTCCCCTGCTGTTTTTGTTTTTAACCATTTTCATGTTCTCTTTTCTCATTCCTCTGCTCCCTTATTGTCTGTTGCTCCCTCTCTTTCTATACCTTTAAGGGAAAGGTCAAAATAAGTAAATACCACAAAAATAAGCTTGTACCTAAAAATGAAAAAAAGGCCAGAAGTGATTTGAATAATGTCAAAATTGAAGATAAATTCCTCCATATTAGTTATATAATGATAATTTGAGGATTTTCTGTTTTATTTGACAAGAAAATCACTGAAGCAATGAAATTCACAGTAGACTGTGAAGCACCATATAGACTGTATTTAGTGACTGTATTGTAGTGCTAAATTTCAACACCTGTCCTCAGGCAGGTTTTTAAGTAGTGAAATCACTTTGACAGTAGATACCTTCAACAAAATATACACAATGAATATGATTAGAAAAAACAAACTGTACAATTTATTTTTATGTTAATGAGGAGGACAAAAAAGAATTAGAATCAGCATGTGTACACATACAAGGAATTTGACCATGAAAAGAGCAATTTACAGGAGGAAAAGTAGGTAATAACAACAACAACAACAACAACAATAATAATAATAATAATAATAATAATAATAATAATAATAATAATAATAATAATAACAACAACAATTATATAATAATAATAATAATAATAATAATAATAATAAAAATAAAAAGCTCATTTTGTTGTGGAAATGACTGAATTTATCTTGTTATCTTGAGTCAACAAAAGACCAATTTCTCGAGATAACAAAATAAATTAACTCGTGATCTGGAGATAACAACGCTGAAAAAAAAATTGCAGGCATGGTCATTCTTGGCTCTGTATGTGAAAAAATAGCTGTGCATATAAATAAAAATATATAAATATGTATAAATGTAAAAACAAATATAAAAATCAACAATTACTAACAGCATACAATATCACAAGTAGTAGTGTTTTGGTAAGTTTTTAGGATAGGATTGAGTCCATTGGTGGAGTTTTTTGGGGGGTGATTATTGTCATTTTATTTTGCTGATTTAATCATCTGCCTGAGTGACGAGCACACACGCCCACTGGGCTGAAGGATGAGTGAGAGTAAAACAGCCTTTAGAGCCAGACTGTTTTCACATCTTACAAAGTAAATTAAGGATTTATTTCGAACAGATCAGAGCTGGTGATTGTTACAACAGCTGCAAGACTGGACAAGACAATTTTGATGGGTTTTATTTTTCTTCTGTCTGTCAAGTTTAAATGAAATGTGTTTTACAGAGCCAGGAGAGCAATTAAAGCTTGTTGTAGTTTGGTAAAAGACAAACATGAATTCAGAAGGCAACCTGTTGTGTTTCTTTGTTAAAATAGGAAGACAGGTGTGATAATATTTCCTTTCTTGACATTATGTGAGTTCATTTTGTCCAATTTTGTCAAACATATCCCAGATTTTGTCTTGTAATATTTAGCAATCTTCAGTTTTTTTGACTGGCAGCACAGCAAGGTGACATTTTTTGTTTGGTTATGTGCTCTACTACTCTGAGGTGATTCATGTCTGCCTCCAGTTTTTTTTTTTTTTTCTCCAGCTAACTCCATGATGTAATCATGACATCAACACTAAAGGGGCCTATACAAAATTTATAACTGACAATAATAGATTATACGTACATGTAAGAGCACAGTGTGTATTTTACCTGTATATACATAATTTATCATTTGCAGCTAAATGCAGTATACAGTCTGATTTCTGTTATTTTCCTCCTCCTGTATTTGTTTTTGTGTGTAAAAATGAGAGAGCCAGAGTGAGGCAGAGCAGTGTCAGAGGTTAATTGCACAAACACACAGATACCTGGAGGACCAGCTGGAACCTGAACACAGAAACACACATGGCCCAATCCCACGAGATACAGTTGAAAAATGTACCTTTTAGATGAAACACTTCACTAACATCACCAATCCCCTCAGGGCCTCTGCAAACATACGTACATGGCAAACACACACAACATACACACTCTGCCTCGAACACTTTGCAAAGCATTTTTATTCCGCCGCTGTAACCCTTTGGCCTTTTGCTATTGTTATTTTATCCGCTGTTTTTACCACCCTGCCTCCGCTGATATATCCATTACGGACCTCAACAGCAGGAACTGCATTTCAGGCTTGGAATCCCTGAGCCACAGAGACTCATTGTATAAACCTTTTGTGCCATTGTTTAGGGCCACAACTGCTAACATGGGCCAGATAAAGGATTTTTCTTTTCTTTTTTACAGTAATTAAGTCAGGAGAATTTGGCAGCACGTTTTTCCTTTAGTATTTAGTAGTATTAGTTGGCCAGCGCCTTTTCACATTATGTACTTTTATAACAGTGATGATGTTAAAGTTCCTGTAGACAGGTTAGCTGTAACTGGAGCTGTGCTGAGACTGTAGAGGTAAAGAAGAAAACAAGACCACAATTTCTAATTTGCGAGGTTGGACTACCTGACTGATTATTAACTTGTCACACACTGTGATGGTCAATGGATGGCTGCTAAAGTTGTTGAGTACAAATGAGTTATTGTCACAGGTGCAGGTTGCAGGTACACATGAAGCCAAGAGTGGTCAGTCTGTCCTTGGTCAGCTGCAAGAATCAAAGTTTAAAGCATAGCCTGAAGTTCAAACTAGGATGCTGTAGGTAAACCTCTAGAGCCATGTCTGGAGCTGCACCTCTAGTGCAGGTTTTGATGTTGATGTTACGTAATATGAAAAGCAATGTATGGAGGAAAGACGGGGGTAGCTAACATGCAAGTTACATAACATGAAAGGTATGTTAGTTAGGTATGATAACTCAAGTTACGCACCTTAACTTACATTAACACTAACGTAACTAATGTAACCCAAACCTCAATCTTTTCCTAAACCCAACTATGTAGTTTTTGTGCCTGTACTTTGAAAGTCTACCCATATGCTGCATATCTATTATTGCTAACTTGACTGTGGAGCCCATTGACGTTGCCATATTGCAGTGTTGACGTTATCTGGAGCCAGAGTCTGTGAAATAGGGATCAGGGTTGGGGATGAAAGGTTCCCACTAAGAGAACTGGCTGACTGTCAAGAGCAGAATTCAGCTGTCAATCATGATGTGAAACCCCCATTATATAGTATGAAATTACTAATTAAAGCCAAACTGATCAGAAAAAAAAACACTTTTTTAGTCTGGGCCATGTCCTTTTTATATGGAGGGGGCAGCATGACCCGGGCTGCAGCAAGCTACTAGGGAGCAATCAAGATGGGAGCTGCCATGTTGTCCATTTCTAATATAAGTCAATGGTGGAGCCCTGCACATGCAAATTGAGAGGGGTATCATAGTTTGAAGCATAGTCCCACTGACCTACCTGGGAAATTGGTAGTGAGAGTGTGTTGATATGGTTTAAATTTTAAAAAAAAAGCCCTTACCAAATGTGATAATAATATCATGTCATTTTAAATTACTGGGATTTCTTTCCTTGCAGTGATTGGATGATCAAACTGCTACATCAGCTGAAAGCAGTTAAATATTATGACCTCACAGTCTCTATTCACAGAGTTCAAAATAGTGCTGAAAATGCTGTTTGTGGGCCCTTCATTACACCTTCACAAACCCCGTTTTTGGCCAAAAAGTGGCCTCGTGAACGTTCCTCTTTAAAGCTGTCACTTTATGAAGATGGCTATGAGGACACTGTAGAACTTGAACCACTGAGTGAAATGTGAACCTCCCTATTTATTCCTCCCTATTCTTGTTAGACGGATTCCTGCTTTATTATCACTTCTTGAAAATGCATGAAGCCCATTGATTTATTCATTCCAATAAATCAAACTGAATTGAAGCTGACATTGAAAGAGTGCAGGACAGCTCTTCTATAAATCTGCAGGAAAGGAGGTCATGGAGCTATAATGAAAGTTCATCCAGGAAGGACACCTCGCCCAGGCGCTCCTTATTATTCCTCCATCCACTTATTTTACTCCACATTCCTCCCATTGTTAATGCAGAGGTGGGTCCTTCTTTCTCCATCGTTACTCCAAAGCATTTCAACTGTTTGCTAATTATTATCATGTCTTTTAATAGATGACAGAGACAAGAGAGAAAAATGCTGGATCTATGTGTTCTTACAACCACACACAAGCAGTAGAATCATATCTCATTACAGAAACATGTCAGTATACGTATATTTCAAGAGGTGATGTCAGATCTAGGATGGCAATCATAAGCTTGTTAATAGTGCCAGCCCTTTGTGTACAGCTTTATTATCTTAGCAATGTATCACCTAAAATATTCCTGATATGACAACAAGAATAAGTTTAAAATGAATGACTAAAGTGCATTTAGGGTGTGAGTGTGTTTTGGGGTGTAACATGAATGAAGCCAATCAGAGTGTCATCTTCCATTCCTTTTAAGAGTGACATATTGCTGTTTAAATGGCTGCAAGCTGAAGAAGCAAACGTGGACGCCCACCTGTGATGCAGACACTACAGTTAATATGCAGGTAGGGAGGGCCATATAAAAAAAAATAAGATTAACATTGCACTGTTCAACATAAATTAAAAGGTTGTCTAATGATTAGAGCTTTGATATGGAAACATAATACTCATTAATAACAATTAATATTTAACCAGCAAACTGTAATTCTAAGGTCAGGACAGAGGAAATGGGAAAAAAAAAATTAAGACAGCTTTGATGGAATTCAGGATTTATACGGTTCCAGTCTGATTTAAACAATCAATGAAAGTACAGCTGCTGTGCCTTGTGTGTAAATGTGCGCAGTGTCTCACTTAATGGGCCAGACTTCACTCTGTTTCAGCCACTTCAACCCCCAGTTATTAATCAGAAGGTTCATTTTTATGACCCGCACATAAGCAGTGCCCCAGAAGAGGAATGCACCCATCTATGCAGGTGCATCTTACTATCTGAATAATGCACCCTGTCAGTAGCCAGAAGTTACTGCTTCATTCACTTTGGACCAAGTTGGTCCATGATACATCACTTTCTGCTGCTTCAAGATAGTAATATGCCAATAATGCACCTGACCACACCTCATTTTAAGACCAACACACCCATGGGTGCACACATGGGCACAATTAAATTTGCTATGTACACAATTTGTGCACCGGGTGTGAACACTTTGAGGCTGTATTTACACACAGTGGTGTTTTGAGCTAAGTGCTAACTCCAACATGCTAAGACGCTCACAGTGACACTCTACCATGCTAATGCTTTGCAGGTGATACCCATCTTAGTTTACTGTGCAAGCTTGCTAGCATTTGGTAATTGGTGATGTACGCCAAGTGCAGCTGAAGATGATGTGAATGTCCCAAATTTTGTTGGCACTGGCTCATAAGTGACTGAATAATGACGTTTGGTGAAAATTAAGGGATGACACTTCAACCTGAGGGAGACATGAGTATCTGAACCAAATTTAATGGAAATTAATTTAATTGTTGAGACCTTCCAGTCAAAATGAAAGCAGGAATGAGAGAAAAGAGACATGATCACCAAAATCATGAGGACATCCTCTGCATGACTGCAGACAACATGAGTGTATAATTAATTATAATTATGTACTAATGTCTTTAGTAGATAGTAAGATATTTCACAGGTTAAGTCAGACTTTGACCTGCTGGTAAAACTAGAGGAAAAGTCAGAAAGTCATAGTCATTACGACTCATCTTCTGTGCAATTTTTCATGGCTATCCACCCAACTGTTTATATTTTTCAGTCTAGACCAAAGTGGTGGACCAACTGACAAGACAGGCATCCCTAAAGCCATGCTGAAAGCTTGGCTAAAAATGAGTAAAAGCTCATTAACTGCATTGGGAAAATCATTACTGAAAGTATGAGAAGCGACTGGCAAGTCTCTTTGCAACAACTGGCGTAAAATGCTCCCATTACTGGACTGAGGAGGCTGCCAAAGTAATCAATTTTTAAATTGCAGAAGTAGTTTCATTTAAGATTCACATCATATTAGGCTTTGTTTGAGGTGATGAAATTGAAATGTACCCCAATCATGGCATGTAAATGCACAAATGTCCTCCATCAGCACAGCTAAATGTTCAGTTAGAATTAAATATATACTAAGACCAGTTCATGACCAGCATGGCCGGGCTCTTGAACCAGTCCAAACCAGCAGGATTTCACTGCAGTAATCAGAGTATGATTGAGTTGGCTGTTTGTCAGCAGAATATAGGTGGATTGTTAAGTCTTTAGAGGGTTAATACACTTGTGTGCTGATCCAGTGCAGTTTCTGACCTTTGGCGAGGGCTCTGTCACACACCTGAAAGTGCTGATACAAGCTGAGGTTTCCTGAAGCCACCAGTAAGTGTCAGCCTTCTCATGTGTAGCTGCATCGCTACTGAAATCAGGAGGGATTTTAGAAAACAGAGGTGTTGTGGGTTTAATTCATCCAAACATCCGTGATGGGAGGTCCCACCTTGACAACTCCAGTTACTCACATATTCCTGTAACATTTAGGTAGAGGGTGAATGATGCTGCCTTTCTGAAGGTCCTGCAGATTTATGACACTATAGCCTTGTGTACTGTTAGTCACAAACTGTGCGTAAGCTCATCAATCTTCTGCCATCCCAATTGGTCTTCTGTATGATTTCTTACCTTGGATTAAGGTACACAGGGCTGCAACATCAAATCCAGTATGCTGGTGAATAAAAAAAGTCCGAGAACACGCTGTCATTAATCAGTCTTTATGTAAAACCTTATTCATCAAAGTAACTTCAGGTGTCACACAAATACGGTGGCGTAAAAGCTCCTCCTCTGCACGGCACCAGCTTTAATCAGTACACATATATATTGACAAAATCAGTGCTGTTCCTTATGGCGCATCTTCCACAATTTTCTGAAACTACACAACAAGATATTTTTGGAGTAAACAACCCAGTGTTGCCAGCTTTGAAGATATTTTCTAACAGGAATGAATTAGATCAAATGTTTAGCCTTTGAAGAAGACGCTTGTTGAGAGGGAAAAAATAAACTCGCAGCTAGATTTTTTCTTTTTTAAGATTTCAACAGCCCATTTGCTAAACCACTTCCCTGAACAAATCATCCAATCATAGCTGAGCAGACATTACTGGGCACGGCAGGCCTGTCAAGCTTTGGAATTGCTCCACAAGCCAACACAGTGTGTAAGGTGCTCTGAAAAGAGCTGTATTTGGTATCTAAAGAGTCTGGAGGGTGATATCTTTTTTTTTAGCCTTTACAAAACCAAAGCTGCAATGGTTACCTAACCAGCTAACTTACTTACTACCTACAGTAACCTTGTGTGCATATGTGTGTTGTTACAGGTTACATTAGAAAAATAACCTGTGCTGTGCTCTTTTTTAATCTGGGGGAAATCCTCAGATTCTTTTCGCTTGTAAAAGTGAAGAAAACAGCAAAATACTGTAAAAAAAACAGTAAAACACAAATCTTACTCTTACTATCTTACATTTATATAATGGTAAATGTATATATAATTAGACTAATACACAAACAATACATAGTAAACTATGCTGCTCCTTTACTTTCATGTCATCTATCATCAGCTGATGAGGATGGTAACTTTTTACTTGCATATTGTAGCCAGTCAGTGTTGCCAGATGCAAAATACATCATACTGCGACTTTAAAATAATCATATTTCAAAAAAAATAAAATAAATAAATACTGGACATACAGAAACAACCTGGGAAAGGGGGCACAACACTACAAAACTTTGCCAGGTGCACCATATTACACAAAGTCTCCGTAATCTGAACAAGAGAGCAACTGTGTATTCTTCACATAAGATCAGCCGCAACTCATCACATAATCACTCCTTCTGTTTTTACCCGTCAACAAAAAAGCCCCAGACTGTGTCACTGCTTGAACAGCTGCTTGATCAGTGTGATGCTGATGTGATTGGTCGCTCTCAGACAAGGCGTCACTGCAGATTTATTGAAATGTCAAAATTATTGTACAGTCTGCCTTTTTTTTTTTTTTTTTTTTAAATTAGTGATTGTATATTGTAGAGTTGTTAAAATTATGGCACAAATAAGGTAATTATGCACATCTGGCAACTCTGACTGACTTTAGATTCTCATTTTAAAATGAATGACCAGGAAACACAAAAAGTCAACCTAATTGCAGAGTTTTAGCATTAGCATTAATAATGCTAAATGAGTTCTAAAATAAGATAGATAGAACTAGTTTAAAAAAATAAATATTACATTAATTCTTCTTTCCGATATTTCAGAGATATTGGGAATTTTATAACCGTGACAGAAGTAGTGTGCAAAATGACAAAGTCACAAAGCCACAAATATGTAACACAACATAAGAATCTCATTTTGATATTTTTCTGACATGAATAAGGCTAGTAGAGCAGGGACATTATCTGGAATAACTCACAAATGCCCCAAGCTGGAATAAAGGTAAATCTTCCTTCTCTCTCTGCTGACAGATTAATGACTGGAAGTAGGAAAAAGAAAAAGTTGGAAATAACATTTGGTGTTAAAATAACATTTGACCAAGCCTACTGATCTCAGTGCTCTGTCAGTCTCAATCATACCTATTTATTGGAATATAGCCGAACGTTTCCTTGGTCAAATGGTATGAAAAGCTGCCCAGATTATCACAACCCACCCAAAACAATTAAATCAATTAAATAAAGAGGAGCCAAATTGGGTAGAAAATTGCCTAGGCTGGCAATGCTGAGTGGGAGTGGGTCTTGGCAAACAGTCAACTGTATTCACAAAAGCAAAAATGTTTCCATGCACCTTTCCAGATTTCACACATAAATACACTCAGTCTCTTTTTCTTTCTATCCCCATACCCCATACACACTGGCACACTTCACACACACACACAGGCAGTGGTGTATTCGCCTCGCAGCTGAGAGCAGCTTCAGGTTTTATTGACAGGCAGATTGATTAGCAAGCAGCCGCTCTGCCCTGACCCATCTATCATAACGTGAAAGAAATCGAGACACAAAGTAGAGAGGGGATACTAATGAGTGACAGAGCAGGAGAGTGGTACCAGCACTGGTCGACTCCATCACTCATCATCAAGACAGACAGGGTGTCTGTGTGTGTGCGAGTGAGGGAGAGGGTTTGGGGGTAGAAAAATTGGGGATGGAGAGAACTACTAACAATGACACACTCCATCTGTCACAAGCATGAGATGCTGGTTATTAGAGATGGTGCGAACGCTCAAAAAGACAGCAAGAGAAGCAGAGAAAGTAGACGTTGAGATAGCATACAATTAGGTGACATTTATGTTCATTTTCACTGGAGTAGGGACCTAAGAGAGATTATATTGGGGGGCGGTGTGTTATGTTGAAGTCCTGTTCATGGACATGAAACTTCACACTGCACAGCCACCTTTCAGAAATATGCCAACCTGCTGAGCCAGATCATAGCAAACTCTGGACTCCACCATCTTGCTGAGGTCCATTACACTACTAATTAGTCCCATGCACTGGGATGATGATCTGCAGTAGAAAAAAGACCCATCAGAAGTTTTAGAGGCAAGTAAAGCTTTTGTCAAATTAAATGACTCTATACCTGCATGATACAAAGTTTAAAAATACAGATGCAGACCAAATGGTGAGGCCAAAAGCACCAGGACACAGCAGTCAGGCAGTGGAAAGCTCGGCCACATCTGTAAAAAGAGTACTCCACTAATTTAGTATCGGACGCTTAACATTGTCACAGTCACACATTTGAACCTACATTGTCCTCAATGCTACTTGACCACTACAGTTTAGTCAGAGATTGAGGTGCGTTACGTTAGAGGAAAGCATACTGCATTACTCCCTGGGGGAAATTGTATTTTTAACTCTGTTGTAATTGTACACACAGGCCTGAATGTCCCACACATGCACAAACAGAACCTTGCTCAAGGGCACCTTGGCAGCTACCAGTCCACACTGCATACATACACGTCGCAACGTTCTGATTTCCAAGCCAAAATCCTTATGGACTGAACTACTGCTACCCCAGAAGTAACTACTGTAGCCTCAAGCCTCTGGCCTCAAGGAGAGATTAGGAGCAGGCTGCAGCTCTGGTAAACTCACTTCTTTCTAACTCCACAAACACTAGCTTTTTCTTTTTTTCATTTTCAGTTTGGAGCCTTTAGCCCCTAACAACACTGACCAAAGTGACATCATTTGGGTCACAAGAGACCCTTTGGAGCCAGAAAAGGCTTTATGCATTTTTTTTTCCATATAGGCAGCAATACTCCCTGAAACCTATAAAACTTTGACATGTAAAACCTGTTTACTTCCTTTTTAGTCAAACTCCAGAACATCAGATATCATAAATGATGATGGTAATGGTGATACTGAACTACACTGATGAAAAAAAATTACACAGTGAAAAACAAACAAAAAACTGTAATCTAGGGAGACAAGTGATTATTTCTGTGTGCCAGCTGGATGAGCTAATGGAGGCATGTGTGAGGCTGTTTCACTGATGTGAAAGTGTGTTGTTGAGCCAGAATAATATAGTGATCTACTGTGTGTGTATTTGAGTAGTGTATGGGTTTGCCGTGTTGGTATTGATTGTTACAGATCATTAGCGATCATAATAAAAACAGGTAGCATGCAGGTAATACGCGCACACACACAAAGGGGAACACGTACATTCCTGCACTGAACACACACAAAAAAACAAGACTAGATTTACACTTTTACAAATAATAAATTGTCATGTTATTTGGCATTTTGTCAAAAAGACTTTCTTATCTAAAATATAACATCTTGCCCTGTCTTTTGCTTTGAAATTGATGGTTAGCTCATGTGACATTTAGTCAGATAAAGCCTTTCTACACAGCTCAGGTTTGTGGATTGTGAAATTGATCCTGCAATCCCTCACCTGTCCACTAGGTGCCACCCTTGAGTTTCCAGTCACCTGACCCTGCTCCTCTCTTCACAGCTGTCCCTCATTGTCTCATTTAGCCCTGATATATGACTATCTTCACAACCGTCTTATCTTGTTTGCCAGGTTTTCCATGTTGCTTCTCCTCCATGGGTGTCCAGCCATTTCTTCCAGTAAGTAGCCACTTCCTGATAATATGTCAACCTGCCTGTTGGCTGCTGGCTGTGTTTTGCTAGCTTCCAGACTGTGGCCTGCTCTCTTCTCCAGCCTTGAGGGATTTGTTTGTTTGAACTGCCTTCAAGTTACCAAACTGTAAGCCTGTTCATCTAACCATTGAGTAAAGCGCCTGTACTTTAATTCAACTTTCTCTGCCTGTGTGAGTCAGCGTTTGGGTCCTCTTTGTTGTTTTTCAAGTCAGGCATTATGAAAAAAGAGAAAAAGAGGCTTTATAGGTGAAAAAAGTTTTGTAAGTAAAGAGCCCGAATGTATAATATGTCCATTTTATAAAATAAAACAATACTAAAAGACTAATATCTGGATGAGGTTATGTTTTTAACTCTTACTCATTTTACATTTAGTCACATTTGTGGACTTTATTCCTCAAAGGAATCCTGCTTTTTCCTGAAAGTTATAACAACGAGCTAGCAATAACAAGCAGGAAACACATTTTCTTTGTGTTTGAACAACAAATCACTCTAAACAAGGCAGTAAAAGAGCTTCCTTCCTCACACAGATCTTGAGTTTCCCTGAAAGTTATTGTGACTAGCTAGCAGAAAATGCAGCATTACCTTGGCTAAATTATGGATTTCTGAGTTTGAACATTGTTGAAAACATTTGGGATAATGTAAGTGCCCCCTGTAACAGTTTTCATGAGACCAGTTTCATTTTAACTTTGAGTGCAATCTCTGACCTACTGCAGACCGTGACATTTAGTTTCAGTTCCAAGAGTAGAAAAAGTGTATGTTGGGAATTTAATCTTGCCCTTGGACCCATGGCTTATCACAATGTGTCCCGAATTGTATAAATGCTTCCAAACTTCTGCAGTGAGCAGCACAAACTGTTACAGTACATGTCCATCAAAAAACTTTAAAGCTTGTTTCTGCAGGGTTTTGTGCAAAAAGCAAACCTTTGACTGCAGTGCTTTACCACCGCAGTTTAGCATGACATCGATAACAGCCAATGTATCACAATTGCCGCAGAGGAATTGCTTTTCAAGAGGCATCAACTCTGAAGTAAAGGGAACAAAGGCTGTCGTTTCTGAGCCACTGAACAGTGTTTTCCACAGAAACGGTGTGTTGACTCCATTTTGGATCTCAGGGGAGCCAGTTGCACCTCTGTGACTGCTGCGGGGTGATAAACTGAGCTCCAGATGAGCTCTCGGGACCTCTGAGGCTATGAAAAGGGAAATCCACCCCAAAGCAGAACTGCGCTGATATTTCCTTTCTTTAACCTTGATTCAACCAGTCCCACTGAGATTAGTACTCTCTCTTGCAAGAAAGACCTGGATAAAAGTTTTATGGCTGCATTAAAAGCCAATAGCTTTTCAGAGTGTCACACAGGAGTAGCAAATGTAAGGGGATTACTGTGTATAAAAACAAAATGCAGTCAAAATAAACAAAAATTAATATCTTTTTTTCACTGGGTTCATAAGAACAAAACATAGTCTTGAAAGAGAAACCCATTAAAGTATAACAACTGAAGACGCCATGCAAAGAAAACTAACTACACAGCTTTTTAAAATAAATTGTGAAAAGTAATTGAAAATTTTATTTTGGGGTGGATCTTCTCCTCTGTACTGTCCAGCACGCTGTGTGCTGAGGCTGTTTGGTTTGTAGGGGTGAAGTTGGGTTTTCAACTAGACCTCCAGGGAACTTGGTGTAGGATCAGAGCAGCTCAGGGGAACTGCCAACTAAACAATGCTGACACAGGCAAGAGAGCTTTATCATGGGGTGAGGTGTGGAGCTACGGGCTATAGTGTCATGGCAGTGGTATAGTATTTACTGCATTTGCCAGAACCACACATTAATACAAAGTGTAGCTCCCGGATGTAGTTTTATTTCTCCTTAAACTAAGACTTTTATTAACAACTAATGGTGTAGTTGTTGGGGAGAAACCCCACAAAAAACAGACTAAATTCTCAAGAAATTTTAATAGTTACGTTTTTGCTCAAATGTGATGATAGCACCTTTGTATTCAGATATGATAACATTAGCTTTTTCGCTGCTAACTGGTGACATATTTTCTAGCTTGCATTACGACCTTACAACCTTCTTCAAATGTCAGGGCTTCAGGCGTATGTTATATTTTACACTATATGCAAAAAACAGTCTGAATTCTTAAGAAATTGCTGTTTTTAATTCTTTGTTTAAATGAGATTGCAAACCAATTATACTGGGATAGGCTAAATTGGTTTATCAGCTTGCTAACTGCTTTTGTATTTCCTAGCTAACATTACCACATTACCACCGTCTGTTAGCATGTGATTAGCAGGTAGCTGAAGTAGCTTATAAATTCGCTTGTAAACAAATTTAAAAGCTGTGTTAATGTTAGTGGCTCTTGTGAAGCTATGTTGACATAAAAAGTACAAGCTTTTGCTGTCAACAGTTTTTTTTGGTCTCAGTTGGAGACAAACCTAGCATGAGACCATTTAAATTTATTTGTAACAGTAAATTTTCAAAAAGTCATAACACGAGTTTGCCTGATTGTTTAATATTAATGAATTTTCACACAGCCACTTCTCCAGTGGAGGTCTCAGCTTGGAGATTTATGACCAACCTGCAAGACTTTGTGTCAACCGCTGAGCAGCCTGATGGAAGAACACAGGTAGGCTGAAATTGGATTATTTTTCTTTACTGCTCTTATCACTGTTGGAGCAACAAAAGTGCACCAACATGCTGGATTTGTCTCTGGAAAAAGCTGCCATGTTTTTTTTTTTCTAATCCTTTGAACTCTGATGGCCTTTGTCTTTTCCCTGCTGTCCCTTTGTTTTTCTCAGCGCTTGTAACTGTTGGCTCATGCATTAATTTTCTAATTTCTCCTCTTAATGTCACCATTCTCTCCCATTTTTCCTTCCTGCTAGCTGCCGCCCGTCTCTTATTTCTCCATCTATTCTCTGTCCCATTATTTGATTTATTTCGTTCTGTTTCTGCTGTGGGAGACAGATGGCCAGATTGTCATGGCTGGACAACTAATTTCCTCTGATATTTACCATTCTAGCACACACAGGCACTTCTCATCGATGAAAGCCAGATACTGTGAAATGGTCCATGAATTTGGCTTGAGAGTGTGTGTGTGCGCGCGCACGTGTGCCTGGCTGCACACATGCATGCCTGTCTGCCTGTGTTTTTGACAGCTCATATTATTGGCTGTGAATGAATGTAATTCGGGGACAATTTGTGCAGCTGTGTGCGCGAATTTGTATTTGTGTCAAGGTGTGACTCTTTGACAGGTGTGAGGTTGCGTGTGTGTGCGGACAGCGTGTGTTTCTTTGACAGGCTGGATTTGCATTGCAGTATGTGCAGCTTGAAGTTTGGGCCTGGTTTCTGTGTGTCTGACAGGTACTACTGTGTTGGCTGTGAATAAAAGTTTGAAAATGGTTTGTGTGTGTGTGTGTTAGCAGGACGAGAGAAAACATTCGCAGCTAAAAATATTCTCATTAAAGCTGAGGTCAGCGGAGGTTACACTTTGTGTGTCTTTGGCTGAAATTTTTATTTACTAGAACTGAAGATCCTTTAAAGTGGCAGAAAACTCAAACTTACAAAATCGGGTGTTTGTGTTGGTTGTGTTGCCATCAGCTCCTGAGGGCTGTTATTAATAACTGTTAATTGCTCCCATGCTGTTTTCTCACATTATCTGTGGTTCAAACATCAGGTTTCAGTTGCAGAATGTTTGATGGCAAACAGGAAAAAGCTTAAAATGTGAAATACTACTATACCCTGGGCGCAACCTTTGATGTGTGATTGACATGTCATTAGTCTGATTAGTTTAAGACTATTATACAGGAACCAGTATGGAAGAAACACATAGATTTGGGTTTTCAAAATAAAGTCCAGGCATCGTATTCCAAGTAAAGTGAGTATTTCCAAAATGATAACAAATTGGCTGTGAAATTTGTTACAACACATTTTATCATTGCTGCTTTAGTTTTGGGCTGAATGAATATGTCCTCCTCTCCATGCTCAAACACACAAGAGTGTAGATAAATTGGTGGTTTGATATTCTGTGTAATGAATAATTTGGGCAACATGTTTACTTCTCAGAAGTTGGTGTGAACCCAAAACAGGCCTAAAGAAGCAACACTATTATAACAAAACTGGGTTTGAAGAAGGATTGAGTACTCAAGTCGGTACTTTTAAGGGTACCAACTGAATTTAGATGGTACTACAGAGTAAAAATTCACGTTAAATTGGTCTGTGCCAAATTTTGAGACCTGGGAGTGCGTCTGGGTGAGAGTATCTCAGAGAGAGTGGTGTTAAAGCGAGCAGCAGCAGCTTGTTAAAGCCTGAGTGAGTCAGGGCAACACTGTGGTTACACTTCAAAACTCAACACTTCAATATTTCTAATGTGAAATTCAAAGCTGGTGAGGGCAACATGTCTAACGTGTTGATTCCACCAAGCACGGCATGTCGCCACGGTTGTGATCTGTCCTACGCACAGCTGCAAGACCCACCAGCAGCGTTTCAGAAGCATTTCTGCAGCAAAGTGTTTTGTCTGCTTTACTATATTTACTATATTGCTTCTACCATGGATAAGCAGGCTGTGTGGTTAAAATGTTTGTTTTCTGGTTGTCTTTATGATCATGATCCAGCACAGGGTCTTTTATTCTGAAAATTAACCAGCTTCTTCCTGCCTTTTCTGTGTCTGACTTCCTCCCCGTTAGATCTGCTCTGCGCTAACTGATGTGGCATCCAACAAGAATAGACTCGGCGCATATTTGAAGCGGAGCAGAGTGGAGAGTTGACATGCTAAGGTGCTGCTGATGGAATCACAAGCATTGTGTAGAATGGTTGTGATCCGCTCCAGCTGACATAATGCAGCCTTAATGTGATGCAGCCACACATGGTGGAATTTAGCCATAACAAAGACAAAATACAGTTCATCTAAAAGCTAAAAAGTGCATCATTTCCAACGCCAGAAAGCAAGGTCCCCCACAGCAACTGCAGCTAACGCTAGCACGTCTGCAGCCAGGACCTAAACAGTGTAACTTAACCCTCCACAGACAACAAAAGAAAAGTGAGGCACTGACAACTTCATTGACATCTTTAGGGGATTATTTAGCTTGTTGGAATAATTGTTGGTGGAGGTAACTTGGCTTTTTACTATGATAACTGTCTTGGTCGGCTTAGCATTTTTACTAGCATTAGCATTAGCCAGCACTAAAATACCAAAGACCGGTACCGCTGGGTGCCAGTATTGAAATCCAGGCAGTGGTGTCAGTACTGTATTGTAAATGGTTAGCAACACTAGTTAGAAGAAACAAGATTTTAAAGGCAAGAATTTGGGTCAGTCAATATCTGCCAAACTGGGATATGATGATGTCCACAGTGACACCTCACAAAGGACAATGGTCACCTAAAAGGGTCTTTGTCTCAGCAACACATCTGTACATGTTGATATGACACACTACAAAGTATGGAAAGATTTTAGATCAGGATATGATAATGGTCGATGACTGTCGCGATGGATGATGGCATCGTCCATCGGCCTAACCCTCGCAAGAATGGATTTTTCTTTTTCTTTCTGTGGTCCAGACAGGTTGTGGTAGCAGTATTATTGCAGACAATAAGTATGAGACAGAGGTCATGAAAATAAGGGGAAAAGCTCAAATGAAACTTAAATGAGAATTTCTAAATTGTTCAAAATGAACAAGTTCATGCTCATTTCTTCTGCATTCTCCTGCAGCGTCGTCTCCATCAGTTCTGTCTACTTGATGCAAAACAAAGTTAACTAGTCCATCACAAAATGTTGTGAGTGTGATTTGGGTGGAGGATCTTTGCAGCTGCAGGCTCATAGTCTTGGTCCTTTTATTAATAATTTCTTCCGGGCATCATTCATTTAGCAGATATTTCCCAAAAGTGGTTGGATGCTTTAACTTGATTTCATTTTTTTGGGGCTATTGTGAGGTTGCTATGGCTCCGTTGCATCACAGAGCCATACTTTAGGTCCACGCAAAAGAGTCCTGAACACAGAAAACATGAACAAGAAACTATTGGTCTAACTCAAAATTCAGCACTATGAAGTTCTCAGTCTTTTCATGTTTTCAGCAACTGTTTTTGAACATATAATGTAATTGGAAGAAAACTCAGAAAAACTCAGACTTTAAGTTTAAAACTACCAAAGCTTTATGTATAACGGCAATAAGCCCCAAGAGGCTGTGGTTTACAGCGACTTAGAACAGCTACGGCATGTTGTTAAACACGACATGGACCACATAGCCTGTTTAACAGTCCCAGCTTCTTTCTTGACTTTTCCAACTCATTCATTTCTCTGTGTCATTAATTTTAGCACATCTCCTTTCTTTATTTAACTCCTCTATCCAATCCATCTCTTTCAGCCACTTCTGAGTCTAATCATTTTCACAAATAGCAGATATTAACGGAGGTGGCAGCCCTACTCAAAGAAATGAATATTACTGATGGACCATGTATTAAAACTGTGTCATTCTATTCATTTCCTGTTCTTCCCGCAGTAATAAGATTACTGTGTAGACTTTTGTAGGCTCTGCCTCTGCATGTTCATGACACGTCAAAAGCAAAGCATCTTTTTATTTGAACAATTTTGTGTTAATAAATCCTATGTCAAATAAATCATGCAGCTCTGCGCCAGCATATAAGAAATAATTAAGAATTTATTACAGTAAAAATTCAAATGAGTTTTTGACCCTGATGTAATGGGGAGGTTAATTTCAGTCTCCCCACGCTCCTCAGTGTTCGTAAATCCTTTGAACTCAGCATGTTTAAGAATGTGTAACAGCATGTAGTTTCATCAATAAATCAGTAGAAAGAGCCTCCTCATGTAGAAATGGTTTTTCAGAAGACGCATCTAATGAAAAGTGTTAATATTGTTAGACATTATGCTCTCTATTCATTTTCTGCTTTGTGTAAAATGAAACATGTAGATTTATTGCAGAAAAAACTGTTGCTGCTGTTTTTTTTCCTCCCACTGACAATCCTGTCAGCAAATGTCACATGTCTGTCCTTGTGAGGTCACTAGCCCCGAGGGGACAAGACATCAGCGGGTCAGATCTATCGGAAGCTTCAGGATTTTCTTGTCCTCATTCTGTGCCCTGTCTCTAGGTCTCTGCGGGATGCAAAGGTTTGTGACCTCTTCATATGGCCTCATACACCACTGAGCCGCTACTGCTGAGTGTTCAATCACCCAAAAAGAGACATGATCGCTCAACACGCACGCTAGAATCAGTCGGAACATGTGCACCTTCTTCAAATAACTGACATCACCCTTGAAATTGTAAAAACAAAACAAAATAAAGGCCCCAGTATGGTTCTTTCACAGTTCCTTTTTATTGGTAGTTTGGAGCTTCTGATCCTCTTTATAAAACACCAGAAGTGTCTCAGGGTCCACTAAAGCTTTCTTTCTTTTAACATTGTTGTCCTTGACTGCCTCACTTTATTCCTGAGTACTTTATATTTTTGGTGTAGTCAGAATGTGACAGTGAAGGAGGTGAAAGGTGTAATCTGATTGTCATTTCTTTAAATCTCTTCAGTGAGTTCTTTTTATTTTAAATACTATAATCATGTGATTGCATGTCTGGGTTCGACTTCTGATTCACAAGTTTTGAAAAATCTAAAACTTTTTATGTCTCCATGCCAGCGACAGCCGTGGCCTCGGGCGTTATGTTTTCAGGTCATCCCATTCTCGGGAACACGGTATCTCAAGAACGCTTTGAGGGACTTTCTTCAAACTTGATACAAATGACCGCTTGGACTCAAGGATGAATTTATGACACTGCGGAAGTCAAAGGTCACTAAAATTCTTTCCCATAATTAAAAATTTCATATGACAAAATAACAAATGTCTATTAGGATAAAACGATGAAGTGATGACATTTACATCCAGAAGGTCAACTTCACTGTGACATATTGTTCAGCTCTTGATAAGTCCTCTGTCCTCCTCTGTAAAAATAGTCTCTAAGTGAAGACAACATGTTTCTCACTGAAAATTAAACACTGGAATCACGCATGTACAGTTATCACTTCCATTTTCCCCAAAAATACAATTTAGTCATGAAGAAAGTTTCATATTGAATCACTTCAAACTCTTCACTACATACATTATAAGACATGGATCTGGACAGACATGGATGTAAACTCACTAACTTGGCTGGTTGCTGGAGACATACAGCTGCGAGGCAGTAATTCTATTTTTTGCCGACTGTTTTATACAACCAATGACGGCTGACTTCTCACTCTTATTAACCAGCCACTAGGGGCCGCTAGAGATCAACAACTGCTTCAGCCTGAAATCTTGTTTCAGCTGGAGACACAACATGGGTGGGCGTGATGTTAATGTTGGCAGAACTTTACAAATCTTTGGTTGCTGCATCTAGCAGTTGTGATAGCATTGCAGTAGGTGCTTCACCATCTGTTGCCTGGTGGGATCTGCACCTCTTGTAGTTTTCAGACTGTGTCAGTGTTGTTTGTCCTTATTTGAACTAAACTGTTAGTAAAATGATAGTGTTGATGCTTCCTAAAGTGGTTATTTACTGCATAGTTCAGATTCAAAATTCTGCTTTGGTTGAAGTCTAAATAAAGTTGACACTAGATGCCTTTATTAACAGAATATGTAATTGACAAATTACAAAATGACAAAGTTGGCGAGGCAGTACTTTTGCATCGGTTCCATCCCCATTGGTGGTTTCAGCAGCCAAATTGCAACGGATCCTGCCAAGTTTGCTACATTTGGGAGAACTTCTCTCTATGTAAAGTGAGTGACCATGATGAGAGCCTGTGATACTGAGCAGTGAGTGTTTGTCTATATGATTGAGACAATGTGCTATTAAATGTTGTTTACCTTGATGACATGTTGCATATTCAAAGACCCCTTGACTATTAAATATCTGTTAGTTGCTACTCTTCACCTAATGGGTCACTGTCTGCCAAGATTTTAATGAAACAGGAGTTGATTAAATATTAAGATTAAGGTATCAGCACTGCTGTATGTTACCTCACTGTGATGTTTAAGTGTCACTGAGCAAAATGATGTGCAGGGTTTCTTTTCAGATTCACCTGCTGGAGCTGTGCTTAACTTCGACAAATCTGAGTTTAAGATGGATACACACTGGGATGGACTTTGTGATGTCGCAAATGCAATCAGTTCATCAGTTGACTGGCTGTTAACTAATATGATGTGAAGGTTTGAATCCTCTTGTGCACATACACTAAAAATCAACTTCTCAGTGAAGTAGGAAGCCAACAGTTAAACTTTATAATGTTCAGTATTTGCATGTTTGAAGAGCCTGAATTTTTCACAGAGGGCACAGATGTGATTGTAAGAACTGTTTGTGGGAAACATCAGACACAAATTATTCATAAATATTATTCAAAGCAGAGTTATTTTGTCTTGAAACCTTTCTGGAGGGGATCTTTAAATAAAAACCTATATCTCTAGGCAGCACATTTACATTTTCTGGTTATTGGCATTTATAGACACAGACACTGCTTTAAAGGTTATATATGAGTTTCTGAACATTAATATAGAAGCAAGCAACTACTTGGTGTAAAAATGTGGTTGAGTAAAGGCATCTCGAGTAGAAAATGAAGTTGAGAAGTTGGCTTTGAGGAGAGCAATAACAGGGCTATTTCTGATTAATCAAAGAGGGTCTTAGTCCTTAACTAAAGGGTCTGTCTCTGGAAGGATCATTGCTATAATGTTGTAGGACACATAACAACAATATGAGTCTGTCAGTGAATGTTGGTCACATCTCACTGGATTGGTTAAGGGTTTCTCTTGACCAAACAAGAGGTGGTGACTTCTGGAATAGTGATTTTGGTAATCTTAATGTTATATCATGCATGCAGCTGTCATAACTTTAGATACACACTGTCACTGTCACACATGAAAAAGCCAGCTGGAGACGGACTTCTCGGCTGACTGAAGGAGTTAGCATTAGCATTAGCTTACATCAGCAGCTACACTTATGAAATCTGCTTGTGAGTCATTATTTTAGCCAGCAAAATCCACCATCGTCAGCTAGAAATGGGAGGCTGCTTTTGTTTGTCTGTAAGGATCCGAAGACCTTGTGTTTCAATAAATTACTCTCAATTTCTATGTTAAATGAAAAATGCATAAATGCAGTGTGAGAATGGAAAGTTTGTCAGGCTTAGCAATGGTAACTAAGGAGGGTGGAGCTTAGCGAAGGGTCAATTAGTTGCAGTCCACAGTCTCACCACTAGATGTTGCTAAATCCTACACACTAATCCTTTAATGGAGCCCACAGTCAAGACGAAGCTTACCTTTTTCCAGTAGCAAACACAGCACTGAACCATGGTCATAACACAGCACTACAGGGATGAGAAAGAGGCAATAGATCAGCTCTATATGACAACTTGATTGTGTGTGTCTGTGAGAAGAGAAGAATTGGAAAACTGGACATTTAATTGAAATAAATGTTCGCTCTTGACAGGTGAGATGGTCACTGTGTGTCTGTGTATCAGATATAATGTACGTGGGTGAGAGTCTTTGGTCCTTTGGAACAGTCAGGCATTTAGCATGTCCACTGGCCTCTCTGGTCATGGAGTTTCACACACCCACATGGTGATCTGTGGCCCTCAGCACATAAGGTGGTTGGAGCAGAGAGTCATCAGTCATGGCTGCTGATCACAGCTCTTTATGAAGACGGAAACCAGTCGATTTATCATATTTACAGAGCACATTTCTTCATTTTTTTTTTTTCAATTTCTGAAAGAAGGTAGTGCAAGGGGCATTTCTTTCACACTTTCTTTATATATCTATATTTATAGATGTAAAGTTTTAGCTCAGTAGTAATGTTTTTCACTGGTTCTTCAGTTTCAACAGCTGGCCAGTGTTCACTCAACATCTGTTTTCAGCTGCCATCAAGTAAAGACACATACTCAGTGGACATATGGCTGCATTTTTATTGCTGGAGGTAAGCTTACCGCAACACTTTGATTCAAGGTTTCTGTTCCAAATATGCAAATTACATATTTTGAGGGGAAAAAGTAAACCATTGCCAAGCTCACCATGCTGTGTCAGAAAATTGTAAAAGATCCAGTCTCACTTCAGTCATTTTACTCAGTGAATATGTAAGTTGTGTACATTATGAAGTCTAGCATTAATTGACCCTCTTACGTCCAGCAACTGGCCAACTGCAGATTAGCAACCGTAACTAGGTACAGCAGGTCTGTCGAGTTTTGTGTTTGTCTACATGTTGAATCAGTGTGCATGGAGGTCTAAGAAGAGTGACAGTCGGTGTCTCGTGAGTCTGGAGGGTCTTTTTGAAGTCTTAAAAAAAAAAAAGAAAGAAAACCTTTGAGGAATGGATTCAACTTTGCCTTCCTCTGCACTAAAGTAAGCTGCAAACATAGCATGTCCAGCTAACTAGCTTCCTACCTGCAGTTACGTTGCAACTCATCTCATAGCTCATTCTCAAGAGGTGAAGTTCCTTCCCTTCTGGTTGACCACCATGTGACTTTACTACAGAAAAATGAAAGGTAAAATAATGCTACAAGTAACAGCATTATTGGTGTTGACGTATATTGTGCGAGAGAGATGTAGTTCATTGCATGGTTCGTCCTACAACAAACCTACAACTTTTTATATATTTATGATTCACTTTAATTCCCCATTGAAATTTTCCCCCTGTGCATTTTTGTCTGCTTCTATACATTTAATTCTATACATATAATGCACACTGACTGATAAAGGGACAAAAAAATGAATCCTCGACTGGAGGCATCTCAGTCGATTTCAGGGGTTCTGACTAATGATTTGAATATTCGATTGTCAGGGGGCAACCCTATTAATAACACATGTCTCTGTGGTGGTGTTATAAACTGTTATAAACACATTTATTGTTGCTTTACACAGACTTAAAAAAGTGCATCAGCATTAGCTTACATTAGCTAGCTACACTCATGAAATTTGCTAGAGAGCAAAACAAAATCTTCAAAAACGTTTCAATGTTAAATCTGCCATCACTATCACCATAAACTGCATATGTAACTAAGGAGGGCGGGGCTTAGAGACGGGTCAGTTAACAGCGTATTTTATCTTTGGACACTCTGCATAATTTTACATTACTGTGGGTGTCCCTGGTGGGGTTATGAGACGGGGAGACACTTGGAGGATTATCGTCAGGATTCTTTCCAGAGGAGGATGGCACTACACACACACACATACATGGACACAGATACGCACACACTCACAGACATGTCTTCCCTGTGGCCTGTTGTGTGTGAATTGATGTTCCGTAGAAGATAAAATGAGCTCCTCGGGGTAGAAACAGCTTCACTTAATTTCTCTCTGTCCCCCCATGTGATGTGAGAGAAAGTGTGTGTGTGTGTGTGTGTGTGTGTGTGTGTGTGTGTGTGTGTGTGTGTGTGTAAAAGTGTGCGTCAGTGTTGGAGCTATATGGCCGAGATCCATCAGCTGGAAACCAGCTCAGTGTTTCTCCCTTTTCTCTCTTTTTTTCTGTCCAATCCACCCCATCTTCCCTCTCTTTATTTCCTTGTTCTGTTTTCTTTCATTACACCCTCCCTCCCACTTCATCATCTTGTCATTCGCTCTCCCTCCAACTTATTCCTCATCCTTCTCTCCTCTTTTTCAAATCACTCACCTCGCCTTCACTCCGCGCAGGTCCTCACTTCCTCTCCTGTCATCCTGCTTTACTCCAGTTATCTTTTTTAATCCTCCTATCTGTTCCCTGTTCACCCCCTCTCATCCTTTTCTCATCTTGGCCCACCAAATCTTCTCTGCTTCTCAACCATCGTGTGGCTGTTTTCTTCTTCTTCACATTCTGATAATCTTCCCCTCAGCCTGACCATCCTCTTCTTCAACCTCTCCATCTGTCTCTTTCTCTCCATTCTTTTCCACCTCAGCCTATATCTCTTGTCCCTTTCCCTCCTTGTCTCATCTTTACTGTTATTATCCTCCCCAGGGGATCATGCAATCACTTGTGTGCGTGTGTGATCAACGGGCCTGAAGCTTTTCCCCATCTAATCTTAAATACTCCTGGACCTATCAGCCAACTTTTTAATGAATGTTCATGAACATATGCTGAAGAATCGCTATGATTCAGAATTTTTGAAAGACATTCATGTCTCCATGCTGGCTGTATGTTTTCAGGTTATCCCTCTCTTGTGAATATGATATTTCAGGAACACCTTAAAGGAATTTCTTCAAACACTGGAGCAAATGTTCGCATGGACTCAAGGATGAACTGATTAGATTTTAGCATTCAAAGGTCACTGTGACCTTCTGTGATCTGGCAGTTGTGGTGACACTGCAGTAGGTGCTTCATCACCTGTTGGTGGGTGACCTTTTTTGTAGTTTGATCAGGTGATAATCTGCAGCATTGTCTTACGTATATCTGTGAACATCTTGTATCTTTGTAGGTTGTATATTCTGTCTTTATGCCCCTCATTCTCAACCTTTTTCTTCCACCTCTTGACTGCACTTTGCTGCCAGCAGCCAGTAAAGTGTTTTCTCACCATTAGGAACCAGCTCTCACTCTCTTTCCCTCCCTTGCTCACGTTTCCTCGTTTCACCTACATTTACCCTCAATCCATTCCATCATTCTATCACATTTCTCCATCCATCTTCCTTTTCAGCCTCCACTCCACCTGCTGCTAGGGTGCATCTTATACAATATAATATGGCTGAGCTACATCCCATTTACACTTCACATTAAAGCTACACTATAGGCTGGATTTATACTTCAAATATAGCTCATTTTATCAGCCTTAACCACATAGGAGCTAATCTAAACCTCTAATCTACCATAACTGAAACACAGATTCTAAATGGCTTAAGAAATCATGACTTTGGTGTCAGGTATATACAAATATACTTGTACCACAGGAGGAAATGTATTAAAAGCCACTGATGTACACTGTGGCTGTATTTATCAGCTTCTGTGTAAATATCCAGAACTGGCCAAAAATTCTCAGTTTCATTTCTCAATTCTTGTGAGTGTCTCACATCTTTCATTAATTTCATTCTAACATAATTTAGTACAATCAGTGGGTGAAAATCTAAAGATTTATGTACTGGACTAAGCCCCAGATGTTGCCATTCAGTTAGAAGCATGTGGGACAAGAGTTTTTTGACACTAAGCTTATAAAAAGATAACATTTTGACCAAATTTGATTAGTTTTTGTGACCAATCTTGTGCAGGATGTACAAGAGAAGCAGATGCTGTCCCAGCAAGAATTTAAGGTCCTTAAAGCTAGGGGTTTTTGAAAAAAAAAATAAAAAAATGCACCTTTGCAAAAGTCAGGGCTGTAGCCAGCTAGGCAAAATTGAAACGGAGGTCCAGCTGCAGCAGCGGGGGCTTTGTTGAGAAACTTGCAATGTCCTGCAGCTGCTTCCATCTTTCCCTAAACATTTAATCTGTCTGAGCTGACTCTTTGCCATTAAAGATCTTTGAGCAGGAAAGGGATTTTTCTTTGGTTAAAGTCACAGATCCTTCTGTGAAACTGTAAACTGTATTATTAAAGTCGGTTACTAGCAAACATCTACACAAACAAAGAATCTCACTACAGAGATTGTTTTAATTCAGAAAAACTGCCTGGAAGAAAATAGCCTGACTGTAGCAACAGTAATGATTTTGGTCTGTTACCAGTAGCTCTCACAGTAACCAAGTTTTGATCACTTTTGCATAGTCGTAATTTTCCCTTCCATGTAAAACATGAAGTCATTGAGAAACAAGCTGCTTTCATGCAGATGCAGTTTATCTTGATTTGTTGTTTGCGAGATTATGATGTTCGACAGAGATGTTGGTATTGTAATCTGATCTATTTCCTAAAACAACATGATATTACAGAAAATTTCTCCCACCTGTAGGGTACATAAGTCAACAAGGGGTGTAAATGAACAATTCAATGGTCTCCATGAAGATGTGACCACAGCCTACAGTTCCTGCATTTTTTGGAACTGTAGGCTGTGGTCACATCTTCATGGAGACCACATAGTTTGTCAATGCAGAATGACACATAAATGTCTTCTGATCTGATGCCACATGCGGCGGGGCACCGTCTGCGTCTCAGCCTGCATCTTGGCCTGTGTCTCTCTTTGGCAACAGTCCATGTAAAACTGAAACAAACTCACAGATTGCACCTGTAGATTGTCCCACTGGTTCAATGGCTCAGCTAATTAATCCAAAGACAAAGAAAAACAACACACTGCTGCCACAAGTGTGTAACCCTCTTTTCTTGGTCAGCATTTTAGAGTCTTTCTGGTTTTGGGTAATAAGTGGGCTACAAATTATCTCTGTATACTTTTATTCTTCTGTTAATCCTCCAAAACTGCCAGACAGTACAGTGAATCCAGCTTCACTCTGTTGGGTTCACAGCAGGGTAAACACTCTATTGTTACACTCCTAAACAACAGCAAAGAGGAACTAATTAGCTCTTAGTCAAGCAGTGCATGAAAAAGGAACTTAAATACTACAAATGTAAATGCATAATTAAAATAATAGTTAAAGTGCTGTAAATGATGATAACGTATTTATTATATTTACCACTGTAACAGTAAACTTAAGTCTGCAATGTTGTAGAATGTTCTTCCTGGAATATAATGTACACACACTGCACAGCTGAATAAGAACACATAATTAGCACAGTGAGGTGATAGAAATAACCAAAAAATGTAACCATGTAACCATGCTTACACTAAAAAAAGCAATAATTTGTGAAATTTAGAAAGTGAGGAACATTGGATAAGAGTAGAACAAGTCTCTTTAAGAACTCTAATGGCATTTTTAAGTACTTGTATCTGTACTCCACATCGACAAGCACATAAATGTAAGAACTTGTACTTGGTCTGAAAAAAGTGGTTCAGTGCATCCCTACTAGATCATTCACTGAGATTAGTTGGTTATAAGTATAATTTGTGTATAGAAGATGGTGCCGTTTCCTCCATTTATAATGTTCACATTTTGTATTTAATACTGAAAAGCACAACTGTGAGGAAAACATTAGGTTACAGACATTATGTCATGATCATTTTGATCGATGAAATGATCTATGAAAATGAATGCACTATAATTCGTAATATCCCACAAGATCGTGAGCCAGGAGACGGTGGTCATGTGACCCGCTGGCTCCCTTCTGTAAGTGTATTTCCCATTCAGTAACTCAATTGACATTTCAGAAAATCATTTTTATAAAGAGTTGGGACCAAATCAACCAACTATGAGGTGAACCATGACCATAAAACCATTGGATTCAGCTGAAAAAGAGAAGGAAAATTGTGAAAACACAAAGGTACAAGACTGAATTCATAGTTATTTTTGAAAAGGAAAAGACTGCACATCCCACAATCCATAGCGAATGATACCACTTTTTCCTAAATGTCACTTTTGTCATTATAATAGTGTTTATACTGATAATGTAAGTGTTAAATATGTTTTCAACTGGATTCTGAAGAAGGATTTTGAGTTTCTTAGTAAACAAAGGCCCTGATGTGGATTATTTTAGGTCCTGAAAGTTGAGAAATTTCCATTTGACAGCCATTTCACACCATTTAAATGCAATTTTTGGCAAAGGGTAAAGGTTCTTTCCACATAATGGAAACATCATGAGTATGATTCCAGCCAGGCATCCTGTCTCTTGCCTGTCGTTCTTCTTGTCATGTCTATCTCTGTACTTTCAGCTCTAGCCACTGAAAATAGCAGGAAAAAATCTAAAACACATAGCCAGTTTTGTGCAGCTTTAAAATATGTAAATCCATTACGTATGGTGAAATTGCTATTAACATCCTTTAAATAGGAAAGATTCTCTCACTCATTTGTATCAGAGCTTGGAGTCTTTTCCTTTGGTTTATTGTATATCTGACTGAAGCATAACCTTCAACCCTCAGTGCATCATAGGTGCCTTTCTACCTGCATGGCTTTTGGCTCCATCCAGTTACAATCCAATCATCCAGGGTGCAGGTTAATGTGTGGCGTAAAAGAGGTCTATTATCGCTGTACTCATCACTGTCTCCTCTTGTCTTCTCATCTCCCACAACCCCCATCTCTCTTCTCATCTTACCTCGTGTCAAGCACCTGCTTCAGGGCCAAGTGATAAAAAATCCAGCAGAATACGATAAAGCACCTGAGATGGAGCCAGCTGGGGCTGATCAGCTGACTTTGATCTGAAGGAGAGTTGAGGTGAGATCTGCTTCATATTGTAGGTCTGTAACCTATACAACATGAAATATGTTGTGCATTTGTACAATCATCTCCTTTTAGGTTGATATGGTGAACTTGTTAGCAAACATGCAGCGGTTTTGGAGCGACATTCATTCATTTAGAGCCCTTTGTTTGGCACTGAGCAGTGTTTTCTTTAGACCTTTTTCACTGGAAACTGCTGCCTGCTGCAGCTGAAAGAGGGTGGTGAGAGTGAACTCTAGTTATTCTACTCTAGTTAATGAAAACTCAACCAAAAAAAACAAAATTGTTGTGAAAAAACAGTTTTATTTCACTGAAAGAAAAATAAAAATGAACTGAAAGAATATATAGACATACATGAAATATCTTTAGTTTGGTCAAATTTGTCAACACAACAGTTCTGGGGTATTGGTGCATGTGTTTGAGTCTGAGATGTCTACATGTGATTTCATTGTAATATGTAAAGACAAATACTCCCATACTATAATAATAATAAAAAAGACAACTAACACTGAAAGTAATTAAAAAAAAAAAAACTGAACTGAAAATAAAAATGAAAAAACAAAATAAAAAAGTAATGAAATATACAAAACTATAACTCAAAATAACTCCATAGAGCTGCAGATTCAGGTGATAAGTTTTTGAAAAGTCAACACTGTGAGGAACACATCTCACATTGTCATTTGATCCATTTCTATTAGAAAAATTCATTAATCCCCTCTTTATCGTGGGCCAGAAAGCTACATGATGAGATGTCAGATCTGTGCTCTTCAAATGAATTGTCATTATTCATTCATGTATATCTTTTGAATTGATGTCTGTCACCTTCATTTGCTGGATTTTAACTCTAATTTAAACTCCTGTTAACAATTTTGGTAATTGTTCATATGTACCATTTGATTAAGAAATATTCTATTGTAGTGTTGAACCTTCAAAATTTCTGCGGTGATCACTAAATGAAAAAGTGCTGTCATGCGCTTCCATTAAAGGGATTATTTAACATTTTGGGAAACATGGGTACTTACATTCTTGTTGGAGTGTTCTGTCTGTTTCTGAAATCACTCCCTCGTCACTATTTTTACACTTTGGGGAACTTCTTGGGTCATTTTCTCTGTGCTGTTAATTACATCATTGCTGCCATTCCTCTCTCAGCACAATACTGGATGATGATGGAATATAGTGCCTGATTAGTGACCATCGGTTGTACACTACTTTTCACAAAGCATTGTGTCCACGAAAGGGTATAATAATTCTCATGATACATTCAGACAGCACTACAAAATTGCCGACCCACGATATAGTGGACTGTATAGTGAACGTTACATGTTTGTGCAGTAAATATGAAGCTACAGTTAGTTTAGCTTAGCATAAGGACAAGTAGTGGTGGGAAATGGCTAGTGTGGCGCTGTCCAAAGGTAACGAAATACATCTGCCAGTTCCTCTAAAGGTCAGTTCATGGCATGACTGCATGGACAGAATCACACTAAGTGTGCCGACTCTGTATGAGCCCAAGAAATACAAGAAACAAAGAAGCAGTTTTTCTTGCTGTCGTGGGGAAGCCATCTACATTTCTAGGGCATTTTTATTAATTGCAAGACAAAAGACAGGGCATTGACAGGACAGTAAAGACAAAACAAAACAGTAAATGCCAGTCAGGACAGTTGGCCATGAAGCAAGAAAGCAAATCAGCATTTGTCATCTGGTGTTGTATTGGTTTTGTGGATTTGTGTGTGTGTGTGTGTGTGTGTGTGTGTGTGTGTGTGTGTGTGTGTGTGTGTGTGTGTGTGCGTGTGCGTGTGCGTGCACACAGCAGGTACATAGTGTGGGGGGCCTAAACTGAATGAATAAGGATAAAATGGTATTCATGACTATATTTAAGAATAGGGTGTGTAAAACAAAAAAAGGTTTCCTTTTATGCAGACCCAGTTTAAAAGCATGTCCACCGTCTGTGTGCAAATCTGTAGTGGTACTGTTTGACCAAAGGTTAAAGCTCACTAATTAATACATTATTTATTTCATTTTTTATAATTTGTTTAATCCCTACCTGTGCTTGACTGTTTGTTGTCATCCAGCTCAACTTGCAGCTGGTTGTCTGGCAACTGCTCATTTCTTTTCAGTGGAACTGTAAAGAAACCATTTACCTTTTTTCACTGCCCCATTAGTGGCACAGGTGGAGAACCGGATACTCTGTAAAGTGCACCTGAGCTTTTTGTTTGATTCATAATAACCAAGGTGCTGGACACGGTAATGTCTTGCATACCATGCAGTGCTTTTCAGTGCAGAGGTGAATACTCGCACAATATGCTTTTCATGGCAGCCATACTGGAATAGTAGGGCAAATACAGGTGCAGCAATAATACTAATTAAATCCACAGTTGGCAAGTTCTTGAAGTTGGATGAAAGTATGCAGGGAATAATTTCATCAAAGCCTATGAACTCATAAGAATGACAATAGTGCAAATTGTTCCACTTTTACAGGTGAAAACTACAGAGCGGCGGACGAAAACGTCGGTCTCTATTTACACACTTGAGAATCAGGCAACCTGAGTAAAACACCTGTGTGAGTGGACTGTGGGTGTTGTCTGAACTTGAAGTACATACCGTCCATTGTAGACCTTTTTTTACACAACATTAAAGATTTAAAAGGACAGAATAGATGAGAGGGAGACTCGACCGCAGAGCAAAGGTGAGGGTCAGTTAGCTTTATGCAGAAACAGCTGGTTGAAATGTCCTTTAGAGGACTAGAGTACATTTCAGAGGCTGTGCTTTTTCACTTTACTTGAGTAAACAAGTTGCTTACTCTGTTAGCTTCATGCCAACACATGATGAGAATTTCCATTAATGCGCTAGTTGAATTAACCAAAAGCTGGGGAACATTGCTAACTCCATCTGCTACTCTGGCTTCAACACCTCACCCTGAAGACCTACAGCAGCCTCAAAGGGTCAAAAATCACATTTGTACTGTTTGCAGTTTTTAAGAGACTGTTCACTTTGGCCTAAAATCCTATCTATCATCTTATTTATTACTCTTACAGCACTAGGTTGCCGAGCAGGGAAAATTAAATGTAGCAGTTTTATTTTTCCACTTAAATATGCAGCATAGCAATGATGCTGCTGAGATAAAACTCAGAAAGACTGACTGACGTGATGTGCACTATTTTTGGAAACTTTTCCCCATGGTCTTGTATTAAAAAAGCAAACATATTGCAATAAATCATAATATTGGATTACAGTGCTTAAGAATTGCAATACATTCAATCAGCACCCAAGTCTCATGATAGCGTTGGCTCGGGAGATACGTGTATCATCCCCTAATGGGTGGCATGCTTTGTCTGTAGGCCTGTAAGGTGACAACTTCTCATAATAACTTTTTCCTAAACATTTCATCGGCTGCTTAGTCCTGATGCTGGAAAATGTTAAATGCATCACTTTTTATTTACTATTTATTTATTTATTTGCTGACCATTAGGTACAGCAAAATAGACATGGGTTCTCTGAAAATACTTCTTTTAAATGAAAGTAATCGATTATATTTGTATATTTCTGCGTCATACTGCAGCCTTCCTGCCTGCAAGGTAATCTGAGTTAACGTCATGCTTAATTTGGAGAGTGCTTCTAAAATGATAAGCCTTCTCATATGGGACTGCATAATTAGCCACCTCTTATGCCAAAACACGTGTGCAGGAGGGAGACTCTGGTCGCGTTTGTACCTATTTGAGCATGCACACACACACACACACACACACACACACACACACACACACACACACACACACACACACACACACAGAAGGAGATGTTTCACACACAAACATCACACATCATCTAAATAAAATCACCCTCTTTCATGTGCACAAATGTTTTTCTCCAAGTGGTTAATTAGTAAGTCCTAAAGAGTAGTCTGATCATCTATGAATGTCCCTTTTCTCTCTGCCTTCAGAGTTAGTAGAATCGTTGGATTTAACTCAGCTGTAATTTGGCTCACATCGTCTCAATGCAGAGGAATGGATGGTATTTGACGCGCTTGTGAGTGTGTGCGTTTATTTTAATCTTCAGGACACTGAAAAGTCACAAAGTCAGAAGTTTAAAAGTTTAGGGCAGAATTGGGTTCATGCTGAGATGTTTAGACGTGAAGTTATGGAGTTGGTCCCTATAAGCACTGCAAGACAAGTTTGTGTATTTCTGCGGGTTATGAAAGCTCATTTTTCAGTACAGTGTGCCGCAGTTGGCACAAATTAAATGATGTTGCTCACTTCCATCATCAAAATGTTCACTGTTTAGCTATTGACAAGACAACAACGACGGTGTTAACGGCACCACCCGTCATCTGACAGCTGGTGTTGCTCTGAACATCGTTGTGCCACCGGGACGAGATTTTCCTGGGTTTTTTTCTCCTAAAAAGCAGTGGACTCTTTCAAAGGCAAAGTTTGGAGTGTAAATAATGCCACTTCTTGTCCACCATGACGGTTTAACTCTTGCAGCGGCGCCTCTGAAGCTGCTCTGCATTTAGTCTTAATTTATAGGTTCTTATTTTTCCTGGGAAAATCTCTGGATGTCTGTTCCCTCAAAGGTCAGCACTGTCAAGACAGTTTGTTTACTGTGTGTTTAGTGTAGCCTATGACCTGGCTTTACCCTGTCTCATCATCTTATGTGTGTGACTGTTATTATATGTTCTGGGTTTAAAAAAAATATAATTAAAATAAAAGAAAGCACTTAGGTTTAAAAAAACCCCAAAACAAACCATGTACCGTAATTAATCATCGACTTAATGGCGAGCACGCCAAGTGACCCAAATCAAACACACCCACAATGCTGTGTGACCAACAGGTGCGTGCTTGGTCTGGCTAACAGGCTCACGGTGGATCCTCCAGCAGTGACTTTTACATTTGCTCAGGAAACTCTGTGTATTTGAGGAGTGCAGTGAGGTTGAGTGGACCAGTTTGCATTGAGCAGAGAAGCTCAGCTTGGAGGAGATTGTGCAGGACTGCAGTGCACAGGGGTCACAGAGTGATGCAGGTGAGAACAACAACAAACTCAGTGATGGATGTAACTCTGTCTAGAGGAGAACATAGCTGTGTGTGTGTGTGTGTGTGTGTGTGTGTGCCCTAAAAAAGCTGTGTTTTGCTTTTTTACTGTTAATACTGTTCATCTCTGTGCTGGCTGCCTTAGTAATGCTTCATTCTGCTGTTTAAGTGGTATGTAGCCTAATATTGTTGCACCCTACACAGTGAGTTTTCCTGTTAATTGTTGAGAGGATATAGTTAGATTAGACAAAGTCCCAGAGTTTCTAGTCCTAAAAAAAATCATAACGGACTCTTCACTAAATGTAATAACATTTGAAGAAGAGCTTTGACTTGCCGGTTCTTATGAGTAACCTGGTTGGCTTCATTCACCTGCCAATGGTGAACCAACTCATGAGTGACTCTTTCAGTTCTACATGGTAGCTACACTACCAGTCAAAAGATTGGACATATTTTCTCATTCAGTGTTTTTCATTATTTTATTTTCTATATTGTAGATTAACATCAAAACTATGCTGACTTGTTTTTCAAGAATATAAAAGATTCCTGCACACAGTCTTCTGTACTTGAATCAGATTCAGTAACAAAGTTGTTATAAAATCTTTGTTTGTAAGTGCAGAAGACAGTCTTCCAGAGTCTTTTTGCTTTTTATTGTTGACCCAAGGTCTTTTCCTACTCACCTGTTGGCATACAAGTGTGTAAAAGCTTGTTGCTCTTTAATATTTTAGATTCTTCAAAGTAGGCACGTTTTGCTTTGATGACAGCTTTACACACTGCTGGTATAATCTGAACCATTTCTTATAAAAATAGAGAAGACAGTGAATGAGAGGTGTCCAGACTTTTGGTTGGTACTGTATACAGTTCAGAGAATATTATAGATTCAAGATAGTTGAAGCAGGGTGATTGTAAAAATGCATTTAGAAATCTGTCTGCTACTTCACCACGGCCAGCATTATGGATTTATCATTACACAACACAATTAGACTACTGATATTTCAGAGCCATCGCCAGGGCCATAGATTCTTCTTAATTTTTTTTTAAAACATATTTGGGACCATTTTTGTGCCTTTATTGAGATAGGCTAGCTAAAAACATGACAGGAAATGGGGAGAGAGAAGGTGGGGCATGATACAAAGCAGCCTCCGCCTTACAGCCTCAATACACAAGACACACACACGGCACCAACTGACCCATGATTTTGTGTGCAAACCCCTGTCAGTTAAAGGATCAATGAGTCCGGCAGACCAGACTAACATATTCAACTAAACAACCCCTCTGCCCCTGTGCTCTCTCTGCTGCTTATGGTGGATGGCAGATTGGTAAGGGGGGTGGGATCCCCTCTCATTCCCCCTCAAATCAGTACCACACTTTTCAAATAAATGACTTTTAAAGAATTTTGGGCTGTGGTGAAAAGTATTAAGTATTTAAGTGAAAAGACGCAAGTCCAAGTAAAGTCACAAATCAAGTTGCAAGTCTTTTTTGATGTCAACAAATTTGTGACTTGAGTCTGAATCAGTCCACATGAGTGATAATCAATAATCAGTTGTACACACAGGCTGCCAATGTACATTATTACACAAGTAACTTAACTTAAACTTGAGTCAAATATTCTAGCACTTTTTCCGTCCCTGGCTTTGACCTAGTCTGACCTGGCTGTGTCTCACAGTTAATAATGCTGTCAGCAGTTAAGTGTTGGAAGTAAAATGCGTCTCCTCAATGTGAGACACGATGTGCCACATTAATCTGAATAGCTGGTGTGTGTAATTGGAAACAGCAAATTGAACATTTCTAGCCATTCAAATATGTTGCAGATTGCTTAAATTGCATTTATGATGGCACACACCTATTCTCTAAGTCACTTTAGGCTCTATAACGTTATGTCCTAAATATGTTTTTGAAAGAGGTATTGTGCCGCAGACTGAAAAGGGGGGCATTCATGCACTTCCTGCTTCTCATTACATAAAGCAGTTCCCTTATTTGCATCCAGCCCTTTGTAACCAATCACTGACTGTTCTGCTGTGTCAGTTCCAAAATTCAGCTCTCTGTGTACTGAACAGATTTAGAAAAGCTATAGTAATATCTCAGAGAGGCCCTCGGCAGTGGCTCTAACAACTACGCAATATATTCACAACATATTCATCTGCCTAACGCTTCCATTTTGGTTGCTTGCATGTATCGGGGTCAGTGTAAACATTCTGGTAGAATGTCCTGAAAAGGAGGAAGACCTGGGTCACTGATTTGATCCGTTCCAAAATTACATCTCTAGTTAAGCCCCCTGGGCAGCGAGGACTGTGTGCTTTAGAAGATGCTTTAGTAAACAAGTACACATGAGTATCCTTCCAATACCACAGATGCTGCAGTTTTGCTGTCATAAACTTTATACTGAGATCTAACTTAAAATGGATCTGGTAAATATAGTTTTCTCTAGAAGAAACTCGCTCATTTCAGGTGGGAGAAGCCTCAGCTCTGTATCATTACATTTATATTGTGTCTCATGGTTTGGTTCCATTTTGCTGTTATTGATAATGAATGTGTAAGCTGAGTGCCTTGCTGCCCTCTTTCTGCTCACTCGCTATATGAAAGTCAGCTTTCAAAATACTGACAACAGCACCATTTATTTTTCCTCAATGTCTGGATACATTTAACATAATAACAAGTGCTCATGACTGCACTTCTTAAAGGAGGAAACACAAACAAGAATGCATCTACTGTATTTGCAGCTTTTTGTGAAAAATAGCTGCCTGCTTTGGCTGAAAACAACTCTAATGAGATAAGGTGTGAGGAGGACAACTGATAAAGCAATATCATATGAAAAGGAGTGCTGATGTACTGAGTATCAGCATGGCTGCATCTTCTTCAGAGGATAATCACATCTGTGTTGATATTCATCGTGACAGTATGACCTCAAGTGTGATATTGCTTTTACACAACAGTTCAGTACAACAAATTGATTGTTCATTTAGCTAGCTTACTAGCTGCAGTAATGTTAGCCCCAGCCAAACTTATAACATTCTTCTCTTTGCCTTTTCAAAGACAAATATGGCATAAAAAGCCACAAGAATGCAGGAAATTAAGTGTCTAAAACATTTTCTGAGGAGAGGATCCTCAGACTTGCCAAAGAATATGTTGTCCCACTCTGTGAAGTATGGGCCCTTTGTGGCCCCGCATTTAGAAAAAAACCCAAATGTGCCCCTGTTCACCTGGCATTGCTGAAGTCTTAATGACTTAAAAGTGGAATCTCTTACTGTCATTCACATCAGGTAGCATGCTGCACGTACCCTACATGCATGCAGTAAACAAGTAAACAAACACATATTAGTGCAGACCAAACACACACACACACACACACACACACACACACACACACACACACACACACACACACACACACACACACACATATGCAGACCAAACACACACGCATATAAAAACCCTGAACTTCTGTTGAACTGAAGGAGGCGATAAGACATCAAAGAGGTAAAATCTTGTGTGAAATATGAGCATTTAACTGATTAAAGCTTCGGTGACAACAAAAGGGTATATACCCCGAGGACAGCTGAGTAATGAGCAGCGATTCCTCCGCTGCTCTGTATCTCCTCTCCTGATGCTTACACAAAGTATCAATTCTGTGAAACGGGTGAGCTAATTGCTGTCAGTCGCACTGTTTCTCCCCACAGCGAGCCTCTGCAGTCGAAGCATTAGGAGGTTGACTGACGGATTCAATCTTCAGCTCTTCAATTACAGTCTTTCTCATCCTGCTTCAAGTCTTCGATTGCCATCCTTCTTGTTCTTTATCCCTGCTCATTCTCCTGCGGTTGATCTTTTAGTCCTCTGGCCTTTCTTTTTTATCACTTTCACCTTTCTTCTCCAGTCCAGTGTAACTTCCTCCATCCCTTAAAGTTGTACAGAAAAGTGGGTTCAACATGTAACAGTTGGGACAACCCATTGTGAGAATTTTAATTCCTCTTGGAAAGTGGAAGCTAACAAACTAGGCTAGTTCACCTACCTTCCACTTTCTGAGAAGCTTGTGAACTTGTTCAGGCAAGTAATTTCTTTTTGTTCACATTATTTCAACATCTGCACCTTTAAGTTTCCACCTGTCCTCTATAATACAGGATTGTTTGCACTGCCCCTTACTAAATCAATACAGGATGTAATTTGTCCCTTGTTTTCATGCACACCCTACTGGAATGCATAACACTGTTTTCACATACTTGGAATGGCGTGAAAAAAATAATAAAACTAAAACAATCCCTTTAGACATATTGGAGAAATCAGAATGACAGGAAGGTTGTCTGCCACTCAATGTTGTCGTTGAGCTGAGAAGTATTTGTCAGCATTAAAACAAGGCAAACAAAAAAACTGCAAGTCTCCGTAACCAGGTCACGTCCACCTGTAAAAAAACAAAAGAAAGAAAGAAAAGCTGTCCAAATACAGATCTAAATGGCAGACAGATCTCGAGTAGATCAATTCTGTCAGTGGTAGAAGGGAGTAGAAGGCAGACTGTGCAGTTTGTCATAGAGTATTTTCTGTTGCCTATGGTGGACTGTCTGACCTGTAGCGCGTACAGGAGCAGAGGCCCAGAGCAGAGTTGTTTTGACAGATCAAACATTTTGCCCACCGATGATGATGATGATCTGATATTTAAGTCCGTAATATAATTTACACAACTGTGCTTTATGCTTGACTCCTTATTTCCGTTACATTCATGTTCAGAGTTTCAGAGCACTTTGATGTTGATGCATAAAAAGCACAGATTGGCATAACATTTCACCAGAAAGGAAATAAAATGTCGAACTCAAAATCTCATTCTGCTTGATTTGTGTCCTGACATCTGTCACTGGTGAGGTGTCTCTTATTTTTGCACATTGAGGGTGGCAGCCCTACCTGTGCACTCACCGTCATAGCCATCTCTTTCATGTGAGGTATTGTAGCTGTGATAGTCCTGGATAGCCTACAAATGTTGATACTATGTTTTTTTCCCCCATAGCGTTCATTCAACATTTGGGATGGCTTGTTGTGTTAATTCCATTCCCCTCAGAAAGTGGAAGCTAGCAAGCTAGGCTAACTAGCATATCTTCTTCTCTCTGTGTGGCTTGCTAGTGCTTAGCACTTATCCTGACTAGACATTAATATTTGTTTGTGTTATTTCAAAACATACAGTCATCAGTAACTACTGTGCAAGTATCTTTTACCTAGCCTTAGCTAGCTCTTTTTTATGTGCAGTGCATAATAGTCTGAAAACATAGGCCTGTGTCTACCAGAGAGGAGACAATATATTGACAGATTTAATATTGCCTGTAAATCTCAGTGTTCCCTCTCCTTGCCTTACTTTACATGTATGGAAAACTATTTAATCAAATCAACAGGTATGATTATCATTTAACCTGATAAATATTAAAACTAGGCCTTTTATAGTGTCATTAGCCTCAACCTCTATGGTATTTTGTGGACAAATTCACAACTGTAATTTAGGTTATGATGTTACAGAGTCTGAGGATCCCACAGTTTCTCCATTTGGCCTGCTGATGCCTCTAAACACCCACATCTGAATCCCCTTTTGTCATCAATGGATTGTTTTCACCGTGGGTGTGGGCGGGGCTTAAATGTGCTCTGTCTCTATATCACAGCCAAAAAATAAACAAAACATTACATTGTCATTTTTCTCTCTGACACATAATCATATCCCCTTTGTTTTTTGTTTTCTTTTTGAACGTCAGTTGTGACTCTAACTTTTAGTATTGATTAATTTGTCTGAAAATTAAAAAAATCTTTTGTGTGTGTATGCTGTCCAAAACCTAAAAACAGGTACTAAATTAACCAAATGAGAGAATTAAGATGAGCAGAAAATGTTTCACTTTTTCAAAAACATAATTGAAATGATTAATAGATGATCAAAATATTTGCTAATTAACGCTGTGGATCGACTAATTCATTAATCATTTGAGCTTCACTGTGAATGAAAACCTGATGCTTTCATTCAGTTTAATACAAATACAGAATATCAGGGAAGAAAAAGTTATAGTGTATGTTTACTTTTAATTGCCTTCTAATGGCAAATGTAAACACAGTCATAAATCTCAGCCTGCAGGCAGAGGACAAGTAGATTGAGGGTGTGTGTACGCTGCGAGTGCATGCTTGAGCTTGTGTGTGTTTTAGTCTAAGTTTGACATTGTGCACAATATACTTCTCTCTGTATTAGCATGGGGATGTATGTGCCTGTGAGAGTGTTACTGTCTCACAGATAGCAAATATCTCGTTGATCATAAATCAAAGTCAACAAGGTTGCAAACTCTCCAAGCAGAACAAAATAGAATAGAGTTCAGCCGGGTCTAGCAGAAGAGAATAATAACTGTATAAAGATGCAGTCGTATGAATCAATCAGACTACTTAGCATTTTGCTGACTCATGGTTTGGACTCCCAAAAAAGAAAACCATTCAACCAGTCCTGCACTGCAAAAAGACAATCTTGGATGATTTACTGTAGCCTTGTATTTAGACTTTATCCTCCTTTCTTTTTCCTTTTTATAGAACAAGTGAGAAAAGTCAGCATGAAGAGGAAAGAAACACAATATAAGCATGTTGCATACTGCACAATAACAATACAGTATAGAATTTTAAACATCAGCAAAAATGATGAAATTAAAAAAAATGCAGTGACGGCAAATCAGCTTTTCCTGGCGCGGATCACTTCCTTACTGGCACTTGATTAGAGAACATTCAGGTTGTCAAATTGTCTGACATAATTTTTCATCGCTCAGGTTTCCATGTAAAGTGTGACATTTGTCCATGTCTTCTAGAAGCCCTGGCAGGTCGTGGCTTAATGATAAGGCCACACAGTGTGAGCACATAAATCATGGGCTTTGGCTTTACATCACAGATGATTTATTTGTGTATGCGCAGCTTTAGGGACCTTTTGTTGTCATGGTGACAATAATAAACACTCGGACTGTCTGTTTCAAATGTGAACAGTGGACTCCCATGTTCACTCCGTGGACCTTTGTAAAAATGTCATCTTAGTTGTTCCTTTGCTCCTATCATATTTACTAAGTCTGCTACAGGGATTTGTCATAAAAAAAGGATGTTGTGACATTTACTGATGCTATCATTCTTCTTGAGAGGACAGTGAAAAGGATTAGGTTTTTGTCTTTTCTCCTTGTGGGTGGTGTTATACACTGTAGGCATGGCCTGCAAAGACAATGGGGTGATTATTTGGGGATTTATTGTGTGATCAAGCCCAGCTTTTTCTCTGTTAAAACTATTTTGCGTTCGATGTGTTGCACTTGTTGAGACAAAATTAATAAAACAGCTTGAAAACAAGGCTAAGACTACAACCATGCCAACAGCTGTGTGATCTGGCAAACATCAGATCAAAGTAACAATAAGTTGACCCTTCTGAAACACCCACAGGATATGTCTTCTAACATGGTTGTTTAAAAAATGAGAAGCTCCTCACTGCATCAGTTAGGGTTAAATAACTTGTTGCTAGCTGAAACGTTAATTACTGCAATAACTGCACTGCACTGTAATAATCCAATGGAAGGTTCTCAGCTATTTGCTTAGTTAAATACAGGTGGTGACTCTTTTCTTTAGGCCAGGCAGTGTATTTCTACAGGGTGCAGCACAGCAACAAGATCAGCAACATACAATATACCAAAGTCCATACTGAAGATGGAGTGTGACACATCGAGTGTGTGTGTACTGTAGGATTCCTTAGTCAGAGTGCTCCGGTTGCTCAGCTCCATCTCCCATTTTGCTCCTTCTAAATCTTGCTCTTCCATCTCTTCCTGCCTCTAATGACATCATCCATAAGTGTAGTCAGACAGTCACGTAACACTTCATGAGACAAATGTACATGTGAGAGGCAGTGTGTGCTAGATATGTGTGTGCATTTAGTAATGTTTACACTGCAACGGACAGATAAACCCCCTGACTCTCTAGTTCATTATAATGACAAATAGCTGCGTACTGTGTGTGTGTGTGTGTGTGTGTGTGTGAGTCTGACAATATGTTTCTGTGTAAGTAAACTCATAACACACACACACACAAAGGCAGATGGCACACACATTGCCACATTTGTCACTGTACATTTGTAACTATAGTGATTGTGACAAAGACCCTTTATCTCCATTTATATCTGTGAGCCCTGTTATTAACACTGACATGATAATGTCAACATGAAGATAATAATAGGTAACAACACATGATAGATGCATCATACACACATGTACAAAAGAGTTGACATAAACCTGGTGATATTTTACTGTCTTCCTCTGTTTAACCAATAATATTATCTTTCTTTAATGAGAGTAAGAGTTTCCTAATCTACAATACTAAAATAAAGAAAAAGGAAACACTGAGAGAAATATGGGAAATATACACTTGAATTCCTCTGTGTACACTGCTTCCTCAAGCAATTTACAAGCCCTCAAAACAAGCTGGAAGATACAGTAATTAGGTCCCACACACTACCTTCTGCTTACAACCTTCACACAGCAGTTATTCTCACATAATTTACAGTTTACAGAGACTGTGATCTCTAATATACGAGTGAGTGACATGAATATTCCACTTGACACAAAACCTTCACACATGGCTTATTTCAAAAGCGTTAAAACATGTGAAACGTAGGGTTTCATCTATGTAATTAAAATTGTTGTGTTCCAGTGAGACCAAACAAGACCCGAAACTGAAGTAGCTAAATGGAATGCAGCCTTTCAGTCATTTTACAATGCATGCATGGGGCCAGTATTTCAAAACTTCTAATCTAGATCAGAATGATCTGGATTTTGTAATCCCTGTTTTGCTATTCCAGATACAGGTGATCTTGTACTTTTTTTCCTACTTTTGGTTTTCAGGAATCTTCAGGATTGTTCTGACTCAAATACTAAAAGCTCAGAATTATAGAATCTAGACTTGCAGTCTTTAGATAGGCCTCAATCTGTTGGTCAAAGTAACTAAGTAATAATCCTTCTTCCTTTTCTTCTTCTTGTTCTTCTTCTTCCTCATCTTCTAATGTCTTGGATTAAAAAAAGAGTCAAACACTATTTTGTCAGCATACTACTGTTTTTATTGATCATAAGACCCCTATAAAATAAGTGTCTCTAATTGACTATCCAGCTGGGGCTGTGAATGATCGCCAATTCTGCTGCAGTGAGCAACCTTTCTTTGTTCAGCAATATTATGAAGCACAATACTGGTGAGAATAACATTGCATGCTCTCTGTTGGTTTATACGCAGGTTGTTCAGGCGTCCAAAGAGCTTTTCAGCCATATTGAACCCAAGCATGATTAAATATGTGCCATGAGTCGGAGCAACAGCAACATTAACGACTGCACTGCGCTGTCTTTGCCAACACTGTAAAAAGACGAGTTCAAAGTTTACCACATTTGCAATAACTTGCATTAACTGCTGAGAATCAACATTTTCCACAACCTTTCTGCTGCGTTACAAACAGCATATGATGAAAAGAAGCTCAGCCGATAATTGCGTAAAGTTCAGTGACCTCGTAAGTCCCAGCATGGTTCCATGCACCTTCAACCCGAGCAGGAGGTCTAATCAACCAGAATAACTGACAACACTTGTGTGGGTGTACAGGGCCTTTAATTTAAAACTGAATGCATAATGTACAGTATATTTTATATCATGTAATATTTTATTAACATGTATATATTCATTAATGTCAGATCAGTGTCACAAAAAGCATGTGTGGTAGGCCTACATCCCACTGAGTATCAGCCATACCTCATGCACATTTAATATAATTTATGTCGGCATAAGGAAAATCTATCACAGTTGAATACATTTGACGCTTAGTAAAGGAACAGCATGATTCCTGTTAATGAGGCTGTGATGATACTGAACCCTTAGCAAGAACATTTTAGTTCATTTGACATATGCATGAAAACTGTCCTATGGGGAAAAAAAGAAATAAAGCCCTTATAGATACATAGTTCAGTGTTTTAACTTATGTTACCTGATTAGTCCTCTGCTCAGGAGGCTGTGCAGTTTTATACACTTTTCCACCAAATTGGAACCAGTTCTGTTCCAGTTTGAGCAACTAATTTTGAACTGTTCAGAGCAATCCGACCAACAGTAAATATCTCTGGAACCCGAAAAGTTGTTTCACAGCTGGAATAGAAAAATACCAAGTTTTCCTTGACCTGAAGTGGGCATGTCATATTCTACAGGTGGTTGTACGTGGTGCAACGGCCTCCCTTGATCGATTGCATCCTTGATTACAGTGATTCTGCTCAAAACTGGTTAAAAAGGGTGCAGGTTTGCTAGATAGCACCTAGAGCTGCATGATTTGTTAAAGTCATATTGTGATTATTTAGACTGATATTGCAATTGAAGAATGTGTGGCACATGTGTGTTACCCTTCTGCCAAAGTGTGTTTGTGTTTGATCTTTAATCTAGTGACAGCTGACCACACTTTGGCCCTGGATATACAAATCTATTATCCTATTTTATGTTCTGTATATGTGCCGACTCACCCGACTTAATGGAGACCACACACATACAGACACACACACACTGAGTAAATGTAGGCTGATTTATCGGTGATGACAACATGGCTTCCAGTAGCTTCTCAAATGTCCCTTCCTGTCACTGGAACATTGTGTAGTGTAGCATGAAGTGTGTGTATACAGTAAACTGCATGTGTGTGTCTGTTACAGCGTGTATGTTTTGTAGCAAGCTGGCATGTGTGTTTTCCTCTAAAGGTTTTATTTTATGAGTACATTGAATCATGTTGGCACACATGCAACTGTTAATGGCTTTACATTAAAGCATCACTTTAGTGTTTGCGTGTTTGTGTGCAATCTGCTGTTTTTACCTTCTGAGAACATATGAAATATGACAACTGCGTTTTATCATCGGGTAACACTTTCCCATGCAAAGCCACGCAGGATTCTCTCGGCTTTGAATCAACATTTCTCGAAGTGCTTTACTTTCATCTGTTTTTTTTCTCACACACTCTTTCGTAGCTTTGCTCTTCGCTCTCCCCCTCCTCACTTCTCGCCCCCCTGGAGAGCGCATTCTCCACCGGCGTTTACCCGCTGTATGCTGCGTGAGTTAGATGAGGGATTTTCGGACTAGCGGGCAGAAGAGGAGAGTCTGCAGCGGCATCACATCTGATTACCATGAGGGCTGATGTTGCCTGACGGCTCGTGGACTCCTGCAAGGATGTTGTTACCGAGATCTACAGGTGTATTTTCAAACTGGAAGCTCTTCATGAATACAGTGCTTTAAAAGTTCAGGACCTACATTTCATGGAATGGGAGAGGGGATGATGGGATTTAGTTTAATTTGGGCTAAAGCCACAAGCTGTATTTTGTTGTCAGAGCTCTCTGAAGTCCTGCTATGTGAAGCACATTCCACAAAATACAACAAATAGACTTGACTACTAAAAATGTGAAATACTCTAGATTTCAAAAAATTAGATAAACATAAAGATCAGCACAATACAAGCCAATGGAGAGCCATGGGTCGATTTCCCCTTCACTGTAGATGGGGCTTAAATGCGGTCTGTCTCTGTTTGGATAAAATCAACAGTATTGCAGAATTCTGCACACAAAAAAATCTAGTGTTCAAACCAAAAACCAAGCAACTGATTGTTGACTTTAGAAAAAAAATAGGCAAAGACATTCACCCCTGTCTAGAACCTGTCTTGGACATCACACATCTCTTCCCTGGTAAGAAAACTTGTGAAGGCGAAATTCCCATGCCAAATTCTCTTTTACCTTCTACAGAGAAGCAACTGAAAAACGTCACAAACTGGCATGGGATGCACACAGCCCAGGACAAGAAAACTCCACAGCAGGTCATTAAAACTGCCCACAGCATCATTGGTACCCATCTACTGAGCATCAGTGATGTCGGGGTGGTGACACTTAGTGTTTGATTACACCAAGCACGGCACATTTGTGTCACAGTCCTGATCCGCCCTCCACACGGCTGCAAGCCCGACCAGCAGCGTTTCAGAGGCATTTCAGCATCGGAGCGTTTCGCCTGCCTGATTATGTTTATTTGCTCAGATTGTGTTGATTAGGTCTGCTTTCCTTGCTCTTTGTGTTTCTACCATGGATAAGCAGGCTACGAGATTATATGGTTTCTTTTCTGTCTGTCATGACTCTGCACAGAATTGTTCATTTTGAAAATGAACCGGATTCTCCCTGCCTTTTCTTTTCTTTACTTCCTGCACGTTCGATCTGCTCTGTGCTAATTGATGCAGCATCCGTCAAAAATAGACTCGACGTGTATTTAAAGTAGAGTGGATCAGAGAGCCGCTTCTCGGACACACTGAGGCGCTGCTGGTAGAATCACAAGCATTATGTAGTATGACTGCGACACAGCTGCGCCTATTGGAATTTAGCCATCAGAGACCTTACCCACCTCAGCAACAGACTGACAGGAGATACAGAAGTATCCACTGAAGAGCAGGTGTTCCTTCAGGCTGAGAGACTGCTCAATTCTTCCTCAGCATTTCACCATGTAAATTAGTTTGTTCTATATTTTAATTCTCTTCATGAATCCAATCAGTCAATCAAGGAGGGAACTGCATCAAAATCTTGTGATACCTTGTTGTAAATGATGTATAAACCTCCTTGTATCCTTGTACATGAGGTCCTGAGTACTACTTGGTGTTATAGTTGCAGTGTCTCTGATTTGTTACCATCAACATACGACTCCAAGTCATATCATTCAAGCTCATCGCTGATATGTTTACATTTTGTTTATATAAACCAACTACAAATGGGCGTACTAATTGTGTGTTTGATGTGATTCTTCAAATCCCTGTGCGAATGCTTGTGTATTTCTGTGCTATAGAATTAGCAGTCCAAACAGATCATTAAACTCAAACCCTGATGAATTACCTGCCTCAATTAACATGGATCTTCATTAGTGTGATTAGTGCGCACGTGTGTGTATTTGAACCTTGTGACTTCTTTCAGTAGAAGTCAGCTGGGAGCTCTCTCCCTCTTTTTCCTCTTGTCGGTTCTGCTCTGTCTGTTTCTGCCAAACACACACACACACACACACACACACACACACACACACACACACACACACACACACACACACACACACCCTCTTTCATCTAATCATGCTTCCATTTCTGTTTGACTTCAGACGGTGTGTTTGTGTATAAATATCTGTATTTATTTAAGAGATACTTGTAGTGGATGATCCCACATGACTTCTTGTAGACTAACAACCACAGAACTTTCACTTGAGGGTAAAGTGCTTTGACAAAGTGTATCTGGACATGCCAGTCATGTTGCATTACTTTACCTTTCAGTAGCACTCGTTTAAATGGCTCCAGGTATTTTGTTTGCTACCTTAAAATAACGCTCATTATGCTGCAGCTAATTTGGCAGCCTTTAGATCAAGCGCTAATCTGACAGCTGCTGCTAACTGGATCGTAAACTTCTGGGATTTACTTTTTTCTTTTTACCACAGCTCAGTGAAAACACATGGCAAAGGCAGACATTCTGTTGCATATTTTTTTTTCTTGTGAGGAATTATTTAGCTGTGAAATCATTAGTTCGGCAGAAACTTTAGGGTCCAGGTCAATAATGTTCTCAGCTGTTAAAGAAACAGCACAGTCTTCTGGGGATCTACAACAACACCAACGCTGAGACGTCAACACAGCTGGTTATTTGCTCTGGCAGCGCGCTGGCCCAGAGCTGACACATCTGCTCAACTGAGCAAACTCCTGAAATTGATTTTGATCAGGTTAGTAAGGTGACATAATGTACAGGGTGAAATGTGGTGCAAAAACCCCTCACAGCAAATGTGCTGTTGCATTTTTACTCAACGACCGTAACAAATTACATATTTACTACAAACTGACTGTACCACATCCCTGAGCCTGACCTACAGGTGTATTTTTATTAAATTAAATGAGACAACTGGTCTAAAGTTAAGTTATATTTGAGCAAAAACAGAAATCTCTATAGCCAATATCTCCAAAACTCTGTAACTCACACCAAAACAGTACAGATGGATAAATGGCACTACAGGCCAGATGAAACATATGTATTTTTGATTTGGGGGTGAAGTGTCCCTTTTAAGAAACATCTGGAGTCCCAGAGTAGGAAGCCAAGCAATGGGCTGCTGTGGACAGGGTCAGCAGCAAAAGTAGTAGTATTTTAGCCACTTAAAAAAGGCCCAATATCAGCTTAAGTGTAGGCAATATTTAGAATGTCTTCACTGCTTTTCCTTGTGACCCGACAGCCTTTTCTGATCATAAACCGTCCTGATATAAGCCAAATATTGGTATAAATGCTAGTCTACCACTGGCTTGATCTCTTAGTTTGTATTATATGACTTTGGTGAATCAGAAGTAACCTTTTAAAACACTGAAGTCACACAATAACAGAAACAAACCAAACTGGTCAAGGCAGCAGTAGACCTAAAACTCCCATATTCTGTGAGGTAAGATGACGGACATCACCAATGGAGGCTGTCTGTTTTCAAGAGAGCGTTATTTTACTTATGTAAAAGTGGTTTGCTGACAAAAAAGCTGTCTGATGGCTAAGCTGAGTTTTTTTAAGTAAATTTTTTTGTGTCTAAAATACATTTCAATGCTGCTCTGTCCACAGCAGTGCAATGCTCAGCTTACACTGGTACGCCTGCTGCTCCTCCAAACTAGGGGCATGCCAACATCCATCTACTCATCTACTGTAGGTAATACACTGACTATAGATAAAGACCTCATACAACCCCACTACAAAAAACATCTGGACCATCTCTTTAAAGGTAGTCACTGTCATAGGGATGTTTTTCTTTTCTTTTAAGTCTAAAACTTGCGATGGGAGGAGTCAAATCTACTACAAAAAGACTGTTGGAAAAAGTAGAATCTAAAATCTTCGCGCAGGTTTAATGACAAAAGCTAAGCAATGAAGCAACATTTGTTACATCAAGTAGATTGGTTTGTTTATGCTAATCTACAAGTAGAAAGAGTGCTTATATGTATTGAAGTTTATCCATAATGTCCCCATTCCTTCTGAATTCCAAGACCTTGAATCACTTATTTCAATGTGAATCGTCTGTGGTGTTTTGACAGTCACTGTTCTGTTAAACAGATAGGCTTTTTGAATTGTTATTCATCCAGAAAGTTTTGCCCTGCATCAGTTCAGTTTCTCAGGAACATTGGCTCCATACTCAATATATCTTCACCAGTTCTGTGGATGTAACGGAAAAGTAAGAAAAACTTGTTTTAGACTGGATCACTTGTGATTTGTTTGGGTGACTTTCTGGCAGTTAATTTATGTGAATTTGGCAGTAACAAGCTTCACTGCAGGGGAAAATGTTTTGTTGTTTAAACCTACAAAACACAGCTTGGCAGATAATGTATACTTATTACTTTATAACTCAAATTTTAAGTTTAAAAAGGAGAAACATCAGGATATAACTGTCAGGATTACTGAATTGCAGGAGGATTGGCAGGCGATTTATATAGTTATTGTACTTTTGAACAATAAGCTTGTTTCACCCAGAGGTGGGAAATAAGTAAGTACAAATACTGTACTTGCTGTAAGACTCACGTAACAAGAAAAAAAATTGAAACAAGATGAAAAACAACATAAAAGATGACTACTTTTTACTTTTGTACTTAGAGTACATTTCAGAGGCCGTAGTTTTTCACTTTTACTTGTATAAAGATATTTACTTTGTACTGAGCAGACAAACCTCAAATACCTCCTGAATCACAGAGCTCCTCTTTCTCCACAGCAGATACTGATCAGACTGACTGATCAGTAAAATCAAAAACCTTTCTGTGCAGCTCAACTTTGCCAGCACAGAAAGAAACGAAGCTTGCATTTCCGCAGCAGAGGCACCTAGTTGACCCTTTGCTAAGCCCCACCTCCAAACAGCAACTGTCAAATCATACCTTAGCAACCGTAACTAGACCTGTCAAGCTTTCCAAGTTGAAGCAGTGTGCAGGAGGCTCAGAGAAGAGCGATACTTGATGTTTCACAAGTCTGGACAAGTCTGAAGTCATTGCACTCAAGTCTCAGAAAAAGAAAAAAAAGTCCCAAGTACAGATGGGCGAGTCCTGAGTAAGTCCCAACCCAAAATTTGTTTTCCACTTTTGATGCATGTAATTGAGAGAGCAACTAGCTTTGTCATTTTGATGTGCTGCCTACTGCACCCGCTGTCCTAGGTTGACACAGTGGAGGAAAGATCATCTTCCATCCTCCTGACAGGCTCTTCTATTGCTGGCGTGACCCTCATGATAGTTCAGCTGTAGTGCACAATTTTGAGACTTTGAAAATACTCATACATCATGTACATTACTGTGCAAAACACTGTGCATTTAACTGACAGTTAACATGAACAAAAGCATAACAAGGCGGCAAAGCATACCTGAAAACTGAATGCACTGCCTGTCTTAATGCGTGTCTTGTGTAACTAATTACTGTGTGAATGAGCTGCATTTCTTTCCTCCAGAGAAACTAAAATTTAGTGTCCAAATCTAGGTTCAGCAGTTTCCTCCCAGACCTGGTGGAGAACAGTGGAAATGGAACACAAAGCAGAACCTGTTTCAATCAGCACAAGTAGAGTTACGGGCCATTGAGTTCCCACAAGTTCTACAAAGAGAGATCACTGTAATGTAACCAGACATTTTTACAAAATGAACATCCAAAACAACAAAACTACTGTCCATTAAATGTCTTCGGACAATCTCCTGCAGGACATAGCAGACTGTCTCACCAGTTTATCTTATTTCTGTCCTTCAGATGCTCAGATGTGAACATACTGCTGAAATCCCATAACTTGTACTTGGCAGTTATTCAGTTCGCCAAGGCTGCCACAAAACTGTTGCTTGATAACATTTTGTTCAAGGATCTTAACACCGATACAGCGGCAGTGAAGCTGAAAGTCTACAAGGCCTCAGAAACCAACCTATTGACTTTTCACAGGATGTGTTTACATGGTCAAATTGATCACATGCATGCCATCCGCATACTAAATCACATACCCTATGGTGTACATGCCCCCCCCCCCCCCATGTTAAATTGACCCTGTGTTAAATTACTTGTTTAGTGCACTGTTCAGCTGCTCACTCACACACACACACACAGTTGTGCACACACATATAGTACATCATTAAGTAACTGGGGAAGCTATTTTTTGTGGCCTTGATTCAATTCAGCACACACCTACACACTCACACAAGACAACCCACGTGTGGATGCACACAGACACAAACTAGTATGCAGCAGTAGAAGAAACACTCAGTCTTTAACTTAAGAAAAAGTAGTGATACCAAAGTGTAAAAGTACTTCATTACGAGTAAAAAGTCCTGCACTGTAAAAGTACAGTCTTAGTATCAAAATATACCCATACTACCCATTCCAGAATCATTTATATCATATCATTGGATTATATGGATGTCAAAATATATCAAATATTGCAATAAAACATGTCTTAAAATCAGAATGTGACTTATCTACAGCAATATGGCATTGTTAATTATTTTTAATATTTTATAAAAGGACTGCCACTGACTGATGTATTTCTTTGTTTTGCTATTGTACATATATAATTCAAGCATTCATTGCCAAAGACAATTTATGCCTTTTAAGTTTTTTGCATATGCTTTAGTCATGGCTGGGTACATTTATTTTTGTTAAAGAAGGAAAGCAGTTCAAGCACTTGAAGTTAAAAGGAAACTCAAATTTTGTACTAAGAATATGTTTTCAAGTCATCATTTTTCCTTTTTTTCAATTTTGTGATAAATCATATTGACTTTTTTGTGGTATTATGGTACTGTGAGTTTTTTGTATTATTACATGCCTAGATTATAACTATTGAAGCATTAACTGAATTAACATGCAATTGATGTTATTTACAAGCAAAAGGTTTTAGGTGTGGAGTCATGACTTGAGAAGTGACTTGACACAATCCAAAAAGACTTGAAACTTGACTCACGATGACTCCTAACATTGTTTGGACTTCAGCCCTCTGACTTGGAATGACTTGATACTCTGCATCAACCAAAATATTTGCCTTGTAAAAACTGTGCAACTAATCAATACTTAATTTTCCTGAAATCGGATGTACTTTGAATCAGTCTGACAGCAGCCAATAATGTTGTGCAGACCAAAACATTCGGTTAACCAGGCTTCTTATCTTTTGCCGATTTAAATGATAAACTTCAACAGCTAATATTAATGCTATAAGATACTTGCCAAAAGCCAAAATGAAACTTTTATGTGGTCGATGTGCTCTCTGCAACCCAGTGTCTTGACTCAGCTAAAGATCATTTAAGTAAAAGAAACTTATCATTAACATCACTCATATTACAAGAAGATGGATTGCTCTGTAGTTCAACAAAGTGGTGTCTTCTCTAGTGAAACAATTCAGCTACAATCTCCTGTTAAAAATTTTAATTCACGTCATTATTTTAAGTTAATCAGATGTAAACACATTTTGGACTTGACTTGGGACTTCATAGCCAAGACTGGAAATTTAATTGTGACTTGCAAACCAATGAAGTTAGTCCAGGTTTTCAAAGTCTGAGACTGTGGGCCGTCACTCAGACAAACCGTGGAAAAAGGACCCCCCTCAGCACCCCCCCTCACACAACTTCAGACAACACCAAATACATAAGAAAGTTCTGTCCTAACAGTAGAGAAACTTTTTTTTTTAACTTTTTTGAGATACCTCTATCTGAGGTAGAAAATAAGCACAAACATGTTTTTTTCACAGCTTTAATATGTCTGGTTTTTGAAATGGATGGGTGAATACAGGACATTTACTGCAAAATTAGTCTTTTTGGTAGATATTTTCATCCTACTTCAAACTGAAAATAGTGAAAGATTAGGCTTCTCTCAGAGGGACACTGTCTGCCTGATCACATGTATTTCTTAAAATAATTACCAGAATGTCTCCAAATTTGGACTGGGTGTTCAGACAGCTATTACATACAACAACTCAAAAATTTCATCAATACCTTAGTCTATCTTTGAAATTTGTCCACTTAAACACACCGGCATTTTCCACAAACTATATTTATGTCTGTAATATATATGTAAGGAGACCAATTGCCAAAATATTTCATTCATTTCATTTGTTTTCTGCCAAAATGGGGAGTGTTGAACTCAAATGACCACCAGAGTACCACTATTGCCCAAATCTACTGTCTGTATGTGAGTCTGGATGTGACTGAATTTATACGCCCTCCATCCACCCTAATCATCTCAGTGAGAATCCTGTTTGTTTCAAAGAAATGTGAACATAATCCTGGCAGGAATTACTTTGTCACTGCATCATAATCATGAAAGAATTTGGTAATATACAAACATAATTTCATATAAATTTGCATAGTCCTTTGATCCATTGTTAAAATAAAATTATGACAAATGCATGTTTAAAGTTTAATCTTGTGTTCTGCAGCTCTTCTGAATGAGAACTTGTATCTGATCAAAAAATCAAAGGCCAAAAAGGTGGAAACTACTTTCATGCAGTGTGAGCCAATTGCTGCCAAATTATTATTTCATACTGTATTATTAATAAAAAGCCGTGGGAAGCTAAAATGTCAGCACAGTCTGATTCATCAATGTGTTCATAAAAAAGTTATTCACCTTCTGACACTCACAATTTATGAGGCGCAAAAAACACACAGTGTTGCCTTGGATGTTTTTTGGTCAGTTTTACTGTGGCAGTGAAGCATGAACTGATCATACATAATGGATTAAAGTAGGAGTTGGAGCCTAAACTACGCTGAACACAAGGTCCTTTTTCACCACATTTACTCTGGTTCTTGAACAGGTTCCATTCAAGACTTTTGGAACCTTGGTGCTATCTAGTGAACCAGATCATCAACAGAAGATGCTCCCCAATTTGCAACAACCTAAAGAATATGACATGTCCACTTTGGTGCTCAAGGAAAACCTGCCAGTTTTTGATTCAAACTGGGAACCATATTATCTTTGGTGGAAATATGCAGTCTGGAATGGGGCCAGTTCCACATTGGTGGAAAAGGTTTAACAGATGAACTCGGTTAGCTTGTGGTGACACTGGAAAAATAGAAGCCATATCATACAATTCACACGGTCACTGACTAATTGACTATAATGACAATATAGGCAGATTTTATGTCTCTAAGGAACCAAACACAAACCAGACTCGTCATCATATGGAGACTTGATTATAGCCTTAAAATTAAAGTGGTTGGACAGGAATTCATCCTCCCTCTGTGCATCCCTTTATTTCTGGTATTAAGTCTTTCTTCATCATCCTTCCTTCATTTTTTTCCTTATTTAATTACTTCCTCTCTCACTTCATTCTCCTCTTTTCCTTTCCTTTCTTCCCCCAGCTTTCCTGTGGGCTTTATACCCACACAATGCTTTTAATCTCTAATTGAGGCTGATTGAGGAGAGGAGACGCAGATTGGTTTTTGAAATTGTCTGCTACTTAAATATCATCTTTGATTATGATATAGTCTGCTGTTTAATTATCCCCTTCTTCTACTCCTCTACTCTGTGTGCTTCCATATTGTACAGAGAATAAATAAAAGCAGAAGAGTTTACAGAAAGTTGTATATAAGCCAGTGAAGTCACCACCTGAAAATCACACCAGTCAAGAGGCGGCTTCTAATCAGTGATGTGTAGGATTTTATTCATCATCAACAAAATGCATTTTCATTATGTACCTTTTACTTGATTTAACAGCAGCTCATCTTCCATGGATCCAAGTCTGTGTCGAAATGACAGGTTTCAGTGAATTAACACTTCACTGAGCTCTGTCCCCATCAGTTTATGCTGTTATACCTGTCTAGCTCTCCAATCCTGCACAGCACACGTTAGATTCAGTTTCAAATGAGAATCCTACTTTTGTCCACCATGTGTAAATTATATATATTTTTCAGCTGAAATATCAACCATAACTAGCAGATCTTATCAGCTTTAGATAGCTAGCTAATTAAAAACATAAGTAAGTAGTTGTAAGTTGGTTGAAAACACAGAGCCTCATGCATGAAACAGATCTGATGATAAATTGTAATGAAATGACCTGCTGGACTGATTTAGACATGTATGATGTGTCGAAGAAAAACTCCCTTTGTCCTTTAATATTATTAATGTCACCGACCTCCATACAGATCCACATTAAGCTGCAGAGCCTTACCCAGAAATCCCACTGGGCGTGGCACGTCTGCGCCACGGTTCTGATCTGTCCTCTGCGCGGCTGCAGCGCCCACCAGCAGTGTTTCAGAAACGTTTCAGAAGTGGAGTGTTTTGCCAGCCTGATTATGTGCACTTGCTGAGAGTTTGTTGAGTAGGTTAAAATTAAATTAAACATAATTTTCATGACAAATCAACAGTTTCAGTCAAGCAACTGTTTCTAAATTGATGTCATACAAAGAATTGTGTGTAAGGGGACTGCAGCTTTTCACACAGTATAAAGCTGCTGTGGACAGCTGTAAGAATCAGGTAAGGACAGATCTGCATACCAAAAAGCTCTTTTTTTTAAGGTATTTATTTGCATTATTTGCATTAAATTTTGAACTCTGGAGTCTGAGGAAGAGCCTGGAGCTTGAAACGTCACACAAATGATGCAAATAAACACCTTAGACAGAAGTTTTTTGGCTTGCAGATCTTTTCCTCTCCGTTCAGGTATTTTTATGATCAAACACAAATTCCACTGGGCTTATGGATGAGCATGTCTCTTTCACTTTTTTCAGCTGTAAGAAGCAATGCAGACTGATTAACTGACTTCCCTGCTTGTTGTTTTTATCCCCACTAATTTCAGATTCACCTTGTCATTTTGTTCTTGAAATGGGCCTAAAGCACAGACAGAACTTGATTTATCATTTTTAATGACAATAATATAACGATATAATTATATATTAATATAATGCCTGCATAATGGCATACATGTGCACATTACAGACCGTGCAGTACACTTCAGTGTCCCAGTTTGGAGGTTTGAGAGTATGGTCACCCCAGTTTTACAGGTATTTGGTCATAAATCAAAATGTTGGACAAACTCAATATTTTGCCTGATTATGGCATTGCAGACAAAAAGTTAAGGGGAGACTAAAGTGATTACAATTCAGTTTGAGGGCACCACTTGAAACCATATTCTACTGGTGATAACATTAAAATACTTTAGGTTGCTTTTATGGACATTAAAGAATAATGAGTTGCAGCCTCTGCAGTCACTAAAAAGATTTCAACTAATAAAGGCATGAAGTAGGATGATTCATCCCAACATCAGTGCATTTGGTGCTGGTTTTAATATCATATTTGGTTTCAATATCCAGCATACTCATACCAGATCAATCTTCTTTCTTTCAAAATATTAAGAAAAAAGTTGTCATCATCATCATTTGTCCCCGCTCTGACTTTTGTTTCAACTGAAACTTTTGCATTAGCCAAACTTTACACAGTTTAAGACACAAAGGGGAGATAAAGTAAGAGAGACAGAGATAGAAAGTGAAAGTGACAGTGACAGGGAGGAGGAGACTGATGCAGAGATATCTTTAACTTGGACAGACTGCACTCAGTTTCACTTGTCGTCTCCATCCTGAATCTGTTTCCCTCTGGTTTTCTCCAGAGAGCTGACAAGTGGAAACAAAGGAGAGACAGACAGTGACAGCGACACGGCAGGGGGCCGGATATGAGACCACGCAGTGTCTGTACAGAGATCTTTGGTTTGCTGAGCCCTTTAAGCACGTCATACTGTAACTCTGGAAGTGAAACTTTTTCAGTTCAGAGATGGTTGTTGTGTAGTGTACGGACTGAAATCATGGTAATCCATGTAATTGCTAGGCTACATTGCAATTGCTATTCATTGCTAGTTTTTATCAGAGCTTCAAATCTCAACTTGTGGTCTTTTTTTAGTGAAGATAGTTTGCTTAGTTATCATGATGTGACAGAGTGTGGAACTTCCTGTCCCGTGATAACAGGTGGTTGTAAATGGGTTAGGAGATGTAACACCTGTCTCTGTTAAAAGATCATCTCTGGCATTAGGATGTGACATCCTGGTCAACAACTTCCCAGTCGAGGCTGTGACACATTTGATCTGGCCTTCACAGACTTCTCATGTTGTCTGTTGACAATACTTCTTGTCCAGGACAGACTGCTTCACTAAGGTCTTTTCCCTGAGTGTTGTTGCATGTGATGTGATACAGTTTTTGTCTCTGGATGAAGTCCTGCCTTTAGGGTGTATCAGCAGAGATCTTGTGGTGTTAAATGGTTCATGTTAAGTGCTGATGTCAACTCACATGAAAACTGGTGACATGCTCCAACAGCCCAGCCACTGGAGGGAGTCCCAGTAAGATACTTGGTGTGTACCAACCTCTTCACATCCCAGATGGTCAAACACTTACGTATTTGTGAAACAGTTGCACTTTGGTTAGGCCTAGTCACCAAATGGACTTTGCTAGGTTTAGAAAATAAAAGTAATAAATGGTTTGGGTTAAAATACGTTTATATTACGTTAAGTTTGATAATGTTGACTTTTGGTAAAAGTACATCCATTCATCCATCCATCCTAGATGACCTGCTGGCATTATATCCCAAAGCAAGGCGGCCCAAGTCCCCACTCATGTCGCCTGTCTTCTAGGTTAGGTCAGTGTTCTGCGTCTGCTACAAAATTTCTCCATATTGGACATGCTTAGAATCCCACAACAGTGAGCCAACCAGTCTGTACCTCAGGGTAGGAAACTCATTTCAGCAGCTTATATTCATGATACTTTGGTATTTTGGTAACCCAAACCTTATGACCACAGGTGGGAGTTGGAAAATAAATTGACTGGTTAAATTGGGAGCTTCACCTTCACTTGAGGAAACTTCGGACCCAAAAAAGCATTTCATCATTTTCCAAAGTCCTGTGGCTTCACACTCAGAGGAGCTGACTCACATCCCAACTGCTTCACAGTGAGCTGCAGCAGTGCACACTGGTGATCATGATGGAATAAAGTAAGGGATAATACACACTGAGCAGATCATTATTGTGAAATAAACCCTGATGGGGTGATGCAGGTCTTGAATCACTCTGAAGGGGTTTATTTTTAATTATGACCTCCTCACTGTACATTATCCCACTTATTACATGGTTACTTACCAAAATAAATCATCACAAAATATTGATTTTAAAAATGATTTTATTGTTTCTCCAGAGATCGTGATTGGAACTGTGTCCATAGCAATGGTCTGCTCAAAAGAAATAACAGACCTTAGAATACTGCAACTGACCAATAAGAATTGAGTATTTAACAAAGCCATGTAATAAAGAACTATATCGTCTGCATAAAACAGAACTGAAATTCTGTGGCTGACCTAGCAAAACCTGACTTAGCCAAGCCCACGTTGAAAATGGGCTTGACTGTCATGGCTGATATTTGTGTAATTGACCCTTTCAAAGTCCCACCCCTTTTTGTTCTGTGCTCAAATGACAGTTGAACAAGCTTGGTGCCTGAGTCAACTTTCTCATTTTCTTTTTTCTGTGTTTAAATATGCCGTGTGCTAAGCCTGTCTATGTTGAGAAGAAGCTAATCTACATTGATCATTATCTAGCTAGTTAGGTAGCATTGTGTTAACATAAGCCTCAGCATGCTCCCTCTTCAGAAGCTGAAAAAAAGTTCATGCCCCACCCGCCCCGCAATTATTATCAGTCATTAACAATAATTGTCAGTTGAGTTGAGTTTTAGTGAAATATCTGCATGATAGCATCAACAAACTCTTATTTATTAATTTATTGCCCCTACATAAACCAGATGTGACCCTAAATGTCTGTTTTACAAGAAAAGGGGAAAGTTGACTGAGCCACCAAGTTTGCTCAACTGTTATTGGAGCACACAGCAAAAAGGGGCGTGACTTCGGAAGGGTTAAGTCCTCTCTAAAGAATTTCAAAGCACAGTGTGGATTATGAAGTTATCAATACATGAGCAAATCAGATCAACTGGCTACTTTTCTCATTTCCTGCATTCAGTTTGTGGTAAAACAATTGAGAAAAATCTAACTTTTGAGAACTTGGTGCTGAATCATTTTTCTCAAACTTATTTCCCTTGCTTTTCCCTGCTTGGGTCATGTGCCAAGTCAAAGCGCTGTTCCCTCTCGGCCAGCGACTGAGACTCGATAATAACATCCCGCACTATTTCCGTCGAGCGGCTCAAAAGTACCAGGGCTGTGACCTTTTATGACAGGAAACACTCATCTAGAATATCTTAACAATAAAGTCTAAAGCCCCTCGACTGTTGAAACATGAAAGGGATTGATTGAGAGGAAGAGAGACAGAGGGAGACATTTCAAAATGGATCCAGTAGAGTTGGTAAATTGATGGATTTTGTCTTGCTCAGTGGGACCAATAGGACTGCAACAGCAGAGGTCCGTGTTGTACTGAAGGCAGACCAAAGCAGACACTGACACTAATTGGATCTAGTGGGTGTGCCAGGATACACAACCAGGGCCTGTGTGTGTGTGTGTTTTCATCTATGATTGTCATAGGGGTTCGTTTTAGGACAGCAGTTTGAAGCCTTTTTCATTTATTGATTTGGAATAAAAATAAAAATACAATTGATCCCATGCCATGGTCTCAGTGTGTGTGTGTGTGTGTGTGTCGGTGTGTGTGAGAGAGAGAGACAGAGAGAGGAAGAGATTTATAAAATAAAGTGGCTGAGTCTTGGAGACAACATGAGTAATTCTGAACCTCTGAGTCTCATCTGAGTGATTAATGCGTGCCGTCAGCCTTTTGGCTGCTTGCTTTCAAAAGTAGAGAAACTATTTACTTTTCCAAAAGATTATATTAATGACATTTTTTTTTGCTTCATAGGGCAATTAAAAATAGTTATAAGTGAGAGAAGATGTGGGAGAAGGAAGGCATAGATACTTTATATGACAAAGGCTGTGAGTAATAATGTGACATTAGCCTTAGATAAATATAATGCATTTCAAATTGCTTAAAATTTGGTGACAGTTGCTGAGCTGTTTGAGTTTTTGAGTGTTGAAAATAGCATTCATCAATGTTTTATTCCAAATTTTAACTGTTTTCCTCTCAATCTTTAATAGTTAATGTTCTGTTTTTCAGCAGTTATCCTTAATGTCAGGTTACATCCTACCTGATGTGTGCTTCCTGTCTAAACTTTAGTTTCATGTTGCCTCTAAGAAATTGCATTTTTATCCTACCAATTTGATTTGGCAAATACATTTTGAGGGTCACCTAATTATTGACTGGACTATGTTCAGGAGCAAAGTTATTTTCTTAAAGGAAGTTCTAAATTTTTATATAATGATGAGTCGACAAAGCGCAGAACTTTGACATTGGAGACCAGGGCTCACATTTTGAGTGTTGCATGTGGTGTAGCCAACACAACATCAGATTTTGGACAGATTGTGATTACTGTGTTAAATGTTAATAAAGTAAACATGGTGTGGGTCATTCTTCAGCTCAGTGTTGTTAGTCTGACAAGATCCCATCAAACCAAACGTGGGACAAAGAATAAGTTTGTGTGGGACAATGTAGGACATGCTACCCCTGCTGAGAGGTAGTCTAAAATTTTTATGTCTAACTTTAAAACCAAATACTTCTATTCTGCCCCCCGTAACATCTCTGTTATGCACCGACAACACAATTGACATGCAAGCAATTTCCCTGTCTTTGTTGTATTTCCTTTTCTTTGTGGTAGTTTCCATTATATCCTGCCTAAATCTGCAGAGCTGCTGATTTTTGGGTGACTTGTAGTTTTGCCCATTTGGTGTAGGAGGCAGCAAAGAGGGTGACAGTTTGAACCGCACTTGTTTTCTTCACGGGCACTGGATAAAAACCCAGATTCAAGAAATGTGTCTGTCCTGCAGTGGTCTGACTTTTACAAACTAAAGCCAATGTAACTGTGGGACATATGCGCAAGGGATAAAATAAGCCCCATAAAGTGGGACACCTTAACTGCTGCTGTTGTTTTTTAACATCTAACCAAGATGCCAATCTCCCCTGACCTTAACTTATGTTTTTTCAGTGCCTAAATTTAACCATAAAATCATTCATCAGATTGATATGGACATACCCGACTTGGATGTGACATTAATCAAAAATATTTCCTTGATTATGTTGATTAAAAAAAACAAAAAAAAACAAAAAAAAAAAACAACAACAACTTATTAAGGTAATGTTTCCTTCAAAGCATGTTGGCTGTTTTGCTGCAAATTACTGGATACATAGATGGGTAGGTAGATAAAAAGTAGGATTTAACAAAAAATAATTAAGAAGAATTAACCCTCCAGTGCACAATGATATGTATATTCTACATCATAGAATGTACATTAGTATAAGTAAAGTAAAAGAGTTCTACAGTATATAAAATTAATTTTCAGGATTTGCCAAATTGACAACACATCCTCATATCTAAAGGACAAAAAAGCATAAAATAATACAACATACATGACTGTTTGTGAGTACCAGTGATAAATGTAGTGGACCTTATGTTATGTGATAAAAGAATAAGTTACACTACAGTTAATATATTATATATTTCTCCTTTAACACAGGTTCGGTTTAGGTTTAGGCAAAGAAGGTAAACAAAGGTGAGGTAAAGAAAAAGCTCATGGTTTGGGTTAAAATTTAAAGTTACATAAGTCAAGTTACATGCATGACTGCAGTAACATGATATAACAAATTATAAGTCATTGCTGACTTCTGGTTTCACATGATATGTGTTTGACACATCCATCCACCTCGACCTGGATATTCTCGCCCATCATACTGCTCCAATCATAATTACTACAGCCACTAGAGGTCGCCACCTAATAAGTATGCCTCAAAAGAAGGAGATTTCACAGAGAATTGTTTTCCACAGATACAAATAAAAGACACACTGCAATTTTATCCAACTAGTCTGGTTTTATCCCTAGTTTGTTCAAGAATTTATTGATCATAAGTCCTTCATATCAGTTACAGTCCCAGGTCTGTTTTTTACCTCAGGCCAACTGAAACCAGATGTCACAGTCACCTGTGTCCAACAGCATTATTGATTTTGTTTATTGTATTTGTCTCCTCTAAAGTTTCCACGGTGCATCGAAAGGCCTTCTGTATTTTCTGACTGTTCTCGGCCTTTGCATGACTACAAAAGAGGAATTACGATCAAGTGAGGTAGAAAGGGGGAAGAAAGGATGGGGAAGGGAGAGAGGGAGAGTGGAAGGTTTGTGATGTTTTTGCCTCGAGGCTGCAGAGGAGAGAGGACAGACACTGACACCGTGAATCAGACGGAGAGGGAGAGATGGGGTTGGTGAGAGGGCAGAGGGGGTGAAAGAGGAGTTAAAGGATGATGGGAAAAGAGACGGATGAGGATAGAGAAGTCACAAATAGACGGCGAAAATCTCTCAGGACTGTGGTGATCATTTTATTGCATCGCCTCTCCAGTAAACAAGAACATGAGCTAAATGTCTCAATATGTAAGGGCATCAGGGTAGTATGGAGAAGGAGAACAGTGAAGTGGATTGAAACTGATATGAGTATGAGAGGAGCAACAGACACTGAGACGGAGATGTAAAAACGGGTGAAGATGAGGGGTCGTGTCAAGTACTGCGGGGGTAGACGGAGAGACAGGAAAAGACGTGCATTTAACTGATTGTAAGAGATTCCAGGACATCATCTGCCGTGTGCTCCAAACCTCGACGGTGACTCATTCGGATACAGAGTGACAGAGGCAAAGAAAATATCTGCAACTTTTCTCTGCATTAAACTTTCTGACACTCACCTAAGAAACGTCTGAAACAGAAATATTCAAGCCATGACTACATGTTTACTGAGAAATAAAACCGACAAGCTCTTATTCCCAACGCATCACATAGGGCAGCTACGCTTCAAACTATGACACTGTAGGTGTCCCTCTAGCATCAGTTTTACACATGCAGGGCTCTGTGCTGAAGTTCAAAATAAAGGCACAAGACTTATTTGGGTAGGTTTAGGAAAAGTTTGGGTTAAAATAGAGTATTTATGTATGTACAGTTTTGGGAAGTAATATATCATGTAGTGCTGCCCCCTGAAAGTCAAAGATTTGAATAATTAATCAGAGCCTCTGTAGTCGACTGAGTCTTCCAGTTGAGCATTTGGTTTTTTTCCCCTTTGTCAGTCAGATTTAGCTGTTAATCTTTTTATCCTGCAACTGTAATGTACACTAAGATGTGTGATGTTGGTGCCGACTGTCTGTGGCAACAGGATGCAGAATTATTGTGAGACAGTGGAAAACGACCTCGCCTTCATCTTTTAAACACAGGATTGAACTAATGAGAGAACATGGAGCCCATTCTTGGACTATATTAAAAATGGACAATGCCCAAGGACTGATCTCACACATCATGTAAAGTGAAATTCAGCTGATAAAGTTATCAGTCAGACTTAAATATCAATTAAAAAAAGAGACAGGAGCTTGCAAAAATGCACAGGGAGAACATCCAAATGAGGAATTAAAGGGGATCATAAATATGTGTTTATATTAGCTGGGGCACTTAAAAAACATCCTCGGGACCGCATGCACTGTCGGTTGTCTGATGAGAGAGGTTGAAAGGAGTAGTTGGTAAACAAGTTCCAGGCGTTATTGTTTTTTTTTTTAATTTGTGTCACTGAACACGGAGAAATGCAACAGCATGGCAAGTTGTGAACTTTAAAAAGTCAGTCTCAAAATCACCACGAACCACAAAAATAACCGTGATGAAGAGGAGGAGGGTGATAAAAGTGCAGAGCAGCGTGACGCGCTGTCGTGCACCTCATCCAGATGCACCCGCAGAGCGCGTAGGTGACATTTGCTTGTTGTTTGTGTTTGTTTTGTTTTCAGATCTTTATTGTTGGTGTCTGACAGTGTTATGGAACGGATCATGACAGTGAAAGACCTTATTTTAAAGGGCAAGTGACGTTTTATTTAACCAGAAACGGCTGTTCTTGCCAAACTGTCAGAACAATCACCAACTCTGGTTCGGTCCTTAATTCATGGTGTGAAGGAACGCTCAGCACACAGCGTAGGTGATTCTGGACAGCTGCTGCAGCTTCAGGAGAGACGCTCTGCAGGGCCGCTGATTTTACAGCTGAAGAATAGAAGGACACACACACTTTGTGAAAATCTGATATTTTGATGATGATGAAGAAGAAGAAATGCATTGATATGTGAGTCTAATTGGCAAACATACTCATGTAGGCTCATGTAAGAATTTAGTGTAGGACACTGCACTGTGACAAAAAAAAAACATCTTTATTGTTGACAAATGTAGAAATTTGCCTTTTGCTTCACAGGTTGACTTTAAAAAATACCTGACATTAAATTACAATACACACAATAATAATGGAACATGCACAGTGCAGACAACCAGCCTGAATCATGGTAACAAGTTTAGCAAGATTATTGCAGCTTCAGTGGCTCTATAATGTCTACCTGAGGGCAGGTTTGTGAATTCTGTGAGAAGGGGGTGCACAGGATCAGACACAATTTGTTGGGCTTTATGTTTCACCTGTGATTTATATATACATTCCAGTTGCGTCTGCTCTTTGACAATAATTTATTATTATTTGAATTTACGTTTACAGTTGAAAGGTTCAAATTTATTAGTCTAACTTTACTACGTTCTCATACTAAGAAGGGGTTGCTAGACATGTTGTAAAGGTGAAGCTGCTCTCATAGGTCTTAATTATGTTCCTCTCCTGTAGTTCTCTGCTCTGGCAGTAGTGCTTTGTAGCTGCCTGGAATTATCTTCACTAACTGGTCAAACACAGCCGTCATGCTGCTACAACATGTGTGCAGTTTCACACAGTAAACGAGCACTGAGTTCCACTACATATATTCTTTGCAGGCATCAGATCTTTAACATGTAGTTCCTGTGGCTCCTCAGTACCTGGAACGACTTCATCAAAAAGGAAAGATTACTTTAAAAGAAAGTAAAAGACTTGTCTAGCTCTGACAGAGTTTTTATCTGAACTAAAGGGGAAAGAAGGATTTTGTATTATAATGCCTCTTCTCATATCCAGTAAAGGAATTCAGAGGATAAAGGCCCCGTCATTATTATGTGAATTGTGGTTTCAGCCAGCGTTTGGAGCCGAGTGAACCGAAAGCCAATTTAGTCCAAGGCTGGTTAAGTGGGAGCAGCTAGAAAGTGGGCTGCGGTGTGTGTGCTCCTGTGCCCAGTGGACATGAATGAAATGAAGGAACGGAAGAAAGGCAGGATCCATCCAAACCTCCCAGCTTGAACAAGTCATGTGTCAGCAATCTCTCTATCTCTCCAATTACCAGCCTCTCTCTGAGAGCGCGGGGGGGCGGCACAGACAACACCTAAACAGCCTCAATCCCCTGATTGACCCGATCTAGTTGAGTTGGTGAGGAGGAGAACAACACAGTGCAATTATCTCCGGTCAGTAGAAGGTAGGTAACAGGGTAAACTGAGGTGTTTTGTCAGTGTGTTTTGGAACATGCTTTTGAGAAATCCTGATCACCAGTCAAGTGCCTAAAGCTTGATTTTTTTTTTTTTTTTTTTGCCATAAAGTTTTCCACTGTTGGTCCAGTGGCTTAAGCTGAAATTGGAGTTAAGGCATCTGGAATGGATGGTTGTTGCTGTTTGCTCAAACAATGCTCACAGCACCTTGTTAAAAAAAGCTTAACCTCTAACTGTGTGTTCCAGATCTCATCCTTACTCTAATATCATCCTCTTGTCTATTGAGGCACCAGCTCTGAGCTCTAAGCCGGCTGATCCACAAAGATCCCAAAAACATATTTGTTCTCCGTCATCATGGCTGGATTGACCCGTTCGGGGGCGAAATTCTGCAACTGGGCCTCCATGTGGGCACAACATGCTGGAAAGTACACCAGTGACATGGTCCTAAAACTACATTTAGACACGGAGCTATGAGACTCAGAAAAATACCTCCACTTCCTACCATTGTGTAAAAATGAAGCGAAAATATTCCAGATACGAGTGCTGCAGTATTGCACTGGAGCCAGAGAGGTTTAGTTTACTGTGATGTGATCCAACTCCATGTGGGATTAACATAAAATGTAGTGGTTCAAACAAAGAAATTAAAGAACACTCCATAATTTCATGGTAAATAGGCAGTAATTACCAAGTAATATATTTGACATTTCTTAGAAATGACATACAAATTACCTTGGGATTGGAATCTCTGGGTACCTCATGCTTCAATTTCGTTACGTTTCAGAGGGCTATGATTCGATGATAAAACGATTCTCGATTCATCTCGATGGAGCAGAATTTTAAACCTTCAAGCAAAGTCAACTCACGAAGTTTGGAAGTAGACATGATGTATACGTTTCATTTTGGGAGGGGGGGGGCTTTTTGTCTAGTTTGATTCAGAATCTATTTTTGACTGAATCAATAAAGAAAAGAGGCACAATTTTCAGTCTCTTGCTCCAGTTTCCCTGAAACATAACTGGCAATAAATGGTCTAAAGCTGTTTTATTTTTAAAAAGTTAATTGCGTTAATTAGTGAATTAATCATTTTGAAAGTCCCCTGCCTGTATGTCATTAAAAAAAAAAAAAAAAAAAATGAGGGGGAGGTGGAGTGTTTCGCTGTGTGTGGTGTTATTCACATTATGTCTCCAGCAGTGGAGAGCAGTCGCTCTGCTGCACCGTGAGCTCTGAGGTAAGACCTCGCTGTCCAACATGCAGAGCAGGTACAGTCTTCCTCACAGAGTTGGTCGAAGTCATTAAATGCCGCGTCGTGTGTCACTCAGCTGATCTTGTTTGTTACTGCTGATTGCTGCTCGGCTCCGTCCACGTCTTAACTTGTCTGGGCGATAGTAAAAATTATCCACCTTTGTCTCGCAAATTCAATTATTCAGACACTAAATCAAATCATGATGGCGACCTCTGCCTTTTTAGAGGATAAAGTACATCTCCGTGTTCACGGCTGATAGCTCTAGTGTGTGTGCGCTGTAGAGTTCCACCCTTTTGACTCTGCCAACTTAATTGACATTTAGAAAACTGATTTTTGACATTTAAGAATCTTCCATGTCTGCATCACGATGCAACTAAGAATCAAGTATTTCCCCCTACCCTTAAAATTACCCTCAAATTTCATCATAAGTATGTGATAATTCTTAAGTGTCATTTTCATGCGAATTCTCACACACTTCACAAATTTGGGGGTAAACTGCAGGTAAATTCAGAGAAATTTCAAATATGTTGCTTTGTAATTGCCACCAATTACATGAAAATGGTACTTACTAATTTTCAGTAATTTCTATGAAATTTCTAATAAGTTACTTGGGTCACATCTGACAAACCCATATGAATAAACAAGATGGCAGTGGAAAGGGGATTGGTTGAATTAGCAGAATTTGGCTGAACTTGAATCTACAGTGCAGATCCAACTGCAGGCAAAACCAGAACGCACATAAATCACATGTCGTCCGAAATGATTTTTAACTTAGAAAAAACATTGACCCTGAAATCAAGATGTGTGTTTCTTGTTGCAGTTTGTTTATCAAAAATGGTGGCTGCCAAAACCACTGGAGAAAACTGAGAGCAGACTCAAAAATTAGTATGCACATGAATCAGTGCGTGTCCAAATGTTGACTTGCAGATTGATTAGCATTCAGAATTATTTTTGCGCTATCCCAATACTTTTGTCATCAGTATACTTTGTAGATCCTGCCCCCACTTCCAATCTTTGCTTAACCATAAGCTAACAGGCATCATTTTTCTGACATTAGGTCTTGAAGCAGAGGATGTGAGTTTTAACAGAGTAGCTGCCATACTGAGCCTGTGTTGTGTGTTCCATCAGCGTCTATGGTGGCTTTTTCAGCTCTTACATAATAAAAAGCCACACTTTGTTTTGTAGCTCTTCACCATCTCCTGCTCGCCGAGCCACTGGGAACTCTTTATTTGCACTGCTTTTCATGTAGATACCAGTATACACAGCGGCCCAGTGCTACTTTTTGCCTGTCACTTTGTCTTTCTCTGAGGCTTAAAGCAATATTTCACTTTGCTGGAACATTTTCACTTCTCAGAATGCCTTCCTCTCCCAGCTGAAGGACTGAAGCCTCCCTAAAAAAGTGTTGGGGGAAATCACTGCAACGTTGCCATCTCCTTATGTAGAAATTTAATAAGCTGACATTTGCTCAGAGTCTTTCGGCAGAGCCAAATATGAGTGGGGACTGACAAAAAAATGTATATAAAGAAAACAGGCGGAGCAGGTTGGACGTTGATGCAGATTATAGCTGCCACCCTCCACAGAGTGTCAGCGACTTGCTCTTCACCAGGGTTTCTCAACTTTTTCTTTCCTGCAAACCCATTTTTCATAAAATCTTTTTCTCATGGGAAGTTGCTTTATGAATTGATTTTTTCAGAAGAGGGTGCATGCAGTAATGATAGTAATGACTTTATTCATATAGCACCCTTTATTACAAGGTAACAAAATGCCCCACAATCAACAAAATAACAATTTAAAAAAAAAAAAAATCCAAAACATAAAATATAAAACAAGATAAAATAATTTAAACTTTGTAAGTTGTAAGTTTGCAAGCTGTAAGATAAAAGTGATATTTAAGAAAGAGGAAGTTGCCTTGCAGTTCCACAGTATAATTCTCAATCAAAAAGTTAATATTAGCAGCCTCTCTTGATAAAAATTTAGTTGAAATATCAAAAAAGTCTATCTAGTTCCCATCCTCTCTCACTTTTTGTGAGGAAAATCTATTTTTGTGTCTTCACTTGTCCCCAATAACTGGATCACAACAACACTGGACAAAATGGCAGACACACATTTGTTGAAGTTATTTTGGAAGTAATGACTTTCATTAACTAAAGTGAGAGCAGTGAATCTTTCTCGCATAAATGTAAAAGTTGAACACACTCATGAACTCTTGAAAATTTGCTGCCTCAGTTTTCTCTTTCGGCCTTGAGTGTGTGTATGTGTATGTGTGTGTGTGTGTGTGTGTGTGTGTGTGTGTGTGTGTGTGTGTTCATGTGTGTGCATTATCAATGGACCTGTGCTGGTTTCACAAAGATATTTTAGACTAGTCTTAATTTTGCTCATAGATTAGTTTATTACAAGTTTGATCATTTCACAAAAATAAAGACTTATGAATTGTAAGCTAAAAAATATTAGACACCTTATCCCCAGGCTTAAGAACCACATTACCGTAGTAACAATTAGTGCCACCAGCTACTGTAATCAGTAGCACCCAACAATAAAAATTGGCTCATAAATTTGCTAAACTTACCGAGTAAAATGTCCCTGTAGCTGTTAAATTCCTCCAAAACACACTTATGTCCCGCTGGGGTAAATGGAGCTCTTAATTTACCCAGAAATCATTGTGCCATAGTTCTACTTAAGATAGTCAAGAACTAAACTGCTTTGTGCAACAGATGAAGACATCTATCTGAAGTCTGATTATCTGTTATATCTACGCCATAGTTAAAGTCTGGAGGGTGTCCACAGCTAAACTCAAATAGGTCGATCAGCTTAATATTTTTGTGCACATTCATGACTGTGTGATGAAGGACCTCTGTGATTCACAATTTCTGAAAAACCTTGAGGGATGGCTGGGAAGGATGAACTGTATAGACTTTGGTGGTGAAGGATGAAGCAACACTAAACACGTCTGACCAGAACTCAGGATTTCACATGCTGATTATGATTAAAATTTCACACGAATATCTAATAGGATAAAATGATTACATGTAGATATTTTACATCCAAAAGGTCAAAGGTCAGCTTCCATGTGACATAATGTTTAACTCTCTATCAGTCCTCTGTCCTCCTCAGTAAAACAGTCTCTAAGTGAGGACAACATGTTTCTCACTGGAAATTATTCACTGGAATCAGTGTGATAACCATTTTGAAAAAATGGCTATGTTCCATATTAAATTTCTTCAAAGTCTCCACTACATATATTATATGATTCAGGACGGACATGGATGTAAACTATAACTTGACTGTTAGGTGGAGACATACAACTGTCTCACAGACAACTGTGAGGCAGTAATTGTATTTTTTGACTGCTGTGTTTTGCAAACTTTGCAAATTTCTGCTGGTTGCATCTGGGAGTTGTGTTGGAATTGCAGTAGGTGCTTCACCATCTGCTGAATGGCGGGGATCTGCACTCTACTGAGTGAACTCTACTAGTTTGAACTGTAGGAGAGGGAAATATGTGGCTCATTAGCTGCTACATGCTCCACTATATTCACCAGCTAGTTGCTGACTTTGTCTGTCAATCAGGTGAAAAACTGCAGTTGAAAACTCTCTGTGGATTTAACGTATTGATTAAAGGTGCTTTAAAGACAAAGATTATTTTCAGGCTGACAAAAAAAATGTTCATTAGGTCTTTGAAATGACATTTTCCACAGCTGTGGCGGTTGTTTCCATAGGGATAGTAAGATTCACAGTATACCACTTTTGCTGTGAACCTGTTTATCAAAGCCCTGTACTGCATGGACACATTCCTACAGTGAATAATAAAAGATTTAAGCTAACAGTAGCAACTTGCCTTTGTCAGTCATATGTGCGAGTGGATACATGTTCATGCATTCTGACATTTGTCACACAGTCATTTCCAGGACTGAGTGTTACCTGCCAAAAGTTAAAAATGTGAAAAGCATACAGGGGTACTTTCTCATCTCGAAATAGTCAAAGTACACTGCCACCCACAGACTGTTGACCTTTTCACCCAGTTCACACTTGTGAAGAACTGCCATCAGATGTGTGTATTAGGAGGTAGTGTACGTCTGGGTCAGGGTGTCCTTTCACAGCTTCTTCTGGAAGGTGTTGTCAGTGCAGCTGCAGTGAAAATGTCAGACTTTTGGGGAGCAAACTTCTTTTAAATGAGCTCAAGTGTTCAGCCGGCTAAATGTCAGACCTAATATAGATATACTTGTAGCTGGACTCCTCTTACATTCACTATATCGTTTTTATCATTTTTAAGATTATTTTTTCTTAAGTTCTGCTTATGTCTGTTTCAGGATGATTTTCACGTCTATAACTGTCAGTCATGATGCCGACAGTACTGTTAACAATGGTAGATGTACTGATCATAAAAACAGTGGTAAAGAACTGATCACAAACTCTGGATGGACATGTTTTTTTGGCCATTAACTTTTGTCTATGATGCACATTTTAAATTAAATTAAAGGAGCTATAAGCAATTCTGTGGAAATGCTTTGGGTTGTTTGCATGAGCTGAACCATCAGCCCAAAGTGCTGGTGTTTGATAGCCTGGTAATGGAAATGGAATGGTTATAGCAATAAGTCCATCAGACTGACACTGTTAAGGCCTGATTATACTCCAAAATAGACACAGACGTAGACAGCAGACACACAGCTCTGTTTATACTGTACCGGGTGTCTGTAGAGGCAGACATGTTCACACATTTGGTGTGTGCAGCCAATTAACAGCACCCCCAATATGCTGTAAATGGTAAAATCAGCTGGCAGCTTATATACATTGGTGCGACATTGGCTGTCATACTGGTGCTGATCTTTATAGGATCAGTGGAAAAAAATTATATAGCCTAATTAATACATTTTAAAAAGTCCAATAAACATGAACAAATCCAAAATATTGGTTCTTCTTTGGAAAACAGAAAGATTAAACACAGGCCGCCACTTACCATTAGATTTTGACCGATTCTGTTGTCTTGTCTGGAGATTTGGATAAATAATGAAATAACTGTTGCTGTGACATCCCTGTGTAAAATTACAGCCTCTCTCTCAAATTGACTGTAGATGAAACACACTTATCATTCCTGCTGCTATGTGATGGCTGGCAATTCATCAACTGCACAGAAAAGATCCAGCACTCATAAACAGTGTGTGAGACTAAAGCTACAGGGGTAATAATTTGTAGAAGAAACCTGCAAGGGTAAAAAAAAAAAAAATCCAGACACAGTGGAGCAGTGTTTTGATTTCCTGACAGAGCACATGATCAAAGCTGAACATACAGGAGATGAACTCTGACCTGTGAATCTGCTGCAGCTAGCTGGATATTGCAGCCAAACAAGAAACACATACTTAAATTTGTTGGTAAAACTAGATGAATACTTGTACAAATGTAATCATAGGTGCAGTGTTGCCTGGGCGAACCGAAACCACGCTCTGCCACATTCTTTCGCTTCAAGTGAGGAAACAGAATATTTGCCGTTTGCATTGTGTGTTATTTTCTTCAGGCGCTTGCGAGCCAGTCATCACTAAAGCACATGTTGCATTTTGTCACTTATATTCTATAGACACTAAGAGGAAAGTGTGATGCAGACTCGCAGTCATAGCCGAGAGAGAGAGAGAGAGAGAGAGGGAGAGAGAGAGAGAGGGAGAGAGAGAGTGCACGCTCTGCTGTGAAAAGTTCTCCACATGAATAACTTATTCCTAAAGTAGCTAACATTTGATCATATGGTCGGTTATACTTGATTAATGTATGTAAACTTCCCCTGACATGAAATGAGGATAAATTAAGCATCTACGAGTCATAACTGCACTATGGTATGCAGTCAAATACCACTACACCTCTAAGTGTAATGTGACTACAGCTTACCACTGAAAGAAAAACAGCATAAAACCTGTTTGCTAAACCACTGGCTTTGTGCTTGTACAGCCACGATTTCAGCTAAATGCTAATGACAGTATGCTAAAATGTTCAAAATGACAATGCTAACATGCTGATGTTAAGCAGATAATTTACCATGTTCACAATATTTTTTGTGTTTTGGGTGCTAACATTTGCTAATTAGTACTGAACAAAAAGTGGCTGAGGCTGATGGGGAATATTGTTCGTTTTGTGTCGGACAAATTAAAACTTTGACTTGATGATGGCGCAAGACGTAATGTGAAGAGGAGACGAATGTGTGTACCAAATTTCATGGCAATCCGTCTAACTGTTACGACATTTCACTCAAAACCACAAAAGTCAATGTCAAAGTCATGCTGTGCTATAGAGGGAAAGTCAGGAGATCACTAAAGTCATCGGGATTCATCCTCTGGGCAAAATAAATACGCTCCTTCTGTTCTTAAGACATTATGACAGATTTTTAGTCTGTGCAAAGCAGTCAGAAAAGTGTAAGGCTCTATCATATTTTGATACTTTTAAGTAAAAACTCTGCTCCATGCAATGGGATTATCCATCAACGCCTTCCAGCAGCCTTTACTTGTCAGCCTGAAGTTACTGGAACACATTGGTTTCAGAGGAAAGCTACTGATGCTGACACACAGCTTTAAGTTAGAGGAAACTGGGGATGGTTGTCCCACTTTTTATTCTCTTTTTTGTGTTTATCAAAGTCGGGAAGTTGAGCTCAGAAGTTGTTTCAATAGCAACAGAAACCTTGGCATCTTAGCAGAATTAATTTGATATTTATTAACCGTCAAAAGCAACAAACTCGTCTCGTCTTCCTCTTTCATGTGCTGGATTAATGTCGTTTCATGTATGTGGTTAAAAATAAACCACATTAACACCGGTGCTTATATTTTACATCAAAATGTATATCTGCATCAGTTAAAAAGTGTTTATAGCAGCTGTAGACACACACCAACTCACATACACACACAACTGGTCCTGTCAGTGTGTGTTTGTGTCCCTGTTTCCACACTGAGCTGTCGCCCAAACACCAGTTAAAGTCCAAAGCATTTAATCATCTCCCTCACAGTGCTTCTCTCCTCTTTGTTCTCGCTCTTTTTCCTGAAAGTTAGAGAGAACTCAGAGGCCAGATATTGCAGAGAAAACTAATATAACTCCGGATGATGTATTGACTCATATTCATATCTGAGATGAAAAATTATGTCCTGGTTGTGCAGCGGCTCTGCCGTGTCCCTTTTCAGATAAATCTTCAGTCTAATTCAGAATGAACTTAATTACGAATTCAGAAGATGCAAGAAAACTTTTAAGGACAACACCAAGTTTTGGGAAGACTAGCCTGTTGCTCAAGTTTGCAGTTTTTCAAAAAGTCTATCAAATGCTCAGACATCCTTTGACTGTTATGGTTCAACCAGCTATGAGACTCCTGACCCCTCGCTGAACCTTCTCCCTTGGACTTTGACAGGGTTCTCATTTTAAAATGCACTAAAAACAGGGCTAATGTTAGCTTAAGTAGCTAGCTACAGCTGAGAAAATCTGCTACAGACTATATTGTCACTTTAGTTGGCAAAACTGACAGACACCGGCTAGAAATGAGAGGCTTTTGTCCACCTTTGTTGGAAATCACAACAGACAGACGGGTACACACAATTATTTTCTAATAGCATGACCATAACTGGCCATGGGTGATGCAGCACTGCACAACGCAGCATGTTGTTTTCAGCTAAACTTCTGTCGGGTGGCTTGTTTCTTTTTTCCCCCCATTGCTTGTGGATGAGAATCTGTTGATTCATTTAGCTGAAATGAGGATTTATTTATGCAATACCTCCTAATCATAGGAGAAGTGCTGCTGGAGTGCACTGGAGTGATGCTACGCCACAAATAGAATCTGGAACTAGAACATTTGCAGTTTGCATATTATTTATTTATTTATTTTTAACACTGGAAGATCAAATCATCATTAAGGTATATGGCCTGATCAGTCAGAGCTCAGTCTCGGTGCAGTGAAAGGTGTCTTTTTCAGGTTGCTTTCTATGGGTAGTGAGCATTTTGTGCGCTACTAATGCGCCTTGAGCCCGCAAAATGACCACATAATATCCTCATGATGAACATTATGACACTATTCATAAAACCTGGTATTTGTCAGTTATCACTGACCAATGTACTGTATATTAACTATCATAGAAACGATAGTTAAATGACTTGAAAAAAGCCACAATTTAAGTGTATACTTGCATGCATGAGTGTGTCATATGTGTGCTCTCCTATGTAAGAAATAGCACCACACTTTGCTTCACATTAACTAAAAAAGACCTGAAGGGAGATTGCCAGAGAACAGTGTTTAAAAAGTACAAATGTAGGAAGATAGCAAGGCTATGCTACTCACCCATCTTTTACTTGAGTGGTTACTTCTCCAGGCTGGTCTTGAAAGCATAGCTGATAGGTTCAGTCTGGACAGAGAGCTCCCACTATTAAGCTATCCAATGTGACCGTCGGATACTTGCATTTAGTAAGGATATGGTTTAAGCAGGGCGGGGCTTAACAAATGGAAACTTCCAAGAATGTGTTTTATCTCGTATGCAGCGACTCAAATTGCTTCTCTGTGTATCCAGAGAAAAACACAATCTTCTTCAATTAACTTTGTTTGTACTGACACATTTGAAGAAAATTCTTGAACCCAGTCAATTCAAAATGAAAGCAAATATGTTCTCAGCAAGTTTAAGAAAAAGAGACTAACAGCATCAATTTAGCACTCTGTTCGTGCATTGGTGTGCTGATTACAACATTCTTGGCACTACCATGTAATCACAGAGGAATGTTTCAGTTATTTGTGCCACTTTGAAAGGTTTGGTGTACAATTGTAGCAGCAATGGTTTCCCCCCCCCAAATTACAAAAAGCAAAGATAAGAGGGCTGCTCGGTGCCAGAAAAATGTCCACGGCAGAAAGTAATCAACAGCTTCTCCTCTGAGTCAGGCCCGCAACAATGAACAGAGTTCAAAACTGATCAGTGTTTTTAAGTCTGAATGAGCCCATCGGGCTGAAAAGTGCTGAGCGTGTCTGTTATTTGGAAACTATTTAAAGTGCTTTAAAGTTTTGTTCTTCATGACAGACTGGCATAATTTTTTTATATTTCTCTGTATCAAGACTGTGCTTTGTGTCTCATCGAGTTTTTCCTGCTTGGAGGAGCTTCTTGTTGCTTTACTTTATTTTCTTAAATTAGCAAAGTGTGAAATTTCATTTTTTGTGGAGTATGTAAAACAGTGTTTTTGATAATATGATGGAACGTGCTCACAAGAACATACAGGCCTACTGGGAACCAATCTGACAACAGAAAGTGAAAGCCAGAGGAAAAACCTGTAAAAGCTCACGAACTTTAGCTATTCTGTCTCTGTTTAAAGTTAACTTTCACCACTAATGTTTGCTTAATCCATAAAGACACTGTAAAATTTGTCATATCACGTGAGTTATGTATTGAACTATTTCTCAGCCAGGACCAGTAACTTAATTATATTGTGTGCTATTGTGTGTGTATGTTTTGGTACGTACCTTGGTTTTAGGTCACAGTTAGGGTACGAATACAGTAAAACGCAGAAAAAGCAACAGATGGTTTTAAGTTTCTTTCTTCTTACCTCTTTGAAATGTACTAAAATCCTCACTCATCAAGCTCTATATTTAATTTTTTCTTCAAGAAAATCAGAATGTCCATGCTATCAGGCGTGAGCGCAGATCTGTTGGCAGTGTCTCTGTCACCTGCTGTCGAGAAAACCCTCTCCCTGGCGACTGAGGTGGCAGGTACAGCCAGGTAACATCTTGCCACCCCTGCAAGATCAGGATAAAGAGACTTACGAGTCTCCCACCAGTCAAGCGGGTTGTCATTGATTGCACTCCGAGGCCACGTAGGCGAACGCTTCATCCTTCAGCTGCTGCTTCAAATCAGGCTGGCCCTTCTTACTCGTTTTGAGGAGCGGGCCAAAAAAGTTCTGCCATTTCTGACCGCCGCTTTGGAGGTGGGGAAGATTCTTCGTCTGATTCTGCTGCCGCTTGCTGTGGAGTGACGTCTGCCTGCGATGAAGATGATGAACTGGCCTCTGGCTGTGATGAAGTGGACGGACTGGCCTCTGTAGCCTCTCTTGTCTTAGCCTGCAGAATTAAATGACAAAAACAAAATAATTTCATGTAATTAATTTGTTCTAATATTATTCTTATTTTATTTATTATTATACCTCTTTTAATTAGTTTAATTAATTTATGTGAGTTCAGTGAACACTGTAGTAGACACTGTGTAGAGAAAACATCATAATAACCCTAGGATAAAATGAATACATTCCCTGTTGTTGTGCTCTTGTCAGAATTTCTGGGATGATGAGCTCTTCATAGACTCTCAGCTGACTGGCAGGATCCAGGTGAAGGAGCATCTTGAACCCTGGATCCACAGCAGCACACTTGTGAAGAAAGTTCTGATGACCAGGGTCAGAGAATCTGTTTTGCATATTTTCTCTGATGGCTTCCTTCATGTCCCTGACAGTGGGAGTCATTTTGTTTCATAGCATCCTGAGCACCTCCTGGTCAGTCAGATTGGACATCATCTTGTTTCTGAGGATGCTTTCTGTCAGTGTGGAGTGAACATAAGTTTCATCTTGTAGCCGACTCATTGTCCTCGTCTTATCCACCACTTGGTTTGCATCGCCATATCAGTCCACATGGAACCCAAAATAGTCCCACACAAGTGATTTGAAAGAAGCAGGCGGCTCTTCATTTGCACTCGTGGACAGAGAGTCTGTAACCATGACCATACAAACATGACTTTGTGTGGCAGTAGTAGCCACACACTCAGGTAGTAGCTAGCAAGTTACTATGGCAGGGAGAGAAAGAATGGTAAGAAATGGAAATGATTTAAGAACATAAAGTATGTTTAAGAGGCAGTGGATTATTTAGACAGTATTATAATATCTGTATTATTAATGTGATATTAATATTAATATAATAATATTTTTCTTTAGAATATACCCTTAATTTTAACCAGTATCTCAGTGTTGAGCATTTGCTGCACATATTTGTCTTATATGAGAGTAAATTAAATATCTTTGGGTTTTGAACTGTTGGTTGAATAAAACTAAAAAAACTAAGTCATTCTGCGGCAAACCCGGCTTGTTCTTTTAAAGATCAGGGAGCCGAGCCGGAGTCGAGGATTCAGGCCCTTCAACCAGCCGTCACCGTGCACCTGCTTCTGATGGCCCGGGAGTCATCTGATCAGCGGCGCCACACCCCTCATCATCTCTGGGATGTCGGCACTCTGGAGTGCTGCCATGACGACGAGACTAATCAGACGCGCGCAGTTTGATTAACACGGGAGAACTAATTAAAGCACCAGGGGGAGGCAGACGACACCCACAGACACTTAGACATAATGAAACGCATGTTGTGACACACCGACTGTACCCATACACGCGTGAACACACTCATGTAGAAGACATGCACATTCCTGAGACCCACTGACACATCCTTAATGAGATATGCAGATGTACTGAGACAAGTCACAAACACGTAAGTACCATACACTCTATGTCTGGATTATTATCATTCAGAGCAGAAAACACTCCACAACAGCTGAGATTAGAGAAGCACTTCTAGCAATACTTGAAAATTCCTTAGAAATATGTAATTTGTGGTCTCCTCTGCATTATAAATCTGACAATTCAATTATATTTTAACCTAATTTAGGGATTTTTTTTTCTTCCTTCTTTGAGCCTGACAAACTTCACTTTTCATTATATTTCTAGGTCTACCTGCGCTGTTAGCAGATGTGCCATCCCAAATCGTATTAAACATAAACTATGTTTTTGGCTGAGGTTCAATAAAACAAAATCTGCCATAGTACAGTGCAAGTGTAACCCATCCTCTCTCCAACCATGAACACAACACAACTTAAGTTTGCTTATGGATACTAAAACTCACTTAAAAATATAAAATAATGAAAAAAAAACTGCTCACTTTGTTTTGGTGATCACCTTAGTTAGAGTTGTCTTTGTGTTGGGTGTTTCCTCCCGCATTGAGACCAGCAGCTATTTGTTTGGATCCAGTGCCTCCATTGTCACCATCACAATCTTTAAATAAACTTTTTGTGATATTAAATGTTACCTGATGATTACTGTAAGCTCCAAGCAAGTGGACATCTGTGCTGCGACAGTGATTTGGGTTTGTCACAAGCATCTATTTTTGCAGAAATTAATCAAACTTTGATCACTGCTACAGTGCCTCGGAAAATAAGCAAATTCATTCATATTCCTTCCTTTCTTTTCCAAGAGAAAGTACAGGGAATTTCACTCCCTTGTGGCTATCAGAGATAATTTGAATTCATATTAAATTGTGTGTAGTTCAGAGATGTTTTGATTTATTAAATAATAACTCTATGAAAATGACAGAACAGCTACTCATCATTTAAATGTGAAGCAACAAACATGACCTGGTGTGTCTGTTTGCTTGTACCTTTCATTAACACATACTAAGCATTGTTAATACCCATGACAACTGATATAACACTAAGCACAGTTTTAGAGCACAAATTAAGCTCTTCATTGCCTTTACCCCCATGCAAAGTATTTTACCATACACAGATTTTAACACCTTTCTGTGATCACCAACAACAAATGAGACTCCTGGGTCAGATCCAGTTTCAAATCTGCTGGTTAAATTTAGATAGCTGCTGTTCTTCCAACACTAACAGAGCTAAATATTTCAGAATTTCTGCCAATAGCAGAGGATGAAAAGAAGAGAGGTCAATAGAAAAAATGTTTGAATTCTTCAGTGGACCCAAAGAGATTCTTTCACTAAAGGAAATGTGCATTGCAGCAGGAACATTATACAGGGTAGGAATCATCTCAGTCAGGGCAGTACTAACAATTCATTTCATTATCATTATATTATTTTTTATTAAATTTGGTTTATGAATTGGCAGGGAATAGTGGTAAATGCCCTGCATAATTTCTTAAAGCCAAGATCTTCAACCAACAGTCCAAAACTCAGAGATAGCAATTTACAATAATATAAAATAATGAAAAGCAGCAAATGACGCCTTCGGGGAAACATTGAAAATATAATGGGTTGATTACAGTGAAATTCACTGAGCACAGTCATGCTCCACACAGGATACATTTCTGTCTATTAGAAGTGCACAGAGATTTATTTATATCTGTATCTGTTCAGTCAACAAAATTATCAGTCTCTGTATTCGGATAGAAGAAGTGGGTGCAGTTTATACGTCACATTTAATCAGGTGAAATGTTTTATTTTCTAACCTAATATTTATTGTCATGCAGTTGTTGTACCTATAGATGAATCCGGCAAAGTACTGGAAGTAAACAAGCCAGCTTTGCTGCAGTGGCGTCTCCTTACAAGATGCACACAGTTGTTATTTTCTGCTTTTGCCTGTACTTTTTATGTCATGTTACTTTTGTAGGGATAATCTAATCCATGTAATTTGGCTGATTTGGCTGAGAATTCTGTAATTGACCAATCAGGATCTAGTACTTAACAATGCCATCTAATAAACAGAAATATTCAGGTGAAGGGAATGATCTTGGTGCATTGAATAAGTGACTGATCAAAGTAGATGAAAACTTTTTTTTTTTAACTATGCTGAGGTAATCATGGAGCTGACTTTTTCCGAATAATAGTGAGCAACTTCAGACAGAAGAAATGTTTCCATTGGATCATTTGTGCCTTCCCGAATACAGTATTTGGATTTGTGTACATTCCCTTCTGTCTTTGCTTGTTTGTTTTCCGAGCACTAACTTTGTTCTGCATTGTCATTCTGAGCAGACTTGAGTTAAATGTCGCACCCTATCACTAATTATTGCTTGTCCCCTGAAATGTGTCCCATAATGTAGATAATCAGTCACATAGAGTTTGTGATGGGCCCCGGACAGGAAAATGATGGCTGAAGTTTTTGCGTGGCATCTTCTGACTCACCACAGTCTGATGTTTCCTCCCTGTGAGGAAAATGAAAGGCTTGTGTTAATATAGAGGAAGTCTGATGGTTTAATTGGCCTCCATGGTGTTTGGAAGAAAGGACTTTTGCAGTAACTTCTACTGTTGAAAACAGAAGTATTTAAGTGTGTTCCGCTTTTCCACTCAGGGCAATTTGCTCTGGATGATTTCTAAATGCTTAAAATGTCTGTAAAGGTCAAGTAATTTGTTTGAGCAGTGTTGTAATGTTGTTGGAGATATCAGAAGCAAAACAAACACTCATATTTCTTGTTGCCGCTCACAGCTGATGTTAGTATGCACGGCGATGCTCTCGGGTCACTTTGAAGAGTGTGTGTGTCGACAGGTGTGTACTTGTTGGCAGCGCTCGATCCATTTTCTAATATCTCCTCTGTGCCAGTTGTTTCACTGGGAAAATGTGATAAAACACTTTCTCTTCCTACAGCTCAGTTTCTTTGACACTCTTTCCTCTTCCTTCAGGCTTCCTGTGGTGTTTACGTTTAAGTGTGAGACAAACATTTGCAGTTGAACTGAAGTTTAAATAGCCTGCCTGCTGCTAAAGATGAGTTGTATCTTATCTTGCATGAGTCCGTTTATCGGGGGTGTTTTTGCTCCAGGCCAGATGGCTAAAGTACACAAGAAGACATAATATCATGAACACCTGAACAGACTTTTGCAATCCAGTGCAATAGCTTTGAAATATGCTACCATCGTGGAACTTAAAATTGATCTAATCCAGTGATGGAAGAAGCAGTCAGAGGTCCAGTGTGTAAATTGCACAGAGATTTATTGGTAGAATATGGCAGAAATGGATTATAACATTCAAGTATGTTTTCATTAGTGTATAATCACCTGAAAATCAACAATCGTTTTGCTTTATTACCTTAGAATGAGCCCTTTATATCTACCAAGGCTGTGGGTCCTCTTCCAGTTCACCATATTTAACCATCATGTCTCTTTAGTAGCTCAGAAAAGATCAAATCAAACACAGGCTTTAGATTACGGGCTTACATGTTTTTTGTTAGTATTGTAGCCATAGCAGGTTCTCCTATATATTTGGAAGGGGAGAGTGAAGCAAAGTCTTTGCAATCTCAAAGCTCACCACAAGATGCCACTATATCCTACACGCTGTTCCTTTTTGTAAAAGTGCCATGGTCTAAAAGTTCACAATAGTAAAAGTTCTGAATTCAAAGTGTTATTTAAGTAAAAGTACAGAAGTATTGTCAGAAAAAGTAAAGTAAGAAATACAATATTAGTACTATTATGCATAATGGCTCCTTCACAGTTTTATATTGTCCTGTTTTTATCACAAACAAATACATGTGGAAGCATTTTTATCTTGTAGTTTGTCAATTTGGAGCCAATTTCAAATACTTTCTTTATTTCTGGGAAGATCAGTAGTATAGTACTGTATCATATAAGTATATTTAATGTCTAAGTATAACCATCAAAAAATGTAGTTGAGTAAAAAGGACAATAATTCCCACTGAAATGTAGCTGAGTAGAAGAACATGTGAAAAGGGTCATTTTTAGGACCAAATTTTTAGTACAACCCACAATCTAATGGTTTTGGGTCAACTGACGGCTCTCAAAGTCAGATTTTCTGCCATAGCTGTTTTCAGTAAGAAAGCTCTGATAAACCAACTGAATGCTGTGCAGCAATGCAGATTCAAATAAATGGTGATGTTGCTCTATATGTGTTGGATGTTAAACCATCTGTATTGTGTACAAGCATGTCAGCCATAGAAACTTTATGTCGTGCAATTGGTCACTCAAAAAAGTAATGCTAAATATGAAACATCTGGGTAGACAGTCTCCTGGGTAAAAATCCTGTGTTTTATATTTTTTTTGACTCATCCATCCATCCGTCCCACCTCCCCCTTCTTGCTAGGTAGCAAAGGTTGTTTGCTAGCTAGGAAAAATTAACAAACCATTACATTGTTTGCTTGCTATCTAAAAAGTTAATTAGTCAGTTAAGCTTCCTGAAGAGTGTATATTTTAAGTCGAATATAAACTGTGAGGTTTAAATTTAATCTTTCATAATTTCAAGATAGTTTTAAAATTGGTGCAACATAATTTAATCCATGATTTAATAGGGTTTGAAAAATCATTCTTGTTTGTGCAACCCAGCCTCAGAGCCCTTATGATTTATTGCAAGTCTTTGTGGCTGTGTTGACACATCTTCTGCATAAAACAACAGTCACATTAAACGCTTTCATTCTGATTTGAAGTGAATTAAGGCAGACTCTGGTATCACCAGTTTTCCCAGTGTTTCCTCTGTTCCTTCCTCCCCCCTCTCTGTCTCGTTCTGTTTTCCTGCGTCACTCCCCATCTCTGTCTCTCTCTGCCATCTCTCTTCCTTGTTAAGATTCCTAGCAGGCACTGCGAGGCGTCCGGAAACGAAGAGTCACTAAAAGAACAGACAGATTGTTAATTTCCCTCCTCTGGGCACAGACTGGACAGTGTTGAAGTCCAATCTGTTTGGAGACAGAGCAAAATACTGTCACTAATATTAGCTTCCTGACCATGTTATTCTCTTTCTCCTTCCATCACTTTCTCCTATCAGGACAGAGAGGAAAAATCCATACAGCCATATTTATCAACTCTCTGTCCTCTCTTTCACTTTTATTTCTTGGCACTGTTGCACACTGTCTTTCCTGCATGTCCTCTTCTGTTTCTGTCTGTCTTACCACATCTCAGCTCATCTTAGCCTGTCTCTCCTCTGCTCTCCCTTCTGTTTTTGGACAAGCTAGAGAAGCCTGTGGAATCTTAATGTGGAAAAGAAGCTTTATTTCAAGCAGCCAATAAAACCACTGATATATAATTTTAGATAACGTACGTGAAGAAAATAAAACCGTTAAGAATCCTAACAACATTCATCTGTTACCTTTAGCAGGGGAACAACTTTACAATGGCACTTAGAGGCTTTATCTGAAGGGAGCCAACTTTTGAAAACATTTTTTCCTGGGTACCTCTGAAGCCAAGGTGCACAAAAACTGCTCCCTAATTGCTCCACACTCAGTTGTTCAGAACAAGTATTGACAAACTTTCCATTTCAGCTTCATCTGGTTTCTCTCTGGTTGGTGTTGCTGCACAAACCTGTCAGCCGTTTATTTATTGTACTGAGCAAGTGTTCCTAAAGTTTTTCACGACTTTACTTGGAAACGGTTTCACCACAGAAGAGAGAATGAACCTGTTATAATTGTGGAAGTCTGTACATATACCATACATGCATTGTAAGCCATATTTAAAACATTATCATGAGTATATTCAAGACCAACATGTCCATTCAATTCCATTTTATTTGTATACTGCTAAATGATCTTCTTTTGAAATCTAAGGAAACCTCGAGCGAATCCAGAAAAAAATCTAAAGGACAGAAGAGGTTGATTGACTCCTGAAACTCTGAGCAACCCTGGCACAACCCACCCTACTCTACATCTGATTGACTTACCCTGATATTCTTACCCTAACCCTACACAATGTCACTGCTCATGTCTAAACTTGGCCACCCAAAACCAACGGTGCCTATGTGGAAAACACAATCAGAGGTGGCGCTATCCTGGGAAATAAACAGATAGATGTACCAGCGTGTGACATAAGAAACAATGGTATATGTTCCTGTAGAAGCCACCAATATGTCTATTTTTTTAAACAAATTGTTTTCCCAATTGCATTGAAAAACACTACACTTCCCACAATCCTAAAATGTAACAGTGACCGATTGCTGGAACTTGCTGTTACCATGGAAACATTTACTGCCTCCGAGAATGGGTAGTTTTGCAGGCCGGCTAGCTATATAGCTAACATTAGCTAACCCAAGTTCTACGACTAATTATTATACACACACAAAAATGACAAAATATTACAGCACTGTTATTAACAGTATAAACACTATAATAATGACACAAGTTACACTTAAAAAGTAATATAATTTGCAGTGGTTTATGGGATGAGTAGTTTACTCACTCTTAAAATAATTATGTGCCCAGTCTCTTACCTTTGCCTTTTTTCTGTTGTTCAGTCTTTTTCTTGTTTTTGCTCTGAATCAAATGTTTTATTCATCTTGAAGTTGGTTGTTTTGGTCCTTTACATATGTAAGGATTTGTCTGAAACGTGGAGTGAATTAATGTGAAGTTCACTCCTGCAACCAGAGCCACTGAAAAAATAGGTGGTCATTGCTGAGTTGACTTGTGGTAGTGTGTTTGTCTGACTCATCTGTTCACCCCAACCAGTTGTGCCTTTTCAACAGAAACACTTTGCCTTGTCACAAAATACAAACAGATTGAGCTGTGAACAAAGATGAAAATCACCCAAAGTTTCATGCTTATATTTGTGTTTTCCCCAATGACTTGTGACCTGACTGTGTGTGATGTTTGTGTGATTCAGCTTGAGTTATGACTCAGGGAAGAAGGGTGTAACATTTGTGGCACATTGTGTCAAACTACTAAACCAACTCTTTACAGTGGTGTCTGATGGATATCTAATAAATAATAGTAATAATAATAATAATAGCCCAGGAGATTCTTCCCATCGCAAGAACAACCTCTAATTTACTAATGTCTTTTCTAATTATGCAGTATGGCCCAGTGAGATTTTATGAGCTGTTTTTTTTTTCTTTTACATTTAAACTAAAAACAAGCATCCCATTATCCTGGACCCACTTCCATTCTTCACACAAAGTCCAGTTTTTAAAGAAAAATATTGCATTATTCTGACTTTGCCACTGTTAGGCCCTCTCTCTCAGTCTCTTCCCATTATTCATTTCTTTAGTTTAGAATTTTGCTCTTTTTGGAGCCGTGATTTGAATAAGAGCCCCACTTCAATGTTTCATTCATTTACTGTAGGTACATGGCTCAAATGGTGTTTAACTGAGGTACAACTGGTTGATTATACCAAGCATGGCACGTCTGCACAACAGTTCTGATCTGTCCTCCGCACAGCTGTAAGCCCCACCAGCAGCGTTTCACAAGTATTTCAGCAGTGAAGCGTTTTGCCTGCCTGATTATGTTTACTTGCTCAGATTTTGTTGATTAGGTCCTCTTTCCTTGCTCTTTGTGCTTACATGGATAAGCAGGCTGTGGGGTTAATAGTTTTTTTTCTGTATGTCTTTATGATCGTGAGTCTGCACGGGGTCTTTTATTCTGAAAATGAACCAGATCAATCTGCTCTGTTCTAGATGATGTGCCGCCATCAAAATAGACTCTGCGTGTATTTGAAGTGGAAAGCTGCTTCTGTGATGCACCAAGGCGCTGCTGGTGGACTCCCAAGTATTGTGGAGAATGGCTGCGATCAGCTCCAGTTGATATGGCACAGTCGTAACCTGTAACAGGTTAGCTGTAACACTCGTCGCAACAGTTATTTTAGCATCACAGTAAACTCTATAGTGACACGAAAAGTTAACCTTATCTAAAGTTTTAAGATATACACTATGTGACCCTGACCCACTTGCATTCAGTCCACGTGTTTAAAAAGCTTTCCAGCAGCATTTAATACAGATGCTAGGACCTTGTGCATCAGTATAAGACACCAAGGGGTGTGACAGTGATGTCAGTTTGACAATACGGAATGAGAACAAATTGGGTCACTGCAGCTCGGGTCAAAAAGTTCATATTTTTTCAAGAAAATTACAAGATGCAATAATGGCAAGGTGCATGCAAAAGCTTTTTTTCCCTGTGGCAATGTGAAGAAGTCATTTCTGTGAAGGGTTTAAATAAGTGGGTTTTCTGCAAAGCTCTTAATTAAAAGTGCTTCTAACATCAGGGTGACTTTTACATTAACCAAAGCTGTGCAAGCAAACCCGCAGGCTGCTTTACAGGACTGTTGCGCCTCACTGTAGATGGTGTTCCAGTGGAGCGAAAACATTAAAGGTCAACCACAAAAAGTAATCGAAAGGATACCTCTTTGTCTAACCTGACCTAACCTCTGACAGTCTTGCAGAGATGGTGTGAACATTATTTTCAGGATGTTAGATACGGACACCTGTTCTTCTTCAATTCCCACCGTGTCATCAAGAAGTTCCAGCCTGTTCTTTTCTGCTGCAGGCTGGACAGCTCGGGGGTGGAGTGTGGACTGTCAGGGATATTTCACATTGTGTCTAGTTAGTCGTGTCAGTGACAGTCTAATCCCACTCTATCCCGCTCTCCTCATTTCTCCTCGTTTCGTTCTATCCGTCTGTCTCTCTCAGACTGAATAAAACCCTATCTGCAGCCAAGCCGGCGAATGAGACAATGCTCTATTTCAGCCGCACAGATTAAATCGGGCCTTAGCTTTCCACAAACACTCTGTCCACAGCACAGCATCTCTTTCAGGGTAAAGAGAGGAGGGAACAGAATTGTGTGTGTGTGTGTGTGTGTGTGTGTGTGTGTGTGTGTGTGAGAGAGAGAGAGATATAAGCTCTCCTTGGCCTTCCTACGGGCTCTATTTCAGGACTCACCAGATTAACTGCTGCACCCTGACCTTTAAAACATCCCTTATTGAGCTCAGCGGAGCTCACAGGGGCATGTTTGGTTCGATAGCCCTTATTTTATCAGCACAGCACCACAGGGCAGTGAGTTAGTCTGTCCAAATTATCCCACTTTCTATAACAAGCTAATTTTTCTGTGACCTATGCTCTGTGAATGTGCAAACTGGACCGAACAAATGCTGTAACAGCTCCAGTAGATTGTTATTACAGCGTTGTTTTGTTATTGTAGAACTGAGTTTGAGATGATAATAAAAATGCTTCAATGAATTGAAAAAACTGAAATAAGTCTATTTTGTTTATAGCACTGGAGCTGCAACATACAGTTTTACACAAACACCATATGCACTGTATATGGTGTTTCTAGTGAAATGTTAATTTATGACACCTGTTTACTAATTTACGGTATATTCTTGTATATTGAATTCAACCTTCTTAATTTGGCCATAGGGCTTTGGAGATTAACTGCTTTAAATTATGAATCAACAAGCTGTTTTGGGCATCAGTACCATCTGACTTCTTATAGAGATGAGTGGTAGTAATGACCTCATCAATCAGGTCAGGGAAAGCTTTCTTTTTAGTATTTCCATTTATTTGTCTCTCATTAGCTTCCTTTTCAAAATTAACCTGGCTGTTTGAAGAAACATTTAGACTTGAAGGTCCAAAAACTGTATCATTTGTTGAGATGTTGAGGGGTGAAAGACAAGAGCTCATTCCAGAACTGTAATCCAACATGCCAGCGAAATGTACAAGGTTTTTAGCGTAACTGCTGGCAGCCACAGGCTGACAACAGCTTCTGAACCTTCATACAGTGTTAGGGTCACAGGTTGACACCTATGTGAATTATGAGAGGCTGTAAAGAGTTTACTGTTGCAGTCAGACACAAGAAAACTGCAGTATCTACATGATGAATGACAGAAATACACTCAGTAATGTGGGAAAAGGAAGCGCAGGGAGTCTCAGTGCAGCGGATCTTGAGATGGGTCAGGTACTATCCGGGGCAGGGTTTAGCGAAGGGTCAATGCTAAAACCAACCTTCAGTCGGCATGAGTCTGAGTAGAAAATGACTGAATTTCCATTTTTGGGAGAACTGTGCCTTTAATTCAATAAATTTTATCATGTGAAAATCACTTTTCACCAAAAATCATCAAACTTGATTGTCTAAAGATGCTCATAACTAAAATGTCCTCACTTACATTTGATACAACCTTTTTGTAGTGCAGCCATATTATTTATTTTTTGCAAAAATGTCTGACTCACCCTCATGCTGCTTGTGATTGTATACCCTCCTCTCCTGCAAGTTCCGCCGACTTGCTGTTGTTGTCTGAAAGTGAATAACGACAGTTTGTCTCAAGTTGCGTTGCTGCAGAGACAAAGCTGGACAGGAGGACTCCGACTGCCAGAGTAGAAACCCCGAAGGAGCGCCATGCTAACTTCACAGAGTGCTGAACAGCTTATGACTGGACTGTGGACAAACAGTTGACACAGTGTTACTGTTGCATCTGTTCTCCCTCTCCGCCCCTTCTGTCGGTCTTTGTTGTTTTGCCGACTGGCTGTCTGTGTCCTGTGTAAATAGAGACATACACCAGCTCGAGTTCAATAACAACAGCAACTGTCGGAGCTCAGCTCGGTTTGCCAGAACGTCACATGATGGTCGCTAACAAGATGACACCTCTTGAACTCGTCTGAATTCTTCTTCTCACTTCTCGAAGCATTTTTTAAACATTAATTTTAAAATCTGGTTACAGTTTAAGGCAGAATGACATAACTGAGCTCATCAGCAGGATCACTTTGCACTAATACAGAGAGATTTTCACATGCATCGCCTATTTTTTACCCTCAAAGAGTAAGCTGTCCGTTCCCTACTCCTAACATCATCAAAGATAACTCACTGAAACGCATTGCTTCCTTGAGAGGCCCAATCCGTCACTGCGAAAAAAGAGTCACAGGATGAATGTATCAAACATTGGTAAACATTTAAATTAGCATTCCTTTTGGGGACTGTTTTCCACAGTACACTGTGAGTAATTTTCCATCTTGAGAGTAGATGGAACAGGAAATAAAAACACCATCTGTTGGTTGAAAGTCTTGCCTTGTTGAATGTAGGCATCACACAACCAAAAGCTGGCAGTCCTTGTTAATTCTTGCCTTTTCTTTCTGTTACATCCCAAAGGAACATAAAGCAAAATAGTTACCTAGAAACTCAGGTATTTTCTGTCATATTTTTTATCATTAATTTCTGCTCTTTTTCATGAGGTGAAATATTCATCATGTTGTTGTGTGTACTTTTTTAAAGCATATTCCTCTCATGGGATTTTATTCTTACAAACTCTACAATAGTAGAGAGCAGTAGCCTAAATGTATGAGGCTGGTTAGCAAAACCATGTCACAGCTAGATGCAGTTTTAGACCTATTATTTTGCACTTTACATTTGGACTGTTTTAAAGGTGTAATGCCAGGAAGGGATATCACTGATTGAGATAACAGTTTCAGCCATACTTGCCAATGTTAAGACCACAAATAGTGACAAACAGATGCCTGCAAATGACCTATTACTGACCCTTATTAGCTGGAAAATACAATGCAGCCACAGTATTTAGCTGTACATACTCCAATTTCAAACTAAAATTATAGATTTGTATATTTTACAATGTTTTTCTAAGAGTCTGCTAAGTCCAAGAAATGCTTTTCCTTTAAGAGAAATGGTAATTCTTTCCAGACTGTCTGAAGTTTACCTGAGTATGTTTTTCTCTTTCTTGTAAAAAAAAAAAAGAACATTTGTTGGAGCTGTATTGTCGTCCAGATGGAAACAGTAGACTTTTAGAGTCATATACACACAGTGTCAGAAACAGGTGTCTTAAATTGGGAGAACAACAGAAGAATTGTGACGCAGAGAAGAAACCGAGGGAGAGGGCAATGAACAACACGTTTCCTGTGGAAATGGCAAGTGGAGGGTCGGCAGTTACAGCTAATGTAACTTTGCTAAGCTAGCTAGTAATCTTTTGGCAGGACATGTTGAACTTCTTTCTTTTTGACATGGTCGGATTAAATGCCTCAATAATTCGGGATAACAAAACTGAATTGCTAAGATTTTGGATTGTCGACACTGATTTTTCACTTTCAGAAACGGTGGGGAAATTTAGCTTCAACTAAGTCTACCTGCAGTTATCTCATGAGCTAGCTTTTACTCAAAGGGATGGAATTTTAGCTCTGCTCTTTGAAGCTTTTCCAGGTTCCTTGAATTCCCTCAAACCAACCTCATTACTTTTATTTATTATTTTAAAGGGGTAATTCTGGTATTTTTAAACTTGGGCCTTATTTTACATATTCTGGGGTCTTAATGACTTTTTGGTCTTTTAGACCTTTTCAGACGTCCTTTCTTATGTCAAATTTGTTGTTGGTGGTGTAGGCTTTTTTTCCTCTCTGTTTCATAGCTTTTCAAATAGGTACATGCTGTTTTATCTGAATTTAGATATTTCTAAAGCATATTTAATATTTCAAATGTACAACCACAATTCGAACAAAGCTGCAACATTTTGCAAAACAAAGTGATTTATATTCAGTTCAACACAGTACAAAGGTACTTAATGTTCAAACTGTTCAGCTTTATTGTTTTTTGTAAAGAGTTTGGGAACTGAGGACACTAATTGTTGAAGTTTTTAAAGTGAAATTCTCTCAGGACAGCAGTCCAGGGTCTCTGTTTTTGTATTTTATGTTTCATGATGCACCACAAATTTTCACTGGGAGACGGGTCTGGACTGCAGACAGGCCAGTCTAATACCAGAACTCTTTAACTACGAAGCCACACTGTTGAAACAAATGCAGAATGTGTCTCTGCATTGTTTTGCTGAAATTAGCAGGGACGTCTCTGAAAAACAAAAGTTGTCTGGTTGGCAGCATGTGTTGCTCCAAAACCTGTATGTACCTTTCAGCATTAATAGGGCCTTCACATGTGACAGTTACCCATGATGCCATGGGCACTAACACATCCCATATTATTACTGATGCTGGCTTTTGACGTTAGCATTGGTAACAATCTGGTTGGTCCTTTTCCTCTTTTGCCAGGAGGTCACAACTTTCAAGATTTTGAAAACAAGTTGAATCGTTGACTCGTCAGACCACAGCAGATTTTATCACTTTGTGTAAGACCACCAGAATCAGTGACAAACTATGTTTAATGACAACAGTTTTCCTACGTGTTCTAGAGCCCATGTAGCAGTACTTTATAGTAGTATGTGGGTTTTTAATGCATTTATTATTGCAGTGCTGCCTGACAGGTCAAAGGTCACAGGCATTCAATGTTAGTTTTTGGCCTTGTGGAGAAAAAAGAAGGAAGGAAACGTATGACTATGTAGGAGGGGCACTAGATGATGTAGTATTCAAAAAGAGACTCAAATGTCACTTTTGCCGTATATAACCAGTATAAAATACTTGAAATTGAAGAGACTATATTTGGTGGGGCAGCTAAAAGCAGGAAAGGGCTGGATCCAAGGCCAAAGCATTCAGAACATGAAAAACAACTTTCAATGGTGTTTTAATAAAGTTTGACAATTGCATTGGATGGCAGCCAACTTGAGCAAGTACTCAAACTTGTACTCAAGTGTCTTCCCAAAGGTGGAAAGATGTTTTGATGTTTACAACCTCCCTTTGGAAGAATCACATTGTTCGTGTGCCAGGCACAGGTGTGTGACAATGAACCAACAACACACAGCCTGTTGTACTGGTTTCAGAGAGGCTTCCAGATGATCCGTGCCATGACAGCCACGCATGAAAGGACTTCAGAGTGCTCTGGGCCACGTAGAAAAACTTTATTGTGCACATGTTTCACATATTTCCCCTGGCAACGTAATTGCTCAGGTCAGTGTTAGCTGTTAGCACCAGCTGCTCCTGTGATTCTGGACATCATTGCAGATGAAACGGCAGCTTGTAACTATGTTAAAAAAAACAAACACAAACAAAAGTCTTTCGGCACAATGTTTTATTTTATTGGACAGTTCTTCTGACAGATGGTATTAGCCACAGTTATGGGATAGAATAGCTTGCATCATTTGTCAAAATGTTATGTGTTATACTGACTAATGCACTAAAACTGAAATTGCTCTTGCTGGAAATGAACAGTGTTTGTTGATTGAAGCCATACAGGGAGATGGATTTATTTATGGCACACTTTTGAAATAATCTTTGGGCGTAAGGGAGGTATTACGTATTTTAAAATCAAAAGGCTCAAGTCCAAGTAAAGTCACAAGTCAAGGTGTTAAAGTTGAGCCGCAAGTCTTTTGATTTTGTTGAGTCCACTCACTCACTACATAGTTGATCTGATATATTTTTTGTAAATGTACAAATAAGCAGAGATTTAAAGGGACAGTTTCACCAAAAATTCACAAATACATATGTTTCCCCTGTTTATCTAACTAGATTTTTTGGTGTGAGTTGCAGAGTTGTGAGACATTAGCCTTAGAAATGTCTGCCTTCTTTCCAATATAATGGGACTAGATGCACTCGGCCTGTGGCACTCAAAGCACCCAAAAAATACATTTGAAAAATTCAACACAGTGTCTCTTTCCAAAAATCATGAACTGGCTACTCAAATTCATCCACAGACCTTGTTGTGACTCATGTCGGAACTATTTTCTTTCTTGTAGAAAAAAAAGCAGTTCAGATAAAGTCTAAAGCCATTATTTTCCTTAAACAAAAATCTGTATTTTTTTTTTTTTATTAATGCCCGGCACAAATACTGAAAGTTCAACTTTATTCTTGACATTTCAACTTTATTGTCAAAATGCCAAGTAAAAAAAAAATAAAAAATATAAATATAACAAGTAAAATATTATGTTCTACAGTCATAAGAATCATCCTGGATGATTTCAAAATTTATTTGAATATGGACCATGATGACCTTTCTGGACTCAGGACTTAGTATCTATAAATTAGATGAAAAGAGTTCCCCCAGTGAAATAAATTTCAGGTCTGAAATAGAACATCATGAGTATTTGTGAAGACTAGTTAGTGAAGCGCCGCAGATGGTCTGTTTTCTTAGCAAATTAAAGAAAATATAAAAAATACATGGCTGGGGTATAATAAACATGAACTTCAAAGTGACGATTTCAAAGTACAATCTCATTGTTCACACAAGCCCCCTAAGCTCTCATTAGTAGGAAAAGTGTTTGACAGACAGGTGGAGAGAGGTGGGAAAAGAGACAAGGTGGGGGAGGCAATCAGAGAGAGAGAGAAAGAAGAAAAAGGCAGGAACAGGTAATATTAAAGAGAAAGAGAGAGAGATCAGCCCATCAGATCAATATCTGCTTTAGCTCTCAGCTTCAAAGACCACCAGGCTAAGCTGTGCTCGAACAGCTTAATGTATGTGTTTGTGTGTGTGAGTGGGGGGGGTTTCTGTGATTCTTGTGTGTACTTTGGGTGTATTCATAGGATTTTCAGTGTGTGTGTGTCATTGTCTTTGCATGTGTGTTAGGAAGGTCAAGCTGTGGTTTAATGAGTGTTCAGGCCTCTGGATCACACTGTTTGCTCCATCAAGCCTGCAACTGGCAAAAGCTTCCTTTGTGTGCACTGGTTTATATATGTATGTGTGTGTGTGTGTGTGTGTGTGTGTGTTTAGCTGGCATTCCTGGCAGAGCAAACTTAAAAAAAAAAAGACAGACACACTCGTGCACAGAGCAGAGCCGCAGTGCAGTCCGGGTTATTGTGCCGAATTAAATCTGCTGTTGTATAATTTGAAGAGATCACTTTCGACAGGCTGTTGTGTGAAGTGCGGCGCCGCGGAGCGGGTTCAGCCTATCCAGTTTTGAATGGCGGCGGAGTTGCCTCTGGATCCCTGTCCTGGAGCTGTTGCTAAGAGACGACACTTTCAAGGCTGTTGATCTTTAGATAGGTGGGGAAAGCACTTCACAATAATGACAGCATTAAGACTTAACAAACCAATAATCTGTGACATTAAAAAAAACAAAAAAAACAAAAAAACAAACGCAGCAATGCCACTCTTCTCTAAAATGCCCTTTGATTCACCACAATAGGCCTTATGACTCAGATACGCTCAGTTCAAGGAACATTTACATTTGCTGCACTAAGTGGGCTTCTGTTTAGTCATAATTTTGGCATTTTAAGCAAACAATGGATTGGTTAGCTCCATTTTGAGTCTAGATTCTGAGTCACTGTCACATGTTCTTCACCTGTGCATGAATACAAATGTTAAGAGGTTTTATACAGAGATTCTGAATATTAAAGGAGCAACACGTAGCCATTGCACATGCAGAATTGAGTATGGCAGTCCAAATAGTGAGTCGGAGCCTTAGACTGTATATTAAATAGGTTGTAATTCTGTTCAATATACAGTCTATGGTTGAAGTAAGTTGTTTACCACCACTTGCTTCTCCCCAGACATGGCAGAGACAGGCAGGCTGCAGGAACACTGCCGGAGCGCGAGATGCACGCAACCTCATAAACTGACAATAACCGGTTGATTCCACGGAGCATGGCATGTCTGCACCACGGTTCTGATCCATCATCCGCACGGCTGCAAGCCCCACCAGCAACGTTTCAGAAGCATTTCAGCAGCAGAGCGTTTTGCTCATCTCGTGATGTTTACTTGTTCAGATTTTATTTATTAAGCCCTCCTTCCTTCCCCTTTGTGCTTCTAACATGGATAAGCAGGCTACCTGGTTAAATAGTTTCTTTTCTGTCTGTCTTTATGATCGTGAGTCTGCACAGGGTCCGTGTCTTCTGTTCAAGATTCTTGGAACCTTGGTGCTATCTCGTGAACCAGCCAGTGTTTGCACCCGCTGTTGATGGAACCATTGTAATGAAGGATATCATCAACAGAGGGTGTTGCTGAATTCACAGTGACCTGCAGAATATGAGACTCCCACTATGGTCCCCATGAAAAATTTTTTTGGTTCCAGCTGAGAGCCGACTTTTCAAAGTTCTGAACCAATTTATTTTTGGTGGATTTGCTCTGAATGCGTCAAAATTAGGTGCTTGAACCAGAACCAGGCCATTTCTGAGTTTTTTTTTTTTTTTTTTGACATATTTCTTTGGAGCTTTTATGCCTTTTAATTGATAGAACAGCTTAAGATATGACAGGAAAGGAAGAGAGAGAGTGGGGGAATGACATGTAGCAAAGGGCCGTAGGTGGGAGTTGAATCCACAGCCTCAGTACATGGACAAACTGTCTACCAACTGAGCTACCAGGCACCATGTGTCTTCTAATAATCCGCTCTTTTGATTGAAAGCTGGGCTGGCTGGGCATGCGTTTTAGTGCCTGTGAGCTACCAGCTGCTGAAGCGCTCCAACCTGACTTAGAGCTGACTTTTCTTTGCCTCACTTGATGGATACATGCAGTAATTTACGAGAACACTGTTACAATTACATGATGTCACTGAATATTTAAAGACAGATGATATTCAGTGTTTTTTCTTATTATCAGCAATGTTAATGAAAAGACAAAAAACAACGCCAAATTCAAGCCTGATACACAGTGGGTTGTTTGTTAACAGGAGGGATGGTCCAATGGGATCATTACAGCTCCTGGTTTCCATGCCACCAGTAGTTTTCTACAATTTTTCATTCCCGACCTGGCAGATGCTTATTAGCGCATGCAGTTTGACTCTGTAGCACAGTGGTTCTCAACCTTTGTCTCAACCAGCTGTGTTTTGCATAGTTTTGAGTGCTTGTCCCAAATGTTAAATGCCATTCAAGACGTTGCTGAGAGCTGCTTCCTGGCTCCTGACCCAAGGTTGAGAACCACTGCTTTAGTATTGTATAAATGTAGGCTATTGAAAGTGAAAGTACTGAAACAGACCAGGGATGACTAAAATACAACACACTCTTTTCATGATGTGTTTGAAGCCTGCAGCCTCACTTTGAGAAACCATGATTTAGAGAATACTGTCCACGATGAATAAGGGCATGACTGACAGAGGAAAAAAGTGAAATTAAGAATCCGTTTGCTACTTCAGATCAGTCAGGCAGACTGTCTTTGCCACTAGGTGATGGAGAGGAGGGATGGCAGGTTGGTTAACAAGTGGGGTCCCCCCCCTCCCCCCTTCAGCTTACCTACTGCCCCCTTCACTGTCACGCCCTCGGTGCTCCATTGTTGTCAAAAATGATGAGAACACGTCAGTGAGCCTCACTGTTGCACCAGATCACATTACCTGTGTGTTATTTTCAGTCAGTCGTCTTTACACAGTCTTGGTGCTGTGAACGCTAACTAGACCAAATGTGTATTAATCCACAGCTGAAAATAATCCCCAACAAATGCACTATTTACTTTTGGAGAGTAAAAGTCTGCTAAATATTGCAATGACCATCTGTTTGAGGACATTACTAAGCCTACTTTATAAATGATAAATAAGTATTTATGCCCAGTTTTTAAAGATTCCCATCTTTAGAAGGAACCAGCTGGCTTGTGTACTGAGAAACTGACTAATTCATTGTTAGTTTTGGTCTCTTCATGGGATTAATTAACAATTCCATCTTTAAATACTGTCTAACATTGTTAATTCCTCACTATCACAAAGATTATATGGCAAAATGTATCCAGAGATCCTATTAACTAGCATTAGACACATTTTTGTGGATTGATTGACAGGTGAGGGACATTGTAAATTAAAATTTAAAACCCACTCTTTGCCCAGTGGATGAATAGATACTGCACAATGAATGAAGACTGGACAGACTTGTAACAGAGGCAGTGTAGGGAACACACGCAACAATTCACAGGACACAGGGGTGTTTCCTGTGCATTGGAGACTCTCTTCAATAGAAAATTGATAGCGGGCATTTGCTAAAACACTTAAAATGACACTAAATGCAGTGGGAAAAGCTCTAAAGTTGGTTAAAAAGATTTATTCATTTACCTGTGGCTTTTGAAGTGAGTGAAGTTGAATGTTGTGGTGGTCGTTGCTTAACACAACTCTGTTTTTACTTGCAGGTTTTCAGATTTGTGTGCATTACACTAGAAATCAAGCAATCCCAATTCAAAAACAAAATGTTACTCTTCTTGATATCTATAAATGTGCACATATTTAATAAAGGGGTCAGTGGTCAAGTCTTCAAGTCAACTGTCTCTAGTCTCAAGTCATAAATACCATTTGCCGTTTACTGAATGTATATTGACATATCTGCTTTTCCATAAAAACACTCTCTGCTTCCGCCTCAGTGCCCTCAACCACTTCTCTCTCTCTCTCTGCATTTTCCTCCTCTTCCTGGCATTTTAAAATCAGTTTAGCTGTCGCCCCTCTCTCTCTCTCTCTCGTACAAACTGATTGTATTTTAATGCTCGTCAGTTGGCTGCCAGACAGACAGCTATTGTGCTTGGTTTCCAGACAGACCAGTGTTTCTTCCTCTTTTGGGGACGGAATAATGGAACAACATCATTCTTTCTCGCCCCTTTGATAGGTGTGCTGTCAGGCAAGCTTTGGTTTTAATAGAAATATGTCATTAAATGTCCTCCAGAGACTTTTTTGTACATCCTGTTGCCTCTCCTTACAGGCTATTTAAATTTAGATTGAGAGCATTTAAATAGAGCTTGTACATAGAGTTTTACCTGAGGGAAAGTAGAGTGAACCTCATGCATTTTTGTCCAAACATTCTGCTTTGTATTCAGACACATTCACATCTATGAAGTTTCCAGCACAACCAGTTTTTACTTTTGACCAGGTAACAGCTCCAGCGCAGCAGCTGGTGTTCAGTGCCTTGGGCAATTGAACCAAAACATTAAATCTACTGGGAGGGCTTACTCAATTCACTTTTCATTTTTTTTTTTTTTTTTTTTGGGGGGGGGGGGGTCTGTGTTTTTTTGTGCCTAAACCTAACCAAACTGCAACGATAAAATATCTCACAAAAGTGAGACAAATTTCTTTTGGAAAAGGTCTCTTGTATAAGGCCAAGGGAGTAGTGACAGCACATACAGTACCTACTACATCAATAAAATACATACATTTCACTACTACAGCCTCTGAAATGACGATACAGTTGAATGAAAACCTCTCTGACAAAACCAAAAATGCATACAAAACGCTTCATCAGAGTACACTACTGTTGTATTGGTCTGCATAAGATTGAGACTGATTGTTTTTCCAAATAAACTTGTGAATCCATTCTGTTTATTTGTTTACAGCCAGAGAACAGACTTGACAATGAGTCATATTTAGCAATTACAAATATAACACCTTGATAAATGGGATGATTACATCCTAATTAACAACTTTGTGTGTCTAAATAAAGTTACAAACTCCTGTTCAATTAATTTAGCCACTGTTTTCCAGAAAAATGAAACAGCTGGGCATCTCCACCCACATTTCCCAGCTGATTATCAACAACAAAATGAATTATTTGATTAATTAACTCCAAGTTTAATTTCATTCTAAAAGGTTTCATATTCCCTGTGATCATATTTCTTTGCTTTCATTCCTTTATCTTCTTTGCTCTTTGTTTTTAATGCCTCATTTCTTTCTCTCCTTTTCATTTCTTTTGGCTTGAGAGTGAATGTGTGTGTGTCTCCATGCATGTGCACAAAGCAGGGTGTAGTACAGCAGCTGTAGAAATTAATTATGGATGTGTAGTCTATGGGTTATATAGGCTGCTCTTGTGCTTCCTGTACCTTCACACAGTTGAGAAGACAGAAGAAAAACAGCTGTAAAACACAGCAAGAACTACAACCTTACTTTTAGAAATACGGCTACCAACATTTTTTTTCAAGCTCTTCAAGAACTATTGAAATTTTTGAAGTACTCAAGTATTCATAGAGGGTTCGACAAGGGTTTTTTGTACCACAACATAAAAGGGTTCCTGGTCGAACACCTGGGTGGGTTCTTGTTGGTGCCCTTAGAAGGTGGAAAGGTTCTCAGTAGAACCACCAGAGAGGATTCTAGGTGGAACTATCACACCATAGAAGGGTCCTCTGTAGAACCTCTCATAGGGGGTTCTAGTGGAACCTTTTACAGATGGTTCTAGGTATAACCCTCTATGTTGGGTACCAGATGGAACTCTCTGAACCAGTTCCAAGTAGAACCTTTATAAAAGGTTGGTTCTCCTATAACGAAAAACTGAAGAAGACTTTCTGATTCTTTCTGGAGAGTGCACAAACAGTATATCACATGCACAAATATATTTACATGTTTCTAATATTTTTAACTATGAAAGTACTCATTCATATTTCATTCTGTGCACTGGCTGTTGTTTTATTGTCATCATAGTTTTCTTCAGTATATTACTGTTTGGTTCAGCAACACGTTGATTTCCCCACAGAGATACAATGTATATATGCTGTATTTTGAACTAGCCTGTGATAATCCCTACTTATACAGTGTGTAGATATAAGATTGTTTCATCTCAGCGGTGTATATATGGTCATGCATTTTAATACACTATTGCAAAGTTCTTTGTGGAAAGGAAGTGCGCTGAAATATGACACACACAAAGCAACAAGTCAGAATATACAGAGCTGTGTTAGAGAGGAAAAACAGGCCAAAAAATAGATGGGATAAGAAAAACAATAAAGCAAAGAGACGAGGAGAGCGTGAGTGTTACGACCCCAAGTTGGTCTACGGGAGAGAGGAGTGACATAAAACTGGATGAAGAATATGAGCAGCCAACTTGTTTGCTATCTCAATGTTTTATTGCCAGATCTAGAAGCTTAAATAATATCAGGCAGAGGCTTGGCAAAAAAAACAAAAAACAAACAAACCAGCCTTTCCTGAGTAGAAATAAAATCAAAACACACACAAAAAAAAATACTCAAAAAGAAGAATTCCGCCTTAAATCATAAGACTAACTCCATATCAAAGCAATTAAGTATAGTAACTGACATCTGACAGCAAAATCAATGACTTTCTGACAGCAGCATACAAAAGAACTAAAATTACCGATGCAACACCCTGCATCTTAAAGGTCCAGCGTGTAAGATTTACAGGGCAGAATATGGCAGCAATGGAGTAATTCACAAGTATGTTTTTATTTGTGTGTAATCACTTTAGAGCAAGAATCATTGTGGCATGTGTACCATGGAATGAGATGTTTATATCTACAGGTGGAGCAGTCCTCTTTCATACAGGGTGTTATGTAGCACTGCCATGTTTCTATAGTAGCCCAGAACAGACAAACCAAACACTGGCTTTAAAAATGGCCTTTCGTGTTTTGCACAAATTTTGCTGCCACCGTAGGCTTTCCCATGCACTTGGAGGTGGACGGAAAGGTGAGGTGTTTGCAATCAGTGAGCTCAACACTAGATCTGACTCGCCAACCCTCCCTATTTTCCTGAGAGACTTTTTTTTTTTTCATTGCCCTCCACCCAGGGTCACAATACTTCAGTACTTCTCCAGATTTATGACAAATTTTAAAGCTTTTTTTTCCCTTTTGTACGGGGTGTATAAACTTTACAGTTCTAAAATGTGACTCTAAATGTCTCCTGTTGCCGCCCACACAACAGAACAGCTGCTTGCATCTGGTGTATCCATGTTCGCACCTCATCTTCCTCAGTGAGTGAGAGATGGAGGGCCCTATCTCATGCTGATCAAGTCGAAAGCACGAGGCGCAATGGATTTAATTTTGTCAAGACGCATCCAAATCCACTTTTGCTGTCTTGTGCCAGGGCGCAGCGGTCTTCTGCCCTGTCCGTCCCATTTTGCGCCAGCAGCACACACCAGGATGCATCTACCAGCTGTGCCCAAGTGCCTTGATTCATGAGTTCTGGCTGAACGTGCAGTAGACCAATCAGAAAATCAGGAGCGCAAGCAGTTTTACCAGGAGGAAATGAAGAGAAAAGATTTTCAAGTGAAGATGCAGAGCTCCTGGTTCAAAAAGTGAAAGCGTGAGAGCGCATCTTTTGTGATTGTGGAGATGTGTATGCAACTCAGCCACACTTGAGACACACGCACACACACACTGTTAACTTAAATACTTTGAACACATTTTCTATCAGCAATTAAGTCTAAGGACACTATTAATCCACACTCCTGTGTGGGGTGACTGTGAAGATGTGTGTATGTGTGTGTGCGTGTTTCAGCCAAATGCACCAGTTGCTATCTTGTGCAGAAAAAACAGGCCACAGACTTTGCGCTTCAACCAGGTTCTACGGGGTCTGAGGCACAAGTGGTTTTGACCTCAATGTGCCATGCACAAGTTAACAAATGCACCTGGCCACGCCTTCATTTTGCCTACATTTTTAGACCAACCGCCAATGGGCGCACAGACCAGGAGCAAGTTCATTTGCTATCTTGCAGTTGTGGCAAAAATGACAACTGCACCAGTGTAAGATAGCAATGACACCTCTGCTGCAGGTGCATCTGCTTTTTGTGTTGGCTGTAAGATAGAGCCCATAAAGTTATTGAAGTCAGCTATCTGTAAGTCATGTTGGAAAATGAGCTGAACTGTGAAGTTTAATATGTCAAGCAACCCAGTTGTGTGTTCATCACTTTTTAACGTCCTCTGGAGACAATTTTCATTGTCGTCTGTGCTATTTACAGTGTTTCTCGACTTGTGTTTTCTCTGTTTGCAGCACTTTTTCTAAATTCATACTAGTAACCTGCCCATGAACTTCTCCGTCACTGACCGCACACACAGACACACATGCTCAAAGGCTCAGCGCTGAATTTGGAACCAAATGTATTACTTTTTCAGAAGGAAAGAGGGAGATAAAACAGCTGAAAGAGACTGGAGGAGGTGGAAGAGATTGCAAAATAAGCTTAAGGCAGTGGGGACTGAAAGGGAGACGGCAGGAGAGACAGACTGTGTGAGAGAGGCAGAGACGAAGAAATTCACATTTGATGACAAATTGGTGAAGATGTGTTTTTAATTTACTTGTGTTTTGTCTATTTGCATGTATTTTCTTAAAGGGATAGATTTTAAAATTGTGGTTTTATGACGTTCTTATCAGTAGTCAGTGTGTAACCTTCAGCAGATGAGGGTCAGCGTGGTCCCCGTTGGTAGAGGGAGAGACAAGTCTAGATGTAAGCAGGCAGCAAAAGTAGGAAAGAGGCCGTAAAGTGCAGCTCCTCAACCTTAATATACCTCCAGATGGACCACGATTGGCTGCAGGTCCCCAGATTCAACAGCCAATAGCACCACAGAGGAGGAGGAAGAGGAACTGGAGCTGAGGCCCACAGGCAGCACGATCCATCTTCACACATTTCATCACTTAAACATTCAACTATTCACAGTCAAAGAACTAAGCAAACCTGTCAATCATTATTATTGTACAAAGATGGACATTTGCCTGTTTTGATGCAAGTGCGAGATCAGTAAGTCTGGTCAATCTCGGTACATGATGATGATGATGATTACAGATAAAATACAAGATCAACAGCTGACCTAAAAAATTAACAATGGTATAAACTGTTCTCATTAAATTTAAAATAACAGATGGAAAGAGAGAAGAGTGTTTCTTTTATCAGCTAGAAAATATTTTTATGAATTATTTGCTAATATGAATTTTTAATTTGTACCTGTGCTGCTGGGATGAGATAACACAATCAGTATAAGGACTGACATATATCATAACCACAAATTAACAAAAAACACCATTAGCCATGGAGCCAAAAACATACTAAAGATTAAAATTAAATATTGATGTACATGAGTGCAAGACTGGAATTTAACCATCACCCGTATATTATGGAAAGCCATTTTCTGTTTATATCATCATGCGTGCATACTTGTGAGGGAGGTTTATGTGCAGGATGAAAGGGCTGAGCCTCTAGAGGCTGAGTGAAGAGGCGCCTGTGTCTTTGTGTATGTTTGCATTGTGATTCACTTCATGAAAGGGAGATGAAAGAGAAGACAAAGTGGAGTGGAAGCGAACAGAGAACAGCGTCTGCCTCGGCTCAAGTGTTGGTATAGGGTTTGTGCGACTGTCAGTGTCTGTGCATGTGCTCTGTGCACGTTGTGTCTGTACCGAATCAACACTGGCTTCTCATAATATTAAAACGATGCACTGGAGGATGTGTGGCGCCATCCTGATGTATGATATTTGTTCAGTTAGACAGTGACTTTTCTTACAACAGTTTGTTTCCATTATTTCAGCTGATTAAGCAAATTACAGTAGTTATTCATATTTGTTTACATTAGCAAAACAACGCTTCTGCTGCAAATATAAAATCAATAGCCTGTTCCATCTGTTTAAACTGACAACTGCCTACAATAACTCCGTGCACATGACAGAAGATATTATTAGAGATTTTCCTTCTCGCAGCTCGTGACGCCTCCTGTCATGTCACATAATTTCAGTGATTAATTTTACACGTGTGGAAAAACTGTGCGGTTCTTTGCAAATGCAGCGCATCCCTCGAATCAGAGACTACAGATGGAAGTCACATTTCCATTCATCAAAGTCAGTAGAGACCCAGCCCTAATGCCATTACAAATTGTATTTTAATGTGCAATTAATCATGTGATCATTCGTTTTAAGGAAAAGAGCAAAACTCAGTGGGTTTATGTTGGACAGGTGTGTGTCTAACCTCAGCCACAAAAATTATTCCCTGCACTTGGATTTGCAAAAAGAGCAGGTCGCATTAAACAAAAATGTTACCTGTCAAAACTGTTCTGTGTGAATACAACCTTCGCTGCTCTACTTAACATATCTATATGCAAAAGTATTCATGCATCCCTGTGCAGGATTTGCTAAAGCACAAAGGCAGTCATTTCAAGTTTGAAATGGCAGCTTTCAAAACACTCAATCAGTTTCTTGCTGAGAGTTAAAAGAGAAAACCAATTCAATTATGATGTCTTTATGCTCATGGCTAAATTCAAGATTTTCTTGTGTGCTTATCCTAAAGCTACCAAAGTTGTTTTTGTGCCTAAATCTAATCAAACTCACCAAAGGGGCGAGAGGCCTAAGATGCCTAGGGGTGGTGAAAGAATGTCAGTATCTGACAAATTGTGATGAGAATGGGCTGGTATGTCAGCTTTTCAACATAAAATTAATTCTGTTATGTCCCGCCTCTCCTGTTTCATATAGATGGTTTCAAAGATACAGCATCTGGATACTCTAAGTCATAAGTCATTTCATCTGGACTTAAAGCTAGAGCCAGGAAGCGAGTAGCTTAGCTTAGTATAAAGAATAGAAGCAGGGGGAAACAGCTGACCTGGGTCAGTCCAAAGTCCAAAAAAAAAAAAAAAAATCTCACATCTAAACATCTAAACTCCACTAATTATTATGTTGAAATTCTGCCTTACAAGTAACCCTAGTAAGAGGGGTTACATGTAGAGAATGTGGGATGTATGGAAAGTTAGAAAATGCCTAGAAATGTGCAACATCAACAGGACACTAAGAGCCTTCATGAAGAACTCAATGGGACTGTAAAACAAATAGAGCTGTGGTTTGTTTTTGCAGAAGAGGAGTGTGCTTTTTCCTCCTCGTCCTTTTTCTTTCTGGAGTGACAAGTACCGTTTGGTGTTGCCTAGCAACGGTGAATAGCTCGCACTTGTTGATGACGTATACCTGAGCTCCACCGTGTCTGCTCGGTGCCTCTGTGCCCTACCTGGCGGTGAGCAAAGAGCAAATTTCTTGTCATGTGAAGGCCCCTTAAGTAGTTTTCTTGCCTAAACCTAACTGCATATTTTGTTTTGTTTAAAGCTACTCAAGTTCTTATTTATTTATTCATTTATTTATTTATTTATTTTTTGCCTAAACCTAAATACATACTTTCCTTGCCTAAACCTACCTAAGTAGTTTTTGTTCCTAGACATAGCCTTGAGCTTAAACCTAACCGTACTGTGTTCATCCATTCATCTACCACAACCACCTTGCTTAACTTCTCTCAAGTGCCAGTCTAGACTCACACTCACAGCCAATCAAAGCACAGTAAGGTGGACTGTGGTGGAACAGTACTGGTGGGGAAAAAAGTGCACCTGATTACTCTCAGCTATTTTCACCTGTTGGCTCTGGCTTCATATTAGCACACAGACACAAGAGAGACATCGATTTTCCTGTCTAACTTCTGGCAAGAAAGCCAATAAGTGTATTTCCCAAAATGTAAACCTTCTCTTAAACCACAGCAGAGTGATTCCTCTGCTACAATATCTGATATAGACATTAGAGTATATATGTAATAAGGTTGTGGACAAAGGGACCATATGTGATCATGACCCGCGAACAGCACCTCATCCTCCTCCTCAACCCCATCCTCTCTGCCCTGTCTTTCCATCTGTGTGTCTCTGTAACCAGCACATTCTGATTGGGCTCTTTGCTTTCAACTCCAAAGCTGAGGAATCTGGACTCCTTTTTCATCCCTCTCTTACTGCCAAATCAGCCAACCACCCAATCTGACCCACTTTCTGACCAGCTCCAGCTCATTCACCAGCATTTCTTTTTTTAAAAGTCATCTTGAAAGCACTCCGTCATGCCCGCACACAGCTCCATCCTCGGTACTTCTAGGTTTCTACAAGTCTGGAACACACACTTTACTCTCTCAGACACACTGCCGGCAGCACCCTCGTCATGAGGACACGGCCCTCTTGAGTATTCCTCCGCACGAGTGTCTGTGTGCGTGAGTGAAAGGGACGGACAAAGAATGAGAAGGCGAGGTGTGAATGTGTGTGTTTGGTGGCGATAACGACGGGTGAGCGGCTGTACGAGGTTAGCCCCAGGCTGGTAACCTGCTCACGAACCTCTCCGTCACTGACCACACACTCACACACACAGACACACTCAATTCAGAACCAAATATATTACTTTTGCAGAGGGAAAGAGGGAGATAAAGCAGCTGAAAGAGACTGGAGGTGGTGGAAGAGATTGAAAAATAAGCTTAAAGGGGGTGTGGACTGAATGGGAGAGAAAATGATTCAGACTGTGTGAAGGAGAAGCAGAGATGAAGAAATTCAGTGTGATTTAACTGTAATGAGAATAGTTATGAGATGGGATGAAGGAAAAGCAGAAAGACAGAGAAGATATGAAAAAGGGATGAAGAAAATTAAATATACAATGTGTAGACAGAGAAACAGACAGGAAGAATGACGTATTCACTGCACAGAAGAAAGGTATCTGTGAAAAAATAAATGGCACATTCAGTAAAATGAGTACTAAATGTTTTAATATTTATTGTAATAAACCATAAAATGACCACAGGGTGTGATCAGTGATCGGGGAAACATGTTAAGTTGAAATACTTGCTTCACTTGACATGACTGCAACAGCTGCGGTGTCCTCCTTTTTGACCGGAATAATTATTTTTAATGTCTGTTTCACACTAATCACAGTTAAAATCAAAGCCGGAATTTCACCAAATGAGTAAGTGTCTGCTCATGAGTCATAGGAAGTGATTAATAATCTTGTAGAAGGTGGGGATGCTTTATAAGTTTTAAACTGAACAAAATGTTAATGTAGTTTGGCAGCCCCTTAACTCGGCATCCAGATTGTTTCATCATTTTATGATGTTGGGATAAGTTTCCCTACTGTCCCAGAATTGTCCCAGACACATTATCTTTGTGTCCTGGGTGTTTATTGCAACAGTTTCTGATTTACATGTAGCCAGGAGAACAAAAGCTGATTAAAACTTACACATATATGCATCTCAGTTGGCCAGATCACAAACCTGATTGCAATCCAAGTGTCTTGAATCTCATATAGATTTTATCAGGACACAAGACAAATGGGGACATTTACACCCAGATAAAATCCAGTCATAATGTGAGACTGTCTGGCATTTACATCTTTCATCATGGTTTGTTTTTCCTTATGCAGAACACAGACATCCAGATACAGAGTTCAGAAGCCAAGTCGATTGCATTTATTCGACAAAACCAGCTTATTCTCTCCATCACAAAAGCATTGCACTAAAATCTGTGGGGACGTCCGCAGCCCTGCCTGCCTTTATACTTGGTTTCCGAGGCTGCAGTGGGCGAGCTAGAGTGATGATCTACTGCTGCTGGTATCAGGCTTCCGTTGGTATTGACCATGTCATGCTATCTTCTTAGGAAGTTGGCTAATAACACTGTACAGTTAGGCTAAATTTTGGCAAGTGAAAAACTCGTATGGATGAATGAAAAAGGCCTTTACAGACATGCCAACTTTATGCTAATCGCTTGCAGTTTTGGACAAAAGCCATGCAAGTGTTTTGTATGCACTATAATTGTCTTATTTTCACCTACTCTGAATATTCTTGTGTACTGCATGCCTTAAACAGTATTGGAACTCCATAAATTGGGTATGGCTGGGAAGCTGAGACTAATTCTATTTAAAAATTAAAAAAAAAAATTGCAGATTTTTTCCAAAGTGACTTAATGTGACCTTTAGGATAACCACAGCTTCCTGAAACTCCACAACCACATATTAAAAACCTGGAGCATTTGGAGGATGAATTACTTTCTTAGGCATTTTGACAAAAAGGGTGTCTCTGAGCTTGGCACAAGTGATCGCAGGAAAGATGGTGGAAATCAGGGATCAGATGGACAGACACTTCTGACAAATGTTGGCTGTTTTTTTTTTTTTTATTCAGTCAGAGGTGTAATTTCAGACCATCTGTTTCTGTTCCCCAGTCTGAACCAGTATTATTTGCTTGCAAGTCCACATAACCACACAACGGGTGTCAGTTTTCCTTGTGTGTGTGTTGGGTGGAGATGCCTGCCTGCGGACAAGCGAGAAAAAGGAGGAAAATGCTTTTGAGTTCAGAGGAAATGCTGGACTGAAGTCAAAGGCACACACAAGAAAAGCTCAATTCTGTAATTAAATTCCAGCAATAATTTTCAAGTTAACCTTCTCACATGGTGAATGGCTGTAAATGTCAAGTCAACTCAATCCAATTTATGATGGAGGAACATAATTCTCACTCAATTTGTGTTCATAACAAGTAATCTGCCTGAGTTCATGTTCATTTACAGGTGCCTGCTCAGTTTTATTGCCGTGGGCACAAATCACACACACACACACACACACACACACACACACACACACATACACACACACACACACACACACACACCCATATACAGAGAGATGCCTATCGCTCTTTCCATTAGTTCCAAACGCTGGGTTTTGTATAAGGATCTGATGTTGGTTGAGATTACAGGTTGAAACGTGGTATCAGGCAGCGTTTGCAAAGACGAGCATGAAAGCGCACATTTACACATTTTCTATTTGTATATTTGTTACGTGTAATGACGTCTGCACATAGTTCTGATATACCTTTATCAAACTGCATATGCAGTTGCACTACTACCTCTATCCTCAAACCCTTCCTTAGGTACATTGGGGTCTTTTCATAGACTAAAAATTTCAAGCTTTTGCAAAAGTGTTAACCTATGAGTGGAAGAAAACGCATACAGGGAACACAAGATTCAAGCAAAGGATTCAAAAGAAAGAAGCAGAACATTCCATTTTTCAGGTTCACTTTAGTATAATGAAAAGAACAAAACAGCTCTTTCGGTATATGGAGCACCCTTTTAAGCCATGCCTCACTCGTTCTTTCTCTTTCTGCCTTTTATTTTACTCCTTTTTTTTCCTTTTTTCTCATCTTTCCCCTCACAGGTAACTAGTTAGAGGAGATCAGCAAATTAATTTTCTTAGAATACATTAACACCTCATGTCCTCTGGCACTGTCAGAACTGTGCATGTGTGTAAGAGAGGCAGTGGAAGGCACTGAGAGATGATAAAATAGAGATAGCGAGGTGATAACAAGTGTGAATGTTGCACCACAGGGGTGATTATAATTAGAACTCAGTTTGGTTAAAGCTGTATTATTGCACAGGCATTCACACATGGGCTGCCATTGAGTTTTACTCCATTTTTCCATGATTCAGCTAAATTTTTCTCTCCTCACCTGTATTAATTTATTTTTTTCACAGAAAGCATTGAACCTGGCCCAGTATTTTCAGCAACTGCTCCAGAAAACTTTGGTGCAGGAAGACAAACCAGAAAGTTTGAGTTCTAGTCTGTAATTCTATTGAATCAATCCCATGATTGTGTTTGCATTTAAATCTCACCTTTTGGAATATGCAGTGTTAGATATTAGATATGTGAATTAGATGAGAAGATTGATACGAGTCTCATATTTGTATGTGAAATACTGGAGCCAGGAAATGATTGGCCTACTGGTTAGCATGAAGACTGTAAGCAGGAGGGAAATGGCTAGCCTGGCTCAGTCAATGTGCAGAGGTGTCCTGGCTCGTTCAAATAGCAAAAATGTCAGTCTTTTGTACTGCTTTACTGAAAGAAATCCTCTAACTGCCTGTGTGTACCTGTGCATGATGACTACCTTGCTGAACTGCTGCAGCTTGCACATGTGTGGTGTTCACATACACAGCAGTCCTGCTGCAGCACTGCTAGTGCCAGGCCTCTCCTTATACATTAAATCTGCAGAATAGTTATGAAGACAAGAAAAGAGCTGTAACAAGAAAGTAATGTGATCTTTTCCCCCCTCAATCAACCAGTTTTTTTCATATCAGTCAGATGTTCCATAGACCTTGGAACTGTGCTAAAAGCTGTCATGTTGCTGGCATGACGTTGATGTGACTATCAACAGATATTTTCACTGCCTATTTTTACTGAGATGCACGTTTGCATGTGTCACACGGAAAAAGTGAGAAGCTGAGTCTCTAGAAGAAGCATCACTGCAGCCACACATGACAGGCACGTGAGCAGCGCTGCTCATGTGGGTTGTGTGGCTGCTCTAACCTTTTAATGTGACACTGAAATGAAGAGCATGAGGTGACGCGGCAAAGACATTCCACTCAAGCAGGCAGTGCGGCTAGTGGCAGGAGGTTGGAAAGTGAGGGCAAAATGAAGGTGTGGCCAGGCACATTTGCTTTCTTGTTTATTTTATTATATTTACAACCGTGCATGCGGGTGTGTCTAAAATTATTCTCACTAATAAGGAATAAGGAGTAATTATTAGAATTATAAAGCCCAATAAACCTCAGTAGATGTGATGTAGTATGCATGGGGCCAGATCACAGCTGTCAGATGGTCTTCAACAGATCAGTCAGCATGTCAGCTGGGGCAGCTGTGGTGTTTGTGTCAGTGTGTTTATTGGGATCCAGGAAACCAAAGATTAAACAATTATTATAACATGCAAAATGAGTAAAATGTTATATCTGACCATGAGAGAAAAATGTATGTGTGCTTCTGTCAGAACCTGATGCTGGTTGTATTTACCCACTGGATAACCTGCACGGGTATCAGTTCACCTCTCCTCTTGACCACACAGTCTCTCCGACTCCTCAGCCAGCGGAGCTGCATAATAATGATGGTGTTAATAATGAAATATAAAATGCAATGTAATTCTAAGGTGCTTCTGTGTAAAACATAAAGAGTTACATATCTGTATGTTTTTACAGTTCATGAATTGTATTATGTTCTATAGGTGTTAATGGAAAATAAATTATTTACATATGAAACCTGCTTTTGAGATGCTCTGCCGTCTCCATATATTGCACGCTCACACTTTAACTTCTTCAACCTGTCGCCCCACTTGTCTTTTTTTTTTGTTTCCTCCTAGTAAATCTGCCATCATGCTACCAATGCTTGCCCTCCTGATGCACCTGCCTTTTAAAGGTGATGAGAGCTGACTCTCTGATTGGTGTATTGCATGTTCGGCCTGAACTCAATCAAGGCACTTGTGCACAGCTCATAGGTGCATCCTGCTCTGCACTGCTGGCGCAAGGTGCGGATTGCCCTGAGCGGCAAAGGTGGATTTGGACTCTCCTTTAATAAATGAAATCCATTGTGCCTCATTCTCTCAATTTGCGCTTTAGATCAGTATAAGATAGGGCCCATAATGTCACTTCTACCATGTCTTTTCTTGACAAAATGTAGTTTGGAGAGCAGATTCCTCCTGATCTCCTGAGAGATCTTGTAATTAGTGATCCCCTGTCTCTGATCAGTACAGCACAGTGAACTGACAACTTTGAAAGTCTTGTAGTCTGGCCTTGGCTTAATCAAATTACGGCTTTAGTTCTTATTTTAATGTGAGAGAGACCTCTAATGGCTGAATATTAGTGATGGTGTGTTAGTGTTGTGGTTTGTAGTGACATTTTGAAATGTAGCCTTGGAGAAAAACAAAATGTCCATGGTGTAAGATGGACAATGCAAGTTTTGCCACAGAGGATTTAAGTTACATTGGAAAACCATTAGGCAGCTCTAATATGATGGATGCTCCTCTTTCATTTAGAGATAGTGCAGAGCTGACCAGAGTGGTTGTTTGATGTTGGCAGATTTTCCTCGACAGCTCTCTGGGTTAAAGTGTGTAAAACCTGTAGTGAAACCTGCCTTGCTGAGCCTGAGGGAGCTGCTAACATAGAGCTCGTCTGAGAGAGGAGCCAGTGGAAGGAGCGGTGGGGGTGGGGGGATAAGCCCGAGAAGAGAGAGGAGGTTAAAGAAGTGAGGGAGGAGAAGGGGGTGACAGATGGAGGGAGGGAAAGAGAAGGACAGCGAGAGAGAACCTGGAAGAAACGGAGAGATTGAACTATGGAGAAAGAGTGAGTTGGAGAGATGCAGTGAAGCAGAAGGATGTGTGATGGATGGAGGGATGACAGGTGTGATGAAAGAGGGAACCAGGGATGAAGAGAGACAGATGGATCATCATGACATTACACTGGTGTGTGTGTGTGTGTGTGTGTGTGTGTGTGTGCGTGCATATCCACCTATCCTCCCATTTCACAGCTATGTGTGTTTGTTAAGCTCTGATGATTGTATTATCAGAGCTTATTATGGAGATTATGAGGACCATTCACACAGGCCTGCATTAGCTTTTAATGACAGAGTTAATTAACATATGCTGGCACATGCGCACGAGAACACGTCAGGGAAGTTCGCCTCTAAATTGTCTTCAGGCCAGAATAGAAAAGCAGTTGCATACATATCTTTGAACATAAAAACAGGGTCTGCGTCTTTTTTTATAACTACTGTATTGCATCTTTCTTTCTCCTCCCTTGTTTTGTTTCCTCAGTTTGTATCACCCAACCAAATGTAGTATGAGTATATGGCACATGCAACAACACAATATCAACAGTTAAAGGACCTGTGTGTAAGATTTAGTGGGATCTACTGGCAAAGTATGGTAGGAAATTCAGTATAATCTTAATAAATGTGTTTTTGTCACTTTAAAAATCTACAGAACACATATAGATATAATATGTTAACACCACATTGACCACTTTGGCCCATTGCTGCAGTACAACAGTATCACCACGGTACTGGGCAGTGCAAGACTGGCCTGTGAACAACTACATGTAAATGGGGGAGTCACCATTTTTCTGGATAAAAAGCACTACTGTAGTGACATTATGTGACAGGATGATGTTGTATGATGAGTAGGCCTGTTCAGATGTCAAATTATAGTTGTTTTCCATGCCTGACCTGTCCGAATTAAAGCACTGTGACTCTTAAAAAAAACATTCCAAAGGGGCTTTGGAAATAATGGTGTCAGGCATTGAGAAATTCCTCATAGATTGGACGCTTGCCCAGAAGTAGATTCTGGAGTGTGACCAAATGTGGACTTCTGCTAAAAAATATGATGGTTGTATGCATCCATACAGAAATGTGTATGGCCATATATGTTTGTCTTAAACATGACACCACTGGATTCATCTGGACTCAAAACCCCTGATGTCAACCTCATAGTGGTGGAGCTGGAGGTGCTAAAGGAAAAATAAAGGGTCTCACCAAAATCAGTAGAATTCATCCTATAAAATTCCTTGATAATCAATGATGGATTGATCGCAGAACCAAACAACTGACATTGGAGCCAAACTCACTGAAATGACCCTATAAATACAAGTTTAACGTGACGTTACATGATGCTGATGTTGTCAGACAGGTCTGTACATTCAGTTCAGTCTGATTCATCTACGCAGTGATAGCCTTGAGATGGGCAGAGAAGGAGGCTTGTTATTGTATGGTAGCTTATTCAAATTGACAGACTGACACGGAAAATGTAGGGGGTCACCAGCGGGACACTATGGTTCCACAGGGCAGCATTGACTGCATGAGAAGATAAAACTGTCTTATATTTACCATCTCAATTCTAAAAGACTGTTTGGATTATAGGTTCACTTTTTTGCAAGTGAGAGTGAGCTGGAGAGAATATTGATATAATAATTTACACCACCCACCATGAACAGTAGAATGGGTGAGTACTGAGGCAACAGTGCAGTGAAGCGTTCTGTCTTTATCAGTGGTGTAGACGCGTGAATGACGATATAAACACTTTTGTAAAAGCATTTTGATCTGTTCATCATAACACAAGTGATGTTTCAATTAGACCTGTAATTGTTACATATTGTGAATATACATAAGACTATTCACAAAAAAAGCAAAGGAAGAGAAACGGCGACTACTGGTGGCAAGTAATGAAATAACGCTAAACTGCTGTTTAGTATTTGGCTAAAATCCTGATGTAAGAGTGACACAAAGAGAACCGTTATTAAATCAGTGACAGGGTTATCATATTTTCAAACCCCTAACCTTAAGCAGAGTTGGCATACATTCCTTACTCAAGTAGAAGCACTGATTTACCGTCTTCACTAAAGTAAGAGTGAAGAAGTTCAGGCTCTGAATTGTTATCAAAGTATAAAGCCCTCTGAAGGACATGTCTATCGGCTGCCAGAGCTAACTGAACCTCACCTTTTCTCCATGGTCAAGTCTCTTTTCATCTTGTTATGTCTGTCTTGTGTGACGTGCGCCGATGGATACTCCAAGGAATCATTCTTTCTGTCATTGTCCCGTCCATTTAGGTTGAAATCAGTCTTGATGCATTAAATGCATTAAAACTAAACCTGTTTTTAAAATGTAAGGAGTAGAAACTTAAGATATTGGTTTTAAAATGTAAGGTGCCAAAAGTAAAAAGTTGGCAGAAATTTTTTTGCTCAATAAAGTACAGATACCTGAAGAATCTAGCATAATAACAAAGTATTTATACTAGTTTTTTTTCCCCACCTCTGCTCTGAAGTGTACTGCATATTCACATATGTGTTTTCATCAAAATTATTTCAGCATTTAGCACAACTTCCGAGCACACCTTTCAACACCATGGATGCAATGAATGCACCGCTTCAAAGAAGTAAGCCTCCTGGAGAGGCTGTTAGCATACTGACAAGTTCTGTGAGAAAGAGCTTACAGATACATGTCAGAACTCTGCACACTCACCTTGAAGCTGAGACAATTCCATGCAAACCAAGACACCTGGTCACCATAGTCAATGAGCTTATATTAACAATATTAACAATATTAACCAAAAGTTTGTTTGCACTGACTAACATTACCCACTATGAGTCACTAGTACGGATATAGGAGCAAATTCCCTGAATTAATCTTGCATTTTATTGCTTATGATTTCAACTTTTCATTTGTAAATGGAAGACAGTGTTTTTGTCTTTCTCCTCGCTGTTCCAAGCGATAAATAGCAACTTAAAGTTTAACAATTTTTTGTTGTTTTTCACAGTTTCATCTTTTCATCTATTTTTCATCCATGAATTGTTCTTCAGCTTTGGCACTGTCCGCCAAACTTCCTAGCAATCCTGGTGAAAATGTATTAAAGTCACTCCCCTGGTGTTCCTCAGGGCTCACACCGAGGCCCCTGGGTTAATTCCTTGACCCCCAATAACCCCTAACTTTTTTAAAGGGCACTGAACTTTGCTTTTCACTCCTTTATCACTTTGCTTTCCACACACATACATTCAGCTGGATGACTGCCCACCACCTCTAACCCAACCTTGACAAAAGTGAGATATTGCTCTTCCCTGACAAATGTCCTCTGTGAGACCTCTCTATCAGGACTGACAGGACCACAGGGACACCTGCACAGACTTTCAAGAAACTCAGTTGCGATTCTAAGCACACAATTGGCATGCAACACTTGCATCACAGCCTCTTTCTCTTGCCAGACCCCTTATTCCAATCTGTCCAGATCCTGCTCAAATTCACATCTCCTCCTTGGCTGGGCTAATGAATTACTCTGTTAACAGATGATAACTTTTGCTGCTGTTTTAAACCCTCTGCATTCTCCCATGTCAACTCCACCTCCTCCTTTACATCCCTGAGGCAGATCCCGTCAAATTCACAAACTTTGGCCCTGCTGTACAAGTTGCTAAGCGAGGTGCATCTCTGTGTACCTCCAAGACATGTGTTTAGCTCCTCCTTCCTCGAAGCCACCAGGCCATAACACCACTCTCAGCTCAGCTCTTCTCCCCACAGGCACATCGGAGGCGCGATGACATTCTCACCTCACACAGGACTCTACTGCCTGTGTGAAAAACTCATTTCTTCCAGGAACACTTCATATACCTGTCTGAGTTACCCCACAAGTCTCTTGACCCTGATCATTCTCTTGTCACTTGGGGGAAAATGCTTTGCCACCAGTTTCTTGTTTTCCTGTTACATGAAAATCTTCCTTTCCATCATGGAGATCCACCAGAGAATTAAGGAGGATAAAAACATTGAACAGTTGTGGTGTGTATCAATTTGGTAATCCTGTCAGTGAATTGAATTCTCTGTGTTTCTTTTTACAAGTTAGTTTGGTTACAAGATCATTTTAATGTCTTCACCAACACTGTATGTAACACATGGTTAGTAAGGCAGTAACACACTTGACATACATGGCATACAGTGTGATTCTTTTTCAGTAATGACAGTTCACCTGTATCTGTCTGACCAGCAGCTACATATCTGTTTTTTGTCTGACACTGACTGCCGACTTACCCTGTGCTAAGGTAACACATACTAGAACGGAGGGAGGCAGCTAGCTTTGCTGGCTAGCTAACATTAGCCAGGTAATCTTAAACCGATGAATCTGCTAGTTTTGTTCAGAGTCGACTATGAGTATGCAATTTTTTGTGTGACGCGCACACTCATCTGGGCTAAGCTAACTCTTAAATATCTCCAAACTGTAAACTGGCCACTGAGGAGGAATTTGATTTGAGCGTTGAAAAGTTGGCGTGGTATGACCGAACTGTTGCATGAAGCTTTGTGCCACTTAAAGTTGAAGACTGACTGATGGGTGAATATCATGATATTATTAGTTGGTTCAAGCCTACAAGTCGGCAGGGGCACCATATAGGGGTGGGGGTAATTGTCAATATCAGTATTATCAATATTAACTTATTGACTTATCATCAGTACTTATTCACAATGTTCTGATAAAACTAACTATTTTCTTGTATGGGGAAAAAAAATCCAGACAGGCTATCGCCCAACTCTTCAAAAAGAAAGATGGGTTTAGTCTGTGATTGGTGGCAATGGATCAGTTTTGGCCGTAGTGAAATAATAAAAAAAATAATTAGCTCAGATTTTCACAGAAATATTTTTACATCGACATTTAATCAATGCAGGCAAACTTTTAGCAAACTGTTAGTGCTAAATCAGTTGTCCCTGCTGCCCCTGGTGCCAGTTCCCACAGATGCAGATGCAACCCTGTCTCCCCATTTGCTTACAAATGAACCTGCCCTACTCCCAGCTGAGAAGGGTGAGCAACATTGTGTTAAATTACATGTCAGTTGGCATAATTGCAGCAAGTCTATGGTATTTCTTTCTTTCTTTTTTTTTTTATAGATTATTTTTATGAGAAAAAGAAAAACTATTAAGTCATTTTCAGTGACAGTAATTCAACCAATGTAATTATTTTCCACATAATGATTATTATTTGAAACAAAAACAGCATATAGGCTCTACTGGATGCAGGCTAATTTGTCACTCAGACTCATTAACTCAATGCTTTAAACAATTTTAAAAATTATACATTAATAATACATTGATGCAGACTGAAATGTGTTCATTTACATAATTTAAGTTATATTTATTTGAAGTTATTCATTAATGTAAAGGGATTTTTTTTCATTCAAGAATTTTACCATTAAAATTACATTTAGACTGTAAAAGAAAGCCTTCTACACATTTCTTATAGAGGGTATCAGACCAGTCTTGCACCAAATAGTGAATTCCACTGTGTGCAGTATATTTGCATCATGTCTGGACAGGGTTATATTTCACAGCTCACTGCTAATAAATATTCTACAGTCAGTATTGGACTATAAGAGAGTTACAAGCTGGCAAAGGTCGAGTTATGTAAAGCTTTGAATGGGGTCAATTGGGTTCTAGAGGTTTGGTTACAGCAGTAGCATAGGCTTGGCGTGACTTGTGGTGTTGTGGCCCAATGTGATAGATTTTCATGGGGCCTAAAATCCCTGGTGGCACTACCCCCCAAGAGGGAGAGACTAAAATAACTCACTGGGCGTGCAGGACACACCCATACTCTGCTGCATTTGGCTATACCCTTCCAGAATACTGTTAAATGCTAACATGTGCCTAGCTATGTTGCTAATTGATGCTATGAACTAGTTATGACCTAGAGGAGAGTCAGCCACTGCAGCTCACAGTTTTGTTTCCTGTCTTGTGAGAAGTTGTTTTCCTTGTCAATATGTCTTTGCCTGCACCATAACTTCACCTCAACTTTATTCTTAAACCTACCTAAAGGGAGTTGTTGCAGGTACTGGAAATAAGTTTACATGAAATGCCAAGTCACGCCCCCCTCCAGTAGCCCTAACCTCCATGCTAACAACACCCACCCCCAGCAAGTACACCAAGCACCACCACCACCAGAAATGCCTGCCTCCTCAAATATGCTTTCCAACACTATGTAGTCCATCCCCCAAGTCCTCATCAGGCACAGGTACAGCCACTTAGTGTCCACAGCAGCTCCCCTTCATAACCACAGTCACTCCATTACAGTAACTTTACACCAAAACATCCCACAAGAGAACAAGGCAGACAACCACAGCGTCTTGTTAATTTGCTAATAGACATTTGAGTTGTAATATTTAAACAAACCATCCATCAATAGTGAAATTAAAGCCTCTCCTATAATACCAGCCTACTGGTGCACCAGTTGTGTCTAGTTGGGGGTTAGGGATATGGTTGGGGTGAGGTTAAGGTTAGGGGAAACAGACTGTGACATGACACCAGGAATAAGTATGTTAGCTACTTTGTCTAAGTCGCTGTCCTCCCAGTCCTGCCCAGTTCGTACCACCGGTTAGCATCATAACCTGCGACATGTAAGCATTCAACACCTCAAATGGTAAATCCCAGAGCCAATCACATCAGCGTAGGGACATGTCTTCTTGCATATTTTTTGTTAAACAGGTTCACAATATGACCAGGGATCTGATCTAAAAGGGTTTTACTGTAGATTTCAAATGTGGGTGTGAAGACTGAAGTTGTGAAACAAGTGTGAAGTAATAGCTAATGTAACTAATTACTTTTGCTGACAAGAAAAGTAGCCTAATGTAATCACTGTTTCAATAAATAATGATAAAGTATTTAGGGTTTAGATCTTGATTAGATTTTTCAATTAACTTTCACAACACTGCTTATTAGTGTCACATAAAGTTACAGCCTCTTTATCTGCTTGTCCTAATGAAAATACATATGAATATAAAGCCACTTTAAAAGACTGAACCATGGGAAGCAAAAAAAGGCAAAAATATGCCTGCTTGCTCTAAATGAGGACGATATGGCAAAACACAGTCAAACTGTGCTCTCAAATGGATTAAGAAAGCAATTAACTAATTTTATTAATAGATAGACCAGCAAAAGAACCTGTAAACATAACATGGACATATTATGACCATATAAAGTTGTGTTGGGCATGTTCACAAACCGTAATTACAAATCCAGTACATAAGAATAAACGGTATTCATTTTGAGTTTTGTTTCTTTCCACATTGTCCAGTCTTTGTCCTTTTTAAATGGCAACATTAAGCTTGTGCATTATAGATGAATTATCAATGCTTATTCAAAAAAGGCACACTGCATAAAATGTCCATCTTTACTCATTTTGCCACCAAAGTCCTGACGTCCAGAAACAAGGACACAAATGGACAAAAGGCCTCTCATATGAAGATAATGAAACTATAGAAATGCCACGATTAAAAGAAATTCTTTACTTGAGAAATGCTCTAATATAGATGCCGATTTTGCATTAGTGCTGGGCAGGTAGCTCAGTGGGTTTCTCCATGATTCTCACTGAAAGTAATTTCCTGTTTCTGAGCAACTCCTCTCACATTTCATAGTTATTTGATTCATAATATATTACTTTAATACATTATACAGCTGTAAAGCATAATACAAATACACACTGCACCAGAACCAGAACTGTCTGCATAGCTAAATACAACTAGGAATATGTAAGGAGATCTGCTTTGGGGATACTGGTGAACTGACCCTTTAAATTATATCTAGGAAGGAATGAAAGGGGAGTGTCAGTTTATTTTACAGTATATTATCATGAGCTGCTTAGGGTGAAAGATTGAGAAATGAAACTACATAGATATAATAGATATATAGAGGGATGGATGGATAGACAGATGGGAAGAGACCAAACGTGATGAAGAAAGAGTGACGTTGGTACTAAGGAGAAATAAGGGATGAGGGAACGAGAAGAATGACAGAGTGAGAGCGTGGAGATCAAGATGGGAGAGAGACAGAATAAGAGAGGGAAAGAAAGATGAGGGTGTGCTGCCTTGTGAAGTGAAGCGGTGACGAAAGAGAGTCAGACAAATTGGCGGGGGGGTAGAAGAACGGAGGACCTGTTCCATATTTGGCAAATAGGGGGCAGTATCACTCTGCAGCAGGTTCGCAGAGAGAGGAGGGTACGGGGGGGAGGAGAGATGAGGTGAGAATAGCTAAAGATAGCGAGAGGCAGAGGGAGGGACGGGTGGAAGGTAGACAGAGGGATGGATGGTGGTAAAGAGAGACAGGGAGACAGAGAGGGTGGGGTAAAGAGCAGTAGAGACACAGTTGAGCACAGGATGGAGAAGACAGAGGAAGAAGAGAGGGGCGGGGGCAGAGACGATGGAGAGATGCAGGAGGAGAGGAGTGCATTACAGTGCCAGCATGGGAACACAAACCAATGCTTATCTTTTACCATTTCAGTACAAACTACTGCTGTTTGGATGAGTGTTTGCATATGTTATCCTTGAAATTTGTGTGCACACTATGCTCGGTTTGATCTCATGTTTGCGTATGTGTTGTGTGTCTGCATACAGCATATTTATATGGATTTATATCTGTGAATCTGCATGTGCTTCTGTGAATCTGCCTCTGTGCGTACGTCTGTGCCCGTGTTTGCATTAGTGTGTGCGTGCGCGCACATATTGGCAGGGGTTTAAGGAAATGTTTTTACTGCATCTGTCCTTGATATGCCCAGCTGAATACAGAGAGCTTTTAAAAGGGTATTACACCGCAGAACCAAGGCCCTCTTGGAGGCTTTCACAGCATTTAAAATCTCCCTGGGCAGTGACCGCACTAACAATCTGAAGCTTTTTCAGACGCCCATGCAAGAAAATCATTGGTTTACAAGGGAAAATGGGACTAACACCTGATTCCTAACAATGAAAAAGAGCTTTCTTTTACGTAGCGGCCTTATTTTCCCCTGTTTGTACACTTTAATGTCAGTAAGATCAGGGCCATCTAACAGCCTCCTCTGAGATCGCATCCCATCCTTTCACTTAGAGTTCGATTTTTTTATTTAGAGGGGCAGTCCACCAATTTTACACATGAAGATCAGTTTACTCATCACAAGGGGCACGACACTTATACAATGTCTTCTGTAGCTCTAATGCGCATGTGTCAAACCCAAGGCCCAGTCCAGCCCAGCACCACATTTTATGTAAAGTTGCAAGAATATAATCTGCACAATATGTTATATACAGTTCTTTTGTATGTGGAATTCTATGCTGCATTAAGGAAGTACAGTGTTCATAAACTACTCGTCCCAAAATGCATCCTGATTTTGTTATCCGTGTACTGAAGGCATCTAGCTGCAAGATAGCATCTACATATCATTTGCAACACTGGCACTCTACCTGGCTGTAGCTAGTAATGTTAATAGTCATTTCATTTTTGAGCAAATATACATTTTGGATTTGAAACCTTGCATGAAAGCTACCTGAAACAACCTTTACTGTTATTTTGACTTTAATACTTAGTCCTTGGTATATTTTTGTGATTAAATGTATAAAAGTTGTAGGCCTACACTTGAAAATACGTTGCCATTATTTTCTAAGACTTCTGCTTTCAGAGGAAGTTATTAAAGTTATTGCTTAAACATAGTTGCAGATGCAGTAATGTAATATGATAAGACGTACATGTATTAATACAATCTTAAAATCACAAGTAGCCTTGCGCTAGCAAGAGCTTCTTTAAAGATCACAGCACCAGTTTAGCATCACACTTCTAAAACACTGTCTCAATGAACAGTAAATAGGCAGATGCTATTAGCACCACCAATGCTATTTGCCCTCTGGCAAATGTGACTCAATGCAGAGACTAGCACCCAGGTGTCCAAAGCCAGCAATCTTACTCTACTCTACTCTACTAAGGTCTACTAAGACCGGTAAACAGTCTTTGATGTGTAAAATTGCTGCACTTCCCCTTTAATTCTTGAGAAAAACCCCAATCATGTCTTTATCGTTATCTTGGGCTTAGAGACTTCATATAATTAATGGAAAGTTGCAAACTGTGCATTTGGAAATTGAGTTTACCTGTCAGGTAGGGTGTAATCACAGACTCTAAGTTGCATATTAGAAGTGTATTATGCAGCTTTTTTGTAGCTTGAACCATACTAACAGTTAGTGTACATCAGCATAAAGCGGTTTTGACCATGTTTTATCTATCAGTATCTCACAGGTCACCTGACTTCACTGAAATGCATTGCTGAATGGCTGGAATACTTTTTAATCTAAAAATGTTTTACTTTTTTTTTATTGCATCAACATTCATTATCAAGTATTAAATTAACTGACTGTTAAACAAAAGTGCTGTGTAATGTAATTTATTTCGGTGTATGGAAGGATTAGGAGAAACTTTAAGCCATGGGACAGTAAAACTCTGCACTGAATGTTAATTATCAGACTATTAATGACAACAGCTCAAGTCACCCTCCTGCAAATGAACACAAACTCCCTGGTAACAAGAACCTCTAGACTCCTCCAAGCATGCAGTCACTACCACAGACAGTGCTGTACTGCATACACTTACTGCATATGTCAGTTACCTTATGTTAATTACATACACTCATATCACGAGCCTTGACACTTTCATTATTCAATTTGTGTTAATTCAATCACAGTGGCTGCTTGTGAAGAAGTCCCAGTTTTCAACTCTATATTTAAGTCATTATAGAGATTGATTCTGTTTATCTTGAGTTGTTTTTTGTGTGTGCCTAATGAGGAGTATTCAATGTTGAGTGTGCTGTAGAAATGAATGCTGCTGATTGGCATGATACTGTTGTAGCATCATTTACAGTATCAGTGTTTGGCTGGAAACAAGCTAATTTAATAGTTTACATGTCCATGCATGAGCCAACCCTTGCATTTTATGGAAGAGTGCTTCTTAATAATTTATGGTTCATGAGTGAGTTTATTTGCTGCAATGCAAGGGAAGCACTAGAGTAACATCACGTCCCAGGATCCACTGGAATTATACAGTAATGTCAAACAATTTCTCACCTTACAATGTATGTCCATTTGCAGTGTTAAGAGGCAATACAGGATGAAATCAGTTTGGTCAAAGTAGGGGTATATAAATTTGTGTAGTGCATCTAATAGGTCTGAATTTCATACTGGAGGCTTGAGTTTGCATCTTATTGCAGACCTGCAGTTAATGTTTGCTTTTTGTAAATCATAATCACAGTTTTTCTCTATATGTCAACCATGCTGTAACCATGTGCAGAGATTGTACTGTCGGAGGAAAACATTTTTAAATGCATTGGACATAAAACAAGAGTAAAGCTGGTATTATACATTCCACATCCACAATTCTCCTGGATGTAAATTAAGCATTCCTCCATCCCTACTTGTCCGTATGACCACTATGCCACAACAAGCTATGGAATAGCCTACTGTGCATATGTGGGTTGCGTCCACACAAGCAGAGTCTAGAAAGCAGTATAAATAGAGCTAGGCCTCACGGGTGTCTGCAGCTGGCCATGTACGCATCCTTTTGGGAGTATAATCCAAGCTTTAGAATCTACAAATTTGAGCTATGTGAGGCTATAGGTTATGGTGGTCTTGCCATCTTAGTTTAACATATTGCTAACATTTGCTAATTAGCGCAAATCATCTGGGAACCATGAATTTCTGTTCATTTTGTGCCAATCTTGTTTAGATATTTTGCTTGATGAAAAATTTTACCTGCTAGTAACGCTAGATGGAAAGTCAAGGGAACATCGTCATTAGGATTCATCCTCTAGGGACCACGAATGTCAAAAAAAAAAAAAAACAACAAAAAGCAAAAAACCCCAAAACAAACAAACAAAAAAAGAACACAGCAATCCATTCCATAGCTGTTAAGATATTCCAGTTTGAACCAGACAGATGGACATTGCCATCCTTAGAACCAGGCCATTGTTATGTTGTGATTTGTGTCAACTTAAGATGTCTGTGGAAAATGAATATAGTCACTAATACTTTGTAAAAACAATAATGTAGCGGGTGAGTACAACCACCCAGAACATCATTGGTACCCATCTACTGAGCACCTGTGATACTGGGGAGGTGAGATGCCTGCTGCCATCTGGCAAGAGATATAGAAGTATCCACTGCAGTAGAGATACACTGTGTCATGCAAGGAAAATAAAAAAGAAGAAAGGGTTAGCACATCATTCTAGAACATTTTATGCTTTGCCTGAAGCCTAAGGGAGATGCATGGAGAAGCAAACTAAAACCCAACATATCTACACTGTTGACTACTGATGAAGGAACATCTCTAAAATGCTAAAACACACTTCAGAGAATAGCATTCTGACTGATTATTCCAAATGTGCGCATTTGTTTTTTGTTGTTAGGCAACAAATGGCTTTGACAGGAAATATGGTCAAAAACACAATGTGCTTCTGCAGTTTCTTTTCAGTGAGAAAACGTGAACGTAACTGATAATGCTGCGCATGTTCTGCTGTTTTCATTTCTCTTGAAATTACACTACATCATTGTGCTCAGGGACTAAACACACACACACACACACACACACACACACACACGAACAGACGTGAAAGTATGGAGGCCAGTGAACTGTGAACCATGCGTACTTGCATGCAGACCACACATCATCACACCAGTGACATCCCGGGTGTTTCTGAACATGTGCAGCCTGTCAGAGTGTGAAATGGGGGTCTGTGTGTGTGTTTTGCGTGTGTGTGTGTGAAATAACAGCCACCTGATCTTTGCTATGACCATCTGCAAACACACCTGCTCTTCGCTCTTATTTTCATTTCTTCTCATCACGTCCCCCTTCTGTTGTCATCAAGCTAACCTGAAATAAGATTTCTAATATTTATTTTCTCACCCTCTGTCTTTTTCTCTTTTCTGTCCCTCGCACTATAACAAACACATAGACATGCACTCAAAGACACATACACACACACACAAACCCTCAGTACATATCAGATGGTTAGGCTGATCTAATAGAGAGCAACAACACAGATGTCAGAACAGCTGATCCTATTCAACACGACCGTGGGCACTGTTTGCATGTGTGTGTGTGTGTAGAAGATAAAGGCGAGACAGTGTCAAGAGCTATAGGCAAGTGTGAATCTGTGCTACTTTGCATGTACTACACTGCTTTCAATAGGTGAAATGAATTATATAAGACACTGACACTGAAAGAGAGAAACTGTCCAGACTTATTTGTGTCAATGCACTTCGGTAGTCAAGTGTACTAAGTAATTTTTAACCGACGCACTAATTTGTATTTCAGTTATCATTTGCTGAGTTGTGCCAAGATGGAGCTTCTCTAATGTGTGGCAACTCATGGACCACATCCAACCTGTGAAAACTCCCCATCTCCCCTCAAACAAGCATGTGTTGTAACACTCTACTCTTGTGTGTGCAGAGACAAAGATGTTTTTAGAAGTCTCTGTATGTTTAGTTTTCTCTATTTTTGTAGCTTCTCACTGAATCTCTGTTTTGAAGTTTAGTTTCTCTCCTGCGTAGCTGTTTGTACTTTCAGATATCTGCTTTCTTTTATCAATTTCATGTTCACTTTCAGCTGTGTAGGAGTTGTTAAGTTACTGTCAGTGAGAGCTCGTTTTCATTTCCTGATTATGCTGGTTCATAATTAAAGTGATTGAATATCAAAATATTGTGAAGAATCTATAGGAAAAGGAGTGTTTATCAACTGTTTTACAGCCGCTCGCACCTGTGATACCCAAGTTTCCCTGGTCTGGACTCTGAGCTTGATCTCCTGGGGGAAAGTCCTATGTTTAATCCATTCATCCACTACAAGCTCCTCTCCACAGGTGTAACTAGGGGGCTAGATGTAAATGGACGAATAGCTGCCCTGTGACCATTCTGATCCAGGTGCAAATAGGCACTTTAATTTTCACATTTTCCTTCCCTTTTCCTATTTCCTTTTCCCTCCCCTCTTTGAGTGCCCAATTTTTCATACACTGCCAGGGGAAGCAGTAGACTTATGTGTGCAATACACACTGAGCAGCCAACCACTTCTTTTAAATCCCCTCCAGAAGGGTGCAGTATTTTTGAGGTTTGAATCATCCCCTCCAGGTACCACTCCTGTTTGCACTGGTTCCCTGACCAACCTGCAGCAAAATGAAAGACGTTGTCTTGCATGCGGCTTCTAACATCATGTCTAATTGTGTCTGAAGGAGCATCTGGCCAAGCTCTCTGCGCCACCTGGGCCCCCATTACCTTGTTACTTGAAGGCATGATAAGGAAGAAAGTCAATCAGGACCAAGTCTAGCTATGATGCATTTACCAGCACTCGTCTCACTGAGACTGTCTTTATTTGATAGGAGATACGTCTCTAAGCTTGCTGATGTTAATTTATTGACATGCACTCACACTGGAAAAGTCCTTGAGCTGGAAGCTGAGCGCTTAATGATTGCTCATGTTGATCTTGTGAGGGTCATTACTTAATAATTTGATAGCTAAGGCTTTCTGTTACTTTACTTTTAAAAAGCTGCTATTGTATCACTGAGGCACAGATAGTTAGGCAGGAAAGAGCAGTGAAACAGCCGTTATCATTTGCTATAGGTGCACTCAAATCTTTTTGCTGTCACAGGTAACAGTCTGAGTTGGAGGGTTTCCCAGAAAATAAGAGAAGTGCTGGCCAGTTCTACTGCCTGTACTGATATTCTGAATAAAGGCACTCAAGATTAGGAACTGATGAGACATTTGTCTCTCCTCTCAGTCCTGTTGTAGACACATTTTCCTCAAAATCCGCTGCCTTATTTCTTGAAGCTCATGTTTATGCTAAATGTGAGCTCATGGATACAGAAGGAGCTTCTGTCTGTACTCTGCGTCCATTTTGTTCATATTTGTGCAGGTTTTCTGAAAGCATAAGCAATGGAGCTGTACCTCTGGAAGCCATGGGGGGCAGTCAGTGGAAAAAAAGCCGTAATGTTTAAGTTAAAAAATCAATTCAAATTGTGAAATTGAATTGTGGGTTTGGAGAACTGTGACACCCCTATTTTGTATGCTCATTAGTATGAAGCTAGGGACAATCTTTATGTGAAACTGAACGAATCATCTCCAGGCTCTAGTTGTTAAGGCTCATTTACGCTTCACGTTAGATGCGGAGAGAGCCCTCTGTCCGTACGCTGCATTCATTCCATCTGGATTTTTGCATATTTACTGAAAGCTGAAAGCTTATAGATACAGACACACTTAAGTAGTACCACCAGTCACTGTGGGGGTAGCCAATGGTTCAAGTGAAACATGACCACAAGACAAAAATTTAAAATGACACTCCACTCCCCACAGACCACCACTCTGCTTTTGCCTCTTTCTCTAGAGGTACATTATCATAACCTCCTCCTCTTCGCCATGTTAATTGTTGTCTGAAACTTTTCTTTGGGGAAACTTTTGACTGTGAGTGGCGCCCTCTTGTGGATGTACTGCTTAACATCCACATCAATGTAAAGGTTGCATGGAAGTGTATGGGCAGTGATGGTTATATTGTTTGAAACTGACGTATCTATTTTTTTACGTAAAGGATGGTATTTTTTCTTCTGTGTCGGGTTGTTGGACCTGAAGTGAGCTGAAGTGAACTGCTGGGCTGAAGGCAGTGTGGGGCTTACATATCATTGGAGGATCACGGTTCCTGCATGTCAATTGAGCCATGTTTCAGGTCCGCCAAAAAACATCCTTAACACAGAAATCAAGACCAATTTCTTGTTCATAGTCCAAAATTCAGCACTACATAGCCTTTTCTTGTTTTCAGCAACTATTTTTGATCATGTATAATGTGTTACACAACCTTGGATTGTAAAATCTGACCCCACGCGCTGGAACAATGCAGTCCTTCAGGTAATTAATACATGAAAATCACAAAGTCTTTTTGAACAATAATTACAAATAAAGCACAGTTGCATATGTGTGGGCATGTGTGCATCATGACAAGGCCTTATTAAGCTTAACCTACTCAATAAACGGACACAAACTGTCACACAGGCTTGCTGAGTGGGCGGCTTGTTCCTTTCTTTCGCCAATTATTCAGGGAAAATTATCACAATCTCATGGATGCTGACACTGTATCAAGTGACCACTTAGATCACTGCTGAGTTCTCACACTGTGGCTTTGTGTTTTGGCACTCGGTGACTCAGATCGTGACAAGTATACACTTAAAACTTCCACAGCGTTAACAGTTAGACCTGAATGAGTATTGTTTTAGTCAATTTGAATATGAGCACAAAGGTGTTAATGTGCTACAATCATTCAAGCAATACAGACAAAATCACTTATTTTGAGTGTCAAACACTGACCCACTGTAGATTTGTCTATAAAAAAAAGTTGGTGTCACTAGCTGTTGTCATCTCAAATTCATGACGTTTACATAAATGTTAATGTTGAAGCTATCATGGTCCAAACGAAGCACAATTAGCCAAATTTGACCGCACTTTGAGTCAAAATATTAGCCTGGTTGCAGACTTCAAAAGTTTACCAACTTAATTATGTCTGGAATTGGTTTAATGGACAGTTGTTCCCCCAGGTCTTGAAACAACTGCCCAATCAGATAAACTTCCATGACAGCCAAATTGACATGAAGTAGTGGGGTCAACACAGGCGTTACAGATTCTCATTTCATTTAGTGTAGCAGAGCCTTTCTAGTGAGCCAGCATGCACTATGTCAGCACACTCTGTTTGACCTGAATGAAACAGAACCTTAATTAGTATCGCTGGTAACACATTTGTCTACATTACTATTTCATGTCTAAATGGCTGCTGTGAAAAAGGTAACTGGGAGTGTGGGAGTGGCCCCTTGGCAGAAAGGTGCATAACTTCTAAATTGATTCACATAACACGACTGAACTTGTGAACTGTTAGTCGTAGACCTTTGCCGGAGCCGTCATGGCACTCAGCAGAGTTCATTTTGTAGTAATGACTTATGCCCCACCCCCTATGCTGTAGCCACCCCACCTTCCATAACTCATGCGCTATTTGTTGTTGACTCTTGTGGGAATTATCATTGGTCTCAGGAGAGTTCCACTTAGCCACTGATACTTTCACTACAGCCCTTTAATAACACATCACCTGTTTTCAGGCACTTGAGGGAATCATTACTGGACTAAGCAGTGTTAATTTTTCATTGGTGAGGGTTTGCCCTGGCCCCTACCCTTGAGCAGCACCTGCTTTCATAACTCATGAGCCATTTGCCTGCACACTTGTGGGAGTCATCATTGGACTCATCCATTGGTGCGACTTAATCCCACTGCTTTTACTTAAACCACAGAGGTCAAGAGGTTGTGTGCGTGTATGCATGCATGTTGAGATTGATGCATGTGTATATTTAGGTATGTAGCTATTGTAAGTTAGTGCATGTTTTTATGTAAGTTGGTTCAGTCAAATTTAAATGACCGGTAACGGCTTTGTGACCGTGGAACATTGTGCCTCCTCACTTACGCAAGAGGAAGATTCAGGTGAAAGTTAAATATTACATTTAGCTACAGCATATTACATAGTGTGACTTTATGAGGAGGAGAGCAACCAGCAGGGAAAGAAGGAATGAGAAAGTTGAAACATTTTTGCTTCTTCTGTATGTGCAATTCAGTTTTCTTTCATAGAGACGAAAATACATCTGCTCTGCAGTGAGGCAAAGAAGGATCTCCATTATTCAATCAGTGCAGATAATAATTTCAAAATTGACAGAGGTTATTGCTTGACAAATGGAAACAGTTGCACAAGTTGGCTGATGATTGATCCATTATTTCAGCAGCAGCAGCTCCTAGTAGTGCAACACCTGCACCAACATTTCCCTTCTGCTAATCCTTTCAGCAGCGTGTGCAGGAGCCCCTTCGCTCTGCCTCCCTGTGGGGCCCTCCAACACTTCTGGGCCCAGAGCTTGATCTCCTGTTAGTCTGCATGTTTGATAATTCACCACCGACTCACTTGTGACGACAGCATGCAGATGGAGCTGTGAGAAAGTTGTGAGGCCAGAAGAGCTCCTCTGTGACTGTGATCCAATTTACAGGTACCACCTGAGCGTTCTGTTTAAATAGATGTGTCACATCTAACACATCTGTATGTGTATGACTTTAGAAACACCTTATATTTGTGGGATATGCATATATGTGGAATGTACTTTTGTGTGTGTGTGTGTGTGTGTGTGTATGTATGTCTCGGTGTCCTTGATGTGACTGGACAAAGATTAGAGTGATCTGGCCACAGATGATAGCCTGTGATGACATTATACGCGGTGTGTGTGTGTGTGTGTGTGTGTGTGTGTGTGTGTGTGTGTGTGTGTGTGTGTGTGTGTTGAAGTGTCCTGGAGGACAATTACACAGTAAAAATAAGATGGAGAAAGGAAAGGTCTCTCTCTCTGTCCTAAGGAGGTGTGTGTGTGTGTGTGTGTGTGTAGGTGAGATGTAAATACCTCTCCAGCAGGTAAATTGGAGATTAGACCGGCTCAGCCAACAACCCCGTATGTAATAAATGTAAAGGTTACATCCCTCTTGAATACTGCAGCTGTTTTTGCAGGGTAGAATATCTCCTTTTCTGAGATTTTACTGAAGATGTTGCAGTTTTAAAGTCTTGATTTCAAATTTCCAACACATCTTCACACCTAAACAACAGAATAAGTTATTTCCCAGTGACTCCCAAAAGGACATATATGACTGCTAGAGAGCACCATGGACAGACGAACTGGACCTTCGTCTTACCGTGTTACATAAGTTATGTAACATTATTTACAAGATGTAAGGGAAGTATATCACACTTTTGTACGGAAATTAACTAGATCAGCTGAATAGTAGAATAAGTGGACTGGGTCTGGAAGGTTAACCCAATGCAGACGTACCTTAAACCTACATTTTTCTAATAGCCAACTGGTTGCAAAAAGTAGCCTGGTTATATTGAGTTTTATGGGAAAATGACTGTACCTCATTTATGGCTTTAGTAAACAGTTTCTTAATGAGTCCATGGCCTCAATCACCAGTTTCAAGTCTTCTTTAATATTGCATGGTGTTCATTTTGTAAATTATGGTCCCATTTACCATAAAACAGACAATAAAGCAGGTTACGCTTTAGGGCGGGACTACCGTGTGATTGAAAAGTCATTCTCAGTACGTCCCTCCAGTGAAGCACACAAGGCTCAAGAAACTCAGATCAAACTGTCAAACCTAGACAGTATGGATCAAATATAGGTCAAGATTCTGTTACTGTATTGCCTACTTCTCGTTTAAAATGCTGTTTAGTTGTAATCTGAGAAAGATCCTTAATACATCCATGAAACGAGTATTTTCGGTTTCCAATTGAGCCTCTCAAAACAGATCAGAACTGTAAAAGTTGGCAGTGCTGATCAAATATGGATAAAGATTCTGTTAGTACAATACATACATTTTCATAAACATATTATACTGACTGTTTATTTGTAATATAAGAAAGATCGCTGCCAGGTTGGCCGCCATTATTTCCTGCTGACCAAGCAGCACTCACTCAAGTTAATCACCTACCAGCTCCACGCTGTCATTGGTACTGTCCATGCTCTGGTTGCAAAAAAGCAAGATGGCAACCTTAATTATGCCAAACTCAAGGCTTCAAAACAGTTGTCCACAAACCATTGGGGGACATCATGGTTTCTCCATCCACTAATTTTTCTACTCTTTCACTCAGGACAGCAGTCCCATGGGTGAAAGTCTTGGGTGTTTGACTCGTCCATCCACCTAGATCTTCTCTATGCACAGATTTTGTCACTCTTCTTTGTCACACACATATCCAGAATACATTTTTTGAAATAATTTTGTTGTTTTAAAATTGCTTGTTTTAGAAAATGTATATTAATTAATTGATTTCATTCATAAAAGAGTCTCTTTTGCATTTTAGTTGCATTTTTGTCTTGTTTTTCTAGCATATTCAAATTTAGTCTCTTATGGGATGTAATGAAATGCAAAGAAATGATTCAGATATGAACAGCATCTGAATTTTGGCAGTAATATTGTTTTTTTAACCCCCATTTGCCACAATTATCACACCACCTCTTCTCAGAGTCATAACTCACAGTGGTGTCAGCGTCCCTGATGTCCTTGATAAACATCCATAAATCTGTTCAGATGATAGACAATTTCTCTTTATGAGCAGGTTGTTGCTCATAATACTCAGTTTCAGACTTTTTCTTAAGGATCAAAAGTAACGCAGGTGGTTGATTAATACAAAGATGAGCTGCTGCTCAGATTTTCTATGATACAGGTTTGCCAAAATTTACACACATAGGTTACAGGCAGTGAGGTTTGTCTGCAATGACTTTATACTATTTTCCTCCAGATTTGTTGTGTAATGCCGGATAAAGCTCGACTGTTGCTGCACAGGTATTATTTTGACCTCATAATCTAATATTGAGACCTCCACTGCGCCTTGACACTAGAGGAAAAAAACAGATCTGATGATAGGGGTCGTCTCAATAAATGCATGTAAACTGGCCAAGGCAGTTTTTTAGATTTTTGTCAAGTGTTGTTCACAGACACTTTATTTTCATCTGCACCTGCTCCCACTGCATTCACAAGCACTATTGATTTCCACCTGGACGACCAGCTACACAGCTCATATTTAACCTCGGTTAAGAATTTTTCTTGTGAAATTGAAACTGCCCTGGACAGGCGATGACTTGCATCATCGGTTGGGAACCTCTCAGTCGACTGTGATCTGTAAGTTGAGCCGTCTTCTCTAGTTTTGGATTTTGTTTTTTGGATAGGTCAGCATACACAGAGCAATTAAAGAGCATGGCAGGCTGTAAACGTCACAAATCTACAGTCAAAATCACTGCTAAACTAACTGTGATGAAAGTGGAAAGGGGTGATAGAAACAGAGGACAGTGTGATGCTGGACAGTGGCATGTTTTCAGACCACAAATCATAATTAAAGGCATTAAATTGTAAGACTTACAGATACAACATCATGTAGGCTGATACAGACGTTTGGCACCAAACAGCCCACTCTCATGAGACCACCTCTTTCAGTCAGACCAAAGTTCAGCTGTTCAACCATGGGCCACACCTGTAATTTTTGTTTGGACCAAACAAGGCAGATATAATGCAGCCTGTTTTCATTCCCAACGGTACCTGTTAGCGGCTGTATGCACCAGGCTTTTGCCGTAGTATAAATAACAAGAAAGTCTGCATATGGAGGAGGTGGAGTGGATGGATGGCTCAGATAAACAAAGGGCTTTCACCCAGGAGAACACAGTTCATGTCCCATGTGAAACCAAAACATTAGGAAAAGTTTTAAGGTACAGTATGTTATGTGCATCACGTGCCATCATGTGTTTTACATCACATGAGATATGTAAGGTAACCTACTTGATTTTAAACCCAAAACATGATTGTATCCTAAACCTAAAAGTTATTTGAAATCACATTTCAGCGATCTCAAAGTTGAAGTATTTTAATTTCAAGTGTTGTAGTGTGTTTTTAACTTATTTAAGTTTTAAAATTTTAGGAGCTTGAGTATCACCACTGGTACTTGTACCATAGGGAGAGAATCCAGGGTTTATTCAAAAGAAAAACATTGGTTAAAGTAGGAATTGCAGAAGTAGTCATTTTGTTTGTGCAACAGATCATCTGCTCCTATTCTTTGGAAAATTATATAGAAGTAAAAATATTTTTGATGCTGTTGTACAGATCTTTCTATAAAATCAGATGGAGAAAAAAAACATGTTTGGGTGGTTTATTTTTATTCTTGGTCACACAGTTTTGGCAGTTTTCATATGAATGTGATGTTGAAAAAGATCAACCATGGAAATTGAATATTCTAGACAGCAGTGAATCATATCTTTGATAAAAAGCTGATTAATAAATAAAGTTAAATCAAGTGAGGAATGATTTTCTGTTCAATTAGAAAGAGCAGAAGAATCAGACTGATGGAGATGTATTGAGAGCGAAAGACGGAGAAGTGATGAAAGACAGGTGGAGATGGGTGCAGCGATTGAACAAGACAGGAAAGGATGGAGGGGAAGGGGGACAGAGGAGGGAAGATTGAATCAGAGGACAAGGTGAAAGGGTGTCGAATGGAAAAAGTGAAGGCAGATAAGTGCCATTAGATGGAGAAGTAGATAGAAAGAGAGATAGCAGGATGGAGTAAGGAAGAGCTGGACGTAGAGACGAAAGAGAGAGCAAAAAAGCGATTGAATTTAAGGACAAAATGGAGGGGTGTCAAATGGATTACTGAAGGCAGATAAATATCCATAGATGATAGATAGATGGACAGATGGATGGATAAATAGACAGGTAATGGAGCAGAGAATTATGAAATGCAAAAGGAGGAGCAAAAGATACCAGAGGATGGAGGGATGAAGGTAACCATGAAAAGAAAAGAGGAATGGCAGGAAGGGGGGGTGCAAATAGGGGTCACTTCAGACAAATGGATGAGGAATGACCAAAAGAGGAGAAGGCGAGCGAAAGATGAGGAGAAAATGGGGTCAGTGGAGGTAAAATGGAAAGATGAGGAGAGGAAAATGAGGGGAGGATCGAAGGGTAGGTGAGATGATGAGAAGGTGGATGGCAGAACGGGGGAGAGGGAAAGAGGTTGGGGTTAAAGGGTGAAGGGGAATAGGCTGTGAGGAAAAACGGGAGGGAAAATAGATATTCCATCTCTGATTCACTACATGGAGGATAATGAGCATATCTACACTGTACACTGACAGATGAGTCAGATTGAAACAAAAGAGGAAGGACAACATGAAAATATTGAGAGAAAGTTGAAAAATTAGATGGGAAAATATTTGCAACGGATGGACTAGCAGATCAGTTTAGCTGTTTATTTTAGCAAAAAGCAGGACCAGTGTACAAATTCATTTAATAAAGTTGCGTTTAGTACACAAAGTCTACACAATAAAAGAAAGGAGTGACACCTTATCCAGGAGAAATGAAGAATTATCAAATGCTTGGCACACACTAAAAAAAAAATCAATGGGTTAAAAATCTGACCCAATGTACGGTCAATATAGCACCAACCCAGTACCGGGTTAACCCAGTACCAATGTGGTATTTTGACCCAGTCTTGGTGTTATTTATACATTACTGTTGGGTTACTCAATCAAACAACTCTTGAGAACTCAACCCTATTAAGTCCTCCATCGGTACTGGGAAATATTAACCCAATATTGCGGCCCGTTCTCATTCCCAGATGGTCAAATGCCAACATTTTGTCACGCCCCTCTGCGTCCACATACATAAGCAAAAACTACATTTTCTCATGTGTATGAAATGCACTGGGCTTGAACTAACTTAAATGTAAACTTATCCGCATCAGGTGACAACGTTTTTTTGTTTTTTATCAGGAGAACAATACCCCCTATGAGGAGAAGCCAAAACTAAACAAATTAAACAGAACAAACAAATAAAAAAATTAAATTACAATAAAAAGGAAAAATAAAAAAACAGTTATTTCAATTGTTGTTCTCTGCAGCAACTGGTTAGTTTGTTTATATATAAAAAATTAGATAATGGCTAAAAATGTTCATTTTTTTCTGGCTTTTTTTATTCAAATTGATTGATTGTGGTTTTGAAAATCTGGCCTTGCAGAAATGGAGATGGTGTAGAACTTTAAACTGTATTTAACATGTGTACATGTACTGTACTTGTGCCATTTACTCTGTCTAGGGCACTGTTTCAGGTCTCTTTAGATATTTTGAATCCTAGCTCCTCTCCCCAGTCAATTTGGAATTTACTCAGTGTTGTATTTCGAAAGGATGCAATGATGTCACGCAAATCTGAGATTCGACCCTTTTGGATGTGGGGTACTTTTGGAATGGTATCCAACCCCATCTTTAGGAGCAGGTTTGGAAATGGTGGACGAACACATTTCCGGATCTGGAAATAGCAGAATAGCTTTGATGGGGGTTGTTTAAATTTATTGCAGAGGGCACTAAAATCTGCAAAGATGGTATCAAATGTACAAGTCACAGAACTATTGAAGACTCAGCTTTTTCCAGAAATAAAAGTGGGGATCTCATTCAGTGGGGGTGAAGAAATGGTTGTTAAATATTGGGCCTTGGATAGAAAATCTACCAGATGAAAGTTTTGTCTAAACTGGAACCATATTTTTAGTGTACAAGATGCGACTGGGGCAGGTGGTGTGTTGTGATGGAGAGTGGGGTAGCTTAGCTGTAACTAATGCCAGAAGTGATGTTGATCTCCAAATGGTTGCCCCCAACCGGCTCCAGTCGTGTTGAGTATTGTTCAGTTGATATTAGTGTCTTCAGTATGATTCACATCTGTATACATAGTTATGCACACAGAGTGAATGGGCATACACAAAGTGAAGATTTGATTTTGAAGGCTCTCTCTGGGACAAACCATCATTCCTTGCTGCATATCTGGTATTATGCCGACAAAACACCCTTTTATTCTTGTCTGTGATCCTGCCTGGTGATGATCACAAACTGTTCTCCCTCTAAATGTTTAGCCGTGCTAACAGCATGGATCATGGGATAGCAATGTCGGTCAGTTCATCTGTTAATTTGTTGGTCTAACACTGAAATATCTCAACAACTATTTGATGGATTGTTATAAACTTTGGTGCAGACAATTGTAGCCCTGAGAGGATAAATTCTACTGATACAAACTTTGTTTGACCCACTATCCACTGATTCCTCTAACACCACCAGTGAAGTTGACATTTGTGGTTTTTAGTGAAATGTCTCGACAACTATTGGATGAATTCCCCTTGGGATGAGTTATAAAACTCAAGTGACCCCTTAACTTTTCATCTAGTGCCAAGTACTGTTGCCTGCTATAGTTCTGCCAGTTCTGTACAAATCCTACTTCATACTGTTGTTTTTAAAAATGTTATGTACTATTTATTCCTCTCCACTGCCCATAAAAAATGCCAACAACATACATTAGCCTTATCTGCTTGAAACCTGGAAATTTGTCAATAAAAACATATCTTTCTTTATATGCTATATAATGTTAAGCATGTTTAATCACTGCATTTGGATTCAGATATTTCAGTGCTCACTATTTATCACATCCACTGCATAACCCATTTTCTATATGCAGATCATTAAAAATTCATATCATCATTTAAAACTGCCCCTCAGTGGACTATGCTCTATTAGCTATTTATGGTCATTTGTAGTCAGAGATCCGGCCAGCAGACATTATTATCATCCTGCCAGCTGGGGACAGTTCAGTCTGATTCATGAAAATTATGTGTCTTCTGATGTGAAGGTTTCAACTTACTAAGTTTAAAGCAAAGGAAAAAGCTGAAATAATGTGTCTTTCCAAATGATAAAGCCATATTCAAGACAAGTCTTTCACAAATGACCCTGTATTGCTTGAGTTGCATTTAGTATTGTGAAAAATTGATTGCCATGTTTGAGCTGTTGAACACATTGTCAGACTGATCTTGCAAATGCAATTGAACTTATATATTCAACTGTGACATTTCTGCTTCAGATGTAAAAATATCGCACTTCCAAGGTCACTCACCCAGGTTGTCTTTTTCTGCAGACCATTCTTAGAAATACAATCTTCCAAGGTACCTGAACATGTCATTTCTGATGTATCCAGAGATAAGTGGGTGTTTTGGGTCTTTCAGCATCAGGCATCCTCTCCAAAGTGGCCCAGCCGTGGTTGATCGGACCGTGGCTTGTGTCCAGATGGTGCTTGCTTGTACCCATGGACCTCCTCTACAGATCCAGAGCCACAAGGCTTTCTTAGTTCTGTCTACGGTGTCGTTTATGGCTCTGCTCCTTGCCAATTCTGTGATGCTCAGCACACTTAAGGCTTTGTGGAGTGAGTGCTTCTTGAATTCTCTGCAGCCTACCTCAGTGGGCAAGCATCTTACCTTCCATGGTCCTTTCTGAGACCAGGAGGACTGCTGTCTTCAGTGGTATGGAGAATTCTGAATTTTCCTACCATGCTTTATCTGTATTGGACAGTAATCTAAAACTGAAGCAAATTTAGACATTAAATAAATACAACGAAGAGTCCAACTGGTTCCTGTCACTAGCCAGCTGTAATCTAAATGTCCCATATAGTTCCTCCTTTGTGACTTTCCAGTTGTATACCTTAGACATTAGCATCAGAACTCAACCTCTGAAGATGCATGAGTATATGGCTAGTAGCCAGGCAGTCACTTCTGCCTGTCCTGAGCGGTTGGCAGGATCCATGCTGCACTCATATGTCCTGCCTGTGGCTGCTCTTGTGCCTTGAAAATAGCAAATTCCTTGGGTGGTGGTGCATGGTCAGCTGCGGCTACTGATTCCCATGCTCATGGCCTCTGCAGTAGGTTTCAGCACCTGGTTGTGGCCATAAGCGTATCAGCTCTGGCTGATCACAGTAATGCTTAGATGGATACCAAGCTAGTGTTGGCCCTGAGGTTGTTATGTCTTTAGACCCTTTTACAGCTAACATCATCAAAAAGGTGCGTGTGCATTTTGGCAACAGAGGTCCAGATGAGTTATGAGGCTGCAAAGGTTGAAGGTCTGCTGTACTTCCGTTGCCAAGACGCGCATGTGACTGTCTCATTGTTTACAAACTGTAAAGGGGTCTGTGGCAGCAGTTCCCATTTTTGACATTTTTGTCAGACTAGCCTATGTTTGCCCTGTCAAATGATCTCAAGTACGTTGTCACTGATACTACACATTTCAAATTTGTTTGAATTTTTGTTAAACTGGTTTGCATTTAGCACTCCTTGTGTTTGAATTGTCAAAAGCTACATTTCTTCCATTTACTGTATCCTTTTCTTTTTGCAAAATTTTTGAACTGTTCGATACTTTTAGCAAACTTTGAACCATTTCTCCAATACATTTCGGCCTTTCATTGATTTGCCATAACTATATCAACTGTTGACATTTGCTATATAAAGATGGACGCCACGGCAGCTCCCCAAAAGTGAATCCAAAACATCTCGATCGCCCGCTGGTGGCTTCATTGTTCAACCTGACCCATGGCTGTTATCTGCTCACTTTGTCAGCCACCTCACCTGAGCCATACCTTAAACTTTTTTCAGCATGAAGCTCTTACATCATTTATCCATTACTTTAAATTCCAACCATTTGTCAACCAGATTTGAGCAATTAATTTATTACATTAGCTATCTCTTTTGACCATTTATGTGTTAGTTTAGATAGCCGTTTGGACTGTGCTTATTTTAAACGATTAAAGCTGACTAAATAAGTGGATTTTTCATCTTAGAAACTTTTTTTTTGTTTCAAAATCAGCTGACTTACTCTTTTCGCATAGCCCTACTTCCAAACCCCTTGCTTGGAAACTGGGTGTTTGAACATTAAATGAGATCAATATGCATCTTATCACTGTAATATGTAAACAAAGTGTGTGAAAATTACATGAAGGCTGCCATCAAATTCCAAGCTTCCATGTATAGTAGTTATGGCAACAAATAATCCCATAGCACCATGCTGTGCTGTATTAGGGGATGGATTTGTAGTGTTGATAAAATTGTTTTTAATTAACAAAATACAGCAGTATGGGCACAGTGGGAATCTCAGCAGGGTGACAGAGAGAGAAATGAGGATAAAAAGACTGAAACAGAGGGGTACAGGCGATTAAAGCGAAAAACAAAACATAAATGGAGAAGGTCAAGAGGATTAAGGGATGCAAGGAGACAAAGTAGAGATGAGGAAAGGGAGTGGGAGTAAAGCACCCTCTCTGGCTCTTTTTATCTTGTTGTATTTCAGCCCTGCGATTGCTCTTTCTCCACTTCTCTGTTTCAATCTCTCCTCGTCCTTCCATCTTAGTCTTCCTCCCTCCAGACCCCTTTGCATTAGAGCTAAACCGTTCATTGATCCCCCCCCTAAACAAACACGCATATGTATTCAGCACAGCAACACACCACTGGGACCAGAAGACACAGCTTAATGGTTCTTGTGTGCGTGAATGTGTGTGTGAGGAACGGGCGAGGGATAAATCACTCTTATTTAGTAGTCCCCCCCCAGTGTGTTCAAGTGTGTGTGTGACAGCCTCAATGTAAGCAGCTTCTCTCCTAGCGTCTAAAGTCAGAGGGGACATCTTACCATTTGGAGAGGTCCAGGATCAAAGCACGCACACACACACACACACACATGCACAACCTCGCAAAGATACACAGGTGGCACTACTAAATAAGCTTCTCTCAGGTTGCGGCAATTTATTTTCCCTGGCTGCTGCACACACTCGCACAAAATAAATGCAAGGAGCTTCTCCTCTCAACCACTGTCTTATTTTCATTTACTGCAGCTCTTATATACACACATGCATGCACACACAGAAAGATAACTTTGTCTATGAACAAATATACCCTCAGCGGTATAGCATATGCATGAGCACACACACCGGAGGAGCTATATGTAGTGATTTATGGTTTGCCGTTAATGTCTTTCCTAGTTTTTTTTTAGGGTATAAACAGCAGTGACTTTTTTTCAGTTGAACTCACATTATTATTTCCCCTTTAGGCTCTTTTTCCTTCCCCTGGCCAGAAGCACTCAACGTCTCCTGCTGACTGATTGACTCGCCGTTGTGGAGAATTGCATGTAGGAGATGAGGTGTTCAGTGGATTAGAGGCGAGAGGGGAACAGACGGCAGGCCGCTACAGGGCGAAAATAATACCAACTGTGACAAAATGGCTCCTGTGTCTTTTTGATAAGCCTCATTATGAGTTACTCTTGATCAACGAGTTATTGAAAGATGTTGTTTGAGACCACGAGCTTAGAACAAAACGGATACGTTTGTAACAATACGATAAACTGCAGCTCAAAGCCAATTAGATGTGACTCAGCTGCAGCGCTAATTCAGTTCAGATTCAGTAGGATTTGATGTTTTTACTTGTTCATGATTGTTCAAGTGTATTACTTTAAAGTCACAAAAAAAAATTCAAGTATTAAACTGATGTAAACATCAACTTTGTCATGTTTTACCTACGATATGGCCCTCCAAGATGGCACTTTTGCATATTTTGTTCAAATCCCCTTTGAGTCCACCGCTGAAAACTGTGTATTCATAGCCTAAGTGCCCTTGAGGGTGGCCTTTCATTTAACCAAATATAATGAGAAACCCTCAAGGGTATCCTTTCATTGTACAAAATGTAATGTGTGGTGCCATATAAGTCTCTAAATGCCTCTGGCTACCACAACACCTCTGTAAATAAACGCACAGGAAGCTAGTAAGTCACATAAAAAAAACTCTTTTACTCTAAACCAGGGATTGGAGCTGCACTATAAATGCATCATGACTTTTAGCATGCCGGTGTTCCACCACCTACAGTTGGTGCCCTTTATATGTTTATCGCCCCTGCCCCTCGGACAACCTGTGTCCCTCACTGCCAGTTAGCTTTTTTGGCTCGTCCTCAAGGAGGATACATTTTTCACTGAAATGCTGCAGACAGGGTATGGTTTATTTCAGTTCAATGAGCACAAACAGACACACAAAAAACAAGCATTATTATTTTTAAAAAAGTGTGAAAAATGCTCATTCACACGCTCAATCACATGGGTGTTCAAGCATGGTGGGTACCCGCAGGGAATGTGGGAAGAGTGTATGTAAATACAGCATGATGATTACCATTATGAAGTTATGGTATTCATATGTGGAGGTTTTTTTTGCTTAACTATTGACATCCATTATACAATTATACACCCGAGCAGCATGGTGTTATGTTGTGGCCAATGTATATGTAAATACTGCCCCCTCAAGACTGTGTGCTGGTATTGTGTAGCCTGTTAAAATTTGTAGCATTGTTTCGTTGCGGCTTGTGTCTACATGCATCAGCCTACGATCACAGATCACACTTACTGAAGCAAGCACAGTGCTACTCTCTTTATAGGTGGTGACAAACGTTGTAACCTTCATTTGCATGTCTCTGTTATGGCTGCATTAAGGAGAACTGGATACAGTATTGGAGGCGGGCCTCCATTCATTCCTATTCATTCCTGTGCTGCTCAGTGGAACATAATGTCGACTTGTGTGTTGTTATTACGCTGTGTGCCCACTATGTCAAAGTGGCTTAAAAGCCTGATACACTTTTCTTTTCTTGGATGTGTTGCATTGTTGGCATGTCTGCAACTGATGAGACCATAACAAAAGAGCTCCGCCTTAAGGAGCTATCCGAGTCCTGCTAAATGAAAATGAGTCTGTGAGTGACAACCACATCTGTGAGATGCACTTAATGTAATCAGTGTTTAAGCATCATGTCAGAACACTCATCTGTAATGACATTAATGCACAACTTCCAGCAGCTGTGATGAATTTCAGATTCAGAGATCTAACAAAAACCTACAAAAACTTAAGTGACCTGGTTTGTCTTTTGACATTCATTTGTTAGCCAGAGTTTTATCCATATTCTTGTCTTGAAATCAGCTTTCACTCATAGTAAAAATGCAAATGCTATCCTCCAGGAAAATACTACTATCTATATTAAATAACTGCAAACCCTGAAATCAGTTTCACAGCTCAACGGCTGCAAGATGACAGATAGAATGGTGTGTGTGTGTGTGTGTGTGCATGTGTTTGTCGGTGCGTGTCCATACAATGTCAGTACAAAGACTGTGGTGTAATTTAATAAACTCAATTGCATAAGTAATCATCATATTGAAGGCTTTCGATTAACGAATGAATCCATCAGTAAATATAGCTGTCCGTTCATCCCATCATCCTCTTGTTGGACCGGGGTGATGAACAAATACTCGAGCTTTCTCAGGAATGATCCTCTGTTCAGGGTCTGTCTTTAGAAGACATTTCAGAATGCTCCCCCATGTCACTGGACTCCTGTATCTCTGGGTAGAGCTGCATTTGAAACAGTTAGAATTAAATGTCAGCTCAGTTTATCTGCTTCCTGTTTCAGCAATAGAGCCACTTCGTATGATTCAGTCTTTACTCATGAAACTGACCATCACCCAGAGAGCTGACAGATGATGTTCTTCATCTGGATAGAGTACATCAAGAATCACATCACCAAACGGTATACATTAAGGGCCTCATTTATAAAAAGCATTGCTTAAGCAGATTCTAGGAAGCCTAAAGAGAAGAGCAAACCTTTTGGAAAATGAGATCATGGCTTGGCAAGACGTGCACAAATAGCTCCACTGCTGAAATGCCTCTGAAACGCTGCTGGTAGGTGCTGCAGCTGTGTAGAGGACGGATCAGAACGTTCAGTGCTCGGTGGAATCAACCGGTTATACTTGGCAAGTTTTATAGAAAACTATAGAAAAATATAAAGCAACTGTCTCTTCAGAGGTAGTGAAGGACACGCCAAAATCAATGAGACTGAAGGACTGGTCTGCATGGTTTACCAGCATGACATTATCCAGCTTCAGGTCAGAATGATTGACACTGATGCCTTTCATGGAATAAAAGGCTGTCAGCAAGTGCAGGGACAGAGGAAGAAATGTAGAATTACAGATACCACTGACCAGGGACTAGCTAACTGCTTAGTCAGCTGTCAAAGGATATTACCATTACTTGTGAAAAGAATGATTAAAGCCAATGAGTCATTACCTATTGTGCTAATGGCTGTATCTTACAGAGAGACAGTGGCTTCCTGTGTCTGTCCTTCAACAGCTGATAAAGGCCACTGTCTAGCTTTTCAAAAGCTATGTCCTTTGTGCTTGAACACTTCAAAGAACTGCACTAACTTTGGCCTGACTAGGTTAAGAATTTTGAGCACACTGATCTGTTGGGAAACAAGAAAAAATTGCACATCAGATGGTTCTGGCCTCCCTGTCATCCATTAACTCCTGATAATGGACTGTTAGGTATTATCCCTTATTTTAACATGTTTCAATAATCAGAGCTTATTCATTATCATAATATTAGCCAGAGTTCAGCTGTTTGCTTCAACAGAGCCAACTTTAGGTCATTCCATGAAGTGATGTGTGTAGTTTACTGAATCTGGATCTTAATTAGTATTTGTAATATCAGTCACTGCCAACTTGACTTCTTGTTGAGATTCCTTTCATATAAACGGGATTTTCTAATGTTCTGGTGCATCCTACAACCTTAAAGACCTTTTCCTACTGATGTGCAGAAACTCGGCACCTCATTTAAATGAGGGTAAGGCGGCAGAGGGGAAGTGGCTTAGGCTGCGACAGTAGGGTTAGGAGGCGGTTGCTGCCCACGTGAACGCGCACAGATTTTGCTCCATCTCTGAGTTCACTTTGATGAATTTTTGGCAGTTGCCACTTGGCTTTGGATGATCAAATATGAGGGGATCATCGCGGATCAGAGAGAATCAAGCCTTGGACTGCAATGGCAGTATCTTTTCAGGGGAAAACGCTCTTGGAAGTAGGCGGTTGTCATGGCAGTTAACCCACGGCGGTGTGAAAGCTCCTTAATACTGCAGTATCGGTCTATTTTAGCTATAACCAATGTATCACTACTGTTTGTAAATGTGAAAGTTTCATTATGGCGTAGTTCCATCATGCTACAACAATACAAAACACTAATGGTCACCTGAAGATCCTTTCATACCTTGACTACTGTAGGTCAGAGTAGATTCATTTGTCTCCTCACCTTTCTCAGTCCTCTAATGTTGTAATGCACACAGCAATATTTATTCAAATAAAACCATGATCTTCATGATGGTGTTAAAAAGTCTGACTTATGAATTCATCCAAACACCCAGCCAGGTGTTACATCCTCTCATTATTCCACTATGGTTCCTTTAGGTACCTTTAACTGTCAGTGTAAATGATGAATGATGAAATGATCTTCAGCTCATTCTCTATCTCTCTGCTCCTCCTGCCATGTCTCCATCCCAGTCTTTACCTTTGTCTTTTCTGCTTGATGTGTCACTATCTCTAATATTGTCCTTATAAAGTTGTTCAAATCACACACTACTCTACACATATGATATATTTTATGTTTTATTGATAACAGCTGATGTGGTGTGAAAGGATTTTACTTGAGAAATGAAAATGGGTTTGCTATTAGCTACCTCGTCAGAAAGGGATTTTTACCACTGGGGTCAGTCCAAAGCAATCAGTGGGAAAATAGTTGGTCTAGTGGAAGATGTGTGAAATGAAGCTAGTCAAAGCTTTTTCTTCAATTTACACATTCACACATTCAGATACATTCATGAAATTCTTCATTTCACCTAAACACAAAGATAGACATTATTTTACAGGCTCAATTACTTTTACACCATTTTTTTTGTCCCATATGCCTTCTCATAGGGCTTTCTGTAAATGAAACATCACACATGTAACATGTAAAACTGAAACATCTCCAGGGGAATCTCTTCAGTTTATCCATGTACATGAAAAGATTCTCATCCCTTCCCCTTCCCCGGAGAACTACATACCTTCGTCTTTCTTATTGTGGCTCCTATGGCTGTCAGTAGTTGTTTCTGAGTGGTCTGTCTGACTGGTTGTGTGGAGATGATAATGATCATTTACAAGTTGGCTTTACTTTGTAAAGAAATTCTGTATTTATTCTGTATCTGTGCTTCTTAACATTTTCTCAATTTTTTAAATTTTCCATCCATTCATCCATCTTCAGTCACTGATCTGAAATCAGGTCATTGAGGTAGCTGTTCCAGCAGGGGACCTCAGACACCCCTTTCCCCAGCTACATTAACCAGCTCTGACTGGGGGATCCCAAGGTGTTCCCAGGCCAGGGTAGAGATGTAATCCCTCCACCTAGTCCTCGGTCTCCCCCGTGGCCTCCTCCCAGCTGAATGTGCCTGGAACACCTCCCTAGGGAGGCGACCTGGTGGCATCCTTACTAGATGTCTGAACCACCTTAATTTGCTCCTTTCTATGCAAAGGAGCAGCCGCTCTACTCCGAGTTACTCCCGGATAACTGAGCTTCTCACCCTGTCCCGAAGGGAGACGCCAGCTGCCATCCTGGGAAAACTCATTTTGGCCACTTGTATCTTGTTCTTTCGATTATGACCCACACTTCATGACCCATTATCAAATATTGTATTGTCCAAAATCTGGGAGAAATGAGCCATGCATTGCATCAAAGTTGTGCACAAGCAGTAACATATTTATGTCAGCATAAATAAAGCTGCAGTGACCTACAACGAAGACATCGAATTTTTGTTAATGGCTGAGCAGTACACCTTTTTCACACCACACTTTCACTCCATTCAGGTCAAACAGAGTCAGGGTGCTGCTGTTTTATTTTACGTGTTGCTCACTGGAAAGGCCCTGCTGCACCTTCATTAGTATCATTGGTAACGCCTGTGTTTAGCCTTCTATTTCACATATATATGGCTGCTGTGAAAAAGGTCTATTACCTATCTAATAGCTACATTTTGTCACACCTGTGCGATTAAGACACAGTTTTCAAGTATAAAGAGTGATAGAGTCTGGAGGAGGGATGGATGGATGGCTCAAACAAACACAGGACTTTAAGGCAGGAGGCCAGGATCTGTGTCCCATATAAAACCAAAACATTATAAAAACAATTTAAAGTACATAACATGATGTGCATCATGTGACTTGCAACTTTTGCCTTGCAGTTCGCTTAGTTTATGTCATGACTAATGTAACATAACACACGTATTTTAACCCAAAGCATGGTCTTTTCATTGACCTACCCAAATAGTTCTGGTGCCTAAATCTATGCAAACTGTGATCATTTCAGCACATTAAAATTAGCTATTTGGTTAGGTTTAGCACCAAAGCTACTTGGTTAGGTTTAGGAAAATATTTAGAAAAAGTTTTGGGTTAAAAGAGACACTTTTGGCAGATCACTTTCTGCCAGAAAAGCTTTATGGTGTCAGCCAAACCAGAACTGAAATCTTAAAACAACAGCAACAAATATAAGACCTTGAAAATCACGTCATTATATGGTAAAGTAATGACTAAAAGCTACAGACTGTCACTCTTGGGTCAGGTCACCCAGTAATGCTGTTCCTAAACTTGCATAGTTCAGTGCTGTCTTACCACACACAGTGCTATCCTGTCCTTTTAACTTTAGACATCATTAATTTGGAATCAATTTTTGTAGCGACAGGATCTGTGCTTGATTCACACATTTCTCAACACTTAATAACCCACACCGTGATGAAATAAAAATTTTCTCCTTGCATGTCAGTTCGAAGCACCACCAGACTTATCCAACTTTAATCTCGGCAGCTGTAATGTTACCTCAAAGGCTTCCCTTAAAATTTGCGGTGTTTGCTTGACATTTGTATTGATCCAGACCTTTCGTCTGACTGACTTCAAGGCAATATCCAAATCAGCATATTTCATCTCTGCTATATCTCCATGGGTTAGACACCCTGTTTCCCTAACTGATATGAAAAGTACAAGTCTGTGCCTTATATTTCATAATTGATTAAAGGAACGTACTGCTTGGCTGGTGTCCTTATAAGTTCTCACGGTCTACTTACATTACCCTGGTTTTCTCACAGGTCCACAATGTTTTTGTCAATTTATTTCCTTCATATTTCACCCATATTTGTGTCATCTGGAGACCACACTATCCCATTGCTTTTATTTCTGATCCACGCTGTCAGCTAATCACATTATTCAGTTTAAGTGTGTGAACTGGCTTTTGCATTGTAATCCAAAAGGTATGAAATCTCCACACAAAGCTTTGACAAAAATACCTTTCCGGTGCTGATGGGAGCGGGAATCGTGACTTGTTCGTCTGGCCTACAGGAAACAGCAAATACAAAATGAAGAGCCTCTCTCCACCACTCTTAGAAAGTCCATTTCAAGCATAGTAAACAGACCAAGCAGTGTTTATTTATTCAGGCAAAAATGGAAATTACCAACTTCAGGGTGGTGAAAAATCCCTACAAAACAAACAGAAGAACTAAATCAATCCCTGACTTGCTCACGACAAAACAATATTAAGACAAAAAGAACAAGTTTAAATAAAATTCTACACACCTTTTCATGCCCGGTTGCACAAACCACCTTCAGTTTAAAACTTAAGTTTGTCCCAGATGTGAAATATTTCCTTAAACTGAAGGATTCATTTAAGACTGTTGCATAAAACATAGGTTGTCTCCTTGTTTAGGTGTTAATGCAAGGGTTTTACCACAGTTACTGTTGTAATACAGCACATATGCACTTCAGTTTCCATGGTTACGCTTCACTCACATCCTCATCCTTTAACATTGCTTGACAGCATTATAGAATATATGATCATGTTCATGTAATTTAATGACATCATGTTAAATGTTCTTTTTTCAGGATGTTATTTGAAAGTGAATGCCTTATTCATAAGAAATAAATGTTTTATGCTTTTTTTAAATAAGAGTCTTAATTTACCTGTTGGGCCACAGACTAAAGAAAATGACAGCTTGTGTTTACCCAAAACTGGATGCAGTTCGACTGTATTCAGAACAAATCAGGCATTGCAGCGATTAGCACAGGCTTGTGTGGATGTGTAGGGGGTTAGGGTGTGTTTATTTGTGCTTTGAACATAACCACTGTGAATCTATCAGAAAATAAGGTTTTATTCCTCTGATTCACCAGCTTCCTCACTACCACTGCTCTTCCCATTCAGTCTCTTTGACCACTGCCATGCTCTTTGTCTCAAAGAAAAAGACACAAACCAAAGGAAGCTTTTTGGTGTTGCTATTTTGCAGCACAAACTGCAGCCAGACATCAAAGCTGGGAACACGAAATGAACCAAGCGAGGACACAACTGGGAGAATGTCATCATTTGGTCCATGAACTCCGCCTGGATAGCACCCAATTTCAGGCTGAGTTAGTATAACTGGGTGGTGAGATGTCACTGTTGCGAGGTTATCAAAGACACAAGCAAAGCAACAGAACATAAAATAAGCACAGCAGAAACATCAGATAGGTCAGAATATAACAGCAGAAAAAAAAGCTTGCAGATTTTTCATATCTCCGCAAATTAAGTCAACTGTCAGTATTCTACCAGGAAGTGACTGTTGTTGGTGTGACGTGGTGATTTGGTCTATTGTCAGTGTTAGCTAGTTTCTCTCGCTGTAAAACAAACCATAGATGAAGTATCTAAGAAATACTACTGTAATGGCAAGAAAGGAGATGGCCAAGCTTTGACAGGAGTCAACCAGACTGGTGCGTTTCAATGAAATGGGAGCTAACATTAATATATGAGACAGAGTTATGTTAATGTTTAGCTAGCTACAAAGTTGCTAGTGCTACGGTCAAACCTATACTCTCTAAAGTCACGAATTAGTGCCTTTGCTTTGTGTGGGATTTAATTGAGTTAAACTTTGTAAGGCAGTGGGCAATAGCAAAGATGTGCTTGTGTTGTTGGCCTCAGAAGCCAGTGGTCACTCCCCTGTATTCACAAATGTGTGACTGAGCTTTCCCTGTCCCAGAAAGTGCCTCTTGGTATCTCCTCAAGAAGGCACTGGCTTATTGGTTGTACAATCCCAAAATGCAGACACAGGCTGCCCTCAGGTCATAACCCCCCGCCATGTATTCTTATGTAGCACCTACGATGTCGAGAGGCATATGGACAAACTTAAACGAAGAGTTATGACTTTGCAACCTTAGAACATCAGACCTCCAAACTTTTCTTACCATTTTTTCCTTAAAGATATTGTCACATCTTGCAAAGGAGAGCTGTTACACTTTTGTGGCATAAAGACCAGATGGAGCAGAGCACAATATGGGCTGAGAGCTGAATCCATTACAAACATTACAAAAAAAAAAGAAATCTGCACAGGGAGCAATAAAGCCAGGGCTTTATTTGAGATTGTTCTGCAGTGTGTTTAGTGTTTGCTGTTTTTTTTTTTTTTTTTTTTTTGAAGTAAGAGACTTGTGGTCAATACCACAGTCATACACTGCTTTTGTATTAATCTCAAGTTTGTAACGGTCTGTGGTGGCAGATAGGCTACAAAGGGGAGTCTTTGCAAGTTTAAAAGCCGCCTGACAGTCAGGAGTCCATACAAACAGTGAGGCAACAACAGTGAGGCTAGGAAACAAGGCAGTAACATCTTTGATTGTTTCAGAAACTATGATATAATATAATATAACAGCATAAAGATAGAAGATAAAATCCTCCTTTTGAATCTACAGGGTTCATCTGTCCCTCACAAATCTCTTTTCCGACATGGGTCTGTACAGCTTTCTTGAACTCAGACTTCAACAAATTCATTAGTGAGGGACGCTGCATGCCATTGGTTAAATATTTCCCATACTGTCCATGTTTTCATCCTTGGCAGAAAAGTATGTCGCAGGTTTATATATTGAAATGCCTCTCATGAATGCAATTAATGAGCACACAAAAATGGGAATTATGTCTGTGCCACTCAACTTTCCACACAGACTGCAAAATTTCATTGGAGCCGGTAATGGAAGGCAAGACTTGTGCTCATAGGCGGCACTATTAAGAGGCAGAATGGTCAACACCAAAAGTGTTATATGTGTATATGTTTACTTTATTAATGGCTCAAAAAGTTTTATCGCATACCAGCTGCCACAGCCAATAAAAAAAGCAACTGTGGTTAGACACAAGAGGAAAGTTGGGAGATGTGTGTGAGCTGTGCCAAAATAAACAAAATGAACTAACAAAATGTTAAGACATGAAATTTTCTCATACCTATTTCTTACTAAAAAGAAAACTGCAACTGATCACCCTGCAAATTCAAGTTTCTCTCTTTTACTAAAATAAGACAAGCTTTAATTGTCTTAACGCCGCAAAACACACGTCATTCAAATTTGATCAACAGAAACAAGAAACTCACAAAATATCTTGGTCTGTCTTTCCGCTCTGGTTTGGTCAAAATGAAATCTTACTTCACAGATTTAGATGTAAAATTAGTCTGGCTCTACAGGCTGTTTTCCTCTCACTCTCCCTCAGGCTCAGTGGGTGCGTTCTGTGCTGCTGAGTGTGTCACGGGGGCAGCGCTTGTCTCTCATGCAGACCTTTACATTTGCAAAATTTAAAATCAGCCAGTTGCTGATATATTCATCCAATCGCTCGACCAGTAATTGTAGAGGCATGGTCCATTCATTGAGTGAGCGTGTAGCGGTTGGTCAGTTTGGTCCCGCTGGTTAATGTGAACTTTTTCAAGTAACATTCACGGTCCTGGCAAGTGAGTGACAAATATTCAGAAGAGCTTGGACTTTCTTCAGCCATTGTACAGAACTATTACTGTGATCATTTTCTGTGGTCATATTTTCATTAACTTTGACCTATGTCGTGGACAGTAAGTCACAGACTCAAGCTACCTTCACTGTTTCATACCCTTCACCAAATGCCAAAACACTACATCAGCTAAACTGAAATTGAAGGAAGTGTCCATAGGTGTTGGAAGTTATGTCTCTACAGGTCAGGCACACAATGAGGCTGCAGACAGAATAATTAATAATCGCTGCCAGAGCTCAATAGCTGTGTGAACAGTGCATTCTCCTCCTAGAGTTTGGGGAAGATAATGAAAAAAGTTTATAATTAGATCATAACTGATCTAATGATATTCATAATATCAGATAATTCTGCAGAGGCTTATGTAAACACAAAAACTAAGGCACAAAAATGCAGTAAAAACAAAGCATCAAGCTTTAAATGTTGAAAATATTACATGACATACTGATCAAATAAGGGTAACATATTTTATCATCCAATGGAAGGTACAACTTGGAGTGTATTATCCTGCTTAGACCGAACACTTGCCATCAAAATGCCACATATAATCAAATAAAAATGTCAGTGTTTACTCATACAAATATTTTTTGATATTTTTTCTGTTTTAAATATGATCAGATATAGTGTAATATAGTATCCCATTTTTCACACAAGTCCTCATACCAAAATGACAGAATAGGTCGCTTGACAATTACTCCCAAATATATATAACCATTCCCAAAATAACTTATATGATCATTCCCAAAACGACACATGTAACTGTTCCCAAAATGACCTATATTACCATTCCCAAGATGACATATATGACCATTTCCAAAACGACGTATAACTGTCCCAAAAACAACATAAATCACCATTGAAATAAACGCTAGGTTTAGAAAAAGATTATAGTCTTAGTTAAAATAACTTGATGTATAAATTAAGTTGCAGAGGTAAGTTTAGTTTTGTTACAATGCGTGACATACGTATGTTATGTAACTTGACTTATGTATGTAAGTTAAAATAAGTCAAGGTGGATTTTAGTTTCACACAGGACACAAAATAATAACTACAGCCACTAGAGCCACCTAACAACAAACATTAATTTAGGTTGTAATGTCTGCTTGCACAGACAAACTGTATGTTCTTTTCTGGTGAGGACAGGTTGATTTTTCAAAGGTTATGTAAGGACTTTTTAAATCCTGCGGAATTCTGAAATCAGTAGCTTAAGGAACATCATTTGTTGCTCAAATATCTTGAACAGTTACTCTTTTATGTGCTTCTTCTCCACTAACAGTGACCCTCAGACTATTTTGATCTAGATTTGAACATCTAGATTGATGCAAGCATCTAACACTTTCAGATTAAGTTTGCATCATTCTCATCTATATAATAATACTGGTTAAACAAATAGCTCAGTGCTCTTTAGTTAAGCTTCACTGTCGCTTTCTTTGCACACAGTTTAATATTGGAGCATTCATTTAGAACTTAACTCCTGCATCATAGGTGTCAGGTTATATTCTCTGGTTAGTGGGAGTCAATGCAGACCCACAGAACCGAGAATTCTCCAAAGACACGAGGAAAACTGCATTTGACTTGTGTTGACTGTTATTGCAGAGTAGTGGATATGAGTGACCTGCTGGTCAATGATGTTGCTGTGGGCCTCTGAAAAATTGGGCCTTTTTAAAAAATAAAATTTGTGCAATGCTTTCTTCATAGCCTTCAAAGGAGATGAATTGAGAGCAGGTGTGTGATACTCACAATACTCTTGAGCACACTCAACCAACATCAGGGCTTTTCTCTACTTTGTCCACATGTGACAATATATTGCATCAGTTATGGTGATTGCTCTCTTCACTAAAGGATTGTTAATACCTTTATTTACGGCCGCTGCCTCGAGCCACATCTTATATAACCTCACATACATGCACACACACAGGGGACGAGGGATATTAAGACATGTTTGGTCATTGCCGGCGGCATTAGGAGGAAGAGATGGAGAGATGGCAGCGAGTGAGAGACACATAGACAGAAAGCGTATGAAAGAGAAGAAGATAAGAAAGCTCAGTTTGTTTATCAGCCAGTTAAATGTCAGTTTTAAAATAAACCCCATTCATCTCCTCTTTTGGTCTGTGCTTCTCTTCCTCTCCCTTTCTTTCTTTTCCCCCTTTTCTCCATCTCCGCTGTCAGTGGTTCGAGCCGTGCCACCTACACCCGCCACAACAACACCGATGCCCGCAGCAAAAGGATAAGGGAGGGTGGGAATGGGGGAGCAATGACATGATGGAGGTGATCATGAAAGGTGCGTTGAACAGTGAAAGAGCTAGAGGGACAACAGAGGCTTTGCAGTTGCATCACAAAGCCCTTAGAAACCACAAGACTCCGGGAAGTGGTTTCACCCAGCCAGGAAGTAGTCATAACCACCGAAAAATGCAGTGAGTCAATGAGTGAGCTTCAGAGGTGCGCACAGAGGCAGGTAATCTGTTTTGCGTGGCTAATCACCAGCAGGCTCTGGTTTAACACTAAACAAACATGAAAGTCAATCAATGAGAAAGTCAATCAGCATGTTTCCCTAAATATTGAAAAATTCTTTTAAAACCCAAGGACATTAAGATAATAATTAATTTTGCACTTACCATTGAATGGGTACCAGTTAAAGCATGCTGAATAAGCTACCAAGGACAAACTGTGGTTTTCGCTTGATTGTTGCAACAATTTTAAAACTTCATTTCACCTCTGCTGTTACATTAAATCACTGAGTTCACTGCAAGATGTTGGAATGGAATTTGTGAATCAGTCCATCACTTCCAGTTCCATTTCTACCTTCTTTTTAAATAAATCACAAGGATAATTAATTCACCGCAAGTCCGAAAGGCCGATACATAATTTACCTCCTATTATAATTGCAAAAATTGATTTGAAGAATACAATAATAATGACGAATTCCTCAATAAAAAAATGGTTTTAGTTCCAGTGTTCAATCTTAATATTTCAGTGTTGTCTGGAGGAACAGAAGAGTTTCCTGCAGCGTTCTTTTGTCCAGAGCAAACTCCACTACTCTGATAAAAAGTGTGTTGTGTCTAACAAAAATCAGTCTGTGTAAAGGAAAAGGGATTTTTTCCTCTAAACACGATGTACATGTTAGAAAATAGTCGCCAAAAACATGTGAAAAGATTGAGAATCATGTTGTGGTTAATTGTGGAGTTAGATCGGTAAATTGTCGTTGATGATTTCTGTGTTCAGGACTTTTTGGGTGGTCCTGAAACATGGCTCGACGATGTACTGGAGTCATTGGTCCTCTGACATATAAGCCCCATGAATGAACACACAAAGGACCAGTGGTGGATAAAGTACTCAACCCGAGTACTTGAGTCAAATATTACTCAACTACGAGTGAAAGTTGCTCAGTCAAAATTTTACTCAAGTTAAAGTACTAGACTATTTGCCTTTAAAAATACTTAAATCTTCAAAAGTACAAATTACAAAGTACATTTTTTAATATCAATACATTGCTCTATTGCTTTCACAGTGCATTTACAGAACCTTGCAACTCTCTGAAACCACCTATTGATGCACTGACCTGCGTGTAGAACCACTCTGCTACACAAAGCCTATAGAAAGACAGATAAAAACTTCAGCATAGAAATGCAATCAAAAACAAGAAGGACAGCTATTGTCCCCCCAAAACAACAAGGCTTTTTCTTCTCTCCACACATTCACTATGTAAGCTTTACTGTGCAGTCTGTTATCATGAACAAACTACATCTCTGCTGTCAAGAGCTCGCTGTTCTGTTCAACCACTTGGCTGCACAGGAACACGGCGTGAGGCCAGTTGCATTTTAGAAAAGAAAAAAACAGCAACAGCTGACTTCAAAGCTATGCTTAGCCTAAAAGTAACGAATGATCCCCCCCCACCAGCCTCCCTATTGGTTAGTTACAAATGTAACTTAAGGGACTCCAAATCAAGCCAGCAGATCAGTTCAGCTCACTACAGTTCCAACAGATTGAAAAAATACCATCCTGTCACTGTCCTCTGGCTCTGGTGATTCAAACATGTCTGGACATCAACATTCAGGTTGGTTTATATACTTAATGTTTTTTTTAATCATTCAAATTTGGCTAGGTGATTAATAACACGCGTTTCTGTGGTGTGACAAAGTCAGAACACACACTTATTGTTGCTTTACACAACTTTGCATGGTGTACTTTACACCGAGTCCTGTGAAAGGGCCTGCATAGTAAAGCCAGCATATGCACCAGTCTGAACTGGATGTGAAACTGATTCATGAGCGTGTCACCAACCTCGCCTCTGCTCGCCTCCTCTCCATCATTCCCTGCTGTCATCAAGGCAGGCCTACTGGCTGCCGCTATAATAAACATTTTTTTTTTTTTTTTTTTTAAATGCACATACACACGATTAATGTGTTTGATAATTAGGTGGCTGATGAATGGACACATCACAGCGTGCTCTGTGTGTTTGTTTGTGCTTACTGTATGCATGCTTTAATATGCCACTTATAATAGGTGCAGTGATGTGTTAATTTATCACTCCTATCATTATGAAACACTCACTGTGTGCTTAGGGTGTGTGTGTGTGTGTGTGTGTGTGTGTGTGTGTGTGTGTGTGTGTGTGTGTTATCTATCAAAGAAATTATTGCTCTCAGTCAGGATGTGTTTTGAATCTTAAGATTTCATGAGGCCACTTCTGCCAAAAAGATGATTTTTGTATCATTTTGTCACCCCAAAAAGTCTGGAAATGTTTTTAAAAGTTCTCCTTTACAGAGGAAAACAGCATTAAATATTTAACTCATATATCATTTTAAGATATTATGTGCTTTTTGCTATTTTTTAATAGAATAAATAAATAAAATATCAAAGCACTAAAAGCATGGCTGCATTTTATTAAAGCTTACCACTGTGACAAGTCACAATGAAAAACGGTGTATTGGCACGACTACTATAAGTAGGCTGTACAAAGTTAAATAATGTAAATATTCATTCAGAAAGCTCTGGTACACCTGCACAGGCAAATGAATGAGGAGGGAGGATTTTTTGTTAAACGGCGAGATCAAGCTATGTGTTTAGAGCATGTCGATTATGAGTGCATACATGCGACTTAGACAACGTCGTACAAATATAGTGTGAGAATGTTTTGCGGTTGATAAAAACACTTCTCACTTCCCAGCAGCGCTGAGGAAATAGCTGTCATTTTGGATGTCGCGTTGAATAAATGCATCCATCTGCAGAATATGGCAATAATGGAATATAATGATTAAGTGTGTTTTCATTAGTGTGTAATAACCTGGGGCCAGTATTTCAGAACTTTTAATATCATAACTAACTAATTTCATAACTAATTTCAAATGACTCAGCAGTTGCAGGTGAGCTCAACACAGTGTTGTTGTTGCAGCGTACTATCATCTGTGGCCACACACATCTGATCCGTACAGTTACGCATGATAATAAACCACAAACTAATTGTCCCACAGTGAACATGAGGCCCCTGAAGATTGTGGAAGATGAACAATTTTGATTAATAATCAGTGTATTGATTTTGGGATTCTCTGTTGTGAGGAAAGAATATGACAGTAAGCTTGAAAGTAAAATCAGTGGGTCATTATAGTCAGGAAGGCTGCTGTGCTTACACACTGTTAACATCTGGAAGAAGGAATGATTAAATCAACATCGTTATGGAATCGGCAACTGTTGTTTTTGTATATAAGACAAGAAACTGTGACAGACCTTTCTGAGAACACTGGGCTTGATTCTTCTCTCCCGCTGCATGAGGAGAAAGATTTGATTTATTGCACCAACTTTGTAACTCTGCAGAGAACCAGCAACTCTCACTATTTTAGACGAAAATTTTTTAAGACAAGATCTGGGGCAGTTGCTCTTTTTACCTGATCAATAAACCATCTTTGTGGACACTGATTTTGGAAAGGTGTAATTTCTTGGTGGTATAAAAACAAACCGATAATTTAAATTTAATTTACCTCCATTGTATTGACAACCAAAGTCATAATAATAAAATACATTTTTAAAATTCATGTAAATCAATCCCATAAGCCATTAAATAAACACCAATAACTTAAGGAGCTGAACTTCTTAAAGCCATACTTACAACTGGTTATCATGCAAACACACAACTGCACACAAACATTCACTGTAGCATCAGCTAACGTAGTGAAATCAGCCTAAACACCTTGTCCCCAGATCTGTGTTGAGTTTCATTATAGCACAAATGCTGTATTTTATGTGAAACACTCAGCGACAAAGACTTTATTGCTCCTGTAACTCTTAAAACTTAAGAAAGTATTTTTGTTGTCAATGTTTTCCATGCATGTCCGTCTCTCTGCACTCTGTCTGAAGAACTCCACGGGGCGGATACTCAGCCCGCAGCAAGGTGTTGCAGTGAGAACGGTTATTACGGTGTCCCCGACAAAACACTCAAAACACAGATAAGCGCAAACATCCCGGTGTGTGTTTGTCACTGTCTGCGTGTGTGTCTCTGCACACACCTCTTTCCACATGTCCCTGCCACCCCTTGGCTCTCTCTGTCCCTCAACTGCATTATCTGCTAACCAGATAATTTACTGTCTGCAGATGGCCTGCACTGCTGTCGCTGTGAGTGTGAATGTGTGCGCGAGTGTGTCAGAGTGTGTCAAGGTTATTACAGTCAATTTAAACTAAAATGCAAGTCATTCCATAGACTTGGGCAGCTGTTGTAGAAAAAAAAGAAGTAAAGGAAGCATTTGAGAATTGGGATTTTGTCTTAATGTCTGAATTATCTTTTAAATAATTTATTTTATACCTGCTTTTATGCAACCAGTCTGTTCTTTTATGACAACTTTAACTCAAAGAATAATAACTATGAGCTTCATCTCAGCTAGTGGAAATCATCTGATTGCCTGATGGATTTCTTTCATGAGTGAAATAGCTTTTGTCTGCTGAAAATATACTGTTGATAGAGAGATAATCATTTAACTCCTCAGCAATGGTGGAGAAAGCACTGGGAACTTTTAATAAAGTAAAAGTACCACCATTTAAAAAAGGGAAAAATAATTGTAAAGCAAAACTCTACTTAAAATCCTAAGCAATAAGTATTGTGAGCAAAATGTCAAAAGTTGCAAACTTTGCCAACTTTTATGTGGATATCCAATCAGTGTTAATGGTAAATGTAGTCAAGCAAAGTGATTCCTCAGTGCATGCTACATTGATTAATGCACAGAGATTCCAGGTCTGAAAAGTGAATCTAGTGTGGAAGTGCCTTAAACCTGCATTATTTCTAAAGGACAGCAGGGGGCGACTCCACTGGCTGCAAAAAGAAGTCCAATTATATGTACCCTTATGGCAGACTAGCCTCACTTCTCACTTGATTTATGACCTCAGTAAACAGTTTCCTTATGCGTTCATGGTCCTAATTGCTAGTTTCAAGCCTTCCCCTGTACAGTATAGACATAGACATGATGTGACAAGTCATTCTGAGCCTAGTCTAGTGCAACACACACAAAACTCAGATCAAACTGTCAAACGAGGCAGCATTGATTTTACTGTTCTCTTTAGCTGTAATATGAGAAAGATCATGACCAAGTGGTCGCCATTGAGTTTCTGGTTTCCAACAGAGTCAACAAAACACAGATCAGACTGTCAAATTAGACATTATTGATCGAATATGGATCAATATTCTTTTACCACATTGGCCATTTCTCGCTTAAAATATTTTCAGCAATGTTTAGTTTGAATTATAATATGAGAAAGGTTGTGACCAGGCCAGCCGCAATTATTTCCTGCTGAAAAAAAATGAATTTTAAGTTATTTCTGTGACACACAGGTAATCACTGTTAAGATCTTAAGACTGGAGTTGTTGCTGGAGGACAAAAGCACACATCAACTTTTCTGTGTCCGCCTGGGATAGGAATGGTCGGACCTTGGCAGCGTTCCTCAGAAAAAAAAGTTTAAAACAAGATCAACGAGAACGCCAAAGTTTTTGACCTGTTCCTTGATGCTGATTGCAAGTAATTTTAGGTGGTCAGTTTTTCTCTTTCAGCTTTTGCTCCAATAAGGAGAAACTTAGTTTAATCTTCATTTAACTGTAAGAAGTTCTGATTCATCTGGAGGCTTGTGTCAGACATGCATGCAGTCAACAAGTGCATCACCGTGAACATCAAACAGGCTAACGGTGCGTATGCAGGAGGAACAACAGATTTTGCAGCAGGAGAACTTGATCAAAACACAACAGAGCATGCACTGAGGAATTTATTGCTTCAAATGATTACATTTACCATCGATGCTGATTGGACTTCGACAGAAAATAATGGCCCTGTGACTGGAAAATTTGGAAATTTTCTTTTGGGTCTCAGTGCATTTGAGTCTCATTCCCAGGTTGTCACATATTTATGTGCATGAAATCCATCCAGACATTTTTTCAAAGGATTACAAGCCAAAAATGCTCAAAACCACTGTTTTAACATTGATATTTAATAAGCTCTCATGTACATCTATGTTTTTATGTAAAATCTTGATCTGAAAAATAACTAGTAGCCTATAAAGCAGTCAAATAAATGAAGAGGAGTGAAAAGTATAATACTTGACCCTGAAAGATGGTGAAGATAAAGGATGAAGTAGCATGAAATGGCATTATTTATGTAAAGTAGCTAAAAGTTGTAGTTTAGCGCAGCTGAATAAATGTATTTTGTTACTTTCCACCTCTGCTCCTCAGTGACTGAAGTAGTCAAGCTGTCAGTCAGTCAGTGAACCTGCCACCCAGCTGAGACACTCCGACAGGGTGGGCTCACTTTAGCCAGTAGCTCCCAGCTCTTGTGTTTTCTGCCTCTTTCATGTGCTGTTATGATCAAACAGTGACAGCAATCCCCCGTGGCAGCGAAAAACAAACGCGCCGGGTCAGAAATTCCCCGTGAAAGCAGGCAGGTGTGTCGTCGGCGCGCGTGTGTGTTTGTTGGGGAGCACGCAGAGAGAGACGGCAGGGAAAAGGACACATAAAGAGACACAAACACAGTGAGTGACAGAGATGGAAACATCGATGGACATGGAAACTTACAGGGAGAAAACGGGAATGTTGTTCACAGCACTTTGTCACTTTGGTGTGTATGTAATATCACATCTCAATTTCCTCTTTCTCAACAGAAGCAATGGTTCTATTTAAGATGATTTTTGAACATCTGGCATCAACATTCTGTCTTGATCTTAATCCAATTAGTCAGAATACTCAACACACACTCGTGCATGGCTCAAAGGCCTCACCCTTAAAATTAGTTTGACAAGAATCTAACTTGGGATTAAGTCATTTAACTATTGAGTAGTAGTATTAGTATTTCTAATATTGCATATTTTTAAAAATGTATCAGTAAAAGTAGGTCAGACAGGGTTTAGCATATTGCATTTTCTTGCAGTCATTTTGCACATCCACAACCTTGACCAACATGCAATGACATGATAATAATTATCATAACATTTTTTAAAAACAGAGTAAAAGCTACACTGCCAGTCACAGTTGAACAGAACTAAAACTGAAGGAAAATAAAGAAAACACACAGATAGATCTGAATAGATCATAAATACAACTTAGAACAAAAAGTCAAGCATTCCAGCTTGATATAATACAATCTTCCAAAATTTAGTTTGAAGAATAATGTTTCTGATTCTGATTTTAAAAGATAATAAGGTCTGTGATGCCAGCTATGTTTTTTAATGGAAGCTGTTTTGTACTTTGCTTCAGGGGATCTTCATCGTTGCAAACCAAATTTCATCCAAGCAGTTTGTTTGCATGTTAATATTAACACTAGTTGTTTTTTTCTGAGGTACGTTAAAGCTGCAAAAATCAGTGTTTTTTTTTTTTAGCTGCAACCAGGAGCTCTGTAGCTTGCTTTGTCATTCAGTCAAATGGGCTGAAATTGACATTGACATGGAGGTCAGTTGTCTTTTGCATTGACAAGAATCCGAAAAAGTAGACAGTTAAAACCTCATTGGAAAAAAAAAAGTCAAGTAACAGTGCTGATTCTGTGCAGCCCAAGGCTGCACTGGTGGTAACTTAACACAGCAGCCAGGTAGTTTTGGTTCCTAAACCTAACCAAACTGATCCTTTCCTCAAGTTAACTTCACAGTTCCACCACTTAAAGTATTTTTTGGCATAACCAAAGTGATCTTTTTCTTAACTTAACCCAGCAGTTCTATTGCTTAAACCTATAATCAAGCAGTTTTGGTGCCATTTCACAAAGCACAGCGTGTATAAAATGTCAGATTTTCTCTTTTAGAAAATGAGCCAACCTGCATGGAACTCCAGTGGCACCAGCAGCAGTTGCCAGGAGATTAATTCTCAGTATATTTTAACCCCTTTCACTGAAATTGAGCCCTTTTGCACTGACAAGAATTAAAAAGGGTATATTTAACAGCCTCACTGGAAAACAGCAGCATAGTTTCTACAAATTTTACATTTGTGGTAGTGGTTTATAGCTCTTTCCCAATATAATATCAGTAAACTTAAAAACTCAGGTCCTATTCACACAAAATGTTGGTGCAATTTCAGGGACTATCAGCAAAGAGAGACATGGAGAGAAGAAATGCCTCTGAAATTGAAGTAAATAAGATGACAAGCATGGCATATCTTTGAACAGGCTTAATACAGACGTCTTGTGGCTACTATGTTGTGTCAACATGAAAATAATCTTCTGGCCCGTGTCAGCAAGGGAAAACAGCCTGTGTGTGCAATGCAAATAAGCCACATTAAACACAGATGTGGTGGCTAAATTTCTAAATCACGTGACGTCCCCAGGCCAAACTACAGTGCCATGTGTGTTTGCTTCTTCATGGCCTTGCTGTTCTTGTACGAAGACAACATGATCTATTGAATCCTTCTTGCATCCTTTCATAAATTAGACATCACAGCATTGTGAGTTCAAAGCACCAAGCAGGAGTTTCCCTACCATCTATGAGCACGCACGACCCAAAAAAAGAATTTTCCATTCTCGAGACAGAGCCAGAAATGAATAGTCTTTTGTTTTCCTCTTGCTTTTGCTTGTTATACAGTGTATCCAACTGAAAGTGAAAATGACTTACTGGGTTTTTATTTTGAGCCTTGAGGCAATAAAGGAAGAAAATTTCAAAGGGTGCGTAGACATTGGATATCGCTTTACATACAACACAATACTTTACACAGGTGCTTAAATTGTCCTCTGTCTGCAAAAATGAAAGAAATCCAATTTTATCCACAGTGAGTTATCCAAGCCATTCTCTCTTTCACACACACACATACACTTGCAAACGTTATACACCTCCAGACAGCAATTACCGTGCAGCAGATGTTGGCTTGAGAGGAGAACAGCTGATGCACACATGCATGCTCATACACCCGGACACAATAAAAGACTGCCAAATCAGGATTTAAGCACATCAGCGTTTGTTGAGCTAAACTCTCTGTGAGTAATTGGTGTCTCTAACAGGATTTGTATTTTCTGATGACCGCTGTGTCACCTCTCCAAGCCCTTTCCCACAGGCCATCCTTGATCTATAGGCTGGGTAGTGTTGCTTTAAAATATATAAATTCCTCTTTGCTACAGAGGTGTCAAACTTCCACCCTGCGACACTCTGTGCTCTCTGAAACACGTGACACTTTATAAGGACAAGATCTCATTATGTAGCTCAGCAGGGAGTTGTCATCACCTGCCTCCACCGCTGTAAAGATGAAAGCTGGTCATATTTTAATGATGGGGGATATCATCATGTAATTGCATTGTAATGATTTGTATTATGGTAATATGGTATGGAGCAGTCATTCTCTTGAAATGTATTATAATGTGTGCATGTGTTCCTGGTGACCTTACCACGTCTAATTTATAGCTTTTTTTTTTATATTGTCAGTCAGGATGTGAACCGTAAATCCTGTTTTACAGTCAAACTACCTCAGCCGTCTCTAATATCTTGGCACCAAAGGCTGTACATCTCATGCGGTGTCTCCTTGGGTGTGGTTACAAGTTAATTTTTAAAGTCAAAATGTGTGGATTCACCTTACTTTTTGTGTTATGAAGTTATTATTGCCATGATGATTATTTTGACTGTAACTATGTATATTTTCAGCCTGTTCTTATTCCCATGTTGTCAAATACAGACGCTTTGTCATGGCCCTTGCATGTCACACATATCATGTCATGAGATGCACTGGGCATCCCAGTAACCTAAGTATAAACCCATCCATATCAGGTGACTGATATTATCAGCCTGATATGGCCTGTCACAGTTATATCAGCCTGTATTGGTATCTGTTTTAAAAAAGAAGAATTGTTTTTTGGCAGCATTCTGAGTAAATTCGATCCTTTTTTCTTAATTTAGGTTCAACATACAGGGTTGGGTACAGGTTACATGTAATCCCAGAGGAAAGGAAAAGTTCAAAATAAGGTCTCTTTATTGTCTAGCCTGTGTCTCCTAGACATAAATGAGCTCAATTTATGAGACTTTAATGATTTTCTGATAATTCTTCAATTTGGTTCCTGAGAAAAAGTCTATGTCTCGTCTCAGCCGAGACTAATTTGAGTATAAAGAGCAAGAATGTCCACATATGGACATTCACAGCACAAATATAGGACTTTCACCCAGGAGGCCAGGGTTTGTGTCCCATGTGAAACCAAAAGTCAGTGTTATCATAAGTGTTAAATTCACATCTCGTTTGGATCACTCGCTTTACACCAAACCTAATCCTACAGGTTTGTAGCCTATACCTAATCAAATAGTTGTGGTGCCTGAACATAACCAAAGTGATCTTTTCCTAAACTTAACCAAGTGGTTTTGGTACTTGAACCTAAACAAGTCATTTGGTGCCTAAACCTAATCAAACTGGTCTTTTCCTAAACTTAACCAAGTGGTTTTGGTGCCCTAAACCTAACCAAGTAATTTTGGTGCTAACCCTACACAAACTGATCCTTAACTAAATTGAATCAGGTAGTTTTGGTGCCTAAAACAAACCAAATGAATATTTTCCCAAAACTAACCAAATAATTTTGTTGCCTAAAGCTAACCAAGTCTTTCTGGCACCTATATCTCACCAAACAAATCTTTCCCTAACCCTAACCAAGTATTTGTGTCGGCTAAACCGAAACAAGTAGTTTTGGTGCCAAAACCCAACCAAACTGATCTTTTCATGAACTTAACCAATTAGTTTTGGTGCCTAGACCTAACCAAGTAGTCTTGGTGCTAACCCTAAGCAAACTGATCTTTTCCTAAACCTAACCAAGTAGTTTTGGTACCTAAAACCTAGCCAAACTGGGACTGTTGCACAAGGTTAACCACGTGTTTAAAAAAAGGCTTTCTGGCAGTATCTCTTACAGGCACTGTGAATCAATATGAGACGTTGAAAGGTGTGATCAAGATGTGTATCTCACAATCTGGATGGAAATGGATTGATATTTTATGCACGATTGTAGTTCTCTTTTTACTAAGATTCAGTTCTGCATAAGGCTGTGGCTTATATGCACTTATATACTGATGTCTTACCAATAATATAAAAAAAATTGTAACATTCTTGTTCCAAAAGTTGTTCCACTTATTTGTTTGACTTTACTATGAAACTGCTTGCAAAATGCAAAAATATCAGTGTAAAATATTCCATGTATCAAATGTTTTGCTGGTGTAAATGTAAGAGTGAATACTCATCTGTCTGTATGTGTTGACTCTGTGACTGACTTTCAACCGGCCCACCTTAACGCTGGGATAGGCTCCAGCCACCCGTGACCCTTAACAGGAAGAGCAGGTTTGAAAATTGATGGATGGATGGAATTTGTTGACGGTGCAGTATATACGTGTAGCTGGTCTTGGGTCAGTGGGTCAGTGCATTAAGGTGAAGCAGCAATACGTGGCTGGTGGACTGGAAGGAACAAGACCTGCGTGTGATGACAGATGAACTTATGTCTTGATAAAAGCTGTGGAACCAGATGTCAGAACTGTGGATCTTGATGAAATTGACTGAAACCTCACCAAACCCCTTTTACTGATTCATTACTTGGATCACACTAAATATGTACACGTCTGTACATCTACACACAAAGTATTCAGGCTCATAAACATCAGTAGCCTATTCTCCTGTCCCACTTTTTTCCAAACTGGGGATGTTTTTGTGCACAATAGCAGCCTTTGATGTTATTACTGTGGTCTGCATGTTTCATCTTCCTCTGTTTATGGTGCTTGCAGTTTAACAGGAGATTTTGCCATTTTCTTTGTAATGTTGAAGCGTAATGAAGATCATCATTTAAGTTGTTTTTTAGAAGTAAGAAGCACCAAAAATATGTGATCAAGTGCAGATGAGGTACTGAGTAAATGTTAATGAAGACTTGTATTAAAATTATGGCATTAAGTCAATAATTAGTCAACTATTCTGAGCTTTGCAAGACATCTGTGGGATTTAAGAGTGTTGATATGCACTATGGGAGACAAAAACGCAATGTGATTGCACATAGAATTGACTTTATTGCAATGAAAAAGGTGGCAAGGTTTAATTGCAGCCTGTGGCAGTACATTTGTGTCGGCAGTGCAGGCAACCAGGTAATATGCTGCCTTGTTTTCCTGTCTCTGTCTTTCTCTCACAAACACAGACACATGCACACACAGAAACACACTAAATTACTACAGAGGGCACCTGTAGTTCTGATAGGGTTGTCATAGCAACACAAAGGAAATGAGTGACTGGACCCCTGATGGCAAACTGTACTGGAGGACACTGGGAGAAGTTGTTCACCTTGTGGTTTGCTTGTGTGTTTATATGTGTGTGTGCAAAAATGACATTTTCACCAGAGACTTAATGCAGCAAATGAGGTTTTTGTGCACAAAATGTCACAATGTGGGATTTTTGCGAGACTCAACAACGTGACTCGTCTTATTTTCACCTTGTGAGTCTGTGTGTGTGTGTGCGCATGCCATCATGACAAAACATGGTCCTGGAGACACCTACTACAGTATTTTATATGTCTGTGGACAGATCATATCAACGTGATAGCATCACAGCCATGTAAGATGCTGTCACAAAGTTTTACAGGTGTGTAGTTCATCAAAATTAAGTTTGAAGATAAGTGTAGCCTTAGCAAGGGGGCAACATGTATCGGGGTAGGAAGAGGGGAAGGGGTCACTGGCACGCCGACTTTACACCCTTGACCCTCATTTGCTTTATGTTAGGGATCACTGTATCTCAGTTTTAGTTATTCCTGTACACTCTAAGTGTAAAATTTCTTCTTGTGAGTCTGTGTGTCTGTGTGTCTGTGTGTCTGTGTGTCTGTGTGTGTGTGTGTGTGTGTGTGTGTGTGTGTGTGTGTGTAATGGCAAAATGTGGTCCTGGCAGTTCTGGGTACTTTGGCAGGTGTTAATATGTCTGTCTGTCTGGATAGATTTTGTCAACTTGTCCCAACTATGCGTACTGAGTACTGATGGTACACTTGTAATAATGTATATTGTAGTATTAATTACTGAGTACGCATGGGTTGGAACATCCACATGTTGACAGGTGTTGCTTTGGTGTGATCTCATCGCAGTATCACAATATTGACTTTTTTTTTTTTTTAATCCTAATATGAGGCACTTATTGGCCATTTTTGTCCTCGTTTTTCTGATATTGGGACTTAAATAAAAACATGAGTAAAGATGGACATTTTTATCAGTGTCAATCAGTGTTTTTAAGCAAATAACCTTAAGTTTTTGTTCTAGTGAGTAATTTCTTTCTCTATTTTTCAGCCTGAATTGCATTAAGTAAGTGAGCATTGCTAATTAATTTCTAAGTCATATTCTAGCTGTTACCCTGCTGTTTAAAAGGAACAAGACAGCTACATAAGAAAAGTTATTTAAATATACACCATAGTGTATTTATTGACAACAGTATAAAGCACATTATCCTTTACACATTGCATGTTATGTTAAAGCAACTGATTCAGGCGTCATAACACTGAAACTTACCACAGAGATGCTCAAAATGAGTAAATGGACACGTGGGTTGTACAGTAAGACAAGGCGATAAACACCTGTCAGAGTGATGCACGTCTGGTTTGTTGGTCTGACAGAAGCAATTCTCCCTTTGGGTTCAAGTCAGCTTCAGCTGCTGAGGGGAAGGTCATCTTGCAAAGATAGAATGAAAGCTGACTAGAAAGTATTACAGTCTGTTGCTGCTGTTGTTGCAGCAGAACAGAGACGTGTTTTTAGGATTTTAAAAGGAAAATCAAATACCTCTGTCTTTTTCACCTTTTATTTGTGTTCTTAAAAGAAAAATCATGAACCTACAACATCATGAGATTACTATGAAACGGAGGGAGTGAGCAAATATGTGTGCCCCCCTGAAGATATTTTAGATACTTATATAGACCCTTTTAGGGTTGACGTCATGATCACGTCAGGGTGTTAGCTGGAGGCAAAACAAAAGAAAAATTGGAAGCAAACCCGAATCACCTCAGAGTAATAGACCACAGAACCAAGTGAAAATATCATCTTGCTGTGTTGCTGGGTGCCAGAATCTAAGTAGTAGTGGCTCAGAATTGAAGTTTTATAGCATATCAGCTTCTACTGCCTGTCAAAAAACCCAAAAACAACTATGATTAAGTGTGATAAGATGAAAGGTGGGAGATGTGTGTGAGCTGCAACAAAATAAACAAAATGAACTCACAAAATGTCAAGAAATGAAATATTTTCAAACTATTTTCCTTATGAAACCGTCACCTTCTGAATTAAAGTTTCTCTCTTTTACTGAACTCAGATGAGTTTGTCTCATCAACTCAGTAAAGCACACTTAATTAAAACTCTTTAGACAAAAAAAAAGATAAAACTCTCTAAAACCATCTTGGTCCGTCTTTGCACTGTCATAACAATCTCAAATCCTCAGTTCACTGGAGTTAGGAGTGAGTGACTGTCTGCCTCCGCAGCTGCCAGCTCAGTGCTGCAGCAAGATCATCCATCTGTTGAATGAGCATGTGAGGTTTGGCTAGTCTGGTCAACTTCCTTGTCCTGTGCACAAAAACATCCCCAATGAACATCATATGTGTAATTTGTGGCACAATTCAAACAGGATCAAAAAATAATTTAGTTCTCACCATAGACTACTTTTTATATTTTTTCCAATGGGGTGCACTGGGGTACACTCGCTCTAATGAATGAGTACATATTAAGAAGAGCTTGTATTTTCTTAAGCCAATGTTCAGAAACGAGCTAACAAAACTTGCTAGCTAGTGTTAGTTAACATGTTCAGGGAATTGTTTTGTCTCCACCTAAGCTCAGACCGGACACACCAGATGGTTTGTGACAAAGAACCATGTGGGAAGTCATCATTAGAAATTGCTTGGAAAAGGGCAGACACTCTCCATAAACAATCTGGTTGAACCATCTGTCTATCACAGCTAACACAGGCTAACTTCAACTGATCAGATCAAACTCTTGTCGAAGCCGGTTAAGAGAAAAGCCCTCAGTGATGTTCTTTCCTGTTCTTTCAATGAATAAATACTCTCCGGTTCTGATATAATTGATGACGCTATCTACACTACTACACTTTGGGAGCAGCTATTGTCTGTTCGAGATGAGTTGCTTCCATTGGGACTTCTAGTTGTCGTCACACCTAAAACCACGCAGGGAGCTGCCAGTGGTCCCTCCTAGGACACTGATTGGCTACACCACTTTTGCTGCAGACACAAACGCATAAGTTGAAGCCTGACATGGTGGATTCTTTTGTGATCTTGTGAATCCAGCTGCCTTGCAGCTCCACACCCCCCTCCAAAAAATGTTAGAATGTTAACTAATAGAAAAGGGGTCTGTAGAAAAATCTGAAGATGATGTCTGACTGGGCAAACCCAGCAGCTCCATTCCCCAGAGTCTGAGAGGTCATTGCATAATGTCCAACAGAAAACATGAAAGGACAAACTCTTGCTTACCCAGATATGTTAGCAGTATTACACGATGGATAAATGTGACTCTGGGTTATAGTGCAGATTGTGTTTTCATCCCTTGTTACAGAAGTACAAATCACAGAAATATTCATATTGTTATTCTTATTTTTCATGATTATGATAATAGGTTTGGTTAACAACATTCCTTTTCATAAGAAATTGATAACAGTGTGATATCTCAGAAACCAGTTGATCTAGCAGCTCCCTGAGGCACTCAGTACTGCCTCAGAGAAACTCTGCTATCTTTAAAAAATGCTCACACTCCTCCAACATGGCTCAGTGACTGCATTCTATTTATTTAACAGATTTAATTTCCTTGTGCAATAGAAATGATAATTAAATGAGAATTGGCAGAGATCAAGGATGACTTCCTTGTCAAGTTGAAATCTCTGAATGCACTCACAGCCTGCATAAGAAAAAAAAAAAAAAGATATCAGTTAGAAGTTTGAAAATCTTTTCCCTTCTGTGCATGTCCGGGGGAAGAGCAGAACATCAATGGCTGGCTTCATTAAGAACAAACAGACATTGAGTTTGAGCGAACAGGTTGTGGGCTGCATGAGGCCAATTTCTACCATCTTAATTAAAATCCTGCTGTGATTCAGCAAATGTCTGTAGGCTCAAAAGAGTGTGTAGCAGTTTAAGACTTTGGGATCTTTGTTTTTTGAGGCCAAACTGTAGCATGTTTTAAAGGAAAACACTTTCTTACGGAGAGTTTGATGAAAAGATTGATACTGCGAACAATGAAGAAAGAGCCAGGAGGCGATCGGCATATCTTTGCTTAAGGACTAGAATCAAGGGAAAAACAGCTACCCTGGTTTACTTCAAAGTTCAAAAATGCACCAGTCAGCACATCTAAATCTCACTAACACCTTGTACCTTGTTTGTTTGATTCATACACAGACCAAAATGTGAAGTATTGGGTTTGGCACTGCCTCCAGCCTCTGGTCAAGAAGAAATAGTTACTGCACATAACCTACCATAAAATGAAACTTCTTGTTGCAACAAAGCATGTAGCAAATTATTCTAGTAAGGATATGCTTATAGTCAGATACACAGACAGATATAGGTGGAGCGTTCATTTTGTCTGTATTTCTACGTACTTTCTGAAAGCTTACGGATACGTGTGAAATGGAGCAGTACTGCAAATATTATTATAGTCATTGTTCTGACTTTGGTGTGTTCTTGAGCTGTTAGTATGTGTAAAAAAGATGGATACTATAAGGGTAGGGTTGAATCTGTGTGTACCTGACTTGTTAATAGGTTAATGCAAAGAAATAACTTTTCTAACTAATTCTAGATGGTTAAAATCTTATACCATATTACAAATTATATGTGAACAATAAATTAGCATGCATTATGTGAATTAATAAAAAGAGATCAACCAAACATTTACTTTTGTCTGATATTTTCCAGCGTATAAGACAACATCAACAACTCAGTAATGCATGCAACAAAATTTTCTCCAACACTCATGAATTTTCCCAGTTGGGAGCTCATTTTTCCAGTTATTCTGTCAGTACGTGAATGCAGGATAATTCTCTGGTTCAAATGACACCATTGCACATAGTTGGTGCATTATCAATATAAAACTGAATAGCAGCTTTAAAAAATTCTTAAAGTTCAGTGGAGGTTTGTCTTGTTTTCTTTTCTGCTCTGCTTTTTTGCCAGAGTAAAATTGAGGGTTTAAGCTGTCCGTCTTTGACGAGGGCAATCGAGTGTCCAGACAGTTATTGTAAGGAAGCTAGACAAGGTCGTCTGTGTTCAAATGAGTGGGCGGTGTGTCTACAGAGCTCACGTCTGTGAGCAGAGTGGGGCTCTGTTCAGTCAAAAAAAGAAAAAATATGGCCGAGTAGTCAGACAGATACTGTATCATTTGTCAAGACAGGTTCCACAGGAGGAAACCAAAAGGCAGGACTGAGTCAAGAGTGTGGCCTTTTACATGGTCCGATCATTTCCAGAGTGCAGCAGGTGAAATAACTGAAGTGAGTGAAGAAACCCACTATGCATGATTGTGAGGGACAGAAAATGTGCATATTAAAGTTATCAAGAGTCAAAATTGTTTCAAAATTAGGTGTGTTTTATTTTTGATGAGCACTTAATTTACTGTTTATGAGGAACAACACATTCATTCTCCTGACATCCGACTGATGTGATTTAGGGATCTGCGTTCTGTACTTGACAATCATCACAGCAATATTATCACTTTGAATCCCCCAGAGCTCAATTATGCTGTGCGTCTCACTAATGAACACCTAATTATCTGCAGTCTCTTTGTCTCTGCTTCTTCCTTTGCATTTCCTGGGTCAGTCGTGGACAAAACATTCTGTGGTCTGGCGTCTGTCAGTGTTTTTGCTTTGGGGTAAAATGGCAGCTGTGATGTTTAGCCTTAAGTTTGTGCCAGCATCTGTGTGTCAGTTCTCTCCCTGTTTTCTAGCACCAGGCAACCTTTTCAAACTGTAACCCCATGGCTACTTGCAACACTACCTCTATTCCCAACGGCTAACCTGCCAGCCGAGCTGTATCAAGTGTGTTTGTTTCTGTTTGTGTCTGTGTACTAAACACTTAGCTTTCAAACTGCCTCAGGTTTACTATGTTATATGTAAGACTGAATTGTTGTACATCATGCAATGAAGAGAGGCGTGAAACCCAACGGAAAATAAATATCAGTGGAAATGTCTAATCTAATCTTGAGGTGGATGAAAATGTTAGGCTGTGACTACAGGTTTGGATTAAATTGGACTTCCTTGATCTTATTCAAAGACATGTAAATTATGTTGCTAGGGGTCTCTGTCAAATTCAAACAGTAATGAAACGTTTAGTTTGAAGCAGCGTAGGATCATGGAAGTTGTTTTCTTCACTGTTAAACAACCACCATAGCTGATGAAATTCTATCTGACATGACTCGGGTAGCAATCATGTTCCTGGATGAGGTAATATTAAAGTTTTGTTCACATTACGTTTAGTCACGCTAACCTCCCTCCTCCCTCTCTGATGTATCTGATGTATCCCCGTGTTTACCAGAAATTATAGCTAGTAGGAAATGCACTGACTAAATTATGGATTTCTCTGCATTTAAGCATTGTTGGAAACATTTGGGGTCATGAAAATACATGACTCAACAATATATATGTCACATGTCTTGTGTTTTATTGTGGAAATGTTACATATACTTTTAAAGGTTCTAACAGTATAAAACAGGATAATTAATTAAGTGAGCACAGAGGGTTTTTTCTGAATGAAGTTCTGAATGAACTTATTCTTTGTGTGATAACAGTTCTTCAAGATATAAATTACAGGCTCTCAAAAACATTCTAATTCAGGAGTTCTCAAACTGTGGCCTGTGGGTCAGTGGCTGCTCTAAAAGCATTTTGTGCAACACTCAAACGAAACATGAAATACACTCAGTATTTCATTTATTTAATCAATCGCTACTTCATCATTTAGTCAATCATCACCACATTTAATACACTTGTCAGCTACTGTGTGAAACTGCACCGTGTCTGTCAGGTGAGGAACTTGTGGAATGTAACAGTTGCATTGCAACAGGGGGCACCTGGCGAGTGCTGCAGGTGATGCTGACTTGGGTTAAACGTTCTGAGGGACCAAAAAAAAAAAAAATGTTGGCGTCATATCATGAGGAGACTCTCTGTGTGCTCCAACCGAGTTTAGGCTGTCTGGGTTCTTTTAAACATGTTAATATCAATGCTTGTGGTCTCTGGTGCCAAGGCCACCGAGGAAAGTGGATGATGATAATTGCGCAGTCAGATCAGTGATAAAGACTAAAATCTATCAGCAGACACTGACCCAGAAAATTCTCACCAGAATGAAAATACAGTATCGACGTGGTAAATGTGGAAGGCAAACAGAACAGCCTAACTCACCTACCAACTGGGCTTTCACACATCACAGATAAAAAAGAATTAAATCTTTCAATTTGGGAGGACATACAACCCACTGCCCTCCATAGATGATGTCAGTAGTCCAGAGGTCTCAAAAGTACACACATTCCTTACTCAAGAAGAAGTACAGATACTTGTACAAAAAGGACTCTGGTGAAAACAGAAGAACGGATTCAAGTCCTTTACTGAAGTAAAAGTGGAAAAAGTACAGATTCTGAAATGTAGTTAAGTAAAAAGTTGTCCTCTGAAGGACATTTCTACTGACTGTTGAAGTGCAAAGCTAACTGAGCCTCACCTTTTCTCCACTACAGTCTCCCTCTCTGTCTGTTTTGTCTTGTTACATCTTTCATCTTGTTTTTTGTCTTGTTACATAGTTTTTGACTCATTATGTCTTTTACTTTGTTTTGGTCTTGAGTAAAATGTAGATGGTAAAATTAAAAAAAGATCACAGAAAAATAAATACTCAAGTAAAATATAGATACCTGAAAAATCTACAGCAATGAAGTACTTGCACTTACTTACTTCCCATCTCTACAGTAGTCCAGGATTTATGCCCCCTGTGTATAAGATGGAAAATCCACCACAGAAAAAACGCATTGTTGAGGGAAAAAAGGAGATTTTAGGAAAAATGAATCAACTCTATCTTTGTCTGACCTCAGGAGACAGATGAAGTGCTCTGCCTTATTATGCAAATGTGATTTTGGTGCTCAAGGAATGAAGATCATGAGATCAATTACAAATCCTACAAAGCTCACAGGTTTGTGCGGTCTTTAATCATATACTGGCTCCCTAAATTGGCACTCATTCATCAAAACTTTGAGAACCCCTGTACTCACTGATTCCAACACACTGACAGATGCACACTACAAAACAATGATGACATTCCACTGCCCCCCCCCCACACACAGACACACACACAAACACAAAGGTTGTCATCTCTTGCATACAAATCACAAATTCTCTCTCATCTGCAGAACTCATAAAAAAACTCTTTAAGTGACTCACAAGGAGACACATCCACCTAAACACACAATAATGCATTTTCTGCTTTCTTCATTCCACAGTTATTGCCAAAGATGTCACTCAGGGTTACCATGGCAACTGCCTCCTCCTTTTACCTGTGCTGAATGCTGGCATCAGCATGACCGGAATCACACTAATTCTGTAAGTACTAAACATATTTGCAAGTGTGTTAAACATTTCATCACACCTTTACAACATGTTCACACAATGCTAGCAACAAACTACAAAAAGAACAGGTAAAAGAAAGAAAAAAGCAAAAAGAGTAATCATTCAGATCTCACGTCTGTCAAAGAGAGAAAAAGTTGTTGAACTGGAGGCCATAGAGCAGACTCGGTGACAGAGAAGCTGCACTCGAGCTGTTGGGGGTTTGGCATCCAGCTCAAGAGCTCTTCAGCAGGTTGGATGCCTGCTGGATTGAATCAGAATACTACCTCAGAGTTACTGTAGTTACAATCCAGTTGAATCCAGAGAATAATATCATAGCCAATGTAATACTTATTTTTTTTAAGTCTTATTAGCAATTAAAATTTGACTTTAATGCTCATTTTTTTGGAGAGTTGTCACTTTTTATTCTCTTTTCCTACTTTTCTTAGTCCCTTTGTCTGTGTTGCGGTCATTAATTTTAAAGTCTGGGTGAAGGTTATATGAACATTGCCAATAAGAGACCTGCCTGTGTGTGTATGTAGGTGTGTGTGTGTGTGTGTGTGTGTGTGTGTGTATGTGTGTGTAATGCACACAGCATTACTAATGGAGTCATCAACACCCCGGTTGCAGCTTTCTTTGTTTGGCTTTATTGGAATAAGTTGTTGTTCACAGATGAGCTTTGTGCTTATTGATATAGATCGATAAACAATTACTGGTCTCTTTGCCTGGTGAAGTTCCATCAAGCTTGCCCACAGGGAGATACACCGACCGATCAGAGAGAGAGAGAGAGAGAGAGAGAGAGAGAGAGAGAGAGAGAGAGAGAGAGAGAGAGAGAGAGAGAGAGAGAGAGAGAGAGAGAGAGAGAGAGAGAGAGAGAGAGAGAGAGAGAGAGAGAGAGAGAGAGCGCGCTCCTCGGTCTCTCAGAATAGAGGATTCACTGAAACGCTTTTGTGGAAGCTGAGTCAAATTATTTAGCCATAAATAAAAATTTCATGTGAAAAGCCTTTTGAAAAATAAAGTTGTTTAAAGCCTCTTAAAAGGTGTTCAGAGAGTATTCAAGCTGGATTTGTTTGGTTGAAGAAATGTGATCCCCTCATCAGACAGATGTAGCAGCTGTTACCAGTTAATGACCAAGAACATCCTTTTTTTTTTTTTTTTTATCTCTGTACAGATTTTTAGTGATCATCTCATTGTCACAGGATTTGTCAAATCAAGACAAAGGCAACTATATGTGCTGTTTTGGTCTTGCAGATCTGTTTTACTATCTGATTGGCTGTTATCATGCATTAAAGTCTCTTAGATCATTTTAACCTCAGTCCTACTGACAGGAGTTCCTGCAGATCCCAGAGGTATACGTCCTGTAATAGCTCACAGGTGCTTTATTCTATCATTACAATTTTACATAACTTTGACTATCAGTGTATTTCTAATCATTTCATGTCATTGTTTTCTGTTTGTGTTTTAATTTGTGCTTTTTTTATACCAATGTTTTGGGGTCCTGGGGGACCTCAGGCAGAAGACAATGCCTATACAGATGTAATAGGTAGAACTATTGATTGGTTTATTGAGTTCTTGTTTGTCATGGGCTCTTCTTTAGAGTAGGCAGACGCTATTTGCACCTGAGGTTGAATAACCAAAGTGGCTATTTACAGCTGGGTGTAAATAGCAGGGCAGAGACAAGCACCCAGGTTTCCATAGCCAACAATGTTATTTGCACCCAGTATGTAAATCATCACACTGGCTATTTACACTTGCATGACAGAGACAAATCTTGATCTTTTTTCTAAACCTGACCAAATAGTTTTGTTGCTTAAACATAACAAAATACTAAACATAACAAAACCCAAGACAATAGACCTGTCTGTGCACTTGATGTTAGTCAATGGGATCAACTCTGTGACATACAACATTTCCAAGAACCTTTTTACTAATTACCACTCCTAAACATCCCATCCAAGTCCAAGGACTTTGCCAGCGAAGTTCAAGAGCCCAAAGCTGGAAACAGATGAAACCATGCAACATACCAGATTGGGTATGTGTTCTACTCAGCCTTTGCCTGAATATCATCAGCTCCTTCTAGCATTTGATGGCATTGATTGACACCTGGGTCAGGATCAAAGTCCATGAACACAACCCGACAACTCAGTTGGATGGCAACATAAAGTTTACATGAGAAGACAGACAACACTGTGCAGAATTCATCAAAGAGAATGGCAGCGTAGATATTGAGGTTCATATAACACTTACTCACAGCGATCAGTATTTGCTTTTTGACTCCCACCACCCACTAGTCTATTCTTCAATCCCTCACCAGCCATCTGAAAATGTGCTGTTTCATGACAACTTTAAAAGCTTGTGGATATGCATACTGGGGCTTTGTTCTGGCTTTCCTGCTAGATCTCGTGTTTTGACAGACAGAGGAAAGAACCAGAACAGATCCAATAACATACAGTTCAGTGAATTTCACCCAATAGCACCGCTGCAACACAAGAAAGATGTACCATACAGGACCAAGCCGCGTTGTGTTTTTAACCAATTCCCCACAGTAAAATGTTTACACTGTCATTTACTTTGTGATACAGTCAATGGTGTGAATGTCCGGACTGTTATGTAACTGAAAATGAGACCATTTTATGCAAACACAGTATTTAGTTATTTAACTCACTGTGATCGCAGGGATTGACGTGAGCAGAATGTTGGGTTTGCAGTGGAAATGGGTTTGCTTGATATGTGTTGCTGAAAAGGAGACAATTACTAGGCCTTTTTAAAAGCGCTTCAAGGTGTCTCCATCGCTGACAGAAACTTGTTGGAGAAAACACAAACAACCCAAGCTGACCAATTACATTTCGTACGCTGTCTGTACTATTACACACTTCTGGTTACAGCATAGCCAGGCTGCAATTAGAGGTGCACAGAGATGCAATTATCTTCATCTTTATCTATTCAACCAAAGTGAGTGTGGTATATAGGTTACCATAAGTCTTTTAAATTGGGCAAATGTTGTTTTCTAACCTAATTTTCATTGGCAGCGCAATTGTTGTCCCTTCAAAGAATCAAATTGTTTTGATATTAGCATATAATAAAATTTCTAATAGGTAAAACCGACAGGGTTACAGCTAACCTGGTGTTACAACACTCCCCAGTCTCCCGTATTACATGAACTTTTATTAAGTTTTTTCCCCCCTACTGAACTACGACTGGACTGCAAAACCTATGGCAGACATTCAGCATATTGCACCCTAAATAGATGAACTGAAAGTAAAATACAAGGTAAAACATTGTTCCTGTCCAATATTTTGACTGTTTTTTTAAGGGAGGAAATTAAAGCATACAGCTACATACTGCAGGTTCTAACCTTCATTTTGATCTATAGGTTGTCAGGGTTACGGGAAAACCAGCTGACACACAAGGTTTTTATCTCATTATCTCCTGCACCTAACTCCTCCTCTACCTATGTGAGAGTTTTCCTGTGTGGCAGCTGGCAACAGGCAGCCTACTGTCTGCTGTGCACTGACTTGGTGGAGCACATGTCTGCAGAATAAAGCGATCACTTTTCAATAATTTTTAGTAAATAAAACAAGTACTTAGTAAAATCAAAGCCCTCTACTGCAAACAGAGTTGGCATTTTTATCTTATAGCCACTATAAGTATAAGAAGTATTCACCTTTCAAGTGTACCGGTAGCTGTAATATATAAACTTTTAATTTATTTGTAACCATCTTGAATAAAATCCAAAATGTCCATAGGATGTTGGTCTGTGCAGTTTCCAAGAGGTCAGGGTGGCACTTCTGTTCTTCTGTTCTAATGTACACTGTCACTCTTGGTTAATTACTCAGGGGAGCAGCTGCTTTAATTAAAAGAGCTTAGATATGTATTCCCTAGTCAGAGGAAAAGGTATATTTCATTACATGCAGCACAAGTTAAGTGTTGTGCCTGCAGTGCCATGGGCATAAAGCTACAAACCAAAGCTTTTTCTCTGTCTGGCCTGGCCATCACACTGCCCATGTCATGCGGATGGTGACCCACTGAAATTGCCGAAACAAACTGCAGAAATAGCCCTTCTTTACAGGACGGATGGCCTAACTTTGCGTGACAAGGCCATTCGAAAGGGCCTCAGAGTCAAGACAGCTGTGGCCAACTCCAGGGAAAGTTCACCTGGGGATTCCTGGGGTGGGGAGGGGGTTAGTGGGGAGGAAGACATCTGTGCAGCCCTGCCAGCACTGTTACCAACAGATCCCTCATCTAGATGACTACACTCAACAAATGCATGCATGCAACACTTGTGTTGTGGGTCACTGTGCACATAAAAGGTTTGTTTCTCTGAAATGTTCACAAATTTGTTAAAATCTGTGTTAGTGAGTGCTTCTCCTTTGCCAAGATAATTCATCCACCTAACAGGTGTGGCATATAAAGATGCTTATTAAACAGCATGGTTATTGCACAATTCTGACTTGGACAGGTCACAATAAAAGTCCACTCTGAAATGTGCAGTTTCATCTTGAAAAAGGAGTTTTATTAGGGACTGAACTAGGGCTGTTTCACATAAGGCTACAGGTACTAGTTTTAGTACCTATTCCTATTCTAATCCTAACCAACCCCTCCTCATGCTTAAACTTAACCAATCCAATCAACAAAGGTAACAAGTACTAGCCAATCAGGAGCTGAGCAGGATGGGTCATGTCTTTGCCCTCCCGGGGAAAGAGAGAATAATTTATGAACAAAATTTGAGAGGAATAAAGCTTTTGGGGTGCACAGAAAAAAATATTTTTCACTTTAGCTCATGAAAATTGTGAACAAAAACAAAACTGCTGGGTGATTATATTTTTGCTGAGTATACTTTAGTTAGGCAGGGATGGAGATTTTGTCACAGACCACTTGGACCTCTAGCCTACACTGATGCTGGTGACTAGCAAAACTACAGCAGTAGCAGAAACTGTACTTTATATTGCAGACCCTGCATTAACAGCAGCAGAGAGACGGTGTAATAAAACATGCCTACTGAGAGTGGACCACGTGAAAGCTGGAAGGACAGTCTGCTGCTGTGTTGAGTTAAGTGGTCCTGAGAGAACTGAGATAATAGTGATGTTAGCGACAGGCAATTATACAGGCTGCACCAGCCCTAATATTATTAGCTGCCTCACTCACAGTGAGCCTCTCACTGCACTTATATTAGCGTTAGCTTGGACTGAGTCCCGTTCATACAGATTTCTAGTTTAAGTGCATACACACATGTGCACTGGCAGGAACATGTGACTATACATTCACCCAGCGTGTCCATGACACTCCTTGTGCTAACAATGTAAGACTTTAAATGCTTGATCGCTATTTGGCAGTTTCTTTAGCTCCTTCAAATTATGGTCACTTCTGAGTTTTCTAGTATCTACTAGTATGTGTGTCATTCCTGAATGGCTTCAATGGGTAGAGGACTTTGTTCACAGTTCACAATAATGGTCTTTTGTTAGAATTCCATACGCTGTGATTTCTTCCAGTTGTTTAGTTATACATTAGGCCAGTGCAGCAGGGAGGCAAACCAAGCAGAGTTTTGAAAATCAGATGATATTCAATGAAAAAAGTCAGGAACCCAACACTGACATACGATCTTGTTGATTTGGCAAACTTGTTAGCAGCATTAGCATTTATTATGGAGTCATGTTTTTGGCTACCTAGTGAATGTAAGCCCAATACTAAGTCTCTTTTTCTTTTTGGTCTCTACTAATGTCTGAGGGAAATAATCATTGTCTCTTTAGCCACTAAATGCTAAAAGGTGAATGGCGCCAAACAATGAGCTGAAACTCACTATAAAGCTCAAGTTGCAGACTCTTTCACATTATCACATTGCTTTTTACATTGTCATATGTCAATTATATTAATTAAAGTAACTTTAAACTGCTCCATATGAGTTGTTTCTCCTTGTTCAAAAGTAATAAGATATAATTAGTAGTTGTTTCTGTAAATCATATGGTTAAGTTTAGGTCGTTAATGTCTAAACAAGACAGAAGAGTCTATACCCATTCTAGATGCTGCAGTAAGCTAACATGCTTGCAATGACAATGCCAATTCATTCTCATTCTCAAATTTGGCAAGTGTAATGTTTACCAATTCACCATCTTAGCATTTCAGCATGCCAACATTAGCACTTACCACAAAAAATAGATGAGGGTAATTGGAATGGAAACCATTTGGTCATAAACCAAAGAACGGTACTTGACTAAATTTCGACCTGACGAGGGCATTAGATGAAAAGTCATAGGGAGATTACAATTCCTCCCTGAGGGGGGTTGTGGAAATGATCTGAATGGCAAGAAATCCATCATAGTTTTCAAGACATTTTACTCAAAGCCATAAATGTCAACATAGTGGTGGAGCTAAAGGAAAAGTCGGGGGATCACCAAAGTCAGTGAGATACTATATTGTCACAGGACCACGGATGCTGGTGCCAAATTTCATGGCATTCCATTCCAAAGTTGTTAAGGAATTTTAGTCTGAACCTAAGTGGACCAACCAAATTGGCAGACCAAGTCTCCTAATCCTAAATGCTGTAACTATGGAAGAGAGGCTCTTGATTTGTCCAAATTAGCCTGTTGAAGCTTCATATTAGCATTCGATAGACTTTGAAATGTATTTTAACACCGAGCAAGGACTGTGGATTCAGAAAGGACTTCCTCATATCTACGTGGCCATGTGAGTATTGTTTGAAGACTTGAAAGAAATGAGAAACTATCCTTCGGCCTACAAGCCTATGGACACCACCTTTCTTTTAACATAGCCCTGTGAAAACAAAAAAGGTTATTACACACCAGAGTTTAATACATTTAACATATTTTGCACTGACAGATGTCATTAAAACTAATAGTGTCTCGGAAAATTGTTTTTGATGCCAGTGGGAATACAGGAATAGGGATCACACTGGGACATGAGAGCCTTCAGTAATTCAGGAAAGAGTCTATAAAGTATGAGGTGATGGATGAGTCGGAGGCCTAGGGAGCTGAAGTCATAGAATTCACTGTGTGAGATAGACTGCCAAAATATACTTCTCAGTGAGTCATTTAATCTGAAAGTCAGTTCTTACTTTTTAAACCAAATTTCTTGGTGAATTCACATCTTTGTTCTTAGAAAAGATAATAAATGAAATGGCAGATAGATAGAAGGCATATTGAGCATTGGTATGCATGGTTCTAAATTTTAATCCCATTAAATTAAGGAAAAAACTAATAAGAACACTGTTAGGTATCGATACCATTTAGTAAAACTGGTATTAATAATATCCTAACAATACCCATCCCTATTAGCCCCTATTATAACTCTGCCCTGTTACTTCTCAGTCTTGCCATTTCTCTTGGACGACAAGCAGACTCTTAATTATAAGGCCACGATCGGTCAAATGTTCATGAATAGATATTTTCAACCTCATCTGCGCTCATACTGGCATCAGGATCCATCTTAATTATTCTTGCACTTGACCTTCTTGGTCCCTCTCCGTCTGACATAATGTTGCAGTTCCTCTGTGTTGAAGTGGGCGAGGCAAACTGCCTTACAGAAATGGATGGGCCATTAGACTCCCATCTGCCAACCAGCCTACATGTTTCAGAGCCGCAGCCGAGACTGCATCTTACTGCGTCACTGTTTGGTATGTGGCCTGCAACCTCATAGTGAGGACAGCATATTATCATATCATTCAGACTTCTCTGAACTCCAGTGAGGACAGTTTTTGCTAATCTGTTATCCCATTTCCCCAGCCACTCTCGTCCAGTGTGTATGCCCCGATGGCTCACGCAACCCTGGATGTTTTAATCAACAAAGACAGACAGATAACAGCCTGTAAAACCAGCATGGTTTGACAGTGTTTTAATGTAGGGGATGAAAATAAGGTTGGATGTAAGTTGTGACATAATAAACTGCCATATAACCACTTCACTGGAGCAGTGACTAACCACATTTAGCCATAGACATCAACCTGCAAGCAGAGCAGTTGCTGCTGCTAGCACTGCTAACATTAGCCACAATGTGTCTCAGGCTGTCAGATAACATCAGCTCCTCTTATATCGCAAGCAGTGCGTGTGTGTCTGCAGTGTGGAGGTTTTATGAAGTGTCCAAAATGGATAGCAAAGTTTCTATTTGCAATGATTTTCCAGCATCGGTCGTGCGAGTAGGAGCCAGATCAGATTCCTTGAACACTTTAAGTTTAATTGCATATCTGAAGTGATTGGCTGTTGTAAAATCCCTCTGTCTTGTGGTTGGATGTTTTAACACCCACGTGCTGTGATTGGCTGTTATAAAACCCCCTGTGTTGTGATGGCAGTTGTAAAAAAAAAACCCTGTGCTGTGATTGGCTGTTTTGCAGTGTGGAAGTTTCATAAGTGTTCAAAATGGATAGCAAAGTTCCTATTTGCAGTGATTTTCCAGTATCGCTCATGCGGGTAGGAGCCAAATCTGATTCTTTCACTATAAATTTAATTGCCCATCTTAAGAGTGACCATCCTGATAATTATGGCAAATATGTTAGGAATAAAGAAAAACAGGCACCAGTGAAAAACACCAAAACAAGTATTAAGTTTCTTATTTTGTGTACATTTAGAGAAGCATTGTATTTTGCGTCTGCATCTGCCAGTGGGCTATCATGATAACAGTAGGGATAATAATGTTAATTCCGCTACAGGAGAGAGGTGAGCTTTTCTGTTAGTAGGTGGAAATATCAAAACATAAAAATAAGTATCTGTATCGATATAACAAAATGAGTTGAAAACACTGGCATATCGGATATTGTCAAAACTCACATATTGAGCATCCCTTTAATAGATGTCTTTCAACTAAACATCACTGTATTGTCTTTAATCTGTGGCTTGTTTTTTGTCTGATGTCTCTCCAATCAGACGCTGTTTGACAATGTGACAAACACTTTCTTTGAAGCACACTGTTGTCTTAACTGACTCTTCCATTTTACTTTCCTCCTCCTCATTGTGGTTGTATCCAGGTGTTCTTAGCTGTTTTTAACAGCTTTGTTGTTTTTTATTCACTGCCCACTACTTAACACAGTGTGGCTTGATGAAACACCATCGTCTTACAGGGCGAGTCTGTTTCTTTCAGTGCATACACAATGGAGAGATGAGCTCATTAGAAACATGAACTCAAACAATAAAACTGCTAAACTGGTCACAGGTACATCTAGATTGTTAACAAATGCACATATTTTTTTTATTGCACCAATTAATTTTCACCAGCAGATGCAGTGATCCAAAACAGTGTTGGTTTATGCTTTGGTGAAGCCGAATAATTTGTTTTGCTGTCAGCACAGGCAATACAACTGACATGCAAATACAGCAATACACACAAGACACGCACCAATGCAGCCAGTGGCAAAGGGTGCTAGGGTTTTAGGTGAGGGTAGCAAATTGCTTTGGTCAGCTCATGCACTGAATCTATTAGAGGAGATTTACATTTTTATATACACATACAGCATGCAAACAAACACAGGTACCAATATAAATATATAATTGCAAACACACACACTTGAAGGGAAAAAAAAGTTCAAATGCTCATTTTTTTTCCCATCTAGACTTTCTGATGCGTTCAGAAGGATTTAACTACCTGCCAATGGTACCTTAAGGGTCTGAAATGTGTGTGTGTGTGTGTGTATGTGTGTGTGTGTGTGGCTCCGAGTTTAAGTGTGACAGTACTTCTGCAGGTCTGTAAGATGCCTTGAGGATATTTCACAGCTTAAGAGATGAATTATCTTCTTCACGTCTGTGTTTGCACAGTGTAGAAGCCCAGAGACAGCGGGGAAAGCACAAGAGGCCCGATAAAGTCTGTCAACGCTTATGCTGCTTACCTCACCCATACATAACTCCCATACAATATGTATTGTTATTCATTTTTAATATTCCCCCAACATTGTCTAGCATTAGTCGCTCTTTGCCATCTGCAGGTTAATGAAACACTACATTTCCATAATTGCAACTGTACTCATTGCACTTGCTAATGGGGTCATGGAGTTGTTTCATTTGCATGAATGTGCTTTAGTGCCTTTGTTTTCTCAAAAGCATTTGATTTGTTTTGCACATTTTTCCCTTTTACATTCCGTATTGTTACTGGCTTGTGTTTGTCCCAACAAGATTAGAAAGGTAGAAGAGGAGTGTTATAGAGACAGATGAATCATCCTGATCAGCTGCAGCTTAGTGATCTTCTGCAATGCACCACATTACATAAGGATTTCTATACAATAAAAAAGATTAAGATTACAACCATAAATTTATACTGCAGTGCTTAAGTGTTGTCACAATACTGGAATTTATAATTCGATACTATAGCTTAAAAAATATTGATTAAATTAACTTAAGAGCGTAAAATGTTTGATTTTTATCTAAAGATAGATTTAATGAGGCTATGACATGACAACAGAGCAAATAAGATGAGTGACGAGAAGAGGACAGCACTCTGGGTAAGTGAGAGGAGGTGGGACTATGTAGGCACTGCAGCTGTGTGTATTAACTCGCTCAAGAGTAAAGAGAGTGAGAAAGTGCACCTGGCAATGCACAGCCAATCACAGCACAGGAGTTTTAGACCAGCTCCTGGCTGTTGTGAAATGCGCTTTACAACACCTCTGCTGTGACTGGCTGTTGTAAAATCCCTGTGTTGTGACTGGCTGTTGTAAAACCCGCCTGTGCTGTGATTGGCTGTTGTGAAAACCACCTGTGTTGTCATTTTCTGCTGTAAAACCGCCCTGTGCTGTGATTGGGTGTTGTAAAAAGCCCCTGTTTTGTGATTGGCTATTGTATAATAAATGTGTGTTGTGATTGGCTGTTGTAAAAAATGGGGGGTCAACAAACATCATTCTAATGTAGGTGTTGTTTCTCTCAAGAAAGTGAAGACAGAGTCTAGGACAGTGGTGGAGGTGACATCTGTGGATTTGTTGGTTCTGGAAGCAAACTGGTGAGGGTCCAGGCTGGCAGGGATGTTGTTCTTTATGTACTAAAGAACCAGTTTCTCAAAATAACTCACAATGGGGTGAATAAGAGGTAACCGCTGTTTGTTTCCCATTGCCAGTCAGCAGTCAGCACTGGATTCTTTTAACCATGATGAAAAACTTTCCCCAAGCCAAACCAAGTGATTGTCATAAACCTAACTCAGTCTGATCAGAACGCCGTTTTATTTTTGCACTGGTGATTCGTAAAAGTTTTAGAAGGCAGTGAGAGATAAAATGCCTCTACATGTCATTCTGAAGTGCATGAACAAATGTGGTATTTTTGCAATTTAATTCAGAGAACTTGTGTCCCAGTACTTATGAGGAGGATTTGTCACAGTTGTCAACAACATCAGGGTAAATCTGTGCCAGTCTAGAGCTGCCTAAGTGGACACTGTGAAGTATTTTAAATTGAATGTGACCTGGGGTCCTCTCCTTAGAGATTAATGTACCCAGTTTGCATCCAGCTGGGGACCTTTGTTGCGTGTCACTCCTTATTTTGCTCTCCTTTCATTTTCTCTGTCCAATAAAGGCCAAAAACGAGGGAAAAAGTATAACCCAGCCATGAAGCAATGCACATGAAGATACAGAGTTTACTGCTTCTCTCAGTAGGAAAGGTGAACCTTTTTGAGTATGGCTTAAATGATATATATCGAGCAATTATATCAATCTTAGAAAATCCTTTAGAAATCTGGGCTCTTGCAACCTTGTTTGTGACTTCTTGAGGGATCCTGTCCCCAGGTTTGCTTTAGGGCGGAGGATTTCAAAATTTTTGTGTTTGGAATAAGGATGTTAATGATTAATCATTAATCAATTAATTTCTGTATTGTAAGAATTTAACCAATTAAAAATGTATTCATGGATATTTCTATTATATTTTGACACTGTTTTGTCTGGCAGAGCGGGTTGTTGAGAAAGGAAAATTGAACTTGGACTTAAAATGAGGAAAAACGGTGACGTGACGTCAGCGGTGAAAACTAACTAAATCTCTAGAGTAATTTTTGCAATGAATACTTTGTACTTTTACTTAAGTATATCTCTATCACCAATATTTTTACTTGAGTAATATTTTAGCAACATAACAGTACTGCAGTACAGATTTTCAGTACTCTTTCTATCACTGGGTAAAGGCCAACTTTACTGTAATCATGCAAACATACAGAGTGCAGTCACACAGCCAAATTCATTCACTGCATTTAACCTATTCTATTAGGTGCAATGGGCAGCCACTGTAAAGTGCCCGGGTTCCAACTCCAGTTGCCAGCCCGTACCTTGGTCAGGGGTTCTGGCTGGAGAATTGATCCAGTTGGGGAAACCAACAAAGACAGATATAGAAAGAGCCTCTCTCACCAGCCTATAACCAATGCAGTCAATGTGTTGCCAATCCGAGCATGGATGAGAGAAAAAAATATGCACCAAGCACTTGTCAAACCAATAATGGTGAAATCTGTTTATTTTTGTTTGTTTGTTTTTTAGGGTGTAGAATTTGCGTATATTTAGGAATGAGTGCATAAAAAAGTACTGATATAAGAAAAGGGAAAATTCTATCAGAACTTTTTGTATAGTTTCACTATAATGTATGAATGTCACAAAATCCCAGGACACAACTGGACTTACCTCATGGCACACCATCTAGGAACCACTGCTGTAGGGTGATACTTGGGGATCTGGATGTTCTTTTTATTTAATAGGATGATAAATGTTACAAACGAATATTAAATAATGGCCAGCATTTGTCTGACTGTCCCTTTTGGACTCCAGCAAAACTTTTCTGGCAGAGAAAAGAAAAACTTTCTGATGGTGTTTTGGCTGAACTCTTTCCATTCTTTTCTTGGCTTCCCCTACTACTCATTCACACTGGGAATCGCTTCTTATGAGCCCTGCCAACCCAACAAGCCATTTAACATTTTGAAATGCGGATGCATGATTGAAATGTAATGCGAAAAAATGGTCTTTCTTATTGTTCAATGTTGTGGCTGAATGACATCCAACAATGTTAACGAGTTTTCACGGTTCCTGTGAATGCAGCATTAGGCACACAGAGAGCAAGACCAAACTGGACAGGTCTGACAATTATAACTTGGTGATAACATGTGTGAGACACTGCATATATTTCTTTAAAGAAACAATACAAGTAGTTCTTGGTTAACTACACTCTTACGAATAAGGGTTCTAAAAGGGTTCTTCTGGGAGAGCTTAGGTTCCAACCATTTGCTTCTTAAGAGCCTTTTTTAAGGATGGACTCATCGAGGGATCTCTGTAAGAGCAGTGGTTCCATTCCAAAGAACCCTGTTTGAAAGAAAGACTTCCTCCATTATTGTTAAAAGCATGACTTTTAAAAGATCCTCAACCTGAAATATGAAAATGTTCCCATGTTCCAAATAGTATTTTTAAATGTTGATGTATGTGGGATTTCCAATCAATTCAATAAACTCAATCCATTTTTTAAAGATTTTATTTCATTCTGATCTTTAATTGTTGGGGGTTTAGTTCTAGATGAGGCTCTTGGAATACAAGAGGGTTCTCTGTAGAACCTCCTGAATTGGGTCTACATGAAGCCCTTGAATATAAAGGGTTCTTTGTAAAGCCCACTTTGTAGAGTCCACAAGAGGGTTCTCTGAGTCAGTTCTTGGTGAAACCCTTGGAATATAAATGGGTTCTCTGCAGAACTCCCTGAGTGGGTTCCAGATGAAAACCTTGGAATACAAGATAATTCTCTGTAAAGCCCCTGTGTAGGTTAAAGGGGAAACCCTTGGACTACAAGAGGATTCTTGGTTGAATCACCTAGGTGGGTTCTTGTTAGCATGCACAGAAGGTGGAAAGGTTCTGGATACAACCCCCAGAAAGGCTTCTGGTTGTAACCATTACACCACAGAAACGTTCTCTGTAGAACCTCTCATAGAGGATTGTGGGTTGAACCTTTTACAGAGAATTGTAGAGATAAACCTCTGAAAGGGTTCCAGGTGAAACCTTTATAAAATGTGGTACAAGGAACCAAAAACAGTTCTTCTATGGGGACAAGCTGAAGAACCCTTTATGGTTCTAGTTAGCACCTTTATTTCTATGAGTGTATTGCAGCAGTGGTGTGTGAAAGTGTTTCTGGCCTACAAAACCACTGTTTCTCTCCCCTGACACTATTTCTCTAACGTTCTCTCTCACACACACATCCAAGGTGTATTTTTTTCAGCTCAACATGTTATAGCTAATCCTTTCTGGGTTATCTCTCCACCACAGACACACCATGAGTGTGTATGTGTTTGCATGAAATGAAGATTAGTTGCATTAGCAGTTATGGGGTTTGACCCTTTTTTTTCCCCAAAAGCCTGAGCATTTATGTATGAGCTGAGGCGGAGAGGGTGTGTGTGCATTCTGTACGTCTCTGTACACAGGTGTGCCCTGGGAATGCGTTCAAGTGTAAAGAATGCGAGGGCCAAACAAAATCACCTGCAACAGCTGAAGAAAAGCTGGATTGAAGCATTTTTGAGCGGATTTTCGGAGCTTTCATGCAGCAGCTATTTGCATTCTGCTGCTCTCGCCGTGCCTCCGTGAGGATTCCGGTAATGTTTCCAACAACACTCGAAGAAGTGGCGTGTCATGGATTTTTGTTTGGCATAAGAGCGTGACATTTCTGAAAAGTGTGACAATCAATAAAGTAGGCTTCTTTCAATGCTGAAGTGCCCCTTTGGAACATTTTCGATAGTTCTCTCTGGCACGCACACACAGCTGAGGTCTCACTCGGCTTTTTCTGCTGCAGTCTCACAGCCACAATGAAGATATAAAGTACACACATACATACCGGCAGACGATGGAGTCTGAAAAACTGATGTGACAGTTGGATTTATTGCATCTTAATTATTCAAAAGTGTGTGAGCAATGTTGAATAAGGACGAGAACGGGAGAGGGAGCACAGAAGTGCAAAAGTAAAGAGACAGAGGATGAAAAATGAAGGAAGGGGAGATAGAAAGCAAGGAGCCATATTTCTCAGTCAGTTTGTCAAGTGAAAACTGTTCTGTTATCAATTCTGGTAAAATAATAGTCTGGAATAAAGAAGCATATTAATCAAACTCAAGTGTTTTATTTAAGGTTTTCTTGTTGAAGGTCAGTTGAGGATAAAAAAAGGCAGACCCCATTTAAAATACTTAGATATGAACACAGTGGATAAGTGTATATGGTCCAGATAATGATGTCTTTTGCATAGAAATATCTTGACGACTAATGTATGACTCGCTGTGAAATTTCTCACACACATTCGTGGTCCCCAGAGGATGATTTGTAATCATTTCAATCGACTGACTTTTGTGCCTTCCTCAGGTCAAAAATTTTAATTTTTCAACTATTTTTGGGTTTTGACCAAATACCTGCTAAACTCATGCCATTCTCATTAGTCTCAGCTTGGGCGGCTTTGGCTGTGACTGTGTCCACTAATTGGAAGTTTGGTCATTTGATCTGTAGCTCCTCCAGCCTGCATGTCAACGTGCCCTTGGGCAAGATGTGTTTGTGAAGATTCTCAGTAGTTATTTTATTCCACAGGAGCTGGATGTAGGCAACTGGACTCCCTTGACATTGTTGAAGATATTTCACCTCTAGTCAGAGGGGCTTCTTCATCTTTAACTAATGGCTTGTTCCACCAGCCAGAGCTGATTGTGGGCATTCTACACAGTGGTTGTGATTCTACCAGCTGCATGTCTCTGAAGTGGCTCTCTGCTCACCTTAATGCATCGAGTCTATTTTTGATGGATGCTTCATTAATCAGCACAGAGTGGATTAAATGGGCAGGAAGTCAGACATGGAAAAAGCAGAGAGAATCCCGTCAAAATAAAAGACCCCACGCAGACTTGCAATCACAGAAGCAGACACAAAATAAAGTATTTAACTACTCAACCTGTTTATTCACGGTAGAAGCACAAAAAGCGAGTTAAGAGGACCAAATCAACCAAATCTTAGCAAGTAAACATAAATAAACACTCTGATGCAGAAAGGCTACTGGTGGCTACACCTAGATTCAGCTGACCCTACCAACCCACATGATGGCCTGCAGGGTTCAACGACCCACATGACTGTCAAGGTTTTAATGACCCCACAAGAGATTAAATATACCTGGAACTCCCCATTAGTTGATCAGAACTGAGAGGTGAAATATCTTCAAGAACCTTGGCCAAGATGCTGAATCCCAAACTGCCCCTGTGTGTGTGAATGTGTCTGAGATTGTGTAGTTGAATATGACATGCAGCTGTAAAAGCACTTTGAGTAGTCAATACACTAGAAAAGCACATTATAAATGCAGACCTTGTAGGTCTACTTTCTTTTTAGCACGTTAAACTAACACATGGTCACACGAACATGGTTCACATTCTACCTTGTAACATCAACATGCTGCTGTTATGTTAGCATGCTGGTACGACCTTGCAGAGCTGCTATGCCTCTCGCCCCTGTAGACTGGAGTGATGTACCCCTTTTCCATACATGTGCTATCTTGACTTTGCAGAAGTCTTGTCGTTACTACTATACTTTAGGGAAAGCGTTGTGTCCAGTAAGGTGTGTCCTTGAAAAAAATGTAAGGGTATAGATTGGTTAGGCCCTTCTCACTGTTGTCCAAGCAACTAGTTTGCATTTAGAAATCACCCAAATGACTGGTCGGCGACAACATCTCTGAGACTGTGTGTATAACTTCAGGCTCGTCTACACCTGTGTTTCAGTAATTTTTTTCAGTCGTCTGTCTCACACGTATCAGAGCAGAAAAGATGCACCCCGAGTTTTACCAATCCAGGTGTTTATACAGGCTGCATAACAGCTCACCTTCCACTCAAGTCAAGTAAATACAGAAGTTAACTCAGAGAACTTTTCATGTAGAGCAGGTCTAGCCCATGCTGTTTCTCATATTAATTACAGAGACCCAACAATTCCCACCATGAACAAGCACCTGGCAGCAAAGCCGAGGAAAAACTCCCTTTTAACAGGCTGAAATGTCAAGCAGAGCCAGACCTACATACATGTACATATTGTACTATATAAGTAAATATAAGTATTAGATTGGACTGTGTTACAGCAGATATGTGATTGAATTGGGACTGAGGCCAAAAAACTTGGGCCATGATTAAAAATGCTGACTGTTCTTAGCAATTCTTGAATAATACCAAAATGTTGCATTTCCTTCTTGAAAATTCTGTTTTGCTGCTAATAGGCTTCAAAATTTCCCAGGAACTCATTGACATCACTGCCTCTCAATGTACTGTACGAAGCAGCACACAAAGACTATCGATTTTCAACTCTGAAAATATAGTTGAAATAACAGAGAGCAGCCGTTGGAGAGAGCTGGCAGAGAAGGAACAGAGAAGGGAAGTGAGTTCACAGGAAGAAAGGTTTGGACACGCTATGGTTTCAAATACTGACTTTGATGATAACAGAGAGCGATTTGGAAGTACGTTTTTGTATCACTGAGAAACTTTGTGTGTGTGTGAGAGGGAGGCAAGTTGAAGAGAGGCAAGCACGGAACCGGCAGCTACATGGGTCTCATGGGTAATTCAAAATAGATTATAATTGTGGGAAATGTCCTCAGACAAACACGCTGTCCTCTCTCCCATTGATACACAGGCTGTGAACGTCTCCTCCTCTCTTCCTCTGAGTGTGTCTCTGACAGTTAGAGTGGTGTAACTGAACTGTGCGTGTCTGTAGGTTGAGAAGCACTCTTGTTTATTTAACAGTCGCACATAAAGGGCTTTAATGAATAAATATATGCTCTGAGATAGAGATCTCTGCATTAATGTCTGCTGTGCCAGTTCATGTCAAAGCAATGCTAAAACCTTAATGTGTAAATAGACCTAAAAACAAATTCTGTAAATCAATCTTAAAATTTGTAGAAAAACTGAGTCAGATGAAGGTTTAACCAATGGTGAGCTTAGTTCTGGATAGATGTTCATCTTTGCAAAGCATACGCCTGCAATGGGGTAGGGTGTGTGTGTGTGTACAGTAGCGGGGTCAGGCTGTCTGAAGGGCAGGCGTGAAAAAAATAAAATGGGCACCAGCTGTATGCAGAGGGGCACCATCACGCCAAAAGTCACAATGCGCTTTTTCACCCTGGAGGGCACTTAATGACATTTTGTCCACTGGAGGGAAATTCTAGAAGGCACTTTATCATTTGTGTTGGACACTGGGCCACTCTAGTGGGTACTTTATCATGTTTTCTCCACTGAAAGGAAGCTCTAGAGGGCACTTTATCATGGGACAACAAAAGTCCATTGGAAAGACCCTCTGCGGGCACAAGTCATTAACAACTGCCTGGCTAAAACAAGGCCTATTCACTAGTAGTGTTTGAGAGCAACTAACTACATGTAATTAAAATACAAAATAAGTATAATTGAAATCTAGATGTAACACAAGTCTGAAGATGTATTCATACTGAATTTGAAGTGAATTGTTTGTCTTCCTATTTTGAACAATGTACCAACTGTACAGATGTATGTTAGCTGTAGCTATCAAGCAAATACATAGGTCTAGCCAAATGTAAACATCTCAGTTTATTTTAGATTTCCAAGTGGTGTTATTAACAGACGCAGACCAAAATCTGGACACAGTTGGATAGTTCTACAAGCAACCAGAATAAAGAAATGAGGGACCTAATTTAAATTTTGACCAAATCCTGTTGGAAGCACAGCTAACACATCTTTCTTATGGAGGAAAGTTTTAAGTGCAGGTTTTTGAGAAAATACGTCATTTGTTTTGTTACTGATGCAATAGCGGATTCAACATTAAGTTCCGCAGCAGCTGCAGCCATCCAGGTTGTTTATGAAAATCCCTCAGTGGTGCTCCTCTGTACAGTCAACAACAGTTGTTAATAGTTTGACATGGGTCAGTTTGGCTGGGAATCTGTCTGGTGCACTTTTGCTTCCACCCACGTCATCCTGAGCGCACTTGTGACTGTTAGCCGCCACTTGTGTCTTTGGATGGAGAAGATGGAAAACTGACTTTGAGTTCTGTCTGAATACACTGTAACGCAACAATCACTTGGAGACATAATTGTTTGTTTAGATGTAAATCAGATAAAAAGGCAACCTTTCTGGAGCAACTAAAACATTGTCCTCCTAGATGCAGCACAGCAAAGCTAAACCTTTCAGTAATAAACTGTGCACGGGTCCTTTGACACTGAGGAATGCCAAGATGCATTCTGGCACCCTTATAGTATTTTTGTACCCCTAACCAGGAGGATTACAAGAAATAGAAATCACATTTGTAGGAACTTCCTATGCACATCCCTCACACAAAAAGTTTTAAAATGTGCCTTGGTACATATAATTTTTTCAACGTCTGTACAGTTGGCAAGGCAACTTCCCACAGTAACACAAGGAGACAAAGAGGGAGGCAACACTTTTGGATGAGGAATCACCTGTAGTCTCCACTCCATCTGTCACATATGGATGTTTCAGTGATGCTTTGGAGATAATCACACTTAAACAATTCTGCCATTTTCCTTTTCAATGCAGGAAGAGTTCTAGCACTCCTTTATATTCTGTCATTTTCATTTTGGCACCACGCACAATACAAGACAGGTGCCTTTACAATGGAACGCCTGGAAAACAAAACAGAAAAAACAAAGTCCTGAAAGTCTGTTGCACTATGCAGAGACAGTGCTTTAGGTAGAAAATTTCAACATACATAGTAGAGATGCGTCAAATCATTTTTTCAGTTCCGATGCAATTCTAGTATCTGAATTATGATATCAGATGATATGATACCATATTGATACCAGTGCTCTTACCTTGATGATGACTATGACCATTATTATTAACGTTCTGTGTCACCTGATGTTGATGCACATCCAGTCAGAATTTGCACTTTCTGGAGAGCTTGTGTAGTGTGTGGGGCACTGTAGGATGAGGCTTGTGACATTCACATGTGCAGCAGCAATGCATTGTTTCCCATGATGCATTGCTGAGACTTAAAGTTTGCTACTTTCTGTTCCAAAATGCAAATATTACTGTTTGTGATGTGTTTGTTGTGTTTCTAGTGTGTTTTTAATGTCTTTGTTCAGAACAAGGTGGCTTATGTTGCTAATTGTTCTTTTTTGTGCCGGTTTATTGTTACACAACGAGCGAGGTGGCTTGTGCGTTTCCTCACTTCAGCTGTATATCCAGTCTCTACGCGAGTCTGATACTTGATGAGGACCTCAGGTCAGTGTCCGGCCCTGACACTGATATTGAACTGGATTGATTCCATCTCCAATGCAAAGAGTAGACCTACTTACAGCAACCCAGACAAAAAGTGAGTCTGAAGAGTCTTTAAGTGTTGGCCTGAAGGATTTTTAATGACTTTCTTTTTGTGCTAGCAAGCGGTGGGACTCACAAAGATGTTGAAATAATTCAACACAGGGGATACTACAAAGATGGTATAAAAATCTCTTGTTTTTACTTTATATAATTCAATTCAAAATATTTTATCCGTCTCTCAAGGGGAAATTTGAGGGAAGTAAGAAATGGACATTTGAAGGGTATTAAGGATACTTTTGTGGCTTTTTGGAGGACATATAACTACTTGGGCAACTATCCTGAAAGGATGCACATCTTGGCAGCGGACAGGACTGAAACAGACATACATGCTGCTTAAGATTTACACTCTTTACAAAAAAACAGTGCTTTGCTATGGCTGATATAACCTAATTCTGTGCTTATGAAGTTGCAGTTTTGCCACTCATATCACACACATGTCAGCAGAGCACAGGGCTGGTTTACAGGGTTGTCTGCGTCATTGTCTTTAATGGCCTGGGTATAATCTGCTCTTGCTTTGGAAGTGTGTATATTTCTCACTATCAACCAATCCTATCTGCCCTTCTCCTGTTTATTGTCAATATGTGTCCTCTTTGTGTGAAGGTTAAGCCAGCCTGGGTGTGTGCGCGCGTGTGTGTGAGTGTGTGCATGTGTGTGTTTGGGTGTATTTACTATTGGACAATAATTCTGATGCTTGTATTGAGGCAACCTGATTAAATAGTGGTCTCTCTCTGTCTGTGTGTGTGTGTGTGTGTGTGTGTGTGTGTGTGTGTGTGTGTGTGTGCGCGTGCGCACATGCGCACCCTCTAAATATAATCATGTCTCTGCAGCACCCAGCAGTTACACATGACTGGAGTCATTCTGATACCTTTCTGTTTCTCACTTCCTTCCCTCTATTTCATTTTAACCTTCATTCTTTCTTCTTCATTCCCTTTTCCTCTTTGCTTCATTCCTTTCCTTGTACCTATGTTTTTTTTTCACCTGTTTCATATTCATTTGTCTCGCTTTTCTTTTTTCCTCCCTCCCTCTGTTTCTGTCTTTGTATCCTGAAATCCCTTCCCTCACCTTTTTTCTGTCCTTCCCCACAGTATGTTTCCTGTCTTCTCACTCCACCTAGCCTCTCTCCACCTTCCTGCTTTCTCTCCTCTTCCTCCTTCCTTCCTCCTCTCAACAGAGACATAGTAATTGCTGGAAGAGAGGAATAACCTCTAGTTGTATAACCAGGTCAAAGCCAGGTGGTGTGAGCAAGAGGAGGAGAGTGGGATTAACAGCAATCTTATTAGCAGGTTTTTTAAGTTTTTCTGTCTCTCACACACAGCCACACATTCTGTCAGTATACTGTATATACATGCATTACTTATCTTAAAGCAGTAATATTATTTTGTATTATTTTGGGGGACTTGGGGCAGTGAAACAAGCTGTAAATGCAACATCATATAGAGCTGACGTAGCAAACATGTTGATATGTTCTGAACCAACTTTACAGCCGATTGTGATTAACAAATTAACATTAATGCAGACAATGTCAAAACAAAACTTTGTGTCTTACTTAACATTATGTCACCTTTGCCTAACAGTAATAAATATAGTCTATCCTCAATGCCAGGAAAGCTGGTAAAATACATCCTGTTTTTCCTCTCCTGCTGATTGTAGCAAGATGACTAATCCACTCCTTATTTCACATTAAAAGTCCACTTCCTATCAAGGTAACTTGACTAGAATCATCATTGCAGTTTTGTTGCATCTAAGAAAAGAGAGATAATTTTGATAATTTGCCATTTTGAACTGTAATAAAGATTGCTCTTCAGTTGTCATGGCTATCATCATCTTGGATCCATTCAGGTATTACACACGATATTAAAGTGTGGTAAAAGAACCCAGTCTGGGTCTCAGGTAGAGCCGTGATGACCTCAAATCTGTTGCACACGTCGTATCAAGTTAAGATAATGAACCGTTTTGTCATTAAGAAATATTTGTTTGAAATGTTTGTGAATAAGACGCATAATCCACTTTGCTATGTCCCATCTGTATATTCTGCAAGCGAGTCACAATTTTGCCAGAATATTGCTAAATATGCTGCTTCCATATTGCTTTCTTGAATGTCTGCCAGAATACAATGTTTGTTTTTTAAATAAATGATATGTATATACAAATGATCAGACATACTAGTCCAAATGACAATAAATTATGGAAATAATAATAATAAACAATAAATAATAATAAACACCATAAATGAATAGACAAGGAAAAGCAATGATAAGTAAACAAATAAAGTAAATATTGGCATTGACATGCCTTTCTATTTAGTTACAAATTGAAGAGATATAAAATAGTGCTCAACTTCACTGTGAAACAACTTAAATCATAAATGAGGGTGGAGCCTAAACTGGCACCGCAGTGAAAATGTGAACTAATTAATGGCAGTACATTTAGGCATGAAATGTTGAAATACTTGCATAGATTACAGTATAGAGAGCATAAATTGAATGCATCTTACAATGAAAACATGTTGACTGACTGAATTCACCTAATTTATTGCTACTTAGAGTAGTTTACTCTGCTGGAGTCGGTGTGTGTTTTATTCATGGCACTCTTTTGTGACCCTGATTTAATGAATGTCTGGCATTTATCTTGTTGGTTTTTATTTAGAGTTGTTTTGTCATCTGGAGGTCTCCCTGTGACTCCCTCTTGAAAGGTTATTAATACACTATTAGTTTTTACACAGACGCACTCCTTCTCTGTCAAACTGTCCAACTCCATCTCTCTCCCTCTCTCCGACAGTTACCCCCCACGCACGCACCCACACACACATGGTCAGTTAATATGGCAGAGCCTCCTCGGACACTTAGACGATGTGGCTGGCTGACCTTGAGACTGACATCATCTCTGCACACACACACACACACACACACACATACACACGCAAAGGTGTTCACTGTCTGCAGTTAAGCCTGTACATGTGCAACACACACTTGCGCCCTAAACAAACTACACTTTCTCTTCTTCAAGACAAGTCAAAGCCAATTATCTGCTTGTGTTTAGAAGAAGTCTCTTCATTATCAAGACCCCCATGACACTGCAACATAGACAATAATTCCCAGCAGAAAGAAGTGGAAAACATGGCTCTCATTTAAGCCTGTTTTTCCACTGTAAGTGAGTGAGTCAATACACTCCATAACTACACACTGTGGCTCCGACAAAATGTGTTGTTTATAATAGGGTCATCCCATAAACAATAACAGTTTCTCACACCAACGCTTTTAAAAAACTATATAACGCGGTGTTTAAAGTCAACAAGGCGGTCTGAAACCTCGGTTTGCCTCAGTAAACACTGGGCTGTAACAGATTGTGCCGACTTGCAGATAGCATAGCTTAATGTTTATGTGTTTTAAATTAATGTTTTAACACTGAGTTTTTATAAAGTGAAATGTCTGTGTGTAAGTATGGAACCAGAGCCAGGAGTTGATTAGCTTAGCTTAGCATAAAGACTAGAAGCAGGGAGAAGCAGCTAGCATGTTTTAGACCTAACTACCTAAATACCTCTACCAAAACTCACTATTTAACATGTTGTTTGTGAAAATCATGCACAGACATGAGTGTAAATATTATAATTTGTGGTTTTATTTGAAGCTGCAGTGCCTTAAATGCACGATATGTCAATTTTGCTGCTGGGGATCTGTCTCACATTAAAACAATAACAAAAGACATAGTGTGATGACATAGTGAAGTGGCGTGGGATCATGGGAGTTCTTCACTGTTAATTGTTCTTGCATTAATTTTGGAGGTGCAGCCAGGAGTTGATTGTCTTAACATAAAGACTGAAAGTGGAAGGAAACACTTAGCCTGTCACAAACAAATTAAAAAAAACAAACTAAACACCTTGAAATCTCACTTATTAACACTTTGTATTTAACTCATGTGAAGATGTCTTATTCACGCAATGCATTTAGCCGTACTTAAACAGAAATGTATAAAGAACAGTTTTGGGGGAGTTTGTGTTTAAGTTATGTATTTCTTGACAAACTACCCAGTGCTTTAGTGCAGCATCTCTTCTTTATGCATTAAATGTGATATATAGAGCTGGGGAACATGGAAGTTTGGGAACATAGAATCTCACATGTAGAGGTGGGAAACATAGGCCCTTGAGAACATGACCTCACCTTTATGCTTAGCTAGGAAAACATTCTTATTTCACTCTTGAAAAGCAAGCAAATAGAGTTGTGGAATAAAGGGAGTTATCGGCTCCATTTTCTGCATAGGCGGGTGACTGGCAGTCGGATTGGTTCCACGTCTTAAAAAGGCAAAACACGTTCCTGGTTAAGCTTTTGGTAAAAAAAAAAAACGGGGGTAGAGATGTTGATGTGCATTACAGTAAGAGGGATCCAGTTGAATCCGACTGTTTCCCAAAGTATCGAATTGTGTCTTCCATCTGCAGTCATGGTCACTGGATTCTGGCTGTAAGAAAACTCAGATTGCTTTGAAGTGACTCAGACAACCACCCAGTTCTCTCTCTTTGATTACTTCCTCTAATATGCGTTTCTTTAAAAAGGATATCACAGATAGATCACTTTGAGCCTCGTATGCAAATACCAGGGCTTGGAATTCAACACCGTGAATGAGCTGTGGAGTGTGAGGCTTATGATTAACACAGGAAGGGAAATTAAGTAGACCAGATGGGAGATGTCTAAGGGCACAGATTCACACTATTCTGCTTTTAGGCAGAAAAGCGCTGCTTCAACTGTATTTTGTGCTGATGATGAAAAGCTGCTTTGTTTCAGTCCATCTCACTCAGCAAACAGTACTTATGTGCGACTCTCAAACCATTACGCTCCACAAAAGAAGCCACTTTTGCACCACTGCTTTCTCTATTTTCTTTCAGGTTGTTGTTTTCATCCTAGACTTTCAGATGTCATACTATGAGCTGCCTCTTCAGAGCCAGTCCAAGTGATCTCTTCAAAAGCCAGTGGGGGTTTCAAAGCAGTTGGTACCTGTCTGTCTTCAAGCCGCTCCCCATCGACTGCAATGCACTGAAAAGGAAGTGCTGGCAATTTCTACAAAATGAAATAGCATGAGCACAACCCTAAAGCTTGAGCTGGTCAGCGTTCACGGCGAGAAAGTGTCTGATTTGACAGCTTTTGCAGAGCGCGAACCTGCAGGATCGGGATTTGGCTGCAGTGTGAGCCTCACACAACAGCTGGTCGTCTAGAATTAGTCCACGTTTCTGGCCAGCCTGGGCAGGATTCCCTGTTGTTTTGTCAATGGTGGTAGAGAAATCATGCAGAAAGTGATTCCTGCCAGATTCCAAGAGGAACTGCTCAGGGTTGTCAGTGTTGAGCTTTGTGCGGCTGTGGGCAAATATCCAGCTGGAGATCTTAGCTAGGGAAGCAGCAGGAAGCAGCCTCGCCCTCTAAGACACAAAACTACGGGGGTGCACAGTGATAACAGATTGAATGAAAACCCAGCTGACAACAAAATCAGTTTAGCAGAAAGTTGTAAACATGTCTGTGAGAAATTAAAAGTGTACCTAATGCTCCTTAGGTGGTTTCATCTCTATGCATATAACTGCAGAATGAGAAGTAACTGTCTTTTTTTCGTTTTTTAAATAAAAAAAAGGTCAGAATTCTCTGATTTTAGTTTCTTAAATGTAAACATTATCTGAATATTTTTGAGTTGTGGACAAAACAAGACATTTGAGGACATCGTCTTGGACTTGGAAAAACTGATAAACAATTTTCATCATTTTCTAAAATTTTATGGACCAAATAAGTAATCGACAAATGGAGAAAATGGTTGACAGATTAATTTTTAAGGAAAATAATCCTTTGAGGAAAGACTTGAGAAATTGGTCCAAACCTATTTGGACCTATTTTTCAAGATTGTGATGGGATTATTTCATCAATTAATCGTTTTAAGTCATTTTTTAATAAACAAAAGTCAAAATTCTTTGATTTCAGCTTCTTTAAATGTGAATATTTTCTGGTTCCTTCACTGCTCTTTGTCAGTAAAAGGAACATCTTTAAGAAGATTTGAGGACGTCATCTTGAGCTTTGATGAACATTTTTCACCATTTTCTGACATTACATGGACCAAACAACAAATGATTAATGAGAAAATAATTGACTGATTAATCGATAATGAAAATAATCATTAGTTGCAGCCCTAAAAACACTATATTAGGCTAAACAATTTCAACATATTTTATATTGAGGTAATCCAAAAGTAATGTAAAATAATCAAATTACTTTAATATTTTGATACTTGGATTATGTTACTGACTACATGTTTTAACAGGTAATTAGTAACTGCATCAGAATTATATCAGAATTATATTATATATTATTATATATATATTATATATTATATATAATATTTTTCAAGCAACTCTCCCAAACCTGAACATACCACAATTACAGTATTTTGTTATTAGCTGATGTGACTGATATTTTATCATAACATTGGCCTTCATGATGATAAGTTAGCCAGGCATCATGTCATTTCCAGGGCAGAAACATCCAGGTACCGTACAGCAGACCAACATCATCACCACAAATGATAAGGCAAAGAGCAAATGACTGCAGGTCCTGATCAGCTGCAGAGCTGCAGCACAGACTCCATATTTAGTAACAAAATAAACAAAAGAAAAAGTGTTTTATTTCCAATACTGAGAGTACTACATTAATGGTAAATGGACCTGCATTGTTTAGCAGCTGACTAGTCTTCCGACAGCTCAAAGCGCTTTTACGCTACATGTCACAATCACCCATTCACACACACACACGTCGATATTCTTACTGCAGAGGCTGCCATGCAAGGTGCCTCTTCTCTGATCCCATTCACACACATTCACACACTGAGAACTGTGCCCTCGGGGGCAGCGTTGGGTTCAGTATCTTGCCAAGAATGCTTTGACATGTAGACTCGAGGGAGCTGCGATCTTCCGGTTAGTGGACGACCCGCTCTACCCACTGAGCCACAGCCGACCCTTGGCACCCCTTATAGTTGGAGTTAGGATAGAGATTGTGAAGAATACAGATACCTGTAATACAAAGCAAATGAAAGTGTTACAGGCCCACCAGATGCCTTATTTATTAGGTTAAGATTTTGTTGAAAGCACAAACCTAAATACCAACCTAATTCTTGTAAAGTGACATGGACTGTGTTGGTGGTTTCTCTTTCTGCAGGTGGATTTTGGCAGTTGAATGTCTTTTATTCCCTCATAAACACAGACACAGCTCTTTTAAAACAACTATGCCTCCATCTGGACAGCATAGTTAAAAGTAATGGTCGGTATTGAGTTTGTCTCGTCATGCTGGGACAAAATTTGGCCATAATGTTCTATGGCTGAATGTAAGTGCAGGAAGAAAAATAAGGCTTTTAAGAGATACACCTGCAGCCTTCTCATTTGAGTTTTTATGAGTTGCATGTCTGTTTCACTTCCTGTCAACTGTACAGTAACGTTATCTTCACCTCCAATCTTAGAGATTTATGATCCTCAAGTTAGTGACACAGTTAGCTTGGTCCATCTTATTATTAGTATAGTGTTTTTGAGTATTTTGTTACTGTTAGCACTTTTAATCAGTCACTCAGTAGAGCACAAACATTAGCCTGATTTCCACAGCTTAGCTATTGGTCACTATAATTATTTTTCTTACCCTTGTAGCATGGTAGAGTTGCCAAAAGTGAAAGTGACTGGTGTTTTGAAAGCTGGGTTTTTAAGGAGTCTAAACTGAGGCCTATGTGACCCACCTAACGCTAGCATAACTTAAACACTCACCAAGATTATTCTTTTTAAAGGTTAAGTAATTCTCAGTCTGAGCCCCATATTCCCACATTTTTGTTCTCTAATGGGGACAAAAAAAATGTTGAATTGGTTCAGTATTGAGAAAGATCCCTGCAGCCATGATAGACAGATAGACCTTTTTGATTTTATTATTGTAAAACACACTCCGTTCAACCTCTACAGAACAAAATAAAACTCACCAAAACCATCCTGGCCTGTCTTTCCTGCTCTGGAAATCACCAATTCTGGGTGTTCAGTTGAAATAAACCCTTAATTCACAGAGATTTGAAAATATTCTGGCTGTTTACACTGTTTTAATCCTCTCCCAGTGATATTGTCACATCTAATTAAGTTTATTATAAAAGAGTTGATTTTGACCAAACCAGAACAGGTAATTGTTGGAGCACTTGGTGAGTTTTATTTTGTTTCTGTTGAGTATTAATGAAGGTGACATTGCTAGCTAGCTAGATAACATTGCTAATGGTTATCTAACCAGTTCCACCAAGCACGGAAGGTCTGAACGCCACGGTTCTGATTCATCCTCTGCACAGCTGCAAGCCCCATCTGCAGTGCTTCAGAAGCATTTTGTGTTTCGCCCGCCTGATTATGCTTACTTGCTCAGATTTTGTTGTTTATGTCCTCTTTCCTTGCTGTTTGTGCTTCTTCCATAGAAAAGCAGGCTATGTGGTTTCTACAGTTTCTTTTCTGTCTGTCTTTATGATTGTGAGTCTGCACGGGGTCTTTTATTTTGAAAAATAACCACATTTTCCCTGCCTTTTCTGTGTCTGACTTCCTGCCTGTTCGATCTGCTCTTAAGCATGAAAATAAGGTGGGAGGTGAGAGTAACGTTGACAGGAAGTAAATATGTGGTTTGTAAAATGGATGTAAAATGTGCAAGAAGAGAATTAGCTGGCCATACGTCTAGGCAACACCCAGTAACTATAGTGAAAAACTGCTTTTAAAAATTACTTTAAAACTAAATATAATTTACAAAAAAAATTCTGCCTATAGTAGTAATGAATTGAAATGTTTGGTTTTGTCAGTCACCGGTGCTCTGTCCTCGAGTTTCAGTAGTCAAGCCTACCCAACCCAGTAAACTGACAGTCTCTTCTTCTTCTTCTTAGGTTGTGGCAAACAAAATACCACCCAAACGGTACAGAAAGTTGCCCAAAACAATTTTACCCAATCAAATCACATCAAATAAAAACACCCTAGTTGGATGTAACTGCACATCTGGCAACACAGCTCTGTATGGACCTGCTAGTAACACTGTTTTTTTAGATTTGTTTTGGTGGTGATGGTGGTTAAGTGTCTTGGGGTTTCACCCCCCCCCACCCACCACACACACACACACACACACATACCACTACACCACTGGTGAGAATCTTAATTGGACTCTTGTGGTATACACCGTATGGGTGAACAAACTAAATGCGCGGCTGGCTTGCTCACATGAGCGTGAAAGGTAATTTGTTGTTTATCACACAAACAGTTGCCACTTCAGGTGTTGAAACCAGGATTTTGACAGTTGCATATTCACTGGATGTTTCTGTGTGTTTGGGTGTTGTGTGTTATAGTCTCTTGAGCATGTATTTGTATGTTTGTACCAGTGTTAAATGTTGATGTATATTATGGACTGTTGAGTTAATTATCTTAACTGTTTTATGCCCATATGTCAAAACTACTGAAAATGCATTACATAACCGAAAACCAGATTTGATCACAGTTCTCAGTGAGCTTAGCCAGATGCTGCACTGTGCACTCCTGACATTGTGAGCTTGGGTCTGGCATTTAACCAATGGTCCAACATCCTCACCGCACGCATACACACACACACACACACACACACACCCAAACACACACCTCTACTCTTGTGCTCTCATTTGCATATTGTTAGCAGGCAACAAAGCATCTCTCACACGGTAAGCAGTATTTTGGCTGAAATGACAAAATAGTTATGGAAAGGTTAAATAAAGGGAAGCAAGAAACTCTACAGATTAAAAAAAAAAGTATCTGTTTATTTTCTCACAATATTGCTAAAGGGTGGTGCTGTTTTCACATTACGTTTAGTCACAGTCTGACAAAACAGCTTGAGGTACCAACACTGGATAACTAACTGTGTCAAAATAGCTCCCAGTTAAACTTAAGGCCACTTTAGCAATCTGGATCATTTAAGTCTCAAGTTGTAATATCAGTACAATTAACACTGTTTTGATATTTCGACAGGGGAGTGAGGTTAGAAGAGGGTGCTGCTGTAAATGAGTGAAAACACATCTGACAGGCATTCTGTTTTTATCCAAGCAGTCCAACACGCGCTTTAATCACCGTAATGAAACGGGATGGAGGACCGGAGCAGCCTCTGTGGTTGTGGAGTCCATGTGTTGTTTCGGATTATGTGAAAAAGTGCTGGCTAGTGTTTCAAAAAAGGCTAATCGGAGGCAATTTATGTAAAGATTAGAATTAGCTTCAATTTGAGGCAATTAAAGCTTTGGGTAAACATCGGAAACAACACAATATTGTAAGAACTAAAAAATCACAGGAGAGAAATCCATTAATATGAGTTCAAAGTCAATCTGCATTGGTAGTGTTGACAAAAATGGTATAATAACAGGCACAGTAATTTGGTTCTACCTGCTGTTCAATGTTGTCTGTGTATTGTTTGGTGGGAAAATTAACTCTCTATTATTAATATGTTAGGCTGATTCAATCATATTTTGTAGCTTAGATGGAGTCTCAGTGACTTGCAGCCAAGCTGACAGCAATTACAGTTCACCACAATATCACAATCTTTCTGCTCTGTGTTATAATGGACTTTAACCCTTCCTCTTTAAACTACCTGACCAAAAGTTTGTGGATACCCAAACAAAATATGTAGACAACCAAAGACTACACCCATGTGATCACTTATCTCCCTCCAAAATCATCTGTAGAGATGAAACGGTTTGAAAATTTCATATCACGAATACAGTGACCAAAATGACCACACTTATCATTATTATCGCAGTATAAAAATGTGCTGGAGATCTTCAAAAGGTACTGATACTCACACAAATCATTTCACCAAGTTCTATTCTGAAACCTCATAACGAAATGGCATCATGTCCTTTGTGATGTTGCTGCAGTGCCCGTTTTAGGGAGTCTGTTGCTAACTTTGGTTGACGCTGGGCAGTATGAGAGATCATAGCAGATAGGTCACTGCAATTCTGACACTTCTAGTTTTAAGTCTCATTTGAAGCCAACTAAGTAACAACAGTAGTTGGTTGGATGCTGTAACTGTTTTTTGACGTTTATACTGCAGCGTGAACTGCGTTAGCTGTGGTGTTGTACGGAAGCTGTCTGATTCTGCGCGGCGATACATAGCTTCGATTAGCACCACTTTAGGCACCAGGTAGAGAGCACTCAGCACAATGTGGCTGATTTAGTTAATCTAGAGATTACTTGCATTTTTTCCCCCATCAACCAAATCGACTGGTTGAAGATTTGGTAGAATTTCAGTCGACCAAGATCTTTTTTTCACTTCAGTAGTACATTTTGTCTCTTTCTGTACAGAACACTCAGTACAGGACATAAGGTTCATACATGGCTTAGCAGCCTTTTATTTACAATAGCATTCACAGTCTTTTTAGTATGATTTAACAAGGAAGGAACTTACTGTGTGTCACACAGAACTGATAGAGGGCTTTCAGTCACTAGTGAGGAGCTTCACTGCCAAAAGATTGGTTCAGTGACACTGGGGATTTAGTTGGCCCTAACTTCAGTTCGCTTTGAAAATTTGGAGGTCAAGATTCATTTGCACATGTGCTGAACACCTTGGAGCCTGACTGCAGGGTCGAAACTGTCACTGTACACTGTTACATTAAAGTTTCTCTTAAGTGGAACTGGAGGCACCAAGCACAAACCATGCAAGTACACAAGTAAATGGACAGGGACATCCAAATTCTGATTGGTGCAAAGGTAGATTGGATCATTCATTGTGGATAATATGCTGATTGGTGCCTTTTTCTCTCTGTTCCTGCAGGCAGATTTAAGAGGTACATTTACACACATCCTCTACTTGAGTACAGCTTCAAGGTAAGGGTACTTTATTTGAGTTTTCAAAGATCCTTCTCACTCAGAAATGTATTTTTCTTATGTTTATATTGTCTAATATGTTTGACACTCCTAGAAATGGTAAAGTAAGATCATATCCATATACGTGGATAATTGGCGTGATAACCACTGATAAATTAGCATCCGTGTGTGTGTGTGTGTGTGTGTGAACTCCATTTCTGCAAGTTTGCACCTTGCACAAAAACGTGTCTGCGTGCTTCATGTGAAATTAAAAAGGCTCAGTTTGGTGGGATAGTGATAGTGAAATATGTGGGAAAGTGATTTTAATTGAAATTGAACGGGTTCAACTCAGGCCTGCGCTGCTTTTTGTGTGTGTGTTGGAGTGTGACAACGTCCATGCTGGTGTGTGTGTGTGTGTGTGTGTATCTGTGTCCCAATAGGGCATCTGTTCCTACTGTCTCTGAAGTAACAGCAATGAAAAATGGAGCCTGTCATTCGCTGGCCTACTTTTCACACACACACACACACACACACACACACACACACACACACACACACAAACACACACACACACACAATGCCTTGTCAGCAAGAAAGGTAGATTTCAAGTGATCCCTCAACGTGCACAGAGACAGACGTACATACACATGCACACACACACACACACACACACACACACACACACACACACACACACACACACACACACACACACACACACAAACAGAGATCTTTAGAGTGTGTTGATTGCATTAAGTGTTGCACTGTCTGCATATTCATGTTATCTTATCTAGATTTTACCTCTCTTGATGTGTGTGTGGGCGTCTTGTCAACTCGATGCATGCGTGCTGGAAGCTTGTGTGTGCTGAGTGTTAAAATTGTATGTGTCTGACAGGTCATATGTGTGTGTATAAGTAGCATAGCATGTGAAAATGTGCAGGGTGGCGTGCCACTTCGCATGAATTCTCTTTAAGGAACGTGGCTAAACTTGTATGTGTGTGTACGTGTCAAGTGTGTGTACTCCCTCCCACTAAAGAGCTGCTGTGTCAGTGAGACAACATGTCAGTGTGCGGGTTGAGTATGTGTGTGTCTGTGTATTAATGTGCCTGCTGTCAGCACATCAGGTGTCTTTTCCCCTCGTCAAAGAGCTAGTAAAACTGTGATGATGAGTGTGTGAATGCATGCTGATGCTGTAAATTCATGAGGTACGGGTACGTACGTGTGAGTGTGTTTGTGTGTTTGAGTGTGTGTGCCAGGTGCCACGTTAAAGCGGGCGTTCGTTTCTTGATGAGAGCCAAGTTTGCATGAATTGTGTGACTGCACCGTAGAGAGTGGAGGTGTCACTGCGTGCAATGCGTTCCATGCAAATTAATGTGGTGGATGATCAGCACTTAAGATGAAAGTGTTTGTGTACAGGTGTGTTAACAGCTGTCTCTCACTAGCCCTTGGACAGTTAACTTTATTAAACAGAAAAAACTGCATACGCAGGTGGTGCAGAGGCAAAACACCCATCCATCATTGCAGAGATCTGTGTTCAGATATATTTAGCAACACTGTAGTCTTGGATAGAAAGTGAAGGTTCTCATTTTGAATCGATGACAATTTATAATCTGAATTGAGTTGCACCAGAAATTTGATAAAGCACAGATAAGTTTTTGGTAACTGCTAGCTTGTATCAGATTAGTGATTTACTAAATCAGATTGCATCATTAAAACTTAAGAAATGTCTTAGTTTCCAAAACTTCAGCAACGTGTAAAACTGTTACATCCAATCAAAAGCAATCCACTCTATATACAGGAAGTCACTGTAGCACCACTGGCCGTACGACCCTTGTCACATTTCGATGTTTTGTCAACCCCTCTTCAGTGTCTCATACAGAGGCACAATGCACCCATGACATGCTGACATGCTGCCAAAAAGCCTTTTAAAGACATGTTTAATGCTGAAACTGTCACAGTTTGGGTGGGTTTAGCCACAAAAACTACTCAGATAGGATTAGGCAACAGAAACTACTTGGGTAGGTTTAGGATAACATAATGTTTGGGGTAACGATAAGTTTGCTACATTATTTACGTCACTGAAAGGACTCACAACTCACATGGTGGTTTCACACGGGACACAAATGACAGTATTCTGGGTGAAGGTCCTGTGTTTGTTTGAGCCATCCATTCACACCACCTCCTTCCAGTGTCAGACCTAATAGTTTGTTCAAGTTAAAATGAGTAGGAAATATTTGATTGTTTGATTATTTGAATTTAACCAATGCTGTGGTTATTTGGCAAATATAATATGCATATTTTTTTTGTAATGTAGGTATATTGTGTTACTCTTGTGAAATGCAGTTGAAAATTATTAGCACACATTTTGTTCAAGAGTCATATATCATATCATATCATGTCTTTTACTCTTTAAAACTAAACAGGTCATATTAGTAAGCTAACATTAATTTGTTGCTCACTCCAATTACCTTTATATTAAACCTGGCAGTGATACTGGGTAAAAATATTTAATAGCAACCAGTTTCTAAGTCAGAACCTGTTTTAGATAGTGACACATACATCTCCACTTGCTAAACATTTGCATTAGCGCAAGTGATGTTGAATTTAGAAAGAGATGGTGCAACTGTCTAAATCCTTCTTAAGGAAACAGAGTTAGCAGCAACAGGGACAGATAAGTCAGTATGTACATGTAATTGTTGTTCTCCGATATTTCTTGAGCTGCTTAAATTATGACATCGCTTATTCTCGCTAACATAAGAATGGAGCCTGCATGTGCAAACCATGCTGGTGGGCTACGAGTGACAAAATGTTAGTAAGAATCAAGATTATGAACCCACAGTCTTCACACAATGAGCTTTACACTTGTGAAGTTCTTCTTTTTACTCCTGGGTGCCATTTTTGTGAGTGACACTTGTCCAGAGTGGAGCAGAATAAGAATCATTATGTTATTGCGATCTCAGGGCATTAATTATACTGATGGTAAACTCTCACACCTACTTCTTATGTTAAGGTGTCATTGATCAAATTCAAGCAATTTAAAACAAATATATGCAGTTATCCAATGTGGCATACTTGTGCTTAAATGACTCCTCACTTTTAAAAGTTTAGTGTAATCATATGTAAATGTTCTTGCATGAGGCTTGGTGAAGGAGTGCACATAGTGTACTTGAACGCTCTCAAACTCCATACTGCAGCAGGGGGTTCTACAGTTAGAGACAGCAGGGTAATGACTGGAAAGTTGTTTTGGCTTCATGGACTGAACGGGAAGATCAGCCCAAGAGGAGGTCATTAGTGTAAGAGGGTGTGGGGCAATATTGAAGGAAGGGATCTCTGATAAAAAAGAAAATAGAGTTGTGTGTGTAGCTCATCAAATGTTTAATTTCAATATATAGAAGTATATAGTATTTCAAGTACTGTTAGTAATCTCGGTATAATGTGTAGCGTTTGGGCCAGTCTCCAGCTTTTTTGCTAAAACCAAGTGGAAACAGTTTGAGAGTTAAACAAAAAAACCCTACATTCTGAAACAGATTGAAAGTCTTTCTTCATATTGAGCTGACGACATGCAGATACTGTGTGCCTACCACTCCGGACCATGGAGGGAGAGTGTTTTGTCCAGTAAGGCATGTCTTTGAAAAAATGTTAGGCAGTGTAGGTTTGTTTATGGCTATTCTTATCACTGTTTGATAGGGCTGTCTACTGGCGATACGATACGTATCACAGTACAGGGCCATGATTCAATATATTGCGATATATTGCAATACTGTAAGCAAGGTGATATGGTGCTACTTTTTAAATCAAATTTTAGGAAAACTCATAGTGTATAAACAACAAACAAACATATGCATAAAATCTGAGTTTCTAAAAAGTTAACTTTTTCATACAATCAGAACAGTGAAGACAGGTGCTATTGCCTGATACATTGCTCTCCAACGGTTGGGGATTTAAGTGATACAGTATCACAGCACACAGTATTGCAATACACCCGTACAGTTTAAGCAACTGTTTTATATTAAAAATTCCCAGATGGTTGGTAAACTTGACAAGGCTGGTGTTTCGCAGCTGGTTTGGTCTGTGGCTCCTCAGGTTAGTTTCACACATGTAGTTCTGTTCATTGGATCCACACAGAGTTTGAAAGAATGATACATTTTTCCCTTTGAGTTCTGGTCTGATCACCACAAACTTATACCGACACAAGGAGAATAGGTCGATTGCCACTAACTCCTAAAATGACATATAGCCTATGATTCATGGATTCACATTGGCAAAAGGCTTACTAGACCTTAACTTCATTATGAAAGTCACTTGACATATGATGATATTACACACATGGTTAACCTTGTGAAATGGTTGAAATTTAGTTAGGTTGACGCTCAAAACTACTTGGACAGGGTTAGGTAACAAAACCACTTGATTAGGTTTAGGAAAAGATTGTGGTTTGGGTTAAACTAAGTACACTGCATATTTTCCGTGATGTAACTTGCGTGACGGAAGTGACATGACAGAAATAACCTATTATATAACTAAACTTAAGTAACTTAAAGCTTAAATAAATAACTCAACGTTGACTTAAAGTTTCACACAGGACTGAAACCCTGGTCATCTGGGTGAAAGCCTTGGATTTGTTTGACCAATCCATCCACCCCACCTCCTTTACATGCAGACTGCCTCTCTCTTTACACTTGCTACGCCCACTAGAGGTCACCACTGAACAATAATCATTAAGATAGGTTGTGAAAAGCTGCTTGCACGGATGCTTGTTTTCATGGTGAGGGCAGGCTGGGTCTGGTTCATCTTTAAACCGGCTCATAAAGTCATGGTCTTCAGATAAATTTTGAGTGTTATTAGTCGAGACTACATCTGAACCTTTTTTGATGAACAAAGACAACCAGGTAGAAACAGGACGAAAAAAAAGTGCCTTACTTTAACATTACACAGGGAGACTGTTACTCTGTGATCTCTACATTTCACTTACTTTAATGAGGAAATGCCAAATACATGGAGTAGGACACAAGCTCAGGGTGCCTCCCTTTTATCTTATTTTCACTTGCTGTTTGATTCTGATTGAAGGGAAAATGTGTGCAGTTGCACAGGATGGGATGTTACCATTGTTATATTCGCTTAAATATGCAGTACGTCTCTTATACAGATTGTTAGATCACTTCTTGAACAGCTCATGGACAGAAGATGACTTTAATAGTAATTTAGTTTGTAAAGTCATGCTTAAAATCACATATCCCACCTTTTAAGGCAGTCTTGGTCCTATTGTTTGGTCTGCAGTTTGACTGACAGCTTTCACATCGACCTTAATAAGTCAGGCCACACAAATGCACCAGAGTTTTGTTTAAACTCAAACAGGTTAGCTGTGAAATCACCCTTGAAGTGCAGCAATAGTCTGATGTCTGATGTGTAAGCAGATCAATCCAAGACCAAATTCTCAAATTGTTTCAATCTTCACAAAATAAAAAACAAAAATGAAGGAAAGTAAATAAAACACTATAACTGCGGAGAGTCTCTGCTCTCCTCTGGTACCTGCAATGCTAAATTAGTCAATAATTAGTTGGAAAAGAACAGTTTCAGCAGTGAGTCTCTTTGGGAGGATCTCCTGTAGGTTGTGGCACTATTTCCAAGAATATTTATAGAATATATATTCTGCACCTATTAGGGAACAGGATTAAGCATGCAGTATATTTCCTGAACTCCTGGACTGCAATAGAGTCCTAGATTGTGAGCAAGTGCTGTTTCTAAGGGCCACTATTATTTCAGGAATTTTTATGACAGACATTTTCATTAACGTTCATATAATGTATTTTAATGTCTATTATAAAGGTGGGGGTAATACTCGATTCTTCGATGCGTTGCGATGCAGACATAGAAGATTCTGTATCTATTCATAAATGTCAAACATTTATTTAAATGTCAATTAACATGTTGTTGATGGAGTCAAAAGGGTGGAACTCAGCTGGAAGGAGCTACTTAGCACCCGGACAGTCTACAGCGCACAAACGCTAGAGCAGCAAACAGGGAGATTATCTTCTAAAAAGGCAGCTGTTGCAATCATATTTTAATTTAGTGTCTAAACACCTGCATTTCCAAGAGAAACGTAAATACTTTTTACCATCACCCAGGGACGTTAAGACGTTCACAGAGCAGAGCGGCGATCAGCTGTAACAAACGGCTGAGCAGCACACACCGCGGCATTAAAAAAGTTCCACCCACTCTGTGATGAAGAAAATAACTCTGCTCCATCTGTTTTTCCCCCAAAAACTCTGTACATGCTCTGCGTGTGGGACAGCGAGGTCTTTCCTCAGAGCTAACACTCTCCACCGCTGGAGAAACACACACAGCGAAACACTCCGCCTCTGCCTCATTTTGTTATTGTTATACAGGCAAAGGACTGCAGGAATCTTTCAAATTGATTAATTCACTAATTAATGTAGTCAACTTTTTTAAAATAAAAAGGCTGCAGACTATTTGATTGCCATTTATGTTTCATATTATAGTTCAAGGAAACTGGAGCAACAGACTGGAAATTGTGCCCCCTTTTCTATTAATTCAGTCAAAAATACATTCTGAATCAAATGTAACATATGCATCATGTTTACTTCTAAACCAGGCTGCTACCTGAGTTTCAGTGAGGATGGTCAAAGTTAAAAATTTTGATGCATCAACATACATAAAGATGCACCAAGAATCATTTTAATGTTGAATTGTAGCCCTCTGAATTGTAATTGAATCAAATCATGAAGTACACAGAGATTCACACCTCTAATTATATAAGCATATCCATTTTAAAGGATAGTTAGTTATTTAGTGTGGGGTTGTATGAGGTACTTACTGATACTCAGAGTATTACCTGCAGTACTCCCAGTTTGGAAAAGCAGAGGAGTACCAGCACAGAAGCAAAGCAATCTACTGCTGTGGTATTTTAGCCACTTAAAAGTGGTCCACCTAAAAACTTTCCTGTCAGCTTTTTCTGGCAGGAAACCACTGTTTTAAAAACCAAATATCACTCTCTGCAAACCAACAAAACTCCATGGGTGAAAGCTGTAATTTTACCTCACAGAATGCCAGATTCTGGACTACCACTGCCTCAATCTGTTAGTTTGTTTGATTTATTGTGTGACTTTGGTGGATCCCAACTTTCCTTTTAGAACACATATGTCACACAATAGTACAATACAAACAAATTGATCAAGGCAGCGGCAGATCAGCAACTCTGGTATTCTGAAAGGTAAAATTACTGATTTCACTCATGGAGTTTTGTTGGTTTGGAGAGAGCGGCATTTGGCTGCCAGAAAAGGCTGTCTGACAGCAAAGTAAAGTAGTGAAAATATTCTAGATATCATGGCTTTTGTACCTTTTGTTGCAGACCACGGTTGTAGCACATGAAATATCTGAACTATCCCTTTAAAGAACAAACAACCATGTTATCCTCATTAGGCAAATCCTGCTAAATGTCATTTCAGGGCATTTATGATATTTACCATGTTTTTTGTATTTGGGATGTGTTTAACTGTCTTTTGGTATCTTGATGCTTTCTTTCTTTCTTTCTCCTCAGTCTCATCCACCTTTCTTCTATTCACTGCTCTGCAACACGAGGAGCTATTCCCCATTCACCACAGCTCCTGTTTAACTTAAGTGAAACTGATCAGGCAGATACAGATAGCACTTCCCTTCCCTTTCTCTCCGTCTCTTTCCTTTTTCCCCTTGTATTTTTTTTTTACCACCCACTCTCCCTCTCTCCATGATTTCTCATGCATCCCCCTCTTTCTCTTTCTCTCTCTTCCTTTTCTGTCTCACGCATGGTATTTAAATTCTCCACCAGTCCTGCCCTAACCCCATGTTCATCTAACTGAAAGTGATAGGGCAGAGCTGCATAGCGTGTGGGAACCGCCATGTTGTTCACCGGAAAATGGGCCGATGATATATTCATCACGGCACCAGCAATAGGGATCCAGTGGTAGAGACAGAGAGAGAGAGAAAGTCATTTGCTCTGTCAGTTTGGTGTGATGGTATGTGTGTGGGTGGTGTGTGTGTGTGTGTGTGTGTGTGTGTGTGTGTGTGTGTGTGTGTGTGTGTGTGTGTGTGTGTGACATAATTCAACTGCGACACCTTCCATAAAAGCCGTTTGCGTGCCACAAAGCAGCAACAAAACCACTCCTGCTAATGCATGTTCCCCATATCTCCGTCTCCGTTCATAGCCTCCGTGTCCTTTATTAGACCTGCTTTGCCTTTAAGCGATGTCCCAAAAAAGTTTTGTCAGCTGATCATCCATCATTGTGCTTTTAACATGCATTAATGGCAGGTTTTTATATTATACACTTTCTAATAATATGTAATAAGTTACTCTCACTTGATTAGTTACTCTCACTGTTTGGAAAAATGGACAGACCAAGAATACAGGAAGCTTAACAGTGAATGTTCCTTTGTGATTGTCAAGAAAGTCAAGAAAGAAACAGAAGAAGAAGAGCTTTTAGGATATTATTAGATGATAAGCGGTTTAAGGCAGGGGTGTTGCACTAATTTTAGTTCATGGGCTACATACAGCCCAAGTTGATCTCGAGTGATCTGGACCTATAAAATCATAACCCATAAATAACACCTCCAAATGTTCCTCTTTCGTTTACCCTATAAACTTTTAAGAGTTTATGAACCATACATTTATAAAACAGATGAACAACCTGAAATGAAATACATGCAATTTCATTTTCTCAGATTTTGCACATTTAGTTAGTCAGCTGTCATTACGCATGAAGAAATACAAAATAAATTGGAGCTAGTCTATTTTTCTCTGAAAACCTGACGTACAGTAGCCTGCGATGGACTGTGTTGTGTCACATAGCCAGCACTAAGCATATGGCCTGCTATTTTTATTATCAGTATCACTCTGGTGGACAAATCAGGAATAGCAATGCATTTTATTGAAAAACTGGAATTAATGACAATTTGCAAAGTCATCCAGTAGGCTGGACTGGACCCTTCTGGACTGGACCTCATGTGGGCCTCGACCTGGTGACCGAAGTACGGAGTGTGGACTGGTAGCTGGAGAGGTGCCAGTTCACCTCCTGAGCACTGCCGAGGTGCCCCAACTGCTCGGGGCACCTGACTATATGTATGTGTGCAGCACAATTTATGGCCTGTGTATGAATGTACAGAACTACAACAGACTGAAAAGAATGCAATTTCCCCTTGGGGATTAGTAAAGTATGCCTTCTTCTTCTTTGGTGATCTATTCTGGCCCACTGAAGCAATTTGTTCCCGTTTTGTTTTGTTTTTTTTGTCTGACTTTTACTCAAAGCCCAATCACATTGGCTCTTTCCCTTTCAACAGATGAAATGGTAGATGGGATTCCTCACCATAAAGTGATAAAGTGATCCTGCAATTGCACCATTGCTAAAGTGTTATGACTCACTCAGGTTGGTGGGAAACTGGGGTGAATCCTGTCGGCCTGGTTATTTTGACAGTGGATATACCCAGAAATCACACGTAATATCTCACCAATTTTAACCCATTTTGTGTCCTAATTTTCCTAGTTAAAAAAAACACATGATGCATGTCCAGGAAGAACAAATAAAGGCTGTTTGCTGATATAAGACAGATAAAAAATGACACAGTTCTTACATGGTAAATCATATGATGTACAACCCTCCTTTGTTGTTCTGAGTATACCTGTTTCATCAACCTGTGAATTATTAATTTTTTTTTTCATTTTCTCAACATCATCGAGCTGCAGTTAACAAAACTCATAATTTCCAAGGTTTTTTCCACATTAAACACCTGCCAACATCAGGAAGACTGGAATACTTCTGGTGTGAAAACTCTTCAGAAAGTTGTTGAGTGTCACTGACAGCATCTTTTTATCGATCGAGAGGGAAAAAACAGAAAAGTGGAAGGACCGGGGATTAATTAGTGAATGAGAGAAAGTGACAGACAGAAAAGTGAGAGCAGCAGAGTTGTGAATATGACATGATGCTGTTTTATATTTTTCATCAGTTTATCAAGACCTCAGGTGAACATAGAGGAAGTTTTGAGTTTTCATTAACTGTGAAGCAAGTCCTTAATATAAGCCTGTCCCAAATAAAGTCCTCTCTGCTACTCAGATAAATAAAAAATGCAAAAATAATAATTTATTTTAGCTATCAGAGCTCCTCAAATTAGTTGCACCACAATCACCTCACACATCTCCTGTTATCTGGTCTAAATGGGAATCATCGAAAGGCCAGGAAAACACTTACTCTGCACATAATCTGGTTAAAAACTCTCAAGTAGCTCAAGTCTGGGCCTCTGTCTGACTTCTTTGAATCCACCCATTCACTCTTCCCAGCCTCTAGTACTTTAGATGTTATTATGCACTTTATACTTTTATAAACTTTCAATCTAAATTGTCTTGTGTGTTCTGTTGAGATCTGTCTGCAGTCTGCTTCATGTACTCGGCTGGAGTTGACGCCAATAACTGAATTGAAGAGAATTCATTCCACGAGTGCCGTTGGGTTGAACTGTGCATTTCAAAGTGCTAAAAAATTACAGTGAAATACACTATCATTTTCTTTCATCTGAACCATTCACATTTCCTTTTATCCCCCCCCTATAAGTAAACCTAAGAGACATTTAGAAATGAATCAATGCAGCTACAGAAATGGACTTTTCTATAAGAAAGTAAATTAACCATTTCAGTAATCGGACTGCCGTTTGTGGTTGACTGACATCCTCGGATGCTGAATGATGAGGCATTGTTTTATGCAGCGCTGTGAATGCAGCATTACATCCCAGACCATTTTCATTCTCTCCATCAGTCTCTTTCCTTCTTTCTTAGTGGCCGTCTCACTGATAACTCTTTTAAAATGTTCCAGTCTTAAATGAGATCATAATTAACTATCCTAATTACTGCAATTAATCCAATTACCTATCCATGTTAATTAGGTGAGAGCGTTGCTTGTCATGTTTGTGTGTGTGGTTTGAGACACTTAGTGTTAATGATGGATTATATGAGGGTATGAGGGGTGTGTAGGGGGCTATGAGTGATACAGACATATTCATCTTGTCATAGTTTAATTTGAAAGTCATTTAAGACACTGAAAAGAAATGCTTGGATGAAAGTGCGTTTTTTTCGTGTTGTCCCTACACCCCTTTCTCCTCTGTCCGTTTGTCTCATTTCTTCAAACTGGAGACACTTGGAGGGAATTTCTTCAGATGTCATACAAATGTCCACTTAGACTCAAAAATGAACTGAATAGACTTTATCGGTCAAAGGTCACTGTAACCTCAAGTCTGTTTTAATATTTCAGGAATGCCTAGAGGGAATTTCATTACATCCTGCACAACATCCTGTCATGGTCACTGTTACCTAACAAAACACATTAACTGAAGAATTCATGCACTAATTCTGGCAAAATATGACATAAATATCTCAAAGATGAACTTTATAGTGACAGCATGTTAAACAAAAACTCTTAATCAGTCCTTTGTATTCTCCTTAAAAATACTCTCTCAATAAGAGAGCATATTTGTTACTATAAATTATTCAGAATCAGATATGTTGATAATGTACCATTCTGCCTGCCAGGCCACCATTTTAAGTTGTATCGTGTCTTAATGGTGTAGTGAGTTTTGGTTTTCTTTCTTTTCAGGTAGATCTACAAATGGTAAGTCTGATTTTACTTCTAAAAGTTTAAGTTGTGTTTTTGGCCGCCGTGCCTAAATGAGGCTAACAACCTCTCTCTTGGTTGGTTACTCTGTCTGTATGTATTCATTGACTGCTGTACCTTTCTTTCTTTCTTTCTTTCTTTCTTTCTTTCTTTCTTTCTTTCTTTCTTTCTTTCTTCCTTGTCTCGTAAGGTTTTTTCTTTAAAGTATTTGTTGTGTTTTTGGCCGCCGTGCCTAAATATGGCTATCAACATGTCTGCTGGTTGGTCACTGTGCCTCTCTATACAACATGGCTGCTGTTCCTTTATTTATTTCTTTATATGTTTATTTATTTATTTCCTTCTTGTCATTCTTTCTTTCTTGTCTTGTCTTCTCATTTTTATTCCCTAAGTGTTTGTTGTCAATTTGGCCGTTGTGCTTAAATATGGCTATCAACATGTCTGTTGGCTGGTCAGACTGTCTCTCTGTATACCATGGCTGCTGTGCCTTTCTTTCTTTCTTTCTTTCTTTCTTTCTTTCTTTCTTTCTTTCTTCCTTAGAATTTTTATCCTTAAAATTTATGTTGTACTTTTGGCCGCCGTGCCTAAATATTTTCTTTTCAGGTAGATCTACAACAAGTAAGTGTCATTATCATTCATACAGTTTATGTTGTGATTTTGGCTGCTGTGCCTAAATATGGCTACCAACATGTATGTTGGTTGTCAGCTTTCCTGTTGGTAATACAATGGCTGCTGCAACTTTCTTTCTTTCTTTCTTTCTTTTTCATCTTGTAATTTCCATCCTGAAAATGTATGTTGTGCCTTTGGCCGCTGTGCCTACAATTTTTTTTTTTTCAGATAGATCTACAAAAAGTAAGTGTCATTTTCATTCTTACAGTTTATGTTGTGATTTTGGCCGCCGTGCCTAAATATGGCTAACAACCTTTATTTCTTTCTTTCTTTCTTTCTTTCTTTCTTTCTTTCTTTCTTGTCTTGTTATGTTTTTTCTTTAAAGTATTTGTTGTGGTTTTGGCCGCCGTGCCTAAATATGGCTATCAACATGTCTGCCGGTTGGTCACTGTGCCTCTCTATATAACATGGCTGCTGTTCCTTTATTTATTTATTTATTTGTTTCCTTCTTTTCATTCTTTCTTGTCTTGTCTTCTCATTTTTATTCCCTAAGTGTTTGTTGTCAATTTGGCCGCTGTGCTTAAAGAATGGCTATCAACATGTTCTGTTGGCTGGTCAGACTGTCTCTCTGTATACCATGGCTGCTGTGCCTTTCTTTCTTTCTTTCTTTCTTTCTTTCTTTCTTTCTTTCTTTCTTTCTTTCTTTTTCATCTTGTAATTTCCATCCTGAAAATGTATGTTGTGCTTTTGGCTGCCATGCCTATTTTTTTTTCAGGTAGATCTACAACAAGTAAGTGTTATTTTCATTCTTACAGTTTATGTTGTGATTTTGGCCGCCGTGCCTAAATATGGCTACCAACATGTCTGCTGGTTGGTCACTGTGCCTGTCTGTATACCATGGCTGCTGTGCCTTTCTTTCTTTATTAATGTCCTTGTTTTCATTCTTTCTTTTTTGTCTTGTCTTCTAAATTTTATTCTTTAAGTGTTTGTTGTCATTTTGGCTGCTGTGCTTAAAGAATTGCTATCAACATGTCTGTTGGCTGGTCACTGTGCCTGTCTGTATAGCGTGGTTGCTGTGCCTTTCTTTCTTTCTTTCTTTCTTTCTTTCTTTCTTTCTTTCTTTCTTTCTTTCTTTCTTTCTTTCTTTCTTTTTTGTCTTGTAATTTCCATCCTTTAGCCGCTGTGCCTAAATAGTTTATTTTTCAGGTAGATCTACAAAAAGTAATTGTTATTTTCATTCTTACAGTTTATGTTGTGATTTTGGCCGCCGTGCCTAAATATGGCTATCAACCTGTCGGTTGGTTGGTCAGTTTTCCTGTCTGTACACCATGGCTGCTGTGCCCTTCTTTCTCTCTTTCTTTCTTTCTTTCTTGTTTTGTCTTCTCATTTTTATTCTTTAAGTGTTTGTTGTCAATTTGGCCGCTGTGCCTAAATATTGTTAACCACCTGTCTGTTGATTGGTCAGCCTTACTGTTTGTATATCATGGCTGCTGTGCTTTTCTTTCTTTCTTTCTTTCTTTCTTTCTTTCTTTCTTTCTTTCTTTCTTTCATTCTTTCTTTCTTTCTTTCTTTCTTTCTTTCTTTTTCATCTTGTAATTTCCATCCTTAAAATGTATGTTGTACTTTTGGCCGCTGTGCCTAAATATTTTCTTTTCAGGTAGATCTACAACAAGTAAGTGTCATTATCATTCATACAGTTTATGTTGTGATTTTGGCCGCCGTGCCTAAATATGGCTATCAACCTGTCTGCTGGTTGGTCACTGTGTCTCTTTGTATACCATGGCTGCTGTACCTTTCTTTCATTCATTGTTTTTCATTTGAAAACTGTCTTTTATAATACAAATACAGTTTGTACCAATGATTAGTCTGAATGACTTTCTGGAGGTCTTGCAGTGGTGTTAAGTTGTATTAGATGTCCCTGATTTTCATAAAGTAGCTAAGACTTCAACTTAAGAAGCAAATGAGAAGCAACCAATGTGACAACCCCTATTATTAAACACACTGTGGTTAAACCCGAATGCATTGCATGGCTGCTTACGTAGACGCTGAATGGGAATCATGGAAATGACAGATCCTGTTGACGTATACTTTAAGGACAGAGGATGTCCTGTGCTTTACAGATTGCATACACCTTCTAAAATACACATTCTAATGAAAAGGTGAAGGTTATAGATGTTACCTGATAGGAACCTGTCTTCACATTTTCACACTGAAGCTACAGTAGACACCTCAGTAATGGTCTGTGCGTGTGTGTGTGTGTGGGTCACATTGCTTCAGAGACATCTTGTTCCCAAAGAACAATGGCAGGCCGTAATGATGTTCTGTCTCTCTCTCCTGTGTAAATCCCTCCCTCTTTCCATGTCTCCCTGCTAAACTAGGACAAGGACATACGTACATAGACAAAGTAGTGCTTATTAGTGTCCTGCCCTGGACCCCCCCCCCTCCAAACACACACACACACGTGCAGTCACACAGTCTCTCGCCTGAAGGTGACTGCGGGAGATGAGAGGAACCAGTCATTTTGCTTCAGTTACCTTCTGTTTTATCAGATAAGTACAGGCCGTCCAGATGGCACAGTAGGGAAGGACACATGAGACTTTTCTTCCATGTATATAGTTACAATTCAAACATTTTTTAAACGTAGTGAAGCGGGGTTGCTAAAGCTGTGGGACAGAATCCAAAATGGGATGGACAATAGTGACTGGTGGATTTTTTTTTCTTTTTTTAATGAGCTGCAGGGAGACAGACAGCTCAGTGTGCGAGCTGAAGATTCTACTCAGGCATGATAAGATTTGGGGGAACAGCCGGACACCTGAAATGGAGGTAGTTTACAATCCCAGCTCAGACTGCGATTAACAGCATGGAGTCTGGGGCAGCGTGTTTATATGAAGTCGAGGGGGGTAGCAGCTTGAAAAGTTGTTTGGAAATAACCACTTTGGTATTTCAATTTTCAAAGCAGACCTTTCAATGTGATTTCTTAGTTGAAATCAAGGAAATTATTCAGGACATGGTTATAAAAGCATTTGACAATGTAATAAAACTTGAGGGTCAAGTCCAAATCAATTCAATGTCAACTTTGTATTAAAATGTTATAACTGACTGAATGACAATGAAAACAGTCATAAAACTATGACAGCGTAATAAGTCTCATGCACACTTCTGCAAATAAAGGCTTACCAATATTCCTAACTGAAAAGGCTTCAACGATAAGAAGAAGAAGCAGAAGTCCCAATGCATAGCAGTGATCACAAAATGATCAAAGACACACAGGATATACAGTAAAGACACTGCTAACTGGCATGCAGTTTTTGCTTTATAGCTGTGTTTTTAGACCCATATATATTTACTGTGAGTATTTGTATGAAGGTTGTAGAAGCCCTCTGCGGTGCATTTAACCTGATTCAATGTTGTGTTAGCACTAAGAAACTGTGATGACCTGTAGAGATCTGCATGCATTACTCGTATCCTATACATCCAGCATACATTAGTGCCACAGGCAGTTTTGGATATTATAACTTTGTATTAGCATTGCAAAGAGAGAACCTAATCAATTAATCATGAAAACACTTTTAAATCTTTAATCACTGAATAAAAAATATTTTTCTGAGGCTCTTTCTGAAGTGAGGAAAGGGTTATTACATAATCAGGTGTATCTCTAGTTCATCAGTCCTTTAAGTCCGCATAGCACCATTTACAATAGTGCTATGTGCAACAACATTACTTGGTAATTTGACTAGTTTGCAGGGTTTTTCAGCTTTGGTTTCACCTCTTATTGTGGAAATTTTCGGAGCTATATGCCGCTGGAAGAAGATGCAGGCGCCACTCAGGACTGAAAAAGGTATTGTGACTTCTCCACATGATTTTTGGATTAATTAAATAATTTCATCTGTTTTTTTACTATTAATATTATTCTAAAAAGATAGGATTGAAAATCAATAACAGATAAGGCCACAACGGACAGTCGACATACAGCAGTATCTCTCATAAACTATCGTGTCTCTGTCAAGGACAATATACATTAAAAGTTACATCCTTTGTAATATTTTGTCAAAATTCTTAAAGCAAATGTATGTCCTTGTTTGTCAGTGCTGAACTTGGAGGGACCATGGAGGGCAAAGAAAGTATGACATGTAAGTAAGCATTATTATAGTAAGATACAGAAATGATTTTCAGTTGCTGGCATTTTGACTTGGAGGGATATTTAACAACATTGAGATCAGATAGATTTTTTCAGGTAAAGTCTGGGAGTGTGCAACATTTAAAGGGATATATTGGTAGAAAATGGCTGGAATATAATATGTCATCCAAGTATGAGAATCATTTGTTGCCATGTTTAGAACAGTCAAAGTTTTGCACCTATTGTAAGTTCTATTATAAGCTTGGAAGGGGAGGGTGAGGCGAGCAATATTCAGTTGGTTGCAACCAACAACCTCAACGCTGTTTTCCACTAAATCTTACACACCGGTCCTTCAAAATCTGATTTGTGTGCTCTCCACTACATGGGCTGTAATTGATATCCAGACCATTTAATCCATTATAAATGAACAGATTGTACAGTACACCAGTTGCACGTTGGGGCTTTTAGGGACTCGTATTTCACTACCATTTTATAAACAGAAGCGCACAGTTTCTGTCACCTCTGTCTCAGTCATAGGTCTGCTCTACCATGCAAAAGCAGAAGTATAAATAAAAAATGTAGTAGGAAACAAATTAAAAGTAATCACAATATAATGGTCTTTAACAGGCTCATACTACGTAAATAAAATCACGTTGACTGACTGACTCTGATTGATTGATTGCACAGTTCCACAGTTTAACCAATCACAGCATAGACTCTCATCCCTCCCCCGGGTGCCTCAGTTAGCCAGCTCTGTCATCGGGAAAGATCACCTGTCACTCACAGCTTTCACTCACTATCAATTAAACTGCACTAACTGACTGTTTGTGTGTGTGTGTGTGTGTGTGTGTGTGTGTGTGTGTGTGTGTGTGTAGAGAGAGAGAGAGAGAGAGAGAGAGATAGACTGTCACATCAATTAGTATGCCTTTGCAGCTGCCAATAGCACCCAGTGGGGGTGTGTGTTGCATCCAAAGGGACTTTCCAAGTCAAATAAATGTGCATGTGTGCACATGCATGTTTCTGCCAGTCAGTCAGCTGATTCTGTAGAGTCAGGACGATGACATGGCTGCTTGACAACTTCCATCACCCTTGCTCTGCTCCCAACATTCAACATGCTTCCATTTCCTCCACCAGTTTATCTCCTCCTCTTCCTCTCTCCACACATCTCTTTTCTCTTCCTTTTTTTTCAATCCGCTAGCCTCTCTATGTCCATTTTTCTTTACTCTGTGTTGCCTTTGCTTTTCACTTTATCCCTTGCTCTCCCTCTCAATCAATGTCACACGTAATTAACGCCTACAGCTTTTGCTCGACAGGCCAATTAAAGTCAACTGTGGGATCAACTGGTTGATGGCCACCTACCTGCAAGGAACAAGCAAGCATGTCTCATTTGTCAGTCCCCATCCTGGCTTGAATAGTCATCACGTCCAAGCTCACAATGGAGTCTGGAGGCACTAAAAAGGGTTCATTTTACAAAACGATTATGAGCATTAAATTGTAGTAAATGGAAAAAGCTTTTTCTAAAGTTCCTTAAATAGATATCTATATACTGAAAGTGAATCACATGACCACTTATATTTAAAAGGGGTCTCTTGAAGTGATGAACCCACAGAGAACTGTCACCCACCTCTGCAGCTCCCCTCAGCTCCACGGAGGTTTATAGTGTCTTATAGTGTTTTTTTTTTTTGCTTGCACCTTCACGGTCCAGTCTCGTCACTCTCATAGCGTAGCTTTTGGCTGCTACATGCATCTGTGTTCAGCAAAAAATCTCTAAATCAGGGGTCTTCAACAGGTGGTTTGAGACCCTTTTAAGGGTGTCAGAGTTACTGCAGGGGGTCCCCCAAATTATTGTTTGAAAGAATTCAACAATGACGTGAGCTAGCTACTAAATCACTGTGCCACACCTATCCATAACCTTAAACTAGTTAGCGAAATGGTATTCAAACACATTCACCATTTAGCTCTCTGACGCTGACATACCCTACACCAGGGACGGTGCAGAGTGTGAGGCTAACGCAGGTAAAATTAGCCATGCTAAAACTACCAAGCACAAATGAGACGAGACCTGAAAATATTCAATACAATATACAGTATGTAGTAGAGGTCCCTGTTCCATCTCTCTACTAGCTAAGGGATCACTGGCCTGAAAAACAGTGAAGATTCCTGCTCTAAAAACTTGTTAAAGCCTACAAGTGGAGTATTTACCGGCTAAAGAGCCAGATATTTATTTTTGTTAGTACAGACTAGAGATCTTCACGGGTCCAGAAATTCATGGATGAACTAAACACTGCCAGGGTTTGTGGCCGTTGTCTGTTCTCATTCACTCTTGGTTGAGGAGGTTGATGGCAGGGGTAATCAGTTGATTGCAATCTGCAACCTCATGCTTTATGTCACTAATTTCAACACACTGGTCCAACACACTAGTGGGCTTGATTTCCAATAATTTATATTCAGTTCGCATGTCATTGATGGGTTGATTCAACACTCATATTGTTTAGAATTAGAACAACAGCTGACCTGACTTGAATTTCACAGCTATATTTAAAATACTTAATATTAAAATATTAATTTGGAGGGAAAAGAATTATGATACAGTGCAGTTAATTATTAAAATTACTGCATCACTAACCTGGACGTTGCTGTTGCAGCTAGTGTCGATATAACATGAACATTAATGTGCACGAATGTAAGAGTCTGAATTAAAAGGCACTTGAGCTGCTTAATGTCCTGCCATAATCACTATGATATATTAAACATAATCGGTTATGCTAATTAGGTCATTAGCTAAGGCAATTAATGCATCGATTAACAAATCTTTTTTATGTCAGCGTACTTGTCGTTACATATGCATGAGTGGAGTTATTAGCCCCGGTGGTTTAAGTTTTGATAGAATCGGTTCAGATTCTCCAAAGAAATTCAAGGAAAATACAAAGAAGAAAAATCACATATGTATTTTCTAAAAGAATCAAGGTTCCAAAATGCAATAGTCAAGGTCCACAGAAAGCAATTTTCTTTGTTTTTGAATGTTCACCCAGCCATCAAACTCACAAAGTTTAGGCTCCCAAGAAAATCATAGGAGAAGAAAAAAGGGCACAGATATTATCTTCTCTTTTGCACAAAACCCACTGTGTCTGTTGCCTTTAAAGCTGGAAATACACTCAAGTATAACTTGTGTTCTTCAAGGGGAGGAACTTTAAAGCCTTTCTTTCCTTGACAAAAACTAAAGCTGCATTCACATGGTATGGGAATAACCTCCGCAACAACTTGACAGCTCAAAGCTGCAACTTAGTGTTCATGTATTTTTAACCTGTTTGAGGCCATCAAACCACTAGAGCGTTTTTTGTAGATGTTTGCATGTGTGTCGAGTGAGCTGTATGAATGTGAAAGATGAAAAAGATCATTCATGTCCAACAAAACTTGATCGGAGAGGAGAGCAAACATCAGCAAACAGCAGAATCAAAGCATTTGCTTCTGAAGAGAGAGTTTACTCACTTATTCAGTTCCCTCTGCTTGACTTGATCCAGCAAACTTTGACTTTCAAGCTGCTCTACAGCCAAAAAAAAAATAATGATGATAATAATAAAGCTGAGAAAATTTAAGGCAACTGCCTTCACTACACTTTTGAGTTGTAAATCAAACTTAACATCTCAAATTTTTAAAGGGAAAATCTGTGATATATTTATTGTAATAAATCTTAGTTGAAAGTTGAAGTTAAGTTGAAACTCATCCAAAATTGCTCCGTGTGTTTCAGTTCGAGGCCAGCATAACTTTTTGTTGCCGTTCCACATTAATTGGAGTTAAAATTAAGGAGTGGGTGGGTGAAACAACTCACCTCAACTATATAAAATCTCCACTTCTATTCATCGTACCATCTGTGGCTCCAACGTGCTATTTGGAATTCAATACGAATTCGTCCAATTGCTATTTCACTTCTTTAAATAAATAAACTTTTTCTGACCTACATAATTTTTTTTTATAGATGAACTTGAATATGTCAGTTTTAGAAACTCATAAAAAATGCATTTCAGATATTGTTGATAGTGAGCTTGTAAACCTGATCATTATCTAGGTGCTTGAAATTGGTTGCAATTGAAAATTTTTAAATGCTAGCCATTATCTGGCAATTCAATGACTTTACTCAACAATTTTTGAAATATAAATTAACTCAAAGATTTAAGCTTAAAGTTTGGCTCAAAACTCAAAAATATACCCAGCTACTAAATAGCCTTGAAACTTTCAAAACATTAATGTGACCCTGCCACCTGAGTGCACCAACAACTATCCTGCCAGGATTATGATGTATCATTTACAGTAATTACTATGTAATAAACTGTAAAACACTGTAAAAAAGTAGTAAAGACAACTCAAAATATCAAGACAACTTACTGCCCATTTCACACTCTTAAGTTTTGAATAAGCTAAATAAAGTTTTGCCGACCTATAATCTTTAGTGGAGACAAGTTACTTATCTTCTTTAAATAAACTTTAATCTCAGTTCTAGAAACTCAAAAATAATTGTATTTTAAAAAATTGTCACAGTGAGCTCTGAACCTTATTTGTCATTATTTGGGAGCTTGAAAGTTTGTGATTGAATTTCACTTCGATAAGCTTATTCAACAATTCTGGAAACATCTCCAAAGAAGAAAAGTTGGTAAAACTATTCCAAAAGTCAAGAGTTTGAGTTGGGCTCAATAACCTATTCAAAAAGTCTACCGGCTTGAAATTTTTCATTTTTACAGTGTAAGTTTTAATTCTCAGCCTAGAGGTCAAAACATTAATGTGACACTGCCAACCCAAGTGCACTGCCGATTATCCTGTCAGGATAATGATGTATAATTTACTGTAATTACTATTTTTCTCCTCCGATGCGGAAGGATAAGTAATATCTTCATCATGATATTACCATTATAACCCCAAACAGTCACAATGAAGCTCAACAGAGATTCTGCGTGTGTTGTGGGTGCTTTGTGAAGATTTGTTTACTCCAAAATTAAAGAGCATAAATAAGCGAACACAAAGCAGCCAGGGTGAGCACGCTTGTGTGGTTTAATTATGCTTCACAGCTTCATAATGTGCAAACAGGTCTTGTATAATATTGAAAAAAAGCGCTGTCTCTGTTTTTATTATTGTCTCTTTCTCTCCACACTGTTACTTATCATCTTATGTGTGTGTGTTTCTGTCCTCTACCCCTTTGTCAGAGCACATATCTCCCTGTGGACTCATTTCTAAACAGGTTTTCGATTATAATTAGTGGCACTCACATGCACATGTATAACACAGACATGCACACGTGTCCGAATGGAGACACACACACATATTCTGCTCTATCCTGTGAAAAATTGTTGATATGTGGAGGAGCACGATTCCTTTTATCTTATAGGAAGAGTTGGACATCTTTTGCTTTGTGGCAGAGAAAGCGAATGAGGGTATCTCGTATCAGGGAGAAACGGCGAGCCTGGCTTTTTCTGAAAGTAAGAAAATCTGCTCACTAATTGACAGGTCAGGCCCTGTTTCAGTGGTGCAACTATAGTGACAAGTGCAAAGCTGTAGGTCGTAGTTGCACAGACTGTGTGGGTGACTCCAAGTGTTATTTTGGTTCATGTACGTGCAGCAGCGGAAAGTGCAAAAAGTCTGGGTGAAGACGGTTATAGATCAGCATGTGTGGTGATTAAGAAACGCATCATTCAAGCATTGCTCTGAAACAACTAAGTATGCTGTGAACGCCAAGCATCGAATAGTTAATTAGTACAACTATGATAGAAGAAAAATGATTTGAAAAGGTTTGGTAAAGCTCATCATCACGTTAATCTAAATTCAATCAAAGTAAACACAGAGGACAACGTGTGTAATGGCAGAGCGCTCTGACGCAGCACTTCTCAGATCACAAGCTGCAGATTTATCAAGTCATCTATCCTGCTGCCTTCAGATGGCTGCGGGAATTTAATGAACTGAATCAGCTTTTAATTCAGTATAAAGTAGCTGTGGATAACAGATACCAAGAGTCACTTAATTTATAGATCAATGCAGACTGATTTATAGATGTGCGTCATTCGTTGTTTTTCATTTTAAGCATTAATTTTAAGCATTAGTCTCGTTACTGCTTCACATTTGCTCCAAGTATTTTGTTTTCTCTTGTTGAAAATCACCACAATGCAGCAGAGTGACACTGCACAAGAAACAGCACTCACATAATCCCCCACAAAACTGCAGCTTTTTACATTTCACACCAGTAGTTAACTTCAGAAGTACTGGTAGGCCAGTCCGGTCTCATTCCCAACTTGTTACCTCGCAACAATTTGTCACCGCCCTTTGGCGAATCATACAGACGCATACTTCAATCGGGCTGTATAAGACGCTTAGGCTGACTTTCACCCAGGAGACCGGGGTTCATGTCCCAGTTGAAACCAAAATGTTGAAAAAGTTGTAAGATATGTAACATGACATGCGTCCCATTACTTTCATCATGTGACATATGTCGTCTAGTTCGTCGTAGTCTAAATCTTCCCAAGATGTTTTTGTGCCTACACCTATCCAAACTGTATGTGTTTCACAATGTTAACCATGTGTTGAAAAGGGCCTTCTGGCTATTTCAGCTTCAGCTGTTAAAGGGTACCTCATGCTTCTAAATCAGATGCCGAGAGGTGGTGATGTAATAACAATACCAGGCAGTTTCCCAATTTTCAGTCTTTATGCTAAGCTAAGCTAATTTGCTGCTGGTTCTTATCTTAATGTAGTCCAGTGGTGTTTCTACAGCCATCAAAAGCACCATAATTGTAAAATACTAAGTAGAGGCTTTGCATAAAGTTGTGTAAACTCCTGTGAATGATGAGCCTCGATCAGCAGATCAACACTCAGCAGCAGCAACATAGATATAAAGCAGGTGGTAGGCAGTGTTTTGAACCATTTCTCAACCCATGAAATCAGTTGCTCCAGGATTTCACAGGCCTTTTTGGGAATTGTTGCAGCCTAAAATGCCTGATTTCAGTGCTGTATTTCTAAATAAAATTTGCAATGAATGTTGTGATGCTTTTAAGCATTTTTTTTGCAATGCAATTGCGGGACCAAGTGAAAATTGTTAGTTGCTTCTACCTAACCTTACCAAAGGATTTACAAAAATGATCAAAATCTGTTTTATTTGTAAATGTAGAGGTGCACCAGCAGATTATTCCACAAAGAAATAGAATCGTTGAAGTATCTTTGACAATCTCAAACTCCATTAAAATTATAAAATAAAAGTCCAGAGCATTGATAGCAATAACAATGACAAATGTGTCTTCTTTTCAATAGAATCTATCAGAACTATTCTTTCTATTAAAGAGAAAATAGCTCCTATATGAAAATGCTCACAGCAAGGCCTGTAAATTATCATGGGTAACCACATGAGCAGCAGAAACCAAGTACCGTTTAATCCCATTGTGTTTAAGTGAAGGCAGACAAGTGAAGAAATGTCAATATTAACACCAACATTGATGTGTTTCACCACAGTACAGTCATATAATTTACTTTACAGCTCAAAAATATGCTTAAGCGTGCAGTACCTCTTAAACCAGGCACATACATATGCACACACACAATATATCTCATTAAATCTTGAACTTCTGATATGTGTAATACAGCATTATATCCTTGTGTTGCTCCATGTGAGTCATGCTGAAGGTAATTATTGTCTACATGGAAAAGAGTGGACCGAGTCACCTAATTTATCACAATATACCCAATCAAACACTCTGTTTAGCATGTGTGTATTGGTTCGTGCATACTGTAAATGTGTGTGTTGACAGAGAAAGTGACGCTCCACTGTAATGAAGGTGACCTGTATCTCATTCTCCACAACACACAATGTACCACTAACAGATGGGAAACACGCTGTAGCAGACATTACACAGAGGAAATGGTCGGGTTACACATACATTCTATTCAAACTGTGCTGTTACCACCGGAGAGCTACTTTAAGTCTAAGTGTGTGTGTATGTGTGTGTGTCTAAAAGAAGGCACAGACTTCATTGTGATAGATGCTTCCCATTAAGAGAAAAGAGAATGATGGAGGGAGCGAGGGAACAGAAGAGAAAGCAGCGAAAGGAAGAATAAAGCTCGTGTGAAAAAAGTTCCTTGTATCCTCGCCTGCGTTTAAACACACACCAATATTCTCTTTGATATTGAGGATAACCATACAAGTAGTCTATTCATTAGGTGGCAAATGTGAGTGCCATATCGTATTTACAATAATCTCGGTGAAGTCATATTCTAAAGCTACAGTATGTGCAGGCAGCAGCAGGGATACCAAAGCATGCAAACACTCACCATGTTTGTTAATCAGAGTCATATGAAGACAGAGGAGCACTGTTTAGTATTCTGGTCTCCTCTTTCCTCATCTTGCTGCATTATGCAACAACATGCACTTACAGGCTACTGCAGAGTAATGAATTATATTTACTGTATTAACTCAGGTCAATAATTTACTTGACTCAGTCTAAAGTAGTGTGCATCACTACGCTGTATACTGACTGTGTCTCACTGATTGCATCAGAAAATGGTCACTGCATCTGAATATAAATGAACATATGTTCAAGTTAACTTACTGTAACATTTAAAGAGAAATATGTAAGAATCGAGTAGTGTTCAGAAATAAGTACTGCAGCCCGAATACATCAGACGGGCAATACTTCATTCAGTAAGAGTCTGCAAGGCCACGCACCCTTCTGAGGGAAAACTCATGGTGTCGTATAATGGGAAAAACAGGAAAATGCTGAAAAACTGTTGTGTAGCAGGTTGAAAAACAACCAAACATAGAAATCCATGACAGTCCCTGGTTCCTTATCTTTCCTGGAAAGGAAAAGATCCCAAAAGGAGAGTGGTAAGAATGTCTCCAGAGATCGGTAATTGTTACTACTGACGTTAGCTTGAGTGGGAGGCTGCTGGTGTCCAGTCATAAAGTTACAGTAAAATATCAGCCTAGCTTAGATCAACGGTTGACTTTTGACAGAATTTGTTCTTTACAGGCAACACTTGTAAAGCCTAACGATACCTGGTAATTCAGTATTATCAGTGTCTGGCCACTGTGTTGGCTCTGTGATTGACTTGGAAGACTGAAGGAGCCCTCAGGCTCAGGCAAGAAAAGGCAAGTCTCAGAACAATTCTTAGACTTGTCTATAAAACAAAGGCTTGTTTACCTTGACATTAATTCATATAATCAAGCAAATCACATTGTTATCTCTGGGATCTTCAGTTTTCTATCCCCCAGTTTGGGGCATGGCCACGATGTTTAGCATACCCATATGTACTGGTTTAGTTTATAGCAAGCTGGAGCTAAAGAAATAGGTTGAATCCCTATTTAATATATGCTGTATAGCTGAAGCAAGGTATTTCTCCCTGCCTTCTACTTCTCAGACTCAAAGCTCAGGCAGGTTACCTGCAAGCTGCAGGGACACTAAACCTTCGAGTGCAGGACGAGTGCAACATTATACTTTAACACTGACAAGAAATGACATGTTCCATACTGTAAGTTGATCAGCTCTTTATAACTGCCAGTTTGTTTGCTGATGTAAAACTAAGCCCTTTATCCCAAAAACAAAAGCCCACTGCTCTGAGAATCCACAATCTAGAGTTGGAGTTCATTGTCTGCCTGCCCCTCCTGTACATAGTGATACAAGTAGATTAGTTTGCATTTACCATCCAACAGTGGCTGTAACTGTGGTATTGTTTTTTTTTTTTGTTGTTTGTTTGTTTGTTTTTCCTCTCTCTTGATTTTAATAGGAAATCTGATCTGAGTCTTCCAGCTTGGATTACACTAAAATTAAAGCAAACTCAATGCAATTCATTTATGCTACCACAAAAGAAAATGAGCATAAATTTTTCATACATACATTCCAACATCAACGTCAACTTCAGCCAGCAGCAGTCCCATACATGCTTACATACTCAAAGAAAAGCGAAACTGGACAGATCTTTCTGGTTAAGGCAAGAGAAGTAGTCATTAGTTGTTTGAGTTTGAGGTGTGCATTATACCCCTCAGCCAGCATTTATAAGAGGGTGCTGCAAACTGCAGCCTTTGTCCATTTGAGTCAATTGTCAGAATTAGTCTTCAAGCCAGCCCTTAGGGAATGCTACAGTTACAGCATGGTTTGCAGTAATCTTTAAGTCCAAAGGGACCACCCTGACTACGTCCATCAGAGGACTGGGATCAATAACTGTGCCAAAGTGTCATTCGTTGACTTAACTATAGAATTTTGGACGCTGCTAAATCAATAAGGACCCCCAGTGGGGCTCTTTGATGTGGTTGGACTGTTGGAACAGCCAATCCACAGGTCACAAGAGGTCACTTACCACAGACGTCTCGACACCTAAAGATTTCTGCTTGTACACCCTAAAAAGAAGACGCATCTGGGGACTGAATGAATACTAGAAATGGACAACTGCTTGTTTGCGAACACCAGGCCAAAGGTGATCACAGCATCCACCGGGAAGAAACCAAAGGTCGATGAGTCAGTCAACAGCCAAGGAAACATCAGTTGGGGCCATCTTTGAATAGAGATTGGGGCTACTGCTGGGGTATCTTCAAGACAGTTGAGTGAACTCCAACGGCTGGTTAAGACTGTGAGATGTGGTCGTTAGCTCCACAACAGCTAACAAGTGGATGTAGCTGTTGTGGAGCTTTAAGTGATAAGTGGACTAATGACAAGGACAACATACATCATGATTTTAAACGGCAACAAATATGAAATGTTTTCTTAATATAGTGTGATGTGTAAACCAATTTAATACAGTGTAAAGTGCGCACAGTCCAACACAGAATCACCACTGGAAAACTGAATTCAGTCCTGATTCTGTCCTAGCTCAATAGATATGATTATTTCCATGATGATTGCCTTTGCCCCGCAGTCTGAAACTTCTGGTTGTAGGTCATTAATAAACAAAAATTCTCTGCTTTAATATTCCCCTGTATTCCACTGCCTCTCGGTAACCATAGGAAGACATAATTAAAAAAGTGAAACAATTTTAGATATAAAATTAGTGGTTAAACCTGATGACAAATTTGGAGAAACACCATCATTCAAAGCCAATGTCCAGTCCTTCAAAAACTTTGTTCCACATCATTAGAACCTCTGGATCTGATTTAATTTTCTACAATATTTATTTGCCCTCTGCTCCACCATACCATTATACAATATCAACAGAGTAAAACATGTTTATTTATTAGCAGCCCTGCTGGTTATCACATCAAGTACTGTGTTTGGATGCTGAATAAAACAAAATCTTACTTTGAAAAAGAACTTCTCAAAATGTTCTTTGAAATAAATTACATTTGTTCTGAATACATACATGTTTTTTTTCCTCACAGCCTTGGTGAGACCTCCTTATTCACAACACATTTTAAAAAAGGAGACTGTTACAGAGGCCTTGAAACAACTGAGATATCAGATATACAGATGTAATATGCAGAGAAACAATTACATAATAATAGCAGCAGTGTTATGTGTCCTACACTGGGAGATATATTGGGTATATGCTATATTTGCTTATGAAATTTAAACATCTCATCACTTCATAGTCTACTTTCAGTGAGTGCAATAGCACAATAAACTTCAAGTCCTGGATTGCTAACATAACAGCCAACCAAAAACCACTCCAGAAATGCCACCAAATGGAGAAACTGAAGAAGAATGAAAGCTAGTGAGGCAGATGGAGGGAATTTATTTTACCCACTTTCCCTTGTTCTCAATTCACCCATCCTGTTATCCTCTTCTCTTATTCCCTGACTACCATAACTCAATGAGTGTCTCCGTTGCTTGATAGAGTTCAGTTTAACAATTTATTCATCTGCTTTTCTGGTTTACATGAGACTCCTGTTGAGTCAGCTTCAGTTTGTCTGTATTTCCTGTTAGATTCCTGTCTTTAAACCTCCATAGTGAGGACATATTTGCATTGTGAGGACATTCAGTGTCAGTTTATTTTCCCGTTTCAGTTTTAATCCATCTTAGTGATGATATATCCACATTCTGCTGACATTTCAGTGCCGTTTTTCTTTTCCAGTTTTAAACTCTCATGGTGAGGATATCTCAGCATTATGGGGACATTTCAGTGTCTAAAAAAAAACAAGTTTTAAACCCTTGTCGTGAGGACATTTCTGCACTGTGGGGACATTTCAGTGCCATTTTTTCCAGTTTTATTTCAGTTTTAAACCCTCATAATGAGGATATTTCTGCATTATGAGAACATTTCAGTGTCATTTTTTCCCTATTTCAGTTTTAAACTATCTTAATGGGTACATCTTGCATTGTGAAGACATTTCATTTTCAAGTTTTACCCATTTAAGTTTCAAACCATCATAGTGGACATAACGAAGATGTATTATGAGGACATTTTAGCTTCAAGGGACTGATTGAAGATTAAGACTTGGTTTAAAGGTTCAGGTTAGAGTTAGGTTTAAGGTGGATTAAAGTTTTTAGGGTAGGGATTTCGTCGTTATGGTTACGGTTAGGGGCTATTGAATGCATTATGTCAATGAGGGTCTACACAAGGAGACAATCTGTGTGTGAATGCAGTATTCTTCGTGTATACTTATCTTCTCTTTAGATATTTATTCTGACAGGTGCATATCGGTGTGATTTTCTTTACAGAAAGAAAATTATATGAAGAAAATGTAATGTATGTAATTTTATTTTAATCTCTCCATCTGGTTCTTCCTACCCTGAATCTAATTCTTCCTACCTTTCCTTTGTTCTTCCCATTTTTATTGAGAATTACACCTTCTTCCCTCCTTCCACCTTCTATCATCCCATCCAGGGTGTGATTACACCTTTTTATATTCCATTTCACCACTTTTTCATCTCTCCATCTCTCTCTTTACCTCTGACAATAATTGCTGCCTCCGACAATTTGAAGCCATTAGCTGTAGAGGAGACAGACAGACAGACATTAAACCTAAGGACACACTACATGACCAAACAGACTGTGAAACAATTGGACAAAACACACCTATAGCTGCAGTGCAGCGGCATGCCTGGTGGCACAGGCAGCTGTTTGAATTCTGAGGATTTCAATAAGCCTACTTAGAAATCCTATAAAGCCGGGGTCGAGCAAGACAATTTAGCTAGAGTTTAGCTTAGGGAGAAGATAAAGAGGATTCACTTTTAACAAGAAGGGAAAGAGGAAGAGAAAACTGAAATGCAATGCGTAGCTGTTGTTGGACTACAGAAATGGTTTGCCAAAGTATTAAACAGAAAAAGAAATCAGAAAATGAACATGAAAGCTTTTTCCATGAGGATGCAGATCCATCATTGTAACTGCAAATTACAGTAATACAGCGACTGTAGAGAAAAAAAAAAAAAAACTATAATGTAATATCCCTATTTAAAATAAAAATTACAAAGTGTGTGTGATTTTTAAAGGAATAGTTTGACATTATGATAAATTATGCTAATTTGCTTTCTTGCAAATAGTTATGTGACAAGATTTATACCATCCTTTATGTGTAGATTCAGCCTGGTCTTATTCCCAGCTCGTTACATACCAGTGATTTATCACCACCCCTCATCGACTCATACCATCATGCACATTACCCGTCAGTAGCTGAAAGCCACACACTGGCATTTCAAGTGACTTCAGTGTAAACCTGTGGCTGTTTAGGATGCCCTGGGTTCGTAACATAGTTATTGTAACCCCAAACATGGTCTTTTCCTAAATGTACAAGTAGTTACTGTACCTAGACCTACCCGAAGTGCAAGCACTTCACAGCATTAACCATGTGCTAAAAACGGTTTTCTGGCAGCATTAGATACAGCCCCTAAAGTGTACCTTATGCTTCAGTATCAGACGTTGATGGACGGTGACAATGGGTTGGTAAATATAAAGCCACAGTTAGACACTTAGCTTAGCTTTGCTCAAAGACTGTACCCAGATACCTTTGTCTAAAGATTACAAAATCAGCCTACCAAGACATGTCAAGCTCACTTATTAACATGTCAAATTTCATTTCCTTAATCCATACAAATACCAACACATGATAGGTCTCCAAGGTGACCTGGCAACATGACTAAGACTTAGCTTTGCAAATTTTCTCATGCCAAAAGAGTTTTGGGGCTTTAAAAGAAAAGCCTTGATTCTGGAAAGGCTAAGAGGATATTTCTCGGGGATCTCGGATTACGTTCAGGTTCACGAGGACAATAAATAATTTAGCTCCTCTGCTTGTCTGACCATGCAATGCTTTAAAAGTCTGCAATAAAATTTTACATCTGCGTCTCTCTTTTAAAAGCCAACAGGCAGCCAGTATAAAGAAACTGAAGCAGGTTTAATGTTTGCGGGTGAGTTTGTGCAGGTGAAAAGAGCATGTAAGAGCAAGACGTGATGTTGCATACATGGAATGTTAGCAATGTTCCTGAGCTGTTCAAAACAATGCTGAAATAGCTTAATTGCACTGTGATCAAAAATACAAGCTGAGATCAAATGTGACACCAGATCTGAAATATGTTCAAGGCCAACAGTAAAAACATTTGTCTTGTCTGGACTGAACTAAAGAAAGTCAGTTGTCATGCAGATTTTGACATCGTCTAGACAGTTCTGTAACAAGTGCAGCATGTTAAGGTCAGTGGACTTTATTGAAAGGTACAGCCCACTGACCTTGGTATGTAATGTCAGTGATTTCCCCCCCACAGACATCTGAAGGCCAGGCTGGGACATTCAAGTCTTCAAACACGCCCCAAAACATACCGCTCTTTAAGCCTTATTATCACATTAATGGGACACTGTCTTCATAATTGTCAAGAATTAATTGAGACCATAACTTCTTTACTGACCTGGCACTTCAAGAGACAAGCACTTTTTGATGTAGCTGACTGGTTTTATTAGGTACCTACAGCTACAGTATATTGAGTTGTATAATTTCTGATTAAAAGCCCAATCACATAGAACAGCTTCACCACTCTTTTATTAATTATTTTCTTTTAAATGCTAAAAGTTCAGTTTTTGCCTGATCAACTTTAAAGTAAGCTTCTGTCAGTCACATAACATGTGATAAAACATACAAGAAACACCTTTGTGTTATTGTAGCAGAGGTGGCCTTTTGGACACACTGTGCCAGTTTGTATTCCTGGATGTGACAGCGCAGGCACAGTTGGAGGAAATGAACCCAGAAAGCGAGTCTGATGGTCCTGATGGCAAAGTTGGCAAGGTGCCCTCTGTAATCCATACAGCTCTGACATGCTGCTGCGTTCCAGGCAGTGCAGGCTGTGCAAGCACTCCAAACAGTCTGAGTGGACCAAGTGACCCAAACACAACAAGACACGCATCCAGAGACAGAGGAGGCGTTGCCTTTTCATGCAATAAAAGCAGAGAGTATGTACAAATATTGTATAGTGAAGGAAGTGTTGTTGTTTTTTTTTTTTATCAGGCCCAGAAGAGTGCAAGTTTCAAACTGCCACATCACCACATATACTCTTCTCTCTCCACCACAGTTTGTAGATAAGGTTTAGTTTGAAGGGAAATTAAAGAGTGTAGGAGTGTCAGAGGAGTGTATTGTGTTGGGGTTGGTGATGAACTAGTGATTCAGTTGTTAATTTAAAAATACTACAGAGACCAGCATATGTCAGGGGTAAAAGGTTTCATAGTGTGCACAGTTTATTAATTCATACCATGGAGCTGATCATTTGTGCTAATAAATGCACACAAATTGGCAATTCTTACACTTCAATAAGCAATAAGGTATTGTAGCAGCTGGAGCTGAATTGACATCTGTCGACTGGGGAGGAGCGCTGAGAGTGTAATAGGATGCAAGCAGTAATGTTTTAGCGTTCAACTTTAACTTCAGCTGACAGCTCAGCTCTACTCAGGTACAGCAAAAATGAAACTTCTGTCAGCACCTCTATGTCAACTGCTAAATGGACTTCTGTATTTGTTTTCCAAATGCTAATTCAATGAGAACTTCAATGCTTTCTATACTAAATTTAAGCAGCAAGCACAGGTACATTTTCTTCGTAAATTTGCACCTTTTTGAGGTCTTTTTTCATTTGCTTTCTTTCTTTTCTCTTCATTTTTAGCTGTGAGCAGCAGCTATGTAAGTCACTCTGTCAGTTGGTCGGTTAGTCCACCATTTTTTATTTTTTTTTGTTGGCTAAAAGGGGGTGTGGCAGGGGGAGTGGCCTGTAACAAAAAGATGCAAAACTTTTCAAATGCATTCACGTAACCTGACCAAGCTACTGAACCATTTGTTGTAGACTCTTGTGAGAGAATCCCTGTTTCAACAGTGATTTATGCCTCAACCACTACATTTAGCCACACCTAATTCATAACTCATGGTCTCAATTGTTTTTCAATTGTGCAAGTTAGCCCCGCCCAAATACCAAATACCCGCCCATGCCCCTCCATGACTCACTGCCTGCTTGTTTCAGGGACTTGTGGGAGTTCATTTTTCATCGGTGACGGTTTGCCTCACCCCCTCTACTTTAGCAATGCCCCCTTTATCAACTCAGTGAACCTTTAGCCACAGAGGTCAAATGTGTGTGTCTGTGAATGCATGCAAATGTGACTGCATGCACATATGTACACAGCTGTAAGTTCACACTTAAGAAGAGCTACCTTTAGTGTGTGCATGTACAACACTGACTGGAAGCATCATGTTTGTGGGTCATCCCCAAACATGTGCACCAAATATAAAACACCTTGAGGGACTTTAGTAAAACTTGACACAAATGATCACCTGGACTCTGGAGTCATTGTGACCTCATGTCTATCCCATGTTTGTGAACACACCAGGCCTCATTCACTAACATGTTCTAACATCTTACTGTGCACACAGAATAAGTTCCCACATAAAGTCACCATGTGATTCAGGAAACATGTGCACCAGCCAAGCTTGTTCTTAACACTGTACGTATGTTAGTGAATCAGAATCATTCTAAACTGAAAGGCTTATACCTGCAATCGTACCTGCAATCTGTGTACTAACATGCCTTTTCTGTTTATAAAGAAATATGTTTGCACAAGAAAGGATCATGGAGGAAGCAGTGAAGTCATTGTTCAGGCCAAGTCAGGTGTTGCTGTAGTATGTGAAGGTGTTTATTTGTGTTTAGAGTTTAACCACTGTGAAACAATCAGGGAATAATGTTTTATTTCTCTGGTTTACTAGCTTGCGACCAGTGCTGAATGCTGCCTCCTCCCATTCAGTCGGTACCACGGACACACCGCTGCACTGCCCGCGTCTGTGGAGGAAGCTTTTCTAGTTCTAGCTTTTATTTTGTGAATTTTTTACAGTCATTATGTTTGTCCTTTTCATTTGTCTCCTCAGCACTCTCACTGCTGGACGTGTTTTCCTGTTTATTTATGCCGGCAGCTGTGTTATAGAGTCCAAAATAAACAGTGAAAGTTACCAGATCATACATTATCTAAATGAAGCTCTTGGGTTTACTGCAACTTTATTAAAATTTCGCTTTAGTTTTGTTAATTCAAGGTCAAACAAAAACAAAAAATGCCATACTTATTTGTGCAAAGCTGTTATTAAATCATGTGACCACATTACACTACAGTTTTGTGGTTTCCTGTCAACTCACTGATTATCCTCACCTTTGGGACTGAATGCACAGCGAGGAATATCTGAGCAGCAGACACCTAAAACACATTCCTGCAGTTCATAATTCCTGTCAACTCTCTTTTACCGCCCACTTTGTTCTAAAATAAGAACAAAAACCAGAACGGAAAGAACAGATTGGCCTACTTTATAACCAACTACACTCTGTACAGTGATAGTATCTGAATAAATTAATAGAAAACTAAAGGTGGGCGCATGCCAGCACTCCTTAAAAAGCAAACGTACTGTACATGAGCTACACAAGATGGATGTGTGTGATCCTGGATCTGACATAAACACGAGGGCTGTGTTTGAAAGAGCTGTAGTTAAATGTGAAAGCAGAGCATAGGATGATTGCCTGTAGGTGGAATTAGGGCAGCCTCAAACAGAGATGTACAGCAAAGAATTTAACATAAAACTTTATTCCTCATCATCAACTCCCCTTCTGTGAAAAATAGCACCTTGGCTAACTGCATGCACATTAATCTTCTGAGTATAGTTTTGCATTTCATGTGTAGAAAGCCAATGAAATTCCACATCCTGTCTTGGGGCTGTTTTTGTTGTTTCCGTCATTCTTAATGCAGCTGCAGGAGTTCACTATGTTGGGCCAACAGATTCTCTTCATCTTTTCTCAACAATTATATAGTCGGGCATTTATGGTGGGAGGATACAAAACATGTCTTCTGACCTTTAATACAGTATTTTGTGTTTCTGTGAAGTGGGTGTGGGATCAGAGGGGGATCTACTGAGGAAGTGTTTCAACGTTAATGAGCAGAGGAATTTAAACAGCTCTGCTCTCAGGCCAAATGCTTTTGTGACAAAAGTCACTGCTCACAGCTAACAAAACTAAAACCATTGGTAGGTAGTGCAACATAAAACAAAACAACAAATTCTATTCAAATGTGTATTTTAAGCCCCTTTGTCTCCTCGGCTGTGTTACAGGGCAGTCAAAGCCTGCTGGACCTCACCGCCAACTTTTGATAGCGTGGCGAATTTCTTCCATTGAGGGATCTGTCACCAATGCAAAAAGTGATCAATGTAAGAAAATCACAAAAAAGAAATAGAAGTGGAGGCCATCACCTATGTGTAATAGTTAATAGTGAATGTTATTACACTAAATTATGCATAGATAGATTACAAAAAAGTCATAATTTTGAGATAAAAAGTCAAAATTCTGAGATTAAAAAAATCCCAAATTATGAGATTAAAAAAGTCATAATTATTTAATTTTTTTGTAATTTAAAGATTTAATTTAAGCAAGAAGAGGCTCGGGCATCGAAAAAAAAAAAAAACGATGTGGCTGAAGTGGCAACCTTCATTGAACAGCAACTGGAAACATCTGGGCGGTGCCATGGTTACATATGGATGCACCAAAAATGTTGGTTAAATGGAACTGAAAACAGTTTGAATATTACTTACAGTTGTTGGAATGTGACAGTGTTGATCTGCCACCCCACATTAAACTACTGACCTAAGTCTTATGTTTTACCTACAGACTCACTTGGTCTTTGCACCTTTTTCTCCATCTGTGATATAAAAGCATCACATTTCCACAAAGAGAAATAAAAAGTGTTCTGTTGATGGTTCAGTTATAAAAGCGCCTCTCCTCCTGCTGCCAGCTGAAGAGCCAATCACTCTGGACAGCAGCAGAGGAGCTTTTATAAGCATCTGGTTCTAAAGTGGTTGAGCCAACAGAAAGGAGTCGCACTGCCCTCCATATCCATCGCTGTTAGTTTTGTAGTTTAGTGCTTATTGAAACATCGGTTCATAAATATTAAAGCCTTCAAATATCTAAGGACTGTTGGATTGTTCCTTGCAATAATTTTGATACTATGATATGATTTGTGATATTTGAGGTAGCGTTCATTTTTTAATCATTATTCTCATTTTCATTGAAAACCACATTTTACAGAGATGTGTGCCGCTCTAATGTCTTGTCAGTGTTTATTATTATTTATTCCCATGCACGCTTTAATCTTAGTCAGCCTTTCTTTGGCTGAGCTCCACAGACAGGAGACTCAGTGACTGGCTTTTACTCTTGTTTATGTCGCGACTTGCCACAAGCAAACAGACTTTGCTCTCCCCACTAGCTGTGACATGAAACATCCACCCTTGTACATATGTGATGTTCACTTACTTTAAACAAATGTCAGTGTCAGTGTCAACAGAACTCTTATTTATCTGTATGATAAAATGTGTTGAGAGAAGTTTGTCGTGTGTGTAGCAGACCTGTTGTGTATCCTGCTGAGACCATGGAGCATTTTGTAATTGTTCATGGTGTTACACAAGCATGGAGGGCATTTATGCAACAGAGACCATGTGAATGCTTCCTCTACAATTACAGATATGTGGGTGGTGCATGTCTACTTTTTGTTGCAGTATTTTTCCATTTATTTTGGCCTTATTTATTCTTTTTTTAATATCATAAGTGCAGCCTTTTTTTTCTGGGAAGCCATAAAGAACATTAGTGCAGTACAGACCAAGCGAATGCTTTGCAATAAAAGACAGCCGGAGGACATGTGATCCATGCCTACTATTCAATATAAAGCACAATGAAAACATGTCACTTATTTAATTAAATGTCACATTAATCATATGATTAATTTCAATGAATAGGGTGGACTCTCCATGTAACTTACCTCTAGTTCCTGTGAATAAAGAAAATGATGAACCCATGTGAAGATAGAGCAGCAGGGAGCTGAATGAGTCTATTACCATTGTGCTGTCAATCTAGACAGGCTTTTTTTTTTTTTTTTTTTTTTCCTAAATGCACGTTTTGATCAACCAGCAACTTACAGTATTCCCTCAGGTTGATTGCAGTATTTGTTAATGCAGCTCGCTTATTGTAGTAATTGCTGGAATAAAGAGGTTACACTGTATCTCCCACCCTTCCAAAGGGATGAGCGAGTGTTTGTAGAGGATTAAGAGAGAAAATAGGTGCTGATAGCCTTTGAGGGCAGATCGCTCTCCGTGATGGTGGGCTCATAAGAATTCCTTTGCTCATGCAGTCGCTCTCTATTCAGATTCCATGTGTGATTATCTGAATGTGAATCAGCTGTATTATCCACTCTCTGTAAAGAGTCGGTGTTTTGTGTCTCTTTTAATCTGCTGAAGGCTGTCCCGGTCCAAATGTCAAGTTTTAATTAGATATAAAATCAGTTTTTTGTTTTTTTTTGTACAGCATGAGTTCTAGTCTCTTTTCTTTTGTTTCCTCTGAGAGGAGAAAATTGAATGCCAGTGTTTCTCATTACTCTGTGCATTTTAAGTGATTAAGGATAATATCATAGATTCAATTTCTTGGCATTTTTTCTTTTCAAATTGCCATTGTCATTTTTAATTGATAGTGAGTATGTTTTGCTTTACATTATAATATCACTACGAATCCTGTTTTTGGAACTTACGAGACCATGAAGGAAATGAAAGACAGAAAAAGGAGATTTTGACTGCACTTTTTTCCTGCATGCAAGCCACATTCATGACTGCCTGCTGAAGAACCTCGGTGAGTCACAATTTTTGAAAGACCTTGATAAAACTTTTTTTAATGACTCCGCGCCGACGACAGCTGTGGCCAGAGAAATAATGTTTTTGGGTCTTCCATTCTGGTGAACGTGACATCTCAAGAATAGTTTGATTGAATTTCTTCAAGCTTTAGTATAAATGTGCACTTAGACTCGAGGATAATTGAAGTAGATTTTGGTGGTCAAAAGTCACCGTGACCTTAAAAAACACATTGTTGGCCATAACTCAAGCATTCATATGTTAATTATGACATTTTTTTTTTACAATTGTACAGTTACAGTTACTGAGTAAAAATATGTAACTAGATTACCTGCTTGGTGGAGATCTGCACACTGTCAGTGCAGTCTTCTAGTTCAGAATGAAAGGTGCTGGTGGTGCATAAATTTGCACTTAGGAAACACTTTCAGTACCAGGTGCTTAACTTATGAACAACTGGTTGAATACATTTATGTATCTGCTGATCAAAAGCATTCTTCTGAGATTTAATACCAGTTCATTTGCTCCAGCTAACCAGCCTGTCTATTCCATATAAATGATCTACTTCTCTCACAAAAGGTGCCTAACAGCTAATTTACTGTAGGCCCTGGGAAAACAACTGTATTGAGGCACAGACAAAAATGGAGAGAATCGCACTGACAAGAGGGACAAAGAATCTTTGAAGCAGATTAAACCCACAAAAGCAGCAGTTGTATGCCTCCGTCAACGAGTGAAGTTGTCGTTGCTTGAAGGAACTTATTTTTTGACAAGATGGAAGTCATCACTACACTGACATATGATTCAAGTAAATAATTTCCAGTGAGAGACATTCTGTCTTCACTGACAGACTGTTTTAACAGGTGTGTTTGGTGAGGTCTCAGTGACCTGACCTTTAATGATCATGAGAAGTTCATCTTTGAGTTTATATGGACGTTTCTGCCAAATCGCTCAATCTGTTCTTGAGATTTCACTTTAACTTTCACTTTTATGGATGGCTGGACGAGTGGATGGACAACCTGAAAACATATTGCTTGCATAAAAATAGTCATTTTGAAGTGCAAAACTGTACTCTAAATGTTGTATTTTACACACTTGCATGGTCTGATTCACCTGGTGTTTTGCAGCATTTAGAGCCTGTAGCCTAAACACACACACACACACACACGCACACTCTCTCTCACACACACACACACACACACACACACACACACACACACACACACACACACACACACACACACACACACACACACACGGTGTACAGTAAAATGAAACTGACAGACACATACAGAGGTCACCCAGTCAAGCATAAGTCATTATAGCGAAGCACACTCACACCTGTCCAGGTCAGAATCTCAAGAACATACTGTGGATAGAACAGGTGATGACACACACACTCTCCCACACAGAGAATATTCTTCAAAAACACACGTAGCCAACTCTTTGCAGTCTGCAGCACTTCAAGATGAAACACACAGGATGGGTTCAATAACTCAAGCATACTCACCAGAGATGACAGGTTAGCATGCAAATGTTAATAGTGCCACATTACCCATGATTATAACACCTGAGTGGTTATATATCAACTTGAAGGCTTCCGCACAGATTCACATGGACAGTCGCACACACACAGGAAATATTCATGTCCTCACATAAATGAAATCATGGGTAGGAAAAATTTATGGGCGGTGCTTACGTCACTTTCTGGCAGATAAATATACTGTATGATAATGGTATGAGCTCAGCATAAGTGGTGATGGCGTGCATTTATGTGTCTGAGACAGACCAAGCTCCTCATGTGAATACAGTTCCAGTTCAATGAAGGACTCATAAAACACACACGCACACACACACACACACACACACACACACAGCCAAGCTGTCGTGCTTCAAGTCCACCAAAGTCGAGTCACTGCACAGCATTTATTCTTTTCACGGTTGGGCTTGGATCTGTTGCAATATAGTGTAATGTGGTGAAATATTGTACAGGCCTTCAGCTATTGTACTGTCAAGGTAACTGCAGCGGCAATATAATATCTCCACAGCGGGGGGATTCCTGAGCTGCCACCTGATAAGTGTTAGAGCTTGTTATGAACAAATATTTTATTTATTTTTGTCATTTCTTTTTACTCAATTAGAAACGCTGCCATTTCCTATTAGTCTCTGGGAGTTCTTTACTCGCTGTATCCTCTACTTTTGAATCAACATTGATTTCACTTCTTTTTACAGGGCTGAAAAAAACAGCATTAGAGGAGATATTTTTTATCAGAGCTGTGGACTTTAGAGTTGGACTTGAACCGGCTCACTGGGCTTCTCTGAGAAGTCAGAAATTAATCATGCATAACATTCAGCCACTTAAACTAATGTTTCTGTTCAGGAATGCAAGTAAATAACTATAATTTAACATCTTAATCAAGAAATAATAATGTGCTTTACTATTTTTTCTTTTTTATGTAAAACAGTCATTTGAAAATTCACTCTGAAACAGCTGAGCCAATCACAGCGGTGCATGACAACAACAGCTCAAAAAATAAAGAAAATATCTTCACCGGGAAATCATGTTGTTGTCTGGATGTGCAGAGCGACACGACTTTAACACATAGCACCACAAATCTGCAGCCAGAGGCAGATGGTGTGGGATTTTATTGAACACTTAATTAGTACAATGATAACAGACATAAAAAATAAACGTGGGGCGTTTATATGATGGCATCAGCACGACGCTATTTCAGTCACGATCCTACTGCATTTCAAGTTTTAAAAGGTTACATTGCATCTTAAAATGTGGCACAGCAACACTTGCTTCATCATTCATTTCAAGAATAAAATATAAATGCTTTTTTAAGTTAGAAAAGAGGCTGTGAAGTATGTCTCCCACACAACTAAGAGAAGTTGACAAGTAAGAGACTTAGTATAACACAACTTGAGATTTGACTTGGGCTGGTTTTGACTGACTTAAAGGCACACAGTAAGTGATTCTGGAGGAAGATGATTGTTGGGTCTCATTCTCAGGTCGGTCATTAAATACCAATGGCGGCATTTGATGGAGCCACGTCACTCAGACTTGTCTCAGATCACTTCAAACTTGACTTGAGCTTTGACTTGGTTTTGTCTTAATTGACTGAAGACTTAACCTGAACCGGTACTGCTTGCTAAGACTTTACCTGAGACTTGCTTTGATATGGCCTGTCATTCATGTAATCGTACAAACTCTAGAACTACAGAAAGCTGTAAATAAATAATTTTACCGCTATAGCACAGTTTTACCAGCTGTTAGGAGGCAGAGCTGTAAGGAATACACAAAGAAAAAAACTACCAAATTGAATGAAAGTTAATGAATAACAATTTTGAATAAATATAAGGTTAGAGGAATAATCATGGAGGGTGTCATCTGTCTCCTTTAGGTTGGGAAACTCTAAACAGATGCTAATGTGCACCGGCTGCTGCAAAAAGCAACACATGCATGCGTTTGTCAGATAAAAAGTAAACTAGGCTCAGTTTAATCAGCCTGACAAATCGTAGAAGCCCCAGTCTGTTAAAAACTTAAGCGAATTGAATTTTATGTAAATTTGCTGTTTCCATTAAGACTTTCAAAGGTGATGATTTATTTTGATCTATCAGCCAAAGGAAGAAAAACAAAGGAGGAGAGGTAATAGTAGGATAGTGAATTATTGAAGAGTAACAGAGGATAATGGATACATGGATAGATGGAGAGATAAATGCATATAAAAGATGTTACCATACTGTCTTTGATGCAGCAATAAATAGCTTGCTTCTTTTCTTCAGCGGTTTGACTCCTCAAGAGAACGGACACCCCGGGGTATTTCTCATTAAAAATGGCTGAATGGACGCTATCGATGTTTCACATCTCCTCTGTCAGAAAGCACAGAAAGAAGGGTCATTATCTGACCGGCTTTCTGGATCATTCTACTGTAAAACATGACAGCTACGGACACCACGCGGCAACTCCAAATCGATCCACTGTTGAGCTAAGAGAGGTCCACTTTCAACAGCAGGAAGGAGCAATTTAAGGAGGAAACTCAAATCAAGGAAGTAAAGAAAAGGAGACGAAGCTAAGAAGACAGATAGAGAGTCAGGTTGAAGCAATGAAGGGACTGAAAAATGGCAGGACATTTTTTGCCAGATATGTTGCTTGTGTCTTCTTTTGTATTTATGAGGGTCTTTACAATATTACATTCAGATTTTATTACTTTACGTCAGTTTTAAGCTTTTCAAAATACACATTGAACCCATGTCTTTTGTGGGACACAGTGGGACTCGCTTCTCCTCATTATAAACCAGTTTCCATACTTCAGTACGCAGAGCTCTGAGTGAGGCAGAACAGATTTCGAACAGATCTGTGTGACCACATGATCAGCCTTTATCTAATATCAAGTCACACAAAGAAGTGGACTTTCTGCACCGTCCTGCGTCTCTTTAATCTGGCAGCCACAAACAGAGGTTTGTGAAGTGTGTAAAGTGCAGCATGTGTCTCAGAGATCAAGAACCGCTCCCTTATGTAGCATTCATGACATGTCAGCATGGTCATGTCATTTTTTGACTCATCACCACAGTCAAGATTTACACACCAAGCAGTTCTGAATACAATAAAGTCCTACTTTAATGTAAAAAAAATGTATGTTATTCCTCTGGACCTGGCAGAGATCTAGAATGTTGCTGCAGATCAGAAATGTCCCACACTGTGGTCCACACAGCAGTGTTATTAGAAAACACAGTGATGTGGCAATAGGTAGTGTTTTTGGCAAATTGTAAGAGAAAATCACTGAGTTTATTCGCGGAAAAGTCATGACCCGGTCATCCCTACCGACTCTTCAACGCACAGTGTTTACTAATGATGATTAAGTGATGTGATTTCACACAAAAAACTCAGTGTCGTGAAGTGAAGTGTTATAGACACTTTTTGGCAACATATGAGATAAATCACTCCTTACCGACTCTTCATTGTACTTCCCACGAGGCTACAGCGTCCGTCTCTGGCAGTGAGAGTCAGGGAAGATCCAGTGTTTAACGGTGACAAAAAAAAACAGATCTCAACTTTCCATCCATTGTCTGTAACCGTTTATCCTGATGAAGTTGTCAGTTCATCGCAGGGCTGACGCATAGAGACAGACAACCACTCACACTCACATTCACAGCTACAGGCTATGTGGTCTAGAGGCTTAAAATGACACGATTGTTTCATTTTTATTTCCAATATTCATTAAATGAGAAAAAAATGAAACAGAATTGCAGAGCAAATGAAAATCTATCATTACCAAATTGATGCCTTGTAATGTGCTTTTTGTGGAAAATGTTGACGATGTCCACCACGAGGGTCATGTTATAAAATATAAACAAATAACATTTTGGAGAAAACAATCATTGTGACATATTTCTTACATCCCAATTACTTACATTTCTTTTGTTTTCTTCAGGGCCTTACTATGACTACTACTATGAAAGAGCCCAATTTAACCTTTAACAACCACTCTGACCAACAATCAGTCACTATTGACATAAAAGAATTGAAACAAATCCCAAGCCAACATTCTATCACTGAGTGGCTCTGTTCAGAAGAACAGGCAGCAGTATTGGCTGTCTTACGGTAGAATGTTAAATGATAAAATTGATGTAAATTTGTTGGTTCATTCACCATGAAAAGCGAGCGTGGGTGTCCCACATGCTCACGATGGTTATTAAATAAGGCTTCAGCATTCTCCTTCTTGGCATCATAACATTTTTAACTGAATGAATCCACATGAAGCATTCATGTAGAAGTCACTTATGTTTGAATGACAAAAGACCAACACTTTAACAGGTAGATTAAGGCCAGCAATGTTACATAATTCCACTTCTGAAAAGAGTTATATACTTTGAGGGCTGAATCTTGTCACTAGTTTGGTTTTCAAGTTACACCAGAGTTTTCCTTTGGCAGGAAAGTCTTAAAGTCATTAAAAAAAGATAATCCACAGACCTTGTTGTGGTCACTTTCTTGTTGGAAGAACTTTTCTCCACGGTCTACCAGAACTGCTTTCTTTCTGCAGTGGCCAGAACAGGGACATTTCTAGACTTTTTTGACTGGGCTGTCCCAAATGGGGTACTGACTTTTGCAGGGGTGGCATAAAGTACACGTGCACATATACACATTAATGCACCATTTCTACAGTATGTTACAGTTTCTTACATTCTTATGTTTTAAATTTTTATTCTAAGATAAATAGTTTCAAGGGTGGCACCATAAAATATAAATTAGAAAGCTTCCATATTATTTTCTTTAAGTCCTCAGGAGAGATTTTACCTCCATTGTACCTCTTTCCTCGTGCTGTGAGACTCATTAATCCTCCACACTCCATCATGAAAAGTACTTTAATTTTTATGATTTATTTGAGTAAATTAGCCTTCAGTACAAAAGAAAACAATGCATATTTTAAACATTCATCAAATAATCGTTTCAAACCAAGGTCCTGGCTCTCAGTGGACAGATAACCAATCATACTTGAAGATAGCGGGAGAGCACTTGGGGTGGCCAATCGGATTTCAGGGGTGGCCAGGGTCGCTCCCGCTCTAGAAACACCCCTGGACCAGAACTACTTTCTAGTTTCAGTTCATGAAACTGCTCACAACAAGGTCTGTGGATTTTCTTGAGTAACCAGGTCATCATTTCTTTCATAAGGCAGACATCTCTATGGCTGATATCTCCAAAACTTTGTAACTCAGACCAAAACTATCATGATGGATAAATAGCAGGTAAGAGGTAAAATATGTGTTTTTGATTTGGGGCAAATAAACAAAAGACATGCTTACTTTTATTGCATTTGCATGATTCAAACGAAAGGGACCCCACTCATAAAAACGGTGTTCCATGGTGCTACTTCACATCACTGAGGCAGAGCAGAAGTGATATGACGTGTTTTTGGAGCGGTCACAATTTTTGATGCAGTGGCAAATTAACTGTTTTGTGGTTTAGGTATGAAGACTTGTTTATTTGCATTGTAAAATGTATCTCAGACAACTTTTTACTGGCCTTGTGTAAACCAAACAACCTTTATATGTAAAAAGATGTAATTAGCGATTTTCACACTTAAGACTTCTTGGTGGCTTGTAGTGTTCTAACGTTGTAAAAAACTATGTTTCTGTTTATTTCAGTTTGACCTCCTTGTATGTGATGAAGCCATAGACATAAAAAATTTAATCACAATCTCTCTTTCTTTGCTCATTAAAAGATACAACTTTTATGTAGGCTAATTTTAGCACATTGTAGGTCCAATTACTGTACCTAAGTATGTAAAACATGCACAGCTAATGAGATAAGAAAGTGATCCTCTACTTTTCTCACAAACCAGCCTCTCACGTATAATGTGGCCTAAGAAGAATAGCTGTCTAAACAGCCTTACTTATTCACTTTGAAGTGTAACCACTGCATGAAAAAAAAGATTCCATTTATTAAACACTTCATATTTTTTTATTGGAGACAGTCTGCGGGAGACAGGGGAGACAAATGGGTGAGGCAAGGTCTGCTCTTCAGTGGTACTTTAAATTAATTAATCAGACTTCAGGTAATGGAAAATGGAGTCACGAGATTACATCTGCAAATTCTCAATATGTACCACCTTCTTAATAATTATGGTATCATATAAATGAAATTAAAAAAATGGGTGTACTGAATTCGCTGTTGAAACTTTGTAATAAGCTTAAAATCCAATCATAAACCAAAGATCTCTCTGTTGTAAAGTTTTGTTCTAAAATCTCTAAGCTGGGATATGAGTTCATATCCATAATTTGTGTGAATAAACTTTGAATGTATCAAAGGTTATAAATATATGATAACATTCAAATGTCAAACAGTTGAATTGTAATGTTAAATGTTATTTAAATTTATAATAACTTTCAATAAGGTGTGTCCAAATTCACTTTTGCTATCTTGCCCCAGGAGTGTAACAGGGGTATCCCTCCCTGCCCCGCCCCATGTACCCATGGCACACGAGTGACTAGATTGTGTTTTGGGCGTAACATGCAATAAACCAATCAGAAAGTCAGATGTTTTTAGCTTTAAGAAGCAGATGTACACAGAGCGCAAATGTTGGCAAAGTAACAGGTGAAAACACTGATTACACAGACAACGCTATTGGCTTGGATTCCTGTTAATACTGCTGTGGTTGGAGAAAACAGTATCAGAAAGTGTTTCTGAAGTTTGAGGGAAGTGATCCAACAGGTTTATACAACCAGCATCAGGTTCTGACAGAAGCGCACAGACCTTTTTCTCCCTGGGTCTGGGTCAGTCTCGTGGTCAGATATAACTTCTTTTTCATTTTGTACGGCACAAATTATAATTCCTGATTCATTATTAGTGAGAATAATTAGAGACACATGCTTTTCATTTCAATATTCACACTTTAGTGCTAATAGAAAATAACTTTGCTAATCCACACACCTGTGTGCGAAAAAGATGAGCACAAATGAAATTGTTTTGTGATTGTGGAGACGTGTGTGTGCGCCTCAACCAAACATGCCATTTGGTATCTTGTGCAGATGAACCGACTGCGGCACAGACTTTGCACTTTGACCAGGTTTTATGTCTCTATCTAAAGAATTTGTCACCGACATGAAAAAATCCTGAAGGACAGTATTTTCCAGCATGTTCTCTGTGTTATCACACTAACTTGTTTCTGATTTGAGGAATTGAGTTTCTCACAGTTACCCCTGCTCTTCCAACAGTTGTCTTTGGGGGATTAATTAACTGAAATTGACAGTTCATACGTTTTCATCACTGGAATATGTAGCTAGCTAACTTAACGGAAAACCCTGGTAGCTAAACCAGCCCATTCAGCTAACTATCTATCTGAAGTTAGCTTATGTTATAAAACAACATTAGCCCGTATAATTAATCATCCATATACTATAGGCCAACAAACAGATGTAGCATTTCTGTAGCCAAAGAATTCAAGCTGGTAATAGTTAGTTCGATCACAGAATATTTTCACTTAATTTATTTGACATGAGATCAGGAATATTAAATAATCTACAAATATTAGTAGCTAAAACATTTGATTTGATTTTTGATTTTGACTGATTAGTATTGGGGAAACAAAACCTGCTTACCTTAATAACTGCTTGAAGGTGAAAATTTTTATTTTTAAAAAATGTAACCAACAACATTGTTTATTGATGCATTCATTTATTTTTCATCTGATATCCTTTTACTCGGCCAACATGTCAGTTTCCTGCATTGACGGTCCTGTGTTTGTTATTCTGGCCATCATTTCAGACACCGTCCTCTCCAAGGTTGTTGACATTTGAGAACCATCGCTACAACAAAGTCAATTGCTGAGTAACCCTAGATTTTAAGCTATGGTGTCGACAAGGGGATGCTCTCTTGTTCTGAAAAGACTCGAACGCAGATGACAGAAATGGTCTGACTTTGTGAACAAATGACAGTACTAACGGGCGGGCTGTACATTTTCTGCTTCAGAGCTGTAAGTGTGGCTCTGAAGTAAAAGTCACTTGGGTGCAACAGCTGAAGCAAACTATCTGAATCCACAGAGTCATTCTCCCGTATGAAGTGAAAAGAGCAGCTCCAGACAGTGCCTCTTGACAAGATTATAACAGTGGGGTATTGGCTCAGTTGTCTCTAGCTTTGGGCGAGATGTGTTCTGTTTCTGAGCCACATCAAATCCTCTCTGTCTGTGACACAGCTGTTATAATATATGCTGCCCACATAAAACATGCAGCCCACACAGTCTCACATGTAGACAGGCATAAACAGCAATGCTGTAATATTAAAACTCTCAATACAAGCTGCGTACAGTTTAATTTCTGTGGTTGAAAATATTTTTTTTTTCTTTTGGCCAAACGTTATTTTAAACTGCTCAAAAATCAGCCACTGATCAAGTAACAATCCCATGCTATATTTAAATGTTTCAGATATATAGACTGTTTGCTTTAATAAATATCCTCTTAATATATTAATATATTACATCAATCACATTGACATTACATGTAACAGTTTGCATCTTTACCATCCCCTGTTGCAGCATGCCTAATAATCTTGTTGATATCCCTGTATACATTTATTTGTTGTTTTCCAATGAATTTCTTCAAATGGGTGTAACAGCGTTCCCTGGGTTATTATAGCCGATTGGTGTCAGTCAGCTTGTGTGGTTAAAAACCAGTCAAGGCAACAGTGTTGGCTTCAGGAGGGAGGGTGAAGCTGGCATCTCTTTTCTTTTTTTCTTTTTTTTTTCTAGATTATGTTTTTGGGCTTTTGCCTTTATTGCAGCAGGGACAGCTGAAGACATGACAAGAAAAGGGGATAGAGAGAGAGGGGGGGGGGGGGTGACACACAGCAAATGGGCCACAGGCAGGAGCAGAAATATGTGTATTTCAGAGGCAGAAAACAGCATTTTCTGATGTTTTGCGTGAAAAATTACTTTAATTATTAATCGATAATCAAAATAGTTCCTGCTCGACATGGCAGTTTACTTGCCCCAGGCAAGCGGGCAATCCTTATTGTTGAGCCCCGCTTTCATCTACTGTATCTTATTTGTCTGGGCAGCAAAGCTGTTGTGTTGTTGCTGTTTTCTGCACAGACAGTTGCAGAGTCAGAGCCTGTAGGGCTTTTAATGAGTTGAAATCTCCCCAATTTCTGATTTTTTGTGGTTGATCAGTCGTCTGTTAGATGAGTGATTGAGTCTGTGCAGGAAGTCTGAGAGCTGCCGGTGAGGATTTCCTCGTTCTTGTTTTGTTTTTCAAACTGCGTTGACTCATTAGCTTGAGGTCTTGCAGGCTTTTCCTTGAATGCCAAGCAATATCAGTAAAAGAGTGGCCTCAACCACTTCCATTTCCATGTGTATACAAAATAACAAGACATAATAAGTATGCATTTGGCTATATCAACAAGTACTGAATGAAAAAAGACAGAAATCTGGAGGATTATTTGACTTAGTATCATTTTAAGCCCTGTGTAATATGCCTCTAATACCCCTGTCAGGACTAAGAACATATTCAGTCGTGTTTAGAAAATTACACTGAACTAAAAACACCCCTTACATCTGGGTCTGTGATTACTAACATCACTGTGATTCACTCCTATAGGAACTTGAAATTCATTTTTAATTTATACCTTGTGACTTGCTTTAGTTTCAAAGGGACAGTTCGCCCCAAAATTGAAAGAACATATCTTTTTATTTTGTTGGTCTGAGTTGCAGAGTTTTTGGAGATATCGGCCATAGAGATGTCACCTTTCTCTGGAGGCTGAAACTACTTCTTTTCTACTAGAAAGAAAGTAGATCCTGTATGAAACTGTTCTCAACATAGGCTGTGAATTATCTTGAGTAACCAGGTCATGATTTCTGGAAAGAGACACAGGAGTCAAATTTTTCAAATGTATATTTTTTTTTTTCTTCTTTGAGCACCACAAGCCAGGTGCCATTTAGTCTCATTATGTTGGAAAGATGGCAGACATCTCTACAGCTGATATCTCCCAAACTCTGCTACACATCTAGTTGGATAAATAGCACTATAGGCCAAGGGGAAAAGTATGTGTTTCTGATTTTGGGGTGAACTGTCCCATTAACTCCCATACGATAGCTACTGAACAGTGTCTTTATGATTCCTTTACACATATGGCATCATTATAATATTATAGGAAGTGTCAGTGAGTCTGAGTGGATTATCATTTCCATTAAACAGAGAGGATGCTGTTGTTTGTCACAGCAGGTGCTTCTGTGGTGTTATTGGCCATCGCAAACCAGTTTGCCAGTGTGAAAAACTAGATGCCAAGGTGCTCAATAAGCTGCCAAACATCAACAACACCAACAGCATCTCTGCAACACCAAGACCTGCACACGCCGCGGTTCCCAGCTGATCGATAAACAGATTAACTCCGTAGGACCAGCAATTGAAAATATCATCCAACCTGTCAACATCTTGACTGTACAGCCAAACAATACTGCAGCCGTTTGTTTTCACCCTCAGATTAGACAAACCAGTTTACAGTTAGACCTCGCTAAACTGTTCAACCATTCAGCTGACACCATTTAATAACCAGGGTTAGAGTACAAGAATATTCTGATACAATTACTGATTAGCTGCAATGTAATTCTTGAAGGCAAATTAAGTTCATTGAAAGTGCATGTTTTTTCCACTGACATGCCCAGGTTATTATTCTGACAGTATTATAGAAAGAATCCCTCCAGAGACAGTCCTTTTTGTTAAAGAGTACGATTCTTTTTGTTTATCCAGAAACCAGGGCAGCGGCTGTATGCAGTGGAGCACCAGTGTGCTGCAAATCACAATGCACTTTATCACGTTTTGTCCACTTGAAGGACACTTTTAAAGGGCACTTTGTTATGATCTGTCCACCCTAGGACACTTCACCATGTTTTGTCCACTGGAAGGGGACCATAGAACTTTATCATCGTTTGGCCTCAGGTTGTCGAGGGGAAGGGGCAAAAAAATTAAAAAGGACAGCAGCCAGATGTGATGGGGCACCTGCATGCTGCAAGTCATGATGCACTTTATCATCTTTTGTCTGCTGGAAAAGCATCCAGGAGGGCACTTTATCATGTTTTGCACACTGGAAGGCCACCCTAGGACACTTCATCACATTTTCTCAATTAGAAGGGCGCTCCAGAGGGCATGATATCATGTTTTATCTACCATAGGGGCATCCAAGAAGACACTTTTGCACCATAGTTATATTGCACTCCTCAAAGTTACCAGTCTCCATTTAAAAAAAAACCCAATAATTTTAGTTGCTTTTTGTGGGGTTTTAAGGGGTTGGTTTTGATGCGAACATTCCCAAGTTCAGGGCTGAATTTCATTCCCACTACACCACTGTACCCCACTAAGATGTAATGAGATCTGCACACTTACTGATACTTTAAGAAGCTCTTATGTCTGTCTTTAAGCCTTGCAGCTATACAGTATAGCTATGGATCCCACACTAGACTTGCAATAAAAAAGCAAAGATTCCCTTTTTCGTTCCCTCCCACCAGATTCAAGCTGCTGCAACTTAATTTCAACTTTGTGACAGTGAATCCTCATCAGGCAGTCACTTTGATTTCCCAGAATGCCACCACAGCTTAAATCAGTGAATGCAAAACACACCCGACATTGATTCCTTCATCAAAGAGGAGGAAGCCCTGATCCCCTGTTTAGGCTTTAAACAAGACAATTTAAGACATTTTAATCCAATTTGACATCACAGCCTCATACTTTTCAAAGAGAAGCCTGGATGTCAAATGAGAATACTTGAGATAGATTTGTGAAACTATGGGAAGATGACTGTAAATGTTTTTTTCATCCTCTACTGAAGCCACAAATGACTGACAAGCTTTTGAATTCAATGCTTTTGATCCAAATTTACATTAAGTTTCAACTGTTGTACCAGTTGAATGACGGATAAACACTTGAGGAATAGGACGCCTGTGCCTCACACACACAAACTCGCACACACACGCACTGCCCCTGCATTTACATTTCAAGCTGTTTAACTAATGAAGCAAACCTCACCCTGTCTTTATAATTGCGTGGGCTTGACACACTTTCAGAAACTCATCAATGAACAATAAAAGTCCCACAAGCCTGACAGTGGGGAGAACATCTAACGCAAAGTGGAACAAAAAGAATTGATCAAAGCAAGAACAGCTAATTAAATCAAAGTATGTGTAATCCCGTCTGATTTGTGGTCAGCATGACATGAAAAATGAGCTTTGGTGGCATTTGAACAGAACAGAAGCCATCATGATGTAACCTTAAAGCCTGTCTGCAGCCTGATGGACCACAGTTTGTTTAGCCGTCAACAACCAGCCCAGAGGGAGAAGTAAAAGGTTTCTGTCCAGATGAGAAATAAATTGTTGATGGACTTCTGGTGGAAAGTAAACCCATCTGCAGCCAGTGTGAGAGTGCTGGTTTAACTGACCCTGGACCTTCATCTGAACTCTGAGTCAACTGACCCTGAGGTGTCAAACTTTTGGTGCCTCTGGAACGGTTGATAAGAATTAGTTCTGCCAGCTTTTGAGCATGTTTACTCCGAGCGAACCCCCCCCCCCCAAAAAAAAAATAAATGGCACTCTAGGAATATGATTCACCATGGCAACAAGTAAATTAAAAGGTATCCAGTTCACTGCACTGGAGCGTGAAATATTGATGTGTGTGTGTGGTACTGTAAATACTGTACGTGTAAAGAAAAGAAAAAAAAGAAAAAGAAAAGCAGAGCAGAAAATAAGACAGCAACAACAGCAAAAGAGAGCTGAAGTCAAAAAAGAGTCAATCAAAATTAATACGTTTCATTCAGTGTTCACCTTTAAATGATGGGATATTACTATTACTGTATACATATTTGTTGGTGCACTCTGAAAGGTACAAATGTACTTAAAAGCAATTATTTTGAAGAAAAGAAAAAAAAGAGATTAAAACAGGCTCATGATTTTAGCCTCATTAGACAACACAGAAAACATAATTTAAATGGTGCGGTTTTGAAGATGCTTCAAGGTTAAAATCAAGGATTAAATGTTTGAAAATTAAGGAGAGCTCGATTTCACAAAATGAACCTCGTTTCAACAGCATTTCTTGAGCTTTATTTCAGTGCTTGATTAGAAACTATATAGTTGCAGGAACTAAGGAACCACAGAAACTAAACTCAGGAACTAATTGGTACAAATACCCTTATATTTTCCATTCAAATGTGCTGGCTTGGTTTGACTTGGCATGTCAGCTCAGCACTGCAGGGATTTGCATCTCCATTACAACAGGGCCACCAGCTTGAAGGTGTGTCATTTAACAGAAGACGAGCTTAGCATGAGTTGAGTGGCTCTAAAATGGCAAATAAAAACTGTTTTTTGTTTTTTAAACCCCCTTTATTATGAAGCAGCAAAATCAGGAAATGTTGGGTTTCCATCAGTAGTAACTGAACTCCTCTACAGCTGAAAGTGAACATGACACACAGACACTTTAAAAAACGTCTTTCTCTCTGGACGCCTGCGCACACAAGTTGAATCTCGCAACACACTCTTGTTAGAGGGGAAAATTGGTGTGGTCACAGGTCGGCCACATTCAGCTTTGAGGCGGGTTGGGTTTGCTTTGTCCTGACTCTGGAGATGGTCTATTTCAGGTGCAACTCGGCACAGAGGGGCACGTTCAGAGTGAAGTGAAAAGCCCCATCTCAATCTCTCCTGCAGATTCCTGCTTGGATGGAGTCATTTGAAACAGAATCTTGTTGTCAATCTGACGTTCTTTGTATTCACTGTTGGGCGACCCTGACATTTGTTTGGATGTAATGAATTAAAAAGGAAACAAAGAAATACAGAGGTGGGAAACGAAACTGAAAACTCAATTTCAAAATCAACAATTTGTTGAGTATTTCATGTTTGTTTATTTCTGCTTTAGAACATTACCACTATGAAAGTCATTTGCTTTGTTTCTCATCATTGTTCCCTCTGTAATTCATTCACCAACTGCCTCTACCCTCAGCTCACAGCTCTCATGCTCATGTTTTTTTTTTCTTTGCTTTGCTTGATCTTGACTTGATATCGATATTAGTGATGCATAGTCCTTCCTTATTTTGTGAATAAAGCTGCACGCAAGTTAATACAGCCACCATGTTTGACCAACCAGCAACTGTCAGCATCACAAACCACACCCCTGTAGTTTAAAGCTTATAACCCTGCAGAACAGACTTTTTACCACCAGGAACTAAAATTCTGGCAGTACAGACCCCTCTCTTTTCTGCTGGTACATATTAATTTGTTTTTTGTTTTTTGGAGGCAAAACACTTCCCTAAACATGTCAGCTAACACTAAGATAGCACATTTTGTTGGCTTGTTTCTTAACAATGGCTGTCACTCACTCTCCAAGGCCATAAGTCCATTGATGTTTGGGGGGATTTTGATAATTTTACTTTGTGAATTTAATAGTCTCCATGAATGATGCACTCAGTGGCACAGTACACACCCACTGAATGTGGAGGACACACCTGTAGAGCCACTGTTATGTAACTCTGTGATTTAAGCATTTATTTCAACCAAGCAAGAGCTGGTGATTGAATTATCATTGAAAAGACTAGACAAAATGGTTTTAAATGGATTTTACATTGTTTCACTCTGTCGAGTTAAAATGAAGCGTGTTTTATTGATTTCACAATGCAATTAAAACTCCTCTCAGTTTGGTAAAAGGGAGAAACTTGAATTCAGATGATGACCGGTTACATTTTTCTGTTTAATAAGGAAAACAGGTGTGAGAATATTTCCTTTCTTGACATTTTTGTGAGTTCATTTTATTTATTTTGTCACAGCTTGCACATTTCTCTCAGCTTTGACCTTGTCACATTTTACTACAGTACAGTATGGTTTTTATGACTGGCAGTGGTAGCTGGTATGTGATAAAACTTCCGAGCCAAATGGCTTGGATACCTCCAGCTAACACTGTGAGATAATCATGATGTCAGCACTGAAAGTGTCTATTTAACTACGCAAGATCAATAAGTGCAATATGGAAAGCAGGAGTTCTTGGTTGCACAGACTGTATGGGCATCTCCAAATGCTTTTTTGGTTCACGTATGTGCGGCTATGCAAAGTGCAAAAGGGCTGAGTAAAGCTGAATGTAGATCAGAGAGCATGATTATTAACAAACCAGCCACATCACTGCCTTAAAATGTGGCCCAGCTGCATTTGTGATCCATTTCAAGAAGAAAACCTTTTAAAACTTTTACATTAGATTGAGGCACGAGGATTAATGGGCCCCAGCATTATTTTTGATGACATTTTAAACGCATCTATTTGCTGGTGGAGTGTGTAATTAAATTGGTTTATTGATCTAGCAGTTGACATTGTGCCAAAACAAATTAAGTTCTGAGAACACTGTTCTATTCTTAGCTCAAAGTCTAATATACAGTTCTCCTTGCCCTGCCTCATGTGAATGAACATCACCTCAACAGCACCTGTCTGTGGCTCTCCTCCTTTTATACTTATAGAACACCATGTTTTAAGGCTTTACCATGATAACAAAATATCTGGGTTATATGATTGTCTGCACTGACTCTGTTGGCTCTCTAAACCTTATGCTCAAGTGAAGCAGAAGTCACTAATCCTCAGAAGTTTACAAAAAACTGCATGAGCGCTAGACTGTTGAAGTTTCAATGGATATATGACTAAGATAATAGAAGAGTCAAGCAACTGTGGAGATTAAATAAGGCACCGCTGTCAATCTCACCACAACATAATGGGTAAAAGCTTAGGAGTGGAAAAATAGGTACGTGAAATAGCATCATATTGTATGAATATTCAAGTGTACCCCTTTATAATCACCAACACTGACATATTTTTCCTTAGTGACTTTGATGGATTACAATTTCATTTATTTTTCATGTTATTACATGTATCTATTACACTGATTAGTATATCTTGAGACATTTGAGCGAAATTTTGTTAGATGACTTTTTTTAAGTTATAGCCAAAAACATGCCTTGTAAGGTGACCTTCGTCTTTGACGACCAAAATCTGAGCAGTTCATCCTTGAGACTTAGTGGTCATTTGTGTCAAGTTTAAAGAAATTTCTCAAGGTGTACTTGAGGTATTACGTTCACAATAATGAGACAGACTTTAGGCCGTAGTGACCTTTGACCTTTAACCGCTAAAGTCTAATCAGTTCATCCTCAAGTCCAAGTGGTCATTTGTGTCAAGATTGAAATAATTCCCTCCAGATGTTCTTGAGATATTGTGTTTGTGATTTTTATCATGATTTTTCAAGGTTTTTCAAAAATTGTTAATCAGAGAAGTCCATCAGCGTACAGTCATAATGTCCTCAAAAAAATAGCCTGATGGGTCCAATAGTATCCAAGATTAACTGCAGACAAGCAGTATACACACATGCAAGCAATCGCATGATCCCCTCCAGGCCTATGGAGTCGAAGATGATAAAAATGCAGAGATATTTTAAATGTATCAAATAAAAATTTCACAATATGACAAAAAGTTTTTGGGTCTTACTAGTTTGAGTCATTGCAATTGATGCAGCAGTTTTAACTCAAGTCCAGTTGTTGTTCGTGGCTGAGGCAGAGACAGGAAGGGGGAGAGCAGAAAGGGCATGAGGAACAGCTAAACCAAGAAGACACAAGAATAGACTGAGACCTTCATTCTGGGAAAGGTGCTTTACTTTAATTTTAATCAAGGCTCGCATCTGAGGTCAGAACCCAGTAATCATCAGGAATCACCTCACTGAACTCTTTTACAAACACAATTTGACTCAGGAAAGACAGTGAATGAGACTGAGAAAGCCTGAGAAAAAACATTGAATTACTCAGGAAGCAACGTGACTGACACTGTTTTTGTGTCAAATTTTCAGTAAAATTACTGGATAAGAAGTAAAACACACTGAAAATACATCTCATCCATGTCATAAGTTATGACAGGTCAGGGTGATGTTCCATTGTGATGCATGCATTGTTCCATGCTAACACTTCAACAGAGCTGTACTGTTCTGACAGTAAGCTTCAGTGTGTATGTGCACAATAAAAATAAACTACCTGTTTTAGCTTAGTAAAAGTTAAATGTTCAGGCTGACTTAAACATTTAAGTTTGACTTAACTTGAAAAGACAAGTTGAGGCAAGATTACCTTACCTAATGATTAAAACCAACTATTATAGTCATATTAACTTGCTATTAATTCAGTTGTACTGAAAAAACCCAAACATTTTTGGTAAGTTTAAGATATTAAGTTGAACCAACAATTCTCCTGCAATCCTTAGAAGCTGAATTTGATAAGTTGATTGAACTCTGAACGTTGCATTCATTCATCTCATCGTTTTAAGTCAAACGAATTGAAATTAGAGGAACTCATGTTCATAAAGTTTTCTGAAAATAAATTCTGGAAATTTTAAGTTTACCCACAGGAAAATTTAGTTTTCTCGCAATCGTCTTTTTTTTTTTTTTTTGTCATATTAGAAATAAATGAGATTTGTATTTTGAGCTAAGTCTAATCTGTTTCCCCTAAACTCCACCTTTTAAGAGAAAAGGAATGAAAAACAAAAAAAGTAGGTCTTTTGCTGAGCTCATAGGTTTCAGAAGTTTCTTCTTGATGACCACAAGGACCAATAAGACTTTAATTTGACCACTGAGACAAAGGTAAGATCTCATTTAAGACAACAGTTTTCTTTTAGATCTCACTGTGACAACAAAAAAGAACATTTTAAGAGCTTCAGCTGGGCTGAAATTAGTCTCAGGCTGAGACAAGCAAAAGGCTATTTCTCATGAGCTGAATTTAAAAAGTTTGAAAAAAATGGTTGTAGTCTCATATTGGTCTTAAACTGAGTTCATTGAAGTTTAGGAGACGCAGGCTAGACAAAGATGAGATCTTATTTTGAACTTCTACTTTTCTTTGGGTAATTACCAGGAGAAAAATCAAACTTGTAAAGTTGCATTAACTTAATGACAAAGGACTAGTTGCTCCCAATAAATTCCTGTATGGTGTTTTTACATTGTGTTTATGGCTGCACAGTGAGTGTACATGACCTTCTGCCTGGTCTGCACTTCCACATGGCACCACTGAGCGGAGCGTCACTCTACTGATCAGCCACAGAGGTCAGGTCAAAGGTCAGAATAAATATCAGCTGGACCACATGTCTGGAGATTAACATGAGGGTATTTACAGGACGTCTGGTTCAAGTTCAAGATTCTTTTCTGCACACACACATGTGTGTGTGTGCGTGTGTATGTGTGTGCATGCATATGGTGTGATAGGAGGATGTATGAGGTTAATTCCGAGCGCCGGATTGTAAGGTTACGGGGGTTAGAAAATAAATTAACTCTATTAACTTTAATTAACTTAAGGCCTCTCTGTCTCTTTCTCTCTCCCTCTCTCTCTGTCTCTCTCTCTGTCTCTCTCTCCCTCCCTCCCTCTCTCTCTCTCACACACACGCACACAGAGAAGAAAAAGGAGGGAAAAAAAAACAGTCAGTTTTGTTCCGACTGCAGGTTGACCACGAAGTGCATTTACTTGTGGCATGATGGCATTTTTCATATACTGTAGTATGTATTTATAGCTGAGGTTTTCAGGCTGTGAGCGTGAGAATTGAAGGGGGTGAAAGGGTCAAGTGTGTGCTGGTGTTCTGAAAACAACTGCTGATTTGGTCACTTTCACCATCAGCAGTTGGAGCTCCAGCAGTGGCTGTGACACATTTTATGGGGGCAATTAAAGAAAATCCCTGCCACTAATGGCACCGGTGGTCATTTAGTGAAGTGCAGTCAGCATCCCGTTGCTTGCACACGTGCTCACAGGTGTAAACACGGGCAAGTACACAATATGTGACATACACAAGACTGAAGGTGATTGACTGGCATCATGCAGAGTAAGGGTGGGCTCATGTTGTGGTGGGTGGGGGACATATGTCGACATTGGCAACTCCATTTCTAAATAAATATTGCAGAGAAGCAGTGCACTCAGGAGCATGCATAAACGTAACATCCTTTGAATTTTCCTGGAAAGAACATCCTGAGTTCTTTATATAGAAATTAATCCAGAGGCTGTTCACCAAGAATATCAGGGAAGTGGCACTAAATTACCAATTTATGTCAAAAATCATTCCCTGTCAGAACTATGTCAAATCATGTACACACTTATTTTTGGTTTCATTTTGACTTTCCAAGGATATCATTATGTGAATAAATGTCCATACGTCAGCTTCGAGATCAAAGAAGAAAAGACTCTCCTCATGACTTCAGACCTCCTCTGAGAATAATCATGTTTTTATATTTTCTTCACTCGAAAAGTCAGTGATAGTTTAGTAGTGTATTCATGGGTGCATTGCAATCACTGCTAAGTGCTCATTCTGCTAGTCATGTAGCCAGTTCGCCAAGATGAAAACAAATATGGCCTCAAATAGTAGCCCACAGCTAACTAACAGCTAACCCCATTTAGGCCTGGTGTTCAAATATTATCTCTTATCCAGGTTTGATGAACACATTGTGTTTACTCCTACATTAGATCCAAACACAGTGCAAACCAGACTATCTCCAGATGTGGTCTAGCAAATCCAATCACATTCTGATCACGTAGCATTTACACCTTGTATTAATATGCATTTTTTTCCTGATTTTGATTACTTATCCAGACACAAATCACATTTCAATACCAGGTGTAAATGGGGTGACTGACTCCATGGCCACATCAGCTTCCTGTTTACATAATGAAAGCCCCCAAAGGGGCACAAATGAAAAATGAAGCTAGAACCAGAGAAGGTTTAGCTTAGCCTTGCATAAAGACTGGAAGCAGTGGAAAGCAGCCAGCCTGGCTCTGTTCAAAGATTTAAAAGAAAAATTGTCAACCAGCACCTTTGAAGCTCACTAATTGCTATATTGTATCTCATTTTGATGTAAAAACTTCCTTTATGCTAACATAGGCTAATTACCTGCTAGCTGACAGCAAATTTAGCTTAGAACGGTATCAAGAAGTACCCATATAATTTTAAAAATGTAAACCGCTGGATTCTTTAGAAAAAGGGGATCATTTTGGATAAGGTGAAACAGCAGTTGTGATAATGTGCTGACACAGCACTGCTAAGGATTGACTAAACAGTAAGGAAACACACACGTGTCAGCCGGGTGGAACCTGTTCCTCTTTGGCCTTGACCTGTTAGTGAGGCTGAATCAAATGTAAAACCTTTGTCCTCGAGGAATTAACAGCATTAACAGCCATAGTGAGAACACATGGTGCCTCGTGTCTGGCAACTGGCGTCATTGTGTTTGCGTGTGTGTGTGTGTGTCTGGTCTTTTTACTCTCCAGCTCCTTAAAGGGTCATCTCTGTCTAAACCGCCCTGTCTCAGGATTTTAAGACACTCCGCTCTGTGTGTGGTTGGTGTGTGTGTGTGTGTGTGTGTGTGTGTGTGTGTGTGTGCACGTTGAAGGATGAACTTGGTAGTCTCCCAGTGGGCGCAGGGCGGCAGGGTTACGCCGACTGTTCTCAGGTTGAGTGGCGTTTCGAAGTGGTAAACAACTCTGTAGGCTGATGTGGGAGCAAACTGTAGCACCCATGGGTGAAAATAAGGTCAGCATAGGCATTCTGAACAAAGCTACAGCTGTTTACTGCTCAGAAAACCCACAAATATACAGTCTTCACAGTGAAAAACAGGGTCCAAAATGTGCTCTGTTTCATATGGATTAGTTTTACCAGCAAAGGCTCCTCCATAAATACATAATAAAATGTGAACTTCCAGAGCTGCATTCACACAGGAGGTTGACATTGATCTGAACCTGTAGAAAACAACCTGAGTCAAGTTAAGGCAGATCCAGTACACAGTACAGGTTGGGTTAGGGAATCAAGTCTGCCAGAAGACCCAGGTCGTACAAGGTTAATATATAAAATGACATGAGTGGCCAGTCCCACGCACAGTTTTTTTTTTTCACATGAATTCCCAAATGCTGCCATACCTCGCATCAAGACATGAGAATTTTAATTGCAAAACAGAATTTCAGCTCTTTTATTTTCCTTCCTAATGCGATTTTGTTGTTTGCCTCCTGGCTATTTTGCAACACATACTCTTGTTTTTTGTACTGCCTGAAGCTCAAATTAAAGTTAGAGCATCCACATAGCTGCCAGGACTGCAAGAGGTTGTGCAGAGGTCTCTGTGGACATCCATGCCCTCTGTAGTGAACAGAACTGTGTCTGAACTCCTTTTAGAGTATAGCAGAGCCTTCAGACAGCCATTGTCTCTTGGTCACTGATATAGTTGGTCATTTAATTTAATTTCATTCATTTAGTAAGAAGTTCAAACAGACACTTCCAACTATTCTTTGTCCTTCATGCACTTTTTTTCACCAGTAGCCGATAATAATCTGCTTCTCATGGCTGATACAATAACTGATAATTTCATATAATTTAATAGTTCGTATAACTTAAAGTTTATAAATACACCTGAGGGTACAAAAGGCTGAGATGTAGTAAGCAAAGACGGATGATTTTGGATGGATGACTCTTCAAAAAATTCATTTTTCTATCATGCATCAAAAAAACTTCAAACATACTCAGGCTTTTATAATGCACTTTGCCCAAGAATTCAACCTGTCACATCAGATATTGTTATGGCTGATATAATATCATTTAGACTTAAACTTCTTCCTCAAACAGCAGCTAAACTGCAGGAGAATCTGGAAAAGACATGGATGCCTTGACGTCAGATGTACAATACTAGGAGAAACCTAACCGACATGCTTTTACTGAAATAAGAATAGCAGGTTAAGGGAATGGGATGTAATTTCAAGTTGTTATAATCCACAAAAATAGACTGGCATCACTAAAGCAGATATGTGAACGGGACTCATTCAAAACATTACATTACTTTAACTACTACTGAAATACACCTTTGACAGTGTCTTTTCAGCAAAAACGTCCATTTAAACCATAAAATGTTACACATCTTTTACACATTTTGAGTCATATTCACTTTTCAATCCCATTCATGCCAACTGAATGATTTTCGACTTTTCCAAGTCTTCCTTCAGCTGCTTCTACACAAAAGGTTTCATCTCCACAGCATATTTTGCGTCCTTTATCCCTTTCCACCTTTTCCGACTATTCATACTCCTTGTTACACCATCTTAATGCATATTTACTCATTCATACTTCCAGATATAAACTCAATTTAAACTTTAAAATATTCCAGATCTTTCATACACCATTGGTGTTATTCAACATTTAAAGCCAGCAATGCAGTTTATCATCAACTTTTCAACATCCAGCATTCACACTGCAGTTTTTTTTTCAGGAATGGCTTCTCTGGCTCATTGAGTTCTTTGTTGTTTATTTCTTTGTGAAGGAAGCAAATACTGTGGCCCAATCCTGGACTTACACTACTCCTGTCTTTCTTTTCTTTTGGAACCTCAAGAGAGACTCATTCTTGTTCGCAAACCTAGTCAAAACTTTGGAAAGTGTCCAACTGTCACAGAAGTAAGATAATCCTGTAAAATCATCCTGGGTCCTGTCACAGAGTCCACAAAGCCGGCCTCCATTCACTGTCAACTGCTCTGTATCAGTGACACTGTGGGGGGCTAAGCTGAGACACACACGCAAACACTCACACACACACGCACACACATCGTCTCTGTTCACAGCTATCTGTTATGCTTGTTAGCCAGAGGACATGCGAAGCTGATGTCTGCCCACTTATCCACTGCTTTTCTGTGTGTGTGTGTGTGTGTGTGTGTGTGTGTGTGTGCGTGTGTGTGTGTGTGTGTGTGTGTGTGTGTGTGTGTGTGTGGGGGGGGCCTCCGGAATAAGAATGAAGGCAGCTCTAAAAGTGATAGATCAGATTCCTGTTTGCTGGACTTAAAGAAAGGCCTGTGGTAGCTTACAGTGTTAAGCTGATACGAGATCAGCCAGCAACACTGCCGTAGAAGAATTGCATTCACAGATTAAATGATGTAGAGACTTTAAGACGCGAGGCTCAACAAGAAGAAAACACGCCTGCAGTTAGAATCATCCTGCAACTGTAGATTTCATGTGAGAATACTGCCTCATCAATGAGCCCAGTGTTTTGTCTTCAAAAATGGTGCATATGTGTGTGTAAATGATTGAGTTTGATTTGGGGATGGGATGATCATGATTCCTGATGTGTAGCTGTGTAGCAGTATTATAGGTCAGTTTGACTCCTTTGTAGTGTGTTGAGATCCTCCACCAGGTGGCAGTGTAACATTGGCTGTGACTGTACAGCTCCTGGCCAGTGAATGACATAGGAGGCGGGACTACACTACACACTTGCCCACCAAAAATGATTTTATTAACAGGGTTTTGTATTGGTCTTCATGCATAAATCGTTTGTGCAAACAGATTTGATCTTAAATTGCGCATGATCAAATGCATTTCCTTTGCAAGTACTCAGTGCTGTTTGTTTCCTGGCCATCCAGAGAGACTGGTAATAGGTCCAACATACTCTAGTCCATTATTTAACCAGGATTAAGGCTAATTGCTCAAAACAGACACCAGGGACACACCGTGCACTTCCCAAACTTCACCAATTAACACCATATTTCGTTTATATGCTGCTGTTTGCAGACAAGATAAATCCAATCCTTTAAGTGCACGTCAAGGCACCATCGCAATATCTGCTGCCTGTCTTCAAAAGGTAAAAATCTCTCGAATAAATGTCAAATAATTTGTGATTGACAGAATCTTTGCGGCAGTCGGCTGGCCTGTGGGGTGGAGTCAGGACTTGCTGCAACCGCTGCACCCCGACAGAGAAACCCCCCGAAGCTTCACTAATGATGCTGCAATGTTGTCCTCCATGTCTGTTAAAAAATAGTGAGTTTAACATCACCTGCCAAATGTCAGTGGCTTGTTGGTTTGTGGTTTGCGTGTGGCACTTAACTCTGCCGCTTTTACATGGATTTATTGGGATATTTCCATCTACTAATTGCAAACTTCCTGGCACGCACATCCAGTTTAAAGTCAAATGTGATTCATCAACATGGTTTGGTGGGTAAGACCAGATTTGGCTCTCAGTGCATGTTTCATGAATCCCACATAGGATTTCCATATTTTCCTCTTAGTGCTTTGTTTGAGAACAAATCTAAGAGAAAACTAAGAACACATTCCCGCATGAGGCTCATTAAACCTACAACCAGATAACTGAGACCGTTTGCCATTTTAAAAACAGGAGCGCCATTAATTTCAACAAATCTGGATACCATGTTTTGGATTCATTCTACATTCATGTGGAGGCATCGGCAGTGACTCAACAAGGACTGAGTAACTGATATACAAACACTTTGGGGATGAAGTGTTCTTTTAAGTTAGTTAGCATGCGACAATGACAGTGTCTCAGCTGCATCATCAATGGGTCTTCACGATCACAGAGTAGACAGCATTAATCCCAATCCTGCAATCGCATATTTTTACTTAATTTTGTGCATCCCTAAAAACATGTAAAACAATTTTGCCTTTGAGCGCAAGTAAAGAAACACATCGAGCAAGACTGGCTGATTTCTATTTGCAAGTGAAAAGTAGAGCAGACAGCCTCAAAAGAATAATTTGAGAAAGTCAAACTTAGAGTGCATGTACAACTTGGACATATGTGTGAAAATCAGTTTCAAGAGAGGCAGGTACCAAAGAAGAAACTCCTCTGAAAGGTGCAACCTTTTTATCCTCTGCGGTCGGAGACTGACCTGAGTCTCTCACCATCCTGAAGCTGTTTAAACCAGTGAGTTGAGTTTAATTTAAACAATTTAATTTTTGACAACTTGGCTTATGTAGCACCATACATACAGCTAGTTTCCAAATAACCATTATATTAACTTAATAATCACAAAAGCAGCTTGTCCAGACCAAGGTCAGGATGTGGACAGAATGGTGTCTGTTTGACTGAATATGTCCACTGCAAAGATTAATTGAAAATTAGTAGCCAGCTGTTTTGATGATCAGTACTTTCACTATTTCATTTTTGAAAAATGTCAAACATTTGCTGAGTTGCAGCTTTTTATATGTAAGGACTTGCTGCTTCTTTTTGTCATTTATGACAGCAAATGAAGAGTCTTTGGGTTTTGGACCATTGCTGGACAAAAGAAGCATGTTGAGGACATCACTTGAAACATTTTTCACAAACAATGACATTTTATAGACTGCACGATTAATCAGTTAATCCTGAAAATAACTGGCGGATTAATCGATCATGAAGACGTTTGTTAGTTGCAGCCCAAGCGACCACGTTAATTTAGTGTACATGTCTAGTATGTAGTTTTTGTTGCATTACATGATGGACAGTTGTTTTTGTATGTTTTTGTCATATCATGGTCATCTTATTGACTTTAATTCATGTTGGTGTTCTGTGCTAGCATTGTTCCAGACCTCCAACTTTATGTACGAATCACGTGGACCTTAAAGAAATGAATTAAAGAAATGCCACATCATTTTAAAAGCAGAGAACTTGACAAAAAAGTCTTATAAGCAAAGAATTGTATAACACGGTTGTAACTGGCGCTCTTGATGAAACAGCATGAGAGGTTAATGTAGCAGTGCATGAGGACCAAATCCATGCAGGCAAAAGAGAAACCCATCTCCATCCTGCAAAGACATCTCATGTGGCCTTTGTCTGGAAGCAGGTTAATAGTAACCTGCACAGCAAGTCCTCTTAACTAAATCTTACCAAACATATTTGCAACATTTGAAATGAAGAAAAAAAGGTGAAATATAATGTAGTGTCACAAAGGATTCCCTGGTATCCTCTAAAAGATTGCTGAATTGAAATGCCAGACAGAGAGGAAAAACATTCAGAAATTTTGACTTTCAGCAGTGGCAGTAACTTGACTTATGACACTTATAAAATATCTAATATTGCTTGAGAAATATCAAATATATGAATTCATTTTGCAGACAGAAAGGCGGGGCTCTCTCTGTCTGTCTCCCTCACACACACACACAGTCACACACACACACACACACACACACACACACACACACACACACACACACACACACACACACACACACACCCTGCATGAAACAAAAAGGCAAAGTAATTGTAGCAGGCAGGACAGGAATCTACAGGGGCTGAAGAATAAATGTGAGTACTGCCTTCTCTCAGAGGAACACACACACTCACAGAGGACACACACACACACCACCTTCCATGGCTCATCAGTTTACAGAATGCTGAGTGCTGCACTCTGCACAGTAATAAAGGATCATTTACAATCATTTATTATCTCTGTCTCTCTCTGTGGACCAACATGTCTGTCTATTCATCTTTCTGCCTCCTTCGCTGTTTCTCTCCTTTCCTGTCTGTTGTTCATCCTCCACAGCGGCCATTTACATCTATTTCTAACCCTAATTTCCCTGAGTTTTTCCAAACCGTCCTCAGCTCTCCGTTTCCCTTCTCGCATGTCCCGTGTTGTTTTAGGCATAAATCAAATTATCTTAATGGAATCGCACGCGGGACGTTTGTTGAGTGGTGGCCTGCAGCCATGGGTTCATTGGAATAATGCTTCAACATGGACAAAAATCTGTCACTGATGTGAATTTAGACAATTATGAGGATCTTAATCTAATCAAGGCAACAATTTACAGTAGCATCAATGGGGACAAAAAGCAAAACCAAAAAGCAACAATGATTTGATGGGTTTGCCTTGGGCACACACATTTACAAAATCTCTCTCTTAATGTCTTCATTCACAGTGTCTAAACACATGAGCGTACTGCAATTAAATTTCTGTCAGTGAATCAAAAGTTCCATTGAAAATATTCTTTTCTCTGGTAAACTTTGATACATGAAGTTTGATTCTCAGCATAGAACTGCAGATAATACAGATAATTTATTATATTTTTCAGAGTAACTTCTTGTCAGGTTTAATACATCCAAGTGGTTGTATGGGAGTGTAAGAAGATTTTTGGATGCCGCTCACTGCCAGGCTGCATATGGCAGTTTGGTTGTATTAGGCTCTAGAGCATTGCTCTTGGACAGTTTGTGGTAACATTAGCCAGAGAGCATGGTGGAGCATTAAGCAGCTAAAAAGCCCGAAAATTCCCTCAGGAGAAAAGAAACATGGAGCTAAAAGCACAGTGAATATTGGACTTATCAGATGGACACAAACATGACTCTGAATGCTTCTTTTCTTCTTTTTTTTTTTTTTTTTAAAGATGCAAAAGACTGCTAAAAAGCAAGAAATGTTAGTGTCAAAATTCCTGCACATAAAAGCCATGTGCATCCTTGCAAGGAAGTATTTCTACTTCACATTCTGCTTTGGTAGCCAAGATGTCTGACTACACCATTTGTTAAACATCAGGAAAAAAACATCACGCTGTGGATTTTAAGAGCAGCCAAGACAGTAACATGTGTATCAGTAGGTTGTTTCCTAATTATAATCCAATGTCCAATGTCCCACTGGACTGAAACCCTGTTTGTCCAACAGCCTTTGCTTCATTTATACACACTCTCCTTGTAGCTGTTAGAGTTAGCGTTAGTGTGTTACTGCAGGGAGAGCGATTGTTTTGCACGCTTAACTCTTGGTATTCATGCCCACTGGAACGAAAGCCTGTTTGTCTGATAGCTTGTGATGCTGAAAACAAATGCTCATTGCTCCTAAAATGGCTTCTTTTTGGAGCCCACATTTATTAAGAGGAAAAAATAATGCATAATGGATTTTAAGAGCAGTACTACCTGTAATAAGAATCTCTCAGCCAAGACAGTAATGTGCAACGGGTTGGTTGCCAATTATAATCCCATACAGAGAGTTGAACAAAGTCACAAAGTCTAACCAATCTCTGCACTTGCATTTATTTTAACTTTGAGTTTTCTTTTTTTGATATTTAATGAAATTGTGCCCATACATTATTATTATGCTGAATTATACAATATATGTTGGAAATTCCACACCTTTCTTAATGAATTCATTACATTTCGCTATGCATGTGTCATATTCATTCATATTACTGCCTTTATCTGGATCATATCTACCACATGATGTACATCCTAAAAGGAGTTCATTTTTCTTTTACATTACTGGATAATATGGAAATTGCGGACCACTACGTTTTAATTTGAATAAACCTTGTCGCCATATCAGAGTACCACTCAATTTAAATTTACAGTCCCCGGTTTAACTCTCACCGTTATCTACACCGCTTCATACATAAAATTTCACTTCCTTTACATTATCAGATGAAGTGAATTTTGTGCCCCCTCTCCCAAAGCAAGGCTTTGATTTAAATTATTCCTCATTGTGTAGGCGTAATGCGCAGAGAGATGGATTGAGGGACACCAGAGTACAGTGCTCCATTTCACCTTAATGGTCGGAGCCATGCATATTAAATACAGGGACGGGGAGGGCAAAGAATTGGGGAAGAGAGATGGTTGAGTACACGCGCCATTCCACTTTAATCGCCCTCATGGATAGAGAGGCTTTTAAATACAGAAATGATGGGAGGCTGAGAGACAGGATTAGAATATGAGATGGAAAAGACGCAAACAATTAGGCCGGAGAGGGACGGAGAGAGGCGGGGGGAAAGGGGGAAGAACAAGTGAGTGTCATCTTCTGCAGTGACCTCGGGTGGCGTATTGCTGATGACAAACTTAATGGAGCCTCATTTCCCCAGTGCTGTTCACCTCGCTGCACCTGTCTGGACCTTTCTGCCTCCACTTCTCTGCTCTTTCTATCCCCTCTTTCTCTGAGTACTATAGTAATTATGTATGCTTGAAGGAGACTGATCATTCTGCCCAGTCACCGTGTTAACATTAATAAAACAGGGCTCTTTGGAAACTATCTTCTCCCCTCTCTTCCTCTTCTCTGCCAGAGCATCTGTTAATACACTGTCATTACGCCTAAACAATCTAAATGGACAGGGTGAAGCCACTGCAGTTAATTTAGCTTGTGATGAATGTGGATTTAAAGCAATGAGGGAGTGAGCGCTCAGCCAGAGGTGGAGATTTCAAAATCCGTCTCAAAGCATGCAAATGAATACAGTCAGCGAGGTGAGAGGAGCAGACAGACAGAAGTGAGAGGCGATACCTGCCGTGAACTCTGCTTCATTCATACCAGTTGAGCACTAGAGCAGGGTTTAACTGATAAGGGTGTTTGAAGAACTGGCTTGACTCTAGCAAGAGCTCAAATATTTTGAGGTAATGTTCAGGATCTTGAAATCTGACCTTTGAATACCTTAAAACAGAGGAAGTCAAAACTTTTACAATAGTTTTTTTTCCACTGTGGGAATTCTTCTGAAGCAGCATTTAGACCTTAGTCTTCAGTGAAAGATTTTCTCTTAAAAATAGTTTCTCGAAATACTTCTTTTCTTTCTTGCTATGAATTACATTAATGCCTCAATACAACTGTCTGTATGGTGAATAAGCTGCAGCCAGCATCGGGTTAGTTTAGCTTAGAAACACCTCTAAAACTCACCAAATTAACAATTATATCTTATTTCTTTAATATTTATGTAAAACCAAAGTGTATAAATGACAAGTTGCAGTTTGCTGGAGGTTATGTGTTGAAATATTTCTCGGCTGTGCAGCTCCAGGAAGTTACTGCTTCCAGCCAAGAAACAGTTGCCCCTAAAATAGCTAATTTTGCTCTTGGCATTTGTGTTGTATAGATTAGCTGCTTCCAGTCTTGATGCTCAGTGTCACACCCAAGTTTATTATTTTTTTTTATACATGTTTAGTTTACTTTTATGGACAAAATTAAGAAAAAGAAGATTGTTACCTTTTAACTATGGTCCATTTTGTCTTAAAGATGCAGGAAGCTTAAGTTTTGGGAGTCACCGATCCAAAGCACTAATATTTCACCACATGAGAGTGAGACTCAACAATCGACTTACAACTTACAACAGGTCTTAGTGACCTGTTATATTGTCCCACCATGAGCTATATTTTCTAAAGCCTGAAACCAGAGCCAAGAGAAGAAGAAGAACTCTAGTTTTCTCTCAAAATACTTGAATTCTAATATGCTGAAAGGGTATTATGGATTTTACTGGAACTGCCTACCCAAGCTTTGACTAATTACAAAAAAGAGGTTTTACAATTAGAATTTCAAGAGGTGTAAATATGAGGTCATGTGGACTGACAGGAAACTCATCCATTGTACAATTTTAGTGACCACGGAGAAGTTTATTATAGTGACTGACAGCAAAGAAAATCGAAGACGAAAGAAAAAAAGGTTATGAGGATGTCAAAATATTGATGAACAGCTATGGATGATTTGGACGTAGCTAGGCGAAATCCCCACTTTAACATGCTGATACATTTTACAATATTTACCAAATTAACTCCAGTAATTCCATGTCAGTTCCAGTAATCAGCAGATTTAATTGTAACTTTTAGAATCATGCAAATATTACAGCGTCACTGTCCTGTAAAAAGTATTTATCTCTAAATTTGTGATTTTGAGATTTTTACTGAAACTGAAAGAGGGAGTGCTCCTTATGAGTTGAGACACTTCTCCTACTCCTTAAGCCAAACCATTTACAGCACCACTGCTGAAAACTGCACTGCCACAAAGCTGAAAACATGGCTGTTTTTGGTGGTCCCGAAAAGTTACACACCAAGCAAATTTGACGTAAAATAACCTTAAATGCATTGTCACACTCGCACCATACTTTCTTTGCATTTTAATTACTGCCATTTGGAAACCATACATTTCCCCCAATGACTCAATATCACCTCAAGCTGCTTTAAAGGTCACAGCACGTTTGCTGAAGTCACATCTGACCTTATGCCTCTACAAATGACGCTTTTGTTAGTGTCTCACGTTCTGCGTTGTTCCACTGTGCTTTGTGTGGTCGCCTACTGTGCTGCAGTAGAAGACCAGAAAATGCAGCATAACAAACAGAGTCGCAGTCAGCTGTTGGAAAAGAATAAACTCTGACAAATGTTCTTTATCTTATTTATTCGACATGCAAATCACGCTTAGCTCATAGCATGCTAGGAGCTTATCTGCTGCTGCTCGGCAGCTACGTACGTCAAAAATGATACATCACCACCTGTTTCTGCACCAAATGTGAGTATGTTCCACCGGAGTGCAAGTGTGACCCTACCTTAATGAGAAAACAGGTCATCAGGGCAGCTGTGTGGGATGAATGTGGTTTATATCCTTGCATCAGCTCACCAGCTGTTCCTGCGGCACAACCCTACTGACAATCAATATTTTTAACCCAGTGTCGTGCTGTTTAATAATTAATTCTCATAATGTCATTGAGTCATTTTGGGTGACTTGAACACACAGTTTGGGATTTATTGAGGCTGTAAAGGACAAAAAGTCACAAAGTTACAATAGTTAAAAGAAAAAAAATGCTTTTGTTTTAATCAGAGGGATGATCTACTTGCATTGTTAAAATGCAAACCTTAAAATCAAAGATAGTATATTGTTTTTTTTACCCATCCTGTGTAGCTGGAATGAATTACATATTTCCATTATACTGTTAATCTGTACAGCATTTATACCCAACCACTTCTTAAAGTAGTAGAGGCCTAAATTATTTTCAGAATATCTCCCTCTATTATCTTCTTGACATAATCTTACAATGTAGTGTGTCATGTGAAATTCAGACATTGTAAGGAATTAATTTTACAATAACCAATTAACCATTAGGTTGTAGATATGTCAGAAAATAGTCAAAATCAATTCATCAAAATGAAAATCAAAATGTTAGCTAACTACTCAGCTAATGTCCAATAATCTTTAGCTAGTTGGTCACATCTGACAGCTAATGTTAGCAAAATGCTTGCCAACTAGTTTGCTAATCTACATCAATCATTAGCTAGCTGTTAAGCTGGCAAAGATGTAATGAAGCGTATATGTCACTTTAAACCTGTCTCCTCGCAACATCTTTTACTTCAAACTTTTTTTTTCCTGTCAACGAGCCAAAAAACTGTTACTGGAGCACAGAGTAAAAAGGGGCGGGACTCAGGAAGGTCAATAGTTGATGATTAGCTAATCATATTCCTGCCAGCAGCTACCTTTTCCAACTTTGTTGGAACTATTTCACATGGTAAGTGTGCATGCATTGCTAAAATTATAATGGAGCTGAAAAATGGTTATTTAATTAACTGACCAATATAAAAAGAAAATTGTCAGCAACTTTCATAACCAATTAATTGTTTCAAGTGAATTTCCACTCAAAAATTCTCAACAATTACTGGCTCCAGCTTCTAAAAAATTAGATTTTTCTTCTTCTCTCATGTTTTAAAGTACAATAAATTTTAGATCGTTGTTGTTTGTGTACATGCTTTGGGAAATCATACTAATACTAATCATACTAATTATTATTTTTTTTAATATTTGTTACTTGCAGCCTGAAAATATACATCTATGTGTGTGTGTGTGTGTGTGTGTGTACTCAGACACCGCTTGATACAAAAACAGGCACTAGCTCGAGGCTCTACAATCAATTCTGAACTTCCTAAACCTGTGAGGACTGGATCTCAGAGGAAGCCTATTACAGTCAACCAACTTACATCACTAACATAATGAATGTTGGCGTGCAGAATCCGCAGAGAGTGCCATTGCCCCCAGCAATACAGCTCCAGGACGTCTAAGGAAGGCTCTTTAACCTCTCAGCAGGACCAAGCCTTCCAATCAAAGAGCCATCAGTCCACTGAGGAGCGGCAGTTTGTACACCCTGGGATCCACGTGTCAACAATTTCATCAAAGCGTATGGGTGAAGCTTCTGAAAAGGTCAAACCGACAACATTACAATCCACAAGAGGTCCTTCCTCACTTCGGGGATGTTGACACTGCTGTCATTGTTGCCTTTTACCCCCCTCCCCTGCGAGGTCACAGCTACAGGTCAGAGCAAAGGCCAAGACAGCAAAGCCCCTGCGAGACAGTGATGACTGTGATGATGAAGAAGAAATGGACACAGTGACTCTGACAGGGTTCTACCAGGATAGCTTATATCTTATTAAGAGATCACAGCTCTTTCAGAACCACATGCTGGCAGCACAGATGCTGAGAGAGAGGGGGCAATGTACAAATTATACAATTATAGGTCCTTATGCAGTTCAGCCATAAAGACCGTTGCAGGAGGCTACTTACTGTGTTTACTTTCAGTCAGACTCAGAGACGAGCATTGAAAAGATTCATGTGAAATCATGTTTCTTTAGAAAACTGAGAGGATTGCACAGCTTGCCTTGATATATGTTGTTTTGCACGTCCTTTATGATGAAGATGGGGAGTGCAAAGTTTGTATGTCTTTTCAAGTCACAAGAGCAACATTTATGGGAAATATGGTTGAAACAAACCATATTCATTCTTGTTATGTTCTTGTTTCCTGCACTTAGATGGGCCATCTGCCAGACTCGTCTTTGTTTAAACAAAAGCCAAAGTTTGATGATGGTTAAAACATGTTGCAGGGGTCCTGTAAAAGCAACATATATGGAGTCATTTCTTAAGTTAGCTAACGTTCACAAAATGTTAGCTAACTACTCAGTTGATTGTCAGTAATCTTTTTTTTTTTTTTAGGTTATTTTTTGGGCATTTTTTGCCTTTATTGACAGTGACAGCTGAAGGTATGACAGGAAAGGGGGGTGAAGAGACAGGGGATGACACGCAGCAAATGAGCCACAGGCGGGATTCTAACCGGCAGCTGCTGCAGAGGACTAACAGCCTCAATACATGGTGCACACGCCCTTCCGACTGAGCTATAGGGGCACCCCATTGTCAGTAATCTTTAACTAGTTGGTCACATCTGCTAGCTAATGTTGGCAAAATGCTCGCCAACTACTTTGCTAATTTGCATCAATCATTAGCTAGCTGTTTAGCTAGAATTTTGGCTGGGCATCATTGGGAACAATATGCATAGCACATATACCCAACCAGACTGAATCTGATTGACCTTGTTCACTGCAGTTTCAAAGAAAGAAAGGCTCAGACATGACGTTTAGTGCTTACTTAGCTCCTGATATGTCTTGTAACACATGAAAAACACCTCATGGACATGTTAACAAAGTTAAAATGTGATTTTCACTGGAGGGGGTCTTTAAATGTATTAATATTACAAGATAGGACATTTAGCCTTGGTGGAGGTCTGCACTCTGCATATGCCCTTCTAGGTCTGAAATTGTATGACAAAAGTCAAAGAACTCAGCTCTCTATAAAAATAAGAAAACTCAAAGAACTCAGAGCTCCATTTGGGCCCTTGAATTTCCCCCGTCACTGTGCAGGGACATCAAATTCAGCAGAATCTGTCAGTTTCACTTTCACAGTGCTGCTGCCGCTTATTGGGTCCATCTTTTGTGGACAACTAACATTTTTAAATGATCTAGACCCGTGTTGCCAAGATGTACCTCCCAAACAGGGCTGGGCCCAGACTGATTTCTTTTAAAATGCACTTTACTGATTTATCCATCAAGGCAGTTTTCAAATGGTGATGGTAAGTCAGCTCAGCTCCCCACTTGTTAATCAGTGTACGCCATTCCTACTGTCCACAGCATTGTACCGTTCACCCAACAGAATTACAGATTAAGAGGGGTTATATTTAAGAATCTCATACTTGTCAGAGTGAAGCAGTTCTAGTGATCAGACTTTGGCAGATTCTGATGAAAAAGCATGAAAAATTAAAATAGTAGATATATGACTCGGTAAGACAGATATTTTTGTTCAAGATTTTGAAAAGTACATGGCCTGTGAGTGTTTTCCAGAACAGCAAAACCAGCCAACCTGGTTTATACACTGTGACCTGACCTGCAGCCTTTAATTTACAAGGAAAGGAGGGAAGAGTATGAAAAGGGATCAATGTCAGAGGAAAAAAAACAACAGAGAACAAAACAGAGAGAGGCCCTGGGAAAATAAACGGGGAGAAGGAAAGACGACTCAGACAAAGAAGACGACAGACTTGTGTGAAACCAGAGCGGTGCTCAGCAGAGCAAAACTAACACGAAGCACACTGACAGACACACACACACACATTCCCGCACAATTCCTGTGTCTCGCTGAGCCTCTCTGTGTGAGCACAGGCTAGAGCTTTAGAAGGTGACAACATCACACACCCTACTAGGCACACAGTTATTCTTCTGACTGCTAAGCACTACCGAACTGAATCTGTTGTGGTTGTCTAACACGTTGTTGGGGGCCAAAGGTGAGTCATGGGGAAACGAAAATGCCTCAGATGGAAAAACGGTGACCAAAATATTTACAGTGTCCTGGTAAAAAACTTCAGTATAAATAGTTATTTTGTCACAATTAACTGTTTGCAGAAGCAAGTATTTTTTTGCTGGTGACTGTTGATTTTGCTTAAATGACTGTCACTTGCTGGTTTTAACAAGTTACTTAAACCAGCATTAGCTCCATGTGGGTTGAGTTAGGATTAAAATCATGGATGTGTTAAGGAAGGACTGGGTACAGTGTCGGAGGTGAGCATCTGTTCATTTCAATTACAGCTACTCAGTGGCACATGAAGCCAAGTACTGGCTATAAAATTACCCAGATCGTAGCTTCATAGCTTCCTTATCGTGTGACTCATAGGGCAAACACACTAAAAGCTTTCACCAGCGAGCCGGCTAACTTCCAGTTTAGGCCTATGTTAACTTGATTGGGGATAAAAGGATGTACTTTCCTAGACTTTCTAAATGTTGTTGCACACAAAAAGGTTAAGAAGAAATTCCATAGATAAATACAAGGGCAAATAAAATACAACTCTACAGCAAAAGTGCTACATTGCACCCCAGACATCATAATAATAGGACATCATCGATTTTCCGTTGGCCAATTGGTAGAGCAATTTCAGTTACAGTTGATTAATTTAGAGACCCTTAACATATCTAATAAATGGGGACCATTTTTGATACGAATCACGCACAGCAAATTAGATTTTTTCTAAACTCAACATTCACAACAGCCCCTGGACCCCCTCACTTTCCAATTACACAGATTAAGTCACAGGGCCAGCAAGGAGGCAAATGCAATTGGGTTCCTTTGGTGACTTGACATTGAGGACCAGAAGCTGCTAAGGGATGGACCAGACCAGAACATGTGTTCTGGACAGACCAGGGTACAGTGACATCTGGGATAATCTTGACAAGCGCATGGGGGATGCTAAAAAAAGTGCAGATGCTTCTTTTGCAATGTATGGTTATGGGAAAAGGTCTTTTTGGATCACTGTGCATCACATACTGTTGTCATTAAACAGTTTAGCCACTATTTAACATTTGCTTCAAAGCCTGGCACACTTCCTGTGGGTTTCGATAAAACACAGAGTGACTTTTTAATGTTTCCAGCTGAGCAGAAGATTCTAGTCTAGACAAGAATGTTGTAAAAAGGGTCTTAAATGTGGACTTGATGGCTGCATGATATCAGTATAAAAGGCTGAGTCCAAAGCAACAGAACAGAAACATTATTCTTGTGTTGCAGTTTAAAGCTATTAGTCCTATAAATATGATAAGGGAAAATGTTTAGACTGCTATTTTGCTGTAGAAAGAGAGAGAAAAGGCTTTTAAGGTGACTGATGTGTTTGGCAAACATAATGCTATCTATGTTGCTGAGGGTGCTGGAGTGTAAACCTTCCCAAATCCAATAAAGAGCAGGACAGAGCTGCTAATGCTACCCTAAACTCTGCAGGACACAGTGGGAAAGAACTACACAATGGATGTAGAAAGTCGTGGCTTGAGAAACATCTTATTAGAAACTATTTAACTTGTTAAAACATCTATGAATCCAGAGTCCAGAAATAATTTCTCTTAACATTGCCTTTCAGTGTGTATCAAACTTGCAAAGCATGACTTTGTGTTCCACACTTTGTTATAATAAGCTGTATTTGATGCAGAGATAGATTTACAACTATCTGCATGCACTTCTTTGAAGAAAGCCTTCCAGATTGTATCTGAATATTATTAATCACACTATATACAAAGTCTCTCTCATTGTTCTCCTTAAGATTTGTTGAAAATGTAGTGATTGCCCAGGGGGTAACTATCTTACAGCAGCAATAAAAAATATGATAAGAATACAACAGAAAAAACACATATTGATGTAAGTAGGGCAGCTAAATGATATGCAGTATAATACAATAATTAGAGCATATATGAGATAAAATTACAGATGAGATGGTAGATAAATTGTTATCTTACGAGTGTGGAGCTCATTTTGTAACAATTCCTATGGTGACTTTTGGCTGTCTGCAGTAACCAGCATAAGAGCAAAGTCTTTCATGTATTGTGTGACAGTCGTCCCAAGTGGGCTCTAGGATTTAAAGCTTATTCTCTGTTGCCCTCAGTTGTTCAGGATAAAAGCCAAAACTGATTGCCTGAAATGTAAATGTGAAGTGGTTCAGGCCTCTAACAAGCACAAAGCCATTGCAGCTTAGCTGCATAATATGTTTAAGCAATGACGCTGCAACACTTTAAATAACTGCTCTCCATGTATTCTAATGCACTGAGCTCATTACACTTGAGTTTGGGACGTAAAATGGGCCATGGTCCTAACTCCGTAGGTTCCCTGAATGGTTAGAGCAGTAATGTGTTTTAATGAGCCTTGCCCACGGTGGAACTTTTTTTAACTGTATTTATTATTTTGCCACCATGGCTGACAGGAAGATGGATAGCTGCTATTCAATATTTTATGGATTTTCTGATTTGCTGAGCAAACAGAATGTAGTCCTGAAAACTACAAATATATTACGGATCATAAGTTTTAGCCATGCAAACAGCACAGTTCTGAGGACGGCAATGATGGCCGTTTGGTCTTCATGGTCAAAACTAAAATGCAAAATGCAACCAGCATGAAACTTTGTGCAAACATGGTACCAGCAAATTTAATGATCCTATTGATATTTCCATGAATGTCACCATGAGGTTGACATTTTCCAGTCCACAGTACAGTACACTGTATATTAAATAAAAAACTTTACTATACTTATGACCACATACCTGTAAGATTAACGACATTACCATCAGCCTTAGCTGTTCTTTCTGAGGTTAGTGCTAATTAAAGGAGATATCTGTAATATATTTGCTGTTAATAAATCATCAAATGACCACCCTATTTCATCGAAAATCAAGAAGATATGTTAAATTGAAATACTTCTCTGCAGTTTGCAGATGTTGGAAACTAGTCACTTTAACCATAGATCATATATTAAATAGGTTTTGAACCTACTTTATATACACAGTCTATGGCTCCAACTTGCTATTCAGACTGCTGCACACACTTTTCTATGTGCAGTTGCTAAATAGTGCTCCTTTACTTAATGTTACATTGTTATTGTAAGCATCATAGCATGGTGATATTAGTGTTACGTTCAAAGTACTACTGTGCAGAAATAAAGTTTCATATTTTAAAGTAACTTTGCCATCAATGACACGTTCAAGAACTCACCACACCTGTCAGCCAATTTGCTCATTGAGGCCTCGGTCCAGTGGCAGCACATGAAGCAGAGGAACAGAGGTGTTGTTTCTCACAGCTACACACCCCACAGCTTGTCCATTTGATCTGCATGTTTTCACGGGCCAGCCAGAATAAAGTTGTCAGTCAAGCATATCTGGAACTGATGGTCAAAGTCATCCTGGTTAGACACGCGTGAAGACGTTTTACTTCTGAAGCCACCTCAGCCGCCTCCCATTAACATGAAGGAATGGCACTCGTACTCTCCCAGATACTGTATCAAAACAGTTCTGCCTCCTTGTTATCATCAGTAAAAATCTTTGGCCCAGCAACAGAAAGTTACAACTACAATGGAAAATAAATGATAATCCCAACAGTAATCTGACAAATAACCTGACATTACAAGCAATTCTGCATCACTATCCGTAATGAATCATGTCAGGCATTTGTGGCTTTTTGATATGCACTCACTCGCGCTGCGAACAGAGACTGCCACACAGTTATGGTTGTTGCAGACACAAAATGAAAGCAATAAGATGTTTTCATGCCACAGTAGTCCATTCAAAGGGGAAATAAATAGAGCTTTTACTGTCCAATATCACACAATGTCCTTGATGTATCTGTAGGGGCTGATGGCACTGCGGATCAATACCAGTGACTCATCCATCACTTTGTCAGGAGCTGTAGAATACACTTTATTCTGTTCACTGTCAACTCAGTTGAGTTTAAAAGCACAGATTTTCTCCACTACACCTATCAATTAAACATTATCATCTGTTCATGATTTAATTATTTTTTTTTGTTCAGCCATGACGGTTGCCCTGACTCGTGCTGACAAACTGATTCTTCTAGTACGTACTTATTTCAAACAAACTCAGAGATGGAAACAAGACTAAAGCGTAGCTGATGTCCACTTCCTCAAAAATGTAACTACACTTTGGGGTATGAGATGTAATTGGCTTCTTGTATTTTCTCCTACAAGTTTCTCTGGCACAAGGTCCAAACAAACGCATTGCACAAACACAAACACATTTCATTCAAACCACAAATGTCCATCTCATGGTGGCACTAGAGTATTATCAAAGTCATTAAGACACATCGTCTGGGAACCATGAATGTCTGAGCCAAAAGTTGGGAAGTTTTTCAGATATGTCACGAGATAAAAGAAACTTTTGACCTGCTTGTGATACTAGATGAAAAGTCAGAAGATCACCCAAAGTCTTTAGGAAACATCATCTGGGCACAATGAATTCTTGAGCAAAATGTCATGACAGTCCATCCAACAGTTGCTTAGACATTTAACTAAGAGGCAAAAATTACAAGATCATGGTGGCACTAGAGGAAAAGTCAGCAAAAAATCAAAAGGATGAATGTTTGTTCACAAATTCATGGCAGTCATGTATTACAGATTTTGACTCCAGACAATGTCCAGTGAATCAGGTCTGGATATTGTCCAGAGTGCGCTCCCACGCTGAAATTACTCTTTGGTTTAGGCAGGGGGTGGTGCCTCTGTAGAGCATGAAGGACGCAGGACATGATATGAAAAGTACGCTGTGGAAGTCCTTGATGATTCCTTGAATTTTAAGGACAATCACGGCATCAGCCCTTACCAAATTATAGAATCTTGTCATCTCTCCAGTTAGCAAACATTTACGTTGGTGGTTTTGTGTAAATGACCCTTCTTATTCCCCCTTGGATGTTTGTATCTTCCCGGCTTGCACTTGTTGCGTGATAGAAACATCAACATGCCAACTTGCTTTCAGTGAATTCTTTGGACAATGACCCACTCTATTTTATCGGATACTACCCAATATTTGTACATTGGAGTAGAGGTCTGCTTGGGTCCAAAAATTCAAAATTCTGGTCCGAACCCAAAATGACCCAAAATGTACTACCTACAACCGAACCAGACCTGTCTATAATTTGAAAGCTAGGACCCAGACCCATACAGAACCAGCAAATGTTGAATCAGAGCCAGCCAGGAGGCATAGACCTGATTGCTACAAACAAGTTAACACTAATTTGCAAGTTGTCAAAACAAAACTTTGTGTCTTCCCTAATGTAATGTTGTAGTCCTCCTCTTTGGCTAGCCATGACACATATAATCCATCCTCCTTGCTACTAAAGTTGGTAAAAATACATCCAGGTTTTCTGTTATTACTGTTGTGCTGATTGAACCAGCACTGCTAATCCACTCATTATTTGAGCTTCAAAGTCCACCTGCTGTCAGGAGGAAGGATAAACCTGACTCATTTAGAATGAGCTTTGCAAGTTTTTCTGTTTTTTGACCAATCGATCTTGGGTTCTCAGGTTTTGGGGGATCAGTGAGGACCTCCACTTGGTAGCTGACAGTATAAAGTCTGTTTAATGTCCGGTCCAAGTTGCATTCTCACATGCAGCTCCTCCTCCCATATCTAGATAGTGTCAGGGCTGTAGTGCATGTGTGAAAAGTCCTCGATCAACATGGACATCCCCAGAACACATAGCATCTAGTGTTTCTGATCATTTTTCCCTAAAAAGAGAAACACAGGAGTAAATTTACCAAGGATTCATGTATGATGAGTTTAAGGATGTTTGAAGCTGTTCAGATCTCCAATATTACCTCAGTAATCTCTTCCAACTTAATTTTATGCCCTGTTTTTTTCTCTCTGTTGCTCTCTTTCTCTCTCTGTTGATAACAACTCTAGAGGCTGTGCTAACAAGCCGATAGCTAAGCGCCTGCTGGGATGTAAATGAATAGCATTTACTGTCTGAATTGCTGGCAGTGCCACTTTACTGCAGAGAGACGAAGTGACAAACACACACATAAGCCACATGCAAAGAAGAACAACACAACTACACCCACAAACACACCAACATGTCATCAAGTAGATTTACGCAACACATGTAAATTACCAACTTGAAGTTTCTGCTGACAGCTTCTCACCTGCTTGAAAAGTTTCGACTTCTCCTCTGAGCTAGCACCACATGTACACACACATACACACACAAGTGCCTCTTTAGCGTTTTATAGGTAGACTGGTCGAGCAGCTAACTGGCACCCTGCTTGGATCACAGTGTGTGTGCACGCGTGTGACTGAAAGAGAGTGTGTGCGAGGTAAATCCTCCCTATAATTCTGATAAATGATGTATTCAGTCCGGTACTTCCAGCACTTTCTCTGTAATTTCTCTCGCTTTGTCAATTTCCACAACTTTCCCTCTCTCTTTCTCCCTGCCTCACTCTTTCTCTCACCAACGAGGTGCAATCAGTTGAACAATGTGAATGACTGTCATTGTGAACCTAACAAGACAGAGTTAAGCTTTCTATCCTTCTCTCTCTCAGTGTAATGAGTGTCATTAAAGTCCATAGTCATAGAGTTCCTAACAAGACAATATTAAGCTTTTCTCTCACACCATAAAACACCATGGTGGTGCGATGCACAGGAGGACTCCCTTTGTTCATTTCACCCTCATATACAGGCTTCTTGTGTCTGTCAAGGGGTTACTTATTCATCCAATAAACATAACTAAGAGTTTCATATAGAACACGAACACCATGTGAGCATCCAACTATTATGCCACATCTTGTAATATCGGACGCACTGAAGCTGATAAATTACATCATTTATCTGTCTCTGGCTGGTACATTTGGTACCAGATTCATTTTACAAAGTTAATTAAAGGAGAAATATGTAATATATTCACTGTAATAAATCATGAAATAACCTTGATATGGCATTAGATATCAAGGAAACATGTTAAGCTGAAACATGTTAAGCCTCTGAAATTTCTATTCCATGCCGGAAGAACCTTTTGAATGCTTGTTTCATGTTACCAGTAAATTCCACCAGGTGTGGCACATCTGCGCCACCGTTCTGATCCGTCCTCTGCACAGCTGCAGCGCCCACCAACAGCATTTCAGAAGCGTTTCAGCAGCAGAGCATTTATGTTTACTTGCTCAGATGTTGTTGAGTTCCTTGCTCTTTGTGCTTCTACCATGGATAAGCAGGGTACTTAGTTAAATAGTTTGCCTGATGCCTGATGGAAATTGCGGGCTGGATTTCAAATTAATGAGGAATGTTCAAGTGTCTCTTTATAAGTTGTAAGAAATCATTAGAAATCTTGTAGAAGGCATAGATGTTTATAACGGTTAAATTGAGAAATTAATGGAGTCTGGCAAGCAGAAGGCAGGCAGTCACCAAACTTCAAGGTGTATATTTTCTGAACAGTGGGCTTTTGCTTTCAGGATAGTGGGCTTAACTTCATTGACAGACAAACTTACAGTGTAAGCTGAATGGCCGTTGCTTGTTATTGTCAATTAATCATATTTGTACTCGTCTTGTGCTCCTGCAGTGTTCCTGCCTAGCTTAATAAAATTAGCCATGATTCCCACTGGTTGTTGTTTTTGTTCATGTTATTTCAACACCTTCTAAGTCTGCAGCTCCTTGTGACTCAGTTCTGTGTTTGTCCCACTTTGTAGAAAGGAGGGCAGTCTAGTTAGCTTTAGCTGTCTTTGTTTCACGGGTCCAGTTGTGGTGACGGCAAATCACCACGCTGTCAAAAAAAAATCACAACATAGAATAGACCTTTTTCACAGCAGCCATATTGATATAAAACAGTGGTCTAAACAGGTGTTTCCAATGAAACTAATTAGGTCCACTGCAATTTAGTGTAGAAGAGCCTGGAAGGAAACCTTAATTAGTGTCATTGGTAACACCTGTGTATACCCTTTCATGCGAGAACTCATCTCACAGACGGAACTAAGCAAAGATAAACAACATCAGCTGGTTAACTTCCTGTTTGTCAGTTGGAACTGAGGTGGTATTAGGAGCTATTTTTAGTGTCTGCCCTTGCAGATATTGCACCAATCAAAATGACAGAATCAACATTGTCAGTTGTTGCCAAAAAATCCACAATACAAATGTAACACACCACACATATGCACTGATTCCTTAACAAAAATGCATTTATTTCTGTCTATTTCTGACTTTAACAGACTGGTGGCCCTGTTTCTGTGGAAAATAAGTCACAATGTTATTTTCATTAGGCAATTATCTATTTCTGCTCTCTCTCACAGCAGGGTGGGGAGGAGGCCCTGCCAAAATAGGGTGGTACAAACCCATCATGACTGTAAAAGTGAGGACGCCTATGTGATTACTGGAATTTAAAAAGGAAATGAATATCTGTGCTCCTTGAGGTTTGATTCAGGGCTCCTAAATATTTCCACTGGGTCCTAAATATTTCTTCTGGGTCCTCTCATGATGACAATAACAGCAGCACATTTCAATGGTCTTGGCTCCCTGCATGAGAGCTGGTGCTTCCTCATTGCAGGGTCCTGGGCTCCGCAAATTGGACAATCTATGATGTGCATAATAAATCAGCCTTTTGCACTCACTGAAGTGCCCCTTTAAGGATTCAAAGACAGGAGAATTAAAGCACGATTAGAGTTTATCTGCAGACTCTGCTGAGGCGTGAAGATATTATGTTAATGCACGTTCTACAGAAAAGTGGTGTTTTCATAATCCTTCTAATTTATTTGTAATTATGCTGCATTGTGGGTGTTGCGGTGTATAAATCCTAGGTTGTCATAATTTGTCTTTTTGCTTCCTTTCTTTTATTGTGTTCCTGCTTCATTTGTGACTTAAATTTATTCTTCTGTTCTCTCTTTCGCTTCCTGTCCCTGATCAACACCCCAAAACACTGAAACCTCCAAATTCCAAAGTCTGGCCAGTTATGAGCACCTTCAGTGACTCTCTCAGTCCAAATCAGTCAGCAGGTCACCTCAGCTCAACCTGACACACGCACATACTCAAAAAAAACACCATCCTCTGGCTCTAGTGGCTCAAACAGAGTGTCCATATTTCAGGTCATTTTCAGGTTCTAGTGGTGTTTGACACTGGAGACAGTGGAGTGGACACATCACCAGTGTTTCAGAGCAGAGGAAACTGCTCATTTTTTCATGATTTTGAGACTGAACTGAATATTCTTGTCATTTTTTTTAATGATTGCAGTTTGGTTGGGTGGTTACTGACACGTTTCTGTGTTTGGCCTGATTTTATGTTGCTTAATGCTTTTAGCCAACAGCAGAAAATGACATGAAAAGGCTTTTATCAGCACTGGGCACCAGGGAGGCATGGGCTGTAATGTGACATGGCTGGACCCAACGTGGGGCATCATTTGGCACCACAGTGGCAGGGCTAATGCCTATCTGCTGTCGGGGGGGGGCAAAGCAAGATACTCTCTCTCAGGGCAAGCCTTTGGATGCTACAGGAATGGTTCAAATGCTGGGGCCTGCTGTCAATGTGACCCATGGAGCCACTGGACATTCACAATCAGTTGGCAGAACTGGGACCACTGTGGTTAGATGGCTCCACAGTAGGTGGGGACTCAAGAGCTTTAGGCGTGTCCTGCTGATGACTCATTTGCACAGACTGGGCAGATGCAAATGTATCATTGATGCCTTTACTGTCAAAATTTCACAATACTGTTATAAACCAAAATTAGCACAAATATGCAAACTTTTTAAATGCAGGTTAACCTACTAAAAATATGCAGTTGACTCCTTACCCATAGCCAGACTTCTTTTGTATCACATTCCACATCACAAATGCGCTGGAAATCCAAGACTCAGCTCGTCTGTCTGTGTGTTAGGTCTCAGGGCTTTTGTAGCTTCTAACTGAATCTCTCTGGTTTGAAGTTTAGTTTCTGTACTGCATCACTGCTTTTCCTGATTTTGCTGTTTCATAATAAAAGCTTTTGAATAATGAAAGGTATCTATCCACCATTTTACAGCTGCTCCTCTCAAGATGGGTGCATCAACAAGAGAGAGCTTCTTAATCATTATGTTACAGTCATTTAAAATCTAATCCAACTTTCATACAATTGCTGTACTGATGTTCCTGCATCTACCACTCCTCCTCTACTCTCTATAATACACACATAATTGTGCCATGCCATACAAAGATTAAATTCAACCACTATATTATATTGGAGACACCAAACATGTCAGATGAATCCTGTAGAAATGGCTATATTGTCTCACATGAAAACACATGTTGACATTCTGAGGATGTGACAGTAAGACAAAGTGTATAATCTATTTTCCCTCGTGTGTCATGTGACAGTGCTATCAAAACATTCACTCGAGACAAGTAAAAAACACAATAGTATCTGATTCACTGTCATCACTCTCCCCTTCCTGATTCATGTAACACAGTAAACGACTCCATGTCTCTTCCATTGTCTGTGTTGTGTCTTACTGTATACTGCTGCAGGACTCCTTGGCCAAAATGTCGGGGTTTTAATGTTCCCTGGTTAAGTAGACATCATCACTTTTACTGGAGTGAGTGTGGCACCCATCCATTTGGTACCATTAAGAAAATCAATTCAGCATGCCTTGATTTTATTTGAAGGAGTTGGCAGCATGTACAACATACTTAATGCAATGTGGTTTTAATGAGTCAACAGTCTATAAATGGACTTTGTCCTCAAGTGCACTTTGTAGCATCATCAGTGATATTATCTATACTCTGTTTTTTCTTAGTCAGGGTAGGTTAGCTAGTTTTTTTACAAACATTTCCTGCTTTAGATTCAGTCTGTTCTGCTCACTGTTGGGGGTTTAGTGCCTTGGTTTACTTGCATGCCAGCTACTTTCACACCACAGTGTAGTAGAATACCAGCTGGGTCTCATTTTCAAGTTGTCCAATACATGTAATGTCCTTTTTGTCTGCCAGTACTCCAAATTAAGAGTGCCATTTTGTCTTCTCTATGTGTTAAACTGTGGAAAGTTGTTATTATCTGTCCATTCTCCAAACTAGGAATGTCCTTTTTGTCTATAAATGTGCCAAACTATGATATGTGGTTTTTGTCTTCTCCATGTGCCAACTAAGAATGTCCTTTTTTTTCTGTCTATCCTCCAAATTAGGAGTGTCCTTTTTGTCTGTCCAGACTTGAAATTAGGAATATCATTTTTGTCTGTTCATAAACTATATGTCCTTTTTATCTTCTCCATGTGCCAAACTATGCAGTGTCCTTTTTGGTTATCCATCCCCTTAACTAAGAATGTCCTGTTTATCAAGATGTTTTTTTGTGCCCCAGGCAACTCATACAGACACACTAGGTCGACCTTTCGCTGCTGTACGCACCACACCAGGCTTTCAGGTGACTTCAGTGTAAATCCATCGCAGTCGTATGAGATGCACTGGGCTTTTGAGGTATTATAAGGAGTGAGAACGTCCATGTTTGGAGGACGTGGGGTGGATGGATGAGAAAAAAACAAGACGTTCACCCAGGAGATTGGGGTTCATGACCCATGTGAAACCAAAACCTTATCAAACGTTTTAAGGTATGCAGTGTTATGTGTGGCTTTTGTCTTACAGCTTACTTTACTGATGTCATGTGATGTACATAAGGTAAGGTAATGTCATGCAACATAACATACACCATATAACATTATTCATAGGCTGGAGGGCACTGAGGGGCGTAACAAAGCAGCGTCTGCAGCTGACAAGCTGGGATAAAAATGCATTGAAAATACAGCTCATTATGCTCTTTCTTCCTCATGATTTTGTGTTTCTACAGATCCATATGAATTTATTTGCATGGAGGCTTCTCAATCACATCAAGGCTGTGGGGAAATGAAAACTCAAATAAAACATGTTCAGTTGTGATAAAGGTCCAATAGCATCCTGCTGCTGTCATCCATCCATCACCCATGTAACAAAGACACATTCCATGATGAAAAAGAAGCAGGGAAGAGAGAAAACAAATATAGTTTTGGTGCCCTTCTTAAACAATGCATACGGACATATTTTAAATTTATTTTCAGATCATCATCCCTGACCTTCAAACAACCAACTTCAGCAAATTTTCAAGGTTTCTGTTTTTGACTCCATAAATATCTAACACTGTTTCCTTGAATATCTGATTGCTATATTCCGCAGCTGTGTAGTGGATTTATAATATTTGTGTTTTTTGTACAGTTCAGGTGGATCTTTTCAAACATTCTGCATGTGTACACACAGTTTATTAAAGTCACAAAAGTGGCAACTGCCAATAAGTGCGGACACAAAGCGGTAATTTGCAGGGATGTCTGCAGACCGCTCATTTCCAACCTATTTTTACCTACATTACTGTGACGGCCCAAGAGGTACATTGCAGTCCATTTAATTGAAACACAAAATTAGGTCAGTACCATTAGCTCATACACATTAGTCACCAGTGTTGGGGAACATTAAATATTAAGTCAAGCAGTTCAAAATAAGCCCGCTGGTTTAAACTGGCATATTCATAGGTATGTAACTGAAAGCTAAGCAGTATTTTCTAGTTCATCAAAACAGGTGTTTTAAAGGTCCAGTGTGTAAGATTTAGGGGGATCTGTTGGCAGAATATAGTGGAAATGGAATATTATTATATTTATTGTTATAACAGTATTCATAAGCATGGTTGAGTAGTAATGGATTACATTGAATCAGGATTATATGATCAGAGTACAAAACATATGTAATGTTTTGGATGGTAATGGATTATATTACTAATTCTAAAAAAAAATCCATGTAAATTGCATTCAGTAACTGACTAAGTAAGGAAATCATTTGACCCAACCATGTTCACGTTTTCATTAGTGTGTAATGACCTAAAAATCTGAATTTTCGTGTTTTTGTTACCTTAGAATGAGCCGTTTACACGTACAGATGGAGCAGGTCCTCCTACATGGAGTCCACAGTGTGTGAGGCGTCTCGACTGTAATGGAGCTAGACAGCAATGTAACGTCTCCTTTCAGAAATGATAACGCGGTTACTCAGGTTAATTCACAGACCTCATCAGTTTCATGTAGGAACTTTATCTCTATGGTAGAATGTACAGTATTTTTTTGTTTTTATCTTTTTTTTTTTCATTTTGAGCATCACAGGCCAAGTGCCATCTAGTCATGTTATTTTTAAGAGATGGCAGACATCTCTCCAACTTATGCCAAAACATTGTAGATGGATAAATAGCACTACAGAGGAATATGTGTATTTTGTATTGATTTGTGGGTGAACTGTCCCTTCAAAACAGGATGTGTAAAGCAAAAGCACTGGCCATAAAGACCATAAAGCTGAGGCATCCACTGTGTACACTGCAGCAGTCGTTGAGTCCATCAGGGCTTAGTTTGGTGGCCGGTTCAGGTCCAGCTTGGTGCAGAAGTGCAGAATGTGGACTGGAAGCTGGAGAGATGCCAGTTCCACCTACAAAGTCCTAACAAGGTCCTGATTTTGGGCAGCATTCATCACTCGACACATGTTTGTATTCAGGCCTACGCATGTGTAAAATAATTGAAAAAAATGAAGTTACCCAAAGGGGAAATAATAAAGTATGTTCTTCTTTGAAATGAACTGTTTCTACATCAAATAAAGAGTTATTAAAAATCATTGCCAACAACAAAGTTTTATTTTCATACATCAAATTCAAACTGATAAGGCACCATCTTATTCTTCTACTTTTACTTAATGAGCATACACCCTGTCTGTGGGATCAGTGTTTATGAGCGTGGCATTTTGGTGCCTCAGTCAGCTCATAAAGGGACATCCAGTTTGTCATATCAAGTGCCCATCAGGTTTCCTGGGCCAACTTGCTTTTTAATACAGGCACTTTTAAACTGAGCTCCACGGTCAAATTAAAATGTTAATTAAAAGCACGGCTGTTCAATTAAAAGGTTATGGCACAAACAATACGCACAACACATTTGGCGGTATTACAATCGCACCAGGAAAACAATCCGTTTGGCAAAGCAGAGGGTTAAACATGAAAGATTATGAAAAGACTCAGGTTGTTAAATTTGTTGCACCTCCAGTAGTCTGGGTCCCATTACTGTGTATTGCAATTTGTGCTGCTGGGGAAAATTAAAACTGAATTACCATAAACACAATACTGAAGGAAAAACAGTCCAGTGTTCCTGATGGCTCAGCAGATTACACCGCACACACACGCAAACACACAAACAAACAAACACAGACCTGCCGGAACTGACAAAACCCCAGAGTTTCAGAAGAGAAGTCGGCTCAGCACACACAGGACTGAGTCAGTTTAGAGGTGATGGATTTGAGAGTTCAGGTCCTCGTGCTGACCTCTGTGTTGTCTGAACTCTGTATTCAATGAAAAGAATGAATTAATAGCACAGCCTGTTGGTAAAATGGACTTGAAAGTGGAGCTTGTGTATGGATAGATTTAAAAAGAAAAAAGAAAGAAATACCCTGCAGTTGGTTTTGGATTGTCACATTTTTTTACAACCACATTTCACACTGAGACAGGTGCCAGTTAAACAGCCTGCGTAAAAGAAAAAAAAAATAAAGAAAGGAAAAACATTAAATGGCTGTTAAGTTGGCAGATGGAAACTAAAAGTGAGTCCAGTAGTCACAAATCCAAATATCCAGCGTGGATATTGTTATATTTCTGCATATTGACGAGTATAGAGCATAAGCATCGCCAGAGAAAAAAGCCTGTGGGTGTGCACCAGAACAACCGGGTGTGCCACGTCCAATTTTCACTGATTTTCACTACAAGACAGAGTAGATACAGCACAGAGTAGGCAGTAGATTGATGTGCAGCTCCATAAAACGTACATAATTCTCCATAAATACTCAGTTTAAACCTTTCCAGAACATGCTTTACGGGATATAGTTTATATACAATTTTACATAGATTCACTGGTATGTAGCCTGTTTTGATTCACATGGCATCAGTGATTGGGTGAAGCCGACATGGTGCAACATGTCTGAAAGTTTGAACCACAAGAGTCATTCAGCTTTGTATTCTTAAACATTAAATACATAAAATTGTTAGTACAGACACAAACCTTTAAATAATGAGCTACATATTAAATTACAGATAACTGCTGTTATTGTACTGTGCTGTTTCTTTTACATGAAACCTTATTGGGACGCAGCCTGACTATACAAGTTGACAACTTGAAGGGGAAGACAGCGAGGCCTTAAATGATTGAAATTATTTCATGAGTCTGTTTTAGTTCCCTCTGAAATTCTCTTCAGTACTCCAGCATCAGCTGCAGGTGTTACATTGATCACTGCTACTCTCCTCTCAGCTCACAGGGATCATGGCTACTTAGGCATGTGTCAAATTGTATAAGTTTCCTTGTTTTATTTTTTGACAAAAATACGTTTAATCTAATCTTTTTAAATGAACAATTGTATGAACATGTACACAAATAGAATAACAATAAAAAAAAAAACTCATGAAGCTTGGAGAGGGAAAGAAGAGGCAGAGGAAAGAACATAAAAACATAAACAAATCTAGAATAAAAAGTTTCCTGTTGTATCTCAAAGTTTTTTGTTACAGCAAAGACTTCATTTTAGAACAAAGAGTAAATTCATATTCATATACACGCGAATGTGGCCTTGCATTTAAATACATATATCGTGATCCCCCATTCAAAAATAATATATACACATACAGATGCATATTTCTGCACACAAACATACTAGAGCTGCAACAATTAATCAATTATTATATTAATCCCCAACTATTTTTATAGTCAATTACTTAATTAATAGTTTAAGTAATTTTTTTTAAGAAAAAAGGTCAAAATTGTCTGATTTCAGCTTCTTAAATGTGAATATCTTTTTGGTTTCTTTAATCAACTCTCCAAAAGCAAACAAAAAGTCTTAGTAAAGCCATAACTAAACATGTATTCTGCATCTGATTTTCGGTGTGTCGGCTGGCTACATCATAGGCAAAAAGCAATGTCCGTAATCTAAGTGAAGCAAGTGTTTTTCTCTAAGGCAGGGAAATAAATCATAAACAATGTCTATACTGGTGTGACGATGAAGCACGTTGCACACAGGTGATTGTCAACACTGGCTAGTTTACACAGTGAAATGTTCGTGCAGTTTGCAAATCGCATGAAACATAATTTCCATGCAACTCAACAGTTACATGAAGCAACTGAAAAATAATCAAAGCCTCATGCAACAGGATTTAATTGTTTATTTTACTAACATTAGCTGGCTAGATCGGTAATTTTTCATCTGTTATATTGTTTTCTCGCTTCATTATATCAAGCAGGAAGTGTAATTGTAACTGCATTTGCATCTCTGTATCTTATTTTGTATAATTTTCTCACTGGATAAAATCGATTTGCATGTGTTGCATCACTTTCTGCTGGCACTGACTCACTATTTTGTTTCAAATGGCTACCCTGGAGAATAGGAAGAGAGATGCTCATGCATTAATGCTTATTGATATGCTGGAGGAAAAAACACGACCTACTGGATCCTGAAAATAGAGACCAATGGATGCAGTACACAGTGGGTCTCTCCTCTGTATCCAAGGAATTAAAATCAATTATTAGAATTATTAATGTTACTACTATAAATATATACATGTTGTCACTGCTGTTGGTGTTATTAAATATATTAATTGTTCTGAGGATGCCTGCAAAGCTCCCTCGTGAATAATACTGATGAAATTGTCTTCAAAGTCGGTATTCATTCCTTTCACTTTCTGTGTTGGGACTGTCTCATCTGCTATGTGGAAAAGTTCAGGGAAGCAGCTGCGCGCTGCTCCTTATCAGGTGATGCATCTGCCAAAACAAGTACTTAGTCTTCTTTTGTGAAGCCCTCTTTCTTGTAGAACCAGAAAATACTGTTTGAAAACAATTTTACTGAAGCTTTCTATCACCTTTGTGTGGGTAGTCCCGTGTGGCGGGTTGGCGTTTGAGTGTTGAGTGGGCCTGTTACTGCGCCTTGTGGCCCACGAGGGGGAAGAAAAACAGCCACCACTTGTGTGATTCTCACTAACTGTAGCTGCAGTGGGAGCTTTCAGTGCTTCTTGGCCTCATGGGGCAGTAATATGCCCCAGCACAGCTTGGTGGACCAGAATGAGGCAAAGGAGACACTAAAAGCACTCTAAAATGAACTTAGACAAGCTGCAAGAAGAGGTGTGGGCTATTTCAGCTTGGATTTCTAGTCTCTGCCTCTGGGTAGCCAGGAGGCGCGCTCAAAGAGTATTTTTTTTCACCTGATACTATGTTCTGTCCAACAAAGTAAGAGCTATAGACTACATGCAGGCACTGCTGCACGGCTCCGCAAACGGGAAAACTCAACACTTCAGGGACATCTGCATGAAAAGTGGTTCACATTTTCTGTTTAAGGTTAGGAGCCCTTCATTGTCAAAGTTTTGTTGATCCACCCTGACCTCCACACAACACAGACTCTATAATTACTACAGCCACTGGAAGACACTTGAACATAAACATACTGTATGTGGTTTTGGGGCATAATCTGAAACGACTGATGCTGGTGTTCTTCTTAGAAGACTTGAACTGGGTTGATGTGGCAAATGCATGTCTGGTTAACTTCCCCACCACTGACAAAGAGCAACGCACAACCACTATCAGCTGGAGATACGAATCTTAACCATTAAATCTACCAGTTAAACTTAGAACTAAATTCATAACTTCAGTCACACTTACATTTTTAAGGAGGACAATGCGTGGGAAGTTGCTAATTCACAGTTTACCAAACAAGCCTGAAATTCTCACATTATGATGTTATGACACAGTGAAACTTTGCGATAAAGTTTGTGAGCAACCTGTTTTTCATGCGCAGCAGAAATGGATAAATACAGACATCTGAAATTTCATTTTGGTGCCTCATCATATTGGAAATGCTATAAATCAAACAACGTCCATTTGTCCATCCATCCATCAAACATGATATCTCAAGTGATGTCTTAGACGCCGCTGATCAGATTGTGACAAAACTGGAATGGATGATGTGTCTTGATATTGAATCTCGGAGTGTAAAAATATGATGCTGAAAAGTAATAAAAGGTAAAAAAATAAAATAAAATAGAGGTTTAAAATAAAACCAAAACATTACATCTCATGTATTTCACATCATGTTTCTGAAATCACAGATGACTGGAGCTTTGCAAGACTGACATTTTAAAGTGAGTCATGCAAGATATGTGATGTGCTGCTGCTGCATCTTAGCCCAGACGTGTTCTGCATATTTTAATGAGAATGTCATGTTTTCATATAGGCTGCCTCTCACACACTTTACCATGCTGTAAATTGTTCCTATCACACACACATACAAACACACCTGTGGTACATTAGGATACAGGACAAATTGGTCAGCTAATCACATCCATCAATTACTTCCTGTTATTACTACTTTACTCCTGCCCCCCCTCCTCCCCAGGGAGTGTCTGACATGGGCCGGACTGGTGGGTTGAAATGTCACCTTCATTAAACTGATCCACAATCAATAGCCGGGCTCTGATGAAGTCCCACAGCGGCCAATCATGCAGCAGAGGTCTGTGCGGGTGAGAAGACACAGGCGGAGTTGTCACTTTATCTCACTAAAAACACATTTTGCTGTAATAGAAAAGCAATCGATTTCAATAAAATTAGTATGGTAAAGAATACATCTGCAGAGACAGACTGATGGCCAATAAAACATTAGGATCACTTTTCTCACTGCTAAGTTCCAGGAATTCTTAATAAAGCGTCTTTGTAACTGCCTCACACTGATATTATTATGAATAAGTTTAATCAAACTGTTATTCAAGTGCCTATTCAGACTCCTCTTGAAAGAGCATTTGGTACAAATTATTCAAACAACTTAATTCAACAAATTTAGCTTCAACTTACCGACCTGTAGACGTGCTGGAGTGATGTTTGGCAGGTATGATTAAGAATTTTAATAGATTTTTGTTTCTTCTGTTAAATGTTGCATGATTAAAACATCATGTTTTAGGCTTCAATGTGCAAGACAGTTGAGCAAGAATAATTAAACACCTGCCCTACTTACAAGACCATCATTATGCATATTAAAGAAAAAAAACTGATGTTGCATACAGGTACTTACTTTCAGTGCATCATGTCTAAATTTGAGTCGAGCACAAGCATCCAGCTCAATAAATAGCACAGACAGAGCATCAGCATCTTTTTTCTCAAGTGTTTCAGTCAGAGCTAGCTAGCCACCTGGAATCACATCATCTTGTAAACTGTGTTGCCTGCATGTACAGTTTTAGATGCATGATATCTACAAAGTTCAAAATGTGTTGGTGTGGACAAATTACATTATGTGTGCGCTGCAGTGGCAATAGAGGACAGGCAGTAAATCATCTGAAAGACTAAATTGCTTGAGGTATGGACTGACCTGATGACTAACTGTTATCAGCACAGTTATCAGTGATCAGCTCTCGCCTGCACCGTATCTGGCAGTTTATATTTCAAATAACAAATTTGATAAATGCTAGATTAGCATGCCTAAATCGGTCGTCTCGGAGTCACAGCCTCTGGGAGGGTGAGGTTGCTCAAATGTTCTGTCCTCCCAAAATAGGGACATGTCCATATGCAAACTTATGCCCTTGCGTTACTGTCATGACTAGAAGTTACTTTTTTTGAACATCCCTAGCTCAAGGTGCTTACGACTGGAGGTGTAACATGCTTGAAAGTTTCAGTTTACAAGTCGAAATGCAAAATCTCATCTGCACTGTGCCACTTTGTGCTGATTGGGAGCAGTTATCACTGTCTTTGCCAAAATTTGTAAGCTGTCCAGAGATTAAATTAAAACTTGGCCTTAATAATAGTTACATATTTGCATGTGCCATAATAAACATATTCTGTAGACTGAAAGTTCATTCTTAAAAATCAGTGCAGCTGTCAGTTTGTCAGTGCAGTGCAGTGTTGCATTTCCTGTAACTGCTTCACAATAAAAGCCATCCCGTGTTTTGTCAATTGAACACTTTTAATTTGAGATCAGTAAGCCTGACTTCAATAGGATGAAAATACAAAAACTAACCAGTGCAGCAACAGCAAACTCCACCACTCACTACTATTACAGAATTGAAATATAGAAAAAGCTTACTGCTGTAAAAACAAACAAACAAACAAACACACACAAAAAAAAACATACAAACTGTCCAAACCAAAATCTTCAGGATCATAATTTGAAGGATTTCCATGTTTGTTTAAAACTTACCTAACATGAAGCATGTTGGCACAGCTGAATGGATTGCAGCCATTGAGAGCAGTGCAGCAGTAGTTTTCTACACTACAGTACAGTTCGTAATTTAGTGTTGATTTAGCCTTTAACCTGTGCTCTTACCTTAATTAAGTTAAGCCGGTCTAAAGTAATTTACATTCAAGGTACTAAACATTTACCTGAACTTACTTTATCTTGCACCTTCTTCTTAAAGCTGTGTTGTGCTTTTCATCCGCACCCCCCTTTCCTGACGGCTGTTCTCTGATCTTACTAATCAGAATCTCTATAACAAAATTCGAACTGAGCACTCAAGTGTGAAACAGGATCCTGCACTGTTAAATTGAAACAACAAGATATAGGAAATCACTTGCATTCTCAGCAGTCGGGTTACTTAAGTCGAGAGCGTGATGTTGTTTCTGCCTTGCGAGGGCACGAGGAGAAAATGTAGGTCCAGTTTGCAGCAAATGTCAAATGGTTTTGGAGTAGATATGTGTCTTTAACCACCAGTTTCTATTACTCTCCAGGGGTCTTGTCTCCTGTTGTGAACTGTGTGTGTGTGCGTGCATGCACGCTATTTTCCTCTCTTTTTCTCTTGGTATTCAATGGTTGACAGGTTGAGTCTTCACATGATCCTATTAGGACACAGTTTGCTCTCAACTGACACGGCGGCTGCCTCGGCTGCAAGCTTACAGACACTGCAGCAACACTTCCTGTCGAACTCCCTCTGTCTTGTTAGTCATTCTTTCCATAAATGCTCTATTTAAGCTTTTCAAAGAAATTGTGAATTTCCAGCACTTCTTGAAAGTTCAACTAAACAGCCAAGGACTTTTGACCCCTACAGTTTTTTATAAATTGCACGAAGTAGCATAAAATGTACTTATTAGTGAGAAGCAGATTTTTCACTCTGCTGTTGGCAATGTGGATGGCAATATCAGTCTTCACTATCTACTGTACCTCCACCACCCCCATCACCTTCAGACACACATGCACAAACACATGCACACATGCGATTAAACATACTCACCCACATACTGTATGGACGGTGGATATCCCTTCTGTCTTTCCAGCACTGTGTAATACATGTGTAATTACTATAAATTGCAGCATATTTACTGCTATTACTATTCCCACCTGTATATACAGCATCCCAAATGGCATTTATAATGTGTACCTTTTATTTTCAATATGTATAGTACTGTTAATTATACATAATTCTTATATTTTGCTTGAACTTTTTAACCTTTAAGTTAGATAGTTAAAGGTCACCTGTCCACTGTGCTGTATCACCATGTCAAATTCCTGTGTACATTTGCCAAATAAAGCAATTCTGATTCTGATGGATTAGCATGGTACATTGTACAGATATTTATGTCCTGCATCAATACTTTTACTCTTGTGCCACCAGCAATACAAGTTTTGACCAGTTCTTTGTTTTATGACTGAAAACTGACATTACCACTAGCCTCTGCTGTACTTTGTGTTTAATGCTAATTAGCAAACGTATGCATTATCAAATATTAAAGTAAGATGTGACCACTGACATGTTACATCTACACAGAAACATGTTAGCATCATCATTTTGATTTGATTTTAGCCTTTATTCACTTACAAATTAGGAACAAAAGTCTTTATCTTCATTATATCTTTTTGGTGTCAAATTCCATCTTTAAGTTTCCCTGCAGTGTTTTTTTACTGTGAAGGGATACGACCTGGCAGTTGCATATAGACTTACTGCTGGGACATCAATAAACCTTCAGATGAATACAGAGATGATGCTACACACTTAGTTTTGGTAACAGATACTCCTGATATTAGCCCATATTAGGTTTGGTTAAACTACCAGATGCATTTTGAGGACTGTAGACTGTGTCTCCCGTCACTCTTCCAACATACAAATGGCATGAGGTTGTATGAAGATAAAATTTTAAGATAATACCACAATACTTGAGTTATCAGCAACTGCAAAGAATTATTGATTGACCTACCGACCTATGAACTGTACATATCCAGTGGGAACCGTATGAGCTCAGCAGTCAAGATTTTTTTAAACCCTTTTATTCAACTTAAGGCGTTACATCAATGTGAAAGGTGAAGAGACCTCACCATGCAAAACTGCTGGAGGCATAGAGAGAGGAAAGGAAGACAGACAGTACCAAATGACAAAACAATGAAAGAACAAAGACAACCAAAACATCAATGAAACCAAAGAGAATTTTCAAGGGAAAAAATGAAAAATTGCTTTAATTTAGCACGCATAACAAGTCATAGGGAGAGCACATTACTAATTCAAAAGGCATCACAAAGACTTCTGTGAAATTATTCAAAGAAAGCATTACTAATTCAATCAGCACTGCAAAGCTTTGTGCTAAATACAGTGTGTGAAAGCTGCAGTGTGAAAACTTCATATTTCTACACCTCTTCATTCTATTGCTTTACCTCAACATATACATTCTCCCCACTCAGTTACATAGTCCATTTGTCCAGGGACGCACCATACAATGTCATGTGACCATAAGACAAACCATCTGCGGGAGACTGTGTCCCACATAAAAGCACCTGTGCGCCACCAGTAACCCTCACCTATCATTTTCTTTCCACAAGAACGGGTTGATGTGTGTGTGTGGGAGAAACACGTCTGTATGAGAGGAACAGCTTTAGCTACTTACTTTGCACAAGGCTGTTATAGTTGCCAACAGAGGTTCTCTCTTGGTGAGCTGGCTAATCTTGGGGGTTCCATGAAAACCTGTGTGCTGGAAGAAATCTGCAGTTTGGTGATGGCATTCAGTACCCCACCAGCTGCTTAATGACACCCATAATGGAGCCAGTGAAGGTTTACCTAATTTATTGCGCTGAGAAAAAGTTTGTGCACCACAGTAGAACCTTGAGCAGTGGAAACTATTGCCCGCTAACTAATTTAACACCTTTATAGTAGTCCATCCAACATGAGCACATTTTTTTTCTTCAGTCAAATTAAAACATTTCAAACTCACACTGACAGATTCCTGTCGATTAGCTATACAAAGGCAACTGAACTTGCTTGAAGCTCTTGAAGAGCTGAAGACGCCCTTGGGATGAGCGGTGAAACATCATCAAGAACCTCAAGCACGTCCAGTGGCCTTCATATAGTTCCTAGAAACACCTGGATGCCTGAGTCTCTTAGCATTGATATATCTCCACCTGAGTTTGCACAGCTTTCAAAGAAATTACCCCACAGGCTGCACTAATGATGCTTAGAGAAAAGATCCAACTGTTCTCAGGAAGGCATTCTGGAAGGAGGAGTCTCCTACAGGGCTAAAGGAATTAGCAGTTCAGGCCATTAATACGAGCTTTATTGCATATGCACCCACTGCAAAGATGCCTTGTGGGACTGGTGCTCATCTTCAGGCAGGTTACAGTTGTCCAGTTGGTGGCAACATCCTTGGATGGAGAATTTCTAATTTCAGAGAACCGTTATATATGTAACCTTCTTTTATTGCCCTTGCACTCAGACAAGTCAGTCAGAGCACACTTTAATTTCAAGAGACACAATGTTTTCAGATGGAAATCTGATGTTTTTCTCACCATAATTTGCAATTTACGGAAACATTAGGTGCACAGAGCAACTGCCAACAAATTGACCACTCAATCATTTTAGCTGTTTACCTGTCACCTTGACTCTGCCTCACGGCTTTTTGTGCTTTTCTTATTTCCTTTCCTTTACTTATCTGTATTGTAAAGAGCATAGTGTCTTTGTGCACTTTATAAACAAAGGAGAAACCTCACTGCACAGCACCAATCAGTAATTCAATAGGCATTGGAGACCTTTGAGAGGAATTATTCATGAGACAGCATTAGTATCCTAGTCATTCACATTTGTCCATGAAGTTTATGATGAAAATGTAAGAGGAAAGAGCTTCTTATCCTGCTTATCTGCTTTCCTTGCACTGATGCATCTTTATCAATCATGGCTTTTTTTCCACCTTGCTATGAATTTTCTAAAAATGTCCAAGTTATGGAAGTTAAGCCACTATCAGCTCAACATTTTCTCATTATTGTGTAATAGGTACAATCTTAACCTATTGTTCATTGTTGTTTGTATCATTTTTTGACGGTTGTGTTTGGTCCAGTGAACATCAGCTTCACACAAACCAGGTTCGAGCTTTGGTTTTGTCATCTGTCCAGATATCGATTCCCTGCCAGGTATCAGGAGTGCTGTTCTACAGCTCATCTTGCATAAAACGGTGTGCTATATGGAGCGGAAAGCAGAAGCTACCACAGATCGAAAGGGAAAAAAGCATTTCCAAGATCAATGAGATATTACAATATCAAGGTCCTTCACCTTTGCTCTGCTTTAAGTTATTGATGTGCTCAAAGAAATGAGGCTGGATTAAACTAAACTTTACTGAAGTAACAGTAGTTGAGGGATTCTATAAAAGTCACCCAAAAAAATCCCTGAACTTGTGCTTTACGCATTTTGAGAAATAGTACATCTGCCTTGTCACTGTCCTGTTGAGTAGTTTGTAATTTGGATGGCAGTGTTAGACAGTGACAGATTGCCTAATAACAACTGAAATTAAGTAATCACATTACAGTTGCTAATTTGAGGGCCAGTGTACTCACCGTCATCTGCTATAGGTAGTTAGGCCATGTGCTGAGAATAGAGCAGAACTGGATCACAAGAATCGGTCTGAGGTGGACACCTCCAGGCAAAAGAAAACCTGGGAGGTCCAAATCCACCTGGCGCAGAACTGTGATACAGGAGCTGGAAAAGATAAACCTCTCATGGTGAGAGGCACAGCATGCAACCACAGATCGAATGCAATGGAAAGAGCTAATTGAAGCCTTGTGTCCTGTATGGGCTGAAGAGGAGTAAGTAAGTAATGGCAATGCGCCTGTAACTTGTAACATTTCCATGTGGGGGAGGTGAGCACTGGCATTAAAATGGCTGAATCCCTGCAAAATTAAAGGCATAACTGCTAGCTGGTTTAAGTTGGTACCGTTAGCAACCAGGTTAGGGTACTTTGCCATTTCAGGATGTGGGTTGCTAGCTAGGGGGTTGTCATTGCTGCCAATGGCAAGCTTAAACCCACAGTCTCAATTCAGTGAGTCAATCCAATCCTCTTGTTTTATTCAGTGAAGGAATGTGGGAAACCTGCAGCCTCACTGTGAGGATAGGACTTATGATGTACTATTACATAATGGGGAAAAAAGTAATCTGTGGTCTCAACCAATTTATACTTGCAGTCATATATAACAGTGTTGAACTCGCAATGGACTGTGCAAAAAATATCAATGCTGTAGGACATGTATTACAATATAGTCATCTTTTTGTCCCATGCATTCTTCACCCTGTTTGGCACAGCAACTTCTCGTATACTGATGATTTGTCACCGCCCCTTGGTGTCTGATACTAAAGCACATTGTACCCTACCATATTGTACTACAAAAACTACTTGGGTTTGTTTAGGATAAGAGCATGTTCTTTGTGGCTACAATCAGTACCTTACATAAGTCAGGTGACATCGCTGAAGCAACTCTTAAGATGACAAAAGTCACATGATGCATGTAACATTGCTGTATGTACCTTACAACCACACCACCTCTTCCATACATTGATGTTCCAATGTAATGAAAGTAAAGATTCATGTATCTAATTACTTTTGATGTTCTGCTGTAATTGTTTACATTTTCCAAGTAACTTGGCTAGTACAATTCTTCCTCTGTTTATTGCCTTTTCATTTTTCTCTGCATGTTCTCTCTTTATCATTTCTTTCACCCATTCCCAAATGTCTCCCTGACTCTCTTGTAAATTTATGCAAAATATTCATCGGTTGGTAGCAGTAGTAACTGAGCCATCCACGTGTGACTGTTTTGTTAGGCAAACAGCTTGATATCAGACTACATTATATGCTTGTATTCTGTGGCAGTTTTGCACTGTCCTTTTTCCCTTTTCCCTCATAGGGCTGATTTAAGTTGTGAACAAATACTATTCATCTGTGGAAAATCTTTAAATTTTAAACCTTTTATCTCTGTTGTTTCCTCCCTGTTGCTGCCTCATGAGGTTGTTGTCAGTGACTGTCTACTTCATACCTACATGTCACATCTTTTGAAGCCTGTAATTCAAATGAATCATATTACAAAAGGAATGTTGTCATCAATGGTTTCTTAGGAGAAATGTATGAGTAATAAGCTTCAATAACTTTTATGTCGAACAGATACGACACACAGAGCAGATCGAAAGCTTCATTCAAAATGAAAATTAAATAGCTCCAATGCCTTAAATTACACTGTAAGGCATTATGTGATCATACTCCTGATTGGTAAAAACAAACTCAGCATGCCTCTCACAACCACTCGCCTTAGTTTCCTTTCGGTTCTTCTCATTTCTTATGAGCCTTTTTCTATGACATTAGAGATTATTTCCAAGAGCAGTGTAGAGTGCAGAGCCTGAAATGTCAGCCTTAGTCTGACCTGGCCTTATATCTAACAAAATGTTCTTGCCAGAATCCGACCTGAGGCCTGAAGCCATTTCTGCATCATAACTCCGTCTGTCTTCCTCCCTCTTTATTTTTTCTCCCTTCTTCTGTGTCTAATGCTCACATAGAAACACAGCGATTATCACAAGATTTGAAAATGAAAATTGTAACTCCAAAGAGTTCTTGATCCAAGGCAAATCTTTGGTTTATGGTTAATTTTTCAGACAAAATAAACCAATTGAAAGCGACTTGAGGCCTGGGAAATTTTGAAAGGCATTTTTTATTGTCAACAACAATAATAATAATTAGTTACAGCCTTATTGTATATAAGGAGGAGTGAGATATGGACAAATATTAGGAAGGTTTCTAATCAATGTAACAATAACTGTGATTTTGATACTGACAGTTGAAGTCTTCATAAATCCACTATGTTCCTACAATCTTGACCTGACCAAGGACTCAAATCAGGCTCATATTTAATCTTACTGGGCCCAGGTAAGGTTCCATTCTAGTGCCGAACATCAGGTTCTTGAGTTGGTAAGGTTTCAAGGAAGTGGTGTCAAGCTGCACAGAGCAGATCAAAGTGGGCAGGAAGTCATACACAGGATTGGCATAGAGCATTTGGTAAATTTTTTTAAATTAATCACCCTCCGCAGAAAAATGAAACCCATGTTGCCTACCTATCCATGGTAGAAGCACAACAATCAAGGAAAAAATGACCAAAACAACAAAATCTGAACAAGTCAACAAAATCAGGCGGGAAAAATGGACAAAAAAAAAAAAAGGACAGAACGAAACTATGATGCAGAAGCAATATCACAGAGCCACGCACAGTGAACCTGAGGTGTGATAACCAGGTGGATCAGAATAGACTCACCATCAGCTTTGATCACACGGTGTAGTGGTTCCCAACCCGGGTGTCAAGACACTCACGAGGGGTCATGAGAATAATCTAATGGGTGTGAAATGATTGTTGGAGGAATCTATAATAACCGGAAAAACTGTGCTACTTTCTCCAAACTTTTCAAACATTATATTAACAGATTGGCTGCATGGCTCTGGGAATTGGCAATGTTGATTGGTCCACTAGTTTGGTCCAGACTAGAATATCTCAACAGCTATTGTTACTGCTGTTTATTATTTGGTGCTGCTGCCTGTGCCGGTAGTCCCTCTTTATTTGGATCTGTTTGGAATGTCCACATTTTGGATTGGGTCTCATCAGCATCTGGTCTTTGGTCTGGTTTGGTCCCGAGCATTGTGCCTTTTTTCTCTTATAGATAGAAATCCCACATATTGTAAAAGTCATGTCTGAGTTTATAGGTCTCTGCTTCTTAAACAGGCCCCCCACATTTCCCTTCACTCCATTACAACGACCTGGATCCTGCTGACCTCAACAGTTCTCCACTCTATATTCCTCGCCCTGTGTGTTTGTGTGTGTGTTCCTGTTATCTCCCACGCTGTAATAACAGCTCTTTGGCCCTCGAACAGAAGCCAAGAGCGAGGAGCAAAGCTATCATTGCCAACATAATAGACTTATGTTACGCCGTGCCTGTGACTTTCTATACGTATGTGTGCTTTCTACCTGCAGTTACATCTAGTTTATCATTGATAAATTCATATCCCTGAACCCCCCCCCACACACACTACAAACACACACTCACTTACCCATGCAATTACTCACCCACCCACACTTAAGTAGAATGCATTAGGATTATGGACCGTCTGACTTTCTAAGCAGCAGAGCCACTTCATGGGTGAAGAATAGGCAAGGGAAAGATGGATGCGGGTAGATGCATAAATGGGTAGATGCAAAATCTGATTCAGAGGTACTGATTACTCTACACTTGAGTTTTTTTTCCCCACAGAAACTCCTGCTTTTTCATCCGTAGGTCTAAATTTTCATCCGCAGGTCTAAATTTTTCAGCAGTGAAAGAAGTTGCAGCCTTTAATAGTGCAAAAGGCTGCAAATCAATCCGTTTGCTAAAGTTGTTTTTTCCTCAGAGGAGCACCTGATGCAGCTGCCTGGAAGGTGTTTGGAGAAACCCTTTTCACCTAGCTTGAAATGCTTTATGCAGAAGTTAGCTACAATGGAGGGGATGAACGTTCCCATGTTTTTTATTTTGTTGCATGTTGACATTTCCTTTGTATGTGACATCCTTTTGTCAGGACACAACTGTAGTTATTGGATGATCTGATTCAAGTTGAAGTTGGTTTATCTTACACATTGAGGTCATAGTCTTTGCTTAATGACCGTCCATGCTTGCTTCAAAGGGATGCTAGTTAAAGGTTTGCCGACTAACTGTGTTATCATCAGCACTACATTTGCATTCTTCAGTGCTTTGATATCTGACACACTTACTTGTTCAGCAAACACAGTATCTTTGTCTGTTAAGATGTTCACTGTTGGCCTGGGGACCAGACAAATCTGCAAGGTTCATTCTGCCACCCACTTGCTCAGAACCAATTTCTACCAGCCTTTGTTCTTGTTGGGCCAATAATGACTGTTTTTTTTTTTTAAATATTGGTCAGGTCTGATACAGTGACTGAGGACTGTCACTTGTCCAGACGTGTTATTTATTTCAAATGCAATGCACCAGGCTCACAAAGCTCAAAGAAAACTTTAACACTTGGAAGTACAGAATATTGTTTAAGTTTCTGTTACTGCATTGCCTGTTTCTCATCTTTAATATTTTCAGAAAATCTATTTTGGTGTTCTGTTCAGCTTTAATTTGAGACCAAACTGGCATTTTTTTCCTGCATGAAAATCTACCAAGCACCGCCCTTATTTGCATGTGTCACTCAGCACGGTGTCACATGTTTTGTAGCTCCAGTAGGTCTACACGATTGAGTCCAGATACATTTTTGTCCGTCGAAAATGAACTTGGAGATCATGATGAATTCATGACATTTGTTATCTTATCTGGTGATGCCAGGGCAGGTCGATGTCTCAGATTAGGCAGTTAAAGAGTCGGCCGTGATTTGGCCGAGAGACATGACAGACCACAAGTTGGTCTCTGACCAATCATAGCTTAAGGTCTGACCTGACTGTGCTATGTCATCGGGAAGAAGGTGCTAAGGACCAACTTCCATAAACAAGAATGTAAAAACTGGCATCCAAAATGGTGTGCATGGTAGTGGTCGTATTGTGTTATGAAAAGCCTTAATGAAGAAAGACTGTGACCTTTACTCTGTATCACACTTCCACCCACAACTTTGTTCCTCTTTTGCTTTGCCATGCTTACACTTGGGCATGGAAGAGCGCTCTGTGCTCTGGGATTTGTCATCAAGAGGAGGCAAAACATTCTTACATGCTAGTCTTTTTGTTGGAACAGCACCGGTCATCATCCACTACAATACTCTACAAAGGATAAAATGATCAATTGTATACTCACATCTGTTTTCATACCCAAACTCCTGTCACTTTTATCTGGCCAATATCTGAACCCAGCATTTGTGAGCACCTTTCTAATATTGAGCATCACCCATTTATATTTAATTGAAGTTGATTAACACAGTTTGTCAGGAAGAGATTCCTCTTTATCACAGATCTACCAAACTGGTGCAGCAGCATTGAATTTCACAAACAACCCTTGAGTTTCCAGCACCAGTGGGAATGCTGCACATGCACAATCATCCAGTCATGATCATTGTGCTTTCTGCTCGGACATACCTCTCCTACTCGCCCTGAATATCTGTTGCATTCTAGCTCTGTCCCCATTCTACTCCCAAATCATCCTAATATCACCCAATCATTCTCTAAAGGTAATATTTTAAAATGATTTAGGGAGGCTTTTTTTTTAACTCAACCTGGCCTTGCATTCAAAAGCTGACTTCTTGGCAGCACAGATGTGAATTATGCAGCAGAAGTGGTTCGAGGAGTTTTGAGTGTGTTGACACTTTCCTCCTGCTGTGAAACTTGTCACTTTTGGAATCTGTTGTAACTACAGTGAACCCAAACTTGACACAATCCCCTTTCAAGTCTTCAGGGGGTGAGTCTTTCTTGCAAAGAAGACAGACTTAGGTTGAAGCGTCACTTTAAGTGTGCGGTTATGAATGTGTGACATTCAGAGATAAAACTAGAGTCAACAGAGAATTCCAATTTATGAAAGGTTTTCTTTGTGTTTCTTTGCTGTCTCACTTGGATCATAAGAGAGGTCGGGGTGTGTCTCGAGTCGGCATTGATGCACAGTCCACTTTCTATCCTCGTGAATACACCAGTGGATGGAGGCGGAGTGGTCGGGGTGAGGGCACTGGGGAAGCACTGAGAAGCTGCCGACTTCACCTGAAAGTCTTCCACAGGCAAATCAATAAAAGATCACAGTTTTGACTTTGATTCAGCTGTTGTCAAGATGCTGGGGGAACTAGGTGAGCTTGGTAGTAACCTTCCTCTGCTGTGAAGTATTCTGTCTTCCTCTTTGTGCCATCAGATGGCTCCAGGGATGATCGAGGCTCAGGGATCACTTAACTTATCCTTACGAGAGCAGAACTGCTTTGTGTTTTAACATTTACCCAAAGTAATAGCCGATATCTTGTATAAATGTAACAATATCTAAAATTAACAAGTAGGTTTGTGCACATTTTGCCCTTGAGCGTAGCCCTGCGTGTCCTTTGCACATGTGTGTGTCTGAGTGTGTGTGTGTGAATGAGAGAGAACCAGAAGACAGTGAGTCACTCATTTTAAATGTCACAGAGTTCGCTGAGGTTAATGCATTGTCACATTTTGTTTAATTTATTTATGAAATTAAGGTATCTTTGACCTTAAGACCACTAAGTGGCCAGCCACCTGAAAATCACCACGTTCACACAAAACTCAGATGTTTCTTTTAAATGTCAGATGAGGTCACAGCATTTTCACACAACTCAGACCATCTGCTTAAATAGCAATTATATAAAGTGTAAGTATATACACGTTAAAATAAATGAAAAATGGCTATAATTAATTATTGAGTAAATAAACTGAATGGTGAGTGGCTCGGTCAAAGGGAAATTCTATACTTTCATTATCAGGACAACTGCAAACCAGAACAAAAGCTTGCATGCGGACATTTTTCGCCTCAGTGGCTGATCAACAAAATTCCTCTCCTTCTACTCTACGTTAAACGTTTCATTAACCTCCAGGGCTACGTGTCAGTCATCATTTAGTCTGAGTGGGAGTGCATGAGTAACTTCTGACAAGTTTATATTTGATTGAAAGTGGACATCTGAGGGACAAGGTATCTCAGGACTGCTAGCAGCGAGTGGATGGTATGTTGTGGATGTTACTCATTTAAATTCACATTAAGTTGTGTTACAAGGAGAGTCATGGTATGAAAACCATGACAGTAAGAACAAATGCAAGTCCAGGTTATGTATGTATATTTAGATGTGGAGTGACTTATAGTTTGACATTATAATGGTAAGGTTTGCCTTTCATCAAAGCTTTGTAATGTAGCCTGAAGAAAACCTTGACTATCAGCAAGTCACCTGTAATGGATTGCAAGCTGTTGAAAGCTGAGCGCCATAGAATCAGGCCAGCGCTTGACCTCTTTCGTCACTTTCTCCTCTTTTCCTCTTCCTCTGTCTGTTTCTGCTCATGTAATCTGTTTATCCTTGTGTTTTTTTCCACCGAATGGCAGTTGGCCAGGTCTCCGTCGGATGATACGTGTATGATCTCAGTGGGAGTATCCGGGTTAAACAGAGCCTTGTGTTAAGCAATGAAATAAAAATGGTCTGGCATGAAAAAAGAGGTGGGGATGAAAAGTAAAAATAAGAGCAATGATCGACCAAGAGATATGTAGGCTATGTGTATGTATGTGTGTGTGCCTCCCACATACTTCACGAGCAGGAATATTAAGTCATGCATTAGAATGATAATGCCTCATTTTATTCCACTAGAGGCTTCTTAATGACCCGCCTGTGTCTGTCTCTCTCGCTGTCTCTCGCCATTTTAATCCCTTTTCGTCTCCTCCTTTATTGCCCACTCATTCTCCCTCATTTAGTTCTGATTAAAATGTGTTCACTGATCCCCCTCTACTCATTCTCACCTGCCTTTCTTTCTTTTTCTATTCTTCTCAACCTTTTCTCTGATCATTCCTCTCCCTCTTTCCATTGCTACCCCCTACCCCCCGCTGTATAATTTACTCTACAGGTGTTGAAGAGGCTGTTCAGTCATCTGTGTTGAACTAATTGGAAATGCTCTGTACAATTTTGAAAACTTGACTAATACTAATATTTTCCTTTTAAATGAGACGGTTGACACTGAATCCTAGTGCTGGATTGTTCTGGATGGTCCAGTTTTCTGAATGAATATTTTCCAGCACTGTACTGTTACTTTCTTTTTACTCAAAAAAGTTGACAAAGTTGACTCTTTTTTTCCATAGGCTGCGTAAAAGTATGAATTTGAATAAGGCAAACTAAAGAGTAGACTTTAAGACTAAATATTTAGTACAGATGATGAGAAAAGGCCGAGGAAATGTGTTGATCACCAGACTTGATTGAACAGTTCAAAATTTAAGAGAACTGCTGTGAGAACTGAGTTGTCAACTTTTAGCAACTCCCCTTTTCTGTGATTTATCATCAAATCAAAGTGAATTTTTTGATGATGTAGAATCTTGATGTGTAATTCGAACCAAGTGTGAAAGTCATGCTGGTTTGTTTTTCGACTTGCAGGTTGGAGACCCCTGTGGATCGATTTGTAGGAAAATGTATGTCACTGCAGTGGCATCTTGAGTCATTTTTGCTAATTGATCTTTATTTCTGCCACAAAAGTGGCGAACGGGACACGACGTAACAGAGAGCGTCCAAGTTTGACAATCAGAAATGTGGATCTCAGTGCAACTTGAGACAATCCTCAGTTATTCTGCTTTCTTTAAAATATATATATTTTTAGATTGAATCTGAATTTACATTAAAAAGCATACATATAAAAAGATAATATACATTAGTAAACTGTAAACACTCTTATGCAATGTTGGGAAGAATTCCAAACTAGTCATTTGATCCAGCCTAGTTGTTTTTGTGATATCTCACCATTAAACAAATGTGACTCGAGTGTTTTATTTCTTTGGCTGACGTTATGAACCCATCTGACTTTACTTATAAGAATCTCGAGCTGAAAACTGAGAACCAAAACATCTGTGCTGGTTTCACACTCAGGTCCTGTGTTAAACTGTGAATGACGCACAAGATACAAACCAAAAGCCTCATCCTTAGCAGGATCTGGAAAGAGGTGCAAATTGAGGACAAGACAGCAGTGCTTTTTCATAGAGTCTTGGGCGACCTGGAATAGCCCTTTCTCAGGGAGCCCATGAGGACAGATACATATGCTGGGGGAAGGAAAGAAATGTTTAGGTCACTCAGTGGTATTGCAACGACTCACATAAACTAGAGCAGGCCATTTCCAAAGACACTGAACTGCATTTTTGCTTTGAAAAGCTGAATGATAGAATTTTTGAACAATGTTTTACGTTTGACAACATGATGCCAAGCTCAATCGTTGCTGAAAAATGCAAAACAGTGCAGGAATGATGAGGAATATTTGAAGATTTGTTGAAAGGCTCAGGTTAAACTAAACTGATGTTGAATAATGCCAGCAATGAAGGAATGATGTGGATTTTTTTGAAAGGTTGGCACTAAACTGAATAGCTTCCCCTGTCTTGAGTGAAGATAAGAGCTCACCAAGCTAAAAGCATAAGTGTGATTGCTTCTATAGTCTGCAATCAGCATAAATTTTGCTGCAATTGGATGTAAAATGATGTATGTGGAGTTAAAATTGGTCTAAGTTTAGTAGAACATTTCTTGATGATTTCACAGCTCCTCTCCACTGTGGCAATTACGTTCCCACTCTAGTTCTCAACATTCTGCCCAATACACACTAATACAAAAGTCTGAGGAGGGCTGGAAATTTCCTGATTTGTGAACTCCGACTGTGGAAGAAGAAGTAGTGACAATATGAAGAAGTTAACGGGAGAAAGTCCAACTCATCCTGAAAAGTTTGAATGGAGCTTCAACGTGAAAGTGAATGAATAGGACGAGGGTTTGGAGGGTTTTCAAATTGACTTCCATTATAACCAAGGTAGAAAGAAAGTTGAATAATTTTTGAAAAGTTTGAAGGGGATTTGAAAGTTGATAGCTGACATGTCTGGAGGATGTGGAATATTTTTATGTTTGAATGGAGTTTCTAGCTGAAAGTGTGAATGAGGAGCAGAAAATTCATGGCAATTTTGAACATTCCCTTGTAATGGGGAGAATTTCCAAGAAAACCTGAAATATTTTGGAAGGTTTGAAGGCTTATGATTGAGAAAAGTAACAGTACACATCCTGCTTGAGCTGAACATTTTCATATTTGAATAATTGAAAGATCTGTAGGTGCTGACTCAGCATGCACACCCAGCGATATTTAGGGACTGACTTCTCCTTGATTGGGGCAGACATCTTGGGTAGCAAACCACATTATATTTCTCACCATCACTGGTTCAAGCAGCCTCATAGCTGCCATTATTGTTAAAATACTGGGCTGCCATGAGACCAATGTAGAAAAGTAGATTATGGACTTCACATGTTGTAGAATATTTGTAAAACCTATTGAGGCAACAGAATATTCAAATACAGTAAATTCTTAGTTCCCAGCTGATTGGGACACTAAGTTAATTTTGCAGTATTTTACAGCAGTCATGCAGTAAATCATCATTGTATCAGGTGCACCATTTGCACATGTTTTTAAAGGCTGTAGGACTGAAACAGCAGATATAAAATATGATTCATGCACGATGGAGCTGGAGAATTTAACTTGTTTCCCCTGCAGTTTGTGATTTACTTCAGTACAAATTTTAATGTTTTGCAATCCCTGTATAAACTACCACCATAAGGAATTCCTGGCACACTGTTTTATATTTTATGAACATTTACCAACAGAATATTTTATGGCTACAGTGCAGTGGAGCCAAAATAAACCAAAAAGCACCACCGATGACTGCAAAGTCCAAAGTTTTCCCTAGACAGAACAGAAATAAAATATATATTTTAAAAAAGTAAAACTGCAGCACCCCTGCGATGAAATCTCTGTTCATGAAGCTTTCAGTGTTCAGTCTGAGATGTGTTAGCCTAATTCAATTCTAAGTTCATTACTGAGGAGTACTGAAGAAACTGCACCAGCTATCAGTCTCACATGGTCCTGGCTTTGACGTCCCATCCTGAACTCCATTATATTGGTGAGAACATAATCCTTCTATCTAAAATGAGCCCCACACAGAACCGACTTTTTCCGTTACAGATGCAGAAGCGAAGTCCCGTCTCTTCACCAGCACAAGACACACTCAGGCACAAAAGCCGGTGCCAGTCCTTTTCCTGTTAGGAAAACTGTGTCCTGACAAGCTGGAGATAAACACAATAATGAAAAAACAAGAAATGTGAGGTGAAACTATGGAGCAAAGAAAGGCCAACTCAATAAATTACAACTGCTGAGACTCATTGTCATTATATTAAATACACTCTTCTTTCATTATGAATGTAATGTGATAAGTTTGCCAGTTTCAAATTTGAGTGATCAAGTTATTACTTTTAGAACTTAACACACATCATTAAAGGAATTATTTGATGTGGGAACGTATGAGGTACTTAAGGATAATCAGGGTATTGCCAACAGTTGATGGCAGCCGGCATACCACAAAAACAGAGAGCAGCACCAGCGCTGAGGCAAAGCAATGCACTGCTATGGACAGGGTCAAAAGCAAAATGTGTTATGGTCACTGCAACAAGCTCCACCTAAAAATCAATATCAGTTTAAATGTATGCTATATTTAGAATATTTCTACCGCTTTTTTTTTTTTTTTTTTTTTTTACAGGAAATCTGCTTACTCAAGTATCCCTTTCCAACCCACCAAACTCCACAGACAGAATCATTTTACCTCGCAGAACACGAGAGTTGTTGGTCTACCACTGCCTCACAGCAGTTAGTTTGTTTTATGCTGTTTTGTCACTTAAGTGTTTTAAAAGGACAATTTGGATTAACTAACTAACAAACTAACAGATCAAGGCGGCGGTAGACCACCAACTCCCATGTTCTGTATGGTAAAATAACCAATTTTACCTATGGAGTTTGGTTGATTTGGAGAGAGCAGTATTTGGCTTGTATAATGGTGGTTTATAGCGTACACATAAACTGATATTGGTTTTTTTTTTTTTTTTTTTTTTTTAAATTGACCGTTTTTTTAAGTGGCCAAAATACCTTTGGCTGCCAGGTAATACACTGACTATTAAGAAGTACCTTCAAATAATCTTAACTATCACTTTAAGTCCAGTAATGTAACCAAATAGTAAGTGCACAAAATGCCTTATTGATTGTTAACTCAAATTATCGAATTTAGAAGCATTGCTCATTAGCATATACCTTCCAGCATGCAATGCATTAAGGTTAGAAAATCTTTCTTTTTCCACAGAGCTACATGATGGAAGCCATTATGTTTCTTTTTATACAGTACATGTATCCCAAAGGAGTTGCATGGTCTTCTCTCTGATCCAAATAAAACAGTACTAAACACGGTGAAGATAGTATGTGCTTCAGCTACTCCCTGCTGAGAATGATGACTGCTAGCAGTACATCAAAAGATGTAATGATCAGAAACTCCCCATCAGGGATCGTACTTGATACAATACATGATAGTGGGAGTGGGAGAAAAAAACATGGATACAGCATACAGATTTGATTTACTATAGCTTAAAGTAAATCAGCATGAGTTGAAAGTATTTCAACTTGATCAAAAAAAATTAAGGGGTATCCTGGGGATTTATCAATCCATTTCATAAACCCATGGAGAATGAATAAGGAAAAGAAAAAAAGGTGCTGGGAGATAATGGAAGTAACTGGTTTTACTGGTGACTTCTGAGATCATTCAAAGTCTGAGCTGAAAGACTGCCAGTACACATGGTCAGTGCATCCTTTTCCAGCACGCTTAGAACTAGCTGGGTGTTACACTGGGAGTTTAGGACAGATTAATCTCTATCTGCATCTGAATTCAGAATCTGTAGGCAAGTGGCGAGGTTTTAGTATCGGAAGCGTTTTGATTTCTGCTTGTAATCTATCTGTAGTCTGAGTAGTATTGACCAATCATGTCTGAGCAGGCTTTGGCTGCATGCATGTAAACAGTCCATGTGGAGAGCAAATTAGCCGAAATGCAATCTCAGATACAGTTAGGCTAATGGACGATGGCTGACAGTCATAGACCAAGAAGCCCCCTACTGTGTCCCCTCAGAGTTTCCTTATGGCAGCAGTTGTAGGCAAACGTCCATTTATTACATGTAGGAGATAAAATAAACAGAAGCTTTTGTTCCTGGTCATTACACTAACATTAAATCTCCGTGCCCCATCCATTATTAAACCTGAGTAAGCAAGTAAGACAAAACTCAAGATGCTTAGTTACATTGGTGACAGCAGTGTTTCTTAGCTTAGCTTCCTCAGTGGAGCTAGCTGGCTAACTTTGTTTCAAACTGCAGTGTTTCACTGTGAACGTCATCATATTCCAATTTGGCAGCCCAAAACCATTGGCTACTATCTGATGATGATTTTGTTTTTTTTATTAGTTCTTTTAAAATTTAACTTCATTCATTTGCAGCTATCTGTTTATACAGATTAGCCTCCAAGTCCATGCTCGCGCCACTTACACGTTGCACCTTTAAAATTATAAACAGGCAGTTTTTTTGTACAACCATAACCAAATTTTCTGATATTACAAACATCTCAGCAGGAACGCTGTTGTAATTTTTTGTCTCAGAGTGGCATTCTGGTGCATTTTGGCTCACATCCACTCATGGTTATACCACATATTATGCAAATCTTCTTGTAAACATTCACAAGCTGTCATAAGCCCTCTGTATCTCCTTTTGTGTCCAGCTGCATTACTCTCCATTTTCATCAGCGGCTGAAGCTCCCGTTTTGGGATTTTTCACTTTTAATGCTTGTTATTTTTCATTTCAAATACTCCATTTTCATTTGCTTTCAGTTCTGTTTTCACTCCTTCACATCGCCGTCTGTTAAGCTGCTGTCATTGTTGTCATATTTGTTTACTGGTCATGCCATTTACAGCTTGACTCAGTAGTTTTTTTTCCCTTGTTTTCATTCTGTTGTTGTTTTGGTCGTGCTCCAAACCGGCATTGACCTTTGTAAAGGGATAATCCACTAAATCGCTCAGCCGGCCATAAAGAGCTTTTTATTTACCGCACACTGTCTCCTGGCATTTTAAACCCGCTCCCTCTGTCTCCAACTCTCCCATGATCCTCCCACTCAATCTCCTCCCTCCTTCTTTTTCTCCTCTGCTGTGTCTCTTCCCTGTTTCATCTCCCTCACTTGAACTCTTTGTTCACCACAGCCACACCTCAATCTATTTTTCTTCCCATTTTTTCTGCACATATTTCCTTTATTTGCTCATTTTCAGCCTGTTTTCAGTCTGTTTTAGCCTTTGGTCTTCCTCTTCTAACTAATACGCTTCTTTTCTGTCTTGCATTTTCTTCTCTTTCATTACTGTTCATTTCTCCTTTCTCACCCTCTCGCTTTCTCAGATCTCTTTCTAACCTTGTTTGGTGTGTGTTTGTGTGCCTCTGCCATTGTTATTTCTGGGAGATTTAATTATCAGTCCTCTCGATGAGGGAGTTGGCACATACAGCCAAATTATCACAGACTTCATAAATTAACACACAGAAGAAAGAGTGAGACACAGACAGGCTACTGCACACACACACACACACATGCGCACACACAGAAAAAAGTCTGAGGCATGCTAAGACACACACACACACACACACAAAGACATGTGACCAGTGTGTCACAACAACTCAGACAGAGGCAGACATAACAACGCACACCCACATAGTCTGAGACGTCGGCGCGCACACAGAGTGTGCCACAAGCAGTTAGATGAGGATGGACAGAAAAGTGCGTGCACACACCTGAAAACACACACACACCAAGCTAATGCACACAGATGTTTGTCACAGTGTGTCAGAGGACATGCACCATAAAGGTGTGTGTCTCTATCATGGGGGATCTATCAGGGATCTCATAAATTGGAGAAAGACATTTGAGACTAAACTATGCTCATATTAGGATCAATTAAAGTAAAATAAATGAATTTGAATCCAAGAGTAATTTTGCATATTAACACTGCAACTGTCTGAATTCCATTACTGCTAGAATGGCCATAAGTGGTCATTTTAAACTTTGACTTCCAAAATCTATTATCTCCCATAATAAATACCAGACTAAGAGATTAATGCATTTATTCTGTTAGTTTATTTTTACATATTGATCCATATGTGTGCCATCGCAAACCATAATGACTGCATATATTCACAGCAGTATTTTTCCGTAGGATAACAACCATCAGTGATCCAATTCAAATTCTAGATTAATTTAGAATTTTTCAGAGTGAGAAACCGTTAAATGCAATCTACAAGTTAATAAACATGTTATTATAAGATGATCAAAATAAAATTTCTACCTAGAACCATCACAAAAATAATCATAGCCTATGAGCAAAAATGTGTCAGTCCACCTGTGACCAAAATGGTTAAAAATGATCACTTTTTTTAAATTAAAAGTTGTTGCACATATTAATTGGAAAATGGTGAAAAAAGTGACCACCTTGGCTGTTCTAGTGTTAAAGGAGCAATGTGTAACAATTAGCCATGTGTTGAATCCATTTTCCAAACTAACTGGGGGCAGCATCAGAGAGTCCACCCACATCATAAGACACAAGTCCCTTATTATCTTTCTTATATTAACGCTGCCACTAAGTAATACAATTAGCAACATTTATAAGCTATTGCTTAATAGCTGATGTTAGCTCTCCCTCAGGGCAACGCTACTTCGTCCTCCTCTCATGTTGGACTAAGACCAGACTGTGGGCTACAGTTCCTCACTTTCACCTCTTGAAGTAGCTACAAAGTGGTTTAATGAGACAGGGCCAGCTAGCTAGCATGCTAACTAAGGAGACAGCCTATTTCTGCAACATAATACAGAGATGTGTTTGTCATTACATTAAAATTGTTATTTCGGCATATTCTGTTGATGGTTTTAGTTAATATTTTAATCTTAAATCTTTCAATGTGGCTCCTTTAAACCTCCTGGAATGTACTGTGCTGCTTATATTTCCCATTTATCTGCGTTGTTTGTTTAGCAAGGACAAATAAAACTCATTCAGACACCCAGCTCTCATCAAATTTTTACTGAAGATGCAAAAACATACAGGGTTTAGACAGTTCAGTCAGAGATTCGAGTGAGTTCTGCTAGAAGCAGGTAATGTAGCCTCAAGCCACAAGTGTCAAGCAGAGCTGACGAGTGGGCTACAGAGATCTGGTGAGATCACTTATTTCATGAACTTCTTTATCTACAAACTCTAATATTTATTTAATTTTTCAAAGCTCTAGACTTCAGCCACGACTGATGCAGACTCAAGTGACATAACTTGAGGCAATTTGTCAGATTTCACACTGCTCCCTTTGGAGCCACAGCTGGTTCCAGTATTCTTTTTTACAGTTTTATAAAATTTTGTCTGTGTGTGTGATGATGTTGTTGAAGTATGACAGTAGTATGAAGATGAACTGAAAGTAGTATGCATAATTCATGCAAGGTATTATGGGTATTCAAAACTGAAAAAAAAGTTGAAATGTAAACTCACAGGAGGGAAGACAATCCATTTTAGCATCTTCTTAGAAGAAGAAAAAATACTCCAAAGAGTCCAATGAAAATTGACGATTGTGATTTCCATTCATGTCCATCATTACAACCCATTTTTTCCATTTATGAGACAGATCTGAATCAGGGCTAATTAGTTACTGGACCGTAACCAAAGGCTGATGATGTTATATTTAATGCAGTTTTTGCATTTTTCAAAGTGTTCCAGTTATATTCGTCCACACTATTCATGCTTGAACTAAGTAATCAGTTTTAAAAGGGCCATTATCATTAAAGAGTTTTAACAGCACCTTTTTTCTGTGAAAACGTAAAGTATACAGGGATGTACATGTTGCTTTTTCAAGGGATTATTAGAATATTAAAGTACATGTCAAAAACGTTTGATCTGATGCCACTTTGGTGCATCAATCGATACTCATTGACGATATATAAATATATATGCTGCTGACAGTATTATCATAAACCAAACCTCTAGACATTTTTCAGGTTAAGACATGCAGTACAGACTCTTTATGAGACAGATAACTGTAGTCTAAATAGCAATAATGAACAAAAAAAAAAAAAACAGTTTCCGTTTCCCTCATATTCAGTGCAATATATTCAGGGATATTTGCTATGCTTGGTTTAGCACCAATTTCACTATTTTAGTGTTATCTAACATCACTCACACCTTTTGTCCAGTTTGCTCCTATTTTGACCCAAATGTGATCAAACAAATGCTATAAGGGCAGGCATGTCTAATCCAGCTCCATTGACTCTAATGGCAGTATTAGTGCTGCATCATCTGAGGCTGCCTCAACAAAAAGAAAATGTGTCTGTGCACACAATAGAGTTTTCATCATTGGGGTTACAGAGTTTGTCTTATTACATTTGACACACACAGACACACTGTAACACACACAGGGGAAAACATAGCTGCAGGTGGTGCTTGTTAGGAACAGAAAAACAAAACCCAGTTCACTGTGGAGTCACAGAAACATACTCAAACCCTTGCAACGCACAAAGTCATCCTGACGTACACGCTCCCACGAACACAGAGAGAACACATGTGTACTGACAGGGACTACCAAGAGGTATAAAACACATGCCTAAGCACACGTTAACAGTAACACAAAGAAACATCACCCACTGCTTTAGCAACACAGCATCCGAAGTTGATGTTATATAATCATTTTTAATACATGTAGAATGTGACATTGCAAAGGCAGAAAAATACATAAAACAAGAGATCTTTAAAAATTCATTACATGTAGTACAGAGTAGCAAGTGATAGAATATTAGTGATATACACATTACAGTATACTTGCATCATGAGGAATGATTGAGTTTCTGGGTACATGCAGGCCAGGAGAGAAAGGCATGTGACAAAATGTTGAAAGCGCTGAAATAACCTTGATCAAATATCTTGAATTCTCTTCTGCTTGCCCTCTCCTTCGTGACGTTTCCAAGAAAGCCCGCTTCAAAGTTGAATAGTCGTACAGTATCATAAAGAAACTTGAACAAATTTAGTTTGACCACTTTTTGGACATTTTTAAGAATCTTCTCACTTTCTTTATCTAACAGTCTGTTCAATGATCTTTCCTCATAGCAGCTGCACCACTGGCAGACATGTTTGCAGTTAAGTGTGATAAGATGAGGTTGCATGATCATGGTCCGTCTATTGAGTGCAGTAGCTGAACTCAGTCCAACTTGCTAAATGAGGCCTTGTGGAGTTCTTCAGTTCAGGGAGAAACATCAGGTTGTCATCTGAATACAATGAGAGCTAACTAGGGCCGGGTACTGTTCGTTTTGCTACTGGTACCAATACCAGTTCCTGAACAATACTTGTTTATAACAATTTTTTCAAATCCATTTTAACAAAAAGAAAATTACATTAATTGATTTGTTACAATTACTAAAATGAAGAAACTATATTGGACTGTAAAAACTATCAAAAGGAACATTAATAACAAACAATATGGCAATTGTAGCACCTCGTCAAAAAGAAGAGAAAGGGAATGACTGTGGGTGACATTTGTGATATTGGAAAATAGTGGCAGAGGTTGACCTCTTACTTTCTCTGTGCTAAAGAGCAGCTAGCTTTGGTCTGACAACCATCCCCTGTGTCAGCTTGTGTATTTCTCTAGTTTTACCTGTTGGTCCTTAAGCAACAACATGCTTGCCATCAGAAACACTCTCTGCCTCAGCTTCAGGTTATCCATCCCTGTGGTGAAGGGGAGAGACTGTACCACAATATGATGGACGGACTTACCATCGGGCTAATAGGTTAGCTGCACCGGCTAGCTAACAAGGTGCACGAAGTTCATGTAGTTATCTGTGCTGACAGGGAACTGGCGGCTAAAAAATACATTGACGTTGATGAGATTTACTCCTCATGTATCAAAATTTGGTACCTGGACAATTCATTACTCAAAAGTATTGGAACAGTTATCAAACTTTGTTACCAAACCCTACTGACACTTCATTTTGAACTGTTGTCAAGTGATGTTCCACTTCATCAACAGAAACAAGCTGCTGCAAGTAGCACCTGTCACATTCCAAAAGGAATAGCTGAATGGAAATACCATTCAGCAGAGGACTTCATGTAACAAAATCAGCAAATGCCAGAAAGTTGAAGGAACAAGAAAAAATGCTTCATTTTCACTTATTTCATGGTTTTCTGCCTCAGTCTGTATTTGGGCCTGGGTCATTTTATTAGTGTCAAGTTGTTATATGAGCTCCTTTAGAGATAGTAGGGCATATACTTTGTCTGATTGTTCCTTCGATCGTTTGGGAAAAGTTGAGGGGGGGGGGGGCGGTTAAAGAAATAACCAGTGGATACAATAGCATGTTCAAGTAATCGTCATAAAGATAATTGTCTCCCCTATAAAATATATATGATTCTAGAAAATGTGTTGTGGAGGGAGGTATAGTGGGCCTTATCTCTGGCAGATGGGTTCAGAAGTGCCCACCAAGCCACTGTCAAAATACCTCCATGACTGGTGAGGATTCACTATAATGAAGAGAGAAGACACTGTGATCAAAACTTAAATGAGGCCTGCTCCCATTATGAGCAGGCCTTTGAGTTTTGTTCCATTTAAATGTGGCATAAGCTCATTTGTGAGAGTTAGTCTGTGACTGTGCCAGCAATAAAATGACCCAACTACATAATCGCATCAACCCTGAAAAATTTGGACTGGCATTGTTCCACACTTCTGCAGTGATCTACTCCCAGTCCACAGTATGAACCTCACAAAGCAGATAATTAATCAGGACTGTGCCATGATGATTTTTATACCCGAGGATCTGGTGTACACTTTTTATTCCTAGTTTCATGGAAAATTCGATCCCCGAAAGTTCATTCCAGCAGCGCCCTATTTCCAAGTCATTGATGTTAACCTGGGAGAATGAAGCACAGACCTCCTCATCCTACATCCTTGCTGGCTACTGATTATTAGATCCGATCTACATTCAAGTTAGTGAGGCTAAACTATTGGCCATGTTCTTCTGCAGTAGTTTTTGCTGGATCTGTAAATGCAATTGCATATTCTGTGTGACCAGATTTCCCTTGTTGAATCTAGAGTTAGAAATGTACTTCCTTAGACTTGGACATTTTGTCCAAACCAATCTGTCCCTACTTTTTCCATCAGAGATCAATACCATATAGCCACTTTTCTACCAAAAGTACCCAGACCTTTTAGTCACAGTATCTATTTTGCAAGGAACTAAAAGGTTCTTCTGCAGATTTAAAAATTTGGTGGTTGAAATAAAACACAGCAAGTACTCAGTTCATGTTCAGCACTGCAAGTCCCGCCCCCAAAGATCCTGTCCTTTTGGAAAGTACTACACCCCTGAGCAGAGACTTTTTGGTGTGCAAAAGAAAGTCCCCAGACCTTAATTTAGATCCTGGTTCCTGTGGTGGAAAGCCACTGAATTTCTCCAAAGGTTCCTATAGTTCCTCTGGAAAGTTCCTGCAGTGGAAACGCAGATGTCTGTCTTATTACGTTTGGCTCTGAATCTGTTTAAATGAGCCTCGATCTCTATATCCCACAATTTTAAAGACTCGCTCTGAAATAAGAAGAGAAATGTAACGTGAATCAGAGTGGATTTTTATGACTCATTCGATTTATCTTTATTAGAAAATATAGTCTGAGTCGGGATCGCCTCAAGGTCTAATATTCCACAGTGCTTCCTTTCCCAAATGAAATTCATAGCAAAGTGCCTGAAAAGCAGGTACATGAATCATTGGGATTCAAAGACAGTTAAGATTAAAGATGTCACCTTATTAATGCAGTTACTTTTAGCTCACTATGCTAAAATATAATGGTGTGAGAAAACCTAAGAAATCTATCTATCTATCTATCCATCCATCCATCCATCCATCCATGGTTTATGTTGGTGTTTGATGGTAAATCTAAGTCATTTTTGTAGAGGCAAAAACAGATTTTTTCCAGATGCCTGCAATTCTCCTGGGAGACCCTTGGTGTTGTCATGCACACACACACCTAGTGACCCTCACAGCTATCCATACAAGCTGTCTAAAAAGGCTTTGATTCCATATGGGCCTGCCTCACACGCCTGTCTCCAGTGCCTCAACCAGAGGGTCTCCCTCTTACACACAGACACACATGAGTACATTGAAAAGCTGCGAGTGCTCAAACATCATTCAACATTTGCACCCGTGGGGTTTCTCATTGTGAGACGGGGTAGGAAGAAAGAATGGAAAATGAGGAAATGGAGGCAGATTGTGAATCCACACTGAGCTGGGTAAATGCGAAAATGAATCTTTTTCTCCCTAGGCCTCCCAAGCACACAAGGCTGGTAATTTCCACCCCTGACGACACCGCATTTTTAAAACACACTTCAGAAAAATCTTCAGAAAATGATGGTTTCATATGTTCTTGTGGAAAAACTGGAGTTTTTAACAATGATTGACACAGAGACAAAATACACAAGGTACAAATAAAATACAAAAAATAAACAAAAGATTAAATGAAGAAATGATAATGTATAAAACTTCATATGTGGGAGTGTGTGCGTCTGCAGGAGTAATGGATTACATTTGACAGGTTTACCTAATCTTGATCCAAAAAAACGGTAACTGTGTTCCATTACAGATAAAAAAGACATGGGGAAAAATGGGGATTACTACTAGGATTGCAATTTTAAAATAAAGAATGCATAATGATGCACAGTGCACCACACAGTTACTTATTCATTATCATGGCCTCTTGTGAAAAAATACGTCACTGGTTCTACATTTTGCCATTTTTTTTGGTCAATCAATCAATCAATTAATCCATTAATTGTGCACAAAGCTGGACAAACTAATAAACCTAACAACCAACATAAAACACTTAGAGCTGCAAAAATTAATCTACTACTATTGAGGTAATCCAAAAGTAACAGAAAGTATTCAAGTTACATTAGTTAATGTTGTGATCCTTGGATTACATTACTGATTACATTTTTAACTGTATCAGAACACATTTTTAACTAGTAGCTTAGAAACTGTGAAATGAATCTTTTAATGCTACTTGTTTTTTGTTGAGATGTATTCAGATCATAGTAGTTTTTGTCTTTCCAGTTTAGGATTCTTGTCTTTTTTCTCAGTTGTTAAGGCGACCAGTACGGATTCTTCATATTTCAATGGTGGAAAAACAGGACTTTTAGAAAACAATAATATAAGTGATCTGGAGTTTCACCTTTGACCAAACTCAGAGCTTTATTTATATAGCACTTCACACAGTGCGATTGATCACTAGAGGGTGAGACTCACCCTTACCCTTCCACTACATCATAACACTTAGTGGGAGTTCAGACTAAATCACGCGCTGCAATGATTAGCAGGGTTGTAGGGCTGTGTACAGGGTGTGTGGGGGTGTTTATTGGTGCTGAGAACTTAACCGCTGTGAAACAACCAGAAAAAATTATTTTATCTCTCTGTTTTACAGGCTTTCTCACACCACTCTCTCTTCCCATTCAGTCTCTATGTTGTTTAGCCAGAGCTCTACGCTGTCTCTCTCCTCCTCTTCTCGCTCTCAGACACATCCACACAAACCAAAAGAAGCTTCCTGGTGTTGCTATTTTGCAACACAAACTGCAGTCAGACCCAGACATTTAAGCTGGGTACATGAAATAAACCAAACAAGGACAACTGTAGCACATTTGATTGTTATCAGCCCATTGCAGAGTATGATTATGAACTGCCTGAATAGCGCCTGTTTTCAGAGATACTTCATGCTGACTGTGGAATGGTCTAATTGCCAGCTCGTGATTGGCCTCCGCAGTGTGACATTGACTTCAGCAGTGAAGGTCTGCCTACTAGGGTTGATTATCTCCGCCAGGTGTAAGCCTGGAGGGTATCACATGATCACTTCTGTGTGAGTGAGTGACCAATGGACCTGAAACTTGCAGCAGCTAATCTTGCATACTACTGGACCAATCAGCCTATTTTCTGTGCACATTGATGACTGTATACTGAACAACCTCTGCCATTCACATTTGTTTTATTGGCTCCGCACTCACAACAGCTGTAGCCATAGGCATAGGTTTTGGCGTCATCCCATTCTTGAAAACAAAATATTAAAAACGCCAGGAGGAAATTTATTTAAACTTGACACAAACCTCCACTTGGACTAAAGGATAAATTGGCCATAGCTCAAGAATTCATGCACTATTATGACAAAATTTAACACAAATGTCTAAAAGGATACTAGCAGTGCTGGAGAGAAGGGGTGCAACGGATCGCAGTTGTCCTGTGTCCCATACGGATCACCCCCAATGGTTCAGCACACGTGTGATCCATGGATTATATGTAACCATTAGTTTTACTGTTGCTGTTACTTTTATACAAGCAATAATACTCAAGAGTTGCAGTTAAAGGCAGGACAGATGCACACTGTGTTTTACACTGCAGCGCATCTCTGTGAAGAGCCATCACATCGCCTCGAGTGAAATGCTGACCATGACTTTGTGGTGGACTGGTACCTGGAGAGATGCCAGTTCACCTCATGGGCACTTTTGAGGTATCCTTGAGCAAATTTGACTCCAATCTCCTAAATGTTCAGGGCACCTGTCTCTGAGCAGCATTCATCACTCTACCACCTCTCCCAGAAAAATTGCATTTATTTATACAAGTGAATGGGGAAAAAAATGATTATGACAAACTAATAAAGGATAGAACTTTATTAATCCCAGAGGAAATTCTTGTGCCAGACTGCGCCAAAGTTACAGTAACATACTAACATCAATAGAACATCAAATAACTAAAACATTAACATAAATTCCAAATAAATTTGACCAATCTTAGGGGCCATTTGCAACTTCTTGGACCACCTGACGGCTCCTGTTTGTTGCCCAGTAGGGCCTGTTTTTTAATCCATGTAGCTCCATTCTGACACCTCATCAATTACAGCTGTACTTTCTTTAGTAGAAAGTTATTATAACCAATAAAGGCAGTGGCCTGAGCTACAAAAAGATGTAATGAATCATAATTTTCCCTTAACTGGCTTCATTAATGACCTTTGATCCCATCAAAATGTGTTGCTTGTTCTGCACGCTTGCTCTGTTGTCTGACAAAAGGACCAGAGAACTTTGTAACTGAAAATGACTGAGTCACAAGTTGGGCTGTATTAAAGCACAGAGAGCAGGAGTGTGCTGTGTGCTGTTCTTTACCAGATGTTGGCTGTGATGCACAATTTTGTTGTCTGTTGAGCAAATGAGGACTTCTAAGGAGACATTCCAACACTTCTTTATTGGGTCAGTGTAGGTGGATACCTCAAACACCCTGCAGGAATACAAATGCATGTCGCTTTCACATGTAAATGGCATTTTTAGATTTATCTACCTTAGTGTGGATGTATAGGAGAGGTAAAGAGAGGAGAGAGAAAAGGTACAGACAGAAGGACAGAGTGAGAATAGCGAAGGTTGAGCGGGGAAGAAGAGGATTAGCTTTAGAGTAAGAACATATTTGAAAGCAAGGCTGAGAAATGTAGAGAAAGACAAGGAAACAGGAGAGAGGAAGACGAAGAGAGAGAGAAAAGAATGCGAGGGAGAGTGAGAGCAAAGTCTAAAGCGAGAGAAAGCAGGCTTGAAAGCAATTCAAAGCAAAGGTTAGAGAGCCGGAAAAAGAGAAGGAGAGACAGAACAAGGTAGACAGAAGAAGAGAGAGAGGGCCTTCCATCCTGTTAACCACTGTGGAGAGGGAAATGGGATTTTGTGTCACATTGCTCCGGCAAATTGCTGCGTGGTGCTGGGTTACAGAGGATAGCCACTGCTTCTTCTTGACATATAGAGCTTTTCAGAGACTAGCGTGGGACCCAAAGGTGCTCTGCTGCAAAGTTAAAATGGGTGTCTGAATCACTCAAGATAAATTGGTTCCCGAGGTCATTGTCCAGAGATGCAGCAGCCTTGGCGGGCCTCTGCAGGGTGATCCTGCCTGAATAAAACATAATTAAGCACAGAAATAGGACCATACACACTTGTAACATGAGTGTTAGATATAAAAAGTAAGGCTGACAATTGCGCATCAGTAAGCTGCTACTGACAAATGTTGTATGATGAAGGATATTTTCCAATAAATGTATGCAAAATCTGAGATAAAATATTGAAACCGTTCTACTGTTGTTTGAATTAAAATTATAAAACAGATTATACAAACATTTATTTTAAAGGAAGTACTTGCAGTGTGTGAATTAGTGTGCCAGAGCATTAAACCTACAATGTGGACTTCATGCCACAAGGGGGCTCTCTCACATTAAACAAGAACAGTTTGATGGCGTCTGAAGTAGCATAGGGTCATAGGAGTTTTCTTCATTGTTACACAATCACCATTGCAGACGGCAATGTATTTGACATGACGGAAATCATGTTTTACGGACGAGGTGATGTATTAGTTTTTATTAATGTTGCGTTTAGTAACATTGTCTGACTTCCTTCCTCAAGTTACAGGAACTAGCAGCTGACGAGATTATGCACCCTTACCTTGAATAAACTGCAGATTTTTTGTGTTCAAACCTTTTTGAGTTTTGGGATAACAAAAAACAACTGACCAAAATATAAAACATAAGTCTTATACAGGTCGCAATATGTAGTAATTGCACGTGCAAAAACGAGTACTGCAGTCAAATTAGCAAGTTGGAGCCATATACTGTATATTAAATAGGTTATAATTATGTTTAATATACAGTTTCTGGCTGAAGAGAGTTGCTTCCCCTCTGCCTCCTCCTCCCCAGACACGGCAAAGGCAGGCAGGCTGCAGGAGCTCTGCAGGAATGCAGGATGCATACAACCTCGTAAACTGACTATAACAAATGAGGACAAGTCCGTTTACACCTTCAAAAATATTATTAATGATTTCTTATAACTCATACACAGACTAACTGACTAACGTGAAACAGAAATACAAAACAGTTATTCCGATCCAGAATGGAAATTTCAAAGGGCGCTACAGCTTTAGCATTAACATCAAATGAAGGAGTATTTCAACTTAACATGTTTCATCAGTTTCTGATGACATATTGTAGTCGTTTTATGCTTTCTCCTTTAATGCAGAAATCTTACATGTTATAGCTTTAAGTGTTTTCAACTGACAGTCATGATTGACATCTGCCACTAGGCCTGCGTGTGTGTGTGTATGAAGAAGCAGCGTTGTCTTTCACTGGTATAAATTATTAACATTCACGTACTGTTCTGAGAGGCAGAGGGCATCAAATGAGAATACAGCAGAAAGAGAGATGATATGGAGAGAAGACAGGGAGGCAGGAACGAAGAGACGATGAAATGCGTGAGAAAGCGAGAGACAGAGACATCCCACCCACAAAGCCCAGTAAGCTTTTCCGTCTCACCAGAGCAGGGACATGGAGTCTAACCAGTACTGGCAACAAGCAAAGTGAGTCAACAAAATCTGTGCGAGACTCACAGAGTTTGGTGCACAATATAAAGTATGAAAACAAAAACTTTACTGTGGATTCAAAACTTTCTCAATCAAATTCTATAAAAGTTGCAGCAGAATGAACAGTGAAAAGAATATGCTATTTCTCAGGGCTGTGTACTGGCAAGAACCTGCCCACACAATATACATCACGTCTTTGAAATAGCAAATGAGCTTACTTTTGATGACTGCAAGAAACGACGAGACTTGGTGATGAGTGCTGAAATTATTTAATTCATCCAACGACTCAGTCATTTTTCTTTCAAAGGAGAGCAAGGACAGAGTTCAGTCTGTCATCAGTGATGCCCTAAAGCCAGGTTTTATCTGACTGACAGGTGAAAAGAGTCTTTCAGCAGTACAGCTCGTTGTGGAGAAGGTGACAGGACAGGAGTAGACGGTTCATTTTGGGAAATACTGGGGCATATGGAAATGAACGAATGTTCTCTTCAGCTGCTGCACAAACACGTCATGTCCGGATGTTAAAGTGTGTGCTGGCTGGATGTATTAATGTCTTATTACCAGAGGTGTTTGACTGAAGCAAGCGGCAGCTCTTATAAACCTGAATGTGTCACTTGTTGAGGAGAAACCAGCGCAGGAGTTGGTGTCTGGGCTGGTAATGATGCCTGAACTTCCTGCTGCTCCTCACAATGTCTTCTTGTGATGAACTGAAGCAAACTAAGTTTCGTCATGATTTTACATTAAAAGCAGAGACCTCGCAGAACGTAGTCTTCTGTTCCTTTCTGCAATGAGTGAAAGAGAGGCTTCTCATGATCTGGCAACTCTGCTACATTTGCTGACTCACAAAAGCTGACCTATCATTGTAAGATGTTGAGCAAAAGCGAAAAAGACCTACAAGCTTACAGCAAAGTACAGGCTGTTTAAGTTCTGAGTTGACATCTTGTATTGTTTTTACTGTTTTGAGTTGCATTTTTTTGTTCTCTCTCCCTACAGTGTTTGACTGGTAGGGGTAAGCGGATCAGTCCCTAATATCAATAATTCCGATGCTACATCTTGTTTGTAATGATCGATTGTTGCATCAAAAGGATTGATCCCAAAACAGAGATCCGTTTCAGTTTTTTTCTTCTACGTTTTACTGTTTTTATTTCATAAAGCAGCAGAACTGTCTGTGCAAACAAGCTTGAGATGTGTAGCGCATGTGCTCTTCGCTCCTCCACTGCTGTCTGTGCCTGTGTGCACTCAAACACACACATCATGCCCGCACAGCGAGCCACGGTGCGAACCCTGACCACGTTGATCTGACACACAGTGACAGGCGAAGGAAAGAGGAGCTTCATTTGGGGATATTTTACAGCTGTGAATGAAAACGTGTGGTAAGAAGGGTGTTCGCCATAACTTTGTTCAAACACGGAACAAAACATCACGAGAAAGAACATGGAGCTGTAACAGAGAGGAGGAGGAGGGAATACCTTTGCAACCAGACCCCTGACACAGAGAAAGAATTGCCATCCAGTGAAGGCCTGTGTTGACACACATACAGTGACCTGACCAACCTCACTCTCTGGAAATTATGTCTAATTTAAAAGACATAAATAAGAGCTGTGTGATTACACCATAGTATCATATGCATAACTGCATTGGCAGGCATGGTTTATTAATGTGTATTATGTTTTGGTGTGTGCAAAATGAATTTTCTTGTCCATGAGTTAAGCTTAGACGACTGGGAGTTGGACCAAAAGGTTATTAGCTTTCAGTCTTTTGTTAACATGTGTGTGTGTGTGTGTTTAAAGATTGTTTGGCCTTTTACCAAGCACATAATTATTTAGTCATTTGTCAGTTTGAATATGGTGAATACAGTGTTTGGCCCATTCCCAAAAAGGTATGTGTCTGTGTTTGTTTACAGCTTGTCCATTATTCAGCCCTTTATTGGAGGAATAATGTGCATACGGGTAGGCCTATGCATGTGTTTACAGATAAGGGAATACATGGCCCTTTACCCAAGATACACCCATTGTGTTGCTGGGTGTTTTTGGAGTGTGTGTATGTGTCTGAGACTGTTTTGCTGACATTACCATAAACGCCATATTTTATTTATAGCACCTTTGTGACACACAACAAAGTCTGGAGAACCTCAGCCTCCAGCTAAAACCCCCAGTAAGCAGCTAAAAGCTAATATACTGCTTTGGGAAGTGTTCTGTTGCAGTTGCACGCTCTTAGACTGGAAATATATTTAATTCCTTAACTTAAAAACACACAGTGACAGTGCCTGGAGATTAAATATGAACCTGTTTAACAAGAAAAGTATGGCGTTAGGTGCTTTTCTTAAGGGCACAAAAGATAAAAGAACAGTTCAGTCAGTTGGTTATCTCCTGAAGAACAGGCATGAGGTGAAAATAATTGGACTGCAGTTTATGATCAATTAAGACGATATTATATTTAATAACAGCATTATCACAGGTGCAGCGGGTGAGAGCAGAAAACAGACGCACTCCCAGATGAGCCTCTTTCCATCGATCAAGGCATTAACAATGCATCGCTGAGTAATGAATTGGAAAATCAGAGCAAGCTTTCTGTGACCTCGCCAGTCATTTGACATTTTAAACGAGCAACAAACAAGAACTGCAAACAAATTATCGACTTACAAGGCAACCTGACCCTGATTTACCCGCAGCGTACAGTATGGGGATCTGATCTGATTTGGTTTGTGACCAATGGAAACTTTTTTTTTTTTTTATGCTGAATGATTTTCCAGGAGAGATTATGAGATTATTAAAAAAGCACCGAGGACAACTGACTGTTGCCCTGCTATTGGATTCTTGTAATGTTGATGAAGTTTGAGGCTTATTCAGGTTTCACACACATTACAAGTTTCTCTGGACAACAGCAGCACTTACAGGTCCACAGCTACTTGAGGATAATAAGCTAAATGGTGACCTATGCTATGATACCACCTACTGAAAAAATATGGTGCACAGGAATCAATTAGAGCTGAACATCTGTGTCTTAAAGAATAAGTTGGTGATTTTCTACATTTCGTTTTTGTTTTGAATATAGTCTTTTGTATTGAAAAGTGTAGTAACGTGTAGGTTTTCTAATCTATTTGTTTGTGGACAAAAACAGTTGTGAAGCTCACCTGGCGGAGAAAACAGATGCAGTGCCAACTTGTTCTGGGATATTACTTACACACAATGTATCTCTATATACTGTATTTGTGACCAGTGAATACTTCATGCAGAACCTGTGGCATTGGGGCTGAAGTTTTTGCCTTTTTATTATGAAAAATATTGTCAGCGTTTAACTGCTGTGTGAACCTACAAAGTAATCATGAATCACTGTTTAGTCTTTTAGATACACGTTACTACTGCGGTGTTCAAAGTCATATTACCGGATTAGTCAAGTAAAAAATGTTACTTTACATGCCATTGCTGAGCAGTTTCAGAAGCAAAAGACTTGTTTATGATTAGGTTCACTAGTCACGGGTGCATGAACATTGTCCATCCCCCCTTGAGTGTCACTTGAGGAGAAACTTGAACAAGAGTTGGTATTGGTCTCTGGGTTGAGAATTATGGCTGGACTTGCACTGAATTCTCTTTCTCCTGCATTTTAGGATCTCTTTGTTGTGACAATCTTAAGCTAACTGCTTTGTTTCACCATGATTTTGTATTTAAAGCAGCTAGCTAGCAGAATATTTGACACTGACAGTCGAAAAATCTGACCAATCATCATCAGACATTTGAATTATTTTTGTTGGTTTTGTTGATTACATTTTGAGAAAACTCTAATGGTGAACTTTATGGTGAATCCTGTTAGTAACCAAGGTAACCAAGCTAGTCCTAAAAGTTTTGTTTTTCCCTCTTTAAAGGGAACGGTACATAGAAAAAAGAAGCTTGAAGAGTTAGCATGAGCATGTTCCAGGCTTGCTAACATGTTAAAGCATAAAAAGAGAAGAGAAAATCCACACACCAAAAGAGCTCCCATTGGTGTGCACAGGGCTGCATCCATAGTTAGCATGCCAGAGTCTCGGGAGACCCGACTGGAGAAGGACACAGGACACACCCATGCCAGACATGGAAAGGATTGACAGCTCTTTCTTGATTCTGTGGGTGGTGGTGCATGGCCGTTCTTAGTTGGTGGAGCGATTTGTCTGGTTAATTCCGATAACAAACGAGACTCCCGCATGCTAACTACTTACGCAGCCCCATGCACGCCAATAAATTTTCATACAGAAGCTCTTTCGGTGTGCGGATCTTTTCCTCTCTTTTTATGCTGTGATATTTTATGATGCAGCAACCAACCCATTGGGCCGCGGGTATGTGCTTGTCTTTTTCTCATGGTGATTTTTGCTAGCATGTTAGCCATTAGCTTGTCAGATACACTAATCTTCCTAGCAGTGAGCTACTGCATCCTGATAAGTTCACTGAAATTGCTGGCCAGTCTTCACTGTAGATGACAGTGTAAAGGAAAAAGTAATGCACTGAAAGTACACATTTTTTAGCTTTTGTAAAATCAAATGCTCACACAATAATTGCCACCTTTTAGGAGTGTAGGTTGCAGCACCTTGAGAGTTCATCTCAGTTTTACCTTTACTTTACTTAATCCTTCTTTGACTCAGGAGTTCCTCCCGGCTTAGAAGTTTAAGATAAAGAACAGCAGCTAACCTTTTTTTCAGGCTGCGGAGGAGGCCTGTGATGGCATTACAGCTCAGCAGTGCCAGGGGTGGATAAGATTTTATCAGTTGTTCTTTGCAAATGACGATGTGATGTGGGTAAAAATCAGCCACTAAATTCAGCCCAGAAAGGTAAAATGAACACGACTTCAATTTATTTATATTCTTTTGGTTTCTGTTTATCTATTGTTTTTAGCCTTCATATCCCAATGTGCTGTTCAATATCCAATTCTAAATTCAGGACCCTTGTGAGACTCAAAGTAATAAAGATGACAGCGACTTGTTGTACATTCAGTGAATGTGTCCGGGTGTTCATGTTTCTTGTGGCAATTCAGTGTGTCTCAAGCGGTGGATTAACTCAGATGGAGATGGATTTGTTCTTTCCAAGAGCTCTGCAATCACAGGACACTTAAGATGTAATGGCACCAAGAAAAGCACTTCAAGGCTTTGCTAAGCAACTGTAAAATATATATATGTGAGTAAGTATATCTTCTAAAATTAAACTGTTGCTAATATTTAATTATGTAGTTAATATTAACAGGTATCTGCATTTGACTGCAAAATCTGTAGGAGAGGAACAAGATTTTGGTTTCGGAAGTGTTATGGTTTCTGTTCACTTTGCAGTCTGAACAGTACCGACCAATCATTTTTGAGGAGGCTGTGGTAGTATACAGGTAATCATTCCTTGTGACAAGCAAAAGAGGTGGAAAGAGTTGGTCAAAATGCAATCCCGTAATCCATCGGATATCATCTGACAACGATTCGGTTTATTAAAAAATGATCATATGCAGATATCTATTTAGAGAGATTAGTCTTTTGTCCATTCTTATGTCTCAATTTGCTACCACTTTGTGGAAGCTAGTGGGGATCCAAATAAAGAACTGCCTCCAAAGCATCCTCTCAGGGTAACTGTACTCTAGCCATTCAAGAAAAAAACTGTCAGGTATAGTTTTTACAATACAACACTTCAAACTGAGTATTTCCTTAATAAGGCCAAAAAGGAAGAATTCTTCACTGAGATTTTAGCTCTTTCTTTACTTTAAAATGGCCCAATGAAACACTTAAGCCTGCTGTTTTGCAGACCTAATATTTAGTTCACTGCTGACTGCAGTCATCTGTAGTGCTGTAGTTATGTTTTCGTGCTCTCCTCTGCAGTGTTTGCTTTAATGATTCTTCTAAACATTGAGCAGAAATCATTTGAATGGCTCTGCTGCTAGTTTATTTGATTAGCTGTCCCCCATAATTTTTCTCAGAGCTGAATGATTTTCCTGTTGAGTAAACTGCACAGAAGTCACTCCATCTCAGACATTGATTTATGACTCACAGGAAGCAGTTTTGTGTTCCTCCGTCCCTCAAATTATCATTCCCCTCATCAGCCATTAGTTGTGACTGAGGTGACAAATAATGGGCGATGATATCTTATTGTGATATTTAAGGCCTAACCGTCGGCCTGCGGGATTTTCTACATGACTGACAGAGAGAAATAGACGCGACACACTGAAAATCCCATTCAAAGTGTGCCGAGGAAGCAAGTGTTTTACGATACACTCCGTCAGAGCAACGCATCTATCTCGGAGCAGCTGGTTATTTTGGCAATATTCACTCCGCAGCTCGCCGTCGCCTCTCTTCTGTGGTGTCAGACCAGACTGACCTTAGCCCAGCAGGCTGTTACAGTACAGGGTGGACACAATCTGTTACAAGTGCTCTGAGCAAGTGCTGTCCTCTTCAGGGTGTTCCACTCCCCACATGCTGCAATAGCACTGCAAATTGTAGTAGTAAACAATGGATGCTAAACTCAACCAGAATGTCCCATTAATTTCAAAGACCACCTACTTGAGGACATTTTTAGCACAATGCTGCATTCATGTCATGTTGTTTAGACCAGTGTTTTCCAACCTGTTTTGTGTAGGGACCCCTTTTCTATCATTAAGTAAACTGACCACTCCTGACTAATTGGCATATTTTATGAATTTGCCATTTTATATTTAAAGCAAAATAACAATACAGAACAACTAATAAGCTACACAATATAGCAGACCTGGGAAAATGGCCCACTGAAAGGTATCATGTCGCCCGCAAGGCCATCATGGAAATACTAAAAATTAAAAATCTAGCATAGACAGTCAACAGCATTTTGCTTACAATTAAAGTGTCAGACTTTTATTTTGAAAGCTTGCAATGAACATGGGAGCAGCCTGATCAATATCTCATGTGAAGAAGTAATTGCCCACTCCTGTAATAGAGGGTGACACAGGAGTGGATTTTCACTCCTGTCCGATCCCACTCCGACAACAGTACTCTTATCCTGTCCCAATCCTATGACAGAGTAAAAAAAAGAAATTTCCAGTCCCATCGCTACCCTGGAAGAATGCCATCCATCCAGTCGTGGTCCCGTCAATCCACAGGCCACACACATCATGATGGTCAGGTGGCTGCGACCAGCTACCAGAGCAGAGAGGAGCGTTTATTCATATTAGAATTGCATATTGATATATGAACAAGTGTGACCCACTTCTCAGACACAACTACTTGACTTCTGTGGCTAAAGCAGAGGGAGTGGGATTAAGTCACACCAAGTCCACTGAAGCGGTTCATGAAAGGAGGCGTAACTAAAGTGTTGAGGGTGGGATTTAAGTTACAAATGAAAGAGGAACTCTGCTAAGTGCAGTGACGCCCTCCACAAGAGTCTACTAATGCCACGCCCACTTTTTGACTCTTGCCAGCTGTCTAATGACCAACATTTCAATTAAACCTTACATGAGCCTGTTAATCCATTTCAAACTCATGCACCCTTTTTGTGAAAGGACACTCCTATAACTACTCCCCTGGTTACATCTACAAATTGACCTATATTTATCATGATCCCTACTCTCATTGACTGTCCCTTTCCAGTCCCATGATGAACAGTGAAATTAACCCCCGTAGGATTCCCCAAAAAAATGCTGATTCTTTCTGTGAATATTACATCAGAGATGAGTTTTTCTGATATTTTTTTAGGAACATTTCTATTAGCCTGTGTATTTTTTTCAGTCAATTCCAGTAATTTAACAATGCACAGCACTTTAATTGTATCTTGCTTCACTTTCTGAAGAGGTTGTTTAGATTTTTTCAAATGGAGTTCTATGATGTACTCAACCAACAAATGCATGCACCTTCTGCAAGGTAAAATTACAGTTTTGCCAAAGGAGTGGCTTTAGAAAGAGCGATATTTGGCTCCCATGATGGCTGATGGTGAAGTAAAGCAATTAAAGTATTCTAAATATACCATACACTTAAATTACACTTACACAGACGCTTAAATATTTATGATTTTTTTTTTAGGTTTGCCTTTTCTTTGGTGACTAAGATACAGTATGTTTCACTGCTGACCCTGTCCACAGCAGTACACTGCCTAGCTTTCTACACCAGTACTCTTGCTGCTTGTCCAAATTGGGGGCATGTCCACTACTGTAAGTACACTGACTATGGTTAATTACTTCATACAACCCCACTTCAAATATATTCAACTACCCCTTTAACAAATTGCTACACATACAAATTCTCTTAACAAAAGAAAAAGGAATAAGGAGATTAAACAAAGAAAATTAAGAAAGGCATAAACCATGCAAAATGACAAATACTTGCTTACAGTGCAAAGCAAAATAAAACGGAATAGCCAAATTACCAACAAACGTGCAATTTCTTCATTGCCGTACAGTGAATCAATTAACCAGCCAAACAGTTTGTATTTCTGCCAGCAGTAGTTTTTACTAATAAACTGCCCTGTGTTTCCTTTAATTGAATCCATGTTTTAAGCCAATTTCTCAAGACAAACACACACATTTACATGGGCAGTTAGGTGACAAACAGGGCCATAAAAAGTGACAAAGCTCACAAAGCAGGGTTTTTTTATGGAGTGTGGGGGGGGGGGGGGGGTTAGCAAACAGAATGTACTGAAAACTGAAATGCAACAGCAGGAAACTAATTCATATGTGCATCTGTGTTTGTGTCTCAGTAATTATGTCTGATGTGTGCATTTTATGTAATGTTTTTTATATATTGTCTCATTTGTAATTGTCGCTCATCCTATCCAGGTGTGTAAATATCTGTTTCCAATGTGTTTGAGTGTATTTATGTGTATGCATGTGAGCATAAGGGTGAGGTAAGCTGTCACCAATCCGTTTGGAAAGAGGCTTCTCTTCTTCTCTTATTATTCCTCTTTGTGACTGTTAAAGAGGCTTAATTCTTTTCACGTTTGATCCTCAGTCAGAGGACGGTGACAGGCAATGACAAAACAGATTATGAAAGAATAATCTTAAAAACAATTTTTAAAATCATTGAAGGTATTGTTTTCCATTAAGAAGTACTCACTTAAACAATGCCTCGTCGCTTCAAATGTTATTTCTGCCCTGTTCAGCTCCCAACTGAATATGTATTTTTAAAATGAGATATTTTTATTCTCTAAGTCTTTTTTTCAGATTTAATTATTGGCTGTTTTTTTTATTATTATTATAGCATATTTTTGGCATAATTGAGCAATAATTTCGTAATGACTTTTCAGCATTTTGCAAATCAAGTAGGTTTGAGAGAGAACTAGACTTCTGCACCTCCTCTCGTTTTCAGGCGGAAACTCCTGCGGGAAAAGTCGCAACCTTTAAATGAGGTTAAAAATGTGATTTTCACTGGAGGGGGTCTTTAAAAGACCAAAGCCACTAATGAATTATGTGTACTAATCCATGGCTGAAAATAGTCCCCAAAAATACTCATGTTTGTACAGTTCTTGCTAAAAAAAATAAAAGCACATTTTGCCTTTAGTACTGCCTTAATTCTTTGTGGCAGAGATTCAACAAGGTGCTGGAAACATTCCTCTGAGATTTTGGTCCATATTGGACATTGAACTCACTGTCAAGTCAAAAAAAACCAGCCTGAGTTGGAATTTCAGCAGTCAGTAAGTCGTCCCATCACAGAGCCCAAAAAGCCTTATAACTCATAGTCACAGAATGTAAGAGAAACTCTTGGCCATATGTTGTTTCTCTGTCTTATTCTGCAGGGTTTCACCATCTCTCTCCTCCGCAGTACACCAGAGTATAGTATCTCTAACCCTTTCTGTCCCTCCTGGGCTGTGTTAATGACAATAGAGTCAAGCAAATGGCAGCAATCCAGCAGAGTGAAAACTCCCATCTTGCTATCGAAAACCCCCGTGTGTTTGTCTGTTTCTGTGTGTGTTCACATTGGACATGTGCATGTGTGTGTGTGTGTGTGTGTGTGTGTGTGTGTGTGTGTGTGTGTGTGTGTGTGTGTGTGTGTGTGGCTGAATGTCTTCCTGCACACTGATATAATTTGATGCTTCAGTAAGCTAGGAAGAAAGCTGCAGATAAAAGAGTGCAGGTTTACCTCCGTGTGTGTGTGTGTGTGTGTGTGTGTGTGTGTGTGTGTGTGTGTGTGTGTGTGTGTGTGTGTGTGTGTGTGTGTGTGTGTGTGTGGATGTGTGTGTGTGTGTGTGTGTGTTGGCAGGGGGACAAAAAGACTAGGAAGTGAGCAGGGTCCTTCTCATCAGTGATTGGGTAAGTCATGGACACCTCACGCTGTAACAGTCAAAGGTTTGGGGCTAATCAATACACACACACACACTCACCCACACCACAGGCTGTTTTGCAGGCAGCTGTAATCAGTCAGTGGCTGTGGCAGCCCGCGATGGCAGATTGATTCTCTCTCTCCCCTCTTACTTCTGTTTCAGACTCTCTGTTTACCCTTTTTCTTTTTCTGTCTGACTGGCTGACTTGCTCTTTGTCTCCGTCTTTCCATTAATTTTTGTTTCTCTCCCACTGCTCTTTTCTTTTTCTCCCCTACTGTAACTCCTGACTGTCACCTCTTCCTCTCTCTCTCTCTCTGTGGGCACTCGATTCTTACTTTTCATCACATCCCATTCCCCTCAGGTTTCTCTCCACTCTCACTCTCTGTTATTTTATGTCCTGTTTGTCTGTTTACCACAATGGAAATAGTTTCCTTCTGCACAATACAATGAAATGTTTGTTCCAAGTTCCATGGACTCTGTGTTTTTGACACTTGAGATGTGTTCCTGGCTTCTTGTTGGTTAGATAGGAATTAATTGTAATCATATTTTGTTAGCAATTCATAATAATAGTTTGGATAGGTAAGTCCACCCAGAAACAGAGAGGGCGATAAATAGTGGTAAACTAATAGCAAAAAAAATCAAATGAATGGGGGAAAAAAGGATAATTGAATGCATTTCCTTCCTAACAAAACATTTGCTAAGCGGATTCTTTAGAATATTTCAAATTGCACATTGTTTACATTCATGTTTGCAAGCTTGCATTCTTCTTCTTTCCTGCCTTTGTTTGGGTGTTTCTACAGTATGTCTCTCTGCATGTTTCATCCATCAGTGGAACAGTGTGACACACATGGTATTGTGTTTTTATCTTGCAAAACAGAAGCAGAGGATTGAAGGAATTTGCAATACCGTGACCCAGTTTCCACACAAGCATCATTAAAACTTTTATCCTAATCTGTATTGTCACCTGAGTTGAATTCTGATATACCCCAGTGATATTGTTTTTGCCATGGCAAGTCACTGACTGAAGCCTGGCTGCGTGCAGCGTCTGTGCCAGTGAAATACCAGCCATCCATCACTGAGACACCTGTCATACAGATCCATCATCTCTCAGCACTGCAGAGTCACACAAACCAAACACACCCAAACAAACTAATACAAGTACACACGCATACAGTAACACACAAGTCACTGAGATGGAAATGTATCCTTCATCTTCAGCCCGCTACAGTCACACACTCGGAGGAAAAAACACACTGTACACACAAAGTGACGCGTACGCACACATGGGAGTCATTCAGTCAGACAGCTGTATCCATCATTCAGCTGAGAACAGTCATCGTAGCAGTCACGTTCTGCTGGCTGAGTCTTGCATTAGCATAGACTGTGAAGTCCTATTCTTGGGCTTTTTGTGGGCAGGTAGGACAAGTATATGTGGATAGCTGTCTCCATTAATACTTTATGATATCTTCTGTTGACTGTCACACAGACATTTTAGCCTTCATGCTGTTCAGTACGTACTGTAGCCCTTGGAGCTAAATGTGATAGCTGGATTTTGAGATATATTTATAAATCCCTTACACTTGTTGACAGCTAGTAACTTGTGTTTTTTTGTAATGACATAAAAATCAATTCATACCACTCTGGCTCAGATTCTTCACTTGTACATTTCTACTGTAAAAACACAGAATAAATAAGACATTTCTGTATGACAGGTTACCAAAGGGGAATCATAAAATGTCTAAGGGCTGATATTGGACCTGGGAAGTCAGAATTCCTAAGGTTTCAAGTCAAAAATTTCAACTGGAACACCCAGTTGGAGTTCTAAACTCAGAAAATCAGAATAACCTCACCAACCCCGACCTCAAAATCCAAGACGGCTGCTTGTTGGCAATTCTGTCTTTTGTTTCTCATTAAATCAGTCATACACAGTATTTCCCAGTTTCTATTTGTAGACATGTTGCAATTTTAACTTTGTGTGAAAAATGTGGTGTAATGTGTTGTTATGAAGCATGAAAAAGTGTTTTTCCAACTTGTACTGGAACGTGGTCAACTCGGGTGTGATGTCAATCCCAGCTCCAACTTCCTACCTCCAAGATAAGAGGAACACTCCATTAGACATTGCTGAAAAGGCAAAGGGTGAAAAGTTTCTTCTGGGAGATAAATCCCCTCTTAATATAGACATGAACATTAAATCTAAGCTAAATCAACAATACCAAAAGTAAAGCACATAAGGAGGAGGAGGTTGGGGTGATGGAGGGAGCTAATAATTTAATCAGGAGCTAAGAAAATGGTGTTGGCATGTGCATATCTCCAAAGTAATATTGAAAAGTACTTTGCTATAATAATTGTGCTGTACGCTTGAATGAGTCTGATTGGATGTTGCAAGTCAGCTGGTGGCCAAACAGTTAGTGCTGCATGAATGACGCAGGTTATTTACGTAAGTTAAAGCAGTTCTTTGCTTGAAGTCTTATCTAGTAACCAACCTGAAAAATTTCCCCAATTATGATATTAATGACAGTAAATTTTATTTATGCAGACATTTTGAAAAGCAAAGTTACAAAGGGCTTCATAGTTGGACACATCGAATCAACACAAATACTCAAACAAATAAAAATGTAGCAAAGTTTGCTAGCTAACTCAGGCAGTCAACTTTAGTCCACTTCCTCACTCACATGTCATACTCCTCTCCTGGCAACATACTCTGATCAGCCACAACATCAAAACCACTGACAGGTGAAGTGAATAACATTGACCATCTTGTTACAATGGCATCTGTCAAGGGGTGGGATATATTATGCAGCAAGTGAACAGTCAGTACTTCAAGTTGATGTGTTGGAAGCAGTAAAAACAGGCAACTGTAAGGATCTGAGCTTCTCTGACAAGAGCCAAATTGTGATAGGTAGACAACTGGGTCAGAGCATCTCCACTGATGCAGGTGGGGATGGACGACTAGCTTGTCTGGTCTGATCCCACACATGAATACTGTAGCAAAATTGCTGAAAAAGTTCACGCTGGCTATAACAGAAAGGTGTCAGGACACACAGTGCGTTCCAATTTGCTGCGTGTGGGACTGCATAGCCAGTCAGAGTGCCCATGCTGACTCCCATCCACTGCCAAAATCACAGACACTCGGCATGTTAGTATCAGAACTGGGACTTGGAGCAATGGAAGAAGGGGGCCTGGTGCTGATAAGGTGTAACCTCGGCTTCCCAACGTCTCAGACCTCAATCTGTCTGTAGGATGTGCTGGAACAAAAAGTCAGATCCATAGAGGCCTCACCTGATCTGCTGCTGACATCTTGGTGCCAGATACCACAGGACACATTTGGAGATGTTATAGAGTCTATAGGCTGATGGAACAGAGGTGTTTTGGCCAACATGGGGGACTTACACAGTATAAGGCAGGTGGCTTTAATGTTGTGGCTGATCGGTATACAACACATCCTTTTGATTATAGTGACATACTTAGGCTCACTGGTTTTGCTGCATGGCAGCTGTAGTACCACTCACCTTAAAGCTATGCTGTCATAATGCTCGAGCTGCTTATGCTTGCACTCACATAGCATTTGAAAATCCCTACCTCCATCCCTGGATCCACCTGTAGGCTCTGTGTCTACCTTCCCCTCAGGGGCAAGTAATTATCGTCATTTCCCTCTCCCTGCTGTGCCGAGCTTGATGAGTTTGGTGCTTCCTCCAGGGGAGCAACATGGTGAGAGCTTAGATCCCAAACCTCAATACTGTGCATATTCTACATTCACATAATAAACTCTTCTACCTGAGCTGGCTGATGGAACTAAATGTCATCAAAGAGCTATTTTAAACTGGTGGGTTTGTAAAATTGTTTAAAAAAAAGATTCTGCTGTCTTGATCAGGCATTTCATTATAACATCCAGGAACCCTGACAGAGTAGGCGTTTGTCACCTTTTGCTTTAAATCTAGATGATGGATTAATTAAAAAAAGAACTAGCTGATTGCATGGAACAAGGGGGAAACATAAGGCGCTGAAAGGCCAGACATATAACCTGAGGCTACCGCTAAAGGCTAGAAAAGAAATCAGTCAGATTTTGGAATTGATTCCTAACAGCAAAGGGTAGCTGATGCAGGGATCCCAGGGTCAGTAAAATATACTCTTTTGTCTTTGTTCCAGTTCTAACTTTAGCAGTTGAGGTTTGAATCAGCTGTAAAAATAAATCTTTTGCAAATGTATGCTGGGAGTTACTACAGTCCAGTCAACAGAGGATTACAGGTCTTTGATGGAGAAAAACTCTCTAATCCTGAAATAAAAGACTTGTCTTACACCAACCAGGTACTGACAGTTTTAAACCAAACAACCAATGTATTTACATGCATGATGTCATTTAGGTGTGGCCAAACACGGACACTGAGTTCAACTTAAATCTTGTGGCCTGTAACATAATCAATAGCAAAGATGTCTCAAAGTTTGCCACAATTAAGACTTTGGATGATCAACACCTGATCACTTGGAAGTCCCCCAGCAGACCGAGAAATCAATCATCCAGTCAGTTAGTTATCCAGGCAGTCATTCAGACAGCTACATCCATCACAGCTGGGTGAGGTGCAGTCCGCAGTGTGAAGGAGTTTTTGGTTGGAGTTCAGAATGGAGCAGAGAGGAAGTGACAAATCTCTGATTCAATGCAGCAAGCCAAGACTTTCATCATTCAAGGCTTGTTTGAGGCTGAGGCACTTTTTTGAGCATCAGACCTCATTTTTCACTGTTTGCAGAAAAGCAATGTCCAAGATACAAACGATCAGCTGTTTCTTATTGCAGTCACGAAGTTGACCTATAAACGCGGTCAATAACAATCTGGAAAGAACTTAAAATCACCCCAGAATGATGTAGCAAAAGAAACAACAGTTTAATGTTGCATTTAACTGAAAAATTGGTATTTCTGACAAACCATGTCATCCATTTGGATTATCTGGCTAAAACCTCACTCAAAGGGGTGTGCATAAGACTGACGTGACACCATCATAATCACGTAATGACACCTGACACAACCATGAAGGCCTCTTTATGAGTGTTTGACTGTTGCCATTAAGTGTCAGTTCGTCAGTTATGTGAGTTTTAAAGGTGAAATATTTAACACCCTAGTGTTCAAAAATAGAATCTGCAGTCAAAATCTGATTGAGTTGTTTCTTCCTGCCTCCTCCTTCTCAAATTGATCAACTGTTTATAACTCTACGAACTGTCTGTTAATGTAAAGTTGAGTCTGTTATCAAGGCCCAAAACAAGTTCCCACTGCACACTCTGCAGTTCAGTGACAACTGGCCAGAATTTATTAACAAACAGCATCATCTGTTCCTTCTGAAATATTATTAATGATTTCTTACACCTCATAAACAGAAAATAACTCATGAAAACAAGCAGTATGCAGAATAATACAGGCTAAAATAAATACAGGCATTACTGGAGAGGCCAGTGTTTCAACTTAGTATGTTTCCTTAATCTCTGGCCACATATCTTGTGCATTTTATGATTTAATACAGTAAATATATTCATATTTCTACTTTAATGCACACTTGCCATTGTTTGAGTTTGTTATGACATCCTGAAATTAGTTAAGACATAACCTGTCATAAACATGCCTCAGCACGCTTAATTCTGTAACTTAAAGAACCTGTTTAGCTTTATTTAACTTTGTTAACATAACATTACACTGTCATATGTGGTTGGTTTTGACACCAGCTGTCATGAGACCATTATAATTGTTTCATGACTGCTTTCCGTGGCCTCAACAACAGTGATACAGTTTGGACTAGTCATTAAAATGTCATTAAATGTTATTACAGTGTCAAGTGCTTTTCTAATGGTGACATGAATAATTTCTGTGACCTCAAATTCACTGGTAGAATTCAGACTTGTCATAAAAATGCAGTTAAGTCTTATTACACAGTAAAATAATGTTATAATAGTGCAGTGACTAATTACCTTGACCTCAACTACAGTGGAACAATCTGGACTTTGGATGGAGGCCATTTTCACATCAGCAGGTTGGGTCAAGGGAATTATTGATGACGCTGTTGTAAAATCAGTTGACCATGTAATAAAATTTGTTGACATCTTTATGACAAGTGAAGACAAATTTTAACACTACAACTGAGGTCAAGGATAGGCTGTCATGACACATGACAGAATTATAATAGTGTCAAAACCAGCCGCATAAGACATTTTAATGTAGTGTTAACACATAAAGCTGAGTTCTCCTTTATGGCTGATAATCAGGCCTGCTACTGCATGCTTATGACAGGTTATGATGTCTGATATCTCAAACAATGAACAATGAAAAATTGCAAAATTACATAATTGAAAATACATAACACTGAATAACATTCATAAACACATCATGTCAGTCTTATGTCCAGCCCCTCAAAAAAGTGTTACCAAACATTGTTCTTTTGGAAATAGTTGTCTTCTAACAATTGTACAGAGAACAGCAAATGTCTTGGCTCCCAGACTCCTCACTAATCTCTGCGGTACATAGAAAAGTGTAAGATGGCTGATACGATCTCTGATGAGTTCACTCAGTCGATGTTGTCTTTATCTTTGTTTTGCTGCTGGTCTTAATTGCTGCCTTATTCTGCTGCTGGTGAGGTTCAACCTTCCAAACAGGAAAACCAAGTTAAATACTGGTTCAAATTCAGATACACTGCACAATCTTGAACATGCTTACTCGAACAACAAACAATTCAATTATACAGAGTATTTGCTCTGAAGTACAACTGCTTTGGCCCCAGCTATTAATAGCTTACAGCAGACAGTAACATGCTTAGGCATGGTGGTGATGCAAAGGTTCCTGCGAGCATTAAATTGTCCAAATCCTCCTCCCCAAGACTACAGGCGTTTAGGAGGACTTTGCGCAGACATTTGCATTGAGTCATTGACTCCAAACATGTTTAGCACACAACATTGCCTTGCAAAGCTCAGCTGCTTGTGTTGATGCTTGTGGCTAGAAAACAGAGCTATGTCCATTTTTCCCCCCATCTCGCATTGTACAAACACAAATAAATTCAAGTGAAATACAGTGAAGGTTGAATGTTTTTAGTCAGCATGGTTCTAGAGATGGCAGTGTTGGCTGGTCAACAACCAAAGTAGGTATTTTGCAGTGAAATTTGGTAGAAACACTCATGATCCCCATAGGATGTATTCTCATGAGTTTTGTAACTTTTACTTTAGCACCATGAGTAGGGCACAACCAGGTATCATGCTATAGTGTGTAACACTCCTGTGTGTCACATTTTGCCTTGCCTAGCCATGAAAAGTACGTCTTCTCATTACCCTATCAAGTTAATAATAATAATATATATGCAATGTCTGGTTATATTTTCAAAATAAAGCTTGCTTAGAAACATTTAATTTTTGAAAAAATAAGGTTTAGAAAGAAAAAAATGGTTAGGTTTCAAAAAAAAAAAAAATACTTGATTAGGTTTAGAAAATAAAATGACTTGGTTCAGGAAAACATCATGGTTTTGATTAAAATAACTACCTCCTCATAACTCATAACTCCATAAAAGCGTGTACTTTTCAGGCCTAGGCTAGCCTAGCATGGTTCCTGGAGAATTTTCCCTATTGACTTTGATGAGCCCATGATATTTCTGCTCGCACCACCATGAAGTGACTACTTTGTGTTAAGTGCAAATTTGCACATGTTAGCTTGCTAATATGTTAAGCTGTGATGGTGAACATGGTAAACATTATAATTTCTAAACATCATGATGTTAGCACTGTCACCATGAGCATGTTAACATGCTTACTTTAGCATTTAGCTCAAAGCACCACTGTACTTAATTTAGCTTTACAGGTCTCATGATAAACGGTGTTAAAATTCCAGATGATCAGTATTGCCATTTTAAATTTAGCAACAAACGCAGGGGCAGCATGGAGCGTGGGTTTGTTTTGCATCAATGAACCAGTGGCATTGCAAGGGACAATTGGGTTGTGGCCTTGTAGCTCAGTTGGTAGAGTGTTTGCCCCATGAACTGAGGCTGTGTCCTTGGTAAGGGCTCTGGGTTTGACTCCCATCTGAGGCACTTTGCTGCATTGTCATTCCACCACTCTCTCTCCAGCTTTCCTGCCTTCATTTTGGCCATCCTCTCTAAAAATAAAGGCACAAATTCTTTAAAAATGTAATAAAAATAGTTGCTATAATCATGGTATTAAATTTTCATTCCATGCAACCTGTTTGTTTAACTGCAAATGCTTGTGTCAATTGTAAGACAGAATAGTAGTTGTAATAAAGTACACCAATACTGTTTTGAAAGCCAGGTGACAGAGCTGTGGTGACTGTGAATAGTTTCTGCTGAATCAGAAATCAATCAAAGCCATGGGGAAATGAAAAAGAAATCAAACCAAGGAAGCTCTCGCTTCTTCCACTTTGTGTCATCACTGGGAAAGTAGAAAATGGATAACATTTGGGTCCGCTCCTATTTTTTCTTTTTTTTTTTAATTATCTGGGTTGTTTTCATCGCCGCAGCAGAGAATAAATTTTGGGAAAATTCATCTTTGTTTAAGCTGTTTCTGCTGGTAGAGTGGCCTTTTGGTCAGCGCTATATTTAACCATTGGTCTTGTATTGAGAACACTGCATTCTGTATTCTGCTTTGGTGTCAGACTACTGTATGTGCTGTCAAAGCCCAGGAGTATGCAGGGTTTTCATTCAAACCCAGTGGCATGTGACAGGCTGAAAATGAAAGGGTACAAATCTCTTCCAGGGTGACCTTGGGGCTTAGCTACTGTCATACTCTGGGTTTGAATTCAGCCGAAAACCCATGTTGCGTGACATCCTGACATCTCTTCTGTCTTTTCGAACTGTGAGGCGTCTAATTTTCCAGAGATGTGATTAAAGTCATCTTTAATAAAGAGAACTGCAAGTGAGCTGCTTGGGAGAGTTTTCCTTTCTTTCTTTTTTTTCCTATTGGAGGAAATGTTTGGAAATCACCCTTTACAAATGACTTTTGGTGTACAGTGCATACAAAATCAAGCACACTATAAAAACACAAGTATTTGTTTTTATGACTCATTAAACTTAAATAAATAACAATTCTATTTTAATTTTCCATCAGCAAGGACAGAGGAAAGCATTGGTGTGTGGAACATCTAACATGTAATTAAAATAATTTTAAAAAGTGACTGTTTTATGAGACTAATATCTACACAAAGCTGCACATATGTTTTTGGACTATGCTGACCTTCAGGCACTCTGATATTTCTGCTTCTCTGAAAGTGAAGAAGCACCGTATCTTACTTTTCAATATAATGGCTTGATATTTTTAAAATATGTGGCTTTGTCTGTGTGATGTGACCCAAATTTTTTTTTTTTGCTGATCTTTTGTCGAGAAAATGTACTTTTTATTTTTTAATTTTCGTTTTTCAAAAATTGTTCACAGTGAGCCGTGAACCTAATTTGTTGTTTCAAACAGACTAATTAGGTGGGTGCTTGAAAATTTAATGATTGCAGTTGAAAATGTTAAATTATTAACCATCATTAATTTTCACTTCACTGAGTTTACTCAACAGTGATCTTTTTTTCTAATTTAAGAGTGAAGTTTGTCTAAATAAATTAATTTGTAAAACTTTTTCAAAACTTGAGATAAGTTGTGGTCAAATTAAACAATCTTTGCTGAACAACTGCTTTGAAATTTTGAGTCTTGTAAACCTTTCTATCTTTTTAATTATGAGCTCCTCATCGTGTCTTTCTCCTGTTCAGAATTCCCCATCTTGTGTCCCCTTCACTGTCCTCCATGCTTGTTTGTCTTGCTTTAATGCAAATTTCCTGCATGTATCCATACCACACACATGAACGCAGAATGTTATCTATATCATGAAAAATGCAGGCCTAAAGCTGTCATACCTAAAGACTAGGTCGTGACCCACAGTAAAGAGTGTGATTTACAACACAAAGAAATAAAACAATACAGCATAATATGAAACAATAAACATTTTCTGTGATCATACTATGTCACCATATTGCACAACCATACATATTAATGTAGCCCTGAACTACTCACTGCTGTGTAATATAAGTTTTTGAACAGTAAGCTGCTATCCTTACAAACATAGTCTCAAAGGTGTTGTGTTACCTTTTTAATGAAGAGGCATTAGTGGTTGTTGTGCTATAAAGATGCTTATGTTCAATCTAATGCAAACATAGTTGCGCTTTTAATGTTTACACATAGCCTATGTTTGGAGAATAACCTTCATCCTACATAATAAAAATACAGTAGATGGCCTCCAGGTGCCTGTTTAAGCTTGTGATAAGCAAGTGATGCTCTCTGAGAAATTCCAACTCTGAACCACCAGGATGTTGCATCCTGCCACGAGGTGAAAACCTCGAGAGACACTAGAGAAGTCTCCAGCAGTGTCCAATCACATCATGCAAACGCAGCCCCTGGGCGTGCTGTGCTGAGGACGGATGATGACATCTGTAGGTATCAAAGAGAGACAGGCTTTTCAGGACGCTTGGCGAAAGTGAATCCGAGTCTGACAGATCAACAGACGTTTACTACATGAAGAAGTAGCTTCATCGCTCCTTTTATTTTAGGCTTTCATCTGCAGACGGAGCAGACGGGGGTTTCTGTCTGACTGCACCTCTTTGTTGGACCTGTAGTCTGATTCTGCCCTGCAGGTCTTTGTGATGATGCTGCTGCCTGAGAAATTTCATTCACCTTGCAGTTTCGGTACAGCTTCTTCTGCCATTCATACATTATAACTAGCAGAATTGCTTTGTCCAGAGCCATTGTTGTGTCCATAGAGAGAATAATAGCATCAAATACTGTGGTAGCGTTGCCTTTGGTGGTGCACACTGCTCTCATTTGATGCATTTAACAGTAACACAGTTTTTAAAATAAAAAATAGACTTTTAAGGTACCATGTGCTTTCTTACCAAAGCACAACAGGCCTCACGCAAGAGCCACTCATATTTTATTGTCAATTTGTGTGTATTATTTAGAGGGAAATGTTTGCAGAATATGGCAGAAATTGAATACAGAAAATACAGAAATTTAGTGGAATTAACTAATCTGTTAACCTATATGTTTTTCATCCATGTGCACTGTCGCAAGTTTTTATATATGAGAGGATGCTTTGACAGCAATGATGCTTTAATCTGTTACGGTGCTCCAACACCAGATTTTGTCAGACAGACCAGTTCATCACTATCTTGGCCTTGTTATTATGACTCATCCTCTGTGTCACTACGGTGCATTTCACTGTTGTTGGTCGTTTTAAAGCTGCATGCTTTCACCTCTTTCACTCACTGACATTATGTCATATTATGTGTGATTGTGATGGGCAAGGCCCGGTTTGATAATCCTGCGTTAGGGCCCTGTGCTGACTCGCTGCACCTCTGCTTCACCCTTCTTTTTATAGTTTGAAGAACACATTTGATGAAAACTCGCAGTGTGTATCTGATACACTTTAAGGTAAGTCACAGCTGTTTGTTTTCACAGTGATGAAAATAGAGAAGAGTTTATTAGTTTTGAAACATTACAAGGTTACCTCAACTTCTTTTTGTCAAAGTCAGTCAACTTAAAAAAATTAAGACAGCCTGGACACATGCTTCTTTTTAAGGTAAAAGAGACAGTTTTTTTTCTTTACAGTGTAGTGTATAATATTCAAGTATGTTTTAATTAGTGTATAATAACGTGGACATAAGAATGGTTGTGTTTTCTTTTTTTTTTTTTAGAATGAGCTGTTTTATATCTAGAGAGGACCTCTTTCACTGTGCTGGCTACTGTAGGTTCTTCTACATGCTGGGAAGGGGAGAGCGAGGCAAGTTGGTTGCAATCTGCAAACTCACCACCAGATGTCGCTAAAATCTACACACTGGTCCTCTATGCGAATTTGTGGCTGTTTTCTCTTGTACTTGTACTCGTTTTCTTCTATGTGTGAACAAAATTTCACGACTGCTTCAAACTCTGTGTGTGAGTCAGCCTTTCTTCACAGAGAGAATACACTTTTGAAACACAGTTTGGCTTAATAATTATACTTTCTTCATGAATTAAGTAAACAATTGATATTCCTGAATGAATTTAAAGTTTGAATGTGTTACAGAAACATGTAAAAACTAATGTAGGCTTGATGCAAAATGAATAGTCCGTTCACCATGTCATCATTGTGGCAGAACAAGTTGTGCCTTTCAGTAGCTGCTGAGAAAGATTCTGTCCCTCTGACGGCTGCTTCAGGGTCTTTATGCAGGTTGTTGCCAAGTATCGCTCTTGTTGCTTCTGAAAGTGTGACATCACCTATAGGATATGTCTTGTCCAATATTTCAGTGACTGTCTCGTCTCCTTGACCGTCTCTCATATAAGTACCAGACTGCATTGTTTTGCTTTGGAAAGACTTTTCTTAGCATCTCATTTCATGTCAGAACATATTCACACTTAGTTTTTGTCACAGTATGGTGCTGCTCTGATGACACACATTGGCAGCTGTGCTAATATTTTCTTATTCAAATATTCTCAACAACAAAGTGGTGCTAATACGACTACTGAAACAGATAAAGTTGTTACATTTTTGTGCTGATTTCTGACAGCAGGACTTAAAACCAACCAGTGTAACAGTCTTCTTTTTACATTGTTTGTGCACATGCTAAAGAAAAACCTTTGAATGATTTTTTTTTTTTGCCTTTATGTTTGGCTGGAGGCATTATGTTTTCAGGTCATTTAAGGTCCATTCTGAACACATTAGCTCAAGAACGCCTTGAGGGAATTTCTTTAAACTTGACACAAATGCTCAGTTGGATTCAAAGATGAACAGATTGGAGGTCACGGTGACCTCACTCAACACATTTTTCTCCATAACTCGAGATTTCATACACTTATTATGACAATATTACACACAAACATTTAATAGGATAGAATGATGAAGTGGTGACACAAAAGATCAAAGGTCAACTTCACTGTGACATCGTAATGTTCAGCTCTCTATTAGTCCTCAGTGCTACTCTGTAAAAAATAGTCTCTAAGTGAGGACAGCATGTTTCTCACTGGAAATTCCTTTAAAGTTACAGGCCAATATAATGTTAAGTTTCTTATTAAATTCTTTCGGATTCTTCACTACATACAGAATGAATCTGGAGAGACATGAATATAAACTATAACTTGACTGGTTGGTGAAGACATACAACTGCAAGGTAGTAATTTTCTTTTTTGACTGCTGTGTTTTATAGGACCATTGACAGCTGATTTCTCACTATTCTTAACTGGTCACAAGGGACAGCAAGTGAAGTTTGAATATTTTGCACAAAAAACAGCTAATTTTCTTCAATTAGTAAGAGGTGGTATATAACCTAAACAAAATCTTAATTTATTTTACATTATATCTTACACAGGTAGTTTAAATTGCTCAGCATAACTACATACGGTACATATGGATTTGTGCTTTTATGGATGCACTGCAGTCAAAAAAAGGTATGCCATAAAAACAGTTTGAGTGGAGGAAGTACTTCCATTTCACTTAATGTACTTTACATAGTAGTATTGTTGTGTAAGTAAAAATACCACTAAGTAAATACTCTGTTATAAGTAAGTCTTTCATTCATTACGACTAGACATTATGACCAACTTATGATCTGACTTATTTAACTTTGGAAAAATGTACTTAGGGTATAAAAAGTAAAAGTATTCTAACCTTTCAGATTGTTATAATATCATACATCATATTATTAGAATACTAACAGACAAGCAGCATTTTATTGTTACAGATGGTGGAGGTGGAGTTAATTTTAATTGCTTTATATCCTGTCAGTTAGTGCCTACACAGACTGATGGCACAGTGATGCCATAACATTCATCATATTATGTATCACGACAGAGGGACATAAAATTAGTCATTACGTGGGTTTATCACTCCACTTATCATGCCTAAACAGGTCTGTGTTTGTCCACACATGAGGGGTTATGGCCGCCCTCAGGCTTCCAGGCCTGCAGTGAAGACCTGCAAAACCATGAACACACACCAGTTCTGATAGATCGGGGATTGTTTGTTTGTTAGCTGAGGCACGAGAACACAGACATAAACAAATCCCAATACTTAACTGCCACACAGTGCATTTGTGTTGATGACAGATGGGCTTAAAATAAATTCTTGGTTCATTTGAATGTGATCTCTGCTTTTTGTCTGTCTGCACAGTAACATTAAGTCCCATGAAGTTCTGTGAATCCTCATTTGCATGAGATAAGAGGATTATACCACAGCAAAGATGTGAAGATTTAAAGTTACATTTTCAGAATGATACATTTATTTGAATTTAAGAATCACACACTCTTTGGGGAAAAGAATATAATGCGAACTAGGATAAAAGCAGATACCGCCCAAATAAGATTCTATAACTCGTCAAAAGTCCAAAAAAGTTTGAATATTAAGTAACGCGTAAATAAAAAACAGAATGCAATGATTTGCAAAAACTTTTCAGCCTATATTGAACTGAATAGAAGACATTTCATTTTGAAACTGATTAACACTCATTCTGAATTTGATGTTTGCAGCAGGGACAGAGGCATGTTTACCACTATGATACATCGCATTTTCTTTTGACACCATGGGATTAAGGATTTGTGAACTGAGGACACTACCAGTTGAAGTTTTGCTGTCTCTTGAAGTCAGCGCTCATCACGATGTCCATGATCTCCAAAAACTCATCAGGCCACAGCACACTTTTGTACTTTGCGTCAGTCCATTTCAGATGAGCTTGAGCCCAAAGAAGTTGGTAGCATTTCTGGATTTCCTTGATGCATGGCTTTCACTTTGCATTGCATATTCTTAACTTGCATTTGTAGATGCAGTGAAAAATTGTTTTCTTGAGTATTCCAGACTTCATGTAATATCCCTTTTGTTGGTTTTTGGCCTTATGTGCAGAGATTTCTCTGGATTCTCTTAACTTCATGATGATATTATGGATTGTAGATGGTGAAAGTAGTTTTGAAGTCAAAAACATTCTTGTTGTTAGTGAACTTTGCCCCATCCATGCTCGAGAATGACAGAGCTTTTCAAGGATGCCCCTTTAATTCCCAATCATGACGCTGTCACCTGTTACCAATCAACCTGTTTACTTGTGAAATGTTCCAAACAGATGTTTTTTGAGCATTCAACAACTTTTGCAGGCCTTTGTTGCTGTCTCAACTTTTTTTGAAACATGTTGCAGGCATCAAAATCAGAATGGGTGCATATTTACAAAAATCAATAAAGTTTGTCAGTTTGAACGTTAAATATCTTGTCTTTGTCATGCATTCAATCAAATACAAGTTAAAAATGATTTGCAAATCATTGCATTCTGTTATTTTTTACATTTTACACTACGTCCCAACTTTCTTCGGATTGTGGTTGTAAATAAAATCCTAAAATGTGGCATCTTCACAGATCCAGAACAGGCAGTAATGGGTTCTAACCTGTTCGGCTCAGCTTCTGTCGACATTAACCCAAACTGTCTCTGATATTTTGGAAGCATAAAAGCACCATGGGAGACTGGCGTGATTGTGGCTCTTGGTTAGCTCCTGCAGAGTACGTGCTCGTACTCGCAAGCTACTTGGCCACCTTTAAAAGTCTTTTGCGATGAACTGGCAGCAAGGGAGGCGGTAAAATCAGCAAAAAACACACTCAGACACCCAGATCAGAGGAATGAATCTGGGTTACAGTGTGCGGGATGTTTGGGTGTGTCTGTGGGGATGTCCCTTTTAAATCAGCTCTTCCCGAAAGCAACGTAAGCTCAGCGCTGCTTCAGTTATTCATTGTCTGTACTGATTCCTGTCTCCTTTTCCTTCTATTTAGCGCCTTCGCTCTGTCTCCATTTTTCTAATGTTATCAGTACATCACGTCCTCTCTGTCTGTCAGGCCTCAGCGTCCCTCCCTTCCTCTCTGTCATGTTCTGATTGACAAGTGTGATGGTGTTTGCCTCTCCTTTCCCTGACCTTCAACTCTCAGGAATGCACACACAAATATACACACACAGCACACGGCAAGACTGATAATGGCTTCTACCTTTGCAGGCTCTGTCAGTAGGGAATTACAGTGCTTATACACCAGAAAGAAAACCCACAGACACACAGAGACAGAACATTCAATATTCATGCCAATAAAGCAAAGAAAGAAATTCTTCTGGCCCAGGCAAGAAGGTGGGCAGAGAAATTGATTTATATGAAATTTTTTTCCTCCATTATTAAGAAATTTATATTATTACCACTATTACAACAGGCACTTTTCCTATTAAATTTCCATTAAATTTCCCATGGATGTTCATGCTCCCTAGAGGATGAGTCACATGCTGTGTTCCAGTAATAGTTTAACAAGTCTTCACATGTTCTTGACTTGATAATTGATTTTCCAATTCTCTGAAAACTTGAGTAGCAATGATTCAGATTCCAGCCACTTACACTGCCCAGTGGGGTCAGTGCCATCATCATCGACCCCTGAGCCATCTGCCATCGTACCGTTGTGATTTAAAAGCTCTATTTGAGGTGTAAGTTCCACTTTTGATATGTGGGTGACAAAATAGAAACAAGCTGTCACTGCTGTTCATTGCACGTTCTTTTCTTTTTAAATGAAGCTAAGTTACAGATGTGTTGCACTGAGATGAAGACCCTTTCAGACCCAGCAACGATATCACCTTCTGTCATTATGTTACACTGTGGACATCAGTAGCCATCGTACCTACTACCCAGCATGCACTGCACAGTTGCAACTCGCATCAGTTGATATTTGCAAGCATTATTTTCCATTGTGCTTTAAGACCAGTTTAGCTTTGTTCAGATGAAAAGTCTGACAAAACAGAGTTGACAAAATGTAATTTTTTTTAATTTCACAGCACAGTCGTGAGCAGCCTTTTTACTTTTTAAAGTTGCTAAGAGTTCTCTTCTCTTGGTAATAAAAATACACACTTTTGAACCATAATTCTTATTTTTCTTTGATTTAGAAGGGCTACGGAGTTCACATATTATGGTTTAGACCACTTTGTTTCAGTCCATGGTCAACAACACCTGGCGTGCATAGCCAGTGCAAGACTGAAAGTAATGCTGGAGGAATAAACTCACAGTGGGGCACCAGTTCTGCTCGGACTGGATGTCAAACTGTGAGCGAGTTTTATCGACGCATGCTCTTTGACATATACAAAACATTACATGTCAATATCAGCGCATCTCATTGGCCATTACTGTTTACCATTATACAGTATGTGCATTCACTTACCATGTTTGCCTGTATGAAAATGTAAAACTGAAAACGTATTCCTCATAATGAAGACGACATTTTTATGTATGTAAACACCCCCATTTGCTCTCACATTACGTTCTTAAACACACAAACAAAAATACCATAAGGTTCTCTGCCTTACATCATGCGCAGTAAATCTTCATATACATGGCTAATCTCCAAACATAAACATTGCAAACTCAATCAAATTAAACTTTGTTGCAGGTTTTGTCATCACATCTGCTACCATCTGGTCTATTGGGCAATAGTCCAAACTTATTTTCCCATCATTCACAGATGACATCACATAGTGATACTTCATTGTCAACATGTTTGCACCTCTGTCAGCTTACAGGATTCTTTGTTCAGGTTATTGCTCTTTGATTATCCTCATAAACCTTAGGTGGTGCGTATTCACATCCATCAATGCCCTCTGGTAGCTGAATTACGAACATGCACTCTTGTGTGTTAGTGGCTGATGCCCTATAATGCCTACAGTAGGCTGCTTTTTGGTTTTTCCATGATATAAAATGTTCTTTCTCATTTAGGCTTACAAAATAACAGGTAGTACTACGTCTGTCAGTAACATCAGCCACCCAGTCTGCACCACTGTGGCCATGTAGCCCCAGTTTTTCACTGTTGCGTTTTCTGTAACTCGACTTTTTGTCAGTTGTCCCCTTTAGATATCTTAGTACATGTTTTACAGTAGACCATGCTTTTCTTTGGTGCAGTTTACTACTACAAAACTCAAATCTGATCTTGTACATGTACTTCAGTGTAGTTCAACTTCTGTTCACAAGGCATTGCTCTCAGTTTACAGTCTCGCATGTTAAGCCTTTCATTTTTTTTTTCACATTTTTACACAGTTGTCACTCTGGTAAAAATTGATTCCAAGAAAATGTTTCCCCAAGTCTTTCATTTTGAATTTTGCTGTGAGCAACTCCTTCACAGCGCTTTGTGCATTTTCATTACTGCCAGCAATGATTACATCATCAACCCACATTATCATGATCACTTCCTCACTTTCTGCTTCCCTTGTGTAAACACAGTGATCAGCAAGTTATTGTCACTCATGCAGTGTCTTCCAGTTCCAATTCCTGCCTGATTGTTTTAGTCAACATAGTGATTTTTCCAGCTTTTATACACCAACTTCTCGTTCGTGTTCAGTTTTACCTCATAACCCTCTGGTTGTTCCATGTAAATCTCTCACTCAATTCGTGCATGTAGGTAGGCAGTTTGGACATCTGTTTGACCTAAAATCAGATTTTCCCTGCATTGCTTTTTGCATCAACACCCTGATTGTTGTCAGAGTAGCAGTAGAAGAAAAAGTCTCTTCATAGTCGACACCCATCTTTTGACTGTATCATTTGGCACACCCATTCACCCCCCACTGTTTCCTTCAGGAAAGTTCAGGTAAGTTGGTTACGGTAAATGTGTCATTTTCTCTCAGCGATTTTGAGTTATGTGAGGTTACAGCATCAAAGTTAGTTAGTGCTTGACATATTTACTGAAGCCTGGCTCTGAGTTTGTTCTGTACTCCCATCAGTATCTTGCCTGGTCCTGTTTTACCTTGCAAGGTAGCTGGATTTACGAGATCACACGAGACTCCATCTTGCCAGGCTCGAAGCTATCCGTTTGTGTCCATCCCAGAGGAAATGGGAACCAATCAGTGTCCTTGGAGGGACTATGGGCAGCTACAGGTTTTAGATGCGTTGACAGCAAGAAGTGTGCATGGAAAAGACTTGTCTTGAAGAAACAAAGGCTGCACCTGAAGATGTTAGCATAGATACTGTGATAGCATCAGTTATATTGGAACTGGAGAGTATTTTTTCATTCAAAGACGAGCAAAGAACGACACTGAAAGCTTTTCTCCATGGAAAACATGCTTTTGCTCTTTTTCTGGTCAGCTTTGGTCCTTTGAGTTGATCTGACTGGTGGAAGATGAGACAGATGATTCATCCAGTCACCTACCAAGTGTATTTTTGAAAGCGCCCGCCCTTTTCCAAATAGTTTCTATGAATGGCTTCCCAGATGGTTCTGTGTAACAAACCATGGCTTGTCAGGTTGGATCTTGTTAGTCTTGTTCTACACCTCAAAATGATCATCATCAATCTGTCTGCCTCTCTACAACTGTTTTGGCCACAAACGTCACCAGAATGTGCTTCTGCATCTTCTCACTGTCCAGATAGTAAACCATGTAGGTAGGGCAATTCTTGTCATAACCGAAAAATACTTCCTTCTCACACCTTGAACCTTTTGTCTTGCTTATAAGCAAGACACACGACCCAGACTTTTGCATTCTGGAAAGGTTAGGCCTTCTTCCTGTCAGCATTTGGTAAGGCCCGTGTTTTGTGCGATTGTGAAAGCATCTCTTTCTCACTAGCGCTGCTGTCTGTGCTACATAGGTCATAACTCCCTTGGCAGCTCACACTCTATTAGCATACGCCTAGCCATGTCAGATAAGGTGAGTAAGTTTGCTCTGCCATGCCATTCTGGTATGATGAGTGTGGCATTGACTTTTGGTATATGATCCCGTTTTTGCTGAGTAGTGTCTTCACAAACACCCCACTGGAATTCATCCATAGCTGTCTCTGGGTCTACTGGTACTACTACATCTACGTGTATTAATTCTAGAGCTTCTTTTGCTCTCACATCTGGCTGTCTGTTTCTGGTTAGGGTAATTTTTCTCATGTGTGCACACATCACAAAGGCACCATTAAAACATTGTGTAATTTCTGAATATCATCATAATTACAGTGTCCCAGGATCTCGTGCCATGTCTGCAAATTATAGTATCCTTTACACTGGTCATCACATTCGTCATTTTCTATTTGTAGAAATAGTATTGTCTGTTCTACTCATGAATGTAGAATTTTATACCATTTCTGTGTTGTGGGATGTCTTTCCCTTTGCTTGAATATTACGGTTGCTCCATTAACAGCACCAGCCCTCACAGAAAAAGATCTCCTGCGAGTATGAGGGGATGTACAATGCCTGTCTCACCATGGTCGTGTGGCGTTTCCCTCTGCTCTCAGGCAAGTAGACCTCCACATCTCCTCTGTGTTCTGCTACTCTGGTGCACTTTGTGCTGTCGGCAACTTCATGCAGTGTGTGTCAGGCTGGAGGCTGCCATCACACTTCTTGAACTTTGCCATATCTGTGACGATGTCCGAAGTTGCCTCTATATCCACCATGAGGCCTGTCAGCTTGGCAGCATGGCTGGAACCTGTCTCCGTCGCTCATCTGGAAGGCGTACTCCCTGCTGCTCTCCTCTTCTGCAACTTTTTGCACGGAGCAGGTCTCACAATCGAATGCACCAGCACTTTTGTGACATTGTCATCGAATGCTGCTGCACACAAATTCTCGATGCCCTGAAACTCTTTAGTTTTGTTCTTGATTTGGCAAAAGTTGTTGTCAACTCACTGTGCATGTCATGAATGGTGAATGGTTTGATTGATTACGGCAGCCGAAAAAAAAAAAATCATCACTATTAATAGCCTGTCTGCAATGGCAGTCTCTGCATGTATAACATATTCAGTCACACTCTTGCTGACTTTGGAAGTGATGTTAGTTCTGTATACAGGCTTACATGGGGCTTACCCTTGCCGGCATAATAGTCAACCCAAACGGCCCATGTCCATGTCTTTGCAGAGAGTCATAATGTCCCACACAGGGAGTGACTCTGCATTGATTTCTGCCACCACCACACTCTCTGCTAGTTTGGTTTGCTTGAAAGCTTCTGATGTGAATTGAATCTGTCATTCAGACAGGCAATGCTGCTGTCAAGCACCTCAAGTACAAGCTCTGAATGTACTTGACCTCAGAATATATATGTATCGTTGGTGGCTCTGTCCTGGAATCTGCATGGAGTGGGCTGCAGTGGCTTAGGTAGTTAAGAGTCACGTAGAGTGGGAATGTCCCCTGCACTCTGCACAACTCTTTGGTAGACTGAGTTGAAGTAGGCATCACTTCACTTTGACAGAAAACTTCTCAGTACGGCATCGATCTTCTTTCTAATGTCAGAGAGTGACAACTTTGGTGACTGGATGACTACGTTCACCTCTTCCATTGGAGCCATAACATCCACCAACAGCTGCAGTGTATAATACAAGGAAAACTTTCCCAGCTTCCTCAGGAAATCACTATTTTTGTGGCCGATGTCACCATTTGATTTTTCCACAAAATCATCCAAGTAATTTGTTGAACTCCTGTAGGTCTCTGCACACTGCTGACTCACATTGTCCAGCGAGTCTTAATGGAAAATAGTGTGTCAGCAGAGGTTGACTCAATTTGATAGAAACAAAGTCCTCAATACTGTTAAAATCCTGGTCAACATTGTCAAGTTTAAGCCTATTGTAGGTTGTCAGCCATTCCTCTCTGAAATGTCATGAACTTGTTTTCTTCACCGCCCTCCTCCGATGTCTGGGAGTGGGACTGTCATCGTCTCGAAAGCACTGATGTTACTCAGAGGTCCAACAGCTACAGGGCCCGAGATGGTAGATCAATTCCAATTCCCTTTCTGGATCCGTGGTGACATCAAGGCTTTTATTTGGTACAAATAATGCACTTGTCCATCGGTAATGTTTCACTCAAATGCTTGATTCTGATTGGTCAATTACAGCATTCTAAGGTCTGTTATTTCTGTTTAGTGGGCCGTTGATATGGACACTGTTCTGATCGACTCTGGTGGATCACGTCCTGTTATATCAATCCGCAGAAAGACGTCTACACCCTGTGGCAAGAAACCATTACTTTTCTGTTGCTCCACCAGAAAAAAAAATATTTTTCCAATATCAATTTTAATATATTTGGAGAGAACAAAATTTTGGATTCATGGTTAATGACTGGCCAGTCCCCAGTAAAGAAAAGAAGAGAAGAGGAAAACAGCGCAGAGAAAGAAAGAGAAGTGAAAAGACAAGGAGCTGAACGACAAGGAAACTGACAAAACTGAAGAAGACAGACATGAAGTAAATGGAACACGGTATGGGACATGACTGTGAAATGTTCAGTTTAATGTGAATTATAATGCTAAGTAGGCTCAAATATTTTCTAAATCAATGAAATCATATTTAAATCAACATTTTATGGCAAACTTTTGATTTCTTTAGTAAGTAGCCGTGTAATAAGCGGGATAATGTAGAGCAAGCGGGTCACTATAAAGAAATAAACCCCTTCAGATACCAAGTTTGCGGGGTTCAACCTGTCAATCAATATGATATGAATATCAATATGATGATGATATGAAGATCCCTTTCCAACTGTAAAGATGAATAAATTCAATTTTCTGTTAGTATTACCTTTATTTGCACTGATAAACATCTGAAAAAAACTCTTGCCTGTACTGTAGTTTAAGTGTTTTTCTTAAAATGATGAATCAATTGAAGATACCTAAAGAAATCATGTTTTTCTAAATCGCAGATGAGGCAAAGTAATTTCGATGCACAGTTGTTTCATGTTTCATCATTGAATAGTATTTGTAGAATCATCAGATGAAAAATTTTTCCACTCCCACTGGGACACACCTCATCACTGGCAATAGCCTATATAATATAAACACCAGGAGGTGAACTGTTATTGGCGACCACTCAGATATTTTTTTGAGTGCCACCATCAGACCAAAATGTTGAGATACTGAGAGATATTGAGACACAGTTCCATGAATAAATAGGAACAGGTGTGCAAAGCTGCATTAAAAAGTACAGAAGTAAGGAGTAAGTAAGACAGTCTGTTTGGCCTCGTAGAAATGCATAGAGCAGGGTTTTTGTAAGTTCTCTTTTTGGCAAAAGGAGCGGCTGCCTGATGGAAATAGCTGACACTGAGTGGTGAAGGTGATGTGAAGGGTCCTTAGTGATGGAGTCTTCTTTTTACTGTCTGCCTGTAAAGGTCTGAGAGTTGGGTTTGAGTAGTGTTAGTGATTTTGGTTGCATTCTTGATGATTCTTGAAAGTTTTTTCTTGTTTTCTTTTTCTGTGAAGAAGTTGGATGCAATGTTGAATGTGAGGACTGATTCAATGAGTGACTATAGTGCTGTTAAAAATTTCCTGTCTGACATTAAAACCTTTCAGTCTTTTCAGGAGAAACATGCGCTGCTGGGCCTTTTTGTAGCCCCCGTCCATAAGTTGTGTAATGGACAGGAAGTAGTCAATCTCACTACCCAAGTACGTGAAGATTTCGACCTTTTCCAGCACCTGCCCATCCAGCCTGAGATAGTGTGGGGTGTCAGGTGCCTGGCACCCCCTGCAACACGGCTCCTTCTTGTGTTACTGATGTTCAGTTCCAGGCAGGAGCCAGAGTACCATGGTGTACACATACCGCCTGTGGACATGGAGCATTCTTCTGTTAGACAGGCCACCAAGCCCAAAACGTGGTGCCGCACATAACATTCCATAAAATTGCACAGTGACGTCTTTACACTTTACTTTTTGTACAAATTAAACAAACACAATATAATGTGTTAATGAGTGAGCTTTAGATGTCCTGGTTGGTGCATTTTGTGACCTCTGGACAGAGATAACCAGCTGTTTGATGTATAGCCTGATATTTAGTGAAACGACATATGAGTGGCATCTAACTCTCGGCAAGAAATCAAACAAACTAATTTCCCCCAAAATTTGAGCTACTCCTTCAATGAAAAGATACAAGTTGAATCAAACAGATGCAAATTTGCTTCCGGCATCATGAACTGAGGCAAAGATATGTCAGTTGAAAATGTTTAATCTTTAATGAAATGTATGCTTACACTGACACTGTTTGGTTCTTTTTGACTGTTGAGGCACTAATTTGTCACATTTCCCTGAGTTTACATTAATAAACAAGGCAGTCAGCATCAACAGTGAGTACCGCCATGACTTAACACGTAAAGACAACAGTGTCACTTAAATACATGTAAAGATATATAAAGGCAGGCCAAGGAAAGCCAGGATTGTAATCTCAAATGGACGTGTACATGGACAGCTGTAGATACCACAGGCACACGGATGGTCTTCTGTGTTGGGGGACGTGTTCCACACATGTGCAGTAGATCAGCATCATTAGTTCAGTATAATGGTCATATGGACATGTCTGCACGGTCACAACAAATTCGGGGAACATGGCAGTGTTGTAGTTAAGACCACCTAAACCAAGACCAAGTCATGACCAAGACTAGAGTTTTTTTAGACCAAGACGAAACTGAGACTTTTAGGGTTTGAAACCAAGTCAAGACCAACACCAAGGCGGGTGACACCGAGTCAAGACCAAGTGCTGTCACATCTCTAGCTCTTCCACCAGGTGAGAGAGTGGTACAGTGACTTGTACCTTTTATTTCAGAGCTAACATTAACAATGATGTAATGTAGCTCTTAGTTAGTGTTGTGTGACCTGTCTCATCATGGCTTATCATAAGCAAAACCTTAGCTAGCCTTACACTTAGCTTACTTTTCTAGATGCTGACAAAAGTTTAATGTGGTCGTTGCCATCTCAGTAAGTGTTGTATTGCAGAATTTACCTATGGTTGTGTGTTTTCTTTTGGACTCTGTTTTTGGGGTGAACTTTTTGTGGTTTAGGTAGTAAAATCTTATTACAGACTTGGCTGACTTGTCCTTCGTCCTTTGTCCCACATTCTCTTTCTTGAAGTGTGTGTGAAGAGAGGCAGGAAGGGCTAACAGCCAGTGACAGTAACAAAAATTTTAAATTAGAAATGAGTCAGGTTATTGGTTGCATTTGAAGCTGAAAGCTTTGCATCCCCTCCTAGTAATTATGCTTTTGAATACATCAGACAATGCACAGGCAATTTAATGGTGTGGCATTTGTGGTCTTTTGGCAGAGTCCTTTTTGTCAAAAACTGAGTAAAAATGTGGTCGATTCCAAGACAAGTCCAAAACCTTCAAAAAGTGATCTTGCGACAGGTCTCAAGACCATGACCAGTCTACAAGACTAATACATGGATGTCCGCACAGGACCTACGCATACACTGTCTGAAATTACATCACACAGACACTAGCAGACCTTTACACACTCACAGACATGGAAAGAGTAATACCGACTTCAGACTACATTTGGGGATATAACAAATCTTACCTTCTTGTTAAAGAGATTATAAACTACAAATATCACTTGTACATCTTTAAACTAACAAATTTGTATAAGTATTAAGGAGTGAAGTGCCTGAACTATGCTGAGAAGAGTTGTCTTCAGTGATCTCTAAAAGTGAGGATACACACAGACGCCATTAAAAAAAATATATATAGGGGTTGTGTATCCTTGGATTGCAGACAGTCCAATCACCAGTCAGTGTAACGTCTGAATCTTTTCCTCTCTTCTCATCCTCCTCTCTTTCTTTCTTCGTTCTCTTCTGCTGCCCTCCCTCCCTCTCTCCGTGTTCTTTCATTTTCAAGCATCTTTTATTGTTGTGAGGCACAAAGGTGCTTACTGACAAACCAAAATATTCTTGCAGGGGCAAAAATCCAACACTTGGAGGGAATGCAGACATCAGTGGATTCTGCTAAAACCTGAATAATAAGAATGACTTTTATTTTTTTTTTGCTCTCACCCACTAAGACTTTCATGAATGCCTTCTTTTGATTCCCCTCTCCCTCTCTGCGCTTTATCCCTCCCTCCCATCCCACTTTCTGTCCACATCTCCTGCTCTTTCTTGCTGCTCCCTCTCTTTAATGACAGTATTATCCTCACTTAGCCATCTGAGTCTCTCTGCCTAAAATCCCACTCCCTCAGAGCTGCATAAAAGAGGGAGAGGGAGAGTTAGACTGACAAGAGGGTCTGGGTCTGAGCTCTTCTGGGGCTATAGGGAGAGGGGAGACTCAAAAAGAACAGTTCGTTCCCCTGCAGACTCTATGATTCTTTTGTCCTCTCAGATTATTCATGATACATTTAATCACAGCTGAACCCAAAACTGATTTCCATTCTGACAATCAAATTTCACAACTGAATTAAAGGTCGACGAGGCTGTAGACAAGCATATGATGTGCTTGATCTGTAGTTCATCAAGTTGAATACCAGTGTCTGGCGTAGGAGTTGATGTTTATGATGGTTAAATTGAGCAGTATGTTAATGGAGTCTGGAAGTGGGTTTAAATGAGGTACTGGTCCACGGTCAGTGGTTTTACCCAATGTTGGCTGGCACACCCCCAGGTTGGAGAAGCAGTGGCCAGTTCAGGAAGCTACGCAATGTACCACTGTGGACAGCGTCAGCAGCAAAACATGTTTTAGCCTCCTAAGAAGAGGCCCAACTAAAATAAAAATCTATATCAGTTTTAGTGTATGCTATAATCAGAATATTTTCACTGGTTTACCTTGATGTCAGAAAGACTTTTCTGACAGGCCTTTTTTAAGCTATGTATGGCTCTCATCAAATAAACCGAACTCCACAGGTGAAATGAGTAATTTTATCTCACAGAATACAGGAGATGATGGTCTACCACTCCTTCAGTCTGTTAGTTTGAATCTGAACTATCACTTAAAAGGAGCAAGGTAAAATTACTGATTTCACCTATGAAGTTTGATTGGTTTGGATAGAGTGATATTTGGCTTGGCAGTTTCCTGTCAGAAAAGGCTGTCTGACAGCAAAGTAAAGCTACAAAAATATTCTAAATTCAGAGTACACTTAGGGCCTGATTTACTAAAAGTTTGTGTAAACTTGATACCACCTGCACAAAAAATGTGCAAACTGATCTACTAAGAGTGTGCATTGAAGATTGCGTCTTTCAAATGTGCAGGACAGCACGCACTGTCCATTTAGTACGTTTGCATTAATGGACATGCAGTACGGGGTGTTTCTACCCTAGTGTGCAAAAAAACTGTGAGGAATGCAAATGCAAACAGGTTTTTTTTTAACACACACACTGCGATTTACCGAGCCTGAAAATAATTTGCAGTGACTGTGACTGCGTCTGTATTTATTACATTTGAAAGGAAGGTGCTAATCCGCCCAGCGTTGTGCACAGATGGCAGCTGTTATTGTGGTGTGAAAGGAATTATTATATTATTTTTATTTTCATTCAAAAATCCTTAACTCAGAAAAATACCATGATTAAACATACATTTATTGCGGCCTGTTTACAGCCAAACAAAACTGAACATTCACAGCCACTGTAGCCTAAAGAAAATTCACACTGACCTTCCGTCCTCCTATTTCCTTCTTTTTGCCAACATTACACTTTGAACTGGCATTTTTTGGCAGGTTGTGCATCTGTCTGGCAGTGCACTCCTCTTTCCCCAGAGCACCTGTCTCTCCTCCAGTGCACGCCTGTCCTCCCTCTCTGTGCAACCACTTGGATTGAGAGACCTCACCACTGCCTGTACCCCAACTTCAGTCCCTCTAGCCAGAGCATTTATGGCCACTGTCAGACCAGATACAGCGCTGACCAGCTGCCTGGTGTGTGCAACAATAGCGCTGAGTGTCCCACCTGAACGCTCAGGCCACAGAGGACACAGCACCTCTTGTGCAATGGATATATTATTATTATTATTATTATTATTATGTATTTTTTTAAGAAGTTTTGTAATATTTTTTCTTTTGATCTTCACCTTAAATCCTGCCAGCTTCCCTTAATTTCCATCTGTTGTCCCAGACTTCTTTTTTTTTTTTGCTGTAGCTCAACAATATCATTATATGCCTCTTTAACTAACACCTCCATGGAATTGAATTTCATTTTGTGCTTGCAGTCATTTTGCTTTCCGTCCAAACTCCCCAAGGCAGAAACCTATAAAATACACAAACCCTCATTTACATACTGCTGTCTCCACAGTATTTGCACCTGTTGTCATTTACGCAATTATTCTTAGTTGATCACCTACAAAATACAAACCAACCAAACATGCAATCTGTTTTCTAACTTTATCTTAAGTGGTTAAATATGTTTTACTGCTGGCCCTGTCCACAGGAGTGCGTTGCCCAGCTTCCTGTTGGTGCTCTTCTCATGTTGGCCACCATCTACTACAGCTAATACACTGATCTCAAACAACCCCACTTCAAATAATCCAAACTATCCCTTAAAAACACCAACGTCAGGCAACCGCACAAGCAAACTAACTGATCAAGGCAGTGTTAGACCAACTCCCACTCTTTGTCAGGTAAAATTGAGGTTTCTGCCAAAGCAGTCTGGTTGCTTTGGAGAGAATGTTACAATTGGTATTGATTTTTTTTAGGTGGAACATCTACTATAGGTAGACACTGACTATGGATAAGTGCTTCACATAACCCCACTTCAAACCTGAACAATCCCTTTTAATACAAAGGGAAAAAAAAACACAATACATTCCATCTGCTTAAAATCACAACCTGTGCCCAAAAGGCTAACAATTCTGTCACCTTGTTTTGAGCTATAATTGTGTTTGTGTTGTCACGACCAGACTAGTAATGAGATGCACATGACTCATGGGCCTTGTTGACGTTCAGTTAGAGGCCACGCTTATTTCAAGGAGTGGATAGATGAGTAGGAAGGTGGGATGGGGCTGCATGCGAGAGTCACGTCTGAGATGATCAGTTCGCAGATCATGTACTTAATAACCCTCAAATGTGTCCAGGCTGCCATGATCAGATGATGACTCTCAGATGTTTCCCCATGGCCGCTGGCAGTGGAATGATAATCTGCACAGTTTGGAGTCAAATATTATAGCCAGATGGAAATTCATTCATTATTATTTTTATTTTTTCAGGAAATCGGGAAAAAAATAAACAAATCAATACCTGTTTCCATCCATTACCATTATGATTTTACTAGGAGTTGGTTCTCTGAGATAAGCAGTAAGTGGCTCCAGTTCTCTGTAAGAGGGCACAACAAGATGATCTAATTAAATGAGCACTAATCAAATCACAGGACAGTGAAAAACAATGAACAAGACACAGTGGAAATATGACATTTCTGTTTGTTTCTTGTATTAATGTGAGGAAGGTTTTATCAGATCAGTGTAGAACAATCATGGATGTATTATAGAGCCATGGGAGTGATAAGGAGACTGTTGGAGCAGAAACAGCTGATCAGTCAGTTAAATGTTTGCTACGTCAGTCACTTATTAATAAAACATGTTTCCATCTCCCATTAAGTGCATTAACTTTTTTTTTGTTTGTACATTTTTCCATTTCCATTAACCTTTTCTAATACAATGCATCAAGGTAAGCATAAAAATATGTTTATGGAAACAGCAATCGTCGTGACAGCTGGCACAGCCAGTGACAGGTAGGCAGCAGTAAACATGTCAGCAGATTAGCTTGTTAGCACTAGAGCTTGCTCAGCTACCCCTGTTGGTCAAGTGAACCTGGATTTGCAGGTCGTACAGGTTCATCGAGTGTCTCCCAACTGGATACTGTGCTGCTCTGTCAGCCTTGCTGCCACATTGAACCAGTGGCCATCAGAGGTGTGGATTCAAGTCACGTAATTTGGACGTGGAGTCACAGATCTGACGTAACTTGATAAAAATCAAACAACTTGCAACTTGACTTTAACTCTGATGACTTGTGACTTCACTTGGACTTGATACTTTTCCTTCAGGCTCAAAGATTTAAAATTGTGTCATTTAAATAGTGACTGAATTAATTTCCTTTCATTTCCTGAATCAACTAACATTAATGTTATTCATTCTCAGCATGTTGACACTTAATTCCCCAGATTCACTTCAACCCAGCAGGATCCAATCAAGTTGCAGAGTTCTAATTGGAAAAAAAACAAACAAAAGATTCCAAATATATTTTATTTGTGTGCAAAAACTATGTGGTGATCAACTCAAAATTTGCACTATTCAAAATGTGCACGTCAAAGGTGGAGGTGTAACAACTTTCAAATTTGCTCCACAAGGTAACATTAAGTCAAGGCAAATATAAACATAGCTGGCAAACTATTATGTAGTGAAAATCTTAACAGCTCGGTAACTTTTGTAAATCAACAATGGTGGAAACTCACTGTTTCATTTTGACTTGTTTAGGAATCCAAGTCCCAGTAGGTTTTGGACTTTTTAGTCTAGAAGTAGGACCTGACTTAGGACTTGACTTGCCTGTTTTGGCTTTGGATTTGAGTACAAAGACTCGTAGAACAGTGGCCTGCCTCTCAGACATGTCACAGTGGAATTAACTAATCTCATTAACATAACACAAATATACAAGTTTTATTTATTCAAGTTCATTAAACTTTAAAGATAGGTCATGGTTGCTTGTTTTGACTGGAGCATTTTTGGTCAAACTTAATATCTTAAGTTCACTGAACACTTTTCTCATGTACAACTGAATTAATATCTTTATTATGTGACTAGAAAAATGTATTTGTTTTGAATAATTACAAAATTAGCTCAACTTGTCTTCAAATTCAGTGAACTTAAGATTTTAAGACAGTTTGAACACTTAAAAATTTTAAGCTAAAACAAATATTGTACGTTACCAATAAAATGTGACGTTTTGGTCCTAGATCTTCATCAGGCAAACGGTTTGTGTCAATGAGAAGCCGTCTTAAAAAGGGAGTGGCTGTTAGTCATCACATTCCCGATGTACAAAAAGAGGGACAAAAATATGAACATTTAAGACACTACAATATTCAAAATATAGAATGTATACATATATTGGATAGCAATTATCAAATTTACCTCTACCCTACCCAAACTGCAAATATTGAGTCAAGTAGGTCCCTATAAATAAATCCTAAAAGCACAATAAATGATAAAGAAAAATACTCACGTTCATCAGGTTGCAATATTTCTGGGTGAACCTAACATATATAAAATAGTCTATATCTATAATACATTTTAAATGTAAAACCCACTACAGGAGTCCTTTAGCAGTCTATTTTTAAAAGGAAAAGATCATTTTTTTCAGCCTGGGCACTGGATGACCAGCTTTCATTGAAAGAACTCTCATAGATGCCATGTGAAATCTGAGAAGAGGGAAGAAGAAAATGATGAAAATGTAAGTTATATTCAGGCTCAGTCACAACATCATCCACGTTGTAGACTCGGCCAATCCTCCAGTCAGGCACAACAATAGATGGCCAGTGGTCAAACCAATTTTGTGTCCATTTCTCTGACACACACACCCGTGCAGTCTTTCACAGTAGTAAGCCAACACTGCCGTCCTTCCGTCCCTCGACTAAAAAAGAATCTCAGCAAGACTGAATCACAGAAGAGAGGGCGAGATGGAGGTGGGCGGAGGCAGAGGAAGCGAGAGAGACAGAAGAAGACTGAATGGAAACTTCGAAAGTAAAACAAATCAGCGAGTCCTGCTGTTACACAAATTTAAATAAGCTCCTTTAGAGCAAGACTCCTCCATGATGAGAGGAGAGTGGAGGGGAAGAGAAACAGAAAATAAAAAGTGAAAATCCTTCTGTCAGACCTGAATTTAAATCAGCATGTCAAGAACAAAACCCACTCCACTGCAGCAAGAGAAAGAAAACGCTTTATACATACATACATACATACATACATACATACATAACACATTCATATATATAAATGTAATTCCTGCATTGAAATCAGCAACTTCCAAAACAAGCACCAGAGCTCGGAAAAAAAGGAGCAGATAAAAAAAAACAAAAAAACAAAATGTTTATAAACCTTTGTTTATATAGGAGTTATCACAACAAAGTGTCTGTGGATTTCACAACATAAATATTAAAATATAACACAAATGGGTGACTTCATAAATTAAAAAGAAATCAAGGAAAACACATGGAACAGTCAAATAAAAAAGAAACATAATTTCTCCAAATGAATGAAGATACCTTCTTGATTCATAAAATCAGAAAGTTATAAGCAGACATACAATACATACTGGATTTATTATACTGTTATTAAAGCACTGGGAAGTAATCTTTGTAATAATATGACTCTAATTGTCTCAAATTACGAGAGGGGAAGCTTCAACACAGAAGACCTTCCTATGAGCCAAAATAATATTAATAATTATCGTCATCAACAGTTAAATTGGGCCGGGCCACAGAGGGTCCCATGTGTCATTAGGAGCAGCAGAGTTCAATTATGCATATTTTAAATATGAAATGCACTCATTTGTATGTAGTTAAATGGTTTCTTAAATTAGCCTTTAATGTTGTCTTTTTGTAAAGTAAAAAATGATCTTTATCGGAAAGTATTAATACCACTATACAGAAATACTGCATTACAAGTTTGCATTTAAAATCCTTCTTTAGTAAAAGAATAGAGGTGTTTCATATTCAGGGCTGCAGTGCCTTGTGGTAAAAAATATGACAACGACGTGTTTCATGTAAATGCAGACTGTGTTTTTGGGTGAAAAATGTCACACACCTGCACATGATGCAAGACCCTGCTTCACTAAATGTTTATGATGCAAACCGAGGCAACCCTCTTTGTTTTCAGTTGTTGCCTCGTGGTCACAGGCAAGTTCATCAGTGACTAAACCCCCAGAGAAAGGTTATACAATCATGCGATGAAAATATTGGAATAAAAAGGCCAATAAGGTCACACCGCTGGAAAACACGAACATGCTACGTCTTGACAGCTATGTTGTATTTGCAAACACCGGTCTTAGCCGCAAGTGTTTACATGGCCAGGCTTTTAAAAAGCTCTGCGTGAGGTGCGGTAAATACAGGCCTCTGAATTATCCACAAGGAATATTACTGCAAGTAACTAGCATTACACAGGAATACCTCCTTTAGCTCTAGCCAGATGTCTTTTTCTATAAAGGGAGCTAACATATGGAACGCACTGCCTGCATGTGTGTGTATCTGTAGATGTTTGTGAGTATGCTGGCAAGCTGTATTCCTGTATATGTGGTCAACAATATGAACAGCACTATATAAACTTATTTTCTGTGAACATGTTTTATATCTGTTGGGATGGGCATTGGAAATTAGCAGTAGCTAATAACTGATTAATCCTTAATAATGTATCAGATACAAAACACGTTTTTTCCTCAGCTGACATTCATTTCTTTCAGATGTTGCAGCAGGCTTGCTTTATAAATGCAGAACTATGAGTGCTGGTATGATATGAAACTAGACGACCTAAGGCATCTGTTGGTACCAACCGTGTTATAAATCTTGAAAAAGTGACCCCTAGGGCACCCTTCCACTGGAGAAAATGTGAAAAATTCACTGCAAGGTTCCCCTTCAGCAGACAAAACGTGATAAAGTGCCCTTTCAGTGGAAGCCAATTTTAATCACAGTATTCCCCCAAGCTCTTGGTGTCTTACTGTGGTACTGAGGAATTGAACTGATTTTTTTTTTTATCACTTCTTGTGTGGTTGAAAATTGTCAAATTGTGCACCTGCTTAGGGCACCCAAATGCTGTTCCTTGAATCAGTACATCAGTTCCTCTACTTTTGCTAGCTTTTGATGGCCTCTCCGATGTGCGCTACAAAAGTTTTTACATGACACAACAGCACAAGATGCAGTCAGTGAGGTTTTGCTGCCACCATTCCTCAGCTGCAGCAGCGAGGAGGTGAGAAGAGGTTAGAGAGAGGCACATTGCTGAGCAGTGACAGCAATCACGTGAAACTTGGCACAGGTCAAAAGAGAAAAAAGGATCAAGACTGCAAGTTTAAAATGCAAATAGTGAATTGTAGAGCCCAGGGTGACATCTAAATTAAAGTGATTACATTTTTGGTGTGGGTTTGGAAACCAGTTTCTATTTCATCCTGCTGCAGGCCTTTATTTGAATCAACAGGCTTACTTTGATTTCTAACAGGTCGTGACTTAAAAAGAGAGATGGCTGGTTGCTCAGTATACTCAACTTTAAATGGAGAACGTGTCTTGTGCTCTTGAAAAAAGAAGAAAAAAAAGGAAGGCAATCCAGATAATTTAAGTAGCATAACAAAGAAGGAAAAATTAAAGTCTTTATTGTAGTGTTTAAAATGCAAACATGTTTTGACCACTATAGGTCTTTGTCAGTCCTTTGAACAGTTTCTTACATGACTTTTACCACAAATCTTCAGAAAAATGTTTTACAAGCTGCTGAATTGACCTTTCTTAAGTCCCACCCCCTTTTGCTCTTTGCTCAGCTGAGCAAACTTGATGCCTCAGTTAATTAACTGTAATAAATTATAAAAACGACCACAGTATCTTATCAGAGATCAAAGAAACGTGTTAAGTTGAGATGCTCACTGCTCTGACAACAGTGCTAAAGCCATGGTGACCCCCTTTGAAATTTTGATTCTAGTCCGGAATAACTGTTTTTGTTTGTCTGTTTTTATGTTAATCACAATTAAAATGAATGCAGAATATTTGCCAAATGATCATGTGTGTGTTTGAGTTGTAAGGTATTATTAATAATCTTAAGGAAGGCAAAGCTTTATAACAGTCAAATTGAGCAATACGTTAATGGAGTTTGGCAGGCAGTGAGACAGGGATACATTGAATTCCAACTCGCAAGTGTGTATTTTTATAGCAGTGGTCTTTTGTTTTCAGGGTAACAGGCTTAATTTTAAATGGACAGGCAATTATATGTAGCTGATCAACTTACAATGCAGGACTCGTCATCACTTGTTATTGTCAATTTATGATGTTGCACTTGTCTGGCCTTCCTACAATATTCCTGCAGCCAACCCGGGCTTCCCAGAGTCTTGCCTCAGCCATAGTCTGCTGTACCCATTTTTGCACAGTCAGTTACTCCTTTAAGTTAGCTGATGTTAGCAAAAAGTTAGCCAACTAGTTAGCTAATGTTAGTAAAATGCTAGCCAATGATTGATGTAGCTTCACTGGCTAGTTAGCTATCATTTTGCTAACATTAGTCAAGGTATGCGGGCTAAGCCTCAGGGAGCTGAACGCCCCAGCCTTGCATAGTTCCAGGTCACCCTTGGACAAAGTGTTGTACCCGTTAGCCATCCTCACTGGGGGTATGAGACTGCTGCCTTGTATTGAGACCCAGGAGTGTCAAAGGCTAAGGGACTGGCCCTGAAAGAAAGGGCAAATGACAAGTCCATCTTCAAAATGTGTTTTTCTTTGTTTCAACATAGTTGAGCCTAGCACATGGGATTCCTAAAATCTTGGTATTTTGTCCGAGTGGGTGCTGTTTTGCAAGATGTATCGGTGCACGTTCATAAGTCAAGACAGTCTTGGCCCGTGCTCTCCAGTACATGACAAAAAGTTGGACTGAGTAAAAAAGTATGGGTTAATTTTATTTCTATTGCTTGGAAAATTTGGCAAACTAGACTGCATAACACACACACACACAAGTCTATTTGATGTTTGTGAGCCTTTCAAGCCTGTTTGGGCAAGATAATATACTGATATCAGAATTCAGACCCCACGGCTTAGTTTATTTTTGTTGTTGGACATAATTTAGTTGATCTTGTCAATAATATTGGTATTTTTCTGATTGGTATTTATATATATATATACATAATGTTATTTGTCAGGTTTGTTATATATGCATATACATACATGTCACATGGTGGATTTATGATGAATTTCTGGCATTTAAGATGGCGACTCTCTGTACATACTAGTAGCAGTCTGAGGAAGAGCATGGTCGCTAATAAATATTTTAAACCGGAGCTCTTTGGTGTGCAGATCTCTCTTCCTTTATTCAGCTATTTTTTTCTGATCCAGCACCCACCCCTTCTATACAGGTGACATTTCACTGAAGACATTTTTTTCAACAGTAAAATAAGTGAACAGCAGCTATGTAGTTCTGAAAAAATGTGCCGCGACTACTGACATTGATTTTCAACCCAAGGGAATATGACTTAATAAAAACGAGAGCCACACAGGCACATGTGAGTGTATTTTTCCTGCCTTAAGTCCTGTAAAACATTAAATCAATATATTCCAAACAAATATTCTCCTGTTATAGATCTTTATATTGAATAATGAAGGATTGTGGGGCAGACAGCAGGGAGAACCCGAATATATGCAGACTTTTCATGGTCAAATAAATTCAGGATTGTGTCTTTGATATTGGCTACAGAGAGAGCAGATTTAAAATGGTTTCCAGCAAGTCTACTTCAAACACTGACACACCGGGGACTACAAACAACAGAAGAGACGTGGAGGGGAGCTTTAGATATGCAGAACCACATGTGATTCAGCTGGTGAGGGAATGAGAGAGGCTGCGTGTGTCCTCCAGTATGTATAACGTTGAGAGGGGAGCGCTGAAGACGATTGCGCTCCACTCTGCATAATTCAATTGGCAGACAACACTCCGGGGTTGCATAAGACATGCCTTTAGAGACTTGATATGGTCTGTGAGTGTGTGGTAACACGGTAAAAAGGTAAATTTTAACAAGGTTGATGTCACAGCAAGGGACTCAGCAGGAGACCGTGGAGAGCTCAGAAGGAACACTCTAATCTTTTCCCTACCTCTTCACCTATCTATTATATCACTTGTCTTTTTAATGTCCTCTAACTCTTCTCCCAGACTGTGGCCATCTTTCGGACCCATTTGGACCTGATAACTATACCATCCAGCACTATTTGTGTCGTGTCTGATTCAGAGCACATTCCCTCTGCATCAAAATGCACCACAAACTCCGTCTCGCCTTACAAATTCCGACTGGATCTCGTGGGCCCCCGCTTGATGTGGAAATAAACATGTACGCCGCTTCCACGCTGTCTGCATGCAGCCGGCAGAATGTTTCTTTCATAGACTGCTCAGAGCACCATCCACAGGTACGCCATGTTTGATGGAGGTGATCTTCCTGCCTCAAGTCCTTTTTGTTTGGCTCCAGTGCTGTGGGCTCAAAGCTGCCAGAAGCAGTTACAAAAATATGTGTGAACTGGTGCATGTCTCCACTTGTCTTGATGTCAGTGGCACACAAAGGAAGTAGAATTTTCTTCTCTGAGGTGAAAATTGTGCCTCACATCCATGAAGTTGGGAAAGTCACAAGAGACATATTAAACAAGATTAAAGGTCCAGTGTGTCATATTTACTGGGATTTATTGCCAGAATATGGGAGACATGGAATATAATGGTTTGGTAGTTAGTGTATAATCACCTGAAAATAGGAATCATTGTGTTTTCGTCATATTACAAGGAGACATTTATATCTACAGAGGGAACGTATTTTCTTCCATGGATGCCCGCAGTTGCACCGCCATGTTTCTGCAGTAGCCCAAATTGGACAAACTATACACTGGACCGAGATAGGGCCTGTCGCATTTTTCACGAGTTTTGCAGTCACCGTCTACTACATCACCGTGTCCCTTCAGATCCCTTTCCGTTGCAACATGTTGGTGCAACCGTCCCCAAGCTGAGCAGCAATATCAAAACAGACCACACAGCAGTCAACAGGAACAGGTCATTGTGTGGATACTTCACCCAAGTAAAAATTAACTTTTAATAAAAGTTTGTTGCATTGCAAATTGTTCCATTCTGTCTGTCTTACACTGTATAGAGAGATTGTGTAGTATCTGTAACTTCTGCAGTCATGGTAAGCTGATGCTTTACAGACTGTCATTTGCTAAAGAATGCTAGTGAAATAAATCAATTACACTATAACATTGTTGTAAAACAATGCATACTTTAAGAAAACAATGTTTATTGAAACTGATGTTGAAACTGGCCCCAGGGTCAGCTGCAACATCTGATTTCAAATAAATACTGTGAAACATATGTCATATGTAATCAGCTTTAAATGTTATGGGTAATTAGCAGACAAGTGTAAGCTTAATTTATAAAGCAGTTTAGTGCACAGTGAACACATTCGATTTAATGTGTGTATTTTACATAACAGACTAAAAGTAGATCTGGTATTGAATCAATAACACTATGTGTATTTTCAGACTATGATGCTTATTGAAAGAACAAGCGAAAAGTTTATTAGGGAAATTTAATGTATTTTTAACATATTACAACTGTCCCCAGGGTCGGGGTCAGCTGCAGCATCTGATATTCTCTTTCCAAATGAAATAAGTGAAAGTAATAAGCTGACATAAGTTTAAAGAGTGAGTTGATATCGTCCAAATGGAGTGCTTTCACACCTAAAAGACTGGACCAATGTCTGAACCGAGGCTCGTGTCTTTTTCTTTTTAGAAGTTTTTTTTCCCCAGAAGACTCTTTATAAAGTCGTTGTTAAACATCTTGCTCAGCTCTGATAATATCAGGTCATGTGTTCCTGTATTTACTCTGAAAGTCCAAACCATTCAAAAAACATTTTCATACCATCCAAACCATTGTCTTTGTCTTTGTACCATCACTGACAAACTTTTAAAAGTAGATCTGTGGCCTTACATTACAAAAAATGTCCTCCTCCTCTTTGGTGCCCCTCCAGCTAGTTGTGCAATAGGTGACCTCAAGTAGCCTGAACTGATTTTGTTGTGTAAAATCTTTGGAGTGCCACTTTAAAGCTCTGTCTGTCAATCCCTCTGTCCAAAAACTCAACAGCCATATCTCTGAAATTCTAATCTCTCCTGCTGTGGATTAAGGCTGCTGTATCTTTGACTTGAGACCTCCCAAGACATTATCAATGGCTACAAGCACTTTCTCTTCTTGATAACCCGTCAGCTAAACTCTCTCTTTAATTGTGCTGTGTGTGAGGTTGCACTCTACATACTGAGACAAATGTAGAGCAGCACCGTTGTCATTTTCTAAGTCCTCTGAGGGGCTCTGTGGTCCCTTAATGGGCTGAAAGAGGCCCATGGGGCTTATAAAAACCTAAAGCTGCCCCAGTGGATACACTGATAAATGCATGGAGGTCAACCAATAAACCAGGCTGTTCAGAGTTCTTAAAAAGTTGAGGATAAAAAAAGGCTTCTCAACACAAGTAATGTTATTAAATTCCCATATAAGCTGTTATGCAAAACTAATTGTACAGTACTTCTACAGAACTTCTTCTTGATGTATGAGGCAAAGGAGCAGGATGTGACAGAGAGAATAGATAGAAGAAGATGTAGTTATGATTGGGATCTTGCTTCCCTCTCTCTTGTCTCCTCTGATCGCAATCACCGTGGCTGCCTCTGCACTGGCTTTATCCTCCCATCTGATGTGTTTGTAAAGTTTGTGTATATTTGTGTCTGCGTGTGGGTGGGTGAATCCCCAGAGGTAATGTGTTGTACAGTAATTTGATAGTGTGACACAGTTAGAATGAATTGGCTGCAACAGAACAGAGCAACACACATCACTGCTGCGGACAGATAATCTGGTTAGGCTGAGGACACACTACAGCACGGGAACAGACTGAGGAGAGATTTAAGATTACACACCAGATGACTGATATCAGCTCATTTTGTTTGTATTGCTTTGTACAGCACACACACTCGATTGTCAGTTGGATTTGCGGAGCAGACATTGGACTTAGTGAGGAAACTTGATCACAAGTTAGACTTGTGGAACAGACTTTGGATCAAAAGTTGGGTTTACGGACACAGAGGGTGATGCAATCAACTTGGGGCTTGGGGGCGTAGTCAGGTAAACAGGAAACACTAAATTTTCTGCAGATGTGAGTGGGTTGGTGTACTATGTGTTTCCTCTTGCACAATGCTTGCTGTAGTGCAGCTGTTGCGCAGATGTAATGCAACGCAGCCGCCCCTGGCACATTCTGACTCAAAATAAGAGTCAGACATTCTAAACAGTTTTTAGTATAGAAATCGATGCAGCAGAACTTCAATAAAAGATATCGATTTTTATTCCTCACATTCTTCTTCCTTGGCAAAAGCTGGCATCTACATTCCCCAAAAATGCAAGTCGACCAGACTCTGGAATAGAACTTCTTTAGAATCTACCAGAACTACTTTCTTTACTTCTAGAGAGAAAGTAGTTCCCACATGAAACTGCTCACAACATTGTCCGTGGATTATCTTGAGTAACAGAGTCATGAGTTTTGGAAGGAGACACTGGTTTAGAATTTTTCAGATTTATTTTATTGGTGCTTTGAGCACCACAAGACAAATGCCACTTAGTCCCATTATACTGGAGAGAAGGCAGACAGCTGTATCTCCAAAACTGCGATTCACACCAAAAGAAAAAAACAAACAAACTGGATGGATAAATAGCACTACACACCAGGGGGTAAACATGTATTTTTGATTTTAATGTGAACTGTCCCTTTTACAATAAAACCTCTGTGGCACCAAAGCATCCAGGATGCCCTGATATAACCTTTAATCAGTCAGTTATTGTCTTCAGCGATAAAAGAACCACAGGTACAGTCATATCATTAACGAGCATTTGTTTCTGTCGTCTTCCACCCAAGCTCTCTGTTATTATCACCTACAATATCGTTTTTCTTTCTTTTTCTTTCTTTTTTTTCATTTTTCCTTAGCTGGTTTACTATGATAATTTGTAGTACCCAAATGTGCTTCTGTGTACGTCTGTGTGGCTCTGCTGCGACAAAAAGGTCTAGACAGGATTCAGACAGCCTCTTCAGCATGCTCAGCCATGTCAACCATACCCTTTGGAATTAACATAGTCAGCACCTCAAAATATTTTAAAATAGAGTAATAGTAGATGTTGTATCGGTTATAATAGACAAAAAAATAAAAGTTGAAAATTGTATCAATTCTTGGATTAGTGGTATTTTGACTGCAAGGCTACAAAACATGCACCTATGGACACATTCACTCAATGAAAGCTTTTAGTTTTCTGCAAGTGACTTTCTTTTGTTCAGAAGATAAGATCAGATAGAAGCGTGCCCCATTAACTTCACCTCATTCAGTGAAATAAAAACTAATCTTGATTTAATCTTAACTCTGAACTGAAGTCCTAAAGCTGAACTGACCCTGTAAGGAAATTTAAATGCCTGGGGTGGAGTCACACAGATATATACACGGCCAGTGCACAAAACTTCACACGCTTTCTCTCTCTCTCTCTCACACACACACACACACACACACACACACACACACACACACACACACACACACACACACACACTGATCAAAGTAAACAGTGGGTAGATGCAGAATGGCTTTGTGGAGAGGCAGACCTGGTGTGACGAAACGTCAGGAGAAGAGCGGGCGAGATGAAAACAAAGAGAGGAAGGGAGACTAACAGAGAGAATGAGAAAATAGAAGAGATAGCAACTGAGAGAGGAAGACAGTGTTGTTTATATAGCATATTAGATGTGCCTCTCCATGCTGGGCCCAACACAGCAACTGAGTGATACACACAGACACACAAGCACACACACTTCCCCTCTGAGTAACAAGCAAATGGAGAAAGACGGAGTGAATTGAGGCCATGAATTTGGAAAGAGAGTGCCTGTGTTTGCCTGCATGCAAAGCTGCAGAGATGCCATCTCTTTGCTGTACTAACAGTGGGCAAGGATTCAATTTTGGCTCATACATGCATTCAGTACCCTATTTCACATTTATAAAAAGAAAATAAATCTGATTTCAAAAATCGAATTTAACAATAAATCTGATTTCAAAAATCTAATTTAACAATAAATCAACTTCAAATGTATTTATCCTGGCAGATTCTTACAAGTGACTTCTTTTAGCTAACTCAGGCTGAGGGCTTATATTCCAAAGACTGTGGATTTTTGACCTTTACTTCCTGCAGTGTAGCTGCATTAGGAAGGGATGAAGGCATCATCAGTATGAAGAGGAGGTGATCAGTATCTCTTTTAGTTTTTTTTCGAAGTCACAAGAGTATGCTATTTGGGCAGGCTTAAAAAAATCCACCTACATGACCTGATCACACCAGCATTCAAAACATCAAAATTGATTGATATCTGTGGGTTACATTTTATTTACACAGTCCTTTCGCATCCAGATCAACTTTGGTGAATTTTAAAATAAGGATGCGGACTTTCAGAATAGAGTTTCACAGAATAACCAACTAGATGACTATCAAAACCAGTACTCGACAATAGATTGGCTTGGTCAAGTGACTTAAATGTAGATGTCTCTGAAGACGACTGGTAGAGTTTGTCAAGATGCACAAAGCCAGAGCAGATTCAAGCTGATACAGATTAAAAGGGTTACACATCCAAACTTACTTACTTACTTACTCTGTTACATTGTTCTGATACTAATAATCCTAATTCATGTACTGAATGTGGCCTAGAAGAAGGCACATTATTCCACTGCCACAAAATTAAAAAATTCTGAGAGGAGGTCACACAAACTATATCTGGTATTATTTCTATTAGGTTGCCTGTCTGCCTTCGGGTATTTATCCTTAGGCTACCACCACCTACATTAAGACTGTCAGTTGCAAATAAAAAGGTCATTTTATGCTCACTTCAGGCTAAACACTGTCTTGCAACTGCCTGGAAGAGCACGGAGGTCCCTACAGTTGGACACTGATTTAAAAGTCTTTCTAACTGTGTGGCCATGGAAAAGCTGCTATCTGCTACCAAGGAGAAAATACAGAGCTTATTTAAAACATTTTCTTAAATATTTTAAAAGGTAACCTACCAATTTGCTTCCTGAGTACAAAAAAATCATCACTGTAGACCAATCATCATTTGTCATCAGATGTGTTAAATTAATAGAATTTAAAGTATTAAGAGAAATAAAGACTCTGGCTATCTCTTCAATATAGAGTTGTTACTGCAGTCAAACAATATCTCCAGCTTAGACAAGCTTGCTGGGGGTTTAGTCCAATCAGATATATCTCCTCTGCCTAGTCAGCTACTATTAGTTGCTGACTACTAAAATGCATTAGTCATGAATGCCCTTGAATCAACCAGCAGCAAACCATTTGGGAAGTCCTTACCTTTGGTCATGGTTTCTAGATTGTTATTAGACAGGAGTTGAGGGAACAATTACATTTTTTTTAAATAAATAGTTCATTTATTGTCCCCTTATCTACAGCATGTTTGCTGTCTGTTTTCATAACTGACTAGGGCTGGCATGTTCTCAGCTGGTCTGGCACATTAGTGGGTATCTTGTCTACTAATTTGTTTTTTTTACTATGCTACGGTATACAGTTCTATCTGGAGCAACAGTTAGCTCAGTCCATTGGCTTGGGAGACAGAGGGTTTCTGGTTTAAGTCCAACATGGACCAGTCAGTATAGAATGCAAACTTTAATGTCAAAGACCTTGGTTTGGCTGCACAGATACCTGACCTCAACCAAATAATTTAGATTGACAGGCTGTGTCGCCAAAGATTAGAGCCTCACCCAACTAATGCAACTGAGCCAAAATGGCAGCAGTGTCCACATGCTGCGCTTTTTTGTACTGGTGTGTTTTGCACCTTAATTCCAGGCTGCACAGTTGTGTCATTTCCTAATATAGTCAACTGCACACAAGATAAAGACAGAATAACGATATGTCAGTATAGAAGAGAGGTTTTGTTCAAACTGCAAGATGAGAGAGAAGGCATGAGAGAGACATCAAGAGACCAAGCAGAGTCTGACAGAGGGTGTGACAGAGACAGAGAGGAATCCAGATAAAAACATTAAAGTAATCTGTTGACATGACTCACCATGAAAGATAGATGGAATTCATTTCTCACCTGCACAGTGGAGATAACCCAATAGTTTAATATGACTGTAATATGACTGTTTTTCAGTGAAGTGGCCCTTTAATCTCCTGACAGACCTATACCTCTTGAATTAAAAACCTTTTTACTATAGAACAATCTATCTCAGAAAGGGATGGATTGTCTGATGTGTGTGTGTGTGTGTGTGTGTGTGTGTGTGTGTGTGTGTGTGTTGTGAGATTGAAAGGACTGCACAGAAGAGAGGATGCAATTTATGGCCCAAAATTGTTGATTAGTTTTGTTTTGATGCTTTTGGCAGAGTTTGTTTTCAACCGCCACGGCCATAAAGCAGAGCGAACAGAATGAAATTGATGTGTTGAGGACAGAGATGCAGAGAGGGATTGGGAGCACGTTTGGACGCTGAGAGATTATCTAATCTTCACATAGTCTGAAGAATGGAGGCTTTCATCGATGTTGTTTTCATCTATACATACAAATTCATCATCCACCTCTTCTGCCTGCGTGACCCTCTATCTCTCTCCCTCCCCCTCTTCTGTCTCTAAATATATTGCAGTTCAAATCAAGGGACAACAGATTAGCATTACTGTACAGGAGCAGTCACGTGAAAAGTATGCATACAAGGAAATGATTAGGGGTTCCAGAGGATCCATCTATCCATTGGGTATAAATCTTTACAAGTTAAACTCGTGTGGGTGCAAAGTCGATGTACAAAAGGATGGTTGGATTTTGGATTGGATTTGGATTGGGTTGCTGCTTGTCTGGAAATGTGATATACAGATATATATAGATATACAGCTGGCTGGCCAGAGGGATGAATAGATGGATGATATATGACTATAAATTTAGCCCTGGATGAATGATATAAGGCTGAATGTATGACAAGGCTAATTGACTGGATGGCTGGGTGGATGTTATGTGGCTCTTTGCATGGATGAATATACTATGAAGGCTGGACAAATTAAATTGTCCTAATGTTCTGCTATATGTAGAAAGCTTTACCTCACAGAGGAGCTCAGCAGCTCTTCTACTGTGACATCTCCTCATCATTATATTCCAGTTCTCTATTTGAGTGTAATTGGCCAAATGAATACATTTCATTGTAGAAATTAAATGGCATACTTACACAGGCACTGCACTTTCCTGATATCAACTAGTTACCCAATAATACCGGAGTCAATTGGATTGGGATTGGAGCCCACCCAACCAAGACTAAGATACAGGGAACTGAATCCAACCATTACTAATACAGAAGCCAACAGACCCACATTATGGTCGCCGACACCCAGAGCCATTTTTACACTGTATTTAAGCTGAATCAATCTTAGTGAATTACTGTAAGCCCTCCCAAGTAACCTCACTGAGAACCTCCAGCTAGAAAATACCAGCAGCCTGGTGAGCTGCGCAGAATTCTAGGCATTCTGATAAATTGACCCTGTGAATCTAGAGCATATAAAGTGTCCTGTTAATCTGCATTGTGCTCAGCTTGGGACCCTTGAATCATCACTCTATGCATTGCCATGTGGAGCTCAACCAGCAGCTCAGGTTTTATGGGGCATTTATGGAGCGTAACAGTTCCGGTTTAGGAGCGCCCTGGCATTTCTGATCCATTTACATCCAGACAATGCCCTGTGATACCAAAACAGTTTTACTCCGGGGTATATGCAGGTGCTAAACGTATGAAAGGTCAGGGTTCTGTATACATTCAAGATGCTGAGAAGCATCAAAATCCAATTTTTTTAGCATTATTTATTGCATTTCTATGTATAAGGGATGTCACTGCTGAAACTGTACAACTCCATTTACATTTTATAGCACTGAACCTACTCCTGCTGAAGCAACAGGTCTGTTTTCTTACATTTAGAATAGCATTTCAGCCCCGGACGTTTGCGTTTGAGCAGCACATTACCATTCTAGCTGGTTAACAGGATCAATGTAGAGGATATTTTCATCTAGCTTAGTCCTTTATCATAAGTAGAAAACATCAAAGCAGTCACAACTAAGTGGAATTTTACTTTTGAATGGAATAACAATAAAGTAATTTTACACAGTAGGTATTAAATGTGCATAAGAGGAAATTGCATTGATTTTATATATACAGATGAATTTTCAAGCTCTTTAAAGCTGATGTCAGGCATTACAGTGTCAAAGTGTTGTATTCACGAACACCCTATTTTACAGCCATACAATTTCATCTTAAAATTCATCATTTATTTGTTGTATTCAAAAATTAAATTAGCTAGAAATCTAATATAATACATTTAACATTAATCCTCATATCATTTTAGTGTTATTTTGTAGCACTCACTGTGTAAAGCACCCCCTGAGAGAAGGACTAATGAGCCTTACCCCCTGCTAGACAATGTTAGCTGAGAAAGGAACCAGAGGGAGAATTCAGATACTTTCTAACTCACAAAAGCAGCATCAGAATGCACAAAATATTATATATTTCCCCTTCAAGTTACTTAAGCCTAATATTTCTAGCGTTTTCTCTTCAGAACACTAAAGAACTTATAAACACGAGCTCTTCTAACTTGGAGTCTTTTGACTTGAAATGAATGAATGAATGAATGAATTTGCCGCTCTGTGTTCAATCAACTAATTAAATAAAGTTGCTAAAGAAACATGATCAATATATTAACACTTTGTGTGAAATGAAGTCAAAGTAAGAAAATCTAATTTGTTTTGTAATGTTCAACAGTGTGACTGAACTTTCTTTTTGGTTCAACTTAATATCTTAAGTTAAATAGTTTTTTTATTCATTTTACAACACCTTAACTTGTCTTTTCAAATTCAGTCAGGCTTAAAATTTAAAGGTAGCCTGGACACTTAAACAAATGTATTTATCGTGTATTTGAGTAATAAAACCACTATCAGTTGCAAAGTCAGTATTTTCTTCTGTTAATGACATTTAACTGAAACCAGGGCAAACTACAGAAACGTTCATTCTCTTGGTTAAATTGGATTAAAATAGCTCTCCAAATGCAATTACCAAGGTCTCAGAGTTTTTCCAGGAAGGCTCTGTAAAACCCACCCTCACTGGTGTGTTTAAAGAGTTGCAGCTATGCAACTGAAGGACACACTCATTTCAGTCATTTGAAGAAGGTACCAGATCCTCTCACCTATTCATGGAAAAGTGAGTTTTGATAAAGACGTCCTGATTAAAACTCAGGTCTGTCAGGACGATCCAGTTTTTATTTTCTCCCCCTTTCTTTGTTTCTCTACATTCTTGTTTCATCATGGTGGAATCAGTTTTACACCCATGTATGACAGGAGGAGTGTAGATTGGTTGCTCAAAGTTCCTTTGTTTCCCTTTAATCTTTATTTTATGTAGGGCTTCCATTTCCCTCTTTAGTTTATTTTAAGTTGCTGTATTTATTCAACTGAAGTGAATACACATGTGGTATGGTAAATATGTTGAGGATGCATTCGTGCCATGCCAAACACAGCTGAAGGGCTGGAATGTGAACCCGTCCCTGGCCCGATGCTACGAAGATGGAAGGAAAAATAAGTGAAGGACAGCATATTGTGGTCGTGAGCGTTCATATTCTACAACTATAACTTTTGCAAATACTACAGTAATACTGAAGTAATTCAGATTCTTGGTTATATGTGCAATACCTGTACATGCGTACAATTTAAATTGTTGTTTAGGTATTTCCCTGACTTGCCTCAAGTAAAGACAGCCTTGTCTAACATCAGAGGGAATTCTTGCACTTTTATAACAGGCCTATTAAGTTTCAGGGAAGACAAGCAGCACTGCCTCATGTTGAAAAGGCCACGCATTTGATGAGTGTGATTGTTTAAACTGTCATCTTGTAACCGCAATGATAATGAGATGAGATGTGTCAGGATTAAGAGTCAGTGATTCAGCCACAACAATACACATCCATTGATCCATCCATAATTCATCTTGAGATTCCAGTTCCCATTCCTAACTTGTCAGATACTTGAGTTTTGTAAACGTCCCTCAGCGTTAAGGTACCCTTCAACAGCTGTAACGCCGGTACATTTAGGTCCAAATCTACATTTAGGATAAGAAGATGCTTGGGGTTACAATAAGTAAGTACAAGTAAATCAACTGATTAGAATAGAATAAGTCTATGGTTGTCAGTGTGTGTGACCCGTCCCTCTCCTTAAAGTGTGTTATCACTTACCTTCTTCAAGCCTTCCTTTCTCACAGTGAAATCAATGCTAGACTGCAATTGAAACACTCTAAATTCTAAATCTTAACATTGCATCTGCACTCTTCAAGACGCACAGTTTTATGTGAGGTGACAGTAAATTTACTGTCAGGGCATGGCAAGTAAAGCTAGGGTTAGCAACTAAATCTTCTAAAACCGACTCCTCCTGGTTATTGAAGCCATGTGCTGTTTTATTTACAGGGTGTATGTCCATGCCCATACAATGTTATTGAAAATACCAAATTCAGAAGGATGACCCTGACCCAGGAACTGAGGTAAACAATTCAGTCAGCAGAATACCAAAGAAAAGAAAAGAAAAGAAAAGAAAGAAAATGCATCCAGCCTTGGACGACTACAAAGTTATCCGGTATATTACTGCCCATGTTTACTATCCTTTGTGTGACACTGTCTACATTTTCTTCACATTAGTTGCTCGGTGCAATACATTATATGGCCACTTATCCATAGAAGCATTACAACAGTAACAAAGATTTAAAAACTTCCATTGCATTCTTTTTTTTTATCATCCCTCTTTGTCCCTTATGGCGTCCTACATGACCTGTTAACTGTGAAATTACATTATTAGACCAGAGCACAGGACTTAAAGATGGTATTCAGGACTAGAAACACACCTCCTTTTGCAATTTTCGCACAATCTGTCCATGACAGAGACTCATTTAATTTGGACCGAAGAGCTTATCATTAATGTGAAGGAGCATGGGTCACATGCAGCTTTAACTTTTTCTGTCAAGCGAATTAAGCGGAGTTGACCTGAGCAAGCCCTCGGTTTCATAAAGATAAAGAATGGTAAGTATTGTCCACGTAGTGTTATTATCTCTCAAGGTCACTTTGCATGAATTGGAAAACACTTTTCAATATCAACAAGTGTGATAAATGTGACTTAACACTGGTTTGTAAAAGGGCTCATGTTTGAGAATTTAAATGTTACATTGGGTCATTCACTGTCCAGTGTTACTGAAAGATATGACACTTACTGCAGCAAAGAAAAAGAGGCAAATCTTCCTGACTGCAGCCTACAATCTGTGTTTTCGCCTCGCCTTGCTTTTTCTCTCCTCTCCATGTTCTTTTGTCCTCCTCCATCTCCTTATCTCATCCCTCGACAGCCCAGATACCTGTTAAACACATACAAAGTAAGACATCAGCGGTAGTGATTGAAGCCCACATAGTGGCCGTCTCGCTGCCTGTTCACATTTGTTTGAGACCGCTGCTTATTAGTGCTTCGGGGGTTTTGATGTCACCATGGATTTGGATGATTTAGCCCCAACTCTCCTGAAAATATGCTTCAAACACACCTGAGGTGATGCAAGATATTTCCACGCTCAGTGCACCCACGTGTGCAGATATGCATGGACAAACATGACCACATGTACGGCCCACACAAGTCAGGACAATTACATATACAGTATGTTCTCCCACATTAAAATAACAGCTCAGCTCTCTAAAGCACATGCAACTGTACTAGAAATAACTACAAATCTGATCAAACAAATGTTGGGGTGTTTTACAGGCTCTGCAGCATGGATTTCTGACAGACCTTGTTGTGTGACAGAATTAAAAGAGCTTTTAATATCCATTTACGATTTGCATACTTAGTAAGAATGCATTTCCATCAACTTTTTAATGATCATTTTTTAAAATTTGCACCAAATAAAAAAAAAAACACACACACAGTGGAAACAATTTTTATGCTTGGCTGAGGTGGAAAAGTTGCAGCGACATAGCAACTTTTGAAATAGACCCCCTGTAGTTGACATGACGCAAAAGCCAAAAAAGTTTTGGAGCTTGCAGTTTTACTTCCTGGTTATCAGGCCCACTGATTACCCCCGTCTCCCCTGCCCACAAGTTCCCGTTCAACCCACTGATTTATTTATTTATTTATTTTTCAGCTCAAGGAAAGTTTTACAAATATAAGCTGCATAAACTACATGGATCAGACATAATGACAGTAGTCATATTTCTATGCCATAGACATTTGCCTTCTTGCAGCTAGCTAGTCTCTTCGCCTGCTCATAAAAAAAAGAAAATCGTTGATAGCTGTTGTGCCCCAGGATGCCAAGGCAGTCAAGGACAAGTAAAAGGGAGAGCATTTTATCACTTTCCCAAGAATCCTGAAAGATGACATGTTTCAAGTCTGTAAATCATTGGAAGAGAGTAGCTAAAATCCAAGTTAGCACGTGATTAGTTACATTACACTACCAGTTGCGAATGCTAACGTTAAGTAAGATGAAGTGACACTTACCCTTAACAATGAATCAAGATAAATTTCTTTTATTTGCAACCCTGCAGGCTTTTAAAGACTCTCCAGAGTAAGATGAGGGGAAATGTATCAGGTAACTGTCGATGTCTGGATGCAGCAGGAACTAGAACTCTTCTGGCTGTTTCAGTAAGCACACCGGGGGCGTTATAAGGGTCAGTAATCTATTCTATATCTAATCTATCAGGTTTTGCAATATATTGTTCAAGGTCGTTGGAATTAAAGTGCACAGTGAACTCTAAAAGCTTGAAATTGACCCTGGAACCATTCATTTTTGTTCACATAACACAATGAATCACATGATGCCCAGAGCTCTATGGAAACGGATACAAAACAAGAAATCATTACAGACATAAAGCGAGTGACTTAAAGGTTATGAGATTCTGAACATTAATAGAGCATCAGACAACTATTTGCTATGCATAGTGAAGTAATAGCGTCCTGTTTGGCAGAGCCTTAAACCTGTTTCGCTGCTAATTCATGTCAATGTGGATGCTCTTAAAAGGTCTGTATTGGTTTCTTTTAACCATGAAGGCGATATTTCCCTGGCCATGCCCAATCAAATTTTGCTGTCTAAACTCAACCACAGCACAGCTGCACATCACAAATTGCTCAGGAGTAAAATGAGCAATTCTACACAACAAAATAGTTCCTTTAGTGCCTTCCAAAATGGTGAAAAGAGCTCCAAAAGTATTGGCAGGTACTGAAAAACATTTTGTCATCTAGGTATGCCAAAGTGCTGTATTTTACACACGTCTTTGCTATATCCCACGTTCTAGCCTCTGATGTAAAGGAAGCCTTCTGTAAAATGCTGGATGGAGAGTAGAAGAGCAGCAATCAGTCGCACTCAGTGGATATATTCACGACTCCGCCACTCCCATTATGTATTTTTGAAGCATTTTCACACTTAGTTCTCCTCTAAAAAAACATAAAGCTGCTCAGTTTTTTTTTTTTTTTTACCAAATATGAAAGAAGAACAGAGGAGATTAACAAAAGAACTGGAAGTAAGATGAAAGGACTGAAAATGTTGGGCAGGAGACTTTTACTTTGATACGCATCTGTTTTTGTACTTCAAAAACAAAAGTACTCACGAAACAATACTGTAATTACAGTAATGAGCCGGGGGGTGAAACGCCTGTGTTTTGACTTGCTATTTTCAAACCACCCTGTGTTTCATCTTTAATGATTTGGTTGATGGTAGCTCAGGTTTTCACTTTTTTCTTGTCTCAATTTTGGCCCCAGTTTTTGACTGCCAATCCATTTTTTTTTTCTTTTACGTTTGGTAATCTTCTTGCGGCTTTGGTCTGCCACTGGTTAATGAATATAAAAGAAAACACTGTTGGCTGACAACTGAAATAAATGACTTCCTTTGTGGCCCTTATGTGGAAGCAACCTAGACACAGAGGGACATCAATATGTAATTAGTCGTCCGACAGTTGGCTTCGATTAAATGCGGAAGGTGCTACTAAGTGCCAAGGGCAACCGAGACTGTCTGTATGGAAAATCATTTACCGCAAAACAATATTAGCAGGTGATATTTAGCCGTAGCTCACCACGTGCTCCACTCAGCCTCTTCCAGGAGGCTCAGATGGCTTCATGTTTTTAATATGTACCGTGTGCTTGAGGCCAAAATCCACCTGATGAGGATGGCTCAAACTAAACATGTTCAGAATGATTTGATTGTTTCATTGGTTAGATGGGAATTATGCCATTTAAACATTTTGATTAAGGCATAAAATTACTGCACTGAAATACTTGTCGCCCCCCACCCTGCAGCGAGACAGAGGGCAGCGTAGTTGTTTTTCCATTCCATTATGATATATGTGCATCCGTCAGGAAATTCCATTAAACATTTTAAGCTTGTTGATGCATATCTCCCCTGGAAGTTCTCACCAGGGGGTCAGTGATGCTCCATTTACTTTGTCTAGTTAAGCCAGGTAGTCCAAGAATTTTACTCTGGTGTGGCTGCAGAAACTTTGCTCCTTGGAGCCATAAAGAAGAGCTAGATGTCAGTGAGCAAAAGTTGGGAATCAGCCACCAATAGAGCTGCGACCCTAATAATTTTTTGGTCAATTCGAGGCAGCAGATTAAGCTGTAAATGACCTTTAATCAGCTTATATTGTTGATATTAGGGCTGCACAATTGAACGCAATTGCAATGAGATTGCAATGTGGCCAGGGGCAATATCCAAATTTCAGAACCAGAACCAAATCAGAATTTTTTTTGAAAAAGGAAAAAATTATGAGAAAACGAAGTACTGTAGTGCCGCAAAGATGACCTGGCCTAAAAATCTTGCTCTCCAGATAAAAGAAAAAATGTTTGTTTGGTACAAACCACAATAAATAAACATGTTTTTTTGTGCTTTAAAATGAAAAACACCATGAAACATTTCATTTCTCTGATTCACAGTTTTGTTCTTGCTTTCTTATTGTTCTCTTGCTCGTTAAGTTGAGGAGGAGGGGCCAACTTTGAAAGGGACTTTAAAATATTTTTAGTGTAACCTTAAAACACATAACTGCACACATTAAAAATGACATTCCTCCTCTCTCCTCTGCTCTTTATCGGTCCTTTCTCCACACTGTAACAACATCTATATATTGTTCAGCTGAATGGGAGCAGGATTCCTGCACTGATGTTCTTATTGCATTGAATGTCTGCTTCAAAAACAAATTAAACCATGCCCTTGCGTCTTGACTTTTTCTGATGGAACCCCAAATGAGAGAAGCAGCCAGCCTCTTATAGTTCAAGAATAAAACTTATCAGTAAAGGTTAATAGCAAAAGCCACAGCCAAACGTAGAGTATATCCTGCAGATTTCAGCCACTGTCAAAGTTTCAGACTGATCTGTTTGGAAATGTGACAATATTTCCTTGTCAGGTCCACAGTTTGAAAATGAAAGGTGAAATTTGAACTAAAAAAATAAGTAAATTCCCAAGAGAAAATATGTGGACTAACAGGTGAAGGAACAATAGATTTATTCACAAGAGCAGATTTTTTTTTCTTCTGTCTTCCTTCTGGGAGATAAATGACAGCTATCTCTGTCAGAACACACCAGGAAATGTCAGCCTTCACACCTGACAATCTAAACATGTTACCTACGCAGGAAAATCAGCATCATGAGGCTTATGCTAATGATTTTATCAAATGTTCCCACCTGACTGACAGAAAGGCAAAAAATACACACTTGGTGGCGCGCAGGTAGAAACCCAGACGTCTTGATAATCTGTAACCTGAGGGCATGGAGGTGTGTGTGAGGAGGCTGTTAGAGGAGGGAGAACAGAGAGATAAAACCTGACAAAGTGTAAACCAGATTTATGCTAATGCATGTCCCATTTTTCAGAGGAGTCAAGTATTCTCGTGCTACAAACGGTTCAAATTATAATGGGCATGGAAAGCGAGGGAGAGGCATACAGGCGAAGCGAGGGATGTTTAAGTGAAGTGCTGTCACAAAGCTAGCATTGCAATTAATGTTGGTACACAGATGGGCTGCAACAGTCAGTTAGCAGCAACCCGTAAAAGGTAGCCAATCAGCCATCTGCTAATTAACAGGCTGTCAGGTTTTAAGCAGCAATTAACAATTAGCATTTCAGCAGGAAGGTATGAGTTCAGCAGATAGACTGTGGCTGAAGCAGGACAGCACACGTGATGTTTTTCACTTTTAGGTGTGAGTATGAGCGCCACAGCTTCAAAACAAATAAGAAGAGTGTGATTCTGAAATTTCACTCATCTCTTCAATAAATATACAGAATACACCAGAGGAGGGGCCAAGTCAATGAGCCTCATGCAAGACCCACTTATATGAACAGATTTGTTCTTAAGTGGTGCATATGAGTGACATTTTGAGTTTGAAAAATCAATTACACTTAATATAATTTACACATAATTATCCTGCTTTATTGCATTTCAAGTTATAATATAATTGTACATTTACATATAAAGCCTATCATTCATTCAATGATCTATTGTTACCTGCTGTCAGGTGTATATCTGCACATGTAGGTTTATGAAGTCGATGTCCTGGCGAACTTCCTCACTTATTCTGTCTGTCTCCTGATGAAAACTTACCCTTAAACATCTCCTCTCGCTGCAGTCATTGATCGCCCCTTACTGTCGTTTTTTTCTCTGAAGTCATTTTCATATCAAGACATGACCTCTTTATTTCAGCGACAGTCCGACCCTCCGGTAACACGGCATTAACAGCACTCGCTTTTCCCATTTCTTTGCTTCGGCAGGTCTTTTAATTCAACTGCTGCCGCTGTTAAAATGACAGATTTTCCTTTATGGATCTCTGAAATCAGGACGTCAAACTCCAAACTCTCAAAAGTTCTTTCTTTTTTTTTTATGTTATTATTATGAACGAACACTTCCTGACATATGGAGCAGGAAGCACAGCCATATGTGGTATTATTTGGGCATTAATTATGCCAATTTATGTCTCATTTATGTGTAGTCAAATACACATAGGTGGATAATTTACACGGTTATCTGAAGTTACGAGTGTTTATTGAATCTGACGTGGCGTGTTCGTACGAGCCCTTGTTACAGAAATCTTGTCTCTTCAATTAAGTTTCAGGTTGGTGTTTGATCAATCCCAAAATAAAAGAAGTTTTTCTCAAACAAAAGTCCTTAAGCTGGAAGGTGGTGAGGCTGTGGTGGCAGGGGTTTCCAAAAGCTGGCATCTCTTTAACGCTTCTTCAGCTGCCACACACTCCCCACACCTAAGTCTTGTCACATAATTAGCTAAACTCCAGTGGATGCGTCCAGTGACATGAGTCCACAACACACAGCTTAAGCACACTTCATTTTTATCTCTCAATTAAAAGCAGTCCAAAGGGTTTGTAGAAAAGGAAAAGGAAAAGAGGAGCTGTAACCCCTACCACTCATAACACAAGCAAGTCAGCCTGCTTTTAGCTTTAGTCTCTACCACAAGCAAAATAAATGTTCTGCTATGTTCAAGCTAGCTGCTAACCATGCATCACATTGATGGACATTGTTAGCTCTAGTGAGCTAACATGACTCAAAGAACTCCAATGAGAAATGGCAACAGCTTATGAGTTTATGAAAAAGGAAAAACTTTAGCCTCTAAATGTCTTGCTGTTTACCACCAAATTATACCACATAGGCCTATTACATACCTTTTCCAGGTAAAGCCACAGTTTAAACTTTAATCAGCGCTTACCAAGTTACACCAAACTCTCAAAGTCAAACTGATCATGTAAGTGTTCTTCATGGTGCCTGATACTCCTTTGCACTATTCATTAAACAGCCATATGAACGTTAGCATCTACTTAAAAACAGGTGTCTCATCCTCACCAGTTTGTGTGTAAAACTGTCTACCACATTATTAAATCTGGGGCTCTCTCTTGATCGCCAGCTGCTAATATCTAATTACCCACTGAGCGAGCAGGGAGGTTTTATTTTGGGATATTGAACATTTTCCACTCTTTACTTTTGCAATTTGTGCCATTTAAGGCACAAAACAACTTCACGGATTGATTACTCTTAAGGCGCCAACTAGAACTATAAAGTGCCCTCTGGGTTGTCGACAGCAAACCCTTTTTGGTTCCCAGCAGAACCATTTATAAAGATTCCACTTGGAACCCTTTCAGACAGCTGTACCTCCTACCCAAAACAAAAGGGTTATACCTAGTGCCATCTGTGTTTAACCCAGAACCCCCTGTGAGAGATTCTCCAAAGAACCCTTCTATGGTGTAATGCACCCAGAACCCTCTCTGGGGGTTACATCCAGAACCTTTCAACCTTTCAAACCCTGTCAGCTCAGTCTGTGTAATCTTGGATAATTTTCAATTAAACCATGAGCTTTGACACTCACATTTGTACACTGACCCGATCGTGCTTCTTTAATCTGTGGAACTGTCGTGGAAATTCTTTGTCTAAAATAAAATGAGAAAAAAAAATGAGAGATGCTGTACTCTGAGGAATTACAAAGTCGGTGTGATGAGTCAAATCTCTTTACTTCATACAGCATGGAGAGAAGGCTCAAGCACAGTGTTCTCTGAAAGGTCTGGAAGGTCACTTATTAAACCATTTTCAACCTCTTTGCAGTGGCTTCCTGATAATTTTAGAATCCTTTTTAGAATCTTGGTGCTGGAGCCCTACATGACCCGACTCCTCAGTACACTGACCTCCTGCACCCCCACACTACAAGCCAAGCTCTTACGGTTATGGAAGTGTTCCTCTGGCACATTTCAAGACTCGAGGAAATTGGTCTCTCCAGTTGGCAGCCTTGAAGCTTTGGAATAGTCTCCCACTAAGGCTGAGATCTCTGGACTCTGTTGAGTCTTTAAAAAGGCAACTAAAAATCTTCCTGTCCTGACAGGCATTTGGCATTTTATGTTTTAATCCTGAGCTTTTATCTGTTCCTTAACTTTATTTATAGTTGATTCTGTTTTATTGTCTACACAAGGCTTAAGCTGCCGCTAATCTTGAATACTACTGGACTCATCAGCCTCATTTTTGTGTGCGCTGTCATGACTGTATGCTGAAGGATCTCTGTGATTCAGAATTCTTCAAAAACCTTGAGAAACTTTTGTTTTTTTAAATTTGATCAGGTCATCCCATTTATGCGAGTGCGATATCTCAAAGATATCTTGAGGGAATTTCCTCAAATTTGGCACAAATGCTCATTTGGACTCAAAGATGAAGGGATTAAATTTTGGTGGTCGAAGGACAAAGTCATGGTGACCTCACTAAACACATTTGTGGCCATAACTCAGTGAGGTGAGGACATTTTGTAATCGAAAGGTCAAAGGTCAAACTCACTGTGACATCATAATGTTCAGCTCTCTATCAGTCCTCTGTACACCTCTGTAAACGTAAAAAGTAAAAAAAGTAATCTCTACTTGAAGACAGCATGTTTCTTGTATTACAGGTCAATATAATGGTAAGTTCCATAAAGTTTTCACTGCATACATTATATGAGTCTGGACGTCTGGAACTGGAACTTGACTGCTTGGTGGAGGCATACCATTGCGAGGCAGCAATTCTATTTTTTGACTGCTTTATTTTATACGACCGTTGCCGACTGACTTCCGACTCTTATTTATGGGCTGTTAGGGGCCACAGGTGATCAACAACTGCTTCAGTTTGAATCTTGTTTCAGGTCGGGACAACGTGTGTGGAGGTCGTGTTAATGTTGGCAGAAATTTGCAAATCTGCTTTGGTTGCTGGCAGTTGTGGTGTCATTGCAGTAGGTGCTTCACTATCTCTTGCTTGGCAGTGATCTGCACTCTACTGAGTGCACTTTTGTAGTTTTATTTTATTGAGTCTGTGAAAGGTTCTATATGAATAAATGTTGCTTGCTCCGCTAAAAGGTTATTAATGGAACCTTTAGTCTCACAAAGAACCCGTTGATGAACCTTTCCGTCTGGAAAAAGGTTCTGCAGAAACAAATGCTACTGGGTAGAACCTCAGTCCTTAAGAGGGAGCCATTTTGGAACCCTTAGGCTCTGAGTCCTTGTGGTTTGGTTCTAAACCCCTGAGTGAGTGTGCATTTCATAATACATTGTTTAGCCATCTATAATATATTTTAGAAGAAGCCGCTGTATGTGTTGAATTGAATCCCTCTTCTGATTTACACTTGTTTTATTTTGGCTTGAACATGCATCTGGACACAGTTCTTCACACAGCGCATTGGCACTTTCAGGCAAAATGTAAAATACTATCTCATAAATAAATAATGAAGAGAATAGCTGTGATGACACCCATCCTGTCCCTGCTGCAGAGAACACAAGTGCAGAAAAAAGCCCTGCAGTGACAGAAGAGTCTTCGTCCTCCTGAGTCATAATATTGCCTAATCTTTTTTCCTCTCTTTTTATTTGGACTCAATCTTCAGATTTTAATCTCGAAGCTGATTTGAATGTCACCTCCAGTGTGTTTGTAGTAATGAATGTGTCAGGTTTTGCATTGTGGGAAGAGATGGCTGCAGGAACACTGTGACATTTAGGAATCACATCACGCAGGCTGGGAGGCTATTAAAGGGGCTTTATAATGTACTCGACACAGTCTGCATAAACTAAGAAACCATGATCATGTCACAGAGGATGGCAACACTCATACCCTCTGTAACAAACTGACATTTGTGATTGATTTCTACAGTCCTGCTCTGTTAAGGTGTGAGAAGAAGTTCAAAGGTTGAGGTCATCAAGTTTAACACATTTGAGATACGTGCTGTGAAAGACTGAGAGTCGGATTCTGTCAACTTTTTTCCCCGTGTTCCTCCTGTCATTCGCTGTTGTTGTTGTTGTTGTTACCAAAGGTGAGATTGTTTTTTGACTCTTCCTATGAAGCAAAAAAGCATCTGTTTTTCTGCATACAGGTGTAAAATGTGAAGTGAAGATGTTATTAGAATGCTCTGTGATCCTGAGGTGTTGAGGCAGCATGGAAAAAGGAGAAAAATAAACTTCTTTTAAGGAGAGTAGGAAGTGGAAGGTGATGGGAGACGTCTGGTTTACATTAAACCCAAATTGAATGACAAAAGCAAAATTGCAAAAAGGAAAAAGAAAACCACAGGTGTGATGGAAACCATGGCCAGCAATATATTTTTTATGAATATGTAATACATACATTTCCATGCACATGTCACCTGGTTAACGCAACACTTGCATATGAGTGAGATTTCTCCTTTATTTTTAAACCATAGCTTAGGTTTATCTGTGATACAAGATGCTGCATTGTGACTTTGTGTGTGGTTGTCTGAACACACTTTAAAAATCAAATGTTTTTAATTAAAAAGATGTCTGGGTTGCCTTAAAATTAGAAGTTAACTGAATTTGAAAAGATAAGCTGAGGTAATTTGTAATGATTCAAAACAAATAAACTCCTCCAGTGAAATAAACATGATATTAATTCAGCTGCACTTGAGAAAACATGTTTAATCAGATGAAGGTATTAATTTGAACCAACTCTTCAGTCATACTGTCAAACATTCCAGAACACATTTGAGTTCATTTCCTCTGTTTTACAAGTCAGTTCTTCATTTCATACAAAGAATGTCTAGTTGCAGCTGCTCCTCTTGGCAGCACTGACACAAAGAAAATATGTGAAACTGCTCCAAGTCACTTTATTAAATTTTAAGGGGGTAGGGACTGAATTCAATGCTAACCTTCATCATCGTTCGTGTTATTTTCTCTCAAACAAAGCATGCTGGGAAGTCTTAATTTGATGAGTTGCTTAAACTTGGTATGGTGCATTCATTCAAGTTATTATTTCAAGTCAAAGGACTCAAAATTAAAGGAATTCATGTTTATAAGTTCTGTAGTATTATGGAAATAAATGTTTGGTTTAATCAAGTCGAATAAATAAAAGTTATATATGATTAAGTTAATGACAAAAGATTAGTTGATTCCACTAAATTCCTGCATGATTTTTACTGTGCATTTGGACGGACAGCACAGTGAGAGGACAGGCTCTGCTGTGTCAGAGCACAGACACTTTTACATCACAAATGTGCCTGTAATTTACAGTGGTCAGCTGTACAGCAGTGGAATTTAGATTATATAGGCAACCGTCTGTAGGTGACCTTTGAATACATTAATTTGACTTCACAGTTGTATCATTCTGTCCTTTAATCCTGCTGCAGTGTTGCAAGCAGCAACATTTCCCCTGACTGACTTTTTTCTCTGGCGAGCAAAGAGCTAATTAGAAACCTACTTACACATACACATTGTCAAGAAAGAAGAAATCTAGTTCGTGTAATCAGGTCTCTAATCCCCTCCCACGATTTCAGAAACAATGTTTTTAGTATAAATGCAGTTTAAAAATATCAGATCACTACAGAAATTAGTCAGTAACCCGGTTACTTATGGGAATGTTAATGCGCTGAATGCAACATGGAAGCTGTGTATTAAAGGGACAGTTCACTCAAAAATCAAAAATACTTATTTTTCCTTGTACCTGTATTGATATTCATCTGTCTAGACAGTTTTGGTGTGAGTTGCTGGGTTTTGGAGATGTCTGCCCTCTCTGAAATATATAATTGAACTGGAAGGCTCTCTGCTTGTTGTGTTCAAAGTGCCAGAGAAAAACATTCATGTAATAGGGCTGCACAATGAAATGAGAGTTGTACACAACAAATGACACAATATATACAGTTATTTGCATACATACCATAACATATACACCCATGAAATAATTCTGTTGTGCATTTTTTTAATTTGCATCAGGTTGAATGTGAACAGCAGTAACAAGATGGTGATAATAATTTGGTTGACATCTGGGAAACATTCTCCATCAACTTTCACAATGTTTCTTTATGCAGAAAGCAGTTCCAAACAGTAATTATATTACAGTTGCTAATCCAAATATCAAGTTATATTACTTTTGACTGAGGCAGGTTATCTTATGATGATGTGTAGAGGTGGCTGGTCAGGTCAGGTCACGTAAGCTGCAGGCAAAAAAAAAAAAAAAACACAACAGAGTGTGGAGGATGAGTGAGAGGGAGAGGGGCGTACTTTACACAGGTGGAAGCACTGCCATTATTTTGGGCTTGTTTGGCTCCTTGAGAGAGAATCTGTGGTGATGGAATCTAATCTGCAGGTCACACTCAGACAGGTTGGCTTTGTTTCCACCACAGTTAACAGGAGTGCAACAAAGCCACTGACACGGCAGGAAGGCGATATATTAGTACACAAAGTGACGTAACTAATTACTTTTCATGTCAAGTAATGAAGTAATATGAGTAATTTTTAAAGAAGTAAGAAATAAAATGTAATTTATTACACTTCTTGGGTAACTTGTCCAACACTAGGTCACACAGTCACTTGTTTCCTGTTGTTTGGTAAGCCTGAGGCCTGTTTCGTCTGTTTTATTACAATGCAGATAGAAGTGTCATAAGCACAAGCATAAAACACTGACATTAGAAAGAAAATAGTTTCTTTATGACACTGCTCACAACAAGGTATGTGGATTGTCTTGAGTAACTGGGTCATGAGTTCTGGTGAGTTTTTCAAATGTATTTTCTTGGTGCTTTGAGCACCACAATGCTGGAGTTAAAATATGTATTTCTGATTTTGGGCCTGTATTTGATTTGACAGCACACAGATGGACATAGAAATGCATTATGCTGGAGAGAGTTCAAGAGTTTCTGTGAAAGTTTTGATACTTTTTTTGAAGCTGAATTTAAAAGCTGACCAGACCAGAGCTATCACTTGTGGTGTGGATGGAGTATCACCTTTCATGCTACACTAACAAATGCACAAATCTCCCAAAAGCTTTTAGTTATCAAAAAACACAGCCAGTTACTGTAAACGGACAAATGTGATCAAGCCTCAAAAGCTAAATGCAACAGTGACCACATGCCCAAACCATCAGAACAGATTGTTGTTAGCATGTGTTGGCACTTAATTCAACAATGTGGTTCATTTGCATCACAATGTGCTAATGTTTGATAATGGCACATATTTGTTTAATGACTTTCCTCATTCTGCTTTTGCTGGCCCATTTTCAAGGTACATGAAAACACACAGGATGTAACACTTTTTTGATTGCAATAACTCACACCAGATCCCTCCTGAATGGTGTTTTTCTCAGTTTCATCTAAAACGTTTGGCTACGTTTCTGAAGACACTCGAGCGGCATTTGTCAAAGTTTACATGGGTTTAACGTCTAACCACTGGCGGGACATACATGTTTGTGTTTGGTCAGAGAAAACCTGGACGGTGACACAGACAGAAGTGAGCAGGAGGGACTGAAATCTAGAGAGATGGAGAGAAAGCTGTTACCATAGCAACTGAATGAAAGATGAGGTATGCTGGACGGGATGCATGAGCTGTGGCGTTCAGAAGTGTTGGAGGATGTGCAGAGTTAAACACTCGCTACATAATAATGTTACCATCTCATGGTCCTTTCATGTATGTCTTTGTGTGAGGATGTGGTGCTGTTTGCACATTTAAAGCCTCAGACCACAGTTAACTGTAGCAGGTGTAATTCTTGATATCTGACTTTGATCCCAGCAGGAATCAACTATTTTGGTGTAGATATGTAAAATAGAAACATCCACCAGCATTGGACTGATTTAATAAATATAGATGTTAAAGATGTATCACAGCAGCACACGGGGTCAGACGCAAAAAAGTTGTGGTTTCTGATTTTCTCCATTTGCCCCAGGTTCCTCTCACAGTCTGACTGGCTACCTGCCCAGGGTGCCTCTCGATCCAATAAATGCAGGGATAGGCTTCATCCTACTGAACAGTGTAAGCGTTTTGAAGGATAGAAGGAAAGATGGAAGATGAATGTATATCATGTAACCTATACCTGTCTGTAAAGGTATCCTTTTTGTTGGTTTCCATCAGTCCATGAAACCATCCCTTATATCATTGCTGTAAAGAAATATCTGCATGTGAATGAAGAATCTGGAGGCAAGGGACACGATTTTGGTATTCGTATTAGTAGTGATCAATCATATGAGCAGACTTTGGTTTCATGGAGGTAAACAGTCAGCATGGAGACAAAAAGAAGTGGAATGCATTGACCAAAATGTGGTCTGAGAACCCATCAGCATGGACGCGAAAGCCTTGGTCCACATATCCACTGGTTACACTGGAAGCCTCGAAACACTGGGCCTTCAGGCTCAATCGTCGTAAGACGATGGACGATTGGTCTTGAGTTTGTCCATTATCTGTGACTGTGTATCCTTTGCGGGGTCGCAGGAGGTTGGAGCCGATCTCAGCTGAAACTGAGTGAGAGACAGATTTACACCCTGAACTGGCCAATTCATCACAGGGATGGCATATACAGACAAGCAACCATTCACACCACAGGCAATTTAGAGTCACTAATTAATCTGCATGTCTTTGACCTGTGGGACAGCAGTCCAAGGAAACCCACGCAGAAACAGGGAGAACATGCAAACTCAGGCAAAAGAAAGACCCCAGCTGTCTGGCAGGTTCGAGCCCCAGAAACTTGTTGCTGTGATGCAACAGTGCTAACCACTGCACCACCGTGCTGCCCGGCCCTTCTAACTAAATATCATGTTCCTTTCTCACTAAAGGACAAACTAGTTCATATGTGTTGTCCAACCATTTCATTTGTCAGTCTCTGAAGGCATTCATGGTTTGCATTTGTTGATACACAGGGAAAACTGTGTGTATGAAGAATTTGTATACTTTCTCACCTCTACGCACCTGGGCAAAAGTAGACATACTTCAAAATGCTGGTTTTGTAAAGGTACGAACTTTGTTTGAAACAGACTGTTTTAGAGGATGATGCGGCAGTGTCGTAAACCTGCATTCTTTCTAATGGCCAGCAGGCAATAACTCCACTGGTTGCAAAAAGAAATCCATATGTATTTAAGTTTATGAGAACAAGACCATAGTTCTCACTTGATTGACCATCTCAGTAAAAAGTTTTCTAATGAGATTTTGGTCTCAATTATTAGTTTCAAGTCTTCTTCAATAGAGCATGATGGTCATTTTGTAAAACAGGGTCCCATTTAGAGTAAATTAGATGTTAAAGCAGTGCATAGCTGCTTTGTTTCACTTCCAGTGTGTCCTTGGCTTCTCATATCCAGTCAAGAAAGGTGCAGCAGCTCCAAATATGGTTACTTTTTGCTCCAACAAACAAGATGGCCACAGCTATAAGGCCAAACTCGAGGCTTCAAAATGGTAGTCCACAAATCAGTGGCTGGTGTCACAGTGGTTAGACACGGCCTTCACCTTTCCTCCAGTTCCAACATCTTCTCATCATCTGATGAAGCACACTGTTGCCTTGAACTCAAAGATTTTTGAGCTCTGGTTGTACTTTGTGATGTGAACTGTATAGTTGACCCAGCTCGGGTTGAATCAGCCTCAACACCGCCTCCACACCAACTAATGACCCGACTGCTGTTAACACGGCCTGAAAGACACAAAGTGTGTGTCTTGGGTAAATGGCTTGACCAACAAATTGTAAGACAAAAGGCTGAAGGTTTCAAAGTTAATGACTCCCACACAAGACAGACCATAATGAGACGTGGGTGGAACACACATTCACAGGTTGGTGTAAAAGGGTCAGCCATGTGATTTATGTGTGGGAATGCCGATTCATCAATTCAGTCGACTTGATAAGTGTCTCGATAATAAGACTTTTCTTCCATTCTTCAGTGTAAATGCTGGGTCACACAACTTGTAGGTTTTAGCCTTGAATATCTCTCCCACACACACACACACACACACACACACACACACACACACACACACACACACACACACACACTCATGCACACCAGATTGAGGCGATAAACAGCTAAGTGCTGCAGCAGTAGCAGCTGGTGTGGGTTTGGTTCGAGCTGTGGGACCTCCCTCCAGGCACCTGACAGTCACTAATGCTGAACAAGCAGGGAGTGAGATGAAGGTGCGGTCATGCAGACACACATACACACATAATGTAAGAAAATGCACACACACACAGACACACCTCACACTCTTGCACACACAGTCTATTTCTTACTATAGTGTATCTATCGTCAGTTTTAGCCTGATGAGACCCAGCACTTGTGAGATGGAGAGAGGTTTTGCTTGGCTGACGAGGTTTGGTTGTTGTGTGTGTGTGCGTGCGTGTGTGCGTGTCCGTGTGCGTGCGCATGCCTATTCCCACGAGGCTGAAAACCAGTTTCTTTGTTGTCAGTTGCATTTAGCGCGGCCAGCGGTGATCTCGTTAGCCAGCAGCTTACTGGCCGGGTTGCCGGCCAATAAAATCAATCTGGGGCCAAAGGGCAATTGGCGTTTTCAATGAGAGGACAAAAGCATTTGAGGGAAGGGAGGTAGAGAGAGGTAAAAGTGAGAGTATGAAGAGTGACGAGAGAGAGAAAGAGAGATTAGAAAAAGGAAAAAAAATAGGAAAGAGCTAAGAGAGGGCAAGAGATGGAGAGTATAAGATTAAAAGGTCAAATTGGGGAACAAGGTGCATTTCATGTTTTTATAAAAATACAATTTTTCTTCACAAAAATCCTTATGTGAGAGAAACTGTTGAATGGAAGAAAAATAGAAATGTTGAAATGCAAAATATATATACTCTAAAGGTAGAATCAGTAAGATTTGTACAAGCTGTTCATAAATGCACCAGAAAGATAGTTTAGAGTTGTGCCTCTTCCCAGGACGTCAGATCCAGATGTTTTAGGTTGGTAAACAGCAGGGTTGCGTATCTCACTGACTGAGACTGATTCAATACGTATCTCAATACATGTTCAACGATACAATATATCTCAAAATTTTTAAATGGCCAATGATTTGGTTCGATACAATTCAGCTCTGTCACGATACGATACGATATGATGCAATACAAGACAATGCAGTGTGTGAATCTTTACATTTTCATTCAACAAATTCGACATTTGTAGAGTGCTATTAGTTGCAAAAAGACATCCCGACAGAGAGAAGGAGACATTATAGTGGTGTTAATATCTTATTATTAGTCTCGTGTAAATGAGATACTGTGAACAAACTTTAAAACTGTTTAAAATATTAGTATTTTTGCAGTAAGATGATCTGCTGCTGTTTCATATGAAGAGCGCTGTGGTTTTGATTCATGTGGAGGAACAGTGATGCTCCATGTTACCTGCTCTCACAGAGACATGATGTCTCTGTGGCTCATACTCGTGTCTCTGCACTCTGCTGTCCGACACATTTTGCATAAATGATCTGCAGCATTTGTTTCTCATCTTTCATATAAAACCCAAAACTTATTCTACACTTGCATGTTATGAAGGCTTGGTGGTGCGACGCAGTACTGTGTCACTTCTGTCGCTGTTTTCAGCGCCGTCTGTTTTGAGCAAATGAAGAGGAAACACAGGAGAGGGAGGAGGGAGCGTTTGTTTTGTGTGATCGAGGCAGCAGGCGACCAGCGAGAGTGGTGTGGACAGAGACGGGAGGAGAGAGGAAAGGGAGGAAAGTTACAATGGCAGTTCCTCTATGCGAAAAATGAAACATACACGCATCCTAATGAGATGTACCGATACGCTAGTGCTGCATCGATTTGTTTGCAATTCATCTTCAGCTTTAAACCAATACAGGCCGTCTGAACCGATGCAGTCGTATGCATGAGTGAATCATTACACCCCTAGTAAACAGCCACCACCACACACTTCTAGTTGGTTATAAGTGGTGATTGAAAGGGATTTCTAATTCTATACATTGTTGCACATCATCTCTTTAAAAAACATTTTAAAGACATTTGGAAATACACTTATTGATGTTCTTGCTGTTGAGTTATTGATGAGCAGACTGATACCATTCCCATGCAAGCTAAATATTTGAAGCTACAGCCAGAAGATAGCTTAACATAAGCTAAATTAGATTTTTTTTTTATGCATATAAAAACAAAACATATTTTATTTTTTTCAAACTGCTTACACAAAGTAGCCAAAGGTTTCAGGGCTCGTCTGAGATTTCGACCCAGGACTTCTCACACCCTAAGCAAGACGAGACCACGCCAGAAAAGTGATTTGACAAAATGATATATGTGACTTAAATGATATATTATTTAGGTTTTGGGATGTATTACCGATTTGGGACTTTCACGCGGCATAAATACTGTTCATTTTTTTTCATTTTTGTGCAATTTAATCTTTTGGGTTAGGATTCCTGATAGGATCAGCAATTGGCTGAATCCATCACTGGTTGAGGGTTATTTTGGGTGATATTTGTTATGTTATTTTGCTAATGTAAAGGTCTGCAGAGTGACAGGTGCTGCTCCGTGGCGTGCTGTCATCAAGCAGCACAGTACAGACCCAGTTTGTGCTCCGAGCAGGGTGAGGAGTGAGATACAAATATATCGTCAATCACTGGTTGATGGGCTGATGGTGGCCAGTTGGAAAATTGTAACATATCACAGTTTAGTTCCTAAACACCCTGTGCCCATATTTGAAAGCAAGATTAAGGAGAGTAAAGTTTATTTTTAACCATGTTAATTATTATATATATTTCTTTTTGTGCAATGTGTGTATGCAGTGTTTTACTGTAACATTATATAAATTGATTGGTGGATGCGCCAACAAACCCAGGTGGATTTAATCAGGTAATTATGACAAGAGCTTTTTTTTCTCTCGTGTCAAGTCCGGTGAAGGATGTCCATGTTGTGAGCAATGCAGTTTTAGCCTTGTGCTTTTCAGCCGTGTTGGATTCAGCTATTTTTAAGTTTTTATCCTTGGTTTCTTTACCTCTATTCTAGTGAAGAAATACAGCCAGCTTCTTCACATCCCCAGGCAAAGAAGGACAGGGTTATCACCAAGGGGGCCGACTGTTGTCCTCCTTGTTAGGAGTGGTTATAAAAGCACAGACAGAGATGAGGTTTACCGATCAGGTGGGTGTTTTTCCTAAGGCGAGGTTTCACTGACATTTCGAGTTGTAGATGACATATATTATTACACATGACAAACTTTAACTCTTGGTAAATATCCAATAGAACCTGAAAAGGCCATTTGGTCATATCAGGTCTTGGTTAGTCATTTCATGCAACAGCAAACAACCTTCTTAAACTTGAATGACAACTTTCAACTGTGGCTTTCATCACTTCATGGCACAGGCAACAGTCTGCAGTTGTACACTCAACAAAGCCAAGGAATTATCTCAATGTGGACTAGTATGACTGGAAGTAAGCTTAGTGCTAATACAGTTTCCCCAAAAGTTTACAACCCCAGAGGGATATGAAATTCTTAATTCATTCATCACTTCTTTATACCGCCTTGTCTTATCGGTGAGAAACAACTCCTGGCTCTTTATATTGAGCCAAGTCAAATTATGCAAGACCTATGCATAAATTATTTTTCACGGCTTGTAATTTCCGCTCATCTGGGACTTGTCTAGTTGTTGCATGCCTGCTAAGTCACTCTGGAAAAGAGCACCAGCTAAGTGCCTAAAATGCAAATAGAGAGGATAGAGTGATAGACATGTCAATTATAATACGGGAATTTTTACACCTGGACATAAAGCTGTAAGTAGAGACAACGGGAGAGTGACAGAGGTTGAAGTGATTGCCTCAGAATTCCTGCAGAGTTTATGAGCTGAGATTAGAGACACTGTGATGTGATCATAAATCTCTGCAGCTGGTGAAGGTGATGGATGGATAGAGTAATGAATGGACCATGGGGGTACAAGGTTTTGGAGAGTGTAGTTTTTGGCAGGAAACTGATACTATAAATAATGTATGCGTGTGGATGCGTGGTATCTTGTTATCTTATGTTAGCTTTATGCTGATGTAGTCTCCTGTGTTTGGGCATCTGGGCATTGCTGTCTGCACGATGGAAATGTCAGCTGACAAGGAAAGGTTTCTGCAGCACTGCGTTAATGAGGATTAACTTTGATTGCAATACAAAGGTCCTGCATGAGGTAAATAAGGTTCTGTTTTGTTTTTCATATTCATGTGTATATCTCAACATCTCCCAGACGGATTGGGACAAGGTCAGTACATATAGTCAGATTCTATCATGGCCTTCAGTGGGCAAATCCCAATGCCTTTAGTGGTCCCCTGACGTTTCTCCTAGCATCTCCAGCAGGTCCAAGTTTTTCCTTATCAACTGAAATATATCAACATACTATCTGGATTGGGACAATATTTGGTACAGAGATTCAAGGTCCCCAGAAGATGAATCCCAGTGTCAGTGATTCCCTGACATTTGTCATTTCCAGCAACTGGCCAAAGTTTTTTAAACTATCTAATGAAATATCTTTACATCTACTATGAACTGGGGCAAAATTTTATCCAGATGTTTGTGACATGGCCCACAGAGGATGAATCTGTATTACTTTGGTGATCCTCGGAATTTTAGGCCAATAATTTGGTTAATGACCAAATACCTCCAAAAATCATGACATTCCCATCAGTTTGTTGTATTTGTGTCTAGTACTTATTGACAAATGCCAGCATAGTAACACACTGACATCAGCATTTAACTTAAAGCAAGGTGGACTCATATCTCATGTCTCGACAGTCTCTCAGACACTTAAGTTTTCCACTTGCATGCCTCACCCTACAGACATCCCCTCATTTTAATCTATGCAGCTGTCTGCACCAGCTCTGTGCATCTCAGCTGTGTCTCATAGGTGTAAACACAACCTGAAGCACTTATTTAGGCTTCAAATCTGTTTTTCAACAGATTGATGTGCAGTAAAATGGTACAGAATACATATATTTATCCACATTTTGTAGATGGAACAGACTGTGCTCTTAAGAGCAGGGCACACTGCTCCATTTTTTATCCCCCAGCCTCTCCCTCAGCTGGGAAACAAGACACAGGGACTTCTTGAAATTCTTTTGCAGTTTTTATTCATGGGCAAACTGTAACTCCACTGTCCTCGAAAACTTCACCGCTAAACTTCTCCTCTGCTCTCCATGTGTGTCTTCATGACATTTTATGTGTCCAACACATCTGTAATCATTATGATATCATTATTACTTTTAACCTAATTATTATTCTGACAAACTAGGGTTGTTCATTCTATAACTGAATGGGACGTAAATCGTCTGAATCAATGGAATGTGACAGTTTGAAAAACATTTCAAATTCCAAAACAAATAACATAATTGCCCCAAGATAAAATGGAGAATGCACCCTCATGCAAGGCAAAAGACTCAAACTTGAAATAAGATGTTTTTGTCTTGAAAGTTCTGAGCTTTAAATAACTGTTAAAAAATGCTGGAGGATCTGTAACAGATATGCCCCTTGTGTCTAGCTGCACATTAAACTGCTAATTAAGACAAGTGACATTTACTTAAAGTATTTCATAGTCTAATCTAATCCACACTGACTACATTTTAACTCAAAATATGAGATTAACTCACTTAGTTCAAAATAGAGTTATTGTACTGTGTTTTATTATGATCAGTTTGAGGTCAAAAGAAAATTCAGTTACATAAACACACCTCTTGTGGCTTATAATGTTGACAATCTGGGAACTTAATCAGATAAATGTTTCAAATGTAAATGTAGTGAATGACTATTATAATATGCATGGCCACTTCTCTGCTGTCTCCTCTGTTGTGTATCAGGTGTGAAGATAAGAGAGCTCTAATTATGTTGTCATGAGATGAGTGGTGTTTGCTTCAGAGGTTAGATGTTTCGCTACTCTTCTTGGATTGCTTGACGCTTCAGTAACAGTGGGTGGTTTAAGACTAAATTAATGACCAAAAAAATGCTCATGTCTTACAAAGACACTGTCATAATATGTTGAATGGCTCAGGTTAGTTTCATTCAAACAGAGCAGATGAAAGGAAATATCTGATTTGAATAAATCTAACCTGCGTGAGAGACGGCAGCACGGATGAAAGAAAAAAAAGATTCTTAGAGCAACAAAAATATGTCAGATGTGTGGAAACTCAGTGATGGCGTATCCACCTCCAGTCCAGACAAAAACATGCTCATACTTTGAAAAGTTGAGCAGTCCAATGGGTGGAACCAGATTCACAGACAACACCGGTCAAAAACACTTTACTTTGCAGCCAAAATTAATACTGCAGATTTGTGCAATCACTTGCAAAAGACTACGGAGTTCTGGATCATCTTACTGACAGTAATTGGTCAATGACATGGCTGAGGTCGCCACTGCAAAATAACAGATTAATACTTTGCTTAAGAAATGTTAAATGAGGCCTTACTGTACAGTAGACCTCTGCACCAGCTGTGGGTTTGACTCCCACTTGAGAGGCCCTTTGCTGCATGTTGGCCTGACCTTGATCTGCCATTTGTCAAGCAGACCTGGCAACCCTGTATAGGCTGCATCTGGCTTGGGTGAGCTGTGTACCTGTTTTTGTCTTTTATCATTAAATACAAACAAGAAAAATACTGTGGCGTTCTCTTTCAGGGTTGTCTCTTTAAAACTAAAAAGCAGTGTGACCTTTACCGGTACCTAACAATCATATACTGACGGCAGCAGAGCAGTATGGATAGTAATGAATAGTTTCTTGGTGTCCCCAGGAATCGTGGGTGAAAATTTTAACACAGGACTGCTAGGCTTTTAGTCTTGTTTATGGCTATACTATAGACGTGAGCTAGTAGACAGAAGATAAAGGATATTGGAGGCAGTTCTGTGTGCTTCTGAAATTAGGTTGACATATGTGGGTTTTCAAAGAAACACTATATTTTTCTAGGAAACCTCAAAACTAGAGTTAAAAAAAAAGAATAAATAAATAAAAAGCAGCAATGTAAAAGTGGAACAGTCACTCTAATGTTAGTACCAAAATGTGTAAAAATCAGACATCATTGTCCAATGAAGTATAAAATCAACGGCAGTGAATTTATGTAAGATATGTTTGAGAACTGACTTTTTTGAATTTTATTCAGCTAATCCTGCGATAAAGGAGCTCAAATTGCTTTGAACATATTATCATTGAGGTCAGCTGCTACTGTCAATATGTACTTTAATATTCTGCTCATCTTAGTGGATATTAGTGATAATTAGTGTTGCAGGTCAAAGAGCATCCCGATTGGCTCTGCTGAAATTCCACTCATCATATTTTCCATTACAATCAGGACAGTATGCATATATTTTCAGTGGAGAAGAAGAGAGAATTCTGTATCAAACACAATTAAATAGTTGAACACACCTGACTGGATATAGGAAATCAATATTCAATTTCCTGTCAGTAGAGAATACAGCAGAATCCACAGGCAATGGATTAACCAAGACTGTTTTGTTGTCTCTTCATTTGACCACTTTGTATATTTATTACAGCATAGCGTAACTACATAATAATGAAGGTGAATTTCAGTGGCAGTAACGTTGTCATTATTAAACAACATTTTGATCAAGTGTCACGTCAAATGTGTCAACCACAGCCTCTGTTACCTCTTTGACTCTACAATCTACATGGTCATATAGCCTAAAGTTATTTTTTTCAGTTGGCTAATTCAATTAGACAGTAGCTTGTTAGTATGGCTTTGAAATGTAATTAAAGGTTACCCATTATCAGATAATATTTTGAGCAAGTGTCAGGTCAAATGTGTTAGCCATCACCTCTTTTTCTTTTCTCTACATTTACACAGGTCATATATTAGCAAGCTTACACAGGTCATATATTAGCAAGCTAACACAGTTTTTTTTTTATCAGCTAGCTAGTTCAGTTAGCTACACAACAGGTACACTGGGCAGTTATAGGGTGTAAATATTTTTAAAAATAAAATTTACCAAAAAAAAACAAAAAGAAAAAGTTTGTAACCCATTTTAAATTAGTGATGTGCTTATCCGGTTTGTGAAAACTTACTTTAGCCTATGTAGCTACAGGCTAAATTTGAAATCAGAGCAGCTAGTGCAGCAGCTCTTGTACTGTAAAAACACAGATAAGCTGGTGGTTTTTGTATTCTATGCCCATAGATAAAAAAGATATCAGATATCATGGATGTCCCTTTAAGGGCTACCGTGAGGCAAATTCAGTTCAGACAGACTATAACCCTTGAAAAATCTCACTTTTATCTCAGTGTCTACAGATAGACACGCTACTGGCTTAACACCACCACATCAGAGACTCTTTAAGCTCTGCTGAAGGACGTCTGTGTGTATGCATGCTAAGTTGATATAAGAAACAGGGTGGGCGGTGTGCGTCATTAATTTACGTCCCATTATTGGCTGCTGTGGTAAAACAGATTTAAAGGTGACAGTCATCACCTATCTGCCAGGGCTTTTTTACTGCTTTGTTGGTATAATGATGGCTTTAAACTGCTTTCTGTGACATTTTATGTCAAGGTAGGAGGATAAATGTTTCACATATTCCATGTGAGGAAGGGAAGATGCCTACACTGTCAAGGTTAGAGGTTAAATTCCCTCAAATGCAAGTATATCACCAGGGTGTAACATGTTTCTGCAGCTGCATACTGAGTACACACCACTAAACTGCTTAAAGGCAATGGGGAGAAGTCTTGACTACATGGCATGTACTGAAATTGAAGTAGTGATGTAAAACTCCAGAGAAAATGAAGAATGGTAAATTTTTTATGATCCTATGTGGAAGGGCTCAGGTGATGCAACCTTAGCAAATTGACTGCAGTGTTTTATGATGTATAGTAGTGCTTTGAACACTGTCTTGTGTTGACTGATCAATCTAACACACAAGTGCACACACTACTAAAGAAGCTGGCAAAGTCTCTATTAACAGTCGATGAATAATTTCATTCATTCTTAAGCTGCTTAAAGACAATATAGGAAACTCATCCCAGACTACTGTAGAAAAATGTCATGTTCTGATAAAGCTATTAAAGCTGAAACCAACCAGCCTTCTTCAGTCTGGTTGCACCAAACCCTGGAGCGTTTACCCCCTTGGTGCGATTCATTTGGGTTGGTGTTAACACTGGACTGTTAAGGAACAAACAACTGGTGTCATGTCCATGTTGAAGGGAAGGCAACTCTGGTGAGGTTCACTTCTGATGTGAACACCATTCGAACCAATCAGAGAACTTTGTAAACGCAAACACGATCAGCTGGGAAATTTAAGCAACCTGTCATCCTTGCATCGGTTCCAATGTGCCTGATTTTGCATACCATGACGACATACAATAAAATTTAGGATTCATTTTCCACTTTCTGCAAACCAACTCCGATCATTTACAACAGAGCAACAGAGCAGAAAATAAAAATGTTAAATGCACAATCCTATGGCCCATGTGTTCCCAAATGTTTCATGCCAAGGCCCTCCAAACAGCATTAGCTTGTAGCCGGGGCATCACTTTTACAAGATGTCTGAAAACCAAAAGTCGACTGGTTTTTCAGCCTCTGTGTGGTGCCTTTGTATCAAGTGACACTGAAGTTGAGGCTGTTTTCATCACTCATCTGAGAGGGTCTGGAAGGAGAGAACACATCTGGGCCTTTCCTAAGAGTGGTGGTAAATCCATACTGTATGCTGCATCATACTTGCGAGTTTCACTTGGCCAGGAGTTCTTTGGATCTTTTTGCAGCTGAGCTTTTGTCAGTTGTCTGCCTGTCAGGTCTTTCCCTTTTCAATTATTTATTTATTTTGTTGTTGTTGTTAGCACTAAATTTCAGGAGCAGAGCAGCTTTCTGGCAGGCAGCAGGTGGCACTATGATGTGATGAATGATGTTTTGACTGACAGGTAATTAGAAAGATGTGCATGGTAAATATGATTTAGTTATGTGATATATTAATGTACTGTACTGTACTGTACTGCCCCCACTTTAAAAGCCACTGCTGTAGCCAGTCATTTCTGGCTTCTAAGATGATTATTTATATAACTTATTTATATATTTCCATGACAGATGAACATGGACATTTGTCATCAAGCACTTAAAGCCCTTCGGAGAGATAACCATCACACAAGACATGCTTTGTGTCATTTTTAAACTAATTAATGTCTGGATGTGATTTGATCTAAGGTATCGAACCACTCACTGTCTATCATGTGTGAGATTAGTATAAACAAACTGGAACCATAAGCACCGATGGAATAATCCACAGATCTCACAGATAAAAACAAGCTTCAGCTGAATCCCTTTTCTCCCTCTGCACCTTTGAATACTTTTCCCTCACACTTATTACAAATATATTAACGGTTGTTACACCTGGGGCATTTTAGTGACAGCAACATGGCAGAAGATTTACATATCAAAAAAACCAAAAAAAAAAACACAAAACATGCAGCCACAGGGATGCCTGCTGAAGGTGCTTGACCCACACGATGGCTCCCATTCAGTTTATTTTCTGATGTGCCAATACAGTGTGTGGGCGCTTTGTTATGATTGTCAATGATATGATGAAAATCATGCAAGTAAACATGTCTGTAGTGGTCTCTTGATTCGTCTGTAATACTGTTTACTCAAATGGAAACACAAATCAGTTTTGCCTCTTCTCTATTTGCCATTCAGTGCACTTGTTTACTGTGCAGAACAGTTCATCCGATTACATGTAGTTCAATATGTTAACAACATATGGAGGATGGCTGGCGTTTGCTTCAAGGCCTGCTTATTATACCAATGACATGGCCATTCAGTTTATACAGGGAGGCATCATGTTGCTTACGGCAGCCGTTAACAGTTCTGTCTCTCTCAGGGCTCCGGTCTGTAATTGCAGCACACTGACACTGTGATAAGGCTGCTGGGTTTGTTTGCATTATTATGTGGGGATTTTTTCACCCAAGCATTTTTTACTCTTTTGTATGACAGCAAGAGTCTTTTGGAATTTATCAGTCTATGTCTGTTATTGTAGATTTTTTTTTTATCATTGTCAATACATTCCATTGAAAAGACTCACCAAAATCCAAAAATACATAATTTTCCCCTGCCCTGTAGTGATATTTATGTATTTGAAATCAGTCTTTTTCAAAAAATCATGACCTGATCACTTAAGATAAGCCTCAGACCTTGTTGTGAGCAGAAAGTAGTTCTGGTAGATTCTACTGCAGGAAGAAAGTAGTTCCCACATGAAACTGCTCACAGCAATGTCTGCGGATTATCTTGAGCAAGCGAGTCATGATTTCTGGAACCAGAACCATTATATATATGCATGAAGGCAGAAATCTCTATGGCTGATATCTCTAAAACTTGGCAGCTCATACCAAGAAAAATCTAGATGGATAAAAATCACTATAGGTAAGAGAAGAAATATGTAGTTTTGGATTTTGGGGGTGAACTGAACCTATAAGGCTTAAAGCAACACTGTGTTAGCATTTCAGTACTTCCTATCTACCCTACCTCATTTGTGGCACTCAGCCCCAGGCCAGCTGGCTCCTATACTGAAGATGCTATCTTTAAAAACACCTTTTATTCTTAGAAAAGGCTTATTTCAACAGCTGGATACTGTAGTTTTTAGTAAATGTTAGTCAAAGAAGAATAAATAAGAATTTGCTGGGGGCTATTTTCAGCTGCAGATTAATATACATTTGGTTCCAGAGTAATGACTGTTTTCTGCAGCAGTAAGAGGTGTATATGGAATAGACCCAAAATAAACTACAGAGCCCAGTTTCATTATATTGAAGAAGCACGTCACAGAGGTCAGTGTTTCCTAACCCTGGTCCTGAGGGCACACTGCCCTGCATGTTTAAGATGTTTCCCTGCCCCGACATACATGATTCAAATCAATAGGTCATTATCAGGCTTCTGCAGGGGCTCGCTGACAAGCTGGTCATTTAAATCAGGTGTATTAGAAGAGACAAACATCTAAAACATGCACTTTGGTAATGTGCTCACAGGACCGGGGTTGGGAAACACTGACCCAGTGCAACAATGTGGCTCATCAAATGTTTTTTGGACAACAATGGACCTCTATGGCACAGAGGAATATTAAATATCAGACTTTGTGGATAAATTTATTGTTTGTTGTTGTCTTTTCACAGGATTAGTTGCCAAAGAAAAGTATAAAATACTGCCAAAATAACCTGGCTGGACAAATACTCCACCAAAAACCTATGTTTTGAGTAACATTAGAAACTTAAGAAGTGTTTCTGAAAAGCTTATCACTTGTTCCCAGAAAACATCCATAAAAACACCCAAAGGTACTTCTGCGGCATACTTTTCTTTTCTTCTGCCCATGTGCTGCAAACCTAAACCCCCAAATTTTGGCCAAAATATGTCTGAATAAACAAGTTCTTTAGGTGGCGAGTGGTCACTCACTCTGCTGCAGCGGTACAACTTCTGCCTCCAGTTCTGTCTATGTAGAATAGCAGAAGAGTCGAGAAGAGAAGAAAAGAGCTGTAACCACAAGGCTGTGTAATTTTTCTTTTCTCCCTTTGTTCAGAGAGGGAAAGAAAGTAAAAAAAGAGGGACTACCTGAACAATACTGACCTGCACCCGATTTTTTTTTTTTCATATCTGTGAAAGACATTGAAATTGTAGTGAGAGGCATCACAGCAGCTGCACATGACACGGGTGTAAAAGGCACTGCTCAGGCGGGCTGTGTGGCTGCTCTAACCTGTTAATATATGCACCAAAATGAAAACCAAATGTTTCTGTGATGCAGTGTGGCGTTAATCACACTAAAATAGGCAACGCGTCCTCATACCTAAACACCAGAATAGGTTGATTGCCAAGTACTCCCCAACATAGTCTTACTGGACCTACGTCACATGACATAACTCAGACACACATGGTTGAAGTTGTACAATGGTTGCAGATTGGTTAGATTTAGGCACAAAAGAAACTTGTTTAGATTTAGGCAATAGGAACAGATTGTGGTGAAGGTTAAAATTACTATGTTTGATACATCACTTGTGCCACAAAGTTTCATTTCTGTTTGACACAGCATTTGAGCCCCGGTCTTCTGGGCGAACATCCTTTCTTGCTACTTAGACTTCCCCTGTCATGTTTGCTATACCACTAGGGGGCGCTGCCTAACAATTAACGGGCATGAAGTAAAAAAAGAACCTGAATATTTAGTTATAATTAACCAAATTGTATATAAAAACTGTATACTTTTATTTCACCTTGAAAGCATTGTAATCCACTGAAACAGTTGTGAATGCAAGCTAACTAAAGTGTTCGTCCTTCACAAAGGAGTAAGTTCAGCTTTTTCCATTTACTCTCATTATATTGGAGAGAAACCAAAACTCTGCAACTGACACCAAAACAATCTAAATGCATAAATAGCTCTGCAAACCTGGGAAAACATTTATATCTTTGATTTTATGGTGAACTATGCCTTTAAATCTGAAACTACAAGAAATCTCTACATTTGTAAGTACAAGATTTTGGTGTACTGACACCACGACACAGTGTTGCACAAACACTGGGATATTCCTTCCTGTTGATGACAATTAACTAACAGTACAGCACTGTCCCGGAGCCCCAATTATTCCTAAAACAATATTTCTCCCTGACAAAGGCCATAAATTGTAATTTCGAACACACACACACACACACACACACACACACACACACACACACACACACACACACACACACACACACACACACACACACACACAAACAGGGATGCACACACACAGGGGTAGACTTGTGTATCTGTATATGTGTATGTGTCTGAACAAGCTGGTTGGTAGCACAAACTGTTTGTGTAAAGCCTGGGTCATCAGTCTTCAAGGGGATTAAGGCTGCTGTCCCAGTTATAACCTGCTCCCACACACACATACACACAGCAGGCCATGCATACTAGGATGCAGGGCACACACACTCACCCACACACACACACACATACACGCAGACATAGTGATATACACACACAAGTGCAGAGATGGCCGCTTTCACTGCAATTTCTCACTCACGTTCACACAAACAATTTACAAAATGGTCCACACTCACACACAAATCACAGGCAGAGCTACTGTCACTTTACCACTACATTAACAATTCTCTCTCTCTCTCTCTCTCACATGCACACACACACCTACACACACACACACACACACACACACACACACACACACACACGCACACACACGCACACATTCACACAGTGGTGACAACCTTGGTCCTGGTCAGCATCACTTTCCCAGCCCGAGGCTCTGTGAAATTATCCAAGCCTAAAACACTGAAACCTACACACACATTCTTTGTGTGTGTGTGTGTGTGTGTGTGTGTGTGTGTGTGTGTGTGTGTGCATTGGCTGGTAGGTGACACAGTTTGTTTGCAGGATTAATGCTCTGTCTCCTTAGGCCACTATTTCTTTGCTCAGCCTGAGAGGGTCCACTGCATTTCTAAGTGTGCACATACATGTGTACGTGAGTATTTCAAGGACATATTTACTTAAACATATTTGAAAATCACCAGACAAATATCGGACATGAAAATATAAGAATTCATCAATCTGCTCCGACTGAATTTTCATATATAGTATTATTATTATGGCCTTTTTTAAACCCGAAAATCATTGAGGGCTGGCCCTGATTTACAATGATGTTGTGTAGATGATGGTTCAAAAGATACAACATAAAAACAAAAGAAAAAAAAGATAAGGTGACTGAAGCAATTGAAATTACAAATTAATATTGTTCATAAATATACAAGCCACAAATACTAAAAGAATTCAAGTAAAACGGGTACAAACAAAGGCAATGTGGTTATTGATCATGGATTTGAATTCACCTAGAGACACAAGAAAATAGATTTTAGGGTGTTTTGTAAAGAGTTCCAAATGGTTGTGGTGCAGAAACTAAAAGCAGATCTTCCCAATTCAGTAAAAACCCTGGGGGACTTGTAAGGAAAGCCAGTAATTGGATCGTGTTTGATATGATCCAGAAGACTAAACCAACATAGATGAGCTGTACGGTGGGAATTTCCCAACAATGGCTTGTACATAAACAGGTACATATGCTTGTAATGCCTCTGAGACAGAGGCAGAGACGCCAAGCTTTATCATATAAAATGCAATGGTGAGTGTTGTAACCATCACTGGTGGTAAACCTGAGTGTGGAGTGGTAGACAGCAGCCAGAGGCTTGAGAGTCGAGGCAGAGGCGTGCCTGTAAATCACATCCCTGTAATCCAAAACAGACAGAAAAACAGCTTCAATTATCCTCTTCTTACAAAACATGCAAACTATATTTCAATACAGCAAACCAATTTGTATGAGTTTGACAACAAGGTTGTCCATACGATATGACATCAGCATTGAGATTCAGGGCTTAGTGAAATATGAGCAAGATAATGAAAGCATTCAGTAACATACTGAGCATGGATGGCTGTTTTATTGACTTATAGTCTCCTGAACAGTATATGAAAGTAGATAGTAGTCTCCTGCAAAGAGAATTTTTCATATTTTGTTCTTTGTTCTTTAAAGTTAGATGAGAAGATCGAAACCACTCGCATGTGTCCATTAAATATGAATCTATACCTAGCAGCTTGTTAGCTTAGCTTAAGGGAAGTGTAAAAACTACAATTTATGGTTTCACAGGGGAGACAACCTTCGAGCTGTCTCAGATTGTGAGACAGCTAACAAAGGGTCCAGGGTGTCACTGCGCCCAGCCACCTAGTTTTCTAAGGAGTAAACAAACAAGAACTGACAATTGGTGACCTTTAGACGTGCTCATGGATGGATTTTTGTTCATTTTTGGACAGATCCAGGCAAGCTGTTTCCCCTAATTTTCAGTCTTTTTACTAAGCTATGCTAATTGGCTGCTGGCTGCAGATTTGGCATGAATGGTATCTGTTTTTTCATACTTTCCTGACAGTATACCAGGGTATATGGTATTATGACAGTATTTGTGTGTACTTTTGCATAGAATGTACAAAAAATTAGGCAATCCCAATCAAATATTTATCCGTATTCAAACACAAACATGCTGAACTTGACCAACTAGGCAATATAAAGAAACTACCAATACTGTTGGGAGAACATAGAGCTGCAAGTTGGCAGCAGAATATGTTTTCACCTGCCACATTTGTTTGGTTTCTCCAGCTGCCAGTCACTGCAAGCATTCATGGGATTAGCCGGCCACTGCAGCAGCCTGCTCACATGCCAGCAAAAAGTTTTAAAGTATGTCTATACTATACACCTGCCATGTCTGACAAAAAAAATGCACAGAATGTGAAAGGATTATTTCAGGAATTATTCAATTTACATGATGAGTGTATGAGTGGTATCATATTTTTTTTTTATCATAATCTCAGCAAGAAAGTGAGAGTTACATGAAAACACAAACTATTCCTTTAAAGGTAGATACTTTCTAAATTAATCACCGTCAACTCTCAAACAAACTCTCAAATTACACGAGGGTGGCATTAAAAAGGTGAAAACTTGGGTGACACACCAAGAAAAGATTACAAAAACTACAAATTACCCTCTTTATTCCTCTTGTCTGTTAGAACAGTCCTCTAAATATACAATACCACAGTTCACCACTGAATTAAAGACAGATATTTCTAGGATTTTCATGACATCAGTCAGCGGTTCATGAGCTCCCTTACAGTCAAAGTGCCCCTTGTGCTCCAAAGCCTCGTTTTACTCTTTTTAAGTATTATCTCCGCATTCACAGTGTATTTAATAGTTTCACTGAGCTCTGCTGCAGGCTATGCATCAGTTAAACCAGAGGGTCTGTAGTTCACCAGAGCACTTAAACACCCTCCAGGGCGAGAAAGTTTTAAGGCTATAAGTGGAAAGAAAATGACTCTCACTAGCTATGATTCTATCCAAGTGAAAAACCTTATGTAAAGTTTTGAATTGTCATTGTTATCAAAATGTAATAATATAACCAAACTACAACCAACAGTTGCCATTAGTCACTCTTTAATTGGCCATTCCAGTTGAACTTGGTCTGCAGCAGTTTTCATATTTTATCATAAAAAGAGGTACAACATTTATACTGACGTTTTCTTTTTTGAGGAAAAGGCACAAAATGCGTGACTGGACTTGATTGAATGGTGTTGATTCATATCTAAGTGTCCAAATGTCAGCTTCCATTCTTGCACAGTGTAAAATGTCATTACTTAGCAGCTTTATAGGACAGGGTAGGCAGTAAAGATGGTGTGACACGCTATGGATCCATTCTGCAGGGTTTCTTCCCCCACACCGGCTCCTTCCGGAAACGAGCCCAAAATCATTCACATCCCAATAGGTGATCCACTCTCACGCAGCTACTTAGCATCTTTTTCCATAAAACTGAACTATTTATGCTGACTCATCACCGCCATGGGCCTCCTGTGGATCTGAAATATTCATGGTGCTTCAGATACATTTTCAGATCCGCCGGACGCCTATGGCAATGATGAACCTGTCCAGAGCCATGAAACATGCACAGGGCGCTGCTGCCGGTGCGTTATCTCAGTTTATGGGAATGCTTGCGTGTGCAGATAGATCAAATAGGGAGAGCGTGACTTCAGTAGGAGCCTAAAAAAATCTGTGTCCTCACAGAGACGGTCATGTTTGCAAGTCTTTTAAGGTCAGATTTCTACTAAACTGCAAGATTTTCTCTTTTGTGATAGGCTGCAGGAAGTTCCACTGTGCTTGACAAAGTTGTGCTGCTAACTGATAGCAAGCCGTCTGCCGACTGATGAACTCTGAAGGAAGAGAGAACTCTCATACCTTTGATTTGCTCCATACATTTTTATTGAAATAAATTTATTCCATTGTCTGTCAGAGTATAATCTGCTCTACAAAGGAAGTATGAGTTGCAGACAGTTATGAGAAAGGAGTCAAAAGCTCACCACAGTAATTGAGAGTTAGCAGGCGTGTGAGCTAAGAAAGCTTCTTTTGTCTCACTTCAATAACTTTTATTGATTAAATTGAAGAACCCTGAGAACAAAATGCCTGTGGGGAGAAAATGCCTGAGTACATGTAAAAAAGAGCTGTAGAGTTGTAACTGTAAATGGATACTGTCATCTGAGGTTCATGTATGAAAACAGACATGTCCATTTCAAACGATATAACCACCCACATACTTCCATGCGTCCTTTATGTTGACATTGATGTTAAGAGAGTCAAAAGTTACCTCAAAGCAGAAGAAGAAAAGTCCGATATGTCTGACAACAAACATGGCGATGCTGGAGGAAGTTTTAGTAATGTTCCTTTTGAGAGAGGTGCTAAAACGGAGGCAGGGTTGTAGACAGAGGTCGTTTTGCAGCCTTGAAATATACTGCGACATAAATCTAATTGACGACGGACATCATTTCCAATACATTCAGATTTTTAAAACTTATTTGTTATGTCCTGTGGTCGTGTCTCACTGGAACAGTTAGCTAAACTTACACACTGCCCCCACAGCTACAGCTGCTACTGCTCTGTTTCATCCATTTCTGCATGTTTTCACAAAATATGCAGAGACAAAGATGAATTGAGCAGAGAAAGGGCAGATGGCTCCATCCATATCCATATGCCTGTATAAGATTTTGCATAAATGAGCCTTCAGTGTCATAAGTACTGTTATTTTCTTGAGTAAGCCATGTTTCTATAATTGGGGGACAGTTTATTTGTAATTCCCAACAGCTGACCATTTTCTTTCCATCCTTATAGAAAGGGTGCTGTGGATCTTATAAGATGTGTCACTTTTCAACTTTTCAAAATAGTCAGTACTTCAGCGTCGATTTTGACCAAAGAAAGTAGACTTAAGGTGAAACGAGTGCGAGGGTTTAGTTTTGTAATTCACAAAACACTGCTGGAGTTTCACAGGAAAACAATGTTGCAGAATCTCCCAAATAATGTAAGTGAATGGTGACCAGTTTTCAAATGAAAAAAATGAGCCAAAATCACCTCACAGCCCAAGCTGTTCGAAGGGGCTTGTTATGAGCATGTACCCGACTTGCTAATGTGTTAGCTGTTAACTCACCATGTACATTAGTTATTGAAATGTAAGTAGTTTGTAGCCTGTAGCACTGCCTATTTTATGAGGGTTGAATTTGCTGTGTCATTTTCTGGTGTGAGCAGACAATAGATAGCAGTTTTGAGCTCAAACACCTAATCAACTGATCAATTAGTTGATCACCATGAATTAAAATCAAAATCAACATTTTCTCTGATAGTTTAAATACCATTTGTCAAACAAAAACTTCAAACATCTTCAAAGAAGCAACTGAGATTGAGTATCATTTAGGGTGCTGTACTGTTTGTTGGACAAAAGAAATTTGTAGTTTTTGCATTGGACTTTAGGTAACAGTTGGGGGGGTTTCACAATAGTTTGATATTTTATAGAATAAGCATAGATTGACTGATAATGAAAAAGTTTATTAATTGCATTCATTAAATAGTTGCACTTTACATTTATCTTTAAAATACTACAGTTGAAAAAGCTACATTATAAGCTATAATGCACCATTCAAGTGTAAAGTGTGTTTTGAATAATTCTCGAAGGTCAGTGTGTTATCAAGCAAGCAGCGTAAATGCCACAGTAAATTGTTCACACGTCCTGCTAATAAAGACTTCTCTTTCAAAACATAAGCTTTCGTCAGTGTGTTCAGAATTTAAACGACGGTAGGGAAGCTTTCCACAGGAGTTAGAATACAAATGATCACTGGCTATTTTTAGAGCTCTGTATCTCACCGCGTGCTAAAGCACCCAAACACATGCACAGGACCGCACGTGCACACACACACTGTACCGCAAAGACACACGCATAGACAGCACAATCTGGCATGCCCTAACAATGAGAAATGGCTACAAGGTCTCTGTGTGTGTGTGTGTGTGTGTGTGTGTGTGTGTGTGTGTGTGTGTGTGTGTGTGTGTGTGTGTGAAAGGATGCAGAGTGAGAACAAGAGCAAAGGAGGGATGGAGGGGGATCGAGCCAGAGAGAAAAAGGACAGGGAGACCATGCAAGATGCAAACCATGTCGCTAGTAATTTGAATACCAAAGGAACGCACATATTGACTTTGTAATAGAAATGTCATCTGTTGCTGTTTGCTGTTTCGATTAAATGTTGTTTTAACATGGAATGAACACCGACCGATGTACAAGCATAGTCACGCATGTCATGTTTTTAAAGTCGGTGATGAATGCCAAATAGCACAGTTAGATACTGTGTAAATGTCATTTGTCACTACAGACAGGTTGGAGTACCAGTTATTTAAACATGGAGTCTGCAGGTATTTCCTTTTTTCTTCACCTACTTTGCTGTGCAGGGAGGCGTACAGAAAATGGAAATGCTGCATGATTATGATGATAAGAAACTGTGTATTGGGAAAGACTGAACAGATTTAAGCAACCAATTCAGGATAATTTCTTCACAATGTCAAAGTACCTCAGGATGACAAATTCGGGTTGTGGTTTCATGAACGTTAAGTTTAAGTAAAAATTCATCACAGCCCTAGTGATCAGATCAATCAGCAGATTGAAACACAGGGACAGATGCTAAAACATTTAAGCATTGGCCCCAAGGGCCACCAAGACCCTGAATTTGGTAGACACATTTTTTGGGGCCCAAACAGATTTAACCAGACACACATACAGGTATATTGTGTCCTTAAATGTGTTGTAATTAAGCATAAAGAGAAGCATCGTATCCAGAAACACTTGGATTTTCCTGGTTAAGCTAGCATGTGTCAGCTAGCTCACCAGCCTTACTACTTTTTCAACTTACCCTAAAAGTATAGTAGAAAAATTGATGAGGGTACACCAATGAATTATGCTTCACACCTTTGACCAGGCCTTTGTCACTCAGAGTTATGGAAGTTCTCTTTTAGGAAATGTCACACATTCTACTTATGAAGGCTACTGTTAATGACCTGGAATGAAGCTGTCACTGAGTGAGCCAATGTGTCATGAATCACATAGAAGCAGTGACTGTAATTTAAAAGTCAGAGTCCTGTATGCGCATACAACAGAGGAAAAATTCATGTTCTTTAGCCTTTCAAAGAAAACAAAAATAAGACTCTATTGACCTCCATTTATCTTACAGAGAAGAAGATATATAAGAATATATTCATTCTTGCTGGAAATCTTTGGCTGACACTGGAGCTATGTGATCGTAAAGCTTTTTTTTTAAAACACTGCAACACTTCACTTCATCTCTCTGAAAGAGAAATTACTTTAGATCATTCAGCCATGACCTTTCAGGTCTGACTCCAGTCAGTACTTTGTTCCTCGTATATGATCAAGACACATGTACAGTGGTGTTAAACTTCGCAGTATTAACTAGGGAGAGCGTATACATCTACTGCATGATTCAGTATGTTTGTATATATATGCTGGTTATTTGATACATAATCACTATATCCTCTGTGAACGCCTCTAAAAGGACTGTACTGTCTCCCAGCACAGATTCTGAATTCATCACCAGTGTTATGAATAACGCATTACCGTAATTCAGCTACTTTTGGCAGATGCTGGTCATGTAACTGATTTTACTGTAATTTAAATGGGCCTATTACCCCGATAAATGATCTAACGTCTATGATCTTAGGCTGGCATGAAACAGTTCAGGCAACATGAGCTTTTTTTCATCATAGTATATAATATAAATTGTTCTTAAGAAATTATTTATTAACTACTGTAGCAACGCCTGGTTGACATCCATGTCTATCATCGTCTGTTTGTTGTTTTCTACTAAATTCTACTATCTAAACCATAGGCAACAAAAGTGTAGCTTCACAGGTAGATGTTAATTGTTACTGCCCCCTGGTGGTAAGGTGTATTAATAACTACTATTTATATCATGAGTACAATGATAGATAAAAACTTGGCAGTCGTCACTAAAATAACATAGCTATAGTAAATTAATGAAACTACACTGAAATAATACCACCACAATAAAATAAAATAATATACCTAGACTACAAGAATATTGCTACACAACGTTTTTTTAAAACACAATTAAGTAGTAACTGTAACTGATAACAAAGTTTCAGTAATTTACCCAACAAATCACTCATATAAATGTGCATAGTACCAACTGGCTGATGTGTAAACCTATCCGCAGCGGTATAAGAAGCCCCAGGATGCTGATGTAGTATAAGGAGGGAGAAAGTTCACACATGGAAGAGGTGGTGTGGATGGATGGCTCAAACAAACACATGACTTTCATGCAGGTTCCATGAGAAACCAGAACGTTATTAAAAGTTTTAAGGTACACTCAGTGCGTCACGTGACTTTGGTCATTTCACTTTAATCTTACGAGGTGCTTTATCACGTGACATTTGTAACATAACGCCAAACTGGGTCTTTATCCTCAGTCTAAGTAGTTTTTGCTCATAAACCTGTCCAACCTGCGACCGTTTCACAATGTTAATCGTGTGTTAAAAACAGCTTTCTGGGTGCGTCAGACACAGCCGCTTAAGGGTACCGTTGTGCTTCACTATGAGTCAATCAGACAAAATCACTGGTATGTGACGAATTGGGATGAGAACACGTTGTCTGCTTCTTAAGCAGTCCTAAGTACTTACCTGTGTTTATGCATGTTGGTGTGGGAGTGACTGAGAGCGAATACATGTACTGTATGATTCTGCATGTGTGTGTGTATCTATGTTACTGCTATTCCCAGTTATTTGATATGTAATCACCATTTCCATTGTGAGTCTCTAAAAGGATTGCACTGTCTCTGGACGTGTGTGTGTGCGTGCGTGAAAATCGGTTGGGAAGCTGATGTAATTTCAGTTGGAAATCCCATCATGAATTCTTATGGTCTTGTCTGTCTATTATTATAGGCTTGGTGTGTGTGTGTGTGTGTGTGTGTGTGTGTGTGTGTGTGTGTGTGTGTGTGTGTGTGTGTGTGTGCACAGTGTAAATGTCTGTGAGAGGTGGAGATGAGAGAAAAAATAGACAGATGAGGAATTCTTTTCCCGGTTTGGAGACAGAGAGAAAGAGAATTACACGGAGCATGAATCTAAAGACAAGGAATGTGGGAGGATGATTTCATGCCTTCATGTGAAAGCGCGGTTGCAGATATGAAATCTGAAGGACATCACTTTTCTTCCCATAAAGTCTTGATACCATAACTGACTTTTTCATGTGTATTTTATATCTTTCAAAGCTGTCTGAGCACCTGTTTGCAATGATCAAAAACACAAATGAGAGTGCTAATGAATGAATGACATTTTCAGCAGTGCTGTTGATAATGGAGGAGCATTGTTTTCCTCCTTCCTGCCCTTCAAAATGTTCTCCACTCCACTCTTGGCTGCCTCTTGATAGATACAAATGAAAGAAGGAGCACGCTGAGTAAAGCATGCTGTGTGCACACTCAACTCCCACTTGTAGACTTTCATCAAAACTCTTGAGTTTTGTATTGTTTTATACAATCAGGTTTTGTGAACTAGTGAAAGTTAAAAATCAATGGTTTGCCAAAGTAAGTTAAAAAAAAAAATTGTGGTTATTATTTTCTGGCAGAAATCCGCTAGCTTTATTTTGAAGCCATGTTTATGTCAAACGTTAGAGCTTTGAGGTCTAATGTCATCTCAAAACCACTCGAGCCGCCCTGTGACTGGGGTCATCAGTTCAGTCAAGGGCTGGGAGGATAAATCTCTTCTAGGAAGTGATTAAATAGCACTTGCCCCTCTGTCGTTACCCACTGCAGAAGTATGCCGGAGCAAGATGCTTCATTCCCTAACTGCTGCAGTACAGCTGGTCAGTGACTGTGATGTACTCAATGAGTTACGCAGGTATACATGATTGACTTTGTGGGCTCTATTCTTTGTCCAGCACAAAGCGGTGCACAGCACAGCACAACTTCATTGTTTTCTGACCGACACATTTGTTGTTTTCATGCCTAGTGCCCACGCTGTGTAAGCACCTGATGTACTTGTACCCATGAGTGTGTTGGTTTTAAAATAAGGTGTGGCCAGGCACAGTGTTGGTGCATTGCTATCTTGAGGCAGCAAACAGCGACTACACCACTGACCAACAAAAACCCGGTCTTAAGTCAATGACACAGTATTTTCCTGCTATTTAAAAGACACGTTATTCAGATATTAAGATGCATTAGGACACTGCACTTAATCCACAGGTGATAAAAATAATCTGATTCAAAGCAGATGATGGGTGGGAAAAATAGGGATTGGTTAATTTTAATTAATGTCCTGTGTTCTTCTACACATCCAAAGAGTCACATACACAAAGTTCATACAGTGAAACTATCTGGAATCTTTCCTCTGTCCTATCCATTTATAACTACAGTTTGATGGCTGAGACATGAACAATATTTGTGTAAAATGACCACAGGCTGCCTCTCTAATCATTAAATCATCTTTTAAATGCTTAGCAGCAGTGATGCTGCTGTGCCTTGTGTGTAAATGCACCTAATTTTTTTGATGCAACCCACCTAACCCACTCACAGCATCACTACAGGTTGCCTAGCATCCCTGTTAACATCTCCAACTTGACAATTTTTTCCTCTTTTCAGCTGCCCCTATTAGGGGATGCCACAGTGGATCATTTGCCCGCAGACCTCCCCATTTCATCTGGGCTTGGGAATAGCAGGTGTCTCACTTCAGCATGTGACTTAGGAGATGGGAATCAAACTGCAATTGCTGTCTTTGTAACTGTCCTTGCAATCTGCAGATGACCTGCTCTACCACTTGAGCTGTAGCTGCCACAACCACCCCTTCTACAATTTGGAAAATCCTTCATTTAAATAGCAATGTGCCTCAGATAGCACAACTAGCTATTAAATGAGAGGTGACCCTCTGATTGCTTTCATTCATGTTACACCCAAAACACATGATTTATTAAGAGGACAGATATAGCTTTTTGCGCCTCTATGCACCAAGATTATACACCATTTAAATAGCAAAGTGGAGTTGGACACGCCCTAAAGGCACCTTTTGTGTTTCAGCAACAAGGAAGTGATCTGACTATGTAATTTTGTCTTTTAACTTTCTGTCTAGACCAGAAGTTCGGCTTAATGCTCACAGGTCCCTAACTGGCCATAACACACACACACAACACATGTTCCATCTGCACACTGCAAAAGCGCTCTCCTCTCCCACACACAATTTAATACAAGTATAGGCTAACCACTAACTATCCACCTGCTGCTCTGACCTGCACTCTGTCTCTCTCCCTCTCTGGCGCAGCTCACCTCTCCTGCCCCGCTCTTATCTACAGGTCTCTCCTCCTCTCCGTCTCTCTCCTCTGACACAGCTGCGTCCATCTCTTCAGATTCAGCTGTTTCTGTCAGAGGACGCCTTGTTATAGGCTTTCTATACAATCTAAAAACTGGATGTTAAAGTTGAAGCTAGGTGGTAGCTATTAGTAGCTGTGTTTGCCAGATGTTTGAGGTAACATTAGCTAAATGGAAGCCTCACCTTGCTCTCTTTTAATACCCTCCACCCACATTGCAGATGTGATTGTACTTGTTATAGCCGCATCTTCCACTTTAATATCTGTTTTTCAAACAACACCTCTGCATAATTTTTTTTTTCTTTTTCATTTCTCTCTTCTTTTCTGAACACCTGACTTTTGACAACTGGCCATTTTGAAAGTTTACTGGAGGGGACAAGGTCGATGGATAGATGTTAAACCTTTGACCTTCCAGCAGCGTGATGGACCAAACCATTTTTTTGCAGGAGGAGGGGGAGTAAAATTGTTTTTGACCACTATGTCAAAGAAAATGAGGAATATAACAAAAACAAGCCTTTATGTGACTCATAAATATTATTTAAAGTTATGAATTAGACACATCAGACAGTGAGGAAGGAAGTCGGTGAACACGCCTAAACATATAGTGAATAACACTTTAATATTACCTTGTCCATGAACATATCAAATAAGTTTTCATCAGCTATGGTGGCTGTTTACAAGTGAAGATACCGACTCCCATGATCCTACACAGAATTTATATATTGTGTGTTTAAAGGGACAACTACATCATTAATGTAAAAATAGTAAACTTATTGACAATAACCTGCATTATCTGATGTTCAACTGCATCAGTGTTCTTGCAGTTTTTCACCTAGAAACATTAAGCTAATGTTCTGCTTCAGCACACAGTAAGCTAGTTGAGCTAGCTGTAAGCTAGTTGACACCAAACCAAAGCTCGGCTTTTTAAAATCTGGTCGTGTCGAATCATATGAGTATTGAAACATACAATATTTACGTTCTGCTGCTAATGGGGTGTTTTCAGTTGTTCAGAGTTATCTTCACTTTTAAAGAACCACCATAGCTGATGATTGTTTTTTTTTTTTTTTATCTTGTGTTCTTCTATAACATGTACAAGGACACATCACACACTCGAGCCTGACCAATACTTGACTGCTGATACTCATATCGATATTTGAGAGTTACAACCCTAAAAGATGACAAGATGTTACAGTTCATGGTCAGATCCTTAACGGTCGCTGTGGCTCAGGTGCCAGAGTTGGCTGTCCATTATTCGCATGATTGGCGGTTTGATCCCTGCCTCCGTGGGTCCTTATGTCCAAGTGTCCTTGAGCAAGACACTGGACCAAAAGTCCACTTCTGCCACAAAAAAAAAAAAAAATCAGAGCGTGTGAATGAGGGACTGTTCACCCAAAAATCAAATATACATATATTCCCTCTGGCCTATAATGCTATTCATTAATTTGAATTCTTTTGGTTAATTTATGGTCCACAGTCAGTTTCTGCAGTCTCTCAAATATAGATGGGACTGGGCTTGGGGTGCTCAAATCACACCCCCAAAAATGCATTTCAGCAGCAAAGTCTCTTTCCAGAAATCATGACCTGGCTACTCAGGATACTCCACAGAGCTTGTTGTGAGCAGTTTCATGTAGGAGCTACTTTCTTCCCACTGAACTACACCCTGAAACAAGATGCAGAGAAACACCATGGAGATTGTAAAGACACATTTTTGCTTTAATGTGCATATATATGATTTATGAGGAAAGGGATGCATTTGTTAGACCTCAAGGATACACACATGCTGTGCTTTGCTGAGAAACACTGAATGTAAATAGAATTGTGTCTGTTTACAAGAAAACTTGACAGATAACCTTTAAGTCCACAGTTTGGTTGCAGGTGCATTGTGCTGAACATCTATACCGCAAGCCTTACGTAACTATGGTCACTGGGGTATATATATACACACACACACACCACAACAAAAATCCCATCACCTGTGTGCACAGTTCACCTTTCAGAACTGAATCTCAGCACAAACACCTCAGACAGCTGAACAGGAAAGCGGTTGTGCAAAATTAACCCACAGCTAATGTGCCAAGGCTGAAAACATAATGAAAGCCAGTGGTGAAATAAATAATGTTTTCAGTCTGCCAATGTCCATTAACTCAGCGCTTACTTGAAGAGAGCACGCTGCGAGCTGTCCACTTCATGTCATGTTAATTATCACCTGGATGAAAACACTCACACCCTCTGGTGTTCTGCCACGACACACCTCCACCTCCCACACACACACACACACACACACACACACACACACACACACACACACACACACACACACCCACACACACACACACACACACAGACACACATCCCTTCAGCAAACATGAATTTTATTTCATAGATAAATCAATTTAATTTCATTTTAACAATTAAATGACCACTGTTTGCACATCAGACACTGTTCTGTGTCACATTTGGTCAGATAACAATGCCAAAGTGATTTAGGACAAATTTTAATAAACTTTTGAATACTTTTGGAACGGAAAATAAGTCTACACTCAACAGAGGGAAAAAAAAAAAAAAAAAAAAAAAAAAAAAAACTAACTGGTGACCCATTAGCAGATGCAAATTAATGTCCATAGCCACCCATTAGATCAGTTATTATAAGTATTTTTTAGCTTCTGTGACAAACTATAATCACTGTCAATGTTTAAATGCATATGTCACTTCATTGAACAAAATGCAATTTTGTTTCCGGTTCTGCAAATGTGACTGCCATGAAAAAGCTATTCTGGGGTCCTGAAGTTAATAACAGCATTATTCATGAACAACTACTTTGACTGACTGACTGGCAGCATTGTTAGCTCAACCCTTTATCTCGGTAGAAAGGAAAAATTGCTCCCGGATCAGAGCGAGCCCATATACCCCACAGACTCCAAAAATGGAAATATGTTCAAATATTTAATGATTTAAAAACTTGATGAAACAATGAAGAACGCTTTTTTGTGACTACTTTAATAACAATCCTCCCTAATGTAGTTTTCCCAAAATAAATGTTTCCACATTTTCAGAGTGAGCTATATAATAGAACTGATTTCATTCATATTACATAGAAATATAGAATACAAACATTTGTCCAAATATAATGGATTGGTGAGTAAGGGACTTTTTAGAATCTAGTTTTTTAGATTAGTTATTTGGCAGGATGTGAGGTCAAAGGTTGAGTCATAGGCTTTCACAGTAAAATCCTGACAACTGATTAAAATCATTAATTTTAATTTGTGATTTCTCCAGGGGGAAAAACATATTATGGGATTATAAATGTAATATTATTGTTCCCACCTGCTGCCCACCTGCAATTAGTTCATTTATACCTGTGCCTCTAACCATGAATATATATATATAAATATATCTTTAACATCTTACACACCTCTTATCTACTACCTGACACAGTGCAGGTTTCTACATCTTGTTGCTGCTGTTTCCCTTCAAGCTGATAATGATACATATATATGTATATGAATAACTATATATATTGTTCTGCATTTTATTCTGATTTTAATTTTAATAATCTGTATATGTTCTATGTTTATTGCATAAATTGACTTAAATGTTCTTCTCCTTATTTATCTATTCTGTGTTGTATAAAGATAATAAATTACCTCCATAGTTTGGTGGATACTTTGATGTTCTCTTTCCTAAGTTAAGAATTTTAGACACGCATTCTACTGACAGCAGTAATGTTTACATCATCTGTACATCCAGTAAGGCTTTCAATATGTCAAACTCCTACTTCCCTGATTATTCTTTCACTTTGATTGACACTGCTTTGATGAAATGCTGATGAATGCCAAAGCCTGGAACTCCACCAGATATACTATTTGTTGCACTGATGCTCCCTGTCTACCTCTGCTATAGGAAATAGTTTTATACAAGGGGTGACTTCCACTGCAAGACAAAAGGAAATGAGGAGGAAACATCATTGCGCTCCCCGAGGACTGTCTGTCCTCCCTAAAGGCTCTGGAAATTGATGAAATCCAGAGTCAAAGAGCTGGAAGAGCAGACAATATATGTCTTATATAGTTTGACGTGGAAGTAGATGATAATAGTGAGGAGGAGGGAGGAGGAGGACTAGGGAATAAAGGAGAAGGCAGCAGAAGAAAACATGTGGAGGACACTATGTTATGTGGTTGCGCAGCAATTCCTAAAATAGTATTGAGGCTGTTTGGCTGTGGCTCCTGAAGCTCAGGGGATTTCTACAGTGCACCTCCAGTGTTAAAACGATGCTGCCAACAGCAGCACAAACAAGTGATTCTCAGTGTTGTTGTTGTTTACCGGATGCTATGAGGACGAGCAAACATTAAAATTCATAACAATATCGCAAGGTGGAGGTGAGGTGTGTGAGTGGGATTGTGTTTACTGAGCCGCCATGCAGAACATAACCTAAACTCCCACTAAGGCTTTGGATTTACATTTAATGGAAAGGCAGAATCTGATTTCAAATGCCTGTGTGATGTTTTATCGACCAGAAAACTAGAAAAACTGACAGAGAAATCCTGGAGAATATATGGGAAACAAAATTCTATACTTCATGTTCATGTCATCTTACAGGATTTTGGGGAACTGGAATCCTCAAATTTCACAGGTTTTCTTCTCCTCTGTAGCTGCAATTATACAAAAAACTTACAGTTTAGGTTTTTTTTTCTTCTTTTGCCGTCACTGTTTTAAACAGCAACTGTCCAATTATAGCTTTACAAACCGTGGTGGATTCTGAAGCGATGTGTTTGGGGTTATAGACTTATGAGGGCGGTGTCTCTTTATCAAACCTTTTTCACCAAAACCAAAGAACACAAGAGCAGTGGTGTAAAGAAAATGTATGACAGAGCCTGTGTCTGCTTGAACGTAATCTGCCGCTGTTAGCATGTCAGGCTAACTAGTTTACTACATACAGTAGTAACTGAGCATTGGTTCCAAGATTAGGGAGCCTGTCATTAGTTAACCAACAAGGTTTGTAGTAGTTGGCTTACAAATTGCATCACAAAAAAGCCCACTTCAGAACTGGAACTGGAACATGGTCTTTGAATCATTAGAAATCAAAGGAAATGAAAACAAAGGCAGCTTCTCACTTCTAGTTGACTACGGAGGATTTTGTTGGCTAATGACTCACAAGTAGATTTTACAAGTGTAGCTGATTGATGTAAGCTACTGCTAACTCCTTGACTTGGCTGAAAAGAACCCTGTGAAAATGTAAATGTAAAGTTACCTGACAGCTGCGCATATGGTATAACATTAATGCTAAAAGACTGAGGCTAAAGCTAGCTTGCATCTTAGCAAACAGTGGTCGGATGGTGCAATATGGCATATCTACACAATAGATGTCAGAAATTAACATGGGAAAAAGGAAGCACAGAGACTCGATTAGAGCACCGGATTCGGAGACAGGTCACTCAGCCAGATGAACCGGACTGCGATCACAGAAGATAGCAAGGATAGAAGCTAAGCTAACTCGGCTTAGACCTGTGATAGCGAGCCAGAGTGAGATGCGTCCTCATCAACCCACTTTGATTCTGTGTCAGCTCACATCCTCCTTCTCAAAGCCCTACAAAACAAATACAGAGACAGGAGTATCTAACAGGTTTGGTTGGAATTAAGTTACTGCAGCTAGTAAGCTAGTCTTCGTTAGCTGGACATGCTACACTGTCCAGACTCATTAAACGCTGAGTATTGCTCCTCTCTGCATGTCCTGCAGGGTTAATTACAACAGAAGGATCTCCACATTGCAATATACAAGTAATGTAGTACGTCTTTATTTCTATGTCTTCTACAATAAATTCTTGCCTGAAATGTAGCTTTAGCCTCAGTCTTTTTGTCTTTTTAGTGTTTTGTCCGTCCCAGAGACCCATTGTTTCAGGAATTGCTAAGATTTTCAAGAATTACAAGAATTTTTGTAATCTTTCGTAATCCCCAAATCTGATTATCATGTTAAAATATCATCCATCCACTGATTTTCAACTATTCATTTATTTACTTTCAACTCTTGTATCAGTCAACATCATCCTCGATCTATCCTTTAATCCATCCCTTCATTGTATCCTTTTCTTTATCCATTCATCCCTTAATCCGTCCACCCTCCCATCCTTTATGGAGGCTCCTCAGTGCACATGAGCAGAAGTCATCTCACATGAATACACCACCACAGTCTCTGCATGCTTTCTCACATGCATTAGGCTTGTTTGTGTAAGTGTGTGTGTGTAAGAGAGGGAGGGTATACATAGGCGCATTTGCAAATGTTGTCTTTTGTATATGCGGATGTATAACATGTGCACATAGTGTGTGAGCAGCTGAGGATTAATGTCAGTATTTATCCTGGGCAAATAAACATTGTAAACAAACAAAGAATTGCCGTTTTATATACAATAAGAAAGATGAAAAATGGTCCTGGAGGACACCAGAGATGCTCTAGTAAACATACTAATCTGTTTTTCTATTTTTGTTTTTCTCTTGCTCTCCGCTCTTTGCTCAGTCTCTGGACAGATAAAGTTGCTGCTTTGGAGCTGTTGCATTCATGTAAATCACTCACTGTTTTCCTGTTTTGGGGGTATCTCAGAAAACCAGTTCAACCAGTACTGGCACTTCAAATGGAACTAAATTATACAGAGAGAACAAAACCGTGAAAATGCTGTAAAAGTGGGTACATTTTAAAAACATAGCTCCTGCCACCTCACACTCTCTTCCTCCAGTGTTAGCGTAAGAAGTTAACATTTTTTTCAGCTTCTGTTGAGATTTGATCCATGACTTCTGTGCATTTGCAAAAGATTACTGTAAACTTAGTTCCCAAGTATCATTTATGATCCAATCCTGAAATATTGTAGATGATAAATTATGTACACAATGCTGTTTTTGCATGGTACTGTACCATATGTATCAATAAACATCATATAGTATCATGCAACATGAATAGTACACGTTTGACTGAGTCTGGCAGAATGAAATGACAGAATAGTTTGTTTGCCAATGACTCAAAACAACATTATGACCATTTGAGAGTTCCAGCAGTCAACAGGTGTACCAGACGCCTCTTCATCATGTAATTAGCATTGTGAAATAGTTTCAGGTTTAGGCAACAAAACAAACATAGGTTTAAGTACAAAAAGTAGTTGGGATGAAGGTTTGGGTTAAAATAGGTAGTTAAGGTTAATTAAAGCTATAATATGCAGGGTTGGGAGGGTTCCTTTAAAAATGTAAATGTATGTATATGTATATGTAGTCAGTAACATAATACAAGTATTAAAATAATGTAATTTGATTACTTTCTGATAATTTTGAATTACCTCAATATAAAATATAATGAAATTGTTTCATCTGATATATGTTTGTTTTAAGGATTATTTTCATTATCAATTAATCTGTCAGTCAATTTCTCCCTTTTCTCCCTCATTTAGTTGGTCCATAACATGTCAGAAAATGGTGAAAAATGTTAATCAAAGTCCAAGATGATGTCATCAAATGTGCTGTTTTGTCCACAACTAAAAAATATTCAGTTTACTGTCAGAAATGGAGTAAAGAAAACAGAAATATTCACATTTAAGAAGCTGAAATCAGAGAATTTGGACTTTTTTTAATTAAATTTTTTAAAATGATTAATCGATTGTCAATAGATGCAGATTAATTTAATAATCAATTCATGATTGATTAATTGTTTTATGTTTATTGTGAATTGTCAGCTGTGTATGCACTGTGCATGGTAGTATATATATCCAGATTACATAATCACCTTATATGAAATCTATTACTCCCAAAGTCTGATAATATGTAACATTTCTGCATTAAAATTTCTAAAACCCTAGAAATATGTTAAATATTTTATTTTATTTTTCTTTTTTGTGATACACGAGTTAGCTCTGCTGCTTTTGAAGAACTATTTTGGGCTTTGCACATTGAACTCTCTCTTTCTGAATGTCATGAAGAAAAATATTTTCTCTACGGTCTTGTGAGTTCTTGTGAAACAGGAAGGATCGCCATATCTGACCCTCCATCAAATTACTTTTTGCTGCTACATGCTGAAACATGAGAAAGTCGATAAGTCACAGTAAAAGTTCACCCTGAAGACCAAACAGCATCACCAGCCATGTTTGTCTAATCAGCCTGTCTATGCAACACAGATGGTGGAGGTTATGAGCCTTTATGATGTTTACCAACTGCCATTAAAAGAGAGGAAGAGGAATACATATTTAGGAAAGGATCTGAAAGACGGGGCGTGGATTTAATCTCATCTAGCATGCACTTTCAAATGTACTACCATGATTGTGGACGTGGGTTGAAATTCTGGATGATCGCTACTTGGGGAAGATCAGAAAAAGACATTCAGTATTCTTTGTCTCGTTCTGCGGGAATGCAGTTTGATACGGCAGCATTGAATAAAAAAAATAAAGGTCACACCAAACTATTAGACTTTATCTTCATTAAAACATTATCATGCAAGACTTCATGTGACATTTCCACACAGTGAGCAGCCTGTTGTGCTGTGGGTATTTGTGTGTCTGCTCCAGAGACCTGTACCATGACTCACAGCTGATAAACTATTTCTTTTGCCTCAGCAAGTAAGTGAGCCTTATGGGGACACGAGCTTTTTAACAAGCACAAGCTGTGTACCATGCGGCATTAATCTTTACGCTGGTATGCACTTACCACAAACTGCTGTATACCCGTCCCTGTCTGTATATTTTGAACATTTTCCTTGATTATCTTTATGAAGAATCAGAATCAGTAGTTGAAAAAGTATTTTATCCTAATACTATGCAAGAATGTAAAAATACTCCATTATGAATAAAAGTCCTGCATTCAAAATTCTACTTAAAAACATAACATGTAAAAGTGTGACCTGCAGAACATTAATATAAATAATATCAATATTAAAAATCTGTATTTTACACTTTCTGACTATTATTCTGTTGTAGCATAAGCTGATTATGATTTTTTTTTTTTTTTTTTAAGTCTGCAGAGTAACCAGTCTGAGGTAGATGAAAGCCGCAAAAGCCGAAAAGTTAGTTTCTGCTAACTAACAAGAAACAACTTTTCCTCCAAAACATATTTGGAGAAACAATTTAATGGCATATTCTACATAATATTTAGGAGACAGGGTTGCAAACATATAAGCTACAGTTATCAAAAAAAAAAAAAAAAAAATACAGAAATGTACTTTGTTGCCTCCATATCTGTTCAGAGGGTAGCTGTAAGATCACAACAAACTTAAGATGAAGACATCCTGATGCTGCTTTAGTTATGTAATGTATTAGTTTGCTGGATTGAATACAAGCAGAGAAGAAATATATTGTTTTTTAATTTGCCCCTTCAGCCCATCTTCCCAGTAGATTTGTTCTTATATCATTAGATGTTTTTCTTAGCATTCATGACATCAAGCGCAGTTGGATTTTCTGCTCTGTTAAAATACATCTCAGTTCTAAAATTGTGAAACAGACACTTTGGTGCTCAACAATAAACAATTGTCTATCTTTGCCTCTCTCTTTAAAAAAAAAAAAAAAAAAAAAGGCCCTCTTTTTCTATTTCTGTGTCTCAGTGTGTTTGTGCATGCGTGCATGTTCAGGTCCCTCAAGCAGAAGATTAAAAAATACAAATACAGCTTCTTCACTCATGCCTGTAAAGCTCTGTGTTCCTGTGTGAATAAACAACAATCTGGAAACACACACATTCAGACCACCCTGTCATTCTAAGTTAGTGCTTTGCTGGGTTTTAGGCTTTTCTTAAGGGCGTAAACCACACACACACACACACACACACACACACATAACAAAGCTATCGTCAGTGTCTTTTCGTTGGCTTTGTTGACTGATTCAAGGACCACAGCATAAATAAGAAACCATTTCATTACACATGTATGAACGAGGGAAGCCTACTGAGATCATGGCAGATTACTGCCTCATAAACAAGTAAATAACTTGAGCAACGCAATAACATAAAAAAGTTTATCTGGGAGCAACTTTTCTTGCTTTATGCATTATTTGTATTCCATGTCAGTCCACATGACTTGCTTGATATGGGTCTGGTGACTTCTGCTTCCAGAAGATATTCTGCTTGACTCGTGTGTGCGTGTGTGCATGTGTGTTTGTCCCAGCCTCAACCTTTTTTTGAATGTTGCTGAGTTTCACATTTGCTATAATTGTACTTTTATTTGTGCTCCTGTTTTGTATCCAAATTTGTTCATGTGAGTGTGTGTCTTCCCGACTGCTCACTGCCAGGACAAGCAGCGAAGCCTGGTCCCCTGCTTCATATTCAATTCAACAACTTTTTATGTAAAACGCTCATATGAAAGTCAAAGTATGGTGTTTATGTAAGAGTCAACAAGCGTTTAAGGGCTACAGTGTGTTCTTGTGGGCACTGAGACATGGCACAGTTTGGCATTTGGCATTTCCTCGGGCTTCAAATGGAGATTTTGTTTGCTGTTTGTGTCCCTGAAACACCCTCTTTATTTGCCACTGTTTATCGTATGCTTCACTTCCTTCTGTGAAGCTGGTACCAAGCCAGAGCAACAATGGTAAACGGAACTATTTGCAGTGATGTCAGCTGCTGCTTTGAATGTTTTTGAGGTGCAGATTAAATACGCACACACATGCATGTGCCTGCAGACCCGCAAACTCATCCAAAGTGTGTTTGCTGCCTGGTTGAGATATGGAGGTACAGGTGGTTGCATTTGGCAAAACACATTTATTTTCTCTGCCTCAGCATTTTGGCTGTAAACTTTTGTTTAAGCTTTATTTAACCTGGCTGGTAAGAAAGAAAAGTGAGCTCCAGATGCACAAATAGAGTCGGAAGCAAGGGAATAAACTGTACAAAAAAAGTTCATTAAAGTGGTGGAAAGTATAGTCAGACAATCCCACAGGTGAACACTGAAACAAAATTGTTCAGAGAAAATGTTTTTTGTCAAATCAACATGAAAACAGGAATGTTTAAATGAGAGCCCAGTGGTGGGCTTTTAGTGCAGGCTCTGCTGCTGCTGAATGTTCAAAGAGTACATGAGTGGTATCTGATTTGCCTTGGGAGGCTCCACATCTGCAGGGGGCACTGGTAAAAGCAAAACATCAGAGAGAGGGGTGTAATCAGACCGGGAAAGTGTAAATACTCAGAGAAAATCAGTGAGAAATGAGGTGGGATTAACATGTCATGCCAAGTGAAGAGTCTCTGAAAAGTCTAGTTCATCAGCTACTGAACTCCAGCCATCCATTCATTATCTATAACTGCTTATCCTTTGCAGGGTCACTGGAAGCTTTTGAAGCAAATTCAGGTGTAGAAACCCATCCAGAACTGATGTGATGATAACCCATCTGCAGTAGATACATGGTTAACAACCTTTCTTGGCAAAGCAAAGGTTATACCGAGTATATCTGAGCTGCAGGCAGTGATGTCCCCTTCTAAGAATATTGCACCTGTATTGTAAGAGGCAAAGGTGGCAAATACAAAACAAAAAAGATAACAATGACAACATTGTCAGGAAAAAAAATATATTTTTTTCACATTTCCAATATAATTTATTCTGTATAGTACAAATTTGATAACTGATAAGGTGTTGGAAATGTTGGGTTTTTATCAGCAGTAACTTTAATGTATTTCCTGACTCATGAGTCAAACTGAATGTGAGCATGAAACATAACATAAAACAGATACATAAAAGTACAAACACCACGACAGAAACTGTAGAGATTCAGTTAGAAGCTACAAAAGTCCTGTCAGCTGAACACACAGAGACTTTTAAAAACACTTCTGCAAGGATGTCAATCCAATCCATCAAGATGTTATTGAGATAATTCAGTCAGAAGAAAAAACAATATTCCTATACTACTCTGCCTCTGATTGGCTATTACTTCTTGCTGTCTTGGTTGGGTTGATTAGGCTTGGGCATGGAGAGTGCTTGGTTAGGGTCAGGGTAAGAATGTTAAGGGTAAGCCAATCAGAGGCGGAGTAGGGCAGGTCATGACTTTGCCCACCTGGAAAAAAACATGGTATCTGTATCCCTATGTGAAATAGCCACAGTTCAGTACCTAATAAATGTCTTATTTCAAGATAAAACTGCACATTTTAGAGTTGCTTTTTACTGTAACCAATCCAAGGCACTCTCGACTAACAATCACGGTGTTTAATCAGCATCTCTATATGGCACACCTGTCAGGTGGATGGATTATCTTGGCAAAGGAGAAGTGCTCACTAACAGATTTTAACAAGTTTATGAACAATATTTTAGACAGATAAGCCTTTTGTGTGCACAGTCTTGGATCGTTTACTTCATCTTATGAAAAATGATGGCAAAAACAAAATGTTATTTATATTTTTGCTGAGTGTAGATTTCTGACTCATACTAACTTTGTTGGCCAAATACCAGTCAACTTTGAAATCTTTGTGCTTTATTGTGAAGTGACTCCAAAACGCAAGACGGGGGCAAGCTGTGCTGATGTGACCATTCTGCTCTCTCGACTGCACATATCGACCCACTGGGCGTCGAACAGCTGCTCCGCTGGTCAATCTGTCTCCTGAAATGCAGAGCTGTTCCCCTCCAGGTTTAATAAAAGCGCAAGCTTGAAGAGTTCCACTCCCAAACGGGATATCCACCAGATGAAAAAACCCTCAAGTTCTGCCTGCTGCTTGAGAGTTTAACTCTCCACGGGTTATAAGTTTCACAACAGTATCCACAGCATTGAACAAGCAATCGTTGTAGCAATGTTTACCATTGCTTTATATTACCTCTGTTGGTTTAATTAAGATTATTAAAAAAAGATGCTCTTTTGTGTACCAATCCTACAATAACATGCTCCAGTGAGATCATTAGTGATCATTCTGCTTTCCTGCCTGCTCATATTGACCCACTACACAAAGAATAACCACAGTCATTCTTTTGGGAAAACAGCAACCTGTGTGTGGTTTCCTGTGCTTGTGTGTGTTCCATATAAAAGAGAGTGACTCGTGACTGGAAGCATTAGCCAGACAATCAGCCATGCGTTGAACATTTTCATCAATATCTGATTAATGCTCTGAATGGACAACACACTAAATCAATGGACTAAAGCCTGGATAAAAAGCACATGTTGTTTTACAGTACCTGCCAGTTTTGTGAGTCTTGTGTGTTGCACTGGACAGGCTTACTGAGAATGACCTGTCAATCACACAATCACACAGTAGCCCACACACACACACACACACACACACACACTTTTTTTCATCTATTTTACTCTAAATGCAGCCATAAATGAACATCATGCTGTATAGAAGACCATACAGCAATTGAGACAGTAAACTCATTAGGAAACTGGTTTTCATGGAAGACTTAATACAATTGGAATTGTTTCTGCAACCAGTGAGGTCGCCCCCTGCTGGCCATTGGAAAGAATGCAGCTTTAAGGCACTTCCGCATTGGCTCCAGAACCAGAAGCCCCATCCACTTCTTCTACTGTCCATGAGAGGAGGAGAACGAGGATAAGAGTCATGCTAATCCAGCTCGGATTTAATGCTGCTCCTGGCTAATATTGAATCATGAAAAAGAAACTGATGAAATGGGATTCAGGCTGGTCAAGCAAGAGCAAACCCAAGACTGTCTTTTCCCAAGTTTTGGCCCACAGTCTCAGGCAGTGAAAACCCCTGGAACTGTGCATCTTTTTCTTTTCCTCTGTTTCAATAAATCTATCAAAACATGATTAATTTTTACAGGTACACTTGGCAACAATCAAAGCAATCAAATAATACTGGTTCAGTACTAAACTCATTTAACTTCATCAGTTGCCACAAAATGTGGTTTAACTTATTTTAAAATTAATAATTAAAATTTAAAAAGACGGATCTGAAAACCTTAGAAAGTATTTAATTGCCAGATGGAAGATTACCGCTTCATAATGAGAGTATATTATTCTGAGCAGATGATGGCACATAATATTCACAAATAATATAATACCTTGTTACAGCAAGAAGACTGTATTATGATGAGTTAATGTTCAGCTGTCACGTTCTAATTAAAAAATAAGCCCTAACAGGTGAATAAAAACCCTCTTAGCATGATTTTAATTACAAGAATCCATCAAAAATATTATTTTTTACTGTGATTTGATTAGAGAGAAACAGTTATTGCAAATGTCAAAACATCAAAGTGAATTTCCATGTCAGTCAAGATTAAATACTCATCAAAGCTGTCTTGTGAGTCTGATCATTACTTTGCCTTATTACGTTTTTTTCCCCCTCATTTGTGTATCAATCTAAAACAATTTTATTTTTAGTTTGTTTTTATTTTTCAAAGGATAACAGTCACATTTATTGCAAGTTTGATGGTGGATACATGCAGGGGTTAGGGTTAAGACTTGGTTTGTAGTTAAGGTAAGGTTAGGTTTAGATTAAGATTAGAATTCAGTAGTGGTTAGGGTTCCCAGGACATGAATATACCAAATTAATGTACTCTAAAGTGATAGAAACACAACTGTGTGTGTGGTTTTGTAAAAGCTGTGAAAATGTATTCACTTGATATTTCTATATATAACATTCTCCTTTTCAGGCATCAGGCAATTAAAAGTAGACAGTCTGTACCTCCGATATCTGCTTTATGTGATGTTTTGACACCCGCTTCTGAAATGTTTCCCAAAGAAATTTGTTTCTATCCAGAGATATCTCAGTAGGCTCACCTGTATCTTTGTTCACAGATTATAAAAATGAAACAAAATGCTTTGTCCGTCTCTCCTCTCAAGGGTAATTCTGTCTTTGTTTTCCCACACTTCTCTAAGCTGGGTCAACCGCAGACTGTGGCCCCTCTGTGAGCTGGTCTTCACTGTTGTTTGAGTTTGTCTAATTTTTTTTGCTTTGCTCTGACATGCCATGCCTGCTAAGATGTCTAATAATCCTCCAGGGGTGACCTTTAAATTCACTTGTAATAACCGTGTTCTTTGTTTTATTTCAGCCTCCCTCCCACTCACTTTCTTGAGAGGCATTTTATTTATTTATTTATTTTTTTTGCTTTGCTGTCATTGTGAATAAAGAATTCGTTTCCTCATTAATGGCCCTATCTTGTTAATTGAATGCTAATTTAATAGTTCAAGGTAATAAATAATCAAAGCAATTAGTCATTAACTGTTGAGCTGTTGTCTTTGTTTTTTAATTTGTGTAGTGAATGATTAGTAACGTCTTAGCTGTCTACAAAAAAAAAAAGGAATCATGGATGAATAACTGAATGATGGTAATGAGCAACACTGCCACTTCAGTCAGACCTTCAAAATAAAACAGCCTCTCAGTCATGTTTCCCACACAACTGGCCTGAGACATGGCAGTCAGGTTATGAAATATTGCTACTACTACTATCACTACTACTGCTACTACTAACAATAGTAATAATACATGTGGTTTTGACAGTTTGCTATGTCATGACACCTGTCGTGATCATGAAGGAGTCTTTATGAATATATATGACTGCTGTTATTAAGCGTCTTCAATGTCTTTGTCATTATCTAACATAAAGAAACAGTTAAGCTTTATGTTGTAAAATTACATTAAACTGTAGTATGTGTTTGATTTTGATATGTGTTCTTTGACCTGAAGTTAAGTGTTACATTTTGGACTTGCCATAAGGATAAAACAGTACAGTACCGAGGTGATTTTGCTTACCTTGGTACTGTACTCTGTCATCAAACTGACCTTGTAATATTTAATAACATCTTTATGACAAGTCTGAATGGCACCATTTTACTTGAAGTCCTGGCAATTAATCATGATACCGATATTAAAGGATTTGACAGTGTAATAAAACTTAATGTCGTGTTTAATGGCACGTCCAAAATGACACAGCCAGTGTCATTTTGGACCAGTTTAATGTAATGTTTTGTGGTTATTTAATCCAGCATGAAAACATTTTAACAATCATTCTCTCATTCACCCATCTTGAAAGGAATGACAAAATGCTGTAGGGGAACATAAGTTCTTAACCAAACGTGATCGTGTAACGCTTCCCAGCAGGGTAGGTAGCATTTATTTATTGACCTTATTTTCTCTTCCTCCCTCCTTTCTTCCTACATCCTGACTAAATAAACAGTAATTATCTAACAAGAATGAGCTCACAACCAGTGCTGGAACCATTTTTTTTAAATAATGTGGTTTGGAAACTTGAGCTTTTTTTTTTTTTTTTGCTTTTATGGTTTAAGAGAAATAACTGAAAAAAGCAAGAGAACTATGCAGAATGGAGGTAATTAAAAATAACTACTAATAAGATGCAACAGAAGAATAAGAGACATTTATCAAAATAAGAAACATTAAATTTGGAACAGTCACTGGGTTTGATGCAAGTAGTGGACTCTCCTTCCACCTTTTTTAGATCTGAAATTTGTTAGAATGTCCAGATTTCGGCCTACCATTTTACCCCTTTACTGCCCTTCTGAGACTGGCCTAGTGACCAAAAATGGCACCTACTGTATGCACTGTATGTATGTGGTGGGGCTCCAGCATGCAAAAGGTCATGATGCACTTTATTATACTTTTTTTTTAAACATTTTTTCTACTGAAAGGACACTTCATGATGTTTCCACCTTTGGAAGGGCACTCCAGAGGGCACCTTATCATGCTTTGTCCACTGGAAGGGCACTCCATTGCGCACTTCATTATGTTTTGTCCAGTGAAACAGGATGTTTTGTCCTTGGAAAGGGCACTCTAGAGGACACTTGGAGGGACACTCTAGAGGACACTTCACCATGTTTTCTCCACTGGAAGGGCACTCTAGATAGTCCTTTATCATGTTTTGTCTGCTGGAGCTGCACTCCTGAGGGCATGATTTATTTACCATAGTGTAATCTAAGAGGGCACCTTGGCAATGTTTTTTTCAAACATGGTGGACCCTCCCAGTCCACCAGGGCTAGGGATGTTGTGATATTTAGAAGCACGTACAGGGGTCAGAGCTTGTCCTCGTCTGCAGCACTGTGCAACAACAACCCAGTCCATCTGTACCAACACGACCAGAGGCTCCAGTTCTCATTTACTTGCATATAAGACACAGAGACGCACACACAGCATGACCTGAAGGACTAAAACATGAAAGTCTCTTGCATCTCGTTCTATCACTCTATTATAGCTGCTTCTCTGTAAAACACTGTGAAAAATGTGTCATCCTCTTTTTCTCGCCTCCTTTCTTCTCTCGTTAGCTTTGTTTTTCCCCCCCCTTCATCCTCTCCTCCTGCTCTAGCTATCGCCTAATTTATCCTCATCTCTCCTTTCCATACATCCTCGCTTCTCCACATCAACGCCCCTGTTCTCTTCTTCACTGCATCCCTCTGCCCTGATCTCCCTCGCTCCCATCACCTCCCCGCCGCACTTTCTTCCTCTCCCCCTCCAAAGGCTTGTGGTCTTGGTTAATAATTGATTCTGGCTGTCACAGTGTGCTGACAAAGACAACAGCAGGGCCATTAAAAGTTCCTCGCCTGTTCTTTCTTCCTGTTTTTTTTCCCCCCCTTCACTTCACAGACACACACGCACCTACCGTCTCTTGTCTCTCTCTCCCTCTCTGTTTTCTCGCCTCTTTCAGCCTTCCTCCCTCCCTCTTCCTCTCCGCCTATCCTTCTGCTCAGGCGTAGTCGACTTCTCCCTCTCATTCTCCTTTTCTTCTTTACCTCTCTCGCCCCTTTTTTTGTTATTATCCCTCTCTCACTCATCCTCCTTCTTCTTATAACATCCTTTGTTGTCTTCACTCCACGTCTCATCTACGTAAGTGACACTTCACTTGATGTGCACTTTGGTGCATTACAAGTAGTCCAGTCATTCTGTGGTTTGATAAAACATTCACCAACTTTGGAACTCATGCAAGAACCACTCATAGGAATAGACTCATTCCTAAGTGGCTTGTACAAGTGATTTATAGCACACAGGAAACAGGAAACAGGAGAGGAAAAAGTTGATTGAAGTTCTGTCAGGTACCAAGCTTGCTCAGCTGGTATTGGAGCACAGAGCAAAAAGGGGCGGGACATAGAAAGGGTCAATTAAGGATTAGGGTTACGGTTTTTTAGGGTGTTCCTTCAGATAAAACCATCAGAAATGACCTGCTCTGAATGTATATGTGCTGGTTCCAGCTGGTTCCAGGGGTGCTGGGTCCATAAAAGGGCCATTGAATTTCCTGCACATACAACTTTGTCTTTGTAAGATTTTTCTTTGAAAACCAAGAAGCCTTGAATGAAATCTAGCTCGACTGAAGGCCTACATATAATCTCCTGTGCTGACATATTTGCACTCACACCTCTGCACTTTGAACAGGCTTGGGAGCAATTGAGTCCTGTACGACGGCATTTACGGCACACAGCACCGCAGCGGGCTTTGCTCTGAAATGGGATTTAGTTCTTATTACCTGCAGTCATACTGTGTGGTGTAGCATTTGTTAGAGGGACGAATGGAAATCTTTGTCCAGCTGAACATAATTCTGTATCATCTCTATGAAAGAGAAACTAGAGAAATGCAAGAAATTGTCAGTGTGCATGAGTTAAATGCAGGTTAAGCCAGGTCAGTATGTCACAGACCAGTACAGAAATCTATAATTTAGTGTGCTATCACTTTAGTTTGCTCCCGTCTCTGCCCAAGGAATGTGACTTATTGAGGTTTCCATTCAAGTTTCCCCTTGTTTCAGCAACGGTCTTGGTTTAGTAGCTGTATTTGCATAATATTTGGCTGTGATACTTGATACAGAATAACAAGAGCTGTTCCTGTGGGGCTTTGAGAGAAGCAGTACTTGTAAACTAGTGAGCAGCAGTAATGTTACAGTTTCATGCAAAGATGAGCTTAGTTTGTTTGGGCATGTATCCTAGGGGACAAAGGGTGTGTCCACCCCAACGTCTTTAAGACATGAGGTTATCCCTCCATAATTTTTTTAAATAAATTACGTAATTGAAAATATATATTTAGTAAAAGTGCCACAGCACTTTTTGAAGGTTCTCTTTATGTCCCCCCATCTACCTGCTCAGTGGTATGAACTGCATATTCCAGTTCTGCCTGGTGAAAACACCTCAGGTTAGTTTATTATGTTATGGACTAAATGACACATGCCGACTGTACCTGCGGATCAAAGAGAATCAGAAAAGACTCTTATTGATGATGTGACTAAAGTTTTTACTAAAAAATATAAAAATATGCCCATATTATAAAACACTTGCTTTTAGAATGGAGTTTGGTTAAACAGTCTATCCACTCAAAAGATCACCTAGAGCAGAGGGTATTTCATCGATAACAATTCACATATATTGAGCTGGCCTAACTTCTAATAATGAACCATATAATCAGTATAAAGTAAAGTAGGAAGTGGAATCAAAATAGAGAGCTTTGCGACCCCCCATCACACCCCCTAACCCACACCCACACTCCAAACAGATAAGTCCAGGGCTGAATTTTACTACTGGTAGCTCAGCCCCAGACAACATGCAGGTCTGTTGATCACGCCGTCACACAGGGAAGCAATTGCCTGTCAACAAAGGTTCAGTTTTGCAGAAAAGCACTAACTGCTTCTTCAGTTTACAACGAAGAAGACACGGGGTTTGTTTGTCAAGCAAGATAGCATGAAGCAAGAGGGATTGTTAGTTGTAGTCATGACTGATTTTTGATGAGCAGTCCAATAGAGAGCAAACAGCAGAACATCAGGCGAGCTGATGTGAGTAGTAGTAGTGTGTTGTATTGTCTGACTTTTATATCCTCAGGAAGAGCCATTTACACCTTTTTGTGAAGACAAATGTTGCACACACTTTATTGATTCAAGAGAAAAAAATAATCTCACATTTTGCTTGCAGCGTTTCTTAAAGGGGTACTACATATAGATAGTAACAGTAATATTTCTGCAGTATAATATTCGATATAAAGATACCTTATGTAATGAGTTTTTAAGTATGTCTTCTTTTTTTTTTAACGGCATGTAAAATGACGACCAAGATATTATTTTGTTTATAATATTGGGATTAAGTGAAGACTTAAGTAAATTTCTGGCAGGCCTTACAGTAATGAAATATTCATCAATATTCAGCATCATTTTGCTAATTTACACTTTAATTCATACATAGAAAACATGTCCACTGCAAAGGTGGCATTAAACTTTCATATGTCTAGCTGGGGTCGTAAATATTCCATCATAAACCCACTTCCCCCCCGTTATTTTAATTTTTTATTGATGATGAGATATAGCCTATATAATAACATTTACTTTTCAAAAACAACTTGATCACAATAACATTTAAAACATGGAACGAAGAAAAGATTCTGTATTTATAAGACAGTGAGAGGAAAGATGAACATGTGGTCACCTTTCATGTGGTCACAGTGAAGTGCAGCTGCTGGCTGAAAAATGTAGTTTTAGCCACTTGCTCATCCTCTGGACCGCCATCAGAGGGGTCATGGCCGCCTAGGTAAATGATCATCAAAAAGTCTGTGTTAGGTTACTGCTAATCCAAAGAAAGCATTTCCAGTGGCTGCAGCTTGATATTAAGAGAATCTGATTTATATACAGTATATATGTTTTTCTGATAGTTCATTAAAATGTTGAAAACAAGATGACAGATGAGTTTGAAATATTGCAAGCAGCAAAAATGATGACTATAACCATAAAAATATTGTTTTAAATCATGAAGTAGATGGCAGGGTCTGGACCACAGCTTTATAGTTGTGGTGTGGACTTTCTTTTCTTTTCATTTTTATCTCACATCTCGAACAATCTTTTTCTCGCTCCTTTTTTAAATTAAGTTCACATTCTCCCATTCATTTTCCTGCTCTTTCTCCTGCCTCGCTGCTTTTTTATCCTCCTGTATTTCCTCCCTCTTGTCTTCATTTCCCTCCCTGTTGTTTTCCACGTGTCAGAGCAGCACCGTACACACACACACACACACACACACACACACACACACACACACACTCACATGAATAACCTTTCACACTAACATAGGCTCTAAACACATGTACACATACCTGCAGCACATCCTGCATGTACGGGGGGGATTACACACACATCTGCCTCTCTTTCTTACATCCAAATGCTGTAATGCAGACTGCCATTCACACACACACACACCCACACACACACACACACACACACACACACACACACACACACACACACACACACACACACTCCCTCCACAGTTCAGGGAGAGGCGTAACAGCACTAATCTGTCACGCTCTGTCTGTCCCATTCATTACCGGCACTATAATCCAGCACACCTCCGATGTGATCAGCCTCCAATTAGAAATCCATCAAGCCCAAGGTGCGTTTAATTGCCTTGTCGGAGCCGCACTCCCCAAGCCGCCACCTTTCTCCCTCCCAACTCTTTGCTTCACCTCACTCTGAGGTGTCTCCTCCCAGGCAGCAGGATGTAATTTCACATTGACAGTGCCGCGCTATTGCTGACAATGGTGTTTATCCATCAAATGTTTGTACTTACAGATTCAATACTAGGTTCTTCACAAATGAGCTCATTGATTGAGGTAGTGTTGCACAGTAGAGTAATTTACTCTTTGGCTGTCAGTCAATTCAGAAGAATTTTAAGTTATGAAAATAGGTCCAGAACAGAGGCTGAGATGAAGACAAAGCTTGGAAAAAAAAAAGTCCCTCAAAAAAGTTACTATCTCAAACTACCAGGGGTGGAAGTAACTAATTACAAATACTCAAATTATGTTAGTTAAGTAGTTTTTTTGTGGTACTTGTAGAAGTAGATTTTCAAGTCTGTACTCTTGCTTGTACTTAAGTATGTGTTACATCATGTAATGTTACTTTTAAAATCATGGTTGAGTATTGAGTGCAATTTGAATTCATATCCAGACCTTTTATCTGCATTTTTCTAACCAATCAGGTGATTTGATCACAAACAGACCAACAAAATCCAGGACATATGAACAGAAAGGCCTGTCATAAAGAATTTAACCAAATAAAATTGTATTCATGGATATTTAATCAATAATCATGGCTCTAAATGAACCTTTTGACATTGTTTTGTCTGGTAGAGCCATTTGTTGACTAAGGAAACTTAAGCCAAGACTTAAAAAAGACAAAAAAAAAAAAAACAAGTGAGTGAGTATCTTAAAATAATGACTTACAATCAAAGTCATTATTTTGAAAAAGTCTCTCAGTTACTTTAGATAATAGGTTATTATACTGAAATGTTTCTCATTATAATGACTTGATGAGGATATTATTTTGTTGTCATCATATTGGTGGAAATCCGCTTCCCTAGACAGAGACAGCGCATCAACAGCAGCACAATTAAAATGTAGTGGAGACAAGACGAGACAAGCTTATATAATGTGAATCTAGCTGTTTGTCACTGTCAGCAGAGACTCCAGTCTGCACTATAAACCAAAGAAATGTAGAGTAACATTATGCTTCACAATCAAAGGAAGTCTGCATCCCTTCAACACTTCCGTCCACATTCACACGCTTCCTTGCTCATGCTCATTTCTCTCTTCCTCGCTGTCTCTCTGCTGCGAGTCGTCACACTTAAAACACGAATACCAGACACAAAATCAAATCCACCACCGGTACTGTGCACAGCATTTCACTTGATGTTGCCTAATAGGAATCTCAACACAAAACAACAGTGTTTTACAGCCGCCCATGGCCGTCAATCCCTGCCCTGTCAAGAACTTTTCGATTTTATTCAAGAGAAACACTACTGACACTTAAAGTTGCAAATCTACAATGAGTTAATAATAAAAGGATGACTGAATTTCTGATCTCTACCCCTATTCCATGGTTGTATTCCACATTCTGGATTAAGAGAAGACTCTGCCCTGAAGCTGCACAGATTCTAAAATGTCTTCTAACCCTGTTACCATACTAAACTAATCAAAATTTTGATATTTCAAAGAGCCTTTTTCTGAGAGTGCAGTGGACGTGTGAGGCTAAAAGTCTGTGTGAGTCACATGACCTGTAACGTCAGCTGTGGCCACCACACCAAAAACCCTCTGATGGCTTGGATACAACCTCTTCTCTGTTTACACTCTGCTGCACTAAATGAGTGTGGAGGAAATGAAACTCCTAACCCTGATAATGCTGATGTCATGGTCATCTCTGCTTTTGTTAAAACTCAGTTTTGAAAAACGCAGCGTGAATGACAGTAAATGCAGCTTCACCAAAACATCATCTACCTCTGAATGATAGTTGAAGGTTCCCGTGAAGTCAAAACTGATATTGACATGTTAGATGATCATTGATATTTTTATTGGTATTTCAGAGTTTTTCTTTCCTCACAACACGATCTAAAATGGTCGATAACTCATATCCTGCACTTGGGTGCGTACACCAAAATATTTGACCATTAAAAAGGCTTTCTCACAGCTGAGCACAGAAGAAGAATACGTCCATTCACCTGAGTGGACTGCAGTGTTTCTGGGGAACGGGCCTCACTGTGCTAAAGTAAAGTAAGCATTATTCACTGATTTTGATTAGACAGAATCAAATTTTGTGGAACAAATATTGTCTGTTTTCCTCTCTGATGTCGTTGGGCTCAGCTTCAAATCTTGGTTATTATTTCATTACAGAGCTTTCCTGATGGAAAGGTGGATTTAGCTTACTTGCCCCTAACACACAATCCTATTGGCTACCATTATTCAGATTACTGTAATTTTATTGTAATTCAGTCATTTTTGTCTGCAGTCTCTATTTTCTATTTTCACTCTTACTTCATTATCTTATTTAGTTTTAAAATCATAATTAAGCATCTACTTATTGTTGTAGCAAAAAAGAAGAAATAGAAACCCTTTTCAATTTAATGTTTGCTATTGATAATGCATTAACATCAAACATTAAAAAATAACTAATATTTTGAGTAGGTTTTTAGAAGAATACTTCCTCCCTATGCCTAACTGATAAGCACCATGCTAGCCATTTTCATGGAATTTGTGCATCCAGTGTCATTTTTTAGACATTTGCTGATAAAATAAATACTCTAGTATGGATATCAGGGATAGAACAATGGTAGTTAATAATGTAGTGGCTATTTGTTATTTCTTTTATGTTACATTTCAGCCAAGATTGAGATTGATGTTGCCTCAGGCTGGGTCATTTATGTGAATAGGGGCCTGTTTTTTGGATATTCTGTGATTACATCCTGATATTAAACAGAAGTGTCATCACCGGGAGTCTAAGGTTGACTGCCACTGTACCCGTCCACATTCACACCGAACCCTGTCAGGTAGCCTGAAGTTTGCAGTACCTTGATAAAGCAGCTTCCTGATCCCCTGCCCTATTCAGTTCAATCAATACTTGAAAACATGAACAAATCTCCCAGAGCTAGAAAACCCTTAATCTGCTCTATTATCAAACAACACTTTTTTTCTGCTCCTTTGACACTGAACACAAGGTGGAATTTATGGACTCATAAAATGTTTGCTTGAGGTTTTACACCCGACGGAGCTTCAGATCATAGTAGTGCTTGTGGTTATGGTCCAGAAAATGCGCCCATATCCCTGGAAAATAACTCCAGTAGTGCGGCGTCCACAAAGTTGTAGCTTTACAAAGCATTGGTTGATTATACAACCAAGCTGCAGTTCTCTATCTTTTATCTTTTCTTTTCTTCACTTCTAAAAGGTTCTGACCTTTTTGAAGTTAGAGCTCACTGATGATGCTGAGATACCTGATTACAAGCCGCACGAACGTGCTGCTGACACGCGTTATAAAAAGCACAAGCAGCAGTTCACAGACAGTGCAAGAGGTCACCCTGCTTTCTGAAGTTACATCCCTGTGAAATTTGCATAATTTATTCAAATACGACGCCATCAAAGGCGCGTGTGCATACACATAAAAGCTTTTGCTTATGTAGGCAGCCTCCCATGCAAACACAGACAGACTCCCATGGTATTTACGAAATGTACGTTTTGATTAACTGTGCATTGTCTCAAACCCAGGAAGAATACAAAAATGGCATTGTGTGCATCAAGCATGCATAAAGGTACAAACTAGATCTTTCTTTAACAAGCACATTTCAGCACAGGGCCTTCAGCGGTGTGCATCAGAAAATGGGTGAAAACAGCCTAATTAAATTCAAAGATGGCTGAAACTTTGCCAATTCCTCAATGAAACTAGACACATGAGAGGCCAGCCTCTAAAGCACACAGAGGCTCCAGGCCAAACACAACATTTCAAAATTAAAAATACACAGCAAAAGTACTACACAGTGTAAAAATATAACTGTTTTAATTTAATTTAAATCAATTATTAACGGGCTGCCTTAAAATTTTAAAGGGGCCATTCATTCACTCACTTTTTTTTTTGGTTACAAAGTTTACGAGACATTGGTTGTAGAAATATCTGCCTTCTCCCCAAAATAATGTGACTTTATGGCACTCTGCTTGTGGTGCTCAAAGCACCAAAAAACTACAATTTGAAAATTGTGAAAGAAAAAAACAAACAGTGTCTCTTTCCAAACATCAAGGTATGGTTACTCCAGATAATTCACAGGTCTTCTTGTGAGCAGTTTCATGTAGGAACTACTTTCTTCTTATTAAAGAGAAAGTAGTTCCAGGACATTCTACTGCAGAAGGAAAGTATAGTAGTTCCAACATGACACTGCACAACAAGGTGTGTGGATAGTTTTGAGCAACCACATCTTGATTTCTGGAAAGAGACATTTGCTGTTGAGTTTTTCAAACATGTTTTTGGTGCTTTGGGTCCTACAGGACTAGTGGCATCTAGTTTCATAAAATCTCAATGACTGATATCTCCAAAACTCTGCAGCTTGCACCAAAACAATATAGCTGAATAAATAGCACTAAAAATTGTATTTTTGATTTTGTGGTGAACTGTCCCTTTAAATTTACTCACTTACTTTACAACTATAGTTTTGTAGTCAGATAAACTTAACATAAATTCAGTCGTGCTTGTGAAAACATGTTCAATAAGCTTAAGATGTTAAGTTGAACCCACAAGTCTTCAGTCACACTGACAAACATGACAAACAAAATTGACTTCCTTTTACGTCTTTGTCAGTTTGAAGAGTCAGTTGTTTGTTTCACACAAAGAACTTATAGCTGCAGCTGCTCCTACTGCAGCTACTTTGTTCCAGCATTGACACAAAGACAATAAGTGAAACTGCTCCCAGTGAATTTACTTTCATCATGAACCACAGTGTTTTCATTATTGTGAAAACAATCAACCATGACTTATCTTAAAGTGTGTTAGAATCAATCCCTAAGGTTCAACAAGGGCACTGATGTGCCGAAACAGAACCATAAAAACAAATTATTATGCTCTATTTGCTACAATATTGTAGTAGATAGGTTTGCAGATAGGTTTAATTAAAATGTCTATAAAATTGTAATCTGGGTGCAACACAGAGACAATAAAAGTTTAGAGTGGAATATTTAGCTTCAAAAAATGTCTGGTCACTGAAAATTTTACACACTATCTCCGATTTGAATCTTCTACGGCTTCAAATGTATCACAGATTTTAACAGAATTTCTAGAATATGAACAAAACAAAAAAATGGCAACAAATGCTTATTCCCATCCACCACCGTTGTGCGATTATTAGGAGGTTCATTAAGATAAGCAGCAGTTACATAATAAGATGACAAAATTAAAAGAGTATTAATGTGAGGAAGGTTAAATCAGATCTCTGTGGAGTGATCTTGGATGTATAATAGAGGCATGAGAGCGATGTCAGGGCGGAAACAGCTGATCAGTCATGTCGGGTAAAGTTTGTGTATAGGAAGGAAGGTAAATGTGAACTGTGTAAGATGTTTCAATGTTCAGGATTTTTTCGGCAGACTTGAAATCTTGGTTCAATGACACGGGAGCCACATAAGCTAGAACACGTTAACATTTGGCATAGTGATGTCACAACACCAGAAGTTTAGTAGTCAATACCAACACCAGTGCATTTCAATGTTTTTTTTTGCCGCCTGAAATAAAAACTGCTCTTAGCTTTTAGGTCAAAGACTGAAATCACTGTAAGGGGAGCTGGTTGCCATGTCTGCAAAGCAGTGCAAAAGTGATTTGTTATTTGTTAGTGAAGCGCAAAAATCTGCATTAATCAACACAGATAACACCACTTATAAGGATATATTCTGCCCCTGTCATGTCCAGAAGAATCGCATCTCTGGTACCCATGATACTGTACAAAAACGAGTAACGCCACACTTTTATATCAATATTTGGCATCGACTTGGAACCAAAGTATCAGTTCTTTTGATGTCCCTAATTTAGCGTTAGCAATGCAAGTGATGAGAAGACTGGTTCTTTTAAGCAGGCTAACGTGGCTCGTTTCGTTCACCCACCATGAGCGAGTCAGCTCATGAACACGGGTGAATGTTGGCTACATCAGAATAAATTTGTGTAACTAAGCGTTCCCATCTCCCATTGAGTGCATCAAGTCTTTTTGTGAAAAAGGCAGAAAACACTTTTTTGAAAAAAATTGAGGATGTTTTTTTCCAAATTTTGCCATTTCCATCAACCCTCTCTAATGCGATACTTCAAAATGAGCATTAAAATACACTGATGGAAAGATGGCAAGTGACACCAGGGAGCTTTTCATTTAACAGTTAACCCAACAAATGGATTTTGTGCGAATTTAAACTCAATCTGAACAGCTATGATAACTATAAATTCATGGTTTGAAACTCAGCCCCAAAGATGTTAAGCACGGATCACCAATAGAGAACACACTTTTAACCATGACCACAAGACAGCAGACACCCATCTGGCTGTTTGGTGAATAAAAATACTACAGAAAGGCCACTCCATCACCACTTAGAAACCACAGAGAAAAATCTTGAGTGTGCTGACTGACAGCAGCAGGGATAAAATGGACCCAGGGGGAAACACCTACATGGCTCAGCCGGCCAAAGTGCTCTCTGTTATTCCATCATTTTGTGGGGGTTTGTATCTGGTGCGGAAGCTGAGTCATCTCTTCCCATTGTCTCCTGAGTCCTTTCACTCTGACCTGTCTAATGAAACAGCAATATCTGACAGTCATTTTTAATGTTCGTACTTAGTTTCTCTTAAATAATGAGCATTAATCCGCTTCTAAAACTCACAGTTAAAAATGGAGCACTGTTGTGGTGCTTAACATCTTTAAAGTCTTTTGTAGACACGTTATCAGATACGGATTGTCGTCATAGTAAGATGATGGACCGTGACAGCAGGTGCGCAGTCGAGTTAAATCCATTTCTTGAGGTGTAAGACCTACTGGTCAGGTCCCAGTCAATCCTGTAATGGCTCCTCTAAGACAGATTAAGCTCATTAGCAGTTAAAGCCTTCGTAATCTTGACGCATACTGGCTTTTAACCAGTGCACCGTGGCTTAAGAAATCATACACATCTTTCCTCTGGTCATGAAAACACAAACAGCAAACTCAGTCTAAACCAGCTACAGCTAGTCAGATATTAAAAGTGAGGTGTTTATCTTCAGGGCATTTCGTCACAGCAAGACGTGTTTTTAAAGGCTTTGACTGAGTGTATGGAAAGCAGGAGATGCTTTTACACTTCAAGGCTGCCTGTCTGTCACCTGTGGTTTGAGAAGAGCATAAACAGCACATTTACTCCGACATACCTGGCATTCAGTACCTTGCACCTCTTGAATTAAAAGGAAACAAAGGAACTTTTGCTTGTTTGTCACATCTCATCATCAAGAACATTCAGACTGTCATTTCTAATTTGTTCCCTTTTAAACACATACCACACATTGACTGTGTTGTTTACCAAAGATGTGAAAAAATGCGTAGATTCATAATAGAAAAATGCATTTCCTACAAATAAGACTCTCAAAATTAAGAGTGAATTTGTAGTATTTTCATAGCATATACCAGTACTACTGTCAGCCTGTATTCTTACTATGCTGTATACAGAATTTTAGTGAAATCAACTTTCTCATTAACCAAACACAAACATATAAGTTTTATTTATCTCAAGTCATAAATTAAGTTTAGATCAATCCACACATGACGTCTGGCTTGAAGTTGAATAGATGCACTGCTGCAAATTCAATTTCAAAAGAAAATTTGATAACTTTGAACTAATTCTTCGACCTAAGTTCAGTCAACTCACATTTTTAAGGCAGCAGGTGAACTCATGTTTTTAAGGTGAACCTGTTTAAAAACTGCAATAATCTAAAGAGCTCACTCTTCACAGTGGTTGCATGTTGGTGACCAGATCTTAACAAACTAAATGTGGGACTATGTGAGACATGTTTCCAGCACTGAGAGGTAGTCTAAAATTATGATAGTAAAAAAAATAAATGTTTTTAATCTGCCTCTTAGCTTGCAACAGCTAATCAGTTGTGCTTTTGTGGTGACTTGCAATTGTTTCCCACAGAGTAGCCACATGTGCACAGTTTGACATCAAAAAACACTGAATAAAGTGTGATTTTAGAAAGGCATCTATCTTATCCTAGAGCCAAATAAATGTGGGACATGGTCTCAATATATGGGATGTGGGACAAGGGATAAAAATGCTGTGCAGTTCCACGTGAAGTGGGACACCTGGTCACCCTAGTTGCAGGATGTCTGATGTCCATCCTGAGGAAATGCTGATAAATCCTTCAGATTTTTGTTTATAAGCATCAGATTCATATTTTCTTTAGTACCAAAAGTAATGCAGATGGTTGTTGAGATCTGGAGGTCTGGATCAGAGATTCAATCATGCAATAGCCACGACCTAACACATACCTTTCTTCATCATCTATTTTACTCTTAACAGGACCATAATTTGCAAAATGAACATCAGTTTGTATAGAATACTTGAAACTAGAAATTGAAACTACAACTTTATAGGAAACTGCATTGTGACATAAATCAAGTGAGAATTGTGGTCGTAAGAGTTGATACAATCAGATTTCTTTTTGCAGGCAGGTACTCGCCCCCTGCTGGCCATTAGAAAGAAGGCAGGTTTAAGCCATTTCCACATTTGCTTCACTTTTCAGACCTGGAGGCTCCGTTCACTGTTTAATAAAGTCTGTAGTGCAAACAGGGGGCAGGAGGACGCTTTGCATTGCATTTGCAACAAAATGTAAAGAAATGGGCTACAGGCTAAAAGCACAAAGGCACAGAGTTTTACATTCACACTTTAAGCTCATACTCAATAACCTTAGTGCAGAGCAAAGCTTGACCTCCTGGACAAACCAGGATTTTGAAGTGCAAAATCAATTAAATCCAATGGAAGCGCTGGGACCAGAGGATCTGCTCGAGGAGACATTATTAATAAGCGCGAATGCTCCCTGCAGACTTCAACTTTGGTGAACTCTGACACCACCGATTGACTATGACAAAATGCACCAAGCGAGCTATGTATATGTGCCTAAAAACATTTATATACAAAGAAAGATTCTGGAATATGGCCCAGTGAGCTACAATTGATGAGCTCAGTCTGTGGGGACTTGGCCGGTCAGAATGGAGTGTGGACTGGCGGTTGTAGAGGTGCCACTTCACCTCCTCAGTGTGCCCATGAGCAAGACACTGCATCTCTAACTGCTCAGGGTGCCTGACTATGTGGCACCCTTCTCGCTCTGACATCTGTCCATACATTAAGGCTTGTGTATAGGTCCTGTTTGTGCATTTGTGTAATTCAGGCCTGTGTGTGTTCAAAAATAACAACAGAGAGGAAAAACTGAATTTCCCCGAGAGGGATTTATAAAGTCTGCTTTTCGTTTTTACTTTGGCTCATTTCAGACCTACTACCAGCAAGTATGAAATTAGAAATCAGGGACTTACTTTTTTTTGACTTAGTTGACTTATCATTTCCAGTTCCTCTTAATTATTATTCAGGCAACAAAACAACTGGTTAGGTTTAGGCAACATAACTGTTAAGATTAGGTTTGAAAAAAGACCATGAAGTGCAAATATCAATGTTGACTGGGGGCTTGTCGCTGCCATGCTAGGCCAGGTGTAAATAGCCACATTGGCTATTCCACCCCAGGTGCAATATGAGGAGTAGCAGTTTGGATTATTTCTAACTTCAGTAGTAACCCCCTTCCACTTGATACATATTTTTTTTTCTTTTGTTGTTGTCTTTGTGTGAACTAAACAGATACAGATAGTTCGCTTGGTGTCACATCCCTAGTTCTTACATGTGTTTTAGTAGTGAAAGCTGCATATAACAGCTTCCTGGATTGGTCAACCAGTTTAAACAGCCACTGTCTCCTTTAGTCTGCCTTGCAGCAGTGACAACCTCCATTACACTATATTCTTTTGTTTTACTTAGATTTTATGGTAAATGTCTGTATTTTATCTTTTTTTTCTTCACTCCATGAAACGGGAAACTAGATTCTAAATCTTGAATGATGAAAAAATAAATGGGTGGTGACCTTTTCCATTTATAACAGAAAGAGTGAACAATCAAACTTCTGTCAACATCCGACAATTATGTGTGCTTATACCAGAGACAATGGGGTCCTTCTGTTCTGCTTACCTCTCCATGGCATCGACTAGGAAGAAAAGAGGAAAAGAATCACAATGACTGTCAATCAAATTCTCAGTGTGCTTTCAGCAGGAAAATAAAAGACAAACGACAGAATCAAAGAGAAAAGGAAGGTGAGTGAAGGGGGCCGGGCAGAGAGACAAGCGATGGAGAGCTATTGAAAGGAATGAGAGAAAAAGAGGCAGCTGGAAAGGAAGTGAGAGTGAGCAGAGAGCAGACCGGAGGGACAGGTGTAGGAGAGGGAAATTATATATCTGCATCATGTTCGAGCAAAACAGTTGGAAATGGATCCTGCATTTCTGGGTCCTGACATCCCACTGGTTTTCTATGGGATGCCAAGAGCTATTCTAGGAAGTGCCGGAAGTAGCTGAGGCAGAAGTTCACAAGTCTTTGGATAATGGATGCAAAGTGATACAATCGAAACACGCTGAGATGCAAAATTATCTTGCAAATTACTACAATCAACCTGTGTATTGGCTACATTCTCAAAAAGCTCAATGCATGTTCAGCATTACTTTAGAGAGGTAAATATGGGTCACACTTTATTCAAAAGGGTGTGTGTAAGACTAGCATTAACCATGTCATGACACCTGTCATGAACATGAAGTCTTTATCAATGTTTATGACTGTTCGGCAAAATACGTAATTTTTAAAGCACACTTGACACTGAGATGTCATTAATCAAGAAAATAATGTCTTTGTTATGACAAGTTGACGGGCAGAGTCAGCTAATTAGGTGGCTAGCTCCACGGCAAAACAAGCTAACGTGCTAACGCCCGCTAACAGATAACAGCTGTTAGCCTACTTTAGCAGTAAACTAGCTGGCCTTTTTACATTTAATGACATCTTTTTGAGTTCAAATGGTACCATTTACTTCAAGCCCAGGAAATGACTCATGTCACTGTTAAAAAAGCATTTGATAGCATAATGAAACTTAATGACATCTTTAGAACAAGTCCAAAATGTGCCACTTTACTTGAGGTCAAGGACAATATTCATGACACTCTTATAATGGTCTCATGACAGCCAGTGTCAAAACCATATATGACAGTTTAATGTGATATTAATAAATAAAAGCAATAAAAAAATAAAGCTAAACAGTTTCTTAAAGCCTGATAATGTCAAGTTGTCATAACAAAGACATTTTTACCTTGATTGGTGTTAAGACATTAAAACAACGTCAGCTTTGCATTAAAGGTGACATAATTGACTGAACAACACTTATTGACCACATCCATAATAACATTCATAAAGCCTCCTTTACGTTAATAACAGGTGTCATGACATGGTTATGGCAGTGTAATGACTTATTGCTTATTGCATACCCCTTCATATAAAGTCTTACCAAATGTGTTTTGCTGCTGACCCAGTCCACAACAGTACTTTGCTTAGCTTCCCCACATGGAGACTTGCCAACCATCATCTACTGTAGGTAATACACTGACAATTATATAGTACCTCACACAACCTTGATTACTTCAAGTAATCTGTACTATGGCTTTAAATAGTCTTTTTTTCAAAAAAGTAGAAGCTAGACAGTATAAACAATGGCTAGACTGCTTTCAGAACCATCAATCATTGTCATCTTTCCTCTGCCTTGCAGCTTTGACAACCTCACCTAAATTGCTATCTTTTGTTTGAGTTTGATTTTATGGTAAATGTCTCTCTCTCTTTTTACCTTGCACCACAAAACTGGAAAGATTTTCAGATTTTAAATCTTTACAACGGGAAAAAAAAAAAAAAGGTTAATCAGATTCCAGTCTATTACCCAGATCTCAGCCTTTTGGGAGAACACACCAAAGGAACACAGCACAAATGCATCACTGAAACATACTACATGATACCATCAAGGCACTATTGACCAAAATCCCAGAGGAACATTTCTAGCAGCCTGTTGAATCCATGCTTTGAAGAATTCTTGCTGTTGAATTTCTTCTCCCAAGGGTTATCCCAATGTTTACTTCTATGCTATGGCTTTATGGAGTTTCTCCTTGCGGTCTCACATATCTTGATCTGTGAAGCCCAACAGTGCACTACAGATGTACATGACTTGGTGTGGTTAGCACTGTCACCTCAGCGGCCCATGGGTTCGAATTCCAGTTTGGGCAGTGCCTTTCAGTTTTGGAGTTTGTATTTTCTCCACAGGCTTGAGTGGATGCCGATCAGTTTCCCCGACCATCAAAAACATGTACGCTCGGTCAAGTCTCCCATCAGAATTCCTGACCAGAATGGGAGTTGGTCCCCAGATGCAGCACAGTGGCTGCTCTGAATATGGTGGTTTTAAAAGCAGAGAATAATTCTCACTGTACATTGCACTATGTATTACTGTAAATGTGGCAATAAAAGTTGACCTTTACCTATTAAGCCCAGGAGAGACCACAACTTAGCGGTCTGGATGCTTGTAGAATATTTTGGCTGCACTATTTCATCATTTAACAGCATGATGTGATAGATCTGTGCATGCATCTCATCAATGGCTAATCCAGCTAAAGATTAATTTAAGTTTTAATGACCTGCTGTGAGGGAATTAGCTTGCAACACAAAAGAGACTGAGGTACTTTATGACGGAAAGAAGACACACAGAGGTGATTGGAGACAATAAAATAAATAGTTACAGCCAATTATTCAATTTAACAATTAATTAATTGCAAAAATAACAAGACTACGTCCTGGTGATCAGTTGTCGAAATTAGTGTGCATTTAAGGTATTACAATAGAAGACCTATAAAACCAGAGAGCAGTTTGACCAGGGACAAGACAACATTATTTAGATCCCCTTTAAAGTAAGAAAACAAAAGTGCAACACAAGTTCATGTTCCTTCAACAAGATTAAGAGCCGACAGCCATGACAGCAGCTCTGTGAGACAGTGCCTCGGCACAACGGTGCCTTAAGCTAAATGCAAACATCGACCTGTCACATGCTCACAGTGATAATGCAGATACAATGATTAATGTGTTCAGCATCTTTATTTAGCAGGTTACAAACATTTGCTAGCGCTGAACACAAAGGACAACTGAGGCTGAAGACAGAGAATGACATACAATACAATACAATACAATACAATTTTTCCATTGGACTGGATCTGGATTATTGCAAAAAATAAGCTTTTAGACAAACAAAGGTTTATGATACTTACACATTGTGTTCAGCAAGCTGATCCTCACAAAAAAGGCCACTTTTATGATCACTGAATCATAAACGCAATCACCAGAAGTAAAAAACTAACATTAGGCTGACGAACTACACTACAGTTACATGAGTGCTAAGTGGCCAGTGTCCATGACAACTACTGTTCAAAATTCAAGACGGCTTTTTACTGACTCTGTGTCAGATTTACAGAACTTTATTGGTATAATATGGCAGAAAACGAATATAATATTCCTAAGTATGTTTTCATTGGTCTATAATCACCTGAAAATAAGAACAGTTGTGTTTAAGTTACCTGAGAATGAGATGTTAATATCTACACAGGCACTGGTTCTCTTCCACAGAGTTCTCTATGTTGCACTGTTGTGTTTCTACCTTAGCCCAGAACAGACAAACCAAACACTGGCCTTTCACATTTTGAGTTTTCCTGCCACTGCAGGTTCTCCTACGCTCTTGGAACTGGAGCAGATGAAGGAACTGGAAGTGCTAATATTCTGACATGTTTTGTTCCTGCAGCACTCTATTGTAAGTATTGAGTATTGAGTTTTGATAGCGGTGCTAGATGAAAAGTTAAGGGATAATTAAAGTGATGAGGATCCATCCCCTGGGAAATATGAATTTCTTTACAAAATGTCACGGCAATCCATCCAATGGTTGTTGAGATATTTTAATCTGGACTGAAGTGGTAGACCGATCAACTGACAGATTGTCATTGCCATCCCTGGATCCTTGCCACTAGTATAACAAAAAACAGAAAAGATCTCACAGTGTTCCTGCCACAGAATCCTTTTGTATTGAAATTACAAAGGGAAAAAAAAAAAAGATTGAATATTTGTTCATGAACAAACATCCCAACAACACAATTCCAGGTGCTGAATAGAGCAGAAAGTTAAAACCAGATCATCACTTGTTTGTTATGTGTGCCATTATTGTCATGTTCAGATTTCATTTGTCATATCTTCACATCCTACTGCGCCACAGATCTCGCTCAGGCAACATGTTCAAGCTGTCAAGTATAGAAAAAAAAAGGCCTTAACATACAAAACCTTGTAGCCTTCACTCCCACTGCTTTTCTTTTCATTTTTCTTCTCAGTGTCTCCTGTTTGCATTCTCTGTCTGTCATTTGCTTTTCACTTCTGTGATTTTCATTCAAAAAGTGGAAGACTGTTTGAAATGCTGGTGTCCACATCTCCAGGGGTGACTTACATAGTCTTTACAAAAGGCACTTTGAATTTCAAACAACAAAGATGAGGCATTATCAGCAACTCAGTATGACACATCTGCTGCAGTGTCTGAATTTGATATTCAGATTTTCAGTGTGTGAAGACAATTGACATCGCTCGTTCATTTTGCCAAGGCTGAAGGGTCAAGTGTGAAAGATCCACGGGGATCTATTGGCAGAAAATGGCAGAAATTGAGTATAATATTAACCTGAAAAAAAGAACTGTTGCTTTTTTCCCTATAGAATGAGCCATGTCCTCTTCCACAGAGGCTGAGTTTTGTGCAAGTTTTGCAACCACCGTAGGTTTTCCTACACTCTTGGGAGGGAAGTTTCGGCAAGCTCACTGTTGGATATCACTAAATCCTACACACTGCTTTAAGCCTCCAATATTTAGGCTCAAATATCATTTTAAATGTACGTCCATGTGAAGCTTGACTAAAAAATAATGTGTCCCAACATGAAAGCCTGGCAAAATGAATGCGAGTCTCTAATACTGTGCGGGTGGATGTGTGGGTGCATGGTTGCGTACGTGGGTGCATGCGTGATGGTCAGCGCTGAGTTAAGGAGACATGGCAGAATGTTCAGGTTCATACTTTAGAAGCCACACGCTGCAGTATATGACAACATAGTCTGAGTGAATACTCTATTCTGATTGGCTGTGAGCAGTCTATTAATTCCTGATAACAGACACCTGCAAGTAGTCCCAGTGCTCACCGCAGACTAGAAATTTTTCCTGTCGCTGATATGTATTTAAAGTTCGTCTTACCTACTGGAGTAGAGAACGTTTCCATTGCATAAGAATTAGTCCAACCCTCATTTGTTACCACGGAAACTGAGTCATTGCTTGTGAAAACCTTAACATTTAGATTGCAAAACACCTGACAATATAACTTGAAAATATAAATGTATTTATTTTCATTGACAAATGTGTGCGTGTGCATGCATGTGTGCACACGGATGAACCAAAACCCTTTTAATATTAACTATTAACTGTTAACATAGTTGCATGGATCTGTTTTTCAGCTCAAAAGAGGTCCAGGTAAAGCCCCAATCATAGAAACTCCTCTGACAGCCACCTACAGTTTGTTACCATATCAATGTGTGAATTAAAGATTCTCTGAAAAGTGCTTTTACATGTACAGCAATTACTGTGGCACGTAATTACTGTACTGTACATAACAGTGCGCTCCAGATATTTTCTGATAGTCAAGTATATGCATTTAATATGTAGGCATTTACGTTTTTGTATGTTTCATAGGCTATATAATTCCTTCATTAGAGAAGAAAATACCCATTTGGTATTGTTTGGTATGAGGAAAATTTGTCTGTATTTTTCATAACCATTAATTGATCAATGCTACAAATGATTGATGATGGAAGTACTTACAATTTACAACCCTGGTTAAAAATAAGGTCTGGCCGCTCACTGGAGAGATACTGAGGTGACCAGTGCCTCCCTCATGTCCCCCATCTAGAAACATGCCTGGACTCCTGTCGATACAGTCCAAGGTGAACTAGACAAAAAGGGACAGGCAGGTAATCCAGAGTACAAAACAAAACAGAAAAACACTGGGAAAATACAAAGGCTAAGAACGTTCGCCAAGAGACGAAGATGAACTGACACACAGACAAAGGAATATAAAGACTGTGATGCACAAAACAGGGTGGAAAAGAGCAAAGGCAGGAAGTAAAATCAACCAAAACACATGGAAAGACTGACTCTTTCAAAATAAAACCAGAAATAACAAAAAGTGAAATTCAAAACCATGATGCTTTAGCTTGGTCCTCAGTTTCAAGTCACTGTTTTACAGGCAAAATATTTGTACTTTTGGGAGGCCACGCTGCCGTAGTACTTAAGATTAAGTGTTGAAAAATACTGTTTAAGCCTACTGTCTTTCATAAAGTCCCAGTGATTTACAGGCATCCAGGAGCTGCTGTCCATAATTTAGCATAAAAAACAAGAATGTAAGCAGAGAGGAGGCCAAGCAAAGCCTCTGCACTGTAAGAAAGCCATCCACCCTGCAAAGAGTTTAGCAATGGATTATATCAGGAAAGACTTGTGTTCCTGTGACCTTCAGTTTGCAAAAACAGCCATACCTAAGCATTAGCTAAAGAGCCTCATTTCCCATTTCTGAAAGGATCCAGAAACCTAAAGGTCTGCATGTATTATTCATATACTATAAGGATGACACTTCTATGATTATGTTCCACTCGCCTTCACTTAGATAAAATAGTCAGAAAGAAAGTGATTATGTGATACTAATACATTTTCTAACTGGGGTAATTTCAGGATAATTAAATCACAGTTAAATAAATATATATTCCTCATTTTGCTGCAGACCCATTTAGACCCCTGGGAATTTCCAAACTCCAATTAGACCACCACTTATTTAGAGTAGTAATATCAACATTAAAATGTTGTACATTTTGCACTGTGTTTTAAAAGAAGAAATAACTCATTCCTACTGTGAAAAATAAAAAAGTTAAATTTATTAGCAATATGCAGAGTTATTCAATTCATTACACATGAATAGCTACTTATAATGATTTCAAAAGTGGCTTGCTGTGGCTAATCTTGGCAAATGGACATTATTGAATCAGTTCACTGACTTAACAACTCTGTTATTTGCTATTTTTATAAAATATTTTAGCATATGACATTATTCCACAATTGTGACATACATAATTACATAGTCTTGCTTTAAGTAGAGTGCTAGAAAATACATGCAAATATGCATTAAAAAAATTTGCATCGATTGGTGGCCAGGCAGCTCAGTGGGTAGGGAGTGCACCCAAAGTACTGTGGCTGTGAGTTCTCTGCAGTAATTTTGCAAGTATTCAATCACAAAATCCTCAATTGTGAACGTCATGGTGTTTCTGTGGGAAAGGTCAAACAGCAGAAACGGCAGGGGATTACAAAATTCAGTAGGATGCATCCTATGGAGAAAATTAATGACTTGAACAAACTTTTATGTTAATCCAAGTTGTTAAGATATTTCCCTCTGGACCAAATGTATTTAATCCATTTAATATGAAATAAGTGGAAAATAGAGCTATACAGTATATGGCATTTATTAGCATCATCTCTGTGTTTACACCTCTCCCTTGTGTCCATTCAAGACTGGTCCACTTGTCAAGTGCAACAGCTTGACCTGGGCTGTTATGATGGACCAGGTCATTATAGGATGTGAGCACAACAGTCTCTGGTCTCCCGTTGTTTGGCCAGACTGAGTCCCGTTTTGACAGTTTCATTTTCCTGAACAGACATTAACCGGCAGCAGCCTTAAGTCCAAGTTGGGTTAGCATGGCTCGTATCCACTCTCCTCCACTCTTCCTGGGGTCATCTGTGGCGGTGCTTTCGCCTGATCTATAGTTGAAAGATGCCGTGTGGATTGTTGTCCGTCTCAAGATTCGCTTTGCTTTAATCTAGACTCCATGCTTCCTTTCCAATGCTTATGAGTGTATTTATGTCATAGTTTGATATACATTTAAGCAATAAAGTAATAAAAAACAACACATTAACCACTGAACCACTGTGCAGCTATTTCCTACGACATACTAAAGAGAATTTTCTGAGCAGAGATTTATGTTCGATGATACAACCTTTTCTACAGATTAATCTTTTGACTATCAAAGGCTTACCTGGAGGCTTAAATGGTGGTTGTTCACAGTTTGTATTTTGCTTCTTACAGAGAGCAGCAGCTGTGGTATGATTGAATTCCTGCTATGAATTACAATGGGAATTCATTTTAATAGCAAAAATGTAGTAGCATTCACAGAACTTTCATAAACCAACCCCGCAGCATAATACGCTTATTCATTTTCCAGGATATTTTAACGAAACAATGACTGATTTTTTTTCTTCTGCCTTGGAAATTTCAACAGATGACAAACAACTCAAGACTTTAGGTGAAGTGTGATTGACCATCACCCGCACTTCTGATCACCAAACACTTCAGACTAATTGTTGGTAGTGAACCATAAATTCTGTAGAGAGACGGGGAATGAGCACCAACTTTCCCACATGATGATGAGTTGATCAAGGAGCTGATTTGCTTAAATGCTGGTGCATTTTTCGAAGTCTGCATTTCAAAGTTTTCTCTCTGTGCCGCTTCACAGTTGTGTTGAGTGAAGCGGAACAGAAGCTAATTGACTTGTAGTTGTGTTGTAGCTCTTGGTGTGGAGAGGGCTGATTGAGATGAGCTGTATAGGCCCCCTGTGGCTTCATATGCACACACACACACACACACACACACACACACACAAACACACAAACACACACACACACACACACACACACACACACACACACACAGATACACATAGGCATATACAGAGATACAGACAATTACACACTTAGAAGTTCATGGGGTTTTAATTGTCTGGTGTGTGTGTGTGTGTGTGAGAGAGAGAGATTTTTTTTCTTGCTGTAGGATCCTTGTATGCCAACACACTCACACCTGCCACTATGGATATGCATGCATACACGCAGCTGCTCTCATTAGCAAACCAAACAAAGATTAAAGCATGTAGACATGCTGGAAATGCAGGCACACACACACACACACACACACACACACACACACACACACACACACACACACACCTGCAGAGTGTATCCAAATGCACTTGTGTTTCTCTCAGCCAGTAATGACAAATGAGAGTGATTAGCTGCCTGAGGATTAATCAGTTCTACATCTTCAAATATAATATGCACATAATAATCACTGTATTAGTGTATTTATATTTTTTATGCTTAATCTTGAAATGTAATATTAAATGTGAATTTAGTATACATTAAATTTGGAGGAAGATGACAAAAATATTACTTCACTGCACTAACTTGGTGTCTGACCAGTGTTTTCATACATGATAGCTATTAGGATAACCTGGTGTTAAATGTACTACTACACATACTATACTATGTTTCCTATTTTACATCTGTGCATTAAGTTCAGAGCTAAAGCCAGAAGACAATTAGCCCTAGCTTAACATTATGACTAGAAGCAGGTGGTGACAGTGAGACTGGCTCCCTCCAAAGTTCAAAAATAACACCTCCAAGTCTCGATTGCTAATTAATAAAAGTGTAAAAGCAGCAGTTTGAGGTTTTGTGGAGAGAAACTCGCTGTGCCAAGCGACCACCCCGAAAGCTAGAGAGGCTCTGCACAGAACTCCTGAGCAGACAGATGAACTGTTGTAATGCGACAGCATGTAAACAACCCCCCCCTAAAACCACACGTTGCTACTGGGCGGAAATCTTAAATGTTCAAAACTTTGGCTTTTCAAAAACTGGAAAAAAAAAAAGAAAACAATTCTTTTAAAAATAATTTAAGTCAAAATTGGTAGCTCTCTTTAATGCCATTCGTTGGTTAAATAGTTGTATTTGATTTCTCTGGCTTTGACCACTGTTGGAAACATTTGGGTTAAAGTTCTGTGTTTGTTTGAGCCATCCAGCCACCTCACTTCCTCCAGATGAGGATTTTCTCCCTTTTCTTTTCCAGTAAACCTGTTGCTTTATACTACATTGAAAGCCTGGTGCGTCTCATACACCTCCAAACAGGTACAATGTGCATCTGTATGAGTCGTCGAGGGGTGGTGACAAAATGACAGTATTTCATGGGTTGGAGTTAGACTGGGCTGAATATTTTTAAAGGTGCCTATATTTGGAATTTGGAGGGAGCCAGGCTAGCTGTTTCCACCTGTTTCCAGTCTTTATGCTAAGCTAGGCTAACTGCACCCTGGTGCCAGCTCCATACTTAGTGCACAGATATAATGAGTGATACTGATGTTTTCAGCTGATTCTCTGAGGGAGGATGAAGAAAACATTTCTTTCCCCGGATACTCAACTTTTTCACACTGCCCGGAAGTCAGGTCATCACTCAGAACAAGCTTGACATTCTACGAGGCTCGCCCATCAAATTGTCGAAATCTCATTTCCAACATTTCACATTTGTTGTTTGGAAAGATGGATGGAAAAAAACATGCCTGTTATTCTGATTGAAACAGAAATCAAATCAAAGTGGAACTTCTCAGCAAATGACAAAACAGAACGACAGACAGACGTTACAGATGAGTTTTTCCATTTTGTATTTTGCATTTTTTGTAAAAGAAGCTTGAACTTTGACTTAAGGTTATGGGATGATTGACAACATCAGACTTGCCAGTGAATCTAATGTTAAGACAAAACAGTCAGCACCATCTGGATGCAGATCCTTGTGAGCTAGCAGACGCTTTATTAGCCAGTTGGACCTGAGAGGACTTTTCTCCTAATCATTAGGCACCATTTACCTGGCAGAGAATAAAATGGTTTTAATTACATTTAAAAATCAGTACTCAAACACAGAGACAGACAAACACACACACTGCTAGTGCTCCACATACAAATGCGTCAGACCTGGTTTAATTTGACTTCGGGGCCTGAGGGAATAATTTAGAGTCAGGTTATTCAGCACACATTGCCTTTCATCTGCTCAAAATAATGAAGCCGATAATCTAAAACAAAATTCTTCCCTCTGCCCAGTGGTTATGGGAGGTCTGTATATGTGGATAGGGTTTATAGATGAAGACGGGAAAACTAGATAATATTTCTTTCCCCCGATGCTCATTTATATACAGCAGAACAGTGGCTCACATGTTAAGATACAGGCATTTGGGCAAACCTCGCCTCTGTGAGTATCTTGTAAACATCTCACCATGTCCTGAGGGCAAAACAAGCTCAGAAGAGGGGTTCTGCCTACCTGACGACAATGTCAAAACAAACGCACACAACCCAGGTGCATTATCATTGCGGGGCTATCTGCTATTCTATGTTATCCATAGGGAGATTTAAATGTTCCTGCTGCAGTATAAATCAGCTTTTATGAGCATTAATTGCTATGCAGCTACTTACACAAATACTTGAGGAGGACAGGAAACTCGTGTAGTCCACCTGCTCATTGCTACGCTGCATTATGCAAAATGAAGGCTCATAGGAGACTGACACCTCCACCAGACATATCATTTAGTGGATGCCTTTAGCCAATGTGACTTATATTAATCCAAACATATGGTTTTGGATGTGTGTAATGTTTGATGATTCTTTAGACCATTGCTGAACTCTTTACAGTGCTGTAAAAAAAAACATTTTAGAAAGGTACTCTAGTTTACCATCCTCCAACAGACCCACGCAGATGCTCTGTAGGGCTGTAAAGGTGCACCAATAAGTAAGGATTTTTGACAATGAGGTCTTTATGGCAGTCTGTCCTCACCAGCCATGTAAGTCACCTGTGCAAGCAACTTATTACAACATGCTTGTTGTTAGGTGGCGACCTCTAATAGCCATAATTTTTTTGTAAATATACACTCATTCTGAATTTGATGCCTGCAACATGTTCCAAAAAGGTTGTCACTGTGTTACATCCCTTTTTTAGTCACAACTCAGTTAGGGTTTGGGAGCTGACACCTATGGTTGAAATGAAATTCTTTCCCATTCTTGCTTAATATATATCACTTGAAACATATCCAGAATGTGTCTTGGCATCGTCTTGCTGAAATTAGCAGGGATGTCTCTCATGGAAATATTTTTTCTTTATTTATATCTAAAATTCAGATTTACTCAAATACACAATACCTAGAATTGTAAATTTACTCATGATTAGCACTATTCCCCTAGATAAGTTGTTTATGACTTTCTGAATATTACTGAGAAGTATGCGTGAGATTGAATGCTCATCAGAGACCTTAAGAAAAAGTTTGCAGCTTATTGTCAGATCACAGAGTCTGGGTGCCAACGTAGGTGCACCCGCTGAAATACTCCAGTCTTTACTTCAAGGTTAAACACAAAGAGGTCCTTGAATAATAATCCCCCTCCTCATTTACTCCCTCGAAAATTAAATATGGAGGAAACTTGGAGAAATTACTGAAAGCTAAAGCTCCAGAATAGGAGGAGTATCATAGGGTATAAAAGAAGGGATCTGAGATGCCCCGCGGTCAGACTAGCCCCCGGCTTGCCGTGTCTGTCTAAAGTTGCTTACTGAATTCTGGGGTACTCTGTGTGTTTGCTTGATTTTTAGGTTTTTGAACTTTATGGAATAAACCTGATGATTATAAAGGTTGTTTTTTTTCCTAACAACATCCTGTTTACCTGTGGAATATTCCAAACAGGTGTTTCTTGACCAATCTTTTAGTTCATCAAGTAGCATGCTAATAATAGCATTTAGCTCAAATCACTACTTTCACTAAGTACAGCCATGCAGAGCTGCTTGGAAGACAAAATGCATCATTTCCCATGTGCCAGAAGAGCTAAATCAAGACGCCTCAAAGTAACTGCCATTCCTCTTTTAAATTTTACTTCCAGGTAAACTTCCAGGTTTGTTCCCCCCTTTTCATGTTTTTCTTTCTATTTTTCTTTTTTCCCATTCCCATTTTTTTCCATCTGCTTGGAGTTGAATGAAGCCTGCAGAATAATGCAAGCGTGAATAATGTAGCGCAGTAGTGTTTTTTATTTCTGTGTGTAGCCACCTGCAGCTCCTAATCTGCACACAAACACACACATGCATACATATGTGGCAAAATGCACCCCTGGAGCGAACGCACACCATTATCCAGAGACAATAGAAACAAAGTCCTGAGCAGATTTATAAGCAGCTTTATTTGACGGGGACATGTCTTTCTCCATACATCCCTCCTCTCCCCTCTCATGCACCGGATCTTCCTCCAGAGACAGAGATAGTAGGCTTTGGGTTGAAGTGAGACAAAGAGACAGGAAGAGATAGGAGGCAGAGGGGAGGACGGAGAATAGGGAGGGAGACCTGAGAGGGTGATAAGGAGAGAGACACACAAAGCCAGCGAGAGAAGGATTGAGATAAAGAGTGAAGCTGGCTCTCCCTCTCTCCGTGCAGTCTGTTGCAACATCTTGCAGAGGAGTCTATTATGATTCATTAATTTGAGCTGTTTGGCACACCGATGCTAATTGCAGCTCTGAATTCATTTACTTTTAGTTGCCACATATTTCTGCTCCTGCTTTGCCTCATCAAATCATATCACATCGCACTGCTAAATTAGGCCAAAAAGGATTCCTCACTTCTAAAATGAGTACGTGTTTATTAATTTTCCTTCCTAGCTTCTTCCTGTTCAGTGTCACAGAGGGTGTGAGCTTTCAGCAGCAGTAAAACTCAACAGACAGGTTGCCAGCCTAGTTTCTTAATCCTGTGGTTCTCAAATAGGAGTCGGTGGCAACTCTGTCAGTAATCTGTAACTCTTAATAAGTATATTGTCATCTTGTAAGGGGTCCTTAGGTGACAAAAAAATGAGAACCTCACACAGTATTTGTTTTTTTTATTTGTGAACATAAACAAATTATTTGTAAGCATAAACTGATCAGAAAATTCTAGAAAATGATTTAGACACCCTTTCACCTGCAATGCCACTTGGATGACTATGATAAATAAGCACATTAAGGTCCCATCCAAAGGACTTGTGTGACCCCTCACCCTTCCATTCCTGTAAATCAGAGTTTCTCAAATTTTGATGACATTAAATACCTTGAGCATCGAACTGACCTGTTTGTAGATAAGCCACAGATCACTTGATCAGGTGCTGATGACAGATCACAGGCAATAACTGTTGAAGACAAATAAATTGAACAGATTTGCGCCACCCCTTCTTGTTACTTTGAGCACAGATCACTTTATCTGTCCACCCCGAGTGGACGGGTGAGTTGCCGTGCGAAAAGTAGCTTTCTAGCCTGAGTAGTAAATCAAATGTTGGCTACTGAGAGTACTGAAATGGACCACAGACAAATTAAATACAGTGCATACTCAAAATATTTATGAGAGCCACCACTGGCTGACGGGCTGCACTTTGACAATGTTGCTGTAAATATTGCAAGTGCCATGAATAGCTAAATAAAGCTGAATTAAAGGGAATCACAGCTGCATGTTTTTTTAACTGTACTTGAGACTGGAATGATACTGATTCCATACTTGAAGAAAGACAGTCCACAAGAGCTTATCATGGTTTATTAATAACCTTGAAACACTGTGAGATACCTGAACAAGCCTCAAGCAAACTAACTTTGCCTGAATCTGAGTAAATCGTCAGTTTCCTGATTTGAAATATGTCTGGTGTTGGCTACAACACCACAGTAAATTGAATAAATGAAATATACTTCAAAAATAAATTATTTGAAATAAAAGAATCTTTCAAAAATATCAAATATTTTAAGAACCTTTCAAGCTTTCAGTTCCACGTAGGCCTGCACAGTGCACTCTTCACAGTGTCCTGTGAAATCAGTCTATGTTTGTTTAGGTTTTTGGAATACGAAAGTGTTCATATCTTCCTCTGTCAGCCGAATATGCCTGTGGCTGACAGCACCAGAGGTGCTGAAAACACGCTCTGAGGCCCAACTGGAAGCTGCAATGCACATGGTTTTGCAAAATATGCAATGATGGGCAGGCTCTCGTCGTGATCTTTCCACCAGGAAAACTTATTCATGAGTCTTTCAGTGGAAGTCTTTTTGAAGTCCAGTCTCTGAGATCGTACTGTTCACAACTTTTCGAATGTTATGCTGGGCAGAAAGCATTTCAGTATTTAAACCTTTGATCAAGACATGTTGCCATGTTGAGCACAAGGTGTAGCTTAGGATCTTCTCCTCTTCACGTCATCTCTCATCTTTCTTTTCATGTCTCATGTTAGTGTGGGGTCAGACTCGTTTCATCCATACAGGAGTAGATTCTCCATAGTGGAGGCAGGACAGAGGAGACACTTGGATATTTTTCTCCACTCAAAGCATCTGTGAAGGCACTCAGAGGCGCTCGAACATCTCTCACTGTTTCCAAGATGGTGATGTCTGTGTCGCTGGGCATGAGGTGATCATTTCTGCAGTTCTCTGCCAGGACTGCACAGACTGCTTGCTGCTGCTCACAGAACCTGTCCACCATGATGAAAGCCGAGTTCCATCTGGTGGGCTCATCGTGAATGAGCTTGTGCTCTGCTAACTGCAGTGCTTTTTGTTTCTTTTTTAAGAGATCCTGTCAATTTGTTTGACCTGGAGAAGGCTGAATGCTTTTTAATGGAGACTGGACAGACATGCTGCCTCTCTGTCAATGTTTATGGCTTCATTTACTGCAAGGTTCAAGTTATGTCCAAGACCTCAGGTCTCCAAAGGCCTTGAAATTGTTACTGGCATTGTCTGTCATTATCCCAACCATTATGGACATGTCCATTTCCCATATTTCAGTAACTATTTCTTCGAAGGTTTTACTGAGGCTGTCTGCAGTGTGGTCAGCCATATAGCACAGCCTAGACACTATGACTACATCTCCCAACTAGATGGTAACCGCCATATGTGTCTAGAGCTCTACTGGTCCATAGATCTTTAGTGCATGCATTGACCTCTCTACCAGTTGTGCAGCATGGATCATTCTGGCCTGGAGCTTTGGTATTTCAGCGTACATAAATTAATTAACGCTTAACTGTTAAAGTTAAAGTAGTCTAGCATCTTTCTCATGTTTGGGGTTCTTCTGGGGCAAATAAAGCGTTCTGGAAATGATAGGCTGACTTAATTTTGACTGGTTGGTGCTTTCATTTGACCTCTGTTATTAAAACAATAGTACCTGTTAAAACACATTTAGCATACTGTTGCAAAACTGTGAGACACAATGAAATCTTAACTAATTCGTTTCATGCATACTGGGGAAAATTGCCAATATGGTTATATTATTTGGTCAAATGTTATTATCTGTTATAGACCTGCTGTGCATTATTATTATGTATAATTATGTATAATTCTATGAATAGTTCCAATATGCCAAACCATGATTGTTCTAGCATACCTATCACATTGTTTTTTTCAAACCAGCAGCATTATGTTCACTATGGGCACTGTTGTGAGTGTGCCTTTTTCACTGGCCGTTCAGTATGAAACAATAGAGCCACCATAGTTTCCAAGTGACTTGTAGCTGGTCGTCTTGTGCTTTGCCAGCTAGCAAGGTTATTCACTAACCTGTCGTGTTTTGTACTCCTTGAAGACGTTTTGGTGTCTGTCACTGGGATGCTTGGTGAGGTTTGAAGTATTTACACCATTGTAAAGATTGTTTAATGCCTGTAAGTGCCTGACTTGGCCACCTTGCTACTACTGTCACCTATATTAAGTCAAATTAAATACTTAAACATGTATGCATTGATACATACACTGACAATTTATTCATATGTGATGTTATAATTTAATGCAATAAATAAGTAAATAAAAAATAATTTTAAGTAAGGTTAAAACCTACATGTTAAAAACTGATGTGCAATAGGTAAAAAACTACATATTTATTAGTTAACTGATAATGTTCCCCATTTGTGGTGCCCCTGCAACCAAGTTCATTGAGGGACCGTATACAATAGAAGGTGTGTGTCTCATGAGGCTCTGCAGTTCTTTATTCATTCAAGTCACGGTCACGTCTGGAGCTCAAGTACACGGTAAAGGGACTTTAAGAGGACTTTCAAAGGACTTTCAAGGACTTTAAACCTCTTTTCACGACGAGCAGCCAACAAGGTCTCTGCTGAATGTGAAAAATGTCTGTTTCATGTTGACACTGAGCGTCATTTTGCCGTTTACTTTCGTTTTCATGCCAAGTGCCTCATAGGTTATTGAGACATATTGTACTATGTTCATTTGTTAATATAGTTCCCACAGCATGACTGAAGTGAGGATGTGTCAGAGAAACAAGGCATGTATGCCCATTTCAAACCTTGATTGTGGTGAAGAGAGCTATGGGTTCATTTTAATATACTGCTGCCACGGTTGTCATCAACTGCCATTGACCTTGCGTGCTTCATGAACAAGGAAGTGTTCCAACTCTGTAATTTTGTCTTTTAACTTTCTGTCTGCACTGGGAATTGTAATGTGTCATGTTTGACATCTGCTGCCACTGATCACTGCGCTCCTACACTTTATTAAATATCTGACCAGTGTTATAAATACATACAGTGTGAAGGGTTGACAGACCTGGAAGAACATGAGAGACTTCATTCAACAGTCTGACATCAGCTGCTATTTACACAGCATCACTAATTAGATCAGTTCTCCCACACAGCTTTGGGATCAGCTGGTCATGTTTCTGTTATAAAACTCATGGTGACTGGTCAGAGTGTGTTAGTATTTGAGTTTTTATCACATCATGGTATCATAACAGAAGTTAATGCAGTTTTTCTTCATTCAAAACACAGTCACAGTAGAGACTCATTCATTTAATCGGTCCAGTTTTTCTATGATATAGGATTATTATTGTGTAACAAGCTAATTATTCCACATTACATCATCAATAATATATTGGCTATATTCAGTATTACCCGGGGCATATTTAGTCATTTTAGGGTATAAGACAATCCCCTTTTCAATCCTTGATTAAATTCATAAAGCTATAAAAATAAACTATTTATTGTGGAGTGTTAAGGATGAACCAAGGCCTCTCACAGCCTCTGGAAAGAAGGAATTCTGAAGGCTGGTGGTAAAGCAGTGGATACTTCTGTATCTATTGCCAGGTGGTGGCAGGGTGAAACGGCTGTGGCTTAGCATCGTCTGCTGGAGTAGCTTTGCTTCATTTTTCAACAGTTTGTACACCAGGCCAGGCTGTTTGGTTCGATTAGCCATGTTGGTTTCTGTCATGCAGTAAGATTATTGTTCAGTGTAGAAGGAAGGCCCTGAGACTTTCATAAACTAAGCATTCTGATGCCATATGAGAGTATGGATTTTTGAAAGACAGAATTTGTAAGTAAGTAGAAAACAAAAAACATTTCATAACGATAAGATTATGAGCTGTTTAATGGGGCCCTTGGTGGCTTGGGGCCCAAGGCAATTCCTGACCTTTGCCTAATGAGTCTAATGTTAATAATTCATATTTATAAATCAGCTTCCACACCAGTAAAGCAAAGTTCAGCTGGTTTAGTGATCATTTGTGGCAAGTACAAATTGTTGGGCTACTTGTTGTATTGTTGTGATATCCTCAGTTTGAGAAATGTACAGCAGGCTGTGTGGGGTGATGAGGACTTGGTTTTGGTCTATATTTTTTTTTTTATTCAAGCTAAATTTTTTTTTTGATCACTTTGTTTTGGACTTGAGGAAGACAAAGGAACCAACGTAAATGTTCAGAGTTCTTGGAGGTACAGGAATTAGATTCAATTTTCCAGTGTGCGCTGGTTTGCACACTTCCCAAAACAGAAAGTTAGAAATATAAAGATTTTTATAAACTGAATCAGATTTTTATCCAGATGTTTCCTAAAGTTACTGTTTCATGCTGAAAGGTAGGAGGAGGCAGAAAGACGGGAAGAGAAAAATCATGTGTGTCTCTGAGGAAACAAATCAATAACCTGATGAAGTGTTAAGTGAAATACATTGCTCTTATCTGTGTTAATAAAAGATTATTGATCATGTGATTTTTGGGGCTTGGTGTGCCATCTCAACCAACAAAAACACTTGTGGTTTTATTTTTCCTGAAAAAAAAAAAAAACATTACTGCTGAATCACAGATTGTTGGCGGTGTGGTAGCCCATTTGATAGACATCCATGTACGGAGGCTCTGCAGCGCCTGTGGCCCTTTGCTGCATGCCTACCCCTTTCTGTTGTTAGTGCTGAAACTACTTTTCACTTGTTTCATTTATTTATTCCCACAGCGTTTTTACACTCAGCAATCCAACTATGAGCATTTTGTGCTTGAGCTTTAGTGAACTTCAAAAATTGCAATGTGGTCTTGTGGGATTTCACTTCACATTCATAAAAGAGCTGCAAAACATGCTGTGAAAAGTGTAAATTGTAGAACACCAGACCTGGCTTTGAAATGTATTATTTTTTAATGTATTCTGCGAGATTTTCACATGTCACATATGTATTCTGCGAGATTTTCCCATGTCACATATCGTAATATTTGTTTTGACACTTGGATGTTTTTTGTTTCAAAATGAGACATCCACGGTTTGTGACAGCTGGCATCAAGTTAAACAAAAATGACTGAAAGCACAGAATAGAGCATATTCAGTTTCATTTTTGCATAGTAGATACTTAAAGGTCAGAGGAGGCAAAAACACACCTGCCATCTTGCCAGCTCAATCTGGTGAAATCAGTCCTTTTCGTTTTTTAAAGCTACCACACTGAGTCAAGAATTTAAATACCTTTTACAGTTTACAGCTTCACCGAGAACTCTCCAAAATAAAATTGCACATTTTCTTGTTGGTGGAGATGCCATATTGCTCTGTTCTAATTTCATGGTAATCAGTATAGAGAGTATACACGGGACATCACAATATGAGGAAATCACTGCGGTTCCACCCACTTGGTGGCAAAAAAACAGCAGTGATAGAGTGGCATATAGCTGTAATGATGCAAAAACACATCCGAAATTGAAAGAAATGTTGGGAGATTCAGCAAGAAATCAGAGCAATCCTTTAACAAACCGTAAAAAGCTTTAATTTCACTAACAAATCCTGCCTCAAAGTAACATTACAACCAAGCATCCAGATGCTTTCCTTGCCTTTAGTATTTTCCAAGCACTGAAATGAGGCACATATTAATGTCAGAAAATCAAATTCCTGGCCACATGTGAATGTCCATGAACCACTGTATCTTGGTAAGTCGTAAAGAATCAGTGTCCAGTCCAACTGACTTCAATTTAAACAGATACTTTTTTGTCTTACTCCCAGTTTTGCAGTTTCTCCTATTAAAGGCAGCTGTGTCACAGATGTTTTTCCACTCAGTCCAACTGTGGGGGTAGAAACCAAGGGGGAAGTGATGTCATGCATTTGTTCCTAATGTAGGCTATTCACTCAAAGAGATATGAGTAGTTAGAGGTTTTTTTTTTCTTAAAGAGTCCACAATGGTGAATGAAGAAATGGTGCTCCTTGTCAGAGAAAATGTAGAGTGGGGAATGGTTTGGTTATCCTGAGTCCTCGTGTCAGACACACATCATTGTCCTCAATAATTTGAATGAAGTTTATTTCAGCGGTCATTAAGCATTACCAAAGTAGGACAGTCATTCACAAAGATGGGGCTGCTATTTCTGATGCAGTTTCTACAAAAGCCCTGACTCCCCAGACGACTGACATTTGATATTGATGAGAAAGGTGAAAGAATATGACGCACATATCATATAATTTCATGACTTCAACGTCACGCCTTTGTCACATGACCTCGCATGGTGAGACTCCTTGACACAATTAGATATAACTTCTCTGGTTCTTGATGAAAAAAGTACAGAAAAAAAATGCTGATTGACTTTTTAAATGTAGATATTAGATAGTCAATGAGAAAAGCATGAAGTATATTTAGAAATAACATCTATTTTAGTCCTGAAATTCTACCTTTCAGGTTTGGGTGGAATGGCATGTGTCCAGTGGTCCAAAAGGTTGATGGTCCCCTTTTTCCATCTTACTCCGCCGCTTCTGAAGAGGGTTAAGCTGCATGTAACCCGTAATCGCCTTTGGTTTACAGAAATGGCTCAAATGCCATGTCTAATAGGTAGAAAGCAATATTTCATGGAGCAGCCCAAACCATCTACTCATAACTTGCAGCTTGAGAGGGTCAGGCTGCTGCAAGGAGTGACCCCTTTGAGCGGTAAAGCTGAACCACAGTGTGCCTGCATCCTCGACCACAGCGGTCTTCACTGCAAATTTATTGGTTACAAAAGGTCACTCCTTCAACTCCAACTAGAGAGAGGCTTTTCACATTCTACCTCAGCTATCTGTTCTTGTCATGTCGGTTTTGGAGACAAGGCTTCATCTGCTGAAAGGCTTTTTCTGCAGGGGGTTGGGTGTTATGGCCAATACATGCAGTATCCATCCACAGATCATGATAGCTTAAACACATGTCAACGTGCTGCTGGCCTGCATCATGCTTTTCTCAGTTTGCTCAGACTGCAGGCAAATCAGATTTGTTTCGTTAATCTAATCTTTAAGACAGACTGTCTGCACTTTTACTTGCAAGTAATCAGATCAGATTTATCCAGACATCACCAGCCTATCGCACGGGTCGCTGTGGTATCAACATATGTGTCAGTGGCTACACACTGTTTCCAAGCAGAAGTATGAGAGATGGAGGGAGCCTGAAGAAACCTGCTCCAAAACTGCCAGCATGCAATTTATTTCAGCAGCTGTCAACTGTGACTGCTGTCCTCTATACCCCTCGTCAAGTAGCTGCATGAGTTTGACTCAGCAGTTCTGATGTATCCGAGTCACTCTGATTGGTTCTAATGTGACCCATTAGAAGCTTTGTAATCAGGTCTGAAAATCCAGACTGAGACATATCTGATGGGAATCGCAAATAAAAAAATAAATTTGGGATGGCAGTCTAAATGACCCCTTATAAAGAAAGGGTCCTGTCCCCCAAATATCAAGAAGCCAACATACCTCATCGCTTGCCTAGTTCAGACCTTGATATTTTCTCCGACTAGCTGCTAGCAACTGTTGCTTTTGCTCATCCAGGAGCTCTTTAGCTCAGAGAGTATGCCTTCTAGTTGTGTCAGACCAAGGTGGGATCACATTCCCGCCACAAAACAAACCACTCCAGAATTCATTTGCGAATGGATTGAGACTAATTCCTCTTAAGGTTCGCCGTGTGGTTGTTTCGATCTGCACCAAAGTACAATTTCTGTGTTCAGATCCATATAAGATGTATTATAACAACTCAAGGGGGGAAACAAACTGCAATCTGATTAAACCAGACTAAAAAATCTTGGTCTGCAAACAAATTCAGTCCTTAAATCTTTAACTTTATTTCCCATCCCTGGCTGGTTATGTTACTGAAATGTAAGAAGCTGTGTTTTAGTCCAACAAAGCTAAATAAAATGCTACAAAGAGATATTTTTGTGCCTCAGAGAATATGGTTTTACAAATCAGGTGGATAATGAGACAATGGGCCCCTAGGCAAGGACTGAATACATGATAAACACTTATTTAAAATGTATCATGATGTTTTTTTTTCTTGTAACATCTTTGAAATGATTGTTTTGGCTCTTCCTTCAATTTTTCAGGAGGCCTTTTGGCATTCTGTTATTGACAAAATGACTAAGCCCTTTCACTATGCAACAAAAAATGCAAAGTTAATCACTGCAATTTCTCTCAGAGGCTCGGGCTTAGGGGCCCTCTGAGCCACTGGGTTCCTGGACTTGGGTCCAGTAGGCCCGTTTGTTAATCCACCCATGCATGCCGGTTGTCGAATAGTAGTAATAGTGCCTCTTGTCACCACAGTTTTTGTCAACAAAATTAACACTGCCAAGGTGCCCTTCCAACTCACTGAATGAATTTGTCTCAAGATATTGTTTATCAGGAGAGCTCAACTGCTTTTCTAAAAAATCCAAGTGGGGGAATGATTGTTGTGCTCGCTTAGTCCCTAAAAGCTATATGCTCATCAGAGGGAAGGCAGAGGGTCTAATACTGAGGCAGAGCTCGTTCGTCATACCTAAGAGCATTTGGGGCTGTTTTAAATCCAAGAAAGTCCACATGGATGCTTTTTATCTCCACCTCTCTGGGGTTAAACGGGGATGAACTGCCTTTCATAAGCCCTGTGTGTGTCAAAGCAGGATATGTGGAGCACTGAATGGTTAGTAAACCCTTGTTAAGCACTGGCCTATCAATTAGGTGTATGATGGCATTTAAGAAATCCTGTGCACTGAGAGGAAAGTTCCTAACTGAACTCCACCATGTGCGGGGCAGCATCCGCAACTCTGCAATGTCTAATAGGAGTTTTGTATGATGGCATCATGGTCAGTGAATCATTGCTCATCTTTACAGAGAACGGCGGCAAAAAACAAACTTGTGTCATACTCTTCCTGACAACCACTTTTTAAGCTCCCTGCCTCAGTGAAGATGACAGCAATGTCAATTTTAAATCCAGGCCAGCTATGGGAAACCCAAAGAGTTACAGCTCAATAGAAGATCTAATGTACAACAGCAGATGAAAAAATAAATTGGCCGGGGGGGGGGGGGGGGGGGGGATAAGAGAGAGAAGGAACAGTGCAAAGGAGATGAAAAGAGGAGGAGAAAGAGGGAACGGAGGGGGGATAGAAAATCAGAAACAGGGAGGACAAGCAAAGAGATTGAGTGAGTGGTTTGAAATGTGCCCCATGCAGAGTTTGTGATGGACTATTACTGCATGGAGCACAGCTTATGCAGCAGGCAGACACCGAATCGAATCCGAAAACCAATGCTACCAATGTGGCTTCCATGCAGCTGACACCGTCTTTATCAACAGAGTGAGTTTTTCATTCAACTCACAGTGACAGACTGGGACATTATTATTTTCGATCCTGGTAACATTCCTCAAACATGTTCTCTTTTTCATCACTGTCACGCTTCATGTTCCTAGAGACCAAAGTCAACCACTGGCTTATGTGGACCGTAGTTTACTGACTAGAGTCCTGTTTAAAAAATGAATCCGTAAATTTGTCTTTTATGCTGAATAGAGTTTAAGGCATGAACATTATCCCTGTGTCTCAGTTCTTTAAACTGACATATTGAACCTGTATTCAGTTGACTGACCTGTAGTTGAAGCTGTGCAAAGCAGGGTCCTTGGTGGAGGAGATACAGCCTGTTTTTGAACTATAACTTTGACTTTGAATGTACCATTCATTCCTGCTGTCTGCAGGTTTCCAGAATGTGGGAGGGAAAGTAGTAAGTAAAAATGAATTATTTGTACAGTGTAATACATTGTAATACACTTCCTCTAACTGTTTCACATGGACAAATCAACAGTCAGTCATTACTGACTTCTGAGTACATGCAAACTATTGTCATTTTCTGACATTTGCTGACATCTGGATAGCTAAGAACAAAAGCTTTCTGGTCATTCGCTGGGTCAGCAACAAGGTCCAAAAAGTAATAAACTAATATAATGAGTAATGTAGCTGATTACCTTTGATACCAAGTAGTAAGTAAAGTAATATTATTACTTTTTAAAGCAGTAATAAGTAAATAGTAACTGTTTCCGCTGTCTCTGTTAAGCTACTTTGAAGCAAACTTTTAAAATGTTGAAAAAAGAAAAAGAGAAAATGTGAATTAGTTGCCATCAACTGGTTTTGAGTTACTTCAATAAAGGAGCAATATGTAGCAATTGGAGCCATAGACTGTATATTAAATATGTTGAAATCCCATTTAATGTATGATCTGCTGCCTGCTTTCTGCCTGCCACACTCCATTAACATACAACCGTTATAAACATCTACTGCTTCTTTAAGATTATTAATGATTTGTTACAACCATAAACCGACACTTACTTACTCAGTGAACATTCGCCTGAAGTCAACGTTTTGGCCACCTGCCAAATGCAAATCCAATATTCGCTCTTCCTTTAAAGGGATAGTTCACCCAAAAATGAAAATACAGTCATTATCTACTCACCCTCATGCCGATTGAGGGTTGGGATTATTTTTTCAGTCCACAAAGTGCTACTGGAGTTTCACAGGAAAACAGTGTTGCAGAATGTCCCAAACAATGGATGTGAATCTTGACCAATTTTCAGATGTAAAAAAAACAACAAACATAAAAGTCTCCTAAAGTCCAAACATGCCATTTGCACACATCACACCCAGTTCAGACAGTGTGCATGTGCACACGAACGTGGTTCAATGCTAAGTATCTATAGTGAAGATTCAGGCTAAAAACATGGTGTCAATAATACTTTTTTTAGTCAGTTTGGCATGTTTTGTTTTTTTTTTTACATTTGAAAACTGGTCACCATTCACTTCCAGATGCTGTGAAACTCCAGCAGTGTTTTGTGGGCTAAAAAAAAACTAAACTCAACCTTCAGTTGGCATGAGGGTGAGGAGATAATGACTAAATTTTCTTGGGTGAACTATCCCTTTAACTTCTATTTGGTCTCCACCAACTGAGGGTAACATTTGGCTCTTCAGCGGCTGAATGCTTCACTTTGCTCAACGGTTTGTCACTAACTTCATCTGTCTGCTGTCTGGTGTTGAGCCTGGTGGTACACAGTGGATTTTTGGAGATTTTTTTTGTTGTTATTGTTACTGAAAACAATTGTCTGGTGTGGCTTAAAATAATGCCACAGCAGAATGAATCAAAACAGTAAAGCTGTCGGCTTGAAAACCAAAAGACAATAACACAGGCTGAGGGCAACTGTACAGATGGATGATAACTGGGTGGTAATTGGGTTATTTTATTACAAGCAATTTTACAGTGACATTTCATTGTTAATACAAAAACACTGATTGTAGCAACTTTAATATTTTCAGTTTTCAGATAACAATTACCTGATTACCTTTTTAATTGTCCACTGAAATCCTCCGTCTAGAAGAAATGAATGATGTGTTTGTTACTTCTGTTACTTGCACTTAAACATCTGGAATGTGATAAAATTGAATTTATTTAGCTGTGCAGTCATCTAAAGCACATTTTTTATTAAAACGTATCATTATTATCAACTAATCACTAATGATTTTAGCTGAATAAAAGAGTGTTTCTCTATAACAACGTGAAAAGAATTGGTGAGGGTGTCTGCATTGTGTATCTGTCTTCACAGTGACTCGTGTTCTGTCACCAGCTCATGGAAAGTTCTCTGCCATGAATTTTTCACTCTTAGCAACTTTCTCCTCTCACCAAATATCACCACATCCAACCCAAACAAGCTTACATACACTTTTTGCAAAACCTAATCTAAAACTTGGCCACAAGTTGTTTTCATGCTGTGGTGCATTATCCTGGTTTGTGGAGACTGCTAAGTAGGTGAAATAAATCTGGTTAATAAACTGATGCAGACTGCAAATCTTTTTTTCAGGGAGTTCTCTGCTCTCACGGGTCTTGAGTTTGCATCCCCAGCAGACAAAAACTGGAGCTTACTAGGAGGGAGTTTAATTGCTGCCACAAATTTGACACAAAGTGGGAAGGGACATGAAGAGAAAGCAAAAAAAAAGTGCATAATATGCACATTACTTTGATGTGAAATTTGAACCACTACAAAGACTGAGTTGAGCCAATAACTTGGGTCTCTAACTGCACCCCCTGCTGTGTTGGACCGCACAGATCAGTAAGCTGTTTTTAATAACCTTGGTAGTGGAAGCTAAGAGGCCTTGTAGCAAAGTCACATTGTACTGATATCATAGTCTTAGCAACTGAAAGTGTGTGCATGAATGTGTCTGTGTGTGGGCAACAGTGGGACACTGAGATTAATTTACATATCAGACTACTTTATTACTTGGTCTGAAAAATTCATTACAAGAAGAATTTAAAACAATGTCAACATGGTCTTAAAAAGGCAAGTAATTAGCATCACCACATGTAAACACGTGTGTCATTAAATCAGCCAGGCAGTGTTGACAACTCTCTTCAATGGAAAGTTGCTAGATGTCACTAAATGGTGCCACATGCTAATTTGCTTATCCATGAACTCACACATACATAGCTATTTACATATGGGGAGCCAAAGTGAAACTGGAACTTCTGGGTTCTACTCCAGAAGTAAAAGACCTTTTTAAAAATCGTAGTCGGCCAGAGTCAGTGGAGTAGACGTGGAGCTCATGTTAGCTTCCACGATTTAATACACTCATGACCAGACCATCTTCACTAAAAGAATGAGTGTCTATAGGCTGTCACAGGTGGTTACAACCCATATTTACCTTTATTGGTAAAGGTGACCTCTAGTGGCCATAGTAACAATGACAGGAGAAGTATAAAGATCAAAAAAGTCCACACGAGTCAAACAACCTGAGGACTTCACCCACTAGATTGGGGTTTGGTATGAATGGCATGTTTTCAAACCACTTATATTTTTACCTTTACTCTGCCGACTGCACTACAGAATGCAAAATGCAAAAATAAATATCAATATCTTTTAAGTTGAAAAAGGTATTTAAAAAAAACAAGTAACAAACAGTTGCCTAACTTCTTGAAACTAAAATGAAAAATAAGAAACAAAATATCCTTGGTGTGTAAACAATTTCAAGGTGAAATGTCAGAGCTTTAGTTGAAAGGTCATTATCCAACTATGAAACACCTGAGTTTGCCAAGCCACAAAACCCAGTCTGGCACTGACCCTCTCCAACATTAGGCAGAGCTCTGAACCTTGGTTCCTCTTTTGTTCTCTCCAGGAGATAATTTAATTCTGGCCTTTATAGTTGACTCCTCCTTTGCAGTCATGTGGGTCAGGGGCATAATCAGCGATACCGTTGGGTTTCTTCATTGCTCAGCACTTTGATGGTGAAGAGGGCTGAGCAATTTCACAATGTCCTCTGCATTACTAATATAATTTCCACCAGTTCAGTTCTGGGCTGTTACGAGGGGGCAATTTAGCATATCCAATGTACTGTTCCAACCGGGTGCTTACGTCAGTCACAAGTTTATGTGCTGCTAGTCTGGACAGCGGCAGTGCTATCTCAGTCCCGCCTGGATGGCCAGGTTTGAAGTGTGGGCTAAACATCTGATGCGCAGTCCCAGCCCGGCCTCTCTCTCTGCTATATCAGGGTTTTCTAGCATCGTCTGTAACATTGACGTTGGACCGATTTGCTGTTCCAAGCTCCCATTCATTTCCAGCCAATTCTAGCACCTCAGCAATATTTTGGCCAGTGTGTGATTCAAACATCACACGTGTTTGGAGAAAAAAACTAAACCATTTCCCACTCCCAGTTGATGATGCGGGCTGTGATAATTATGTGGCTTTGGGTAGCCCGAGAGCTCCGACAGCCTGTGGTTACTGCAACTCTCTCAGCTTCCTGGAGGGCTTAATTAACCTTTACCTTCACATCCTCATCCATGGCAGGAACTGCAAGTGTGTAGGGGACAGACTGTGATACCTGCGCTCCAGCCTGTTGAGGTTTTGCAAGATCCTCCGTTCTCAACATCTGAAAATTGTCTCATGTTTGTCAAAAAAAGATATCAGTGCTTTGCCTCATCTCTTTGGTGTGCAAAAGTGCAAAAATGCTGCTGTACATGGTGGGGCATATTAGTGGCTTAAGCCATCCTGTATGCCATCTCACACTGGCAGAACTTGCAAACAGTCTTTGTCCAGTCCACAACCTTGTCACTAACTTCTTGCCTTTGTGCTTGAAAACCAAATTGATGCTTTACAACTGTAAAGTTTGACAGACTCTATTTCGAACTCCTCCATTTTCTTGGAAACTTTTGATCACTTGATCAAGTGAATGTCGGGATTGACAAATGGTCAGTTAATGAAACTGAGTTTGTGCCGACTGACCATTCTGAAGTCCTTCCTTTTCACTCTTTGCTCCAACAACACTTGAGCAAACTTGTACTTTGCTCAAGTTTATCCTTCTCCTGTACTACAAGTAGATACAGATGTGGTACAAGTAGAAGTACTGATTCAACTTTTTTACTCAAGTAAAAGTAAAAAAGAACAGGCTCTGGAATGTACTCAAAGTATAAAAGTAAAAAGAACCCCTTGAAGGACATTTCTACCAATGTTTTCTGTGCAAAGCTAACTGTACTTTACCTTTTTTTCTGTAGTTGAGTCTCCTTCACTTGTTTCTTTCGTATTTTATGCCATTTTCGCCTCGCTGTGTCAGTTCTTCATGATATGCACTGATGGATACATCAAGGAATTATCTCTTCTCTGTTTTATTATCCCATCCATTTAGGTTGAAATCATTCTGGATGTTTGGAAGGTGGCACGAAATGATGCAAATTAAAAATAATCAATAATTCCCCTCAAATGCATTAAAACTAAAGTAACAAGCACAGATATTCACCCTTTATTATCCAGTGAGTAAAAGTAAAAATATTTAAAAAATAAAATAAAAAAAAACACTCAAGTGAAATACAGAAAAGTCGACTTAAGCACAATAACAGACTTTTTGTACTTCATTACTTCCTACCTCCTGCTAACAAGCTAGCTAATGATTGATGTAAATTAGCTAACACTAGCGAAGATGTGAATGTAGCACTTTCAAAGGTCTCCCTGCAACGTCTTTCAACCATGAACCACCAATTTGGTAGTATTGTGATCAAATCTTCAGCCTCACAATTCATCTTGTCAAAATCAAGCCACTCCATGGTGCATTGTTACACCCCCATTAACCAGAGCTGAAGAAAAACTGCCAGCGACAGTTCTAATTTCAGCCATCAAAATTGGTGGTTGACTGGTAGAAATCAGAAGCCTGCTTTTGTCTAAATCTAGGACCCACTGAAACATTCACAGAGAATTGCTGCTTGTACTATTGTTATTATAAAATGCACGTGTGCTATGCTGGAACAGAGAGCTTGTCAGGTGTGGAAACAGTAATGGGCTTTATGAACTGTCATCTCTTCCAAATAACTTTTTATCATTCAACAAATGATCACTTTTCAGCCAACTGCAATGGCAGGGATAGACCATCTGAATTCAATCATGGCTATTTTAGTTTTTGATTTGAATGAGTTAGAGGAGAGATTTAAAAACCATGAGGACAAAGGATGGAATATTCCTAGAGACTAATGCCAGTGTTTTTGTACTGTGTGTTCAACAAAGCGACTGCATGGCCATTGCAAGAAGAAGAAACTCCTCTGTGTGGCCATCAGCAAGCAAAATGTTGCCAGGAGCAACAGCAATAGCTACTGCAGCATCAGCATCAAGGGAACATGGAAGATTCAAGTCAAGGATGTTTGAATCAGTCAGTATCAAATACTTGCATACCATGTCTCAATAGGATTGTCAGCAGCAAGTCCTGAAGCCCAAGAAATGTAAGAATGGCTGCATACATATTGTGTACAGGGCTTTTATGCCTCTATGTCTATCTCTCAGTCTTTGTAATATTGGCGTCCTGCTCAAGGACACTTCAAAATGGAAATCTCTGAGGAGAAAGCAAAGGCAAACAAAAGAGGCCTGGAATTTCACTTAAGGGGGTGAAATGCCAAGGCTGTAAGGCCATCAAAAAACAATGACTTTAATTCCATGGAAATAATGGATTTCACTTAAGGGTTAAAATGTTTTTAATTCATTCTTGAGAATTGAGATATAACCATAACCATTTTCAATTATGCAGTTAATATAATATATTAAATAATAATATATTAAACCTTGTAACAGCCCAACCTCCTACAGAACACAGAGTTGATGAAATTTTAGATTTTTTCATTTCACATCACAGTTGTGATAGCAATATCATTTGATGATTTTTTTTCAAAAAATAGAAAGCTTACCAGTGCTTGAGCAGTATTCCTGCTAACATACTAAAATGCTAAATACAAGAATTACATTTTAATTCAGCAATAAGATTATAATCACCGCTCTTGAGATTTGGAACAAATTGTCCTACCAAAACAACCGTGAAAAAATCATTAATGCCAGAACTCACAGAACTACAGAGCTACATTATTTTTTAAGTTATAAACTTTCTCTGTGCCACAAACCACCCTTGACGTATTTCACCCCTGTAAAGTTGTCCCAGATGTCCATATAATTTCCATATATTAATAATAATAATTAACAATAATTTTGATTAGTGTTAAGAGGACTATACGCAAGTAACTATAAAATGGCTACTCGCTAGGACTAGGTTAGCCAGTTACAAGGTTTAATAGCCAAGATTGTGATCTTTTAAAATATATTTTCCCAGCATAATCAAAGAATAAAAATAAAAACCTCTCAAAATATAGTTTTGTTACAATTCTCAAGAATGACTGAATGGTATTTTACTTTTATTTAATGTTTTAAGTAGTCTGAGTCACTGGAGGCTCACTGCCTTTATAAGTTTGCCATTGGTTGCTTGTTTCAAGTGGCATTGCGGCGTCCACAATCTACATTTTTACGCTAATGGTACGAACGTAAATGGCTGTTACCTTTTCTTTTGCAGTGACGTGGTCATTTTAATGCCGGAGCTCACTTCCCAACGTGCAAATGTACCACCAGTACAAGTTCCCTTATAACAGAATGTGTATGCATGGAGCCAGATTTTTCTCCAGGGCTGAGCGCCGCGGAGTGAGGTCTGGCTATACAAGACTAATGTCTAACTGACTCAAACTTTAGACCTTTTTCTTTTTCATGGCCATTTTGAAATAAGATAGGTGTTAGCGATGATACAAGGGTTCCGCTCCATTCAAGTCAAAAAGAGTCAGACTCCGCTACACTAAAGGGAGCAAACATTAATTAGTATCATTGGTAACACCTGTTTACCCTGCTATTTCATATCAATATGGCCGCCGTGAAAAAGGTTTGTTTGCCATACTTGGTTTCTGTTAGACATCTTAACTGAGAAGGAGAAACTGGGCTCGAAACTAATTTAAAAAGAAGCTAATTTTAAAAGAAGTTCCCCTTTATTAATTAAGCATAGGTGTGCTCTGATTGCTGTATTATTTCATTACATTTTACAACAGTATACTTTCCTCACTCTTGTCACATTTTTCAGTCAAAGAAAGCACACCCTGCTCATTTCTGTCCTTTAGAATTGTACAATTTTTCTGTTGGTGTAAACAGAAATGTGTAGGTGTTTATTTGCTTCTTTTCTCTATAGTAAATGTTTACACTGTCCTCACTGCCCTTTCTACGATTGTATTTTTCAAAACTACTGAATGATGAATGCTGTCAATGTAGGTATTTTCAGCTTTTATTTTCCTAGTAAAATAGTGAAGAACACAAGCCAGGTCCATGCAAGTGACCTTTACAGCCGCTGTTCTTCAGTTTTCATATCAGAATAACACTTCATGCACGTCGCTTCAGTCCGTGTCAGGCAGAGACATAAACGCGCAGCTTAATTGCTTTTTGCAACAAGCCTCTTTCCATCCTCAGGACAATGACCAACAGGACAGGACAATCAAAAACCAAACACTCTCAAAGAAATTTTTTAACAGCCATCTTGTCACTCACTCTGGCCCGTTTTAGTTTCAGCATGATTAAACTGAAACCTTTTCACAAAACACGATGCACACGCCTCAATATCGACCCACTGAAAAATGTCAGTGTCAAAATCAGGTCGCCACGTATCGAAATCTTTGGATAAAGTATCAAACTTCAACACTGATTAATCGAACAAGTGCTCAAACATCAATAAATTGATATTTTCTGAAGACATAATTTTGAACTTGGAGATACAAGAGATGAGCTGACCTTTACTGATAAAAGGCTGAATGCTGGTGAGGGACAGTAGAGACAGAAGGAAAAGATTCACTTAAACATTGTTTTCTCTCATTGATTTGTTGTATTACATTACATTCAATTTGTATTTACTTTTCTTTTTAAGTTATGATTGGTGTTGATGTCACTATTAAATGCTCTGTAATCTGTAAATTCTGGTTAAACTATCATCATTTCCTATGAAAATATATCTGACGTGGCTCAGGCAGGGAGGTATATGGGTAATGTATTAAAGTTTTATTCCTTTTGCATGTAGTCATGTTTGCCGACTTCCATCCCCACTCTCTGATGTATCTGACATTTCCTGTGTTTTCCTGGAAAAACATCTAATTCAATGTTTGCAGCTTGTTAACTCTAGATCAGTGTTCCCCAACCCTGGTCCTCAGGGCCCACTGTCCTGCATGTTTCAGATGTTTCCCTGCTCCAACACACCTGATTCAAATGACCAGGTTGTTGTCAGGCTTCTGCGGAGGCTTGATGACGAGCTGATCATTTGGTCAGGGCTTGGTAACCATCAGCTGATAATAAAGCTGATGTTATTTAGTTGGTTCTGTCATTGAGGCAATGCTGCTGTTGATGTTTGGTGGATTTTAAGATTCAGATGTTGTTGTTGCTTCTGTCTTCATTTCTTTGGTTGTTGATGTTTGATATCCATCTATTGTCCCTGACTTTCTCCTAGTTTTCATCGTGCATTGTTGTGATGACAGTATTGACAATGTTAGGTGTATCATTCATGTGTCATTCACTCTTATTCATTCTTTTTGATTATTTTTTACATTAATGCTGTTTGTGTTTTATGTGCAATGGTTATGTAATAAAATGCTTAGGATTGGATAGATCATTGAAATTCAAAGAGAACATGGTGTGAGTGGGGGATTGCTGGCTCTGTCTCATTGTGCAGTCTGTTGCAGCATCTTGTAGTGGAGTCTATTAAGAGTCATTTATTTGAGCTGTATGGCAGATTGATGCTAATTGTACCTCTGAATCCATTTACTGTCAGAGAGAAAGACAGACAGGAAGAGAGAGGGAGGAAAAAGACTTCCATTTCTATTCAAGGCAGCCTCATTTTTGCAGTTCCCACTATACATTTATTTGAGTACTGAAAATAATTTAGATCATATTTTTTTGTGAATAAACTTCTAGAACTTCTGTTAACTCACATTACAGGTATCAGCAATGTGAGAGCAATATTATAGTGTTGCCTGGTTACATCATGCCATTGCGAGCAATTTTGTCTGAGGTATGCCCTTTAAAAACTTTTCAGATCTGACCTTTAACAGCAGTATAACAAAGACAATTGTGGTCAGTAGGGACTTTGTAAGTCACTAAGCAAAATGGCAACACCCTAACATGTACTATCTCATAGTTAGAGAGGAGGATGAGGAAAGAGGAATTCAAGTTTGAAAAGAAAAAAAACATTTATTGTGGTGGTATAGTTGTAGTATAATCAAGCACACTGGAATACAAATGACAGAAATATAGACTGAGAATTTTCTATGGATTTTGCATTTAAATGAGTACCTTGGTGTGATTAGATGTCTAAACAGGGATTTATTCCCGCAAATATTTGCTGTTCATGAAAACTGTGATTTACTCTTAAATGGATGCAATGCGGGCAGCTGACAAGCACTTTGTTCTGCTGGATAATACATTGTGTGAACGCACAGGCGGACATGTTCACATGTGCAGCCAGTGCGTCTGATCTTAGTGAGATCATGAATTGTGGATTGCAGACACTTGCAGACATGGACAGATGATGCAATTTACACTGTAGCGTGTGTGGAAGTGGTAAATATAATCTGAGTTTAAATCACTTTACACTGTTTCCATTGGAGTTTCCTATAGATTAAAGGTACCCTGTGTTTTTTAAATCTATTAAATACTTCCTAATAAAATATTAGGAAATAAAAACTGATATTAACATCCATATTTGCTATCAGACCCACTCCATGGCTCCAGAGTTCTTCTAGTGATCAAAACTCTACAGGGTAGCTTTAAAGATCCAGTGTGTAAGATTTATAGGGCATTATTGGCAGAATATGGCAGAACTTAATATCCAAAGATATGGGTCCATTGGTGTAACACATGAAAAAGAATGTTTCTGGTACCTTAGAATGACACGATTATGTCTACAGAGGGCATGAGAGTACACCATGTTGCAACGGCATGTGTTTTCACAGTCACAAAAAGGCTCATGAGATTAGTAGATTTAAGATCTCGCTGCTGTATCCCATCATTATTCCTCCAGCGCAAATGTCCCTCAACAGGAGAGAACACTGGCATAATTTGTAATTCAATTAATTAAATGTATTTTCATGAGGTGAAATCCAGATCGTACAAAGTGGTACATAAAAAGCCATTAACACAAAAACTTTCTACAGTACTGCACACAAACGGATGATCAGACCTGACCACAAACAGGACATCAAAAAAACCTTTACTGATTATTCCAAAAAAAACAAAAAACAAAAAAGAACAAAAACCTGATGCTCAACTCATCCTTTCAACAAAGGGCATGGGAGTTGTTGGGGGGCGGGGGACACATACAGCTAACGTTAGCTAACGACAGTGATGTCACACATGTAATATGAAGTCTGAAAAGTGAATTTTTCAATTCAACAAACAACATTCAAGGCTTGTTTAAAAAAAAACTGAATGAATGAAGCCTGAAGAAAACAGTTTTTTATGTATGAAACTATCAGATCTGTTCTTTGTTTTGATATATATTCAATGTTAACATATTCATAGAACTGAATATTCCGTGGGTGTCAAAAATGCTGGCACCGGCCGGCAGCTTTTTCAAAAAACGCTGCCTAGGAAAGTGTTAATTTAAAAAATCTTGTGTCTCAAGTCACTGCTGACTTTTGTATAATGCTGTAGGCACCAGACACCAGGATAATGTGTTGTAAGATTGCCTATTTTGGCAGGTAACAAATTAAACACATTTTGCTGACAGTTTCTTGAGGAAAGGGCTGGCTTGGAAGGGGAAGGTAAGGTGAGGTGTCTGCAATCTGTAAGTTCACTGCTAGATGCCAAGAAATGCTGTACGCTGATTCGTGGATTTTTATTAGAAATGGATATTGTGTTGATTGTACCATATAAGGTTTTTATTCACCATAATTGCAAATCGATAACAGCATGCATACATAACACCAGAGGCACGACCACCTGCAGGGTTCTGGATGACTGATCAAACACAGACTGAATGACAGATAAAGAGACAGCATGGTAGCACCAGGGGATCTTGGACCGGTCCGTGTGTGTAATGCAACTGACAGCTGTCAGTAACGCTGTGCTGCCTCTGCTGTTTGAAGGGTTCGCCATCATTACCAATGACCATCAGCGATAATGAGCTCGTCATCAATTAGTCATTTACAGACATCATGCAAGTCAATCTTATCAGTGTGTTTTATAGTACAGTAAACATGTCTGGGGAAGTGTGAAATCAAATAATTCCCAGTCTATCAGCGGGCATGAGAATGGTTAAAGAATTTGAAAACTTGAAAGAAACTGAAAAAGGCTTTCGCCTTGTACTTGTTTCCAGCCATTTTTTGAAACCCTTGGTTAACATTAGCTGTTAACAGAATTGACACATGATGCTTTCCTGAGCTGTTTTGGCCTGAGGATATTTTGCAAGGGACATCAAACAATCACTGTCATATTAACTCACTAACTACCATGATATTTAGCCTAAGAGTAGCAAACAGTAGGTCACTGACTACTAGAAACAGGGCAATAATAGGTTGTTTCTCCTCCTGTTCCCGCTTCCCATACATTACGTTCTGATAGGATCTGCAACACAAAACGCCATCAGTTTTCTAAAACAAACCATAAAAGGAAAATTCAGCACTTTTCATGTAAATGTACAGATACTGTTGATCGTAAATTGACATACTGCAACAATAAATTCCTCAGTGCATGTCAAATCAGTGTCAATTAAGAAATCTGAGTTCTCCTGATTGTACAGCTGTGATGGCAGTGCCTACATGTACCAGGATTCATTGTGTGTGAGCTTCTGATGCTCATACCTATGCCCTAGCCTATAGCTCTTATTTTGTTAGCCAAAACATAACATTAGCTCTGAAAAAATAAAAAATAAAAATACTCATCTAGCACTAGGGCTGGGTATTGCCACTGACTGCTTTAATCAATTCTATTCTGATTTACAAAGTCCCAATTTGATTTGATTCAATTCATGATTCAATTTGGTGTATTTTTTAGGGATATTTTAGTTACAATGCAGAGTTTGCTTGGCAGACAACCGATGCTGTAAATTTGTACACGAAACCCTCTGAACTGGTGCATTATTTAAAAAAAAATGTTACTGGCAGCATTCACAGGTCAAATGATCACAGGCTGATTATAAATAAACAGCAAAAAGAAAAAGGAAAGATAGATAGTTGGAATAGATAAGAGCTCAGTCAGTTAGTGGTCAGCCAGATGGGCCCCAGCAGATTTTCACTCACCTCACAAAACTTCTCTGATGTAAATTAGCATGATATGATGCAGAAGTTCAGTGTCAATTACCCTTTAATACTGCATATTTATTTATCAGCATTATGTACTATGTCTGAACTTCCTTTGTCTTGCAGTCGGTGCATCTTTTTTTTTTAAGCCAAAGAGTTACTCAAAGAATTTGCACTTTTTTAAGTATTGAACTAGGCCTGTTGCAGCCTTGGTAAATTACGCTTTCCAATCCACGGAGCCAAACTCGCTGCACTGAAAGCTTTCTAATCCTGGAGATGAGCCACAAACACTGCAAGCCGAGGTCCTGCTGCAGCTCTGGGAAAACCAGGCTGCTATATATTCCAGCCTCATACATCGAAACAAACAAACAAAAAAAAATACAGGTAACACCACTTCCTAATCTGGGTGTTTTTTAATCTTTTTATCTGCTGATATAATGCCAATCTTCTTGTCACAGATACAAAACCCACTTTTTTTTTCTCAACTGCCTGGAGGGAAAATGGGTAATGACCTAAAGCTTCACGCATCCACAGGAAAGGCATGGATTAAAAGATGGCTTTCGGAATTTTCTGAATTGATACCAGATCATTCAAACAGATCATTCAGAGGTGGAGACTAGAAATACAAGCTGAAACAGACAGTAGTTCTTACTTTTCTCCTTTGACATGACTGGATAGAGGATGAACAGCAGACTGACAAACTGAGTGAAGTGTTATTGGTGTGAAAATTCTGATTCTGTGGGCCTGGCTTTTTTTTGTACACTTAAAATCATGTAGATACCACAGTATCAGCTCTTCCTTCTTCAGCAGCTGTTAGTGTACCAACAGCTGCTGAAGAAGATCCGTAATTCAGTGTGCAGATGCATCAAATCATCAAAATGCTTGAGGCTTGAGAACCCATAATGTGCTGGCAATGAAGATAAATGCTTCTTATAACCTCTCCACGCTGCATCTCTCAGTTAAGGATTCATCTCTAAAGTCAAGTCTGCAGGTTGAGAGTCCACCCCTCTCCTGCACAAAAGGCACTCACAGGCTTTAAACCAGAAGTGTGCGTAAGTGTGCTCCTCCTGCTGGGCAGAGGTAATGCATGACGAGGATTTGTATTTGTAAGGATGCCAGTAACAATCACTTAAGGTGCATCTTGTCCTCCGTACTTCTATGCGCTCACAGTCACAATTGGCACTGACAGCTTCATCATTAGGTCACGCTCTTTTTAATTTTGCGGAGGTTAGATATTGTCAACACTTTGCTTTCACCTTGTTGTTAAGCGTGTACTTTCATCATTTTCAGGCCAGCTGCTAATTATTCCTAGAATCTCTGCGTTGTCACCGTCGCTGTCCTTGCCAAAGTACCCTCTCATATACAGTGATGGATGAGGCCACTTTCCAATGAGTTTACCCAGTCTAAATTGCACACTCAAGTGTTGCCATTAATCTTCGTAAGGTCTCTCCACTTGATTTGTGCACCAAGAGAGTAGTACATGGGTGGGCAGTAGTATTCATTGATAGTCGAAGTTAATCATTTAAAAAAAATACTGGGACAGCAACTTGCTATTAAGATCCACACAAGAATTTAAAGTAAATAGGGAATTCTGTGCTTAAAATTTTGACTTTCATGAGTGTCGTCATCACTGTGAGATTGTTGGACAATCAACAGAAAACTCCCCTGTCTGTTTAGATTCTCCATCATCCAGGTCATGGTATCGCTCAGGACGCTTTTCCAACAAATACACTCTGGTTCTTGAATCGGTTGTGTTCAAGATCCTTTAAACCTCTGTGCTATCTAGTGTACAGCCTGCATTTCCACAAGTTTTGAGCGGAACCATTGCAATGGAGGATGTCACCAACAGTGGGTGTTGCAGGATGCAACCTGTAGAGAATGACACACTCACTTTGGTCCCCAGTAAAAACAGCTTTTTGGGTTTTTTTTGGTTCCAGCTGGGAACTAACTTGTCAGGTTCCAAACCTATTTACTCAGGGTGGAAATGCTCAGAGTGGTTCAAAATGAAGTGCTTGATCCAGAACAGGGCTACTTCCATGTCTGTGAAACAGGCCTGAAGGAGTTAAGAAGGGAACTGGATTTGCTTTGAGGGTCTCAAAGACATTTCACCTCTCATCTGAAAAGGCTTCTTCATTAAACGTCTTCAAGAACCTCAAAAAAGTCCAGTTCCCTCCTAACTGCTAGAGACCTCAACATGTTATCTTTATACTGGCCGTTTCTTCCTTTTTCCAGTCTTTGTGCTAAGCTAAGCTAGCTGTCTCTCAGCTATGGCTTCATACTCATCTTATCCACAGCAAGAAAGCAAATAAGTCAGTTTTCCAAAATGTCACGCTATTCCTTCAACTTTTTTTATCTCATGATATTTAGACTGGTACCTTAATGTTTAATGGACACTCATGCCAGTCAAAGGCAGCTCTTGAATCTGTGGATGAGTGTTGGGCCATCCCATAATGTATATTTACAAGATATTAAATGACTGTGCACATTAACATATATGTTGTAATGAAACTAAACATTTAATATAAATATCTGCAGGTTCTTGAGAAGAAAAGCACACAATTCCTTATGAGATTACACTTTTGATGATCTGGTTGATGTATTCTATCATTATTCCTCTGGTGAAAATGTCCCTAAACAATCCTCCCTCACAGAGAACCCTGCCATCATTTGTAATTCAATTAATCAAATGTATTTTCATGAGCCGAGAACCAGAATGTGCAAAGTCACACATAAAAAAACATTCGTCTTCATCTAATTTTCTTTCCACGGCCCTGCACACAAGCGGATGGTCACCCCTGACCACAAACAGGCCATCAAAGTCACATTTACTGACTATCCCAAACACAAGAGGACGGAAAACTGATGCGCTGCTATAGTTTAATTTGGCTCTTCCTTATTCTATCTTTATACCGCCAGTTTCTTCCTTGATTATATGTCCCACTCTTGTCTTCTTATTGTAAAACAAGAATAGTAAAGAGCTATTGTAAGCAGTATGTAGTTGGACCCACTCACAGTTATCTGCCTCAGTTTAGAAAAGTTAAATTAGTTACAGCACTGCTTTAAGAAACAATGCATTGTGCACACAGCTCATTCCTGCTATTGAGTCTCCACATCATCAGTACTAATCAATCAATGTCTGGTTAGCTAGACGGCTCCTGCTGCTGTGGCTGAGCCTGGTAGCTGCCGGACTGAGCCACTGTGTGCTTACTATCTGTATTATTAAGTCTTTCCAAAAGAGTACGTGTCTTTTTGTCTTAACACTCAAACAAAGCTGCAGGGTTTCAGGGAAATTAAATATTTCTGTCAGTCTGTAACAAAAATATATTTTTCTCACATAACTGTGTGGGTTTGTCTGGAGCGGTCAAGGACAGAATGAGGCAGACAAACAACAAGCGAGATAGGTGCTTCAAATTTTAAAAAGAGAGCACAAAGGGTGAAAAATCCTGGCTGCATTTTTGGGGATGTACTGCATAAGCAGCTGTCCAAAAATGACAATGTCAGACTGGGGGCATATGAGATATTTACTTAAACACTGCAGCTGAGAGCCATTAACAATGAATTTCTTCTAAAAATAACAGAGTAGACTTGTGACTTAAGGTTAATTGAATTTCGCATTTTAAACACCACAAAAGCACATCACATAACAACACAATCCCCAAGCACCAGACAGATTGACTTGACAAAAAACAACTAGAAAGAAAATAAAGCACAATATAAAATTTAAGCTGCAAGCAGCATTGGATGCTCGATGGAACATGATGCTGCTGTGATCCCATCGTAGACGTGTTCAGGCTAGGACTCTGATCAAACATGTTAAGTTTAGTGCCAACTGGACCATTTACACCAAATTTATAGCAATTTCGTGTATCATGGCGAAACATCAAAATTTGACGCAACGCCATAGCCACACCTTTCAACGTTAGCTAAATCTTTTGATAACTTTTGATCACAAAGTAGTCTAGATGACACACACTGATTTTGAAGTCATTACGCTGAATTCTGTTTGTTAAAAGTCAACAGGTGGAAAACGCCAAAATTGAGGAGTAAATTCAAAATGGCTGGCTTGCTGTTGGGTTTAACAGGTCCAAGAGACTTTTTTGTGTGTCTGTGAATGATACGTGTCTACCAATTTTCGCACATGTAATTGTAACAGGATGCAGGGGCTGTTTTTGTAGGGGGCGTCATTGAATGTGATAGATTTTTAGATTTCAGATAGATTTGACAATATACGCTGAAGATAAAGCAACTTCCTGTGTCATGACAAAACACTGACGTTCGTCATGCTGTCATAGCAGTGCCATTTGACGATACGTCACAATCTTCTCTATACAGCATCACCAAGGTCTTAAGGCCTTTTTCACTAGATTTGAGCTGGATATGGTCAACATGCTGGGAAGAGCACGACAAGGTCTAAAACATGTCATTTCCTGTTGCCACATTCATGAGTCTCAGCAAGAGCTGTTTAGACTACCTCTGTAAATTTTCTTACTTATGTTGTAACACACACATTTATCAAAAGTAACACATCCCATACTGTTTGAGCTTTATACTTAATGGAATCAATCAATTTGCCAAGGGATTTTACAGTATGGTCAGTGGGTTGAAGGCTTCCAAGCATTTATACCCTGAGACAAAACTCATAATCTACTCCGGGACTCTGGTCCAAACTGTCTGTACCTTTGACTATGACCACAGTGAACTAACTCAGTCACTCAGCTCCCAGTTACATCTGTTGTTTCCTTAAAAGCCAGTCTGAACAACCTGTTAGAGTATCGGTGAAATCAATAGTAGACTTGTTTTCTTGTACAAGAACATATTTATTCCCTTACCTGGTTGCTTTCAAAAGGATACTGTACAGTGAGTGGGTCATTATGGCAAAGTATACCCTGCAGGACCCTGATGTGACTAATCAATAATGTAGCACAAAATATTAATTTGAAATTATGAATTCAATAGCACCTTGCATTCACCTGGAGTTTACTCATTTACAAATATTGTATATTTTTATTTTAAAAAAGATTTTATTACTTTAGCTAAGACCTCCAGAGCCTATGATCAGAAGTGCATCTGTAGCATTGGTCTGTTATTTAAAGTAGCTGCTATTCAGAAATAACAGAGCAGATAATGCCTTAACTGACCAATCAGAATCGAGTATTCAACCAAGCTGTTCTTAATGTATTGACAGTGCAGCTACATGTCCGTTTTGGCTGATTCCACCAGATGATTTCACGGCTGCATCGCGCTCCAGTCGCGTCATGGCTGCTGAAGCTGATCGAGGCCATCGATGTAGAAAAGCTCGTGACCCCAACAGAAGCACTGCAGTGCTTTTCAGGAGCATCTTAGGAGCAGCTCTCCGCTCTGCTCCATGGAGAATATGTGCCTACCCTGTCGGTGTTTCTCACAGTAAACCAATAACAATAGATGCAGTTTGATGACAGTGGAAAGTAGCAAAGGATGATGGGAGTTGTTGTCTTCATTGTTAAACATGGACAAGGGACGGACAACCTTCTTTCTCACTTTCTGATGTATCCAACATACCATGTTTTCCAGAAATTATAGCAACGACAAGCTAGTAGTACCCTTACTGTAACTAAATTACAGATTTCTCTGGGATAACAAACAAAATATGTAACAGAGGTTTAGCATTTTTAGATGTTTTAATGCAATTATAAAATTCGATTTTTCACTGAGGGGCCTAATTCCCCATGGTGGAAGCACAAAAATCTATGACCAAAGACAAAATCTGAGAAAGTGAACAAAGACTTCAAGCAAAATGCCCCTCTTCTGTTGGGGTATAAAGCCATATGGTGAACTTCAACATAATAGTCTTTTCTGATGGGATCATGGTGTAAGTCATGCTTACAGGCCTAGCCCAAAACATATGGAAACAGCTCCACAGAAATACTGTTACTTAATGTGTTAAGGGTTTCATCAGACATGGTTTTCGTGGTCTAAAAGAGAGTCTAATTAGCACTTCCTAGACCTCACTGAAAGCTTGAGAACATTCAAACAGGTGTTAAATCAACTAACAGAGAAAAACAACAGGAACACTTTGTGCGTCACCGGTCGCTACTTTTCCCTGTCTGTCAGCTTACGTCTTATGACTCATCTATTGCTTCTACGCGACTAGACAATACGTTCTCTGGCAGAGCAAACAGCTGTAGTCTTGTGTCCGTGTCTGCTTCCACAACACCAGAAAACCCATCAACTTTCAAAGCTGAGAACTGACATGACGTCCCGTGATAAGAGTCCATTGTGTGAAACTTATGCTTAATATAGTTTAAGAGCCGGCAGCTCAGAAGAAGAGCATGAACAGAGAGATCTTAGAAAGAAGGCTTTACAAAAAACATTCAAGGCTGAAACCCTGTCAGCTCAGCCTTTTATGAGGCATTTTATTATTTGAATGACAATAATAATTCCACTTACTGAAAATACAGTAATTACTACAGCTCTACTTGTGGCTGTAACAAAGCCTCACCTGCAGCAGCCCTGCAGTGAAAATAAATCTGACCAACAGGCTCATTGGACCGTCATTCAATAAACATAACAACTTTTTGAGATTTTGCCAGAAAGTCATGCTGTTAATGGCCTCTCAAACAGTGTGAGAGGAGACAAAGAAAGATGATACACAGTGTGCGAGAGGTATACCACTTCCCTGTCGTAGGAAAAAATAGGAGAAAAGTTGGGAAAAGAAGGGGGTGAGGAAGGACAGAGATTAAAAGAGAACTTAGACTGGTTTAATTTACTATCTCCCTCATCCTGCAATGACCCTGCCACCTCTCATTGCTGCCTTTCAGTTCACTTATGAATATAGACAGACCTTTAATCACTGCCTTATGTATTAAACAGCAGATAATGTTCATCCATCCAGTGTAGTGATAACAGTGGCAGAGCAGCGGTTCAGACAAAAACCTTTAGCAAACTCCAGAGCGATGTATTTTCTTTAGAGGGCAGTTTTGGTGTGATTAGCACCATCGCCTTACAGAAGAAGGTTTGAATCCTAGATATAAGTCTGATATTGTTTGTCATGGGAACTTGTTTTTCAGGCAGTGTTATGTTTACCTGAACACCACCTTTCAACCTCAATAAAAAGGTTAAAAGTCAAGGTCAGTCACGGAGCAGGAGCCCTTTAGCTGGACACCGTCCTCAGGGAATTTTCCGCAGGGCAGATTACAGAGAGACGCCCTGCTGCCCTTTGATTTTATTAGAGGGCAGCAGGGTGTCCGGTTGGTTATCTCAATCTCCAAACGCATTTTATTCGTCAGAGTAAAAGAACAACCACAGAAATCTCAGCTGCCACTCCGACAAGTGTGTTTTGAAGATAAACTGTCTCAAAATGACCCCTGGGGAGGCCGTCCTACCAGGGGCGACTTTGAGTGGAATCCATCACCTGTGTAGGTGGTAGTTCAGAAATAGATGGAGATAAGATTGCTGTTGCTTTTTGTGTGCTTTACACAGAAATGTACTGAATGCTGCTGAATTGTAATGAAGTAGGCCAAAGGTCTCAAACTCAGATTGGCTTCGGGGCCACTGATTGGTACTGTTATCCCATAAGAGCAACCTTTTTATGTACATTAGTCAGCCATGCATTGGACACAAACTCAGCAACTGTTCATTCTGTATCGTCAGTTTTGTCTGTGCTTTCATCAAACACCACAGAGTAAGCAGCAAAAACTTGAGCTTTGTCACGTGTCTGATCATGAACATCACTTGATAACTTGCGAATCTGCTCTGGCACTGTGTTTGCTAAAAGAAAAATATTGTTGAACAAACCTGACAAAGAATATCAGCGACTTCCATCGTACAATCAATCTGATTTCGCTGTTTGTCGTGAATTGGTCAGTCATCCTTACAGACTCTTTGTTGCACTTTCTCCCAGAAAACAGCCTCTATCTTCAGCAGTGAGAGCCGAGGAGGTCCCTTTGTTTACTGATGGTGATTATGATGCTGTGATTTTGAACCAAAAAACTAAAAGAAAAAGGCAGCTTAGAGAAAGATCACTTACTTTATACACGCAAAAGTTGTGACCTGGTCACAGGTCTTGGTATAAACATTTTTACACCCATATGTCTGTGACCTCTACACCTCTCCCACTCACTCATTCATGCTAATACGACACTTTACGCTTCTGGACCCCAGTAGATTTCTGCTGCAGTTTATTGTGAATCCTCACTGAAATGAGCATTTCCCTGTTCAAAACAAAACATAACTCTGTCTTAACTCTGTCTTAGTGACAATCACAAGTTCTTTTCATTAAATTCTTTAATTTGATACCAAATTTGTGGTATGTGTGACTTTTTAGACCATGTTTGATTCAACATATTTCAAGCATGAGTGAGACTTTCAAAGTAAAAGAGAAATATCCCACATTTTACTCCACACAGCAATGTTCCAAGAACAAACAGTGATGTGGCAGCAATGTTTTTGGCAACTTATCTGAGAAAAACTGCTGAATTTAAGTGTCAAGACCCAGTCAGTCGCCCCTACCAACTCGTCGTTACACTTTCACCCAGAAAATATCTCCGGCAGTAAGGGCCAGGGAAGTCCTGCTGGTTACTGATGGTGATTATACTGTATGATGTAATTTCAAACAAAAGGAACTAACAATATCTTTTCCACAACGGTGTTTTAGGTCGTGTCTTGGCAACTTAAATGAGAAAAATCACTTAACACAGGTCCTATTTACGAGAGAACTGTTGACATCATTGTGCCCTCACATATTTAATGTTCAAACTGTTAAATTTCTTTTCTTTCTGCCTACACCAAGTTCCAAAAGTGATGGGACAGGATCATGTTTACCACTGTGTTACATCACCTTTTTCTGTTGACAACCAGTCAGCATTTGGGAACTTCTGGCACTCAACAGTGTGGGGTCTCTGCTGTCTTATTTTTGGCTTCATAATGCACTACACACTGCAATGGCAGATGAGTGCAGACAGTCTTGTACCAGCAGTCTTTTACAAGGACATTTCTGACAAAGACATCATCTGAATGGCAGCCTATCTTGCTCCAAAACTTGCATGCACCTTACAGCAACTCAACTGTGTTGACTGACAGTCCATCAGGTAAAAATTGCATTTGTGTAGAATTTTGGTTTCTCACCAAATTCCTATAATGCCATTCCTATTACTTTGTGTTTAGTGCTAGTTAGCAGATGTTAGCTTATTAATTAATTTAGGTTGGTGAACAGTGTAAACACTACCTGCTAGACATCAGCATCGTCATTGTAAACATCTTAGTATGTTCATGCAAATAAATGTGCCTAAATACAGCCTGACTATGTTTGCCACCTGTCCCACATAATGCAGTTTAACACGTTTTCACGTACTTGGAATGACATGAGAAATACTGAAACCTAAACAGTTTCTTTAGACATAGTAAAAAGCATTAAATCAGAATGACAGGCAGGTTGTCTGTCACTCAGCATCATTGCCCTGTTTATATAGACTCAGACGCACTTTTTTATGCTTTAATGCTGACAAATACATTTAACTCAAGGCCACCTGGAAGAAGAAAGAAGCTGTCCAAATACGGATCTAAACAGCAGACAGACCACGAGTAGATCAGTCCTGTCAGTGCGGATGAGTTCAAGGCAAACTGTACGGTTTGTCAGAGAGTATTTTCTGCCGCCCATGGTGGACCTAGAGCAATTACAAGAGCAGAGGCTCAGGGCTGGAATTATTGACTCTGTGTAATATGACAAAAAGTACAATCTAGACCTGCTCTATATAAAAAGTATCCTGAGATAACTTTTGTTATGGCCTGAGAATTGGTTTAACTCAAAGTGTTTTTGCAGTGTTTCTATCCCAGCTGTCAAAGTGCTGTGTTTTCAAATTGTGTTGCTTTAAACTTTATTTCAGAATTAAGAAATGTTTTTCTTTAAATAAATCCATTTCTCTGTATTACAGTACATAGACTGGGACAGAATTTTCTTTTACTTCCTACATTTTTTTCAGTGCTCTCTCTTGCTTATAGTGGCTGAAAAGCAGGGGAACGCCCGTTCTAAGTCAATTACTGTAACAAGAGAACTCTCCCTGGTATTAATGGGGTTACTCCAGCCTGTCAAACTAATTTTCACAGCAGCTTTGGTGCAAAGACATCATGGCTTTGGTGGCGCACTCTGTGTAGACACCATGGCACAACATACTGGAATGATAAAGATTTTCACTGAGGCGCCGTATAATTTTACTAAGTTTTTGTTTTCATTCAAGACGGAGTTCTGTTTTGGCTTAGAACACCAAAATGTAATGCACTGAGTCAAAGGTGCCAAAGATAGAGACTGTGACAATGAATGTATTCATATAGAACAGAACTGGCTTCATGATTTGCTTCTCTGTTATATAGGTTTTCAGTCCGCCATCTAAAACTGAAGCACAGAGCTGACTCACTCCATCCTGTTCTCTGTCTCCCACTCACTGCCTCCTCTATATCGCTATGACTTTCGTCTTCTGTGATGTCTAGAGAAGACATAGCAGGTCGATGCCAAGATTGAAGCTTTCTGCAGAATCGTGATCATCATGCTTGGTTGCTCACACTTTTTTTTTTTATTACATTTGTTGTACATTGGAGTTCAGCTTCTATATAACTGAAATAAATATAGTTTAAGTTAGCTGTCTGTTGGTTACACACATAACACACTTAATACTTAAAACTCTTCATACAGTCAGTAGGAACATTTTTTATGATGTCATTCATAACTGACTGACTACTGTACTACTATACTATAAACCAGTCATCTTTTGATACAAGAAACAAACATATACACACAATTGTTACTACAATTGATATATTTTCACTTATCATGAGAAGACTATAATATTTACCTTAATATAATAAAATAATATAACTTATTTTAAAGTCAGAGTGTTACAACTGCCCCCTTGGTGAGTGGAATTGTGACGATGAAAAAATAAGTCACGTCAACCCACTGAACCTTAAATAAAGGCATACCTCAAAGTAATCACATAACTGCTGTAGTGTCAGATTGTATTGTAGCTCTACATGGTTATTTTAGAGGTCAGGCATCATATGCAATAACAGAATAGGCACATATTTTCGTGGTAACTAAATTTTAATTGCTTACATTAAGTTAAAAGTAATTTTACATTCAAATTTGGTGAAATGTGTTCATTTTCTAATGGAAAAGTGTGTCAACAAACAGGGTGCTTACATTGAGCCATGTGACTCATGCATATTTGCATATTTGTAACACAATATTACAATTGCCCCCAATGTTGCAGTCATCATAAAATATCGTATGAGAGTTAGTGGATGAATAAATGGACATTGTAACCTTAACTATTGTGCTGAGCTGCACATTGGGAAAGATAATTTTGAAAAGAGTTTTGAAATAGGAGCTCAAGAATTGTGTTGTGCAGTTGCACAAATCTGTAAACGAAAAGGTTCCTTATTTACGTCCAGTGCTAAAGACAAGTTCATGCAGTTTCCTATTCAGTGCAGCACTCCAGAAAACTTGAATGGAAGCTTTTACATGAGTACAGCGTCTGAATTTTGAAAAGTTTGAAACATCTTGGGCTGGAAAGCACATCCATAATGATGAAGACTTTCAATACAAATCTCACTTGCACATCTACATGAGACATCAAAACAATTCTTTTGTCTAAACATTTTTCAGCAATTAATGTCAATAAAAAGTATAAAGCTGGAATTAATCTATATTAGATTTGTAAGTTGTAAATCTTAAAAAACGTCATAAATATATAGGTTCCATTTTAGAAAAATCTCAATCATTTCAAAACATTGCTGGGCACATTTAGCGGTGTTAAACAGGACAAAATAGTGATTTTGTTGGGGACTATTTTCAGCTGTGGATTAATACACATTGGGTTCATGAGTGTTTTTTGCTGGATTGAATCCAAGTAAGTGTGTGTGTGTGTGTGAGTTCAAAATAATAAAGGAACTTGTCATATGGTGCAACAATGTGGTGCATTGATGTTTTTAATAGTTTCTGGACAACAATGGAGCTCTGCTCTGTAAAATTGAGATTTGGGTTTAGTATTTATTAAATAAATATTAGTATTTGTAATAAAAAAACAGACCATGTGCAGTTTGGAATCACACTGAGCTGAATTCAACACACTCAAATTATTCATTATTGTATTTTACTCAGTTTGAATAGAATAAGCTGTGAATCAGAGTATAATTTAGTTTTATTGAGTTTTATCAAGAGAGTTAAAAATGCAGAAAACTAATACATTTTACTCATTGGGAGGTCTTTGGTTTTTATCACCTTACACTTCAGCCCAAGGTGTTTTGTGCCATAGGATACACAGGTTACACAGGCTGCTCTTCTATAATTGGTTTTGGTATTTTTATTTGAATTAGTGATAAATACAGAATGTCTCCAGTCTCATTCTTTGAATGGTTTGGTACTAAGTCTTCTATAAATGTGAAATGAAGCTATGGTGAAAGTTTAGTTTGTCAGTTCATGCTCACTCATTATTTCCTTGTTTTCAGTGTCTGCGGCTGTCAATTGTATTTTCAGCTGGTCACATCTGTCCAATAAAAAATGATTCTGTCTGCCTTTAGTTCCTTCGTGATGCTGTTATGCATGTCCCTCTGCACAGTCTTGGATATTCACCATTTCATCACCCTCAGTGACTGTAGTACTACAGTCATCTGATGCCTACTGGGTTGAGCTTATTACCATCATCACCACAACTTTTATTTTGAAAGGTCAATGCCATGTTCGCATCAGTGCATGCATCTATAATGCGTCTATGAATCAGCACTATCACACACAAGCCAGGAACACAGCCTCTGATTGGTAAATAGACTCAGCCCAAGGCATCTTGGGATTGTCACCAGGTGGTTAACAACATGCTAACATCAACAACTGTTTTCAAGATGGAAAAACTAATAAAGAACCACAGAAGACATTCGGTATTGATCATGGATTTATTTTATCAACAAAAAAGGAATTGAGATACAATCACTGACACTGATAGCATAACGTTACCCTTTACCTGCTCAGCTTACATTTGGACTAACCCTCTTCATTTTCCCAGCTGTTGGGACATAACATATAAGACTTTTCTTGTTCTTGAGAAGCTGTGGTTGTGTCTGTGGCCATCAAACTGTTCATCTTCTCCTGAACAATGGACTCCTCCTGACTTATTTCACCCCTGACAGCAACTGTAACCTTGTTATTTATTCTCTTCTTATACTTCAACTGTGCACTACAGACAGTTATACAATAATTCTCATGTGCTGTACTGACTTGAATGCACAATAACATGTGCTAACTCATTGTGCAATGCATGAAGCATTGTTATTACACTGTTATACATGGTTGCAACTTGATGAACATTTTTGCACGTAATTTTACATCTATTCTTGTATTTCTATTCATTGTTTATTTTCCATATGTTGTAGTTTTATATTCATATGTTGCTGTTACATACTGTAGATAAGGCACATGGACCTTAGACACTTCTTGTTATTATTGTTATTGTTATATTATCTCTTTTATATATTGCAGTACAACGCATATATTTTTCAACAATTTCAAAGTATTTTGGATTCTGAATAAAGTCCAATAAAGCTTAACTATTAGCGTAGTTCAAGGAAACCACAATACCATGGGAAAATGTTACTTTGTCACCACAGTAAGCAAAAATCCATATGGTCCCAGCCTTCACAGGTTTCCTTTATCTCTGATGACATGTCATGCTCATTTTATGATACAGTCCAGCAAAAATATTGCACATTTCTTTTTGAAAATCAAATTTGCAAAGGAAAACAGCATTTTACAATTTAAAGAGAGGTGTGTATTGTGGCATGGAGTCATTGTTTGTAATGTGTAGGCATCAGTAACACTAACTGTTAGAGCTAACTGACTCTCAGGAGTCAAATAACATGGAATTGATTCTAAAATGAGAACCAGTTCTTGATTAGCACCCCTAATCACCAGCCTCATTTTGTCACATAAATAGTGTGACTCATTTTAGTTCTTTTTGCTCTGTTTTGCTGTGACTCTTATTAGCATAATAATAACGTAATAATGAAAAGCTGAAAAAGAAATATTGTGATGATTTTTTTTGATGAAAAGTGAAGTGATGACACATCTTGACCCATAGGGCATACTATCTTTGCTTTGTTTCTCTGTGAATTTCCGTGCGCAGCCATTGACCGGAATGGTTTAATGGTGTGTTGCTAGGCACAATAATAATGGTCTGTCTCTCACACACTCTGAATGTAAAGACTCAAAGACAAATTCCCTTTCTTTTACCTTGTCTCTCTCTCCCCCTCGGCCCTTTCCGGTGCTCTGAATGTTTGGGGCTTACAATGCGTCGGCCTTGCCCGTGTGAGCCTCTTTGAGAAACTCTAAATTCGTTGCTCATATCAGAGCGGAGAAGCTGAGTTTATTAGTAATGCCAGCCTTGTTGTTGTTCGGCGCTGAACGAATAAGAGGCTTGCAGGGGAGGCTTATCTGTCAGGGTGCACACACACAGACACACACACACACACAATACAGAAACACACCGTCAATACAAAAAGGCAAATATGTCTACGCACACACACACACACACACACATAAAAAAAGCCCATGTGAGCATGCATGTAAGCACAGATAGTAACACACCCTGTGACGCGTATATAACTCGCATTAATGAGGGCACACTCATAAACACACGCACACACACAAGCTTTCTTTGGTCATGCTGAAGTGTAAACAAGTAAAAGACGGTTTCAGAGTGATTGTGGCCTTGTCTTGTTAGGTGCTGCATGAATAAGAGGCTTGCAGGGAAGGCTTATCTGTTTGGCAGTGCACACACACACAAACACTCACTCTCTCTCTCTCTCTCTCTCTCTCTCTCTCTCTCTCTCTCTCTCTCTCTCCCTCTCTCTCTCTCTCTCCCTCACTCACACACACACACACACACACACACACACACACACACACACACACACACACACACACACACTTTTTAGAAGCCTTATCTGAGTCAGGGTAGATAACATTGCGAGGCAGAGAGCAAGGAGTAGATCTCACCATGAATGGAACATGTACCTGGCTTAGGAAACTACTCACGCAGTCAAACACACACACACGCCGCACACACACACACACACACATATATGCACAGTTCCCTAGGTTACAGAGCAGATGTTATGACCTGAAGCACACTCGCCAGACAAGGCGAACATGACTAAGAATGCTGTCTGCCTGGCGATATGTATGTATGGAAAAAGGCACATGAAAGAGCTCACTGATAAAGAGAGAAATTATTAATGCTCAGATGGCAGAAATCTGTTGACAAAACTGCAGTTAGAGCTCAATAAGTCAACTGCAATTGATTACTATGTGAGCATATAGTGTCAAATAGGATCTGATGATATAATCTAGGCTTGCTATTGTTGTATTTGAAAATTTCTTAAAGCTGAAATGAAATTAAAATGTACATAGTTTTACTAAGATACCAGTGTATCTTTGGTATTTGTTTCCACTTGTGTACTTCTTTGCATCTGCAGGAAAGGTAAAATTTATCATTTCAAAAGAGTTGCAGAGTGGGAAGAGATATTTCTTGCCCCCTTGTTCCCAGAGGTAAATACCAGGTTAATTTTCCCATAGATAATATTTCTCAGTGGCGTGGCAAGTCACTGTGGGGCCCCAGTGCTAGATTATCAAACCGGGCCCTGCTCATCACAATCAGATGTAACAGAATGTCAGTAATGAATGAAAGAGGTGAGTACACAACTAACAGCAGCAAAATGAACTGCACAGTTGATGCTGAAATTAAATGATAAACTCTGTGATAAAGAGAAGTGGTCAGCAAAACCAAGACAGTGATCGACTCGCCTAAATGACAAAATATGATGGTGGAGCATCATAACAGATGAAAACATAACCACTGTCAACGCACCTTCACACAGATGAAAATAGGTGATGGCGCACCCGCACATGATGAAAACACAGTTTAACAGGTGACAGTGCAACTGCACAGATGAAAATTTCAAATAACCAATGAGGGCCCACCTTCACACTGTTCAGGCATTAGTCTATAAACCAAAAAACAAATGTGTAGTTTGATTATAGGTTAAAATAAATACTGTTTTGGCTTTCTGAAACTTTCCAAAAGACAACTTTTTTTTTGGGGGGGGGGGGGTCTTGCTTTTTCTTTCTCGGCTGCTTCTTTCAATTTTCACTTCTGAAATCAACTTCTTTGTTTGTACTCTACTACCTGCTTCTCACTTACTTGCTGTCTTGGCACTTCATTAGCTAACTTTTCTGTGTTTACTTTCCCTCACAGTAGTATTGTGCTTGTCCGTAATTGCAATAACCCAGCATTTGTGACATAGATGAGTCGATAAACTATATGCTTGTATATGTAAAACTTATTTTGTGTGACCGCAATGTTATTTATCAAGTTTATGACACCATGAAATAAGTGTCTTTACTGATAAAGCACTACGGTTAAATGGTAGTGGCAAATCACAGAAAGATTAGGGCCCACCCATGTGAGGAAAAGTATTTGAGGTGGGCCCTGATTGATCGCAGGCCTTAATGCAGCTGCATTACCTGAATATGAGGTAGTTCCACTGATGATGTTATGTTACTCACAGTCCTGTTTTGACTCATAGACATTTCATCAGGGCATGAATGAGAACGAGAAACAAAACTAATCATGTGTGTATATTTATCATAAGAGTGTTTCAGATCCTTTCCAGATTGCCATCTTTCACTCTGCTCTGTCATTTCCACTAAGATGGACAGTCATTGTTTTGTTTCATCTTATTATTGGCCCTATCCTTGAAGAGCACCGGATGTTTTTTTTTTTAGATTACCAACACTACTTTCTGACCCAGTGCAGCACACCCTATTTTTTCCTCATGAAATTCTCTTGGTTGAAAAAGATGAACATCAGGGTTAGAAAATATGTGTTTCCTCAATTAGAAGTCAAAGGTACAAGCTTGTGTACATAAATACACTGGGGGAAAACTTAACTATGCCTCCCTAGGTGCTTTTCAGCAAGAAATATCCAATCACCAAGTGTAAAATTCTGTGACTTGTGCTGCTAACAGTAGGATTACATGTATTGAGAAAACAGACAACATGACCTGCAGGTTAAATCAATCCGTGTTTGGATTCTCAGTCAATTTGGGGTGAGTTGGCAACTATGGCACCGTGTTTAATTCACAAATTCAAAACCAAATCACTTTTAATTTGTTGCCAATTGTATTCGCACTTCTGCCTGGCTTCGTGTCCATAGCTGCAGCAGCCAAGGTTCATGAGTATTGTAGTAATTAGACCCATTTCTGGGAAAGTCCCAAATAAGAGTCCAGAATGGAGGTTTTTGAAATCAGCAGACCCAAACAACATGGCAACTCAAGTCCAACAGCCACATGGGCTAGATGTTTATAGCCATTACTTGGTCCCATCTGTGATTTTAACACTCCCGACATTATGTCTTGTCCTAATATTAGCAAAGTAGGCTAACTACCTTCCATTGTCTTAGTGCAAGTGAATTACAATGTGAACTATAAAGGAACAAATCACTGAAGTACTCACAAAGCTGCTGAAAACATAGCCTATTAGGCTAACTGTAGCCCTGAAGTTCAGTTAGCAGAGCGTGTACCCCATGTACTGAGGCTGTCAGTCCTCTGCAGTGGCCCTGGTGGTGATACGATTAAATTTCCAAAAGGAGCAGTTTCTGATGTACGGTGTGCTATTTTTTGTATTCCTGGTTTGATTCCAGCCTGTGGCCCTCTGGTGCGTTTCGTCCCTTTTCTCCGCCTTACATGTCTCTCTACAGTTATCCTGTTATAATAAGGGCAAAAAAACAGAATAAACACACAAAAAAAAAAACATTAGCTTCTATTTTCTGAGGGGAAGTGAACTATGTACAGTGTTAGCTAGTTGTAGAAAGGCTTACCACTTAAGTTGCTAACAAACCCTTTTGTTAAAAAAATACAATGTTTTAGGCTAACTAGCTGCAATTTTATGAGTGGAATTGAATTATGTAGCCTGCAATGTTAGCTAGAAAGGCACACGCTGCTTAAGTTGCTGACAATCGCTAACTTGTTGAAAAAGTATAACATAGTAACAATTTTAGTATAATATAATTTTCTCCAGTCAGTAGCTCAGCGTGGACATTTTCAGAACATCGGCTAGCCAGGCTAGTTTTCAGATTTCAGTCAACTGCTGCCAAGAGAAACACAGCCAGACGCTAAAAGCTTAGACCCTGTTTCCACAGATTTGTCCAAAAAAACTTTTATGATGTAAATAAAAGAGGAAATAAAGCTGAAAAATACAGTAAGCACAATAGCTGCAGCATTATTACTGTAGAGTTTATATCTCCTTATACAAAAAAAATGAGAATTCAAATTTCAGTTCTACTTAAAATCATGTTATTCACATTTAAAGTGGGTGTTATATAATGTAGGCTATAGCTTCACTATGGTGGTGCAAAGATAACTGTAAGGTTCTGCCTTATTTTGTGTGTGTGTGTGTGTGTGTGTGTGTGTGTGTGTGTGTGTGTGTGTGTGTGTGTATGTGTGTGTGTGTGTGTGTGTGTGTATCTTATGATTTATGCTTTAGTATGGAAAGAAAGTGTTTCTCAGCCTTATTATTCTAGAACAAAGCGAACTGTGTCAGAGCTGTCAAAAGTTTGGCTGCTAATGAACCTCATACTATATCTGTAGATGCCTCATACACTATAAATGACTCGACAGCATAAAAGGCCAACTTTTGTGTTTAAGTGTTTCACCATCGAGAGTATTGTTCATGCGGTTGCAATTTAACAGATAATTTGCCTGATTTTTTTGTTGTCGTTTATCCCTGCAGTTTGAACATATTGATGTCTTTGCTATAGTCAGAAGTCATAATATTTTAAAGCAAGTTTGTCTCAGCCTGTCTGAGTCATAGGCTCTGGTGTTTTCCAAAATCCATTTAAAATTGCTTGTTGACACACACTGCTGCATTGACTTATACACCCAAGTTTTTAACAATAGAATCAGTCCACTGCATAAGATTTTAAATTATTTACCATATGGTTTGAGGGTTATGACAAAATTTTAGCTGGGAGCGACAGGACACAATAATGATCTCCTACTTGGGACACAACTGGGGACTGTTAACAGTCGAGCACAATCATGCTCCTGGACAGCTGGAGGGTGCAGATCTCTAATACACTGAGCAAAGGTACGACCAATGCATTGTTTTGCAAGTCACAAATAATACAGTTTTTACACCAAAATTAGTGCATCTCTGCAGGGTTTTTAAATGCGGCTGAACCAACTAAAATTGGTGATTGACCATTTCCAGTGTGACAGGAGTTAAGGTTCATTTACACTCAAGACAAGTCCAAAGTCAAGCAGCCAAGTCCTGAGTCAATCCTAGAAGTGAACAAAATTATCTTTGGTATAATTTATTTCCAGCTGGTGGATTGGTTCAAACAAAGTGGATGTGGGGAATTAGGCGCCGACTTGCTTTGAATTCATAGCTTTAATGTTAGTTGATTCAGGAATATATATAGATGACGTGTCTATTGCTGATTCACGCCACAAATATTTTATTTTAGGCCTACGTTTTAATCTCTGGCCTTTGGGGAAGGTATCAAGTACTGTCAAGTCAAAAGGCTCAAGTTCAAGTGAAGTCATTGGTGTTGAACTATAGTTGAATCTATAAAGTCTTCTTTTGTGAAACAAAATTTCTGACTCCAAGTCAGATGACTCGAGTCCATGCCCTGACACCAAGTTTACTAAGGCTTTGAGAACATATTTGTTAAAAATTATAGGCTTAGCAAATAACAAAAAGAGCCAATTTTAAATTTCAGTTTAGTGCTTGTTTGGTTCAATTCATTCATTCTTGAGGCAGCAGTGAGGTGCTGAAGTGGCTTGAGCAGTGTCCGTGGTGCTGAACAGCTCTTATCTGTCCGTCTAAAAGGAATCTGCTGCACATTTTGACTGCTGATGAAAAAAAAAAAAAACCCTCAGTCCTTCTTTGCACAGCAGGTCTCTCTTTCTGCAATGGCATACTGTCCAAGATGCTTAAATTACCTCTAGTTTTTTAGCAGCTATGCTGAATTTAATGAGGTTGAACTCTCATTAACTTGAGTTCCACAACAGGATCAAATAAGGCCAATGAGGGATTACTCATTAGTCCGGCTTCTGTGTTAATAATGTGAAGTTAAAAATGTCAAGAGTTTATTTGTTTTGCAAGTTGTTGTCAATTATTTGAATATTTAATAATAACACAGATAATCACATTATTCCTCACAGTGTTAAGCACTTGCACAAAAGAATCATGGCTACAGATTAGAGTCAAGAAAGGTGGTCAGAAGAACCCCAGAGACAAATTTCTGTAAAAGTATTTTTTACCATTTCCTTTTATCACCATGTGCTGAGTTCTATGCAGTAGATGATGGTATTATAATCCCTACATATGTCAGATGTAGTGATGGAAGCCAATATGCAGCTATAAGCCTCATTATTGCATGTAACCTTGAGTGCTGATATTCATTTGCACAAAGATCAGTAGACACATATATCACACCGAGACGCACAAAAAAGTCTCTTGGGCCTTCACCTAAACCCAACAGGAAGTCAGCCATTTTGAATTTCGTGGTTAGTTTTGGCGATTTTCATGCGTTGAATTTTAACAAACTCCTCCCACAGAATTCATTCATAATGACTTCAGTATTGGTGTGTGCCATGTAGACTACTTTGTGATCAAAAGCTTAAAAAATATTTTGCGCCTGTTGAAGGGCATGGCCATGGCGTGGTGTCGAATTTTGATGTCGCACCATGAAACACGAAACTGCTATAACTTTAGTATAAATGATCTGATCTGCACCAAACTTCACATGTTTGATAAGAGTCCCGCCCTGAATACATCTACATGATAATCAGGAGTCATAGTGCCACCTAGTGGAGACAAGAAGTGATAACGAAGTCCTTCCTGCAATGTCCGAAAGGTGTGAAAATTCAGCTCCTCATCCACCACTTGGCATCTGACAATGTGGTTGCGGCTGCAGCGTGCCCCGAATGAAAATAAATAAATGAATGGTGCATTAATTCAGTCTTTGGCCACTTGGTGGAAGTAGACCGAGCTCTACACATAACATCACTAAATTATCATATTATTAAGATGTTATGGCAACTGTATGAACTAACAGTTTCTTACTTACACATCCTGCAGATGTGGAGCAACATTAACATTCATTTGAAGCTGTCACCTGAATGCTCTGTTTTGGCCTCCACCAACTCCTGAGGTAAATGTCTGGCTCTTTAGCCGCTACATGCTCCACTCTGTTCACCGGCCTGCTGCTGTGTCAGTCTGTCACTTGGTGCTAACAAGTAGTGAACAGTGGGTATATAGCTGCCTGTTGCTGTTGAAAACAAGATTGATGACAATAATGTTTGCTGGCAGGAACACAAAAAACAAGTTAGTTAAAAGTTAAAAGACACAAAGACACTGTACACAGCTGAGAATAACTGCTGGGTTAGGTGATGATTCTCTGTAGGTTCATCACAGTGAGCAGCCCCTTTCACATTACACAGTCATTAGCTTCATTGTTAATATAAATTGTTAATTAAAGTCTATCTTGTGCTTAATGACTACCTTTATTAGTTAGGAACATAGACCATTGTTACCTGTAGCTACAATATCATAATTAATTTGCCAGTTCATGGCAGAAAACTAAACATTGCTGCAGTACATCTTTTTTTTTTCACTTGTACATGCATAACCTCATTATTTGTTCCCTCCAGTTGAAAGGGATTGTTAGTCACCACTCTGGGTGTCATCCTACTAAAATCTTGTTCTTGTTTTGGTTTGTGTTAGAGGCTGTTGCTTGGTAATAATTACTGACACCTCCTGGATTGTCAATTATGGCAGCCTTTAATGCATTTCCTTTCCTTGTCACTTTTTTATCTCAAACTTTGAAAGTATCTTTTGAACGTGGAAGTCGGTCAGTCTGTCTGACCCATTTCTCCATTAGTAAACTAGGTCACTGGCCCCTTCAGTAGCACAAATTAGATAATAAACCATCTGAGAAGTAGCATAGTATGATGGACTGACTTTGTAAAATGCAACTACATGACAGAATTTTTTTCCCCCAGGATGGGAGTAAACCTGACTAGGACTGGCTAGTACTCGTTGCTTTTATTTGTTTGGGTTGGTTAAGTTTAGGCATGAGGAGTGTGATTGGGTGAGATTAGTGTAGGAACATCACGGTAAACCAGTCTAAGGCAGAGTAGGTAGTAGCTGTCATGCCTACTGTACAGTAATGTTAGCTTCACTCAAGCGAGGTAACACATTGTAAATGAAATACTGCTGTCTTTCCTCTTGCCTTATCTCCATGTTGCAGTGTTTGGTACAAGATTCAGATGCACAGGCGCCTTGTGGCTTTTCAAGTACATTGTCATATTCTCTTTAGCTTTAGGAAAACTGAGGATTCTCCCTTTGTAAGTAGTTTTTGTTTTTCATTGATGTCTCTGTCACATCTATAGTTTTCACAGGAAGGGGTTACTGACCCTAAGCCCAGCCTTCCACCATTTCTGGTTTCTGCTGTGTTTTGCAGCTGATTTGTTCATCCCCTTCCCTCGCCTCTTGTCTTCCAGATAATTACAGCCTCATACCAAATGAGACCACACAAGTTTAGTGCAGTGCACAGGCTGTCTCGGCACATCAAGCCTAACCAGCTCCTGCCACTGCAGTGAAAGCTGCAACAGTACACCAGTGTATCTGTTGCAGTCATTTCATACCACCAGCACGAGACAATGAATGACTGTAAATGAATGGAACAACATTAATTATACAATATACAGTAGTTTAGGATTAGGCAATGTGAGCTGCATTTGATTTAATCAGACCAAGTAATGCCTGCAAGCTATTAGATTATTCTAAAAGAAAATTAGGGAGCCCAGAAAGTAACCCATCTGAGCTTACTTTTAATTTGTGCATGCATTGCCTGTCAGGGGTATCATGTTCGTTGACTTGTGTGTTGCCGAAGGTGGGATAGAATAATTTTATTGTGTGAAGTTTTAGTGCTGTAGTGAATGTAAAGCAATAAAACAATAAGTATATTGGTGTTCACTGGATAGCTGGACAGGGACATCTAGTGAAGCCAGTATTGTTTCTGTGAATATTCCAGAACAATTACATGCCCTTAATGTTATTTCTGAGCCCATTATAACCCATTAAGGGAGAATGAATGCCTAGGTAATAGACGCAATGGAAAAAAAAAACCCAGGATTAAGGCTTTAACTCATTGCTGAGTGTGTGCTTTCTTGACCACTCATCTGTGTGCGAAAGGATTTCAGCCAATATGACCTGCTGCCGTCTGCAATAGCCATAACAGCTAATCAATAGCTTGATCCACAGTGACAGAGGGTTAAAGCTTCAGCAGCTTAATGTTGATACTGACAGTGCCTTTGTGCTCTCATCTTCAGCTTTTTGCCTTGGTGGATAGAGTTATGACACAAACACCAGCAGGGTTTATAGCTTTAGTGGCAGCCAATTCTGTGTCTGACCCAATCAGGTGCTGGCAAGTAAAGAGAATTTAAAAGATTACCTCTACAAAGTCTGAGTTGACAGCTACAAGTTATAGGCTACCAATACAGAAACATGTGGTAAAGCTGTATTGAATTCATCGTTATGTGCCTACAGGTTAAGGATGTCCCAGAAGGTAAATATTGTAAAGCAAATGTTTCAAAATGATCAAATAATTGTCCCCAAATTGTAGGTACCTTATACAATCTTACAGTACATCTGACCTTGTCTTGAATCGGTTGTACCTTTTTGATCACTGATCTAAGTCTCACTGAGGGGATTTCCACCCAGCCATCCAATTATTTCAGTCTTACCACCGTTTCCAACATGGTCTCCAGATGATCAGACAATCAATGCACTGATCAGCACCACTGGAAGCCTCTAGTTTTAGTGGCTTAGGGCATCAAGAGCATCGGTCAGTGACCGGTTGTGACACTGTGCTTGTTAGAAACAAGCCCCTTCTTATAAATCTTATAAACTGTAGGTTAGAATGGATTTTAGGTTTAGGTTTTGTAAGGAAGGTGACACTGTTTGACTGATCTTTAGCGATCTGTGGCTGTGATGTCGAGGCCCTTTCCACCAAAATAAAGGTACATTTTAGAAGGAAAAAAGAAGAGGATTAAATGCTGAGAACCTCTTTTAAATTCAAAGAGTATCTGCAGAGGAATCTTGTGAGGCATAAGGTAAAACAGATTCTTTCATATGTGTGAACACTTCTGGTATATATTTCACAGATGGAAATAGATTTGTTGATAGATAAACCATAGGTGAATTCTGACCTAGGATGGATTCAGTTTTGTTTATGACCTTTAACAGGTGATCGATATCTTAACGGACAACACAATCCTGTGAACATCAATCATATTCTGTATTTTATTGGACAAATGTCAATTTCACCATCTGGTGGTGCTAGATGAAGAATCAGGGGATTAGGAGTCATCCTTATGGAACCATGGATATCTGTGTCCATATAACTCAGGAGATTTCACTGAAAAAAACAAAAATATCAACCTCACAATGGTGCTTGAGGAAAAGTAAAGGTATGTCAATAGGATGCATCCTCTGAGGACCATGAATGGCTGTACTAATGTACAAAATTTCATTGCACTGAAGTGAATGGACATTTTATTTGCAGCTTCAACTTTTGGTTGATGTTTGCAGCTGCTATTAAACATCTTGGAAATAGATGGAGCAGCACAATCTAATCTGTTTGTTTACCCTGAATCCATTTCATCCAAAAGAAAACACTGCAGCTTTTTTGTCCTCTATCAATTGTTGTTTTAAAAATCTGAAATACTAATTTCATAGATCACCTCACATTGTTTTTCAGCTGCCCCAAAGTGTTTAATGATATACTACAGTTTTCTTAACAAGTAATTGGTGGCAGATGAATGTAAGAATTAATTTTAAAAAAGATTGAAAACTTTATTCAAATGACAGTTTTGGCAACAGAATCCTCTTCTTGGTGGAGTCAAAAAGCAATGCTTACTTTGCCGGCCTTCGGTCCCCCATTGGTCTGGGGGTGTATTTTCAGCAGCACAAACACTACTGAATGATCATAGAAATATCGTAGTAATATTATGGAAATACTGCAGGTAGCAGCATGACTCTATAATCCTCCTGTTTTTCTGTGACTACATGCTGCCACTTATCACTTTGACATCAAGGTGAAGGTGACACTGTATAGAGTACCATATATAGGCAACAGCATAGTAAAGAACTGAATATCTATTATCTGGACAATCTTATAGATAGATTCTTGCAAAAACCTCATTCAGAGAGAAGATGAATGAGTCAGGCAGACTGTTGGGCGATGGAGAATAGGGATGGCAGGCTAAAAAGGGGGATACATTTGCAAACATGGGGGGGTTGCATCCCCTCTCAAATTGTCTACTGCACATATCTCTTAGAACCTAAATGAACACATAAAGAAAATAGAGCTTAGTTTTGTTGTTTAGGTCCACCAAACCACCACCACTTCCCAAGATAACTAGAGCTCACACACGGATCCAACCACAGAGGTGCTCTTTCATTAAATTGAAACTATTTTGAGTAATAACCTGCATGCTATGAAATGAGGTTGGTCCAGTTTAGGTGGCCATAATAGGAATTCGCAGACTGTAGTTGACTAGGCAGCACCCAGTATAAATGTAAAGCTATAAAGTGCACATTGACAAACAAACCTCTCTGCACATGGTCAAATGATTGTTGAGCTGCTGGTGATCAACAATTCTATCTAGCTCCTGCAGACACAGTCTACTGTGGTCACTTTATGCTCTGGGACTGTAAAACAATAAAAAATAGCATTTATCGCACCCACATGTATTCCAGGATTGATTATCTCATTGAATTGATGAGGCTTTAAATGGTTAACCGATTGTCGATTGCTTGCATTTATGCTATCAAATGAATAGTGATTTCAGTGAGGGGCTCTCCCAGCAGTCACCTGACAATGTCTCAATGACTTTAACAGCTGTTAAGAGCCAATCAATAAACCGATTGGCAGCAGCAGTGGCCTGAAGGTTGGATTACACTGGTTTATTGTCATGAGCAATCACTCTGTGGCGCTGACGTGACACCGGTCAAGTGTTGGAGGATTTCCAAGTGCGTTTAGTTCAAATTAGGCCACATTTTAGTAAAAAATAATCATGAAACTATATACAAATCAGAAATCAAGTGATCTATTTTGCTGGGCAACCTCACTTTTATTTCTTTGGTTATTTGTAGTGTCCTGCCACCCTCTAACAAACTATCTGCTAACTAGCATGCATCGATCATGTGCATTTGGTCTCATGAAACAAAAAATATCAAAGTGAATCAGTACCAATCCAAATACCACTGACTGCAATTTTAATTGAGGGGCCTTTAGCTTCTCTAGAATAATAGATGTGTGTTTTGGTGCAACTAATTGCTATTGTCACTCATCCACTACATTTAATCCCACATGAGATACACAGTCTAATTTAACTTCAGTTAAAGATTTATTACATTACACTGTTCAACACAGATTTAATTAGGCTTTTATTAAAGGATGCATACATGCGGCTCATTTAAACCACTTGTAAGAGTGCCTCAATTTTTTTTGAAGGATGATTCATTCGTCTTCATCCGTTATTCCATCAGATCAATATGTCATCTCTATATTGAATTGCGTGATGCCGAACTTTGTTTTTACAATCATTGATTCAATGGTGATGATGAGGTTTTACCAATACTTCAAAGGTTAATGGCATTCATCTGTCAGTGGACAAGAGAGAGGTTGACAATCACAAATATTGATTGTAAGAAGATCAAAATAAAGACTCTAGAATTAACCATGAATTCACTTCACTTACAGGGTTTTATCATAGATATTACCAAGAGACAGTGATTCAAAATAGTTGTTTGGCAGCAATGTTCTGTTCTATATTGAATTTCCCTTGATGTTGAGTGGAGGGGGAAACATTTTGTTCACTTCACCCTCGACAGAAATCCCCTCCTGGTTCAAGAGCTCAAACCTTCCAGCCTCTGCTTCAACAGACCACCATCAGGCTTATCAGCGCCCTGCAGAAACACCATTTCTCTAATTTAGTCTTTTATGGCACTGAGCGCTGATGTGGTCCCTCTGATGTTAGATGTCAGATGCATCAGCTGAATAAACCCCTGTGGACTCCTCGATCTGATATCAGCCGCAACCTTAACTTAAAAAAAAATTCACCTCAAATACAAATACATGTCTGGAGGTCATCGAACTGGCGCCACAACTAATGAGTACTTTCTTTATCAATGAATCTGTACAATTCAGCTGCAAGGAAGTGTCGGACTACTAATTATGTAGACAGAAAAAAAAATCCACATTAAAGAGCTTAGTGGAAGCTCATCTTTACAAAAAAGATGAGGGCTGGAGATGTAACCCTGAGGCACACCATACCTCATTTCTTCAAATGCAGATGTGGAATTTGCTATTTAAACTGAGCAACTTTATTTTTTTTCTTCCAACAAATCGATTAATTGACCAACCACTGCAGCTCTGATGCTTGAGTCAGGGTCGGAGCATAAGGGCAAAAGCTCGCTTGATCTTGATTTTCAGTGTGAATACAGACCGTGAAAGCGGGGCCTCACGATCCTTCTGACTTTTTGAGTTTTAAGCAGGAGGTGTCAGAAAAGTTACCACAGGGATAACTGGCTTGTGGCGGCCAAGCGTTCAATAGATGCTTGAGTCAGGGTTATTCAGCTGCAGGGGAAGCCTCAAGGAATCTTCCCATAATGAAGCGCTTAGTGGAGGCACATATATACAAAACAAAGGAGGACCTAAGATGAGGGTTGGAGATGTAACCCTGAGGCACACCATACCTGATTTCTTCAAATGCAGATGTGGAATTACGAATAGAACTGAGCAAATTAAATGTTCTTTCAAGAAAATGAGCTTGCATAAGACATTTGGAAGGAGGGTGATATATTGTTAAAAAAAAAAATCAGCATTTTCTCCTGAAACCTTAATTTAAAAATACGAACAAAAAACAAAAACAAAAATAATGCATTACCCCTCTTTTTGGCCATAAAATGTCAACCTGATAACGAAGCCCCTTCACAAACTGCATGGATTTATTCCCTACTCACTCCCCTCCTCTCCCTTTTCATCTCGTCTACCCTCTCAAACAGTTTATAATATTCTGATAACAGCAGATAGAGAGAGACAGAGCCAGTAGCCCATGTCACTGTCTCATTCTTTAAGACTTCATAACGCCTTTCTCACAAGCCAGAGCGAAGATGGCAGAGAAAATGTAATCTCGGGAGGTGGTAGCCTATATATCAGGTGTTATACGGTGCTATACAGTTCCAAATGGGCCAGAAAAGGACGGCGGCCGCACTCTCTCCCCCTCAATTTCTCGCACGCTCTAGTTTTTACCGAGATGTGCGGAATGATGAGACTCAGAACACCCAAATCTGACGGTAACAGAATAAGTAAAAAAAACGAAAACTGTTCTTTATGGGTTTCATATGAGCTCACGGAGCGTCTAACAGAGCGTGCAGGGTGGAGGCTGCTACAGTGCGCGATTCCGGGAACGAGAGGGGTTTCAGCAACTTCCATGCAGCAGGGTTTAACCTGCGTAAAGAGACACGGGGTTATTAAGGTGCAGACAGGAAGTAGAGCGATTTTTACTTCAAAATAAGAGCTTGAGCATCGCTCGAGTGCATGAGACAGTAACGTGATACCGTAGGATTGGGTTCTGTAAAGCAAACTGGGATCATCACACCAACCCAAAGCTCTTTCTCTGTGTTATTTGTTTTCTCTCTCTCTTTTATTGATAGCTAATTGAGAGCAGATCAAGCAATTTTATTTTGAAAACATCATAATCTGTAAAAAAACAAAATCAAAACAGGTGATCCATGAAGCTGATGATCAATTTAAATGAGGCTATTAAATCATCACTTGAGTAATTTGATGACATCAATGCAAGGCAGATATAATTTATTTTAATGTTAGGGAATTTAACTCTACTACAGTAGAGTTGTATTTACCCTACTGATTCATGTCAATATGGCTGCTGTGAAAAAGGTCTTTTTGGTGTTTCAGCTAAATGCATGTCCAGATTAACCCACTCTTGGAACCTTGGGCAAACATGAGCCGTGGACCCTTTTGAAACCCAGCACCTCCGCTACCAACTTTTTGTGAATTTGTGAATTTATTGATACATGTGTTTAAACATAGCATAGATATAACTGTACCAATAGAGCAATCATATGGATATGAGGTTAAAAAGAGGTGTAACCAATGATACCAATTAAGGTCATGTTTCATTTATTATAGCAAAACATTTCCAGTGAGCCAACATGCAGAGCAGCAACACCCTGGTACACTTGTGTTTATCCTACTATATCAGGTCAGCTGAAAAAAAGGCCTATCACGAGCGCTTCTGGTGTGATATTTGTGCATAAATAATGCATGAAAGAGGCCAGACGTATCATTTGCAGATTATGGGTTCCTAATATGGTGTTCAATATAGGGGTTTTATTTTGAAAGCTACACCAGGAAGTAGCGGTCTTTTATTTGATCAAACCTGAGAGTTGTCATGCCCGCTGCGCTATACGGATTAACGGTGCGGGAGAAGCGACCGGCGAGGAGGACCGAGGCGCAGCGGGACTGCACCGTTAAGATTTCGGTGTGAGTGAGCGGACGACAGCTTTACTGGGACGTTACAACGCCTTTTTTTCATTTTATTCCATTTTGTTTTTTTCTATTTGCCTCAATTCCACTCCAGACTGCAGAGGAGACGCGCGGAGTCGAGTTGACAGAGGGTGAGCGGTGTACAAACAGAGACTCGGAGACAGAGAGAGACGGAGGGAGACTGAAGTCAAAATCCCAAAAAATTGGTTATTCCGAAGGTTTAACGGTCTCCAACACACCAGGGAAGCTGCTAATGTGGATTTTCAGGAGTGTTTAATGACCAAGAAACTCTGCCAAACCCTTGGGAATGTTTTATCGGAATAATTAGACTTTTCCGCCCTTTTACCTAGGATATTTTCTTCTTGTAGTGGAATTCTTCCTATTTCACCTGCACGAGGACAGCGAGCGGCGGGAAAAGGAGGAGGAGGAGGGTAGAAGGAAGGAGGCAGGGAAGAAGAGGAGAAAAAGAGAAGAAAAGAAGCTGTTTGACGGGGAGGGAGTGAAGGAGGGATATATCAGTTTCTCTCGGATGGGATTCTTCCCTGAGCCCGCGGATGGAGGGATGAAACCGGGAGAAAAAGACGGGGAGAGAGAGAAAGAGAGCGGAGGGAGAAGAGGAGGATGTAGTCGTCGGGCGCTGTGAGAATGCAAAACGGACGCACCCCTCTGGAAGACAGGATTGAACTATTATAAAAAAAATAAATAAAACCCATACGGAATTTACAACCACCCAAAAGGATATTATTACACATACTTGTGTGGAGCCTATTTGCGTGGAGTTACAATTAGAATCGCCGCTATCTTTGTAATTATGGGATTTGGGGAGATAATTGCGCACTGACACTCCGCGAACCAAGGAAACGGAACATCCCGAAAGTGGTAAAGTTTAAATTTCTATATTTTGCAAAACGTCGGCTCAGTTTTCTCTACTGTGTCCGTCTGTTTCCTCTAATTCTCTTACTGACTGTTTCTGTTGGAGGGGCAGAGGAATGGTGGCTGCTGAGGGGCAGGGGTAGTTATTTCTACATGTCATTGTAGGCTATAGACATTTAGTGTGAATGCTGAAATGGGGCGGGGGACAGAGAAGGTGTATTTGGCGGAAGGGTTGGGTGGGGGGAGCCTATATAGCTAGAAAAAACAGCCCCGAGAACATAGCAAGGTCAAAATTGAGCCCGGTATAAGTTATAGAAGCTCTCTCCGTGTGTGTGTGTGTGTGTGTGTGTGTGTGTGTGTGTGTGTGTGTGTGTGTGTGACCGTGGTTGGTGGACCCAGACGTAGGCTAGTTCCAGTGGTCGAAATTTCAGCACCCACTTCAGTGCTGGGAATAAACGTCAGTCAACGTAAACCCACTGAAATGTTCATGGGCGATAATTTTAGCAGCCTTTCCTCATAGCTGTAGGCCTGTAAGACGGCACACGTATGAAACAGGGCGCCGCGGCCCCTTTTTTGTGCGCCGCACACTGCACCTGTACTTCAGGAAAGAGGGTGAAGGGAGGGGGGGCAGACTGTGTGTGGAAAGTGTGTTCGTGATAGCGTGGTACAATCAGTAGGATTTGCCCGAGCTGTTCGTAAACGCACCAGAAAGATTGTTGAGTCTCGCTCCCAGGACGCTAAACGTGAAACATTTGTGGTTGTTCAAGCGTCCGGAACACAACAAAATAATGAAAAAAATCAGGAAATACAGGCAGAAGGCAGGATCTCTGCAGATACAGACACCACCGCACACTTCTAGTGGGTCATAACTGGTGATTGAAAGGGATTGTGGTGCTATTAGTCCGTGGATTGTTTTATTTTATGAAATGTTTTATACTATGCCTTTAACCTATTTGCCTGTGAGCTAGCATTTGACGAGCACAAATAAGCATGAACATAAGATGCATCTATGTGTGTGTGTGTGTGTGTGTGTGTGTGTGTGTGTGTGTGTGTGCAACTGAACCCCAGCCCTACACCTTGTCGCCACAAAGCTACATGATGATAGAGCTTTCACATTTTCCGCCGTGTGTGTGTGTGTGTGTGTGTGTGTGTGTGTGTGTGTGGTGAGTGCCAGTTGTCAGCTTCAAAAGACAAGTGTGTGTGTGTGTGTGTGTGTGTGTGTGTGAATATGGATATTGGATATATGACAGTGGTGAATGGAATTAGGTCCAGTATGTTGCAGTTCAGTCGAATACTACTCAGAAAAAAATGCTGTTTTCCAGTGTATTTCAGTCAGTTAGTCTACATTCTCCTACACACAGACTCTGAGTAGTTATGTGCAAGTTTATATAAATCATTTGCGTACTTGCATATTGTAGTGAAGTTTATTAAATGCTTATTTTTGTGGAGATTATTTCAAAATGCAAATTATTTTGAATATCAAGTACAAAAAAGATCTGAACAGCACAAATACTGTAGTTTAACAGTTTATTGTTTACTTGCTGTGGCGGACTCTTGCATTTATGTCCACTGTAGTGCCATATTCTCTTTGTCAGTGGTTCTCAACGTTTTCCATGAAGCACCGCCCAGTCCACATATATGTGTGTATATATATATATATATATATATATATATATATATATATATATATATATATATATAAAAATATGTATTTTTATATATATTTATATATATGTATATATATATATATATATATATATATATATATATATATATATATATATAAATATGTATATTTATATATATTTATATATATATGTGTGTATATATATATATATACAGAAAACACCAAAAGAATGGGGCTTTATTTCCAAAGCTTTATTGTAAAAAATTAACATTATTTATAATTATTTTCATTTTTGAACCTTTACTTTAAATGTCACTTCAGAAAACATCTTTGTTTAGTACAGATCCTGAAAAAAAACACACACTATAATCGTACAATATCAGTCAAAATAATTGCACTAGATTTTTCTTCAGAATCATTCAGTCCTACTGTAAGGTGTAGTTTTGCATACAGATGTTTGTGTAAATTGTGATTTTAGCCAACATGTTCAAATCTAATTCTGGCAACCTTAGAGCAGACAAAGAATTGGGGACCCCCTTACTGGGACCCAGACCCTAGGTTGGGAACCAATGGTCCATGTGAACAAGAGGATCTTTGTTACTGTAACCGTCCTGTTGGAGCTGGAGACATGATGAATTAGGGCTCTTGGGGGGCTTATTGTACAATCATGGTGAAAAAAGTCATAGGAAAAACTAAAAACCATAAGCCTTAAAAATAGATAATCTGTCATTGCTGTATTTCCATCATATGTAAATTGATTGTCTGTCTGTTACAGTTTGTATGGTCCAAACATCTCAGAAGGGATCTTCCTTTATACATTCAGTATTGAATGGTTGCAAGGTTTCATATCGCTTCTATCCCACAGAATGAAACTGAGGCTCAAAAATATGGAAGCCTGTCAGCAAAAGCTGTCGATTCTTTGTTTCATGAATTTGGATTTTGAATTCTGGATGGTCCCTTGGCAAGGATGTATTCTTCCTGAGGGGGAGAATATATAAAACATATGAATGCATCCAGAAAGCTTGTCCCGATAAATGAAATACGCTATTTTTTGTGGTATATGCTATAATGCAGTCTGTCCACTGTGTCAAAGCACCTGACCATTCAAAGTTTCTTAAGTCCCTTGAGCATATGTTACTTGAGAAGGTATTTAAAAATTAGTAATGCTTTTTCATGATCTTCTCTCAACACTAATTCCATCTTAAAAAAGTGTTTTCCTGAGCATGTGCACTGAAAACAATGAGATCTACTTTTATATCAATGGACATCAAAGTGACTTCTGTTGACATGAGTGCATGCCGAGGCTTCTGTGATGTCATTTATTGTATTTGATCATGATGTGCAGTAAATGAATAGAAATGATCTCAAATTGCAAATTTCCATTTTAATCAAAGCCTTTCTCCAATGAGGGTCTCTGGAGTTTAATGGATCTCTAATTTAGGACTGTGACATGTCATAGCACGCTTTTTTTTTCCTTTTTTCCCCATGGCTCTATCTTTCGCTGGATGGGAGCTTCATCGGTTTGTACCGGTACAGTAGCTTGCATTGATTGATCAAGGCAATAAATTTATGCACACGAGCCACTCATGCTGGTGCTAATGGCCCGTTGATATGGAGGCATTATGCAAATGCTTCCCTGGCTCTAGAAAAAGAGTGTGGGTGACTGAGCGAGGGAGAGAAACTGGTGATTTTCAGTCCATTTTAGTTGTGTTTAGCTGTCCTATTTACGTCTAAAAGGAGTGGTTTGCCGTACCATTAGGTTCAGGATGAATGGCAGTGCATTTGTGTTACAGGATGTGTTTTGATTTTTTTCCCAGGAAATGTGAGACCGGGAAGAAAGGGGTTGTATTTTAAAGCTACTCCTGACTTCCACTTAGTTTTTGAGATTTAATTTGCTGTAGTGGCCTCTGTACTGACATGAAAAGCAATGAAAGTGTGCAGAACTTAAAGATAAACATCTGATCCATGGTATGACTCAGTGTGTGTAAAAATCACATTTTATTCCATAATGGCATGTATAGTGACGGCTGAGGTGAGGCAGAAGCAACATCTCTCTTAACCTGTATTTTTCCCCTTTCCCTCATTATTTTCTGTCCCTCATTCACCGCCACAATGCTCAAAAAGGAAAAAAAAAAATGTGTTTCCTCTTATCAGGCTGTAGTACAGAGGAGTAAAGAGGCTGTAAGGACTGTTCTTTTTTCTTTATAGGGGCAGGGGGGATTTTTATTATATCCGTCTTTCTTCTTGCCCTCTGTTTATCTCTCTACAACTCTCCCTCTCCCCTTCTTCCTCCCTCTGTTTAGCTATCTGACAGAGGGCTGCAGGATCCTGCGGAGTGGGTGGTGGAGCTCTAATTCAATTTATTCTACTGCTCAGAGACAGACAGAGAGAGCAAGCGAGAGGCAGCAAGAATAGAGAGCGAGAAGGAGAGAGAGGCAGATAGGGAGAGGGATGGAGACCACAGATGTTAGGGAACATTTCCTATTAGCAGCGGAGAGACCAGGCAAGGCCTTAAAGGAAGCCGGGGCTGACGCTGTGACATCTGGTTTGATTCTGCGGGTGATTGAAATGATGTGTGTGTGTGAGAGAGAGAGAGTGCACGTGTGGTCATTATCCACTGAAACAATATGTCTTTAAAATGCCATCAGTGAGTCTGAAGGGAGAAAACAAAGACAAGCCTTCTTTCTTTCCTCCATTACTCAGCCAACCATCCGCTGAAACACAAGTGATTGACAGCTCATGCTGAACCTCTCAGATGACCTCATCTGGAGAAATGTCCAGAGCTCAAATCTTACAGACAAGCAGCAGAACATCTGTATTGAGCAGAATCTGGTGTTTAACATGTTGTTTATGTTCATGGGAAGTACTTTTAGTAATAAACAAGGACCAGTGACAACCTGTTAACTGACGCATATACTGATAAAGACCTCACCATTCACTCACCATTCATTTCCAAGGTTCGATTAAAAAAAATGACAAGATATGACTAAAACTGACAGTTTGACACCTTCCAATGTGTTCAGACATGGTATTTCATAAATTGCAGATGCAGGCAAAACCTCAGCATAGGTTTAATTGTATATTATTGTGGCTGTTGACAATATCAAATATACCTGGTTGATACAACGATATATAATTCATTTTGAGAATCATGAGATCTTGCTTGAGCGCTCTCCCTTTAATATCTCTGCTTGTAATAACCCATTGTGGGCATTGTTGCAAATCAATGAGAATGTATTTTCATATGATTTTTGGAACACTTTGATGAAGTACCTCGCTTTTGCCAGTTATTGAAATGGACAGTTAACCCTAAAATCAAAAAAACTTATTTTTCTCCTCTAGTGCTGGTTATCCATCTAGATTTTTTTGGTGTGAGTTGAAAAATTTTGGAGATACTGGCTGTAGAGTTGTCTGCCTTCTCTCCGGTATGATGAGACTAAACTGCAGTCTGTACATTTGAAAAATTTGTAACCAGTGTGTCTTTCCAAAAATCATGACCTGGTTAGTTAAGATAATCCATACACTTCCTACTACTACTACTTTCTTTTCACGGTAGAATCTACTAGAACTAGAACTGCTTTATTTCTACTAAAAAGAAGCCAAGTTCCATTTAGACCAATTGTACTGGAGAGAAGGCAATTTTCTCCAAAACTCTGTAACTCACACCAAAACAATCTAGATGGGTAAATAGAACTGTCCCTTTAATTTACTGAATTATCAAAAACCAGACCCTCCTCTTTGGTAATTTTAGGAGGGAGGTGTTGTGTTGGCTGCACTAATGAAGAAGTAAAAGACTGATACAGAGTGAGAGATGGAGTAAATACATTTGAGCGCAGCCTTTATGATTGGGTCAGCCTCACTCTGTCTGCCCTTGACTGCTTAAGATTCCACCCCTCAAATTGTATTGAAGGTAAAATAGGACATTCCACACCAGCATCTGAAGAAATCAGATAAGATGTGCCTCAGGGTTACATTTTTGTTATTCATGTTTTTTGGTTGTATGTGCTTCCAATAATCACTTTAACAGTCATAGTTTTGCAGCTTAATAACCCTGGCCTAAGTATTTTAAGAGTTCTTTTGTAAATGAATGAAACAACATCCAAGGTTTTTCCGTTTGTTCCTAATTTTACATTTCAGAAAGACCTTGTGGAGCCTGACATTGGATGTTAAGCCTTCACAAAGTCACAGTATTCTTTTTGACTTCTAGTTAGTTTTTTGGGGTCAGGTAAACAGCTTTATCACTATCATCCCAGTGTTGTTTCATTCCATTTTGTAACATCATGAACATCAAATGCTCCTTATCCTCTACAAACCTGGACCAGGTGTGCTTTTATTTCATCTCACTTGACTAATGCAACTCTTGTTACTCTGGCATCAGCCAGCAAACTCTCTCCTGTGTACAACTGCAGCAGCCAGGCGTTAAACAGGTGCCAAGAAAATGGACCACACTATCTCTATTTTATCCTCCATGCAGTGGCTTTCATTTGATTTTGATCTGAAAATGTTAATGCTTTCACTCAGCCTACATTCCTAATCCTTTACCCCCTTATATACCCAAATATACCCAAATATACTGCTACATTAGCTCATAACATTACACAAGTTAGCTTGTAACATATAATAACACATTACATCAATGTTTATAAGCTATGTCTTTTTGGACTCTTCATTATCTTGATATATTGATTACTACCAAAATACTGTTATGTGCACCTTAAAGGCATTTGCACTTATGAAATAACACAAAGATGTAAATGGCAGTAAGTTATTGCTTTGTTGACAGAGAGAAACTAGTGCTGCTATACTGTGTTGGCACCGGTGATAAATGACAGTAAGTCTAAATAAATGGCCTGTCTTTGCCAAGGCAGGATTAGTCCTTGGCTGACTGGTAGCTCTAGTTAAGTTCCTGTATAAAATCCATTACAAAGTCCTTAATTACATTATAATAGATTTGTTTGTTGTTGTTAATGGTTATGTGGCATTTTCATGGAATTTCACCTCATCTGCTGCATAATTGCAGTGGCAATAAGTGATCTTTGTAGCGGTTATGTTGGGGATTTAAGGGGTTAACGTCTTTTTCTTTTCTTTCTTGTATAACTCTGTCACCCCTCTCCCACCCCCTTTTCACTGCACACCCACTACTTCAGAATCACCCGTGACATGTCTGACACTGGATGCTGCTTTAGGAGGCCAGCGGGGAGGCTGTTTGTGTGTCTGTGTGTGTATGGCGGTGTGAGCATGAGGAGTGGGTGACATGACAGATGTGAGACACATTCTGCGATAATGAGCTGTGTTCAGGACAGATAACTGGGTGAATGTCACATGATACAGACAGGCTTCTGGCTCATGTCCCACAGTCCCACTGCCTCTCACTGTCTGTCTGTCTGTCTGTCTGTCTGTCTATACATTATGCTTATCAACAAGCATGAATAAAGTAGATTCAGAGCAGATAAACTATACAGCCAACCTTTGTCTCATAAATAGTATATTTACTTTGAATCCCTCTTCACAAAATGCATTTTTCTACAGATTATAACCAGGTTAAGGGTCACTGCTTTTTTTTAGACTGCTGTATTTTTATATATCTCAAGGTCTGAAGAGATAAAATGGTCCACTCATTAGCAAGAAAACAGCTTAAAAAGATTAGAGGTGGAGATGAAGCAGTAAAAGTACTGATCCATTCACTGAAATAACTAGTGATGTCAGTGATTGTATTAGTTCTGGTCAGTATTTACCATGAATTTTTCAAAGCAATGTAATCAAACATGATTTGAGCAATAATTGAAGTTTAAAACCTTAGTACTAATCATCTTTTATCATGAAAACAATAATTGTTTGTTTCTATTGGGTAGTTTGAAAATATACATCTCTTTATCATTGTATCCAGTAGACCCAGTCCTGAATGTTGGAAACCAATGCTTTTATCATACACATTGATCAGTACAGTTACCAGTTTCAAATTCATGCCAGGAAAAATGCAAAAATATGGGTAATTTTCACTGATGTTATTCTGTAACAGTTGTTATACATATTTAACAATTTGGTCTATAACACAGGTCATTTTAACACTTTCCTCTGGACAGGGGTTGGTTCACCTAAGCAGTCTGTCCACTCTAAGAGAGCCTGGGCTGATGCTATTGCTAACATAGGAGTTATCCCCCTTCATCACCAAACAAGACAGAGGAGTTTGCTTGGAGCAAAACTCAGAGAAGCTGCTGCTTGTCATGAAAATGAGAAGAGCTGGTCCACCATAGCCTGAGCTGAAGTTGCTAACAGCGGCGCTAACCCCCTTTTTCAGCAAGCAAAACACAGGATCTTGGCTGATGTCTGGAAGAGTTGTAACATTTATTCCTGGACAGCCTACACACTGAGTTATTCCTTAGAGGAGTTTGCTACTTGTATAACATGTTTTAGTTTAAATCCCTGATGCGTAGGCCTGGCAGGGGGTCAACTTTGGCCTGGCTGACCACTGGGCATGCAGTGCACTGGCGGAAACCCTGCTATCCTTGCCCTCAGTAGGCTGAATGATTTTGAAGGTTGTAGGCAGTCCCACTTTCACTTATTTTGCTGTAAAATATGGAGCAGCTTTCATGGCCAGTTGATATTTATGTAGCATGTTTACCACAGCATTTGCTTTTATGTTTGTTTCATCCTTAATCTGTCTTCACACAAAATGAACTCTGATTCTGCTCAAGTGCAAGGTCTGTACACAGCATTTTTAATAGCTTCAATATCTCTGTATAAAGTCACTGACAGACAGTGTGAATGCTTTACTAATGAGTTTCACATGAATACACTTATTAACATGAGACACCTCAGTGCAAGAAAACAGAACACTGAGGGACTCTGACTTTTTAATTTGGAATGCAGCACCTGGATTCAGTGTAATCACCGTATTAATTATACACACTGCAACACAGTTGTCACCAAGGGATTCCACCACCAGACATGACAGTCAATCTATGAAACTGACCCACGCTCCATAAAACACTGCTTTAGATTACACAATCCAACAGTACAGTAGCTCTTTTGAAGAAAACATCCCAAGGGTGATATGTGTGAAACATCAGTGCCAGAGAAAGCATTTCATAAACTGAGAGAGATGCTTTGTAGTATTGCCATTTGAAATTATTGTGAAATCCCCTTTGTAGACATCCACAGCAGGATCAGACTGGGGCACAAACATTTAAAAACTGCCTTCTTACTCATTGATGTTAACATTATCTGAACCACAGTGCAGTGAATGTGATGCTTAGCGTAAATGCAGCCAGATATTACCTGCCCTTCATGGCCTTCCAGTTAGCATTTACCACATTAATCCTCACCTATCTCCACCTCCAGAACAGCTGACTTGCTGAGTTTGTGTAACTCTAGATGCCTGCAGTTCTCACAGCAAAGCATGCTGACAATGTGTGTGGTCTGTGTTTTATTGCAGAACTGCATTTGTATGTTGAATGCTATGATAAACACAGATCAGGGTGATGTTTTTTAAGCTTTTCTAAGCAGGTTTTAATTACAGGCTTCCGTTACACACCAAGAGGTCATGTTGAACATTGTTTTGTCCTAGCTGTGCTGAATAAACTCTTTCCCTGCAAAAATATTATTGCTGGGTTAAAAATCATGAGGGAAAAAAAACATCCAGTAGGAAACCAAAACAACCACAAATACTTGGCATAAAATGTGAGCACCACAATTCACTGGCAAAGACAGCACCAACACACAATTTGAGAAAAGAGAAAAATAGAGCAGCTTGAAATGGTTAATTACTCTACAGCACAGTCTCCATTCAGTTTCAGTCCTTTCAAGCATGCTTGACTTCTGAAAAACAGCTGTAAAAACATCAGATACGTAAGATTATAGTATACAGTCATAATATTACAGTATAGACTATACAGGAAACAACACAGCATTGTGGGCCAAATATAGGTGTGATTTATTATGTGTGTGGTCGAAGTGTGTTTGTATCTCTTTAGAAAATACTCCTCCGGGCCATTTCCATAAATAACAGTGCATTCTCAGCTTGTCAGGTTAAATAAGGATTAAAAACAGTATAGACCACCCCAGCCTTCTCGAGACTCGCAGCCCTGGTTGTAAGTTGGAGCATTAAGATAATGAATAAAGAGTCATAAGTCAAGGTATGTCTTTTAAGTTATCACTCAGATTCACTTTATTTGTTCCATACAATACATTTAGATTTACCATGCTGACATTTGGCAAGATACAGCAGTCCATCACAGTGTAATGCAAGATATAGAGATTATGTGCAGTAAATGAGGAAATTTAAGTGTTCCCATTGGGGAAATGGGTCACTGCAGTAGCAGCAGGAGAGAAAGGCCTATAGATTAAAATAGCACAAACACAGTGAAGATAACACCCGCAGTCATATCAAGAGAAGATACTAAAAATGTTACCAAGTGGGATAAAACATCCATTTTGACTTAATATCACTGAAAGAATGCTTTTCCTCCTGCTCCATCGCTCTAGATTTAGAATGAAAAATGCTATGTGGGTAAAACGCTGACTGAGCTTCACAGTAAGTGTGTTTGGGGTGTTCACATTCATAGCAAGTGAACCATGTAGGACTTAAAGCCCATGGGGGACCTTTTTAGCGCATGGGAGCTGATGTGTAAAAACTGGCTACAGTTTCTGGACTGTTCATCAGATGTGGATGTAAACACCCAGAAATTAAAGCTGCGAGTCAGCATTGTAACCTCATAGGCATTGTTCCATTTCAGATCCAATACTCTGGAGTAGACAGCCAAAACAACACTTACTGTTATACTCTCTGACTACACTGTACCACTAATCCATTTCTATGTATGTTTTCTGTATGTGTACATGGAGTGTAAGATCAGTGGTTATGATTTTGCAAAAATGTCAACAGATTTCAACAAATAAAAGACAGAATGGATGGGTATCAAGAACCGGTTCTACATTGGCACTGGTTCCTGATTGGTCAGTGCCAAAAGCTCCTGGACAAACAATAGTGCTATCTGCATTGATGTGAAATGTTCAAGTCAAGTGCGGGCTCACTTTGCTAAATTTTATGAAAAGGTAACTAAATGCAATAACTCAGGAAAAAAAAATAGGTAATTAACTTTTTTTCATGTCCTTCATTCATTGCACCAACTTATGGTAAGTAGTTTTGACAAGATTAATAAGTATCTCTAAGCAGTATCACTATCCATATCAAAATCCTACCAATACCCATCCTCTTAACCACCACGGACAGCCACAGTATGGGGCTGCAGCGTGAGGTAGACATTTCAGGACCATGGACAGCTGCATTATGCATTAATGGCTTGAAGTTGACATTTCAGGACCATGGACAGCTGCAGTATGCATCTACACGTTGAGTTGGACATTTCAGGACCATGGACAGCTGCAGTATGCATCTACAGCGTGAGGTAGACATTTTAGGACCATGGACAGCTGCATTATGCATTAATGGCTTGAAGTTGACATTTCAGGACCATGGACAGCTGCAGTATGCATCTACAGCGTGAGGTAGACATTTCAGGACCATGGACAGCTGCAGTGTACATCTACAGCGTGAGGTAGACATTTCAGGACCATGGACAGCTGCAGTATGCATCTTCAGCTTGAAGTAGACATTTCAGGCCCATGGACAGCTGCAATATGCAGCTACACCTTGAGGTGGACATTTCAGGACCATGGATAGATACAGTGTGCAGGTAGAATGTTGAAGGATAGTTAATCAGTGATGTCCGTGCTCTGTCCTCTGTAATTTCCATATGTACTGTGTTGTTTTGCACAAGTTAAAAAGAGGCACAGTATAGCTCCAGGAAGTACAAAGGAACTTGAAGATATATGGCAGTTGTCACTGTCTGTTTTATGAAATTCTGTGTAAATGTCCATATAAAGTGTGTTTCTGTGCTTTATGCAGCTGTATATCCTCAGTTATGGATCCATCAATATCAGCATGGAAACCACTGTATTACTTAAGATGTCGTGGAAGCCCTCCATGAGGTACAATATGGATTTGTTGCCATCTCCCTCAGTTAGAAACAGGTTTGACAACAAGAAGACATGTGACAGACAATATTACACATTGTTGATACTCATCATCAACAACAACAACATAATCATTGGGTATGGTGATCACCATTTCTTAAAAACACTGCCTGTAAATAGGAGGCTTTCTGTCTTTCTAATTACTTCAATAGTGTGATGTTCTAATCACCAGGACAAGCAGGTCATCAGTGATGAGCGGTGTTGTTTTTTTGTAGGCAGCAGACGGACTAAAAACTGACTAGATTAAATGGTGCATTTAATTAAGAGGCTTGGGATCAGGAAGTCAGAGATCAGTCTTGGACCATGCCAACAGTAGCTACATTTAGCCTAGCTTGTTAGCGCATGCCATCTGTTCACACACAGATTAACGCTACACAGCAGGCGCTAGCTATGGTTACATTTTCTGGTTCAACACTGTAGGCGCTGCCATTCAGGAGACTTTAGTCCCTGAAAAAGTCTTTGTGTCCAATGATCCAAACTGGGGTGTGGGCTTTCTTTGGTTAGTATTTTGGAATTCAATTCAAACAATACAATGTAGGGAAAATCTTTTTTTTCACCTTCATTGCTTCCGCCTCCCATACATATGAGATACTGTGTGTCTCATTAAATTCACCATATGTTAACACTAGTGTCTGGCAGTTTTTCTAGCAGGTAGAACAGGATGTGTTAATAAGAGATGTATCCTAGAACAGGTTATTGTTATCTTGATGGGTCTGGATGTCTGCCAAAACAAAAAAAATAATGACCATGTTCATTTTTTTGTGGTTTGAAGACATGACATTACAGTCTTTGATAAAGCCGTTAATCAATACATCATGTTGATCAGATACCAATCATTATATTGATAACTAAAATGACATCAGTGGATTTTTTCCCCCTTATTCTTTGTCTGGTGCTCCCATTTATCAAAGTGCAAGCTTTACCTTCACCTCCATTTAATAACTTGTTTTCAAGTTGCACATCATCAGTGAGACTTTTTATGGTTTCTTTCCTTTGACATCAGATCTACAGTAGGCTGTTGGCTGTGGCTAGTTAAGGTTTAGCCATCTGCTTTACAAGCAGGGATGACTTCCAAATCACTGCTTCCCACTTAGCTAGCCTTTACACCAAATACTATAAAAAGCAGCCAGCTAATCCTAGCCGTTGGCAGTATTTTCTTTTTTTTTCCTTCCTTCTTGGCACTAACCTGAACTCAGCAAGATGCTACTCACCAACAAACACACCGAAATCTGATGGCTTGATATATTTGGCTGAAGAATATTGACAGGGTTTGAGGCAGGTGCCAGTAAATTCAGAAAATCTAGAGGATACTCTTATGATATTGAGCAAGCCAGTTAATTATTTTTTAATAATAAAAAAAAAAAAAAACAACCTACTGCTGAGGGGGCAGAACGCTCGAGCAGATTGAATGGAAGCGATATTGAGCTGTTTGTTTGAGGATGAATTAGATCAGAAATAACATACCTACAGATGAGAGAATGCAGTATCAAAGTAAAAGACTGGGTTGGTTCAGTGATGATTTGCTTTCATCCAGGCGTTGAGTCTCAAATAGCAGCACTTGAAACAACTTGACTGTACTGATCCTGGTGGCAACGGTTTCCTTGGAAGTCCTATTTTTTGTGGTGCTTTTACTCTCAAGCCTTATGAGGTGAAATCCTGCCTCAGAGCCCCCCTCGTTCCACCCAACACACCCTTGGACACAATCCTCAAAGTAAATATGTCTTTTCAGAAGGAATTTGACCCTTATGATGTGTTAATAGTCACATCGCACAGGCATATATACTGTATCACACAGGCTCTGCTAAGGGGCTCCCTGACCCTTTAGGCCCCTAGGCTTGTTCAGTAATCCATCCACATTTAATCCCTTGGTGATGACCTGATGACCGGATAACAGCAGACGTACTGTTTACTATTCATGCTACACACTTCAGTCTTATCATGTGGTATGACCACATTAGTGCTTTAAATTGATTTATGGTAAGATGATGATTATTGTTTGGAGCAGGCTGCTTGCAGGCTGTGTGCATTACTATTTGAAATCAAGAATTAGAGGTACTGTGTGTCATTTTTTTCTTTAAAAAAAAGTTATACATTCACGGTTTCTCACCAGAAAGCATTGTGTGTATCTTGTAGGCCTAATAAACAGAACTTGCTTCCTGATCTAATATTTGAAAAGCAGATTTTTGGAAGAAACCTACATTGTTTACATCCATATTTGATAGCTTTGGTAGCTTGCAGTTTATTGTCACATTACTGTTTCTTTATAATGGCTGAACGATTTTGAAAAAAACTTTGCAATTATTTTGACTATGTGATTTTTTTGTTGTTGATAAGAGAGATAGCATCTATATCCATCTATCTAACTATCAGTGGGACTGTGGATCACGTCAGCAGAGTGTGTTTGCTTAAGCAAAGATGCCCTCATGCACATGCACGAGACATGCATGTCAAACAAAGCAAGAACCCATTCTTAAACACAGATTGTATTATTGTGGTCCAGTACTCCACTAGGGACTAGGTTTGGGCAACTTGTTAAATTTTCCAACTGTCAGCCCGTCAGCGGGCAGTGGCTGATGTATTTGTGCAGGTGCTGTGGTTGAAATAAATCCTGAATTCACTGTTTTAGATGTGGAAATATTCTGGCTCTACAGGCTGTTTTCCTCTCACTTGTCCTCTGGCTCTGGGTTTGTACCGTACAGATGAATGAGAGTCTGTGGCTGAGCAGTGGCTCTCCCTCTGCACACCATTAAATTAGCAAAACAAAATGACAAAACTCAACAACTACAAAAAAAATAGCTAATATATTTGTCCATTTGCCTATCTAATGTTTGGAGATGGGCTGAGATAACCCTTTTTAACTAGTGACCACAAGATTTTCTACTTTTCAGTATGACATAACCAAGACCACAACCATTTTAAATTCAGAGCGGTGTTAACGTATATTTTCAGCAAAGAGCAGTCCGCCTGAGTCTAAACTGAGTTGGAGGCCTGTAATGTAAAAGACCATTTGGTTTTATGAGCTCATAATGCTGAAAAAGTAATTTTCCAGTACAGTAGTAGCAAAAAGCAGAGGAGGACTAATTAGATTGAGTCACCTGTCATTGTAATTAGTCCTTAATGTGCTCAGGTGAACTGAGGTGGAAGGTGCCATGTGAACCGACAATATTACTAACTTGTTTATTGCATTTTTTTCAATAGAATGAAATATTTCCACTAAATCAGTTTATTCAACCATTACAAGTCATGACAGTGGCTTGTTTAAGTCTGTAGATCAAATTAGCATACAGCACCAGATTCTCTCTGTTCACTCATCTTTTGTAATTCAATGGGATAAGCTAACGGAAGTGTGTGTGTGTGTGACTGTATGTGTGTGTGTGTCTTTTTATATCCTCAGGGGCTGTTTGTCGCTGATAATGAGCTGTCAGCTGTTAAATGAAAGTTGTACTTGCTTTACTCCATATGCTCTACTATATAAATTAGCCTTCAGGAGAGCATAAATGCAGATTTTCACGTCTTTTGCCACATTAGAATGATATGGTTCAGGTTGAAAATTGGCGGAGTCAACCTTTAAGCCTGGTATCATGACTTCCAATCTGCTTATCTGACAGTATCAGTGACATGCTGTACGTCGCTGTGCAGAAAGGGATGAATGCACCGCGATTAATGGATAAGATGCAAACAGTAGTAGAGTGTGGATTCATAAAACACAAACTCTTAAAAACACTGAGAGAGAGCTTCTCTATGAGCTCTCACAGACTACAGATACAGAGTCCAGCATGCACACAAAATATCTACTAATGTAGGCAAGTATCTGCACACACACACACACAAACTCAGCAAGTGGGCTGATAAAAGGATGTACAACATTACCGCAGCTGCCCTCTGGGAACTAAAGTGAAAGCATGACTCAACCATTTACCAGCACCACACAATGAGTCAGCACATTTACAAGAGATGGACCAGGCATAGTGAGACATCCATTTTTACGATACCTGTACACACAGATGTGGACAACACACACACACACGTTTCGAGGATATGGTTGATGATGTGTCATTTTATTGCTCTGTTGTGAGGGTGTTCCACTCTAGATGTTTTATGGAGGGAAGGCATTGCTTCTCTGACCTCTATGTGCTGAAACATACAACATCACAGCTGAGTGTGAGTAGGTGTCATACAGCTAATGTAAAGAGCCACTGCAGGGGGGTTTCTTCCCCAGTTATTCTTAATTATTCATAATAATTGTGGGGTGAGGGGGGTCATGAACTTTATTTGGCTTCTGATGGAGGGCATGCCAGAAAAAGCTTGGTCTTGCTAACTTCTCTCTTCTCTTGCTTGGGCTCGTGGGGGCTTTTTGTAGAAAATTCTTGAATAGGGACCAGAGGTGTGGTGCCTGGTTACAGTGCAAGAAAACAGCAGGTGATTAAGGAAATGAGACAGAATTTTGTTTGTTTGCACAGCAGAGGTGGGATCCCTTCCCGGATTGCCAGACATGCAATAGATACTATGTGTACAGAATAGACCAACATAATAATATAACAGTATGGACAATCAAGATGATAAAATTGCAGCTAGATTGCAAACAAATATGAAGAATGTGGATTGGGGCAAACAATTAATAGAGATTTTATTGAAATTGCACTGCAGTTTTCAAATCGCATGAGGTGTGATATTTGTTAAAATACAATTTTAAATTGAATATTGTCATACTGCAGGATTGTCCTGGCCTAGACATCTTCTACAGACTTAAGAAAACATCTTTGTTTTGTATAGGTCTCTGTAAAATAACACCATAATCATTTTAATATGTTTTTCAGTGAAAATGAAAAAATAATATCCCAGTTGCAGTGTCAGTCAAAATGATCACAAATAGATATTTTTGCAAAATTGTTCAGCCCTGATATGGATCTGGAAGCATTCCTCCAAACAAATAGGACCTGAGCCACACGACCTGCTCTCCATCATAGAGGCTTGGAAAGAGGACAGACTATACAGACACACAAGAGACAAAACTCAAGCATGCTATTCAAATACTGTAGGAGAAAGAAAACACAGAGGTGGGAAAGAGACAAGAACAACATGCACACAAAGGAGAGAGAAGAGGTGAGGCTGAATATCCTGAGGGATGAAGATCCAGGTTGAAAACATCTGGAATTAGGCACCAACAGGCAGAAGAGAGAAAGAGGTCCCATGCTGAGAAGTAGGGCTAAAAAATCAATGAATCGATTTGCATCAGTTTTCCTTTGCCTGGTCTGATATGGATTCATAAAATCCCAAAATCAATCTTTTAATATATGTCTTTTTTCCCCCCGGGCGTGTGGTACAGCCTGCAGTAACCCTGTTAATCTAGCATGACCAGCCTTTGGCGAGATCTCATGGTACAAGATCTTGTGGAGCAAGACTTTACTAATTTTAATGTATTGCTCAGGTAATGTTTAATAAAAAGTACATGATTAATTAACTACTCGGGTTCAATTCTTAATGTAAATATTACTGTCTTTAATAATGCACCAGTTTAGAAGGGTCCTTGTAGAATTTATAGCACTAGATCTCTGAGAATCTCTTTCATATCCAAGCAGAATTGGTACTGTAACTGAAATATCCCTTACTGAATTGATATCAAATTGAACCAAATCAAATCAGGACCCCGGGAATTGAATCGATTAAGGAAATTTGAATCAATACCCAGCCCTACTGAGGAGCCTAAGTGAAAAGAGAGGACAACAATGAGAAATCAGAGAGAGAGAAATAGGCACACAACAGAGGGTTAGAGAGATGCAGTGGTTTTCAGAAAGTTTACAGTATTCTCATCAGCGGGTCAAACATGGACTATAAGTGGGCTCAATATATTCACTGAGAGTGAGACCAAACCACCAGAAGGATAATGGTAACAAGTACAAAGCTTAAACTAATGAAGGAACAAGCAACTTACTGCATGTTCAGTTTTAAGTTTGGATTTAAAGGCCTCCACACTCAGCATGTCTGATTTCAGCCAGGAAGGAGCACTCCTGCGTTCTTTACATAGCCTGCCCTTCCAAAACACCAATCCATTCCGTTTAAGAAAGTTCAGTCTGTAAGAGGCTGGGTCATCACAAATACATTCTGTAGAAAGATTAAGTCAAAGACTAGCAGTGAATTTATATTGCTGTAAATGTTGAGTCGACACACCAGCAGTTGCAGTTTTTGAGGAGATGTCTTGTCAGTAATAAATGCGCAGCGGTCCAAGTCAGAGAGAGCTCCGTGCTGATGCCTTTCTGCTAGGTGTGGGTTTTACTGGGTCCAGGTACATTGCAACATCCAGTGAGTCACAGCCCGTGACCCAGTTGAGCTTTGTCGCTCAGCGTGACCTCATTCTGACTGCACAGTGAAACAAATCTGATGCCACTGCAGCTGTTTTAGTCGGGCACAGCGCAGCAAAACACACAACTCACTTGAGCATTTCGGGCTGATTAACAGTAGATTTCCCCTTCTTTAAAAGCAATGTTGCTACTTTTGACTTTAAGCAGTGTTTATCATAAATGCATTCAGTCATTTGAGGTAGCATAATTCGCTACATGGCTTTTCTCATCCAAGATTCCACAGTATATTGAGGCTAAAGCACAGATCACACTGATAATTCCTGAGAACCGACGGTCACACGGCACAGAATTGTATTGTCTGCGTGTGTGATCTCAGGTGATGTCGGGCTTACAGACAACAGGCTAGTTGGCCTTAATCCTGCATCACAGCACAAGTACAGCTATGTGTGTGAGAGCTCGTATTAGATGTGTCATGTGTAGCACAGGTATGCACTAGACCACACACATACACACACACACAGCGTGGTGCGATAAGCTTGTTAGCAAGGCTTTGGCTCAAAGGAAATATCTGATTGTGCTTAGAGTATTCAGGAAGGGTTTGTTCCTGTCAGTGTGTGTGTGTGTGTGTGTGTGTGTGTGTGATCACAAGGATCAAATACAAAGGAAAGGGAATCCTCAAATACTTTATGTTTAGTCTCAACTTTTAAAGAAACTGACTCTAGTTTAAAGCCACTGGATCCACTATCGCCTTCTAACTGTATAATTTAGGATCTTATGAAAATATGAACTAGGTTTTTTAAGTTATGAATGTTCATTTTCACTCTGTGGATGCTCAATAGGACTCTCAACCTTTTTATCATAAATGCATTTTTAGTTTTTCAAGCCAGATTTCCAGAAGCTTTAAATATTTAGAGTAAGATGTCACATTTAGTGAATTTGAGCATGCTAATATGCTGAAATAGGTATGCTAATGATTAATCACCATTAAGACACTGATTAAAAATTCATCAACCAACAATTTTTTGTGCACCATTTCTCTGAGGCTTAGGTTTTCTTACGGTTTGCTTTGGTCTGCCTTGTTCTTCTACTAATTTCAGTAATTGTGCCCCATTTGGCATTGTTTTGTTTGGTTGAACCACTTCAATTTCGGCTTGGGGTGAGAGTCTAACTCTTTTATCATTCTATCTCTTAAAATTGACGCATGACTAATGTGACTCACAGCACGAAGGTTCTGAGTTTGAATCCCCCAGCTGGCTGGCTGGCTGGCTGAGTTTTCATGTTCTCCTTGTGCCCGTGTAGGTTCTTTCCACGGACTCCAGCTTCCTCCCACAGTCCAAAGACATACAGCATAATAGGTTAATTGGTAACTCTAAATTGCCAGTAGGTGTGAATGTGAGTGTGAGTGGTTGTCTGTCTCTGTGTGCCAGCCCTGTGATGAACTGGCAAGTTGTCCGGGGTGAACCCCGCCTCTCGCCCAATGTCAGCTGGGATAGGCTCCAGCTCCCGACGATTCGTCAGGATAAGTGGATATGGACAATGGATGGAACATGGTAAACATTATAGTGGCCAAATGTCATCATGCTAGTATTGTCAGTATTGATAGTTCTGCATTTAGCTTTGTACAGTACAGCCTGACAGAGCTTTTAACATGGCTTTTACTTTAACTTATTTGGCATATTGTGGTGGACCTTTTCCATATTTGCCTGCATAAACATGTGGGCAGGCATAAAGAGAAAGAAATCCAAGTAAAAGCTGTTCTGTGTGCGAGTGTGTTTGTGTGCGTTTTGGTGTGTTTAAAATGTCAAAGCGTTCTGTTACGGATCTGTGTTCAGTAGTAAAGTAATCAAGTATCCTGTTCCAACTCAAACTCTTTTAATACCGACCTAGTTTGACATCCAACATTTCCGTGATGTGTAGGCAACACTATCATTAATCTACCTTGTTTTTGTGGCAGTAATCTTCTTTAATCTGATCATTTTTATCAGTCTACCTTGTACTTCAGGAACCTGGGAAAGATTTTGGCAATGTAATGCTGCCAGCAAGCAATCCTCGAGGACCAGCTTTAATCTTGCAATAAGCCACTGTTGAGCACCGACACCAGACTTGGTTAAACATGCATGGATTACGTTCAGAACTATTTATTTACCCCAATTTCTTTCCTTTGCTGGCATGCATCAACACATGAGTGTTTGCTGAGTAAACTTGTCATCTTAGTGGCACATTCTGTTGGTGTCAACATCAAATCCCCACTCAAGTTTTTTAGCAGCTAAATTCTGCGCCAATCACTGTCTCTACTTTGTCCCTCTGATATATGAGACGTGTTGTCTTTTGCCTGTTGAAAGAAAGACATCACAATGTTTGCGCTCGCGTGTTTCTTTGTGAATGTGTTTGTGCATGCATGTGTGTGTGATCATTATGTCGTGATCTGAAGCCATCTGGGTTGGCTGGCTCATTTGCATATCTGGTGTTAACCGTTATAAATATTCATGACGAGGGTCTAAACTGGTATGAATATTCATTTTGCCTCCCGGCCGTAGACGGGTGGAGTGGCTGTGATTCCAATCAGCAGAACAGAAATTAACTCAACCTTTTGTGGTGGACGAGAACACTTGATGATTGCCGTGGGCCCCTTGGTGTGCTCGGTGAGCTCCATATGTATGTGGATTATTACATTTGCTTTAGTCATGTGGTGGCCATATTTGATGTACATCATACTGGGGAAATGGTGCCCGCAAGACAGAGCGGCAGATGGAAACAGAAACAAACTCAACTTGTCTCCGGACAAAAAACACTTAAAGACAATAAAATTACTCTTTGAAATGAGCGAGAAGCTACGGGGCAAACGATCCACAGCGTCCAATTCAGAAGATGCAGCAGCAGGGTTAAAAGGCGGAGCGATGGCATCATGTGACACTGTCAAACCAACTACGCTGAATTCTGCTTTTCTTTGCTCACACCATTAATTGCTTGGTTGACAGTTTACTTGCTGAAGCAACTATTAGTTTATCTGAGCTGTTAGAACTGCCGCTGCAGCTGCTAGCTGCTGCATAGATTACTAAAATTGAATAAATTAATTGATTATGGAACACATTTAATATTAGCATTGAGACAATTGCAGTTAATGTTTCGTTCCTCTTGTTGTGGCCTGTGACTTGGACCTTGACCAGCTCTACCTATCTCCACAATATCAAAGAGAAATCTGGGTCTATATTTAATTTTGTTTGATTTTTATCCAACATGGCTGACGTGGTCCTGTCTTTGATGCGCTGACTTTGCTCTCGCACGACTTCAGAGCTGTCGCCTTTGTGTTAGCCTTTGGTGAAGTGGGAAATGACGAGCATGATGATAAATAGATGATAAATGCGTGAAAATAGCAACAAGCGGCGTTTGCTGGTAAGGTATCACTCAGACACATCATCATTAATGAGCAATAGATGAGACAAGTATGTGGCTTTTGCAGTCACTCCTCAAAATTTCTCTTTGAAGTCTGAACCCAGGCCCTCATGTATAGTAACTCTGCAGGCCCCGGGAGGCCCCACACTCCCACAGGACCACATCTTAATGCAAAATAATGGAAAGAGCTACCGCTACTGTGTGAATTATATTAATGCAAAATAGATCTTAGCATAAAGGCCACATTTCCTCAAAAGGAAGAAATGACTATCCAACATGGCCATAGGCTGTCATGACTGTCAGTCAAGCAACCACATTCTGATATTTGAAGTTATAATTGTTAAGATTTTTATCACTTCAAACTGAATGTTTGATACTATTTATGGCTTGCAGCTATTCTCATACTCATAAAATGTATATACTCTGATTATAATATAGTAGTAGTATATGCTGTGTCGTGAGCGTGGGAGTCCGCCATTCTGGTGTTTGTTTAAAACCCATATGGAAGAAAAAAAAACTTTCCCATTGCTTCTAAATGATTCTGAACTTAATTTGCATTCTATGTATAATAAGATTAATATGGTTAATACAATGATTTACTCATGAAAGTGGTCACTTTTCCCACTTTCCTCCTACAAGATCATTATAAGGATTAAGTATGAATCAAGTAAATATTAGATATGTTATGTATAAGTAAAGTGCATGGCCAAATAAGGTAAGGGTCAAGCTATCAGGAACGTCCATGTTGTGTAGCTGTCAATTAAATATTTCAGCATTAAACAATACAGGTACTTCAGTTGTAAAGACATATAAGGATCCTGTGTCTGGTGTGAATCTCATATTATTGCTCACAAGTTTCAGATAAAACATATAAACAGTAAGATTTATCCGTCATGTCCATGCAGGCATGCACAAGGGATTCACAGGGAACAAAATGTACTTAAGTCATTTCAAGGACAGTTACAGTGATTCATAAAGAAGACGTTAACCTTTATTCTCATCATGCAATTGTAACGAGATACACATCATCTGTATTTCTGAAAGAATAATTGTTGAAAGTGCTTTTCCTGCCCCCATTGATTGATAAACACATATTATTCTGGGATAGAACAATAACACTTGCATTACTGTTGTGTAATATTGTAGGTGATATATAAGTAGTGTAGAGCAGAAATATTAAGGATCATAATAATTATGCATCCAAGACACAAACTGACATGTGAAGTAATTAATGACACCAGATACAGTAGCAGTAAACCTCTTGTTTTTCACTCCAGTTGATGTTTTGCAGGTTCTCTCCCAGAAAGGTTGGTTGGCCTGGTGGTTAACTCAGAATATGTCAGGGCATGTGCTGTGCGTGCACCGAAAAATTTTTTCTTACTTTCAAATTAACTTAGAAAGTGACTCACCATCTGGGTGCATTGTGGTGCGATCAGCATCCTTTATTCCCACAGGCATTACATTTAGTGATTCTTTTGTTAGGGCCTTGGTTTAAGTTATTACAGCCAGTGGTTGCCACAGCAGCTGCTGTTGAGCTGAGGTCACTGCAGTGTCGTTTCTGCTGCCGTCATCTGTGGCCACGCGCCCCAGATCCATATGGTTACAAATGATAATAAAGGTCAGAAGATAATAAACCTTAATCCTCTGAAGTTGTCTGCAATTTTTTTCAGACAACCTAACAAGTAACAAGCCCTTTTAAATTTTGGTAATTGTAGTTTAAGACTGTAGTTTAAAAAAAAAAAATCCCTGATACTTAGGCCTGGCGTGCCACCTGGCCTGTGATCCACAAGGGGAAACCCAGTTTTGAATATACAGGTGTGTGTGGTTGTGAGAGAGACAGAGAGACAGACAGGATTCATCAGTATTCAGGACAGAATGTTTAGGAAGTGCCAAACCATTATGATCTGTCATCTTCAATAATACACACTCATACACACACAGCATTGTTTTCAAGCGTTGTGGTGAATGCTGATAAAAATGGTAATTTGAGATGGGCTCTCACAGACACACATTCACTCAGATGCACTACACACTCACTGCTGCAGAATGCAAAATACTGAAATTCAAATACTTTTATGCTTCCACTCTTTGGGATTCTTCACAATATTTACCCATATGTGTAAGCACAGTCATTAAAAGACAAACACACATTTACTAGCATGCAGAATTTGCTCTTGATTTTTCTTGTCTTGTCAGACAGAGACGTCGCTCCACTAAGAACAAAAACAATTGATGCAGGAACAAGAGGCTGTTTTTGGAAATATGGCGTGACTGTGGCGGTTGCCTTGTGTCTCTGTTTGTGTGTGCCAGCGTGCATGTGCGTGTGAGTAGAGTGAAAGCAGAGGAATGTGGAGTGAGTTTAACTTCATTCAAGCACAAATGCCGTGCACACATGTGCATGTACACACTATCCCAAGTGCTTTAAAAGAAAACACTAGGGGGGAGAACAAAGAGCCTCCTTGAAGAATAGACATGAATTATTCACTCCCATCAGATAAGAGGACAGAGAGGGAATGAGAGAGAGACATGGAGAGAAATGGAGAGATGGAGACGGAGCGTGGGTGATACAAAGAAAGAGACAGACAGATGGATTGACAAGGACGGTGGGGTATTATATTGTATTAGCAGTAACGATGACGGAGACATTGAGACAGTCCCCAAGAGATTGTAGATAGAAGAACACAGCTTGCCATCATCTACTGAACCATGTCTAAAAATCCACAGGGTGGAAAAATATTCAATAGACTTGAATAAATAAATAAAACAACTCCTTTACTGTCAAACTACATGGCAATACTTATCAGCACAGAGCCCTTTGCTTTGGAAATCATGGTCTCTTTCTGACTTGAGGGTTGTTTTTGTCACCTGAAGGAAAGCGTTTATCCTGTGAAAATCCACAGCCAGCAGCGGTTTAGCTCCCGCATCTGTGCTGCTTTCCACTCAGATACGCTTTATCAGATCCAAGCATGCTACCTCTTTTGTATTCCACCAATAATGCAGTGATGCTGGAGTACTTCAGTCACAGCAGACAATCCAGATGCTTTATCCAGTATGAGGTAACCAGTAACGAGTGACTTCAGGCACTTTATCAGCTGCTATCACTGTTCACCATGGTAATCTGTATTGCAGTGCTACAGTGGTTCTGTAGTGGGACTAACGTGGCACTGAAGCGCATCCAGTGGCAGGAAGTAACTGAGTACATTTGATAACAATGTCTTGTTATCTATTTCTACACGTACAGAAGTTGTGATGAGAAGGAAGGAGGAATGCACAGCAGTGTTGGAGATAAAAGTACAGGTGTGGAGAGAGATAGTCGCACACTCGTAGCCAACATGCAGAAAATGTTTGAATAATTTAACAATGTTTCTACATGAATACCCCGAAGAAGACTGTCATGTCGGAAACTGTAGTAAATTATTAAAACATTTTTTGCGTCATGGCTACAAATGTGCATCTTATCTTCATTTGCACTGCTACAAAACATGTGGTTGTGGTGGCTTTGCAGTTTATTCAAGACACTTTTTGCTATATTGTATTGTTCATTACAGATCATTATCATTTTTGTTTGTTATAATAATGGCAATATTGCCATTTATTGGCAGAATGATGTCACACTGTTTCACGCAGCAACAAGTGTAGCTGAAGCAAAAGCTGCTGGCTTCATGGTGGAGGAGTTAGTCCTGAAAAGGGAAGTGACCTCAGTGGTGTGAAAGTGGTTTGGCTACAAATGATCAGACGATATCGCCAATTGCCAATAGATAGGCTGACGATGATCATCTGGAAAATTTTAACATATCGCCCAACTCTAATCTACTTACCCTCATGATGAGTGATGGTCAGGTTTAGTTTTTTAGTCCACAAAAAACTGATGGAGTTTCACAGGAAAGCAGAACTGCATAATCTCAAAATTATTAGCAAATTCAACCATGCTCTTGTATATCAGGTCCCCAAATACCTCTGTGATAATTTTCAAGTTGTTTTCTACTTTATTTAGTAGACATTGTTGTTAAGGCTAGTTAAATAAACCAATAATGCTACACGATAAATTCAAATAGACCCTGTGACCCCATACTGCATTATGCCCAAAACTTCTGATTGGAGCACCTGTATGACCCTAAGTTGATCATATTGACACAGATCTGTAAAATTACCCATTTTAAAGCCTTTTTCTAAGTGTGTAGTATCTTTATACACTACACTGATTTCTGTGGAAAAAGATGAAAAAAGTATGTTTCAGTTGTTGGAAGTGTTTCTCTTTCACAGACACAATGTTGTTGCCACTTTCTTTGGCCTTTCTTCACTTTGCTGTTCTATAACTTACATAACTGAATGCCTTTGAACTGATACTGTAGTTTTGCAACCATAGCTCTACCCCACATAAGTGTTGCTGATATCTAAACTAAACAGTCCTTTTTTTGGTGATCGACTGAAGGTGCATTTTCTGTAAGTACTGTGCTTGTTGCACCTTTATTCAGGTAAACACGGGGTGTTTTGCCAGGCTATGGAAGGCTTAAGAGAAGAAATAGCAGTCATGTAGTCCTCTAGTGCTCTTGTGGAAATTCTTCAAGAGAAGGACAGAGAAAAATGAATGCGATAAAAGAGATTACAGGAAAAACAATTGCAGGAAAAACGTTGCAATCCTCATCCTTTATTCAGTTGCAGAGATAAGAATGAGAGACAGCAACACAGGCCGAAAAAGGAAAGGAAACAAAATACTGGAGTGATTGCGGAGCCAGATTGAATTTCATCATTTATTCAATATTCCAGGAGAATGGCAGAGAGAGGGAGGGAGGTAAAGTGAGAGTGGAAGGGCCTGAGAGGCTTTAAAAGACCCTGTAAGAAGTTTATTATCAGGTTTCCTAATCTTCTTTCTCCATTTCATCCCTCAACCATCAGCTCCACAGCTGGCAGCCGGTCACTTGGGAAGGCGGGCCCTACAGTGCTACAATGAGGTAATTTGCATTCACTTATGCCATTTCTGTCCCTGGTTAGATTAAACCTAATTCTTGCTGTGGGGAGGCAAAACAGCCAACTCACGAGGGGAGTGTGGCATCAGGTAACAGACGGAGGTTTATGTTTTGTCATTAGGCTGTGCAGTTGTTGGTGATAGATGAGGATATTTCACAGGATGAAGGATCAGCTCAGTCTCTGTTCAGAACCAGAAAGGACACAAACCCAGAGAGGCTACTTCCCACATTAGCCTTTTTAATTCCACTGTTCATTCGTAATCAAATTCTGTTAACTCAGTCAGAGTGAAACACTTCACTTCTGTCACACTTAATTACCACATGGGAGAATATCGAAGAATTCATATAATTGTTAATTCTCAAATTCATATCTGAATAAGGCTACATCTTCAGAGGAAAATGCACTTGTGCTCATTGATGAAACCTTCAAGCTGGAATATTGAAAGAGCTGAAACTGCTGATGTTTTATTTGAAGTGACAGTGTAAATACAGTTACTGAAAGAAGCTGAAATGTAGCTATGATTATGTTTCTGACTACAAGTTTCTCAGTTATTTTCATAATAGATTACGCTTGAAGTTATTTTCAATTAATCGGTTAATTGTTTGAAAATGCCTATCACAGTTTACTAAAGCTCAAAGAAATATCATTAAAAAACTCCAGATCGTGTTGACAGTATATCATATTTTCACTGTCATCACAACAACAGTTGTGGCAATGTCCTGAGGAAACAAACAAATACTTTATGCACACTTCACTATTTGTTTATCACGGGTCATATCATCATCGCAATATTGAAGATTATTGCACATCGCAGATTTTCTTTTACAAGGACTACTCAACTGGTAAAAAGCTTAGAGCACTTGTTATACTTGCTACAACACTTGTTAAACTTAAACTGCTTTGGCCTGTTGGGAAATGTGGCCATCTTTGCAGCATCATAGCGGAATAGAAAGTGGCACGGAGCTAGGTTGCTAACTAATCTTTTGAAGTACATTTCTGGAAAGTTAACAACCATTGACATTGACTCATGTAAGCCTGGCCCTGACTGTTTGCTGTGTTGGCAAGGTCAGCTATAGTTTGTCAGTACAATCACTAAAGTAGCAGATAAAAAGATGAGTCCTAAGTCTTGTTCTGTTAGTCTTTTATGGAGAATTTTTTTAGGGACTTGACTTGAAACTCCACTCTAAATCATGGGCAAACAATATGTTCAACTTGGGAGCAGCTGTGTCATGACTCCTAGTGGTGAAATTCTGTATTACTGGTCTGGTCTGGTATTTGGCTTGATTTTCAAATGGGTTTGAAAACGTTTATGTTGTCCAAACCCTTCCTCGAACAAAATTTCAGTGACCATAACCATACTGGAATAAGATAATGGAATCCTAAACCCCGTACTGACTCAACTGAATGGCTGTTTCATCATCTATATGTCTGGTGCCCTGTCAAGTATCTGATTGGATAAGAGATTATTGGCCCCAACATGTGGCCATTTGTTTCATTCAGAGCCCAGGGTGACACAGGAAAGGTCCTGACTGAATAATGTGACTGCGTTTCTAATTTGTCTCCAAACCTGCAGGGAAGCCAGCTACTTGTTATCTGTAAGCAGCTGTTCCATTTGGAATGACAAGAACCCAGCACAACACAGCCTAGACACCTGGTCACCTACACACATACACACACACTCTGGGCCAGGCCACCAGATGCTGCCCAGACAAGGTAATTGAGAGGAGAAATGGATGGACATAAGCGGATAGAGAACAACAAGGGGAAAAGAAATAAAAGAAAGTGTGAAAGAGAGAAGAAAGGTGCTTGTTAAGTCACAGTAGACAGGAGGAGGGAGGTGAGAATGTGAGGAGGAGAGGAATCGCAAGAAAGTCATATTGGGAAAGTGTGAAAGGATGAAAATGAAGGGATGGAGTGACAGAGGAGAGGAAGTGGAGGCCCGGTCACATGGGAGAGGTCGGCTGGGTGGAGAGACAGATGCAGGAGAAGGAGGAGCTGCAGAGGAGAGGTTGAATTAGAAACTGTAACAGTGTGCATCGCACCACATCACTCAGGAAGAGGATGAGAGGACAAATAAGGACATCCTGTAGAGAGGGAGGGGGGAGGGAGAGAGGACTGGAGGAATGGCACTGAAGAAAAGACAAGAAAGGACGATGAGACGCAACGAGTGACAGAAATGGGCAGGGAGGAGGGAGTGGAGCGAGGACACAGGCAATGTCTATTGGCACAGAAAACTGAAAGATGACTTTTAGACTTCCAACAAAAAGTACATCTGTTAAAAGTACACTGAGCACCATCAAGTTAAAAAGGATATTTTCACTCAAAGCTCATTTGCTTTCTTGCCAAGCGTTAGATGAGAGGATTGCCACTACTCTCGTGTCTGAACGCTCAATATGTAGCTAGCAACCAGGAGATTTACCCTGATAATCATCTTGAATTGCCATTTGTTTTGATTTTTCTTTCAGCCTGACATGGTGTTCATGTTCAGCCCTATTCACACAGGAGGAGTATAACCTGGGGACCTCATGTGATTTAGAGAGTAACGTACATTAAGTTGCACAGGATAAGCAACATCTGCATATTACTTGACCTTATCCCCCTGATGTTAAGCCCGTTGAAAGTTAGAAAAACGTCCCATTCTGCATGCTGCCTTGCATGTCATCCATCTCATCACCTTTTGAGATTTTTTGCTCTATGGATGAATTTGAGTGTGCTCTCTTTAAGAATGGTCTCCATTAGGGCTGCACAGTTAATCGCAACTGCAATAAAATCACATTATGATCAAGTGCAATATCCAAATAGCATTTTTTTTTTTAAATGGAAAAATGTGTGAGAAAACAGCATCATAATGAGGTACTGTACTGCATAGATGACCTGGCCTAAAAATCTTGACCTCAATAAATATCACATCATGACAATTTTAATAGGTTTTGGAATTTCAGTCAAAATAATCTCAGTATGACTTTTACCAAATCTTGCAGCCCTAGTCTCCATGCCGTGTAGCGAGATGAGTCGGCTGAATTTTCCAACGCAGCCTCCATATCTCTCAAATGGGAAAGAGGCAGAAAAAGGTGCAGAGAAAGACAACAACAAAAAAAAAACTTGCAAAAGAGGGACTAGTTCTCGTGGTTTGGGATTTTTGTTTGTTAATTCCTGTTTGTTTTTGTAGTCCTGCTCCTCCCTCATGTAGCTTGACTTTACTTCCTGTCTTTGTCCTTTTCCCGCTCCTTTTGATTAGCATTTTTTTTCGCCTGTGTCTGATTAGCTGTTTGCCTATTTAGTCCTTGTGTTTCTCTGTTTCTGTGTTAGTTTGTTGCCGCTCTTGTCTGTCATCCCCTGTACTCCTGATCTCGCTTTCATTTGTTGGACTTTGACTTTTTGCCCTGTTTGGATTTGTTTGTTTTTGGTCTGCCTTTTGCATAAGTTTTCCGTTCATGTGTTTTCTTTATGAAAGACATTTGATCTGTTACTGCTTCACCCGTCTGCATTTTTGGATCAACCATCTTGTTTTATTTTGTCACATGTGACACCAGTATGCAGATTTTTTAACTTTTGAGAGCTAGGCTAACTGTTTCCCACTGCTTGCAGGCTGTATATGCTAAGCTAAGCTTAACTTTTAGTTAGATTCACAGATATGAAACTGACTTAAGCTGTCAGATGAATACTTCATCTGAAAATGAAGCCATAAATACACCATGATGGGTTTCCTGCCTCGACAACATAATCTGTTCAAAATTAAACACTCCTTTGGGTATCCTCACTGGACTTTTTTTTTTTTTTTTTTTTTTTTTTAACCATATTTATTCTGAATGAGTTAAAATCAAACAGTCATTTCACTGATAATTTGGTCTTTTTGTTTTAAATATCAGAAGTTCCTGCTTCTTTATTACCCTGGAAAGACAACAGACGTTTTGTTCTGCTGGTTGATCTCAGTAATTGTCAGAACTTTTATTTAAAAAAACAAAAAAACAAAAAAAAAACTTGGCCCCTAGTGACACCCTGTTTGATTGCTTCATTTGTCTTCGCCAAACCCCTGTGTCTTCTCCCTCCTTCACTCTCCTTATTCCCCATTTTTCTGTCTCAATCCATTTCCTCACTCTCTTCATCTTCTCCCTCAACCCTCTGTGAAAATCTCTCTCATTTTCTCTCTCTCGTCTCCTCTACTCTTGGATCTTCAATACTCAACGCTACAATGTCATATTTGTCTCAATTCCAAAGACATTAAGCACACACACACATGCGTGCGCACACACACACACACACAGTACATTAGCCTGACCGTTTAAATGCTGTTTGTACAGCTCAATTCAGTTCACAGTGGGCAAGCTGGGAGCAGCTTCACAGCCAATTCTCTAAATACCCCTACTGTGTGTGTGTGTGTGTGTGTGTGTGTGTGTGTGTGTGTGTGTGTGTGTGTGTGTGTGTGTGTGCGTGTGTGTGTGTGTGTGCGTGTGTGTGTGTGTGTATGGCTGTTTGCTAATGGGAATATGGCAGTGGGTTAACTTTGCCAGCAAGCCTCTTCATTTGGGTTATAATGACGGCAATAGAGAGACAGATAGATAGACAAAGAGACAGTGAAGGACAGATAGAGACAGAGTGTAATTGTGTTACTGTCATTGTGCTTTTCAGCATAGATCTTTTATTCAGATGGGAATGAGAGATCATCAGAAATGCTGGAGAAAAGAGTGTGAGTGATGCCAATGAATGCCCGAGGCCTGTCTGTGAAGTAGCTCTGCTTTCATTCATGCTTCCAACACACACACGTACAGGGGTGCACAAACATGCAAACACACTCACATACAAGGCAGTTTGTTACCTCCCTTGTTAGAATAAATTATTAAATGAGCCCCCGCCTGTTAATTCCATTATGATTTGGGGCGAAATCTGATAGAAAACAACAAATTGCCTCCCTACAATTCCCATGGTTAAGTCTGAATAAATTTCCCATTGAGTGCACGCACACACACACACACGCACACACACACACACACACACACACACACACACACACACACACACACACACACACACACACACATGCATTTGATAGGTCTCAGTCTTGGCAGTGAGCCCTGCCTCTGTGTTCCTTGACAAACCAGGGGCATAATGGATCCCACATAACATCAGCACACACACACACACACACACACACACACACACACACACACACACACACACACACACACACACACAACCACACACACACACACACACACATTCACACCGATACACAAACACAGGGGAAAACACACAAGTGATGAGGCATAATTGAGATGTTTCAACATGAGACAGAGGGAATCAGCGCTTGGTGGCTCGTATACAAACAAACAAATCACACACATACACACACAAAATGTAACAAAGCCATATTAGCCCAACATTTAGTCTCCTCAGTGAAGAAGTGGGAGCTTAATTTACAGAAGTGTTTGGTGAAACATGGTTAAATTTCCAAATACCCAGAGTTCTATGTTCTATGCAAACCCCAACCCTAACCCATTATGTGCTATATAGAGCTGGGGAACATATTACCCAGGGAACATAGGACCATTTGTCACGTTCCAGTTGTGTGCCACATAAATCTAGGGAACACAGGAACGACTCCTTAGCCTTCTCCAGTGTGACCATTTTTATCTCGCTCTGTCGTAGTGAAATCAATTATTTGAGACTACCTCCACACTTTGTTTATGTAAGTTATATATATATTTTCTCATTGTTATACCATTGCCAGATTTGATCGTGTGTGTGTAGAATGGTTCATCATCAACATAAATATCAACATATTCAACCCTAGACAAGGGTTGAATGACTACAGATCAGATCATGCTCAGCGTCAAAATGTTATTACATTGATTGTTGTGTTGTAAAGATTAGAAACGGATTGTTGTTCATCTACAAAACATTTGGTTAAGGGAAGGAAAAGGTCACGATTATGATTCATGTTAAATAAAAAGGTGATTGTTAATTAAAATAAAAGGCAAATTCTATTCTCCTGCATGCAAGTCAGACATGCTGCACACCCTCCACCACCCCAGCCTCCTTACCCTTACTCTCTGCCTTGCTGTATGAAGTTAACACCCCTCCTTGCATTGGCACTAAAGGTTGGCACTGGATGTAAATCATGACATTACAGCTTTGCCTAGTGTGGAGCCCTTTTGCATATTGTAAGAGGTTCATTTGATTCCGTTGGTGACCCAAAATGCACATTCACAACCTAATGAACACATTTTCTTCCATAATTCCATCATCAATGGATGCCAGATTTCGCACAAGATGCCAGTCGCCTATGAACGCCAAACTGGCCTGTGTATCGGCTGACTCCTAACATGTTTTTCCCACCCTTTAGCTCTCACTGGACCACAACGTTAGCAGTCATTTTCTTTGTCGTCTGTCCAAGGGAGGTGTCTGCTGAGCGCACAAAGTCGTGTTTCACATTAGTTCACAGTTACACACATTCACCTCACTTTTTTTTTCTTTTGCTGTCAGCTGCGGAAAGCAGTACAACCAGACTTTTACACTAATTTAGTTGAACAGAATTGCGGCACTTTGTGAAAATATATTTCTCTAGGGCTTCTTAACAGTTGATTTTATTAATTAACATGTCTGTAACCTGCACACCGAGGAATTTTAGGTGTAATCATTCCCTGAATAGACCCACATTAGATCCATAAAATCATGTGGTAGGTTTTAAAATGCAGAATGATTTGAATAAAATCCATCCCAGAATAGGTATATTGTTCAGTAAATAAAACAGTTATGAAAGCAAACTCTTCTTCATTTTACTAGAGACCCCCTGGACCATTTTAAAGGACCTCTGGGTGGCCCCACAGCCCTATGTTGAATCGTTGTGATCTAGATCACCACTCCCCACAGATAAGGATGGCATAAATGGAGAGAAAGGAGAGCAATGGCACAGTTTGTATATACAGTTGACAGGTGTTAGAGTTACAGGGTCATTACCACCATAATCACCCAGTAATGACACACTGGGAGAGACGGGAACAAAACACTCCCTGCTCTCTTTCTCTCTGTGTCTCTGTGCCTCTCTTCTCCTCTCCATTTGACCTTGCAGCAATCAATCAGTATGCAGCAGATTCTTCACTGATTGCAAACTGTGTGTGTGTGTGTGTGTGTGTGTGTGTGTGTGTGTGTGTGTGTGTGTGTGTGTGTGTGTGTGTGTGAAATAAGATTAGTCGAAAACGCAGTTTGGCGGCTGCAATTTGAGCTGTGTGTGAGCATTTGAAAGTGTGTGTTTTCAAGTCCATGCGTGATGAGTCAAGAGGAAAGTGGTTGTGACATGTGGCGTGCTTGGTGGGCAGCAGTGTGACAGTATGTTGCAGGGAAACAGAACACACACACACACACACAGATACATACACACACACACAAGTGCGCTGAGCAACCTGTCACCGTTGCAGTGGAAGCTTTTAGCACTTCTTAGCAAAGCAGTCTTCCTTGTGACTGCAAAAAGACACACCACACACAAACACACTCAAACCTGAATACACACACGCATGTGCAGACAAACACTCTGGGGAATAGCAATGGGTTTGCAGTCGGAAAACATGTTTATGATCAGATCAAAATGTTTTCTGGTTTGAGGACTTGGACTTCATTCGAGCGCAGAATGACAGAACTATTTCTTCAGAATCAAAAGGCTCTCATGTTTTTTTTTTAGCAATTGAAATTTCATTTGCTGCCGCGTAGAACTGCTAGACTCCTAGAACTGGCTTGTTTGCTGAGAGTTTCATGCAGCCTTTTTCAAAATTTGGTGGGATCCAGATGAGGCAATAACGGTATTGAACAAGGAGATTAGAGAACAGTATGTGTGTTTCAGGCTCAACCTGGGTTTTAAACATGCTTTGGTTAATTCAAACACTGTTTTATGTAACAAAACAGGCTTCTAGTAAATATTTGTTCCTTTTCTACCACGTTAAGGCATGTAAGTTTTGGACAATATGAGGGAGCAGCCACACCTATACTGCTCTGCATACAGATAACCCATTGACACCACTGACTATTTTTCAAAAAAGCATCATGCTTCTGCAGAATGGCAGATTACAGCAAATGCACAAATAATTATGGAGTTTGTGGGATACTGTTATAAATGTTGCATAGCTCCTTTCAGGAATACAGCAGTGTGGAAGTGTGTGTTGCATTCAAGTGAGTGAGAATAAGCAGCAAACAGAGTGACAGTGGTAACTTTAGAAATAAATTGTCAATCTGACCAAGTAGATTTACAATACAGGTTACAGTGTGTCCAGTATGATATGCTGCAGCTTCTCAAGACCAAGAAAAGTCTTGTCTGTTGTTTCCAGACTGCTGGAAAAGAGAAGGCAGTCAACCCAGAAGTTACTAAGCTAAACAGCAAAGGCTAATGCTAATGATAGCATTGTATCTTTACAGCCAGAGATGCAATAAAATGATCATATTGATCATATTGCTTTCACACTATCGCTGTTATATATTTCCTTTAAAATCAAGCTGTTGTATAAAGGAATTACTATGCTACACAGGAGTCACCTAATACACTCATTTTCTGCAGCTGCAGCTCCATTATAATGGTGGTAAGTGGGAATAGCTGGTTGTCACCTATCATAAAGTGGAGAAAACCTGATTCTTCAAAGCTGAAATTCGGGAAGAGCACAGTTGTGGAGAGCTGCCATGGTTTACCAGCTAGTTTGGTGTGTGATTAAGTAACACCGGGGGCTGATGAGCAAAAGCGTATTGTGTATTTCCCATTAGACTGCTATTAAATGTTGTTATTAGTGAAAGCTCGTTGCATCCTATGCTTTTTAACGGTTGTGATCATCTTTTTGTTAACTGTACAGAGGGGAGTTGTAAAAATGTTTCAGTTTGCGAGTGAGGCATTGTGTTGCCTGTTCTCGCTCCTGCTCACATTTTCTCATTAACACTCTGATTCTTTTTAAATTCTGCACAATGGTCTGTTTGGGTTTATGTAATTACAAGCCATCAATCTCGGACGCAGTAACAAAAAGTCTTTAAGTGTGGAGACTTACAGCTCTGTGGATGGACTGAATTTATGGTTTGGACAGAGGCATTTGGTGTCTTTATACTGGGTAAACAGTGAACGAGCAAACTGCATGCAATTACGAGCACACATAAACCAAAAAGGCTGAAGAAAAGCAACAACTACTAAAGTCAAGAAAGTAGCCTAAAGCACAGCAGGTCACAGTCAGAGACATAAACTCAGATAAATACAAGCTGTCCAGAACATGTGCACGCGTGTGCGTGTGTCAGGAGAAGAAATCAAGACGTGTGGGCGTCTGCATAAATGTTTTCTCCATGTGGGAGAATGCTTGTCAGCAATGAGCGATTGTCTTAAAAAAAAAAAAAGAAGAGGGCCAGACTGAGGAGCCTTGTGTGTCTGTTTGTGCTCACTCTGTTATTCAACAAGGAGCTGCCCTCCATGGCTAAAGCAGAAACACTGTTTCATGTGCCATTTTGGCAGAAAGACAGTAGTTAGTTAAGACTGTGCAGACTGGCAAAGGTAGACTCAGCTCTGTTTGTTGTGTCGTTCTGAGAAAAAGAGAATATTTATGAGAAACAAGGGCTGCACGCTTTTGCACAAGCTTATTTTTGTGTGCTCATTTCGAAGTAATTGTCAAGTGATTATTAAATGATATGCAATTATGCTGCAGAAATTTCACACAACATAGTTCAAAATGAGCTTGAACTATAATTTTCCTTTGGATTTACTGGGTTTTGATGGTGCACTGGGACTGGGAGTGTGTGTGTGTGTGTGTGTGTGTGTGTGTGTGTGTGTGTGTGTGTGTGTGTGTGTGTGTGTGTGTGTGTGCAGCCGTGAGAGCCTGCACAAAATATAGCAATTAGTTGTACCGTATAATGGGCATGAACTGAACTCTCAATTAGAAGCAGTTCACTTCATTTATTATTCCCATAAAATGTACTGCAGGTGCAAGCACACTGTGGAGTTTGTGTGTGTGTGTTTGTGTACAGCATGTTGGGTGTTTGTGTGTTTATGTGTAACTTGTGTAAGTGTGCTTTTTCTGTCTGTAGCTCTCATATATCATCTGTGGGCCGACACTGCTAAAGATACTGCTCTGATTAATCACCTACACATACACAGACGCACATACAAACATAACAAAACAATGGCTACTCACACAATCACACACACAATCACAGACACACACTCACACACAGTATAATTCAAGGTTACGGTCCAGTTGTCTTCACCCCTGAGTAGATCAGAAGGTGACACTGTTTTGGCAGAGCAGGGGAGTGTCTGCAGCTTGGGAGTTTTGTGTGTGTTTGTATGGGTGTGTCCATGAGTATGTGTGTTTGTTGTGTGTGTTGGTGTGTATGTAACACCAGGTGTTAGAAGATATATAAAAGCATAAAAAATATGATTTAATATAGAAGAAACACTAAAAATCAGAGGTGTGTCCTATTTTGTGAAGTGTAGTAATACAACTCAGTGTTGTTTTGGACTCACTGGGTCACATGACATGGAAGCTGTTGAAAAAACTGCAATTATTTTCTATTAAAGCATTTATGTAAAATAAATTAATGATACATTTGGTCTGATACATGAGACCAGCTTTAAATCATAATTTGCCACCACAACAAGTTCCTCCTTGACACGGTTTTGCAGTGGCGCCATCGCAACATCCTGGGCTTAGCGCCGCCCAAGAAGTTTGTGATTGATTTACGGAAAGAGTGGTCATCAAAGTGAGCGTTTCTTCAAAATCTGACTAGAAAGACTTGTTTTAAATATTTAGAAAAAGACAAAAACTTAGAGCAGGATGATGAGTCTTTTAGTCACAACAACACTAAAGTGCTTTAGAGAGAAAAACAGGGACAAGATGACCTGTTTTAAAAAGAAAGCATCCTGTCACTTGTGTATGTTTGTTGCTCGGTGCAGACAGGGAGGCAGCTTCTGTTGAAGCTACGTTGACAGATCACAGCAAAAGTGGAGGAGGCAGCGATAACAGAACACCAACAAAATGGGATTTCAGAATCCTAATGATCAAAAAAGCCGCCGCTCTGAAAGGATGTCGCAGTGGCTTAAACCTTTGAATGTTGCCGCGAGATAACCCTGCTGAGAACGCCGTCCGTGTTTTGCATTTTTCATCTGCGGATGCAAGGTTCACCGGAGCAGCGCTTGACTGTCAGACTGAAAAACGGGAAAATCAGAGTCACACATCAGGAAAGGGAGAATTTCAATCCAGCTTTTGTTAATCGACTCAGTTTCACTGGCCCCTCGCTGAGCATCTTGTATCAATCTTGTGTCTACAGGATTATATGTTTATGCTTTTAAAAGTGCCAGTGACAGCGACTTACAGCTGTGCTGTTTTTTCAGTGCAAAGCCTATAAACTGTCTTTGGGCCTTCAGGGTAAAAACCTGAGTCTGTATCTTATAAATAATTATAAACAGTATTCAGTGACTTGAAGCAGAATAAACATCAAAGCTGCTATAATCAATATTTTCATAGTAGGGGTGCCACAATTTCAACATTAAATCGAAAATTAATCAAAACAAGCAAAATTGAATTGAAATCAAAGGCAAAATCACGATTCTCCCTTTTTTTTTTCCTCTCCAGCCCGCCTTCTTGCAGTTCTGTTATGCCTAAAGAAACAATAACTCTTCAAAGACAACACAGTGAAACTTATCAGCAATTATATCACTTATAAATAAATAAAAAAATAAATGAATAAATGCAGGTTTAAATCCATAAACCAGGGATTCCCAAAGATCCCCACAGTAAATGTACTTTGACCACAGACCCCCAATTTGAGAGGGTTTTGTCTTTAGGAATTCCCTCAGAGTACTTTTTACATTTTACTTTTTACATTTGGAGATCATGTAGTCTTCATATTCCACCAATCATCACTAGGATTATTATAAATTACAATAGTCAAAACTGACAACCCCATTTCTAGTTGTTCCAATGTTTGGCTTGTTTTTTTTGGTGCGTCTCCTGATGTATTGGCCTGCATGTTGAGGGATCAGCTCCAGACTGAGAAAGCATCAGATGATAAAGAAAACAGATGGATGAAAACGATGAACATTTTAGCACATATCCACTATCTAGGTCTTGTTGACCCTTAAGCTAGATTTAACCAGATTTTACAGGTGTCTCCAGATTTTAAAGTGAACCTTTATTTATTTGAACAGCATGCCTGCTTGCTTCTCTGTAATCTTTCCCGTTGGATTTTGTCCAAACCGCATGCTCCTGCACACATGAAGCTGAGTGCCTTGTGTGACTGTAAAATTAGCTTCAATCATTAATCTTATCATTTGTTAAACATTATGTGTTCCTCTCTGCTTCTGCTATCAGGATGTCTGAAGCTGGGGTCTCTGTATGGAGGCTGTGCAGACATCATGTAAACTGCAGCCTGACCAAATGTTTTCGATTTAACGCTAGTATTGACAATGCATTTAACATCAGCGGTTAAAACGTATCTAATACTTGTATTTGTACTTTTGCTTAAATATTTTTCTAGCACCAGTACTTTCAAATGTAATTGAGTGATATTTTAATAATGCAACAGGACTCTTATATAGGACAATAATACTTTTTAACCCACCAATGCTTTGTTTATTTTATGTGTCCTGAATGCTTGTAGACAATTTCCACAACACTAGAAACACGTCATCGCCCTTGTTCTCTCCCAAAAATATCTGCTCATCATTCATTCTTCTTCCTCCGTTTGACCTAGTACAGTATGTGACCTGCGCTGCCTGCTTCCTGTTTCTGCGCTCAGCTTGTCTTTGTTTTTAGATATGTGGCCAGAGGTTTATTTCGGTTTTAGCGTGTCTTTATTGCACATTGGCTTCTGTTTGAACTGTGGTTTATTCACAAAGCAGCTCTGATATGGCTTGAATAATAAGCTAATTATGTACTACTGAATGGGCAATCAGGACGTACTTTTATTATCGCCCTGAAAAAAATGAAGAGAAAGGTTAGGGGAAGCCCAGTATCACAGGTGGACGAAAAAAAACAAAGCGACAGTGGCGACAAAATGTGGAGGCACATGCAATGTCAGCGAGACAGAGAGATACACGGGTAGGGAGGACAGCGGTAAAAGTTCCAAGTCAAATGCCTTTTAAACAGAGGCACTGTCACTGTCACCCTCACAAGGCTTCAGTGTCCGCCTCGATGACAGAGCGAGACTGAGAGAGCGAGGTAGAGCAAGTGTAATGTCATCTCGGAAAGTGAGAGAGGTAAAGGCTGCGACCTGCGTATAGCTCACAGTGGCTGACAAAATGACTGTTAACAATGTAATTACATCACCGTCTGGCAGACAGCCCAGCCCTGCCTAACCCAATATAATACAACCAGCTTGGTCAAAGTGAACTCTTACAAGAGAAACACAGAAGAGACACAAGCACAAGTCCCAGCACTGCCTGAACTAATACGGAGCAAGACGTCTCGCTGCTCTGTGGAGACCTGAGTGTGGTTTTATATTGTACATGACCTGGTATGGGATGGTTTTTGGTTGAAACGAAACAGTTGGATTAGATTGTAGGATTTTAGTTCAGTCATACATCCAACCCAAAGCTGGGCTATAGAACTGGTAATAATCTTGGTCTTGATCATTGACTTTTGAAAATTAAGGCCTGTAGATAAACGTAGTAAACAGGTTACGATGTCTGTAAAGAGACGAGTCATTGCATTGGAGAAAAAAAACAGATGTCTCTTTGGCCAGTAGCACCAAAACTCTGCAACTCACACCAAAACAGTCTAGATGGATAATTAGCGCTTACATAACACAGATCACATCAGTACATGAAACAAGCAGATATATCAGATTTCCTTCCTGTTTTCTACATTCACCATTTGAGGTTCGACTGGCACTCCGTTAATTACATCTACACCTACTGCTTATCGCAATGAAGCAACTCCTTCGCATAGTGGATGGAAAGAAGCATTCATTCACATTTTCCTTTGCAGATTTACTTAAAATCTGGTTAAAATTTGCAACACAGCTATTGTCTCTCAGCTGTTGCCCTCTATTGAATTAATTTCATTAAATACACATTTATTCAGGCATCACATATATCTTTAAACTGTACTTATAAGTCAGGTAGATGAGCTAAAAATAATTCAGGACCTGGCTTGATGCCTTTAAGCACTTGAGTTCATATTTTGTTTCTGTGACACAATTAATTCACGGCCTGAGGTCTTGAAGTGCCATGTTAGTTGGTTTCTTTTTCCATTTGACCCTGTTTCAAAATTAACAAAATGGCAGAAATCAGTGTTTGCTGACACATCGAGCAGAGAGAAGATGAGAAATTTGGATGAGCGGGGGCAATCAATGCCATGATTAATAAAATAATCAAAAGTTTAGTTATTGATAGAGCTTTTACATTTCATACTGAACACCTCAATTACTGCCATGTGACGGTACCCTCAGGTAGATTGTCTCCACTGTCAGATTAAACATCTGCCGCAGTCGTATGACAGTCTGTATTATTCTAATGGCTCATGCAGATGGCTGCGTGTAAAGCACAAGCGTGTATAAACGAGTAGGATAGAGTGCCCTGTGTTGCGTGCAAAAGCTTGGGTGAAAAAAAGGGTTGGCTATTATTATTCATCGAGAGGGTCACTAACATCATGGTAACCAGATGGTGGGTGTTTCCATCATGATCTTACATAACGCACACATAGGTAGTGTAGGGGTGCATTATTATGCACTTTGAGTGCATGGATTAAACAGTAATCTGTAAGAGAATGTGTCATACAGAGCTTTATGAAAGGCATGATGGGGGCTTAAAGGTGGGTCACACGAGATGATCAAACATCAGATCGGGAGGATGGTATTGACTGTTATTTACGCTCACAATCAGCATCTAAAGCCGCTTAGGCCTGGAGTTTTATCCATTCATTTCAGAGGCCAGACAATAGGTAGAAAAACCCCAGGAGGTGATGTTTCATGATTTTCCTTCAGCTGAATGAAGACGATGACATGCAGTTGACAAGCTGTGAAGAGGAATCTCCTCGCCGTATACGTCCTGATCAAAAGAGACACATATGTTGTTTTTAGCAGCGAGCCTGTTAACGCTTTAATGTTAATGCAGCTGCATCCGTCGGCATTTCTGGCCACACATGAATTACACAAATTATATACATGAATTGAAATTATACTACACATGTGTAGATGTGTGTGTGTGTGTGTGTGTGTGTTGGTCTGTCAGTGTATGTGTTGGACTGTGTGTGTGTGTGTGTGTGTGTGTGTGTGTGTGTGTGTGTGTGTGTGTATGTGTGTGTTTGTATATATAATGTATAAATAAGCATAGGGCAGAGAACTAAAGCTGCCAGCTCAGTGGGTTCAGATCCACTGGGGCCAGCCATACTGAAAATACAGAACCCAGTGAACCTTGAGAGGCTTTGGACAAAAAGCCTGACTTTGCTGCTGTGGATGTGTTCTGTTCTGTCTTCTTCCAGAGCACATCAGAAAAACAACTCACTTTAGATATTATTAGTCACTTTTATGCATCTGCATGTGACTGATTTAGTTCAATTCAACTCTCTGCAGGATGCAGTGACTCAGAATTAACTTAAAGCCATACGGCATATGCTTTCCACCATGGATCATAGCTAAACATGTGATTTACATATGGGTATTAATTAGTTTGGCAGCAGCCCACTAAGGCTGAACGGACCACTGACTTAACACCGTATACAACACAGAGCTGAAAACAAATGAGAAATTCCTCTACATAGCCTGCTTCTACAACTTCAGCCTCAGACTGTAAACATAAACAAATGGATCCCCTCCTTACACAAATGTTCACAAATCTCAATCCACTTTTTTTCCCTGAGTTGATTATGACTAAATGAGCAAAAATCTGGGGTGGATTTTTCCCTCTGAGTATTTTAATATGTATGTGCCTGCTGGTTTATCAGACGAGATGCAAATGTGTGCGGAAAAGCAGTCAGAAGCACTTTGCTGCTAATGAGACTTGTGAGTATTGATACACATCTCAAATGTTTGGAATGGATTTGGGCCCTATAGTTAAGCATCTTCCGATGCTCTGGGTGTAGAAAAACATTTTTCAACCCATGCCTGATAACTCGCCGATCTGGTTGGCTGCTTGTGAATTACAAAATCGAGTTAAGATGGAAGAAATGAGTCAATATGTGAGAAGTAGACTTCTTAGTTGCATATCAGCAATCCAAACCACATTATTTATGGAAATAGTTAGGGGCTGTTGGTGTTGTGTGTGTCTGTGTTGCTTGCCTGTTGTTTTATATTACAGCTATTACAAGTTGTTTTAACTGGTTCAATTTAACACTGATGCCTCTATATGACCTACACAAGCAAACAAAACCACCTGCATGAAGATCAGCTAGTACTGTGTATTAATTCTTAATGCCTGACACCAGGTCAGATTCTCCTTACATTTTCCAGCCACCAAGTTACAGTGCTTAGTAAATTAGCCAGTTAAAAAAAAAAGCAGGATGATTTTTATTTACATACATTTATTTTTGACATACAGTTTTACTTAACCTTCGACTAAACTGGTACTTTTAAAGAGACAGTGGCACTCAGCTTGTGGTGCACAAAGCACCAAAAAAATCCATTTGAAAACTTACAAAAATCATGACCCAATTTCTCAAGATAATCTACAGAACTTGTTATGAAAGGTTTCATGTAGGAACTAGTAGAAAGTAGTTCCGGTAGAGACTACTGCAGAGAGAAAGTAGTTCCTATATGAAACTGCTCTCAACAAGGTCTGTGGATCATCTTGTAAAACGAGGTCATCATTGTTGGAAAAAAGACATTGGTTTTCAGTTTTGCAAAAGTATATGTTGGCGCTTTGAGCACCACAGGCTGAGTCTCATTTAGTCCCATTATATTGGAGAGAAGGCAGACATCTCTCTGGCTGATATCTCCAAAACAAATATGCATTTTTGATTTTTAGGTGAGCTGTCTCTTTAAAGCTACAAACAATTGACAAAGTAATGCAATCGTATATTTGATCCATACACATATCTACACTAAAACTACAGGTTTTGTGAGACACTCACAATGGATGTGGAATGATTTCCTTTGCTGCTAAAGACTCTTCTTGTCATACAGGTTGACTCACTTTATGACAGCCTTAGTTATGTTTATTGTACGTTCCCCTCGCGCTCAGTGAGATGGAAGTTGGCAGATGCACGATGCAAAATGAAACACTTTTTTTATGACAGTATGAAACCATTGAGTTGTCAAAACATGAAGTGAAGTAGGGAAAGGAAAGCAGACACATACTTTTCAGTGAAAAGTCACTGCTTTGACATCGTCTCCCGTCCTCTATCCATCTTCAGTTGACGCCAGTGTTTTCCCAGTATGGCCACCCTTCAGTGAGATTTCCCCGTGGGTGCTCACAGTTTCCTGTGAGTGTCTGAGTTCCTCACTCTGATGAAGTTTTCTCTCCTCCAGTTCTCTTTGCAGAGTTTAAAGTCCTTCATTTCCCCACACCATCTCATCCAATTTTGAGCTCTCTTCCTCTGCTCCTTTCCATTTTTGTCCATTTCTGTTTTGGCGCAGGAGCACATGACCTCATTTTCGGGGGATTCTTGGTAGTTGCCTAGCATCAGGACTTATTATGGTCTGCATATCGCCAAATATGTACTATCTGTGTTGAATTAGTTTTAGACTACGTGCTCCTGTCTGACTGTCAAAGGCAAACAGTGGGTGCAAGTTAAAGAGGCTTTGTCCAGTCACTTCTTGTCAAGCCCAGTCTGCAGGCCATAAATCAAGATGAAATTTGTACATGGACACCAATATCTATAAATTCAGACCTTGTAGCAACATGAGTGTATGTGTGTGTCTGTGTGTGTGTGCGCACGCGTGCTAATTTTCCATTTTTCTAATCTCTCTCATTGTTCTTGCAACAACTGTACATCCTTGAAAACTTATTCTTCTCTTTGGTCAAAGATGCAAAAACTTGGCTGGAATACAGACACCACCTCTGTCCCAGATACACACACACACAGTGCACGCACACACACACACACACACACACACACACACACACACACACACTCCCATGCCAACAAACACTGCAGAATATATTCTGGCCTATTTCTCAAAATAATGGGATATGCAGTGTGGGGCTGTGTACTTGTCTGATGTCCTTTGAAGTCCACTGACATTTTGTAGAGAGATACATGATTATGCACACACTCATACACACACACACACACACACACACACACACACATCTCATCCACCGTGCGTGCAAGTGTGTGTAGGCCGGCCAGTTTCATGGGGCTGCAGATCAAAGGCATTTGTGTCTCTGTGGTGGACCGTCTCCCTTTTTCTTTTCCAACTATTTGCAGGGTTTTTTTTGAGGTTCAGCAGAAATGACTTTGGTAGTAATCCAGTCCTGTCTGTCTCAGCAGCTGCAATCAGAGATCACCTGCAGCTAAAATGTTGTTAACACATTTCAGCTATAATTTTGGCTAATCATTGTTGTCCTGAACAAAATTAGAGTGGTTTTCACACTTATGCTAATTGAAAATCTTCTTTCAGATCCAAAGTTGTTTGCCCAGAGATTTTATTAAGTTTCATTAAAGGAACCGCAAAATCATAATTAATGTTGTCTTACCTTCAGCTCTTACAAATGTCCTCAAATGCTCAGAACTGTTCATTTACCTCAGTTTTATTAATTTAATTTTCTAGTTTAGACACAAGGTTTTAAAAGGGTTTGGCACATAGAAAAATTACTCCATTTTGGAAGTCATTAGTCTAATTAGTGCTGGCAGACGGTGGCATTTCCAGACTTCTCTGAAATGCGGAGCTGTGCGATGACTGTTACAGCTGAAACATTTTCACTGTAAAACTTCTTTAGACCTTATTTGAAGGATGTTAGTGTGGAGGGAAAACTTCTGCAGAAATGGATATGAAACAAACTGGACTGGTAAATGAAATAAGTGTAGGAGGAGCTGCTGCGTGTTTATTGCTGTTGTTGTTTTGTGAAGGTCATCAACAATGAAGTGTTTTTCCTAATGACAGTGAAATATCAGCCTCATTGTTTTACTGTTAGAGCCATCAGGACACACACATTTAAGTCTAATGCTAGAGTAGGACTGGGCAATATGCCAAAATCATATATTTCACAATATTTTTGACCCAATACCTCAATATTAATGTTGTACTATCACAAATTATTAACACAACGGGATTTTTGAATGGATAAAGTCAAATAATAGAACAGCTAGAACAGCCTGGTAAATTCAGGAAATTACATTACTTTACTGCCTTTAAAACCCCAAAAAACCCTCGAAAATTGTCCTTCTTTAATAAAATAAAATTAGCCTTCCATGACCTCAGGAAAAATTAATTGTCTTTGGCACTTAATGCTTGATTTATGTATGTACAGAATGTACAAAAACAATGCTAAATCATTTGCAGTGATATTATAAAATAAACTAAAATAATTAACCATGTCATATCACAATATGTATTGTCACCGTCTGGAATGGTACTGAGGCACTTTTCTACTGCGATATCACAATATTTGATATATTGTTACATCCTTAATTCCTTCATACAGAAGAAATGTGATTTTCTGCAATTAGCACCGAAAGCCGGTGCTGAACTTGTAACTTGTTTCCAGTCAGCTCTGGCATTTTTTACCCATCTTCTCAGCTATAAGTGAAAACCGGGTGCTTTACGCTGCACTAAAGTGTGAATAACAGTGTGGTGTGCTGAACGTGCCTCATTAGCATCATTTATCACTGGATGAAGGTAGTTTAACATATTAAAAAGAAGTTTGATAGCACATAATTACTGCAGAAAGTTTACTTTCATGGCGCTAAAACGCAGCAACAAGAAATGGGCCTTGTTTGAAAGCGCTGCAGCATTACAAACTGCCATAACCCACCACGCATCTTCTAATCTGTGATGAAAAAAAAACATCTTTAATTTTAGGTGTTTTCACAAAAACGGCATATTATGTAGGTGGCCTCTTTATTATTATAATTATCAGTTACACATTATCCTAAATCTCTGTTTCTGAGCCTCAGTGTTGCCTTTACCTACATTTTAATACTGGATCCATTCACTTTGAACAGCAAACAAACACCCCTAATCCACACCTGCCAGCCAATCAGAATTGAGATTTTTCAGTGGCTATGGTAAAGATGCATTTGATCCATATTTCTGAAAAATGCTACTGTGTGGAAACTAATCCCCCATCACGACTGCCCCTTCTAAATTGCAGAAGAAAAAAATTTGTGTCCACAATCATTTGGGCCAAACAGAAAAATTTCCTACCTCCCTACAATCCCTCTTTTTTTTTTCCTCAAACAGAAAATGTGTCTCTCTTATAAAACATAATCTCTCCCTGTCTGTATGCAAACATCTGTAGACCGCCTTAAAAAATGTTCTACATGTGTGCTTAATGCTGTCAGTCAGCTCCTTCTTCTTCTCGTTTCTCGTCTTTTTTTTTTTGTGGACAAACCATCTGCTTGGCCGGCCTGTGAAAATGTACTCAGGCTGACATATCACCGAAATGCAGCTCAATAGACTTAACAGTCTGGAACAAATAACAGTATTATTCTGAGTGGATTACACTTACGCATGCCTGGACCACCTGTTTCATGAAATCAAAATGGCATAAATCCCAAATGAAATAAATAAGTTAAAATGAAATAAATAAATAAAACTTTATTTCACTGCAGGGGATTAAGCCAGTGTTGACTTAGCGAGCGAACTGATGGAAAATACTAAACAGCTGTCAGGTTGGCTGTCTGGCACTGCTGTTTCAAAGAAGGGGATGTTCCTGTCAGGATAACCTCTTCAGGGCCCTGATAGCCAGTAAATTCCCAGACTACCTGGTAAAAGAACTGTGGTTGTGACCGGCCTGAAATTGCTGGCTGCAATTGCTGCTCTGATTCATCCGCGCTTCAGATGAGTCTGCAGCGATTTGAAGACTGGCGATAAGTCACCCTGTGAAAGAGATATAAAAGAGGCTGTGTGGCCAAGTTGTTCTGCAAGAAAATGATCCTGCTGGATTGAAGGCTCATTTAAACTGCTTGTGTTTTACTGGCCAAGATTCTGGGAATATGATTTCCTAATTTAAGTATCCGTGACTGCAAGATTTTACCATACTTAAGATTTCAGGTCTCGAAAGATTTCATTTTTTTAAGTTCAACAATAAGCAGGTATAGTCTTTAACTTATATTAGATTTATTGGATCATTAGCAGAAGCTCCAACAAGACTGAACTGTGTTTGTGTCAGTTTGCAAATATCATAAATAAAAAGTCAAGTCCCCCTTTATAGAAGATGGATAAAAGTCACTGGTAACACTTTATGTGAAAGGGTTTGCAAGACTTTAATGCATTGTTTGCAAGCCCCAACCCTAACTTTGTAATCAAAATTACATAACTGACCAAATGACACCTACTGACAACAGTCATATGATTTTGATTTTCAGATTTCAGATACCTTTCACTAAGCAAAACAAAAGTCAGACTTATGACCCTGGAATGAACATGCAGCAGCCCAGTAGGATGCACAAAATTAACTGAAATTTGTGTGTAACACTTATTTGTGTGTGCAAGCGGTGCACTTTTGTGAAACGAGCCCCTAGTACCGCTGCGGTTAAAATGAGAAAAAAAAGAAGAACGTTCCTGATTTTTGAACTTCTGGCTGAATTATAAAATAAAGCCATGTCTGGGGTTAAAAAAAAAGTTAATACATAAATAATGTATGATGTAGGGCTGCAACTTCAAATTATTGTAATCATTGATTAATCTGCAGATTGTTTTTTCAAGAAATTATGTCAAACTGTCAAAAAAAAAAATATATATATATGCCTGTCACAAATTCTCAGAGTGGCCAAGGTGTCATCCAAAATGACATCTGAAGCTGAAATATATTGAGTTTGCAGTGACATATGACAAGAAAAGCAGTAAGAAGTCTCACTTGAGGGCCTGGCATGAGAGAATTTTCACTATTTTGTCTCAACAAATGATTGAACCAATTATTATTATTTTTATAAAGCTGAATATTATCGCCAAATTTGTGAAGTGACCAACCATTTCAGCTCTAGTTTAATGACTGAGGCAGTTTGTAGTAGTTTAACTAAATCCAATGAATGTTTGGCAGTCTGCTTGAGGTGTGTATGGTCATCAAATGTAACTAAATTATTGTCTTCTATAGTGCATTATGGGTGAATGGGATAAAAACTGTAGACCTACTTAGAGCTGAAATGATTGGTTGAAGGCGAACTATGCTCTCATCACCCACAGATCACCAGAAGAGTGTGGCACTGCCTGCATCTGTGAAGACCCCACCCTTTGCCCGTACCTCCTTATTTTGTCATTATTTTGCTATGCACTGGGCGAAACATCAGGATTTGAGTCCTTGGAATGAAACTCAACAATTAACTATCTTTGAACATCCTCTTTACTTTACCTTTAATTAAGCAATTTGTTGATCCATCCAAAAAATAACAAACATTTGCTGGTTCCAGCTTCTCAAATTGGTGTATTTGCTGCTTAAATTAAATTTAATTGAGTCTTTGATTTTTGTGCTTGTGGTCAGAAAAAAAACACAACGTCTGAAGATCTTACCTTGTGGGAGTTCAAGATCACTACAGTATTTCTAATTTCATTGCCTTAGCGATTAAGAGGAAAAATAACTGACAGATGAATCGATGATGACCTTTTGACCATCACCTTTTGCCATGAGGTAGAAGCACTTTGCAATATAAAAAGTGCCATCACACCAACTGATAAACTGATATGAATAAGAAATTAGGAGAGATGAGTATCAGAATGTTGAACAGGTAGCAAATCTCTCGTCTTGTGTCACTGCCAGACTTCTACTGAGGTGCTGATCTGGAGCTGACAGCACCTCTGAGACATTGTTTGCACATTTAATTAGTTGTGTAGCCCTGGCCCTTTTTTCTGTACGTTGAGGTCCAAAGCAACTATAATGTTCATTAGAAATGTTCAAATAAATGAACTAAATGTTCGCACAGTCTGCTCAGATATTTATGTCTGAGTGCGAGGTAGCTAATTAAAGCAGAGGCCCAGGGATTTGGAGTCTCTTGTAATTCTGCTGAGTGGGAGGTTATTGTTCCAAAACAGTGAATATGTATTGGAGAATGAGTTTTCAAAACCAGACGTCTCAGCACTTGGCCAAGAAATTGCTGAGTCACTGGTATTGATCAGCAATCCGCCACCCTCCCACAGATGATTGTGGTCATTCTGTGCATCTTTGAATGTAACATGCATCTTAGTCAGCCAGTAGATTGTCAGAACACATGCAACACACCAAAATAGACTGTTTTGTATTGCATCAATATCAAGATGAAAAATACATATAATGGATCCCACAGGTGATGGTAACCTCCAACATGACAAGATTTATCTTTTTTTCAGGCACCACTAGCCAGTATAGCTAATAAAGAAATGAAATAAACATAACTGCAGTAGGTTACGGGAAATCAGATAAATTATTTACACCGAACATTATGATTCAAAACACAGGCATAACACATAAAAACTTACATCCCAGTGCTATGAAATTTTCAGTATACAGTACAATGTATATGCAGCAATGAGCTGGAAGATGATATGGATGATCTGGATATGAAGCATTTGTCTAATAGTGATTTACCAGTTACTTAGCAACAGCTGTGGGTTATGTTAATAACACGCTGCCTGCCACCAAATATTAGAGACTGAACTCTGCTCTGATCCGCAGTAATCACAATCCTTGACCCTGCCTGTAATGAGGAGGGAGCCAGTAAAACCCAGACCTCCTTGTGCACAACAGCAACAGCTGAGGAGATATAAACGTGTGCTCATTCAGCCTGTCTGCGCTGTGTGTTTGGATTGCTATGGCCCAGAATACTGACCGTCCGATGCTTTAATATATAATGACTCATCGAAGAAGGCCATACAGGGACACAACAGGAAGAGAGGCTATACAAGGGCTGGGTGATATGGCTTATAAATAATATCTTGGTATTTTAAGTCTATCAAGATCATATAACAATATAGAATACTTATAATATAACATGGACAAACATGAGCATTTCACTTTTACGCACAAGATCTCGCGAGAATCCATCTTGCCAGTCTTCAAGTTAACCATATGTAACCACACCAAACGTGAGCCATTGTCCATGGAAGCATTGATCTGATTGGTTGAAGTTAGCTCTTATTAGATGTGACAGACAGATGGTTCATCCAATCACCTGCCAAGTGTTTGTTTTTTGAAAGTGCCAGCCTTTTTCCAAACATTTTCAAAGGACAACTTCCCAGATTATTCCGTGTAACAAACCAACTGGCATGTCAGGTTGTTTGATGCAAAGCAAACTGGAGTGAATAGAAGCAGGAGTTTAAGCGACTAGAATACAATGTATCTGAGGACATAATGTACTGCCGTGTCTGCTGCCGGTTTCCTCAACTATCTGAGAAGTGTAGCTCATTTTTCAACAGAAACAATGCCTCAAGGAAACACTACATCACAACTCATGGAAAAAGTGTCATAGTAATTGAAGGCTGCGTTATGTTAAATTGGTTAATTTAACTAATAATCGGTTAACTATTGTCTTAAGTTTACATTTGGGCCTCCAAAAATGTAGTTTGGCCACCAAATTTAGGGACTTTGTGACCCATGGTGCCAGTAGCATCAATGCCTGCACTCAGTATAATCTTTGTATATTTTTTTCATTTGTGTTTTATGAAACAAAGCACCTCATCTTGCAAACGGAAAGATTGTGTCTTCCTTATGGGTCAAGAATATCATCATCGACTGAATGAGGCGCAAATCTCTGTTGTCTGCTACAAAATTGAATGGAAATGAGAAAAACAAGCTGCATGACCCATGCATTCTTGACTTTGTACAACGGCTCCTTCTTCACGGGCCCTCTGTGTCACAAATCCTCCTCAGTGCACAGACCAGCATGTAGGGATTCTATTCAAGCAAAGTCAAAACATCCAAATATTTTTCGGAGGGTTTTGACTTTAACAGCTACACTTCAAATTTGATATTACTGGTTTACAACCTAAAGGTGCAGCAGCGTTTTGTTGTGTTCAGTGGGTTTTCAAAAGGACACTGTGAAAAGCCCTAAAACCAGCGAGGTGGCCTTTTGCAGTGTGTCTTTTTTGCTTCCTCTGTTAGTGTGAAAAGAGCTTAAGTGGAGCTAAGTCGCCAGCAAAGGGATTTTAGAGGAAGCTCTGCTTGCACCGAGTGCAACTTTACTGTGTGCGTCGATGCTGAATGTGCATCTCTGTGGGAGTGATGCTAAAGTTTGAAAGAGTTGGGTGCTCACTTTCTTTCCCCTGCTTCCTCACAGTCTCAGCCTGTGTGTTTGTGGTTTTATGAAGCCATTTGTAGAAGGCGAAATGTGCAGTTTGGTGACCCAGAGAAAATGCCCTGGTTGTTGTTGCTGTGTTTGGAGAGCAGGGTCTGCCGGTTAGCAATGTTAAGTACCTGCTTAAGGAGAACTGAGCAGGTATGGCCACAGGGCTTTGAAGCTCCGGTTAGCAGATAACCTGGCTTACCACTCTGTTTCTCATCTCGAATATAATGTAGGATTATGTGCTTAAGGGGGCACTGGGGGAGAGATTATTTGTCTGGGTTGGACTGGATCAGTCCTCTGTTCACTATACATAATCACCTATATGCACACGGCTACACAAAGCCTAAAGGCAGTAACCAGCCTACATACTGAATCTGCCTTCTGACATCAGTTATACTGAATAAGAATTATTATTCTGTGGAAATGTCTCATTACTCTGAACACACCATATATCCAATAACTCTATTAGCCAAACCAAACTGCACTTATGCTGTCTGGAAATTGAATCATGGCTTTGTATTGTCACTTGGGCTGCAGTTACTGCACTTGGGCTTAGTTTTCCATAGACTCTTGAACTCTTAATTGTGCTGCACTTCAGCTAAAGTTGAAGTTACTTGAAAAATATTATTTCCACAAGCCTGCATCTAAGCGATTCTGTTCACTATCACACACTACTAAATGAGGCAGCAGCTAAACTGAGTCATGATTTAAAAATATATTTTGCTTTTAAAAAGTAACTAGCCAAGCTTAAGAGAGCAGCAGCTCTCAGCTTCTCATTATAGTGGAAATTATGCAATTTGTGGCTTAGAGTTTATTAGGGCCTGACCACTGACCAGTACAAGGACCCACTTTTAATGCAAGTAAGCATTATTTAGCCTATCCAAATGAATGACAATGTAATGCAATTTTGAAGGAATGCACATGCTTAAAAAAAAAAACAAAAAAAAAAAACGTGAAACTTTGCACGTATCAGATGTGGTGAAAATTTACATATGATACGGGCTTTGTGAATGGACGTGGCAAAACCACCTGTGTTTCCTTGATACACCAAAACATACAAAATGTCCTCTTGGAGCCGTAGCTTAAACCCAAGAGGCAATCTGCCTTTGTATGTTTGATAGACATCTACATAACAATATTCAGTCATCATCATTGCAACAGAAATGCGTTTTATACTTGGATGTGCTCTCTCCAGCAGGTTGAGCAAATCCGCAGTAAATCTGATCAGAAAAGCCTGGAGATCATGATGCTGCTTTTTCATTAAAATTACGTTGCCATGGTCATGTGGCAAATTAAGAGGTTTTGCCAAAAACAGGAAATTGTAGTAACTCAAATAGACGTCATCCAATCGGCCACGAATTTCATATGTTTGATAAGAGTGCAGGTCCGAAGACATCTGGGCTACATGCCAATTAGGAATCATAGTCATAGCGCTATAAGATCAGGCTATAAAATGATGCATTTTCACTTTGCATCACCTTAAGATTACAGTATCTTGTATGGTGTATGGTTTTTCCAGTAATTAATTCATTAAATCATTTCAACGTGTAAAGTTTTTCCCTCAAATTCCCTCTGTAGTTACTGTTCCTAGCCTTTGCAGGACAGCACACTGTGTTATAAAAGAATCTAATCTCATTCTCTCCCTGTGCTTTCCTTTGTTGATTTGTGTGTTGTATGTATTAGACAGTGTGACAGAAATACAACACAGACTGTCGCAGTGTTTCTTTCATGCACATACTGTTTCTTTACCTCCGTCCTCCATTAACATCTCTCTTTATCTTGTTCATCCCCCTCGTTCATTCCTCTTTGTTGCAGCTGAGTGAAAAGTTGGATGCATTTGCTGACTGACTTGATGAGACATGTACACCTCCAACAGCGAGCTAAGTGCTATAACTCTCTGAGTGCATATGTGATTTACCCTTGGGAGACAGTAACCTGTAAAATATATTGACAAGAAGTGAGTTCGTTAAGAATAAATGTGAAAATAAAGCTCATAAGGGAGCCTGAATGCTTTGTAGTTATTATTTTTACAGTGGTTTTAAATCTTGACACCTACAATACAAAGGGGGGTTTGATCTCGTTTGGGTTCCCGCCATGACAGCACAGCTAAGGGGGCGGATGGAGCCAGATGGAGTGAGGGATGGTGGGAAGGGAGAGGGAGTTGGGTGGGCAGAGATGGATGGATAGATGGATAGGCAGGGAGAGGGACGGGGAGAGGAGGGGTGGGAAGCAGGACAGAGATGGAAAAGAATGACAAATGCAAAAATGAAAGACGGTCCAGCTGGAGAGACCCTGACAACACACACACGTTTTGTTGTCATCTGGTGTTTACATTCTGACACTGAGGTATGTGATACAGAATAAAAGCATGATATGAGGCTGTGAATAATGGGAAATGCCTCTCAGATTGATGTCTCGTGTCCCTGTCGTTTTCTTCTTTCTCTTTTTTATCGCAAGAGATGGCTGGCCAACCTGTTTATATTAAAAAAAAAAACCCTCACACTCTGGATGAGAGATTGAAAGAGTACAATTTCTGCCCAATACATCTGCAGAGCAAAGATACATTTTTACCTTGGATTATGCGTGATGGAAGAAGTATTCAGATCCTTTACTTAAGTAAAAGTACTAATACTGCACTGTAAAAATCAAAATATCTATTTGCAATTATTTTGACTGATATTGCAATTGTGATATGATTTGTGATATTAGAGGTAATGAAACATTTTACACCATTAGTCTTATTTTGATTGAAAATATGTTAAAAATTACTATGGTGTGACTTTTTTCTTTGCAGGAATCTGTAGCGAATGAATGAAGGAGATTTTGAAGATTTACATAGAAACATTTATTCAAGCTCAATCAAGGAGAATAGATGAGCAGTACAAGAATCTGCCACCCAGTTCTGAAGCTTGCTTCTCTGTCAGGGGACGATTAAATTCTTGCGAGACTGTATGGAATTCACTGTGTCCAAACAAGCTTATTTGTGTCCAGGCTATATATATATATATATATTTCTCTGAAAATTCTACTGGGTAATCAACAAGAAACTATGCTGACCTAAGTTAACCGAAGTTGCACTGACAGAGACGGAGCACAGCATGACTCGCTATGACCTTGGTCGGTCTCCCAGGAGACGGAGACTAAGTGTGTAGAAGTTCAGCCTCAAGAAGGAAACCTCCTTCACAACTTTGTTTTCAGATATGTGGCTGGACTCAGCCTAATTTAAGTCAGACTGAAATATCATAGCAATTATGGAACTCATTGCCATGAAATATTATACAGACATTCATCGTCCACAGAAGACGAATCCTACTGACTTAGTTGATCCCGACTCTTCCCCTATAGCAGCACCATCTGGTGGTTGACCTTTGAGGTTTTAGAGAAATCCATCATCAACTGTTTGGTACTGAAATTGGTGATCTTTTTCGTGAACTTTTTAACTAGTACCATCATATCAAATTGTTGAATTCTTTGGTTTAGTAAACAACTGGGTTTCCTTAGTTGCTAAGCAATCTGAAGATGAGGCTTTAAGGTGGAGATGAAATAGCTTTTCTCTGGCTTCCATGTGACGACATATTTGTGAGTGAAACAGCACAGGCAGGCGGAACATAAAGTTGGGAGGAATTTGATTTGAATGTTGAACAGTGATTGTGCCATAACCCAACAGACCACACTGTTGCTAGCTTGCTAACTATAATATAAGCTCCGTGTTGCTAAAAGTTGATTGATGGTTGGATGTCATGATATCGTTAGTTGAAATGGTTGATCAAAGAACATGTCATATTTTGTTTTATAGGGAGAAAACATAACTGGATTTTCATATAAGAACACAGAGAAATTGATTTTTTGTATTTCTTTGGCATGTATTGGGAAAATAGATGCACAGTATGACCACAGAAAGGCATTTCTTCCCGATTTTAAGATCTGGCATTTTTTAAAACGCTTTCTTAAAAAACATAGTGAGTAAATTATTCAAAAGATAATGCAGTTATCGATATCCTGTAACCAGTGGTTAGTCATAGCCGTGATATTTCATAAAGTTCTGTAACATCAATGCGCTGTTTGGTTTTGTATTGAAAAAATTATTGATATAATGACGTTTCAATAGTGCTCACAGCTGGTGAATGTGTTGAAATTAACCAACTGAAGTGTGTTGTGGTGTGAATAACATTTTGAGGGAAATAATGACACTTTTTTCCTTTTGTTTTTGGTTTCCTTCAGGAATGTGAATAATCAAATTACAAAGTACTGCAAAGCCAGAGATAACATCAGCCGTTGCCAAGTCCACGTCAGCGCAAAACTGCTGGTGACTGTTTTCCAAACCCACAGTACACATTTGTAGTCTGACGATATGTAAATCAGCACTTAGCCAGTTAGTGGGTAACTGAGCTGCGTTTGAACACAGCTTCAGCCACAGCTGGTGTTTGCTGTGCGCGCGCGTTTGTTCAGTGGACATGTGGCAAATTTTGCGGTGCATTCAGCCGCACAGCTGGTGAAAGTTGTACAGTAGCTTCGGAACAACGAACCACGACACACTCTAAAATTCAGTATGCTCGTTCAAGGAGAACACACACGCACACACACACTGAGTTGTGTAACCACCACTGGCTGACCACACCTCAGTTATGTAACTGCTCTCTGTAGTACACTACCAGCTCCAGCTCTGTGGTGTTTCTGAGTGACTGTATGAGTTAATGTGAGTAAATGTGTGGGAGCATCCATACTGTGCTCCATTACAACTGAGTGGGTTTGACTCTAACATACTGCCGCACTAATTAGACTTACTCATCTCGCTGTTCTCTGTATACCCTCATTCATACCTGCACTTATTAGCTCTTGATCTTCAAAGATAACATTTGTAAGATAAGCTGAGTCACTATGATCTTTATTGTCAGCTGCATCAAAGAATATAGAAGGTTTAAACTGTAGAATGAAAAAAAAAAAGTCCCAGGAGGCATATGAATGTAAACAAAATAATTAGCGTCTTTATGGTGATAATAAAAACATGGCTTCTAGGCTGAGAGCAGTGAAACTGCAAATGCCTCTGGACAAGAAAAACACTTCATCCAAATTATCCACATTCTGCTGCATAAGCTTCAAATGTTCTTTAGATTATTTGGATGTAAATCTTGTATATGCATGAAAAACAGCTTGGCCTTTATCCTAACCATCATGCAATGAGTGTTTGAAGCATTTTCACACACACAAAGGAATGTAGAATCTTCTTTTCCTGTAAAGCACTTAGGATCTGTGCTCTGTGAAATGTTCTTTAAGCCTGTAAATGAAGATGCCGAGCCTTCAAGGGAGTCATGCAGTCATTCATCTGAAGGTAGAACTGATATACCAGCATTCCTGAACTATCCGCATGATTGTTGCACTGTAATGATTGCGTTGCTGTGTGTGTCTGTCTGAATGTCGAGGACACTTATATTGATTTGCCATCATATGATGATGACCGTTAAGACATTCTGCAAGTAGACTGCAGCACAGATAATAGTTCTTAAGAAACATAGTAAAAGCTGCCTCAGCATCAGAGAACATGTCACATCTGTTGCCTTAGCGAAACATTTATTGTGATAAACTTTATCACCCAGTCCTTAGTTGAAATCCCTCTGTGGCTGATTTGGCTGAAAGCTCTGCTACATGTGGGGGAATTAGTTAAACGCTTCACATTGTCTTTTTATTGCATCTCTGTTCATATTTGAGATGCACCAGATGTCTTAATTATTGTTTGATTTGTTAGTTTGCAGTTGCACTTGGTGACTGCCATGAAACTGTGCTTAACAAATATTGTTTTTCAGCCTAATTTAGACGTTTTCCTAAAACAACACTGATTACAATATTTATCCTTTGTCTTATGTTTTTGTTTTAACTGGACCCAAACCAAAATCACAAGGGAACACCTTGTTTTAAAAGGACATTTTTAAATTTTATTTATTTATTGTTCAGGTGGTGAAAAGTGCAGCAACTTGTTTGTGCATCTGTTCCACTGGTGCATTAAATATCACAGCAGCGCAGATCAGAAGCTCTGCCTGCCTTCGATATATTTATCTCATCTAAGAACACCGGTTACCCCTGGTATTTATTCTGCTGCACTATTTATTTTAGCCTCTGTGTGGTTAAAGGGAGAAACAGCAAGAAATGAAAGAACAGAACAGAGCGTACCTGTTCTGATGCTTCTAACAAACTCACAGGGGCTTTGGAAGGACTATTAATGACCATAACTAATATTAACCAGTTCATTGCAGGCTCATTCACATTTTTCTGATGGCTGTGGAGCTCATGGAGCTCTGTATTCAGGAAGCCCAGCTGTGTGAAACACACCTAGTCCACCATTTGCGGTGTTTTGCAATTTCTTGATGCTGCTCCTGTTTTCTATTTATAAGCGTAGAAAGGCACATAAGACACCGCCAATAATTCCCGCTGTATAGTCCTGGATAGAACAGAAAGTTTAGGCTGTGAATCTGCAGTGCAGTGCTGCTGGACACACACAGACAAACACGCATGCACGCACACACGTACAGACGCTGTTCTCCTCCGGCTCACTAACCTATTTCAATAATTCAAGAAGAGCATCTTGCTGGCTGGGAGGTAACGGCCTCTATCCACAGACCCTCATACACATACGCCCACTCACATGAACATAGTGTTTGCCATGCTTGGCAGTTTTACATCTATGCAGCTATATACACCAAACAAGCTTCAGAGATTTCATTCCATAAGGATTTGACATGTTTCGACACCCACTGAGCATGTGGGTGTGTGTGTCTGCTGTGTTGCAGATTGGTGTTTTCAATCCACATATTGCAATGATGAAACATGGAAACTAATTCATGCTAATGGACTGTGTGCATATTTGATGGATCCTGTTTTGCATTACTGGTGCCCCTGACAGGATCTACTCTATACTGTACGTGCGTGAGTATCTGTGTGTGTTCCAGGTGTGCAGGCCAACAACAAGGGCATCCGAGTAAACACACACTACTGGACATAATCCACTTTTTTAAAGAACAGGAGACAATAAAGTGTGGTTTATTACAGATTTTTAGCTGTTGAAGTTACACCTTTGAAATCTAACCTGTGGTCATTTTTGGACCAGAGGCTGTGGCAGTCAACAGCAAGCATCAAAGACAGCTTTGCTGCCAAATGTAGGTGCTTATCTCATCGGAAGAAAAACATCTAGTTCTAAAAACAGTAACTTAACTATAGCTTCTGTCAGGAATCATTGCTCTGCATCAACAGTCTATGATTCACATCAAGCTTGGTGGGCTCCACGCCACAAAATCAACTCATCTTTCTTACTTGTTATATTAGATTTAGTTTCTTTGCTGCCTTTAAATTAATCCTCTATGCAAAGCCCTCAACTTAATTACCTTAACTTAATTACATTACAGTAGACTTCCTAATCCCACTCAGACTCAAATTTGACATTTTGAGGGTTGGCTTGGTTGCTGTCTCACTGGGAGTTTAATGGAGGGATGATATCAGCTTTGTGCATTCAGGAAACAGATTGCTGCTGGATAAGTTAGCTTGCTGCAAGGACAGGAGCTGTAGGAAGGAAATATGTCCCACCCACCCAGTTAGGGTTAGGGTTGAGTCCTCGTAGCCGCTAACATTGCAAATCAGGAACTGATTTGAACATTGAAATGTGGGCTTGTCATCCAAAAACATGAAGAATGTATCATGCTGTTAGCTAAACAGCTAACTAATAAATCTTACCTTCGTATGACTAAAAGTTAAGAGTTATTGATGGGCGGTAATAGACAGTATCATTAAATCTTTGATCTAATCTGCCACATTTATATTTTAAACCCTGATGGTGAATTGAGTCCAAAATTATGCCTGTTATTAGGTGCATGTATGTATGATTAAACCCATTGCATCAATATCTCACTTGAGCCATGTAACCAAAGTTGCGAACCCTACACTGAAAGGGTTTTTTGCATGAGCCGGGGTGCTGTGATGACACGAGTCTCTGCTGCAGCCTCTCAGCAGGGGATAGTTGAGCTGCGCTGCTGTGGTCCTGTCAGGGTCAACCGCAGCCAACCTGCGACAGTCTCTTCCCATCAGCCGAGTCTTTCGCTGCCAAACTCGTGTGTCTTTGCTCGAGGGACTTGAGAGAAACCTTTGTTTTCTGTCTGCACTTTCACTTATAGGCCTTATTTAACGTTTATTAATCAGAGCTGTGTGAGTTTACTGCTGATCCAAACTTACATTATTGTGAAGTGCATTTTTTGAATTTGCATCAGGTTTAATGTAAACAGCAGCAACAAGAGCGTATACTCATAGATCTTGGGTTACAGTTTGCTTGGTTTAATCACTGCCATACCAGAAAGACTTTGACCATAATACATTTGTCTGTTTTTACTGTTTCAGTGTTTTGGTGTGAGACTGAGGGTAAAAACATGTCATAACCATAAAACTTTAATTTCTTACTTGTACTCTGTTCCCCTTTCCTCACAGATCACTTTAATATTTTATAGGCTGCTCAAGCAGAGCAAAGGTCCAGTTAATTTTACAAAATGTGGCGGTATTTGATAAAATATGCGCCAATGTGCACCTTGTGTTCCACCATCAAATCTTTATAACCCTTCAAATGAGTCCATGTTGTGATAATGGGTTGGTACACACATACATAATACCCTTTGACAGCGTGAAACATGAATGTCTAACGTCTGTGGGGTCTCTGTACGCTATCCATGCTGTGAACTCTAAAATAAAGAATAAACAAACTGTAAGTCAGCAGACTTCCTGCAGCTGTGCAGCCTAGTTATAGCATTTTCCAGTTTGGACTTACATAAGATATTGAATAATTGAGAGTAATTATTTTTAGGAGACTCTTCTTCTGTGAACAGAATTGTGACTCTTGCTCCACGTGGGGATTCGTCAAAGCTTTCATCATCACCAGGAACCCATGTTGAGCAAAGTTACTGAGGCATGTCACCCTGGGTATCCAGGCTCATTAAAGAGTACATGCACTCTTGTAAAGTCCGGACCAAAACTGAGTAAATGTGGTCTCACCCGAGGGACGTAGGCTCATTAGACTGCACCAGTTGTCTTCACCCATTGGGGAACTACGAGAAACTAACCACTGACCCACAGTTTATGTGATGCTGTTGTCTGTTGAAACTTTAATGCTTTCTGCCGTTATGGATTTCATCAAAGTTTAAATGCTGGTGCTGCTGTAATTGTCAGGTTATATTTCATAGCGACTGACACAAGAACTTGTGACTAATATTTTGGCTGCAAAAGCTTTTTTTAATGAAGGCAGCTATATAAATAGTATATTTCAAGCATAAGAAGGTGAGATAGATGACATTAGGTACAGTAGATGACTTTTATTTGTCTGTTTGTGTCTGTAAATAGCGGCCCACAAAAAAAGTACAGTGTGGAGTTACATAACAGCCTTGGACTAATTTCTGCTGTGCATGCAAATTGGTAGAACACTTTCCACTTTGTAGTCGTGGTTGTGCTTCTTTCGGGGTCAAATTCAGGACGGAACGCAATTTAAAATTTTGAAGGAGTTCATAAATAAACAAATATTTGGAGGAAGGAAACACTAATTAATTCATTAAAGCTGTGATTCAGTCATTTGTGTCATTTGGCTGCACTGCATGTTATCAAAAAACTAAACCAGCAAAGTTAGGTTGCTGAATATATGTGGTTTATACTCTATGGTTTATACTGGGAGGTGTCAAACTCTTTTTAGTTCATGACTGATCTCAAGTCAAACCAGTAAAACCACTGCTTTGCATAATAACCTATAGATAACAACACCTCATTTTTTCCTTTTTAATGATAAGAAGTACATGATGATAACTTTCACAATTAATGAACCAACCATGTATAAAACAGATGATGAATAGTCTCAGATGTTTCAAGAAAAATTGGTGCATTCGTCTCAGTTTTCCCCAGTCTACTGTCCTCACATGTGCATTACAATTTACAGATCACAGTGGATCTACAAATGCACAAAATAAAATGTATATTAAGTTAATTAAATGGGAAAAGAAAAGATCCACTAAATTCCTGTATGTTTTCATCATGACTACACCAACTAAAGTAGAACCTAATGAGGAAGAAGGGTAAGTTATTATCTGCCGTACAAATCATTTATAAATCTAAAGTTTTGGAAGCCTCTTAGCTGCAGGGTTCCAACATTGTTTTAAAATCAAAGTCTGATGAGATTTTTTAGTGAAGCTGCCGATTGACAGTATTTTGCAATAATAATTTTTAGATATGACCACAATAAGTGTTCTTTTTACAGAGAACTGTGTTCTGGTCTGGAATTAATTACATCCCTGCAATTTCTGCACTTTGTAAAGTCCTTGTAGGTGGTAGGTTTGCCACTCCTAGTCTTCCCTGTATCCAGTGGATATAAAGCTCCTGGCCTTGCACGCAGTAAAGGGTGTGGTCCCACATATTAACACCAGTCAATCACATTTGCTGCTCCTGGCAGATCTGCTGACAAAGAGGCTCTTTTTACCTCCGTATCGTTTCAGTTAGGGGCTTTTCCAAGGTCATAATAAGATGAGGGAATTAATAAATCACAAACCCAATCCATCATTCCATTCGTGCTATCCATCTATCTATGGTATCTAACATTTTAAAGTTGTCTGATCAGTCCAGTGATGTTTAAATAACTTTTTTACAGTAGTGTACTGTCAACTGAGACCACAATGATACATAAATAAGCTGTTTTTGTACAGTTGTATCCGTGATAGCAATCCAAAGGGCTGCTTTAGAAAATGTGGATATTCTGCATGTGATGAGATGGAGTGCATGTGTTTGTGCTGCTCTCGGCAGATTTTCTTATTGGCTGACTGTGATAACTCTTCGTGTGTGTGTGTGTGTGTGTGTGTGTGTGTGTGTGTGTGTGTGTGTGTGCATGTGCATGTGTGATTCTGCTGATACCAGACACCACCACGCTATTGATGTGAGAGCAGTCTCTAACTCTCCTCTGCATCTATCTTTATCTCCTTCCGTCTCTCGCTTTCCAACTTTCACATTCATCCCCCGTTACCTCTTTTTCCATCTCCCTCCATCCTCCCTTTGCTTTTTTTTTTCAGCTAACACCACCCCATCTCCCACTTTTTTTTCACCCTGTGCGCTCACTTCATTTTCTTTTCAACCCTGTCCTGCTCACCCTTCCCTCCACCTTACTCTTTGCCCTCATTCTCTTCCTCCTTGCCTCCCACCATCCATCCCTCCCTCCTCTGCCCTGCTGGCTCAGCTGGTACAGAAGCAGCCTTTGTTTCAGCTGCGTCCTCTATCCTTTGAAGGAGGAAAGCTGAAAAGCGAGGGGCAGGGAGGGATAGAGCAAAGACGTGAAGCATGGTCAGGCGAGGAGAGGCGAAAAATCCAAATGGGAAAATGGGATAAAAAGAGGAGATGCGTGGGAGGATAAATAGAAACAGGGGAGGCAAAAAAAAAAGGGGGGGGGGGGTTGGGGGTGAAGGAAGGAAGGAAGAGGGAGGGATATCTGGATCAATGGCCGGGGTTGTTCAAGTCATTGATATCCAGTAGCAACAGCATGTGAGGGCAGATTTCCTGTGTGGGGAGGATCGGGCTATAGGACATGTGCTCTCAAGGTAGCACACTTTCACTTGGTTCAATGGTGCACAGTCACAGGCGGCGCTTTAGTTCTCAGTTTGGCCAACCAAGCAGTTTATTAATAATGAAGCTGTTTTTGGATGCAGTCAGTGCTGTACAACCCTGTGTACCTTTACTGTACTGTTGCCCAAGTAGTCATCACTACAACTAACACCATGAATGTAACAAGTTGTCCAAATGTGAGAAACATAGAAAATGATTCACACAGCAAGGTTTTTGCTGAAATGTTCTTTTTGAGTCCAACATTGAACACCCATTTATTCCTCTTTATTTGTTTTTTTTATAGTGAGTGAAACCCAGAAAGAAGATTTTGGACCTTTACCCTCATCTAAGATGTTATAGCTGTGGTAACATGTGAATCCTGAGGCAGAGTGTTATCCGCTTTTACATCTCTGAAGGTAAGGCACTATTTTTTTATCCTTTTTTAAACGAATCAAAGGAATACTTTTTGAAAGATACATTTATTTGCTTTATTTCTGAGAGTAACATGAGAATAAACACTCTCCTGTCTGTACACTAAATATGAAGCTACAGGCAGCAGGTCGTTAGCCTAGCTTAGCATTAAGACTAGAAGCAGGGAGAAACAACCTGGCGCTTTTTAAAGGCAACAAAATATGTTTACCAGTCTTGGACCGAACATGATGTGTGTATACATATATATATATATATATATATATATATATATATATATATACATATATATATATATATATATATATATATATACATATATATATATATATATATATATATACATATGTCTTTTTTACAGGTTTGCCAAGTCTTTTTTTTACTTCCCCTTGTACAAATTGTCTGTGAATTAAATTATTATTAATTATGTTTAATGTAAAGCTACAATGCCTATAAAATGTCAGAAAACAGTCAGAAATGTCCATTCCAGTTTCTCAAAATGTATTATTTGTCCAAAACCCAAACATATTCAGTTTAATATGATCATAGAGAGAGAAGTGGAAGTGGAAAATGGAAACATAATTTTCTGCCATTTTTGCATGAAAATTTCCATTAACCAATAATTGACTATCAAAGAATTACTCAAGAAAGTGGAATTACTCTATTTCCCTAAATGTAGATTTGCTCCTTTAATAATCCTGCTGTGGATTTGTGTTATAAAAGTTTGGTCCTCTTGAGAATAAACTCTTCCAAAAGAGGTTTGCTGTAATGGAGGGCAGTTTAGCCTATTTTTGCTAGTAGCAGAAAACAGGCTCTGGCGATGCTCAGCAAAATTTGAGTCACAGTGTTTAAGGAAAGCAGGCTGGATCTGTGTCAGAGTTCCAGGGTTTGGGTTTGTCACCTGGATGCCAGACTGCCTTAGTTTGGCATCGTAGTAGAACCTGAGATGTAGTGGAATCTCCTTTAGTGTTTTTGGCTACATCTGACTTTATTTGCCCCTCTCAACCCCAGCGGAAACTTCAATAGTGTTATTTAGTTCTCTGTGAGTTTGCCATGGAAATTGGACTAGCCCCGTTTTGCCCTGTAGTGGAAACCAGGCTATCATGTTTTCAGTCAGTGTGAATATACGGTGGAAATTCAGGCTGGCCCAGTTTGGACTTACTGAAACCAGGTTGTACAAGACTCTGCCTTTGAAATCAACCTGGCCCACTTCATTTCATTAGGAATCAGCAAGGCCTGAGGTTTTAACCAGTGGTACAATCGCTCTTCCTCTTTGTTAATAAATCTTCACATGTGTCTCATTCTCACCCCTTTCTTCCATCCTACCCCTCCTCTCTCAGCATCTCTTATCTCCCCGCTAATGTTTTCAGGCGGGGATATGGTAGCTTGTCATCTTCATACCGGCTTTCTCTGTCAGAAGTCCACCTCTAACCTCCTTACCCCCTGAGACTCTGCTGCTGATTCCCTCTCCCCTGTGCCCTCCTTCTCTTTTCCCCAGTCTGCTTTCCCTTCTCCTCTCTTCAGCTGGCTGTTAGATCTACTTCTAACCTCGACACGTCCCTTTGGGATATGGCTGACTGCTGAACCTAGCTAGAAAGAGGCAGCAGGAAAGGAAAGCGGAAGCAAGTGGAGAGACGTGAAGAGAGTCTGTCTATCTATCTATCTATCTATCTATCTATCTATCTATCTATCTATCTATCTATCTATCTATCTATCTATCTATCTATCTGTCTATTAGGGATGTGCACGATTAGTTGACTATCAGCAAAGTCGGACAGATGGCAGCTTGTAAAACCAGCGTGGTTTGGCGGTGTTTTAATCTAGAAAATGGAAATAATGTTTAATGTAGACTGACAGAATAAGCTGGTATGTATTCACTCGACCAGAGAAACAGACACAGACCTAAACCTGTAAGTGGAACAGCTGCAGCTGCTGCTGCTAGCACTGCTAACTTTAGCCACACTGTGTGTTAGGCTGGCAGCTAACGTCAGCTCTGGGTCCTTTACCCACAGATACTGTCATACTCTTTGGTCTGAAAAGGTGAGGCATTTAGTGAGTTGTTGTCATGTTTTGTATATCAAAGGTTCGTATTGCACAGCGCAAAGTAGCGCGCATTTCAGCGGCATTTAAAGTATGATCTGGCAATTGTAGACTATGATTAACAGCTTCAAATGACTCTTAATACACACAGTATTTTTTTTTTCGGACAGTGTTTAACATTATAAATGAATAAATTCTGCTAAATTTTAACTGCTTTCTGAGTGTTTTCCTAGTGTTATACTAGTATATACTATTATAGTATATACTAGTATAGTAGTATACTATTATTAAATTTTGTGTTTAATTGACAGGGAAATTAGTCGCAAGGAACACCACTACTATCTATCTATTTGTTTATCTGTCTGCCTGCCTGCCTGTCTGTCTGTCTCTGTCTCTGTCTCTGTCTGTGTCTCTGTCTATCTATCTATCTATCTATCTATCTATCTATCTATCTATCTATCTATCTATCTATCTATCTATATGAAGCATGTTAATTGTGACTAAATCTGAATTCTTTCTATCTTTTCAACCTTGACACTATGTTCTCCAATCCACCCAGATTAATCGAAGTGGAAATAGAGGATGAGATAAACATGGTGTGTGTGTGTGTGTGTGTGTGTGTGTGTGTGTGTGTGTGTGTGTGTGTGTGTTTGAGCTATACATTTCTAACAATCCCTCGGGCAAATGTAAAATCTTCTCTGACCATAACGAATCTCACACACATGGATATAATGGGTGTTTGCAGAGATATAATCATAGCTAGAGGTGAAAAATTCTCACAGTGTAACATCCACTGCTCCTCAGTTGGAGAAATGCAAGCATGTGTGCACACGCGTGTGTGTGTGTGTGTGTGTGTGTGTGTGTGTGTGTGTGTGTGTGTGTGTGTGTGTGTGTGTGTGTGTGTGTGTGTGCTTGTCATGCCTTTCACAGAATCTTCATCATTGTTAATAATCACCCAAACTTTACCCTCCTCTTTTGTTTTTCATGCAATGATCCTGTGTGATTATTGGAAGTCTGCACCACAAGACTTAAAGGCATCTAGTGGTGAACTTGCAGATTGCAAACACATTGTCTCACTCTCCTTTTGCAACCTAGATGGTGGCCACAAAAGTCTAAAAATGTTGCTTCCTTTAAACCCCATTCAAGGTGCTTTAATGTGGCAGCAGCTCTTTCTATCCCTATTAAATCTATGAACTCTTCCAACCAACTACTCAGTCTAAAACAGGTTTGCAGTTCTTATCTTCTAATTCATGATAATTTTCTATTTAGTAGCAATATTAAACATCTAATTTTCTTTACAGAGAACCCATCTAATTTGTCCCCTCAATAAAAGCTTGTTTCAAATTCATCAGCAAATTAATCAACAATGAAAACGACTGTTAGTTGCTGCCATCATGGTACCATAAAGGTTGTTTTCTCAAACTTTGAATAACCATTCTCACAGGCAAACAAGTAAACAAGTAAACAAGTAAAGAAGTAAAGTGTGTAAAGTTGGCGGAGCTGCATTATCTATAAGTATGCACTTAGGCAATAATTAACTGGATTACTTTCAATACTGATTTTAAAAAGCCTATAAGAATGAATTTTAATATCATTCTGAAGAAAAACTAATTTTAATATACTGAATCAACGTCACTGATGAAATTGAAAAGGAAAATGCAAACAAGCAGGTCCGTGTACAGCACACCATGTAAAATAAATATAGCATGTGTTTGTTTTTCTTCTCACCTGGTACGTCTTTTCAGCACCTGTCAGTCATTCTTTCCTGCAACTGTGCAGATACACTGAAGGTTAGAGACATCAAGATATACAGTATGATTTTTTTTTTTTTTAAACTTTGTCATCGCTTCAGGGATAGAGGGATCGAGAGATGCAGAGACAGACAGGCAGAGAGATGAGAGATCAAACAACGGGCTCTGTTTGTTTTATCTTTTTTAATGAACAAAGTGGCACACATTTCAATGCTTTTGAGTTCAGTCAGAGGACGGCACGCTGAGGGGGGAATTCAACCTGCAACCCTACAGCTTCTGGGAGCAACTTGAACTGATGCTCTCTTTAGTGGATCCACCCCTCTGTGTGTGTGTGTGTGTGTGTGTGTGTGTGTGTGTGTGTGTGTGTGTGTGTGTTTCTACATGTGCTAAAGCCCTCAACTGCTCAGCAAAACAGATCAAAGTCAAAGTCAAGTCTTCCTCTGTCGCCTACTCACTTTGATGAATGGAAGCCTGGATGGACGGGTGGATGGATGGAGGGAGAGGAGGACGAATAAAAAGGGAGGAGGTGGAGAGAGGGGTGAATGAATGACTGAAAGCACAAGGAGTTCAGAGTGGATTGACGGATGCGGGGGGATGGAGGGAGTACGTGAGGTGGAAGTAGACGGATGAAAGGGTGGATGGATGGGTTTGACCTTTCCATCACCCTCTTCAGAACTGGCCCTATAAGGTGCAGATTTAGCCACGTTCTTTCCCTCTTTTTTTTCCTTTTTTCTCTCTTTTAGTGCTTTCTTCACCATTCACCAGGGAACCAGTACTTTTTATGCCTCTATTCTGGCAACAGCCTTTGCCAGAGGAATTATGCTTACTCAGGTAGTCCGTCCAGCCCATTTTCATTCATGTGATATCTTAGGAAGACTCTGACGTCTTCGAACTTTGTACACATGTCCACTTGGACTCAAGGACGAACTGATTAGGTACGAACTGATTTTAGTCTGCAAAGCATAGCACATCTGTGCTCTGATTTGTCCTCCACACAGCTGCAAGCTCCACCAGCAGCGTTTCAGAAGCATTTCAGCAATGGAGTGTTTTGCCCGTCTGATTGTTTATTTGCTCAGATTTTGTTGATTAGGTTCTCTTTCCTTGCTCTTTGTGCTTCTATTATGGATAAGCAGGCTACATGGTTAAATAGTTTATTTTCTATCTGTCTTTTTGATCGTGAGTCTGCAAAGGGTCTTTTATTTTGAAAATTAACCGGATTCTCCCTGCCTTCTTTCTGTGTCTGATTTCCTGCCTGTTTGATCTGCTCTGTGCTAATTGACGCGGCATTCGTCAAAAATAGACTCGGCACATATTTGAAGTGGTGTAGAGTGGAGAGCTGCTTCTGGGACATGCCAAGCTGCTGCTGGTGGAATCACAAGCGTTGTGTAGACTGGCTGCGATCAGCTCCAGCAGATGTGGCGAAGCTATAACATGACGGAGCCACAGCTGGTGGAATTTCTGTAAAACGGTCCTCTGTTCTCCTCTATAAAAATATTCTCTAAGTGAAGACAGCATGTTTCTCACTGGAAATTTTTCAATACAATCATACATGGAAATACATAGAAACATACATGTAAACTGCAACTTGACTAAGTACTATAATGTTTTTTTTCCCTAACTGTTTCTCCTCTTCTTTCTTCTTCCTTTTCCTATCCCCTTGCTGTATTTTTCCTTTTTGATTCCATCCCATAATTCATTTCACCCTTATTTTCATTCTTTCTTCTCCTCTCCTCTCCACTCCTCTCATCTTCTCCTTTCCTCCGTTAACCTCTCTGTTACCTCCTTCTCTCTGGCAGCTTGTGCGCGTGCATGTGTGTGTGTGATAATCTCGCCAGCCTGTGTCCACGTGTCAGTGTGTGTGCGTGTGTGTGTGTGTGTGTGTGTGTGTGTGTGTGTGTGTGTGTGTCTGTGTGTGTGTGTGTATGTGTGTGTGTTTCTCTCTCCTAGAGAGTTGAAAGGCTGCCTGGATCCCCGGGGGGAGTTTGGCAGCCGAGACCTGCCGAGGGCCAGCCAGGCCTGGGTCACCTAGCTAACCTCTTCCCTCTGCTTCGCCCCTGGCCCCCATGGGATAATAAGGTGTGAGGAGGGGTGATGGGGTGGTGGAGGAGAGAAGAGTAGAGATAAAAGGGGGAAAAAAAAAAAGGAAAAGGGACAAGGATAATTCATACATGAGAGCAAATGCAAATTCATAAGACACACACCCCAAGGTATTTAGTTAGTCATGCTTAAAACCTGCTCTCTCTTTCCCTCTGTTGCTTTTATGTGCAGTTGTTAGTCATGCCAAACCTTTCCAAAGTGGTCTTTTTTTTCTTATTGTGTTCCTTTGGTCACTAGCAGCAGACAAACACTTGCACACCACCTCACAGCATGACACAGATACCTGATTCAGGAGGCGCAAAAAGAACACAGATGCAATTTAACATGGCTTTTGATGTGACAAGGAAACAAATAAACAAAAAAAAAAGTGTAGAGAGGTGAATCAAGGTTTGTGCAAGTTAAATTTAAGCCTTTATTAAAGGATACTGTAATGTATACCAAGCAACTAAGGAATATAAATGTCCTAAAAGCAATGTCACAGTCAAATTATTTTTTATTTTTACAGCAGCAGCGTTGGTGCACGGTAGTTGCGATGTGAATAGACTTGCTGTGTCAGCTGTGTCCCTGCCTGCGCCTTATGTTTCAGCAAACATCGCTAAACACTTTAAAGACTATTCTTATTGACTGGTGCTTAAAAATAGCTTTTTTTTTTTTTTTTCCCCAGAACATTTCTTAACCCCGTCCAGTTACACCACATGTGGCACGTTCTCCGGGAATGACACCACACAGGCAATGCAGATATGAGCTGCATCCAAAATGTGTTGATCTGCCGATGACAGTGACACACATTACTACATTAATATTACATTACAGCAGGTAGACCTGAAACAGAGAACACAGAATCAATATAAATCTACTCCATCACCAAGTTGCTTGAGTGCAGGCTGGAAGTGAAGCCAGAAAACACATTACGCAGGCCACGCTAAAAAAGTAACATGTTCTGATACTTTTAAGTCACTTGACTTCAGTAAAAATGAAAAGTTGTAATACAAAATGATCATTCCACTAATTTAATCATATATCAGAATTGCATTTTCATTCAGTTTTTACCATATTGTGCCGGCCTATGATCGGCCACTTCAGTTTTCCCTTATGGATCTACAGGCCTCATTACAGTAACTGCTGCAGTAACTGCTGCTCATACCAGTGTCTCCCAAAACAACATCTATCAAAAATAGAATTTGGCCATTTTTGAGGTGGAGCAGAGTGGAGAGCTGTTTCTGGGATGAGCTGCAGCACTTCTAGTGGAATCACAAACATTGTGTAGAATGGCTGCGCAGCTGTAAAGGGATGCAGCCATGCCTGGTGGAATCAAGCCATAAGAAGAACATCATTTAGTTTTGGTTAAAATAAATATGTTAGTTACGTTAAGTTACATTGAGTTACTTAGCACAACATGAGATAAGTTACATTAAGTACATGATGTCAAAGTAAGTCAACATTGACTTCTTTTGGCTTTACACAGGACAAACAGCTGGTCAATGCTTGGGTATGTTTCACCTATCCATCCAGCCGCAGACCTTGTTGCTAGCTACACATCAAGTGCGAGCTTGGTTCAAAGTCCAGCATATTAGATTTATGGGGACTGTTGTGTTTCCGTTACCTCAGATCTCAGCCATGTTGCACTGTCATGTTTCTACTGAAGCCCAGAATCGACAAACCAAACACTGGCTCATTTTTTTGCGAGATTTGCTGCCGCCCAATGCATTTGGAAGGGGAGGGTGAGGCCAATTGTTCTCAATCTGCAAGCTCACTTCTTGATGCCACTAAATCTGACACATTGATCCTTTACAGTAAATGTGTTGTAAGGATTTAGCAGTTCGACAAGAGCAAAAATGAGACTTGTCACCAGTGAATGCAGCCACATTACTATTTAAATAGCAGAGTAAATATATTATGCTACAATTTACAGCACAAGCTTTGAAGCAGAAACACAAAGATTGTGCTGTTTCTCAAATGGATTGAGGAATTTCCTTTTTTTTTTTCCAATGCCAGGTGTTGAAAAGAGCGTAAGTCTGACGTGAAGGTTTTTTCCAACATGTTTCCCTTTAGTCACATAAATGAGAAAATGTATGGTGACATGGGGTCTTAATTCTGAGAATAAATCAAAGAGTTCCTCTGCCAGCCATCTTCATTTGTTTACAGCAATTACACCAATATGGACCACTGAGTTTGGCAGTGATTTCCTGCAGGAAAAGTAGAACACATGCTTGCTTTGCTGAATATTTGTATAAAGGGATGTTATATCAAACAGACAATGCTGCTTGTTTCCCTCTTGTTTTCTGGCGTATTAGGGCCATTTCATCTTGTTTATCTTTTTCTTTTGAAATGCAATAGTATATTACCGACAATACTCCTCAGGATTTTGTTATCTTTTGTATAGGAAGTGAGTCTCTGTCTCTAACACTACTTCATCATGTTGCACACACTCATATTATTCCCGACTCCCTCTCTGAAGTTCTCGGCTCTTCTCTCCGTGTCTATCTGTTGTCCTCTTACCGTAGGCAACGGCAGGAAATGGAGTGTGTGAAACAGGATGTGAGGGTAGCCATACTTGTTTATTGTATACTGAAAGCCCACAGCCTGGCTGGAAACCACAGATGGATGACAGAAATGGACGGAGACAGTGGGGTTAGGGACACAGACAGGGGCTGGTTCTGTTTCCACTCTGTGTTTTTTTAGGCTTGTGACGGCATTTCAGATCGCACAGAAACGTTGGTGAGGGTGTGACCCCAGTTCTGCTAAAAATTCAGGAGAAGGTCTCAAGAAATAAAGCAGTGAAGGGGAACCATGATTTTCTAACAGCACTGCAGACATGTAGTTGTGGAAAACATAAATTTTAGGTGTTCACTGTCTATTATGTAATGTCCATTGTGTTGTCATACCTTTCATATTGCAGGGATTTTAATGGGTACTAAGCATTTTTTTAAAATCAAAAGTTTGTCGACCAAATTTGGATGTAGGTAATTATGAAAAGAAGTAGGGATGAAACAGTGACTAAGCCTTTTTACACCCTAAAAACTGTTTCAAGGTAATATTAGCCATTATACTTAATGGTCTTCTTCTAAAAATACAGTTAGTTGTCAATTCTAATTAAACACATCCCTCAACAAATGATACAGCAGGCCTCATGCAAGAACATTTTCGTATTCTTGTCTCACATTTCTGCTACTTTTTTTTTTGTATGAAGGGCTCTTATGAACACGCCAAGTCAGAGTAAAAAAAACGCTCGCAACTTCAGAGAACCGTGTAAATTATCCACCTGTGAGTATTTGATCGCACGTGCATGACACTTGTAAATTAGGTTAATTAACACCCCAATAATAACATATATGGCTGCACTTCCTGCCCCATGTGTCAGGAAGTGTTCATGAAAATGATATCAGAAAGACAAAAGAAGAACTTTACGAGTTTGGAGTTTGACGTCCTGCTTTCAGAGATCCATAAAGAAGTCAAGCTTCAGTCTATGACACTGTGATTATTAAAGCTCAGGCTATTGACTTTGTAGAAAAATACAAGTACCTTGAGACATTGTGAAAATTGTAAGGCAGCGTGTGAAAAGGCACATCAGCGTATGTTTTTGTTCCACTTTGATAAAAACTCTTTTATCAGGTTTTCATTGAATCAGCCCTGTTCCCATGTGTCCTGGTTACATTGTAATGTGTCTCTGAAAAAAACAAAAATTCCCTAACCTAAATTGTCAAGTTTCTTTTCTCCTCACAGCTGCAGCAGTCTTCAGGACTGTTTCTTTCCCTTACATAACGAACTCCAGCTCCTTTGCTGTGGCTATCGGTTTGTGGCCCCTAGGTGGACAATAAAACGATACAAAAATGCTTTTGTACCTGCAGCTATTGCACCAGTAAACAAATGTAGCATGATATGATGCACTTTAAACTTTTGAGTGATTGTGTGTACAAGCACTTTGTCATAACCTTATTGGGATGCTTTTGATAGTATTTTTGATACTGTCATGATACTTCTTTTGATGTCCTTTGAAGCTTTGGCCTTGTGGTGTCTTGTTATTAACCTGGTAATGCAGAATCTCTCATGTGCACAAAAAGTTTAACCTTGAGCACAAAAGACCTTGAACCTTGATTGTCATTGTAGTTAATGGCAGGAATAATAACACTGTCTGAGCCAGTTCATTTTTAGAGCACTGTGGATATAATGTGTACGTTACTGGTAACAGTAATTGATTCCAGTATGTTGTAAAAGCACAAACCAGATGTGTAAAGAGCAAAATGTCCTTTCCAAAATGTATAATGCACTATGCTGGGATATCACTGATTTATGGAGAACTAGATCAAAATATGTGGAAGCAAAGAAAACCAATCAGTTGAATTGTAGAATTTAGTCACTACTATATACTTAAAGTTGACATTTGATTAAATGTTTTATTTTGAAAAACCTCTGAAAGAAAGAAGTATAAACAGAACTAACAGAACTAATAGGTGTCTGTGGTGTCCGCAGCAGATTCATGCGCTGAACCAACACAAGTGCAACATTATGTTTGGACAATAACAAGCGATGATGAGTTCTGTAAAAGATTATTATGATTTCTTATGACTCATAAACAGACAGAATCTGATTCAGTGAAAATTCTGCATTAATATAAGCTCGATATGATGTAACCTTCTGCACAAGAATAGGAATTTCAAAGGAGAACATCCTGGATGTGGCAGTGTTGTCATAGAAGCCAGTATTTCAACTTAGCATGATTTCCTAATCGGATAGTCCATCCAAAAATAAAAATTCAGCCATTATCTGCTCACCCTCATGCTGATTGAAGGTTGGATTTATTTTGTTTGTCCGCACTGCTGTTGTTTCACAGGAAAACAGTGTTGCAGAATCTCCCAAACAATGGAAGTGAATGGTGACCAGTTTTTAAGCTGAAAAGCAACTGGGAAAAAAAACACTATCTAACTATAAAATGCCACCATATTGCTTGTCTGGCATAGTCCAAGTCTCTTAAACTCCCGACATGCGATTTGCACACTGTCACACACCCAGTTCAGACAGTGTGCATGTGCACATGACCGTGGCTCCAAGCTAAGGATCTACATTTTCAAGATTCAAACTAAAAACGATGTAAATAACATATTTTTTTTCCGTCAACTTGGCATGTTGGGGCTTTGGAGGACTTTGTTTACTTGCATTGTATGTTTTTATTTTGTTGTCTGTCAACTGGTCACCATTTACTTCCATAGTTTGGGGGATTCTGAAATGCTGTTTTCCTGTAAATCTCCAACAGTATTTTGTGAACTACAAAACTCAATCCAACCTTCTATCGGCGTCACAGTGAGTAGATCATGATTAAATTTTCATTTTTGTTTGAACTGTCACTTTACTCTGTGATGACATATCATGGTCATTTTATGAATTAATTCAGTAAATATATTGTATGTATCTCACTTAGATTTTCATAAACACAGTATTTGTATGTGTTCTCCAAGCACCATCGTAGTGAACTCTGTGAACTCTGGTTACTAGTGTGTACTATTTAGAATATAGTTCCCCCACGCAGTCAGTGAGGTGTACAGAGATTACTTGTTGAACTCTTCACTGTCTGCGATCTGGCACATTTCAAACAAGGACTTTGTCAAGTTTAACGTCTCTCCCCAGTCACCCCTCTTCCCTCCAATTCTGCCTCTGTACTCCATCTCCTCTGCCTCTGTCTCTCTGTCTATTTCTTCCTCTGTCGTTCCAGCTTCATTTCCCTCCACTTCTCTCAGCCTCATATCCATCACTTTGTCTTTTCTATTGTCCTCACCTGTCTGACAGTGTGCTGCTGGTGATTTGAGTTCATCCGTATCCATCTGTTGCAACCTTTGTATTTGTAATGTGGGCACGCAGCCATTCATTTAAAATGTGTCAGATATAGGCCTGTTCTCTTTTGTGCTTTCTAGTTTAGCTGTTTCATTAATGCGCGTCAAACCATCCACTTTTTCGTTCCCTCAGATGCCCCCTTTTCCCTCTAAAAGCTGATGTGTTCAGTCAGACAGCTTGCAGATGCTATCCTTCCTCCCCTTAAGCCAAATGTGTCTGTACCAACATGTCTGCCGCTTTTTCATAGCTTAGTTCTCCGTGCACCCTTTTTTTTTTATTCCCTCCTCTCAGATTTCCCCTCCTCCTCTTCCTGCTAGGTAGATCTTATCTCTTTTCACTGTTTCCACTCTCCATCTCTCCCTCTCTGTCTTTCTTCTTACCTCATTTCTTATTGAGCACCTTGGTTCAGCAGTACAAGGTTTCGTTCTCTCTCTTTCTTTCGTCATCTTTTTCTGTCTCTGCATTTTGCGTCTTGGCTTGCTTGTCGATGTGAGTCTGTATACCTTCCCCTCTGTCTCTACCCCTTTGTGTGTGTCTTCACCTCCCTGTCTTCACGGCGGTAAAAATAGATGCTCCAGCTCATCCTGAATTCCGAGCAGAAAGCGCGTGTAGTCCTGGATTTTTCATGTAGTTGTTGGGTATGTGTTCTCTCGTGGTGATTAAAGGATTACACCAGTGATTTCCAGGTTCGTTTTGTGATCATACTGCCCTAATTAAAGCTCTATTATACCTTGCATACAGCATAATGTTTTGCCTATTATTTGCAGGGTTATTTATTTTCAGTTTTCACTGAAGTGCAGCAGTGCCCCATATTAGTTGAAAAGCAATTCCAGAGGCTCTTCTGCAGTGCCAATATGTGAAATGTAGGCCTGAGCTGAGCAGATAATACTCATGTCTGTATCCATATCCATTTCCAGAGGCTACCTCTCAGCATGTGATCACAAACAGCATCCTAAAAATTTTAAACACCAGTGGAACACCCCTGCATATATGCAAACCACAGAGAGACGTCAGCGTGTTGTTTTATTTTGTATGATTGTTCATGGAGAGTTTTAAGAACAGAATAACTGACAGTTTGCTAAACCACTTCCGAAACTGTGAATGCCCAATCATATCATCGGATATTGATGTAAGGTATTCGCTGGGTATTAGACATGCATCACTGATTCGTGTTCCGATCTAAATTCCACAACGCCACAGGTGTTTGGTTTGTCAAAGCAGTGCAAATTGAGAGCTGAACAGCCCTTTTCATGCCTACTCCACATTAGCATATGATTCAAGAAAAACACTTCCCATTGTGGTGTTTGTTTATTCAGCTGGAGTGAAGAAATATGCTCGCCACTTAAGTCATGGTGTAACAATAAACCACACAAAAATGACCAACATGAGTCACTACGTTCTGAACAAACATGTCAAACATATTACAAACACTAACAAATAATAACATTCTCATTCTGGAACATATAATAGCAAATTTGAACTCAGTGCATCATGCAAAATGAGGCAGATTTCTATCATCATTGGCAACATGTAAGGGCTATTTCATCTATCTGGTAATACTCTACTATAAAACTAAGGCTAAGTAGCTCTGCTCTGCAATATATGAACATTCCTATTCTTTATTTTCATGGCCTCCTGATGTTTCAACAAAGAGTGAGGACACTGATACGGACACCTGTAAGCTTCAGCCTCGGTCCTTTTATGTAGTTACACATCACTGACGTAGTATGACATCATGCATGCAGCCATCAAATGCATATTTCAAACCCTTTTACCGGGTTCTGCTCTTAAAACAAGTCTGCTGGAAGCCTTAATGAGTCAGCCAGAGACAAAGTTTTCAACCAACTCACAGAGTTTTAGCACTGGAGAAAGGTTTTGTCATGCGAGATTAACTTCTTATTATGAAGTGAATGTTCATTGCACAGTGTAATGGCTGTAGAGTAATGATATCATCCACGTTTGGTTCCTTTGAGCCTCACATTCACTATGAAAAATCTGTCTGCCATAGGGCATGATTTTTCATGTGAAAGTCTCCATTATAGACTAAGCGATTGAACAAATTCTCACTTTTTCTCCTAATGTTTTCATCTAATGTTACTTTCCCTTCCACCTCGACCCTAACCCCTGCTGTGGTTACTTGTGTCTGTTGTAGTAAGTACCCCCCTCAGTCTTAGAGGAGCTTTTATTTCAGGACTAAATGTTATTTTTGCTTCTGTTTTTTTACCGCAGTATCAAGCTGGGAGTCGAGAATGATGGAAATTTCCTGGTATTCGTGTTGACTACTACATATCTGGTATTATGACATCCCTGGTTATTATTGTGTAATGCACACCATTGCAATATCTTTCCATTGACCTCTTGAGTAAATATGCTTCTTTCTTTCAAAATGGTGTTAACCATTTATCCATGGAGAGGAAATTTGGAGGAAACTGAATGTGATCCAGTGTTGTGCATCAGTGTTGTCTTTGCAACAACAATAATACCACATGACACTATGACTCTGTGAGGTTAAGAACCTATCATATCAAAAACCACAACTTAACAAAAAAAAAAAAAAAAAAAAAAAGATTCCCACCATTGTCACTGTAAATGTTACAGTTGCAAGTTTTTTCAGGTTTTGGAGGTTATGTTCTTTGAGGATTTATTTGGTGGATCGTATTTTGAAGAGCATTTGTGAAATCTCTTTGTTCACAAAATGTATCAGTGTGTCTGTACGCTTACATACAATGTGTCAGTGATAACAGTCATCACTAGTGTCTCCATCATAATGGACAGACTGACACAGCCACATGCTAGACCATGTTCTCACTACACTGAAGGTATTATTACCGGTTGTTATTTCAAAACTGGCTTGGCTTTAGTCTTTGGGTTTAGTACAGGCAGTTATCTGACAGCATTTTCTCTGGACCCCATGCAGTGTGTTTTTCCTAATCACAACTCACAACTCACAACTACTGCAGTAAAATGGCAGTAAGTAGCATTGTGCCTTTTAGTGTGTCCTGGGAAGAAAAGGATTTTTTTACAAATATGAAGGAGATCGAAAGGGGGATTTTCAACTCATGGCTCAGAGGAAATGGAAATCAAACAGGCACAAGTTGATTCTCAGTTTAGGCTGATTAATTCACACATGTGGTCAGAGTCACAGTGCAAGTACAACATAGAACACAGAATCTGCTGTGTGTAGGTGGATATATGTTGGTCTGTTTGTGTGTGTGTGTGTGTGTGTGTGTGTGTGTGTGTGTGTGTGTGTGGCCCACTGGACTGGAGTGTAGATGTGTGGATTTTAGAATGAGTGTGTGTTTCTGTGATTTTAGACCCTGCAGGCCCTGTGCCAGATACACTGTATCCCTCTGTACAGTTATCCTTAAATGGAAATACACATCTGAGTACTACCTTTTATGCTTTTGTGGTGCTAAGTTTTTAAAAATCTTGGGATCACAGACACACACACACACACACACACACACATATATATATAAAAAATGGATTCAGCCTTGAATAGGCCTACAGGAAAAGTGGATATAAAAATATAAAGAAGATATATCAGTTAATATGGAATGATTATGACACAAAACATATTAAATGTTATTATTTTAGGTAAGCATACAAAAAAACAACCAGGAATCTTTATATGAACAGATGTACATTAAAAAATGAGATTATAGGTGGGTTTCTGCCCCACTGCACCCCTGATTCGCCCTCTGTCTTTTCCTCTTCATCCATCTGTCCCATTATGCCTTTGTTATATGCTGATGTCCGTGGAACATTTAGACAGGAAGTGCACTGCGGTTGTCCAAACATGGATGTAGATGACTGTACTCTTTGGAGAAATATGTTGTCAAGTCCCTCAACAGGAAGACTGCTGCCTACGCCTTCTTAATGACCTGTATGTGTGTGTGAACGTGTGTGTTTTCTGTAGAAACATTATAATTTCACAGACTATCTGCCATCAGGGTCTGGTGAATGTCAAATCAATCTGAAAGACAAAATATGGTGAATGAAAAGCAGTTTGAACGTGTTATACTGTCGGGTGTAGTGTTATAATGTTTAATGTTAAAACATCTTCATTTTATCTTCATCATCTGGCTTATGTCTCTTTTACACTTTGCAAAGCAGAACCTCTGTTATACTATGTGTGTTTACTGACCTATTAATTCCAACATTTTCCCACATTCTGCTCACAGTCGAACTATCTCATCTGGTAAGCAAGCAAAACTGATATAGTGGGTGGTGAGAGCCCTATGTCAAGTTTTCATTGGTAATTAGAGTTAATATCACACTATGCTGTTTTGAAACCACACAGCTCCATATGGTGCCTGGCAATAATAATGAGGGGGTAAAAACATTATACAACAGTGTAATGTACATGTGTTAAGACTGTTTAATGTAACAAATATTAAAGCTTCAGGTAGAAATCACAGGTACTTATGGTCCGTGGACATTGGTCAACCAAAGTGTTTGTTCTGAGAGGAAGAAATGCAGCTTCCTTGAAATGCTTGGCTTGGACTTTTATATTAGAGAGTCAAGGGAAAATACTTGCAACTAGGAATGGGTATTGTTAGGATTTTATTAATACTGATGTCAATTTTGATGCTGCCTATCAATACGCATTGGTGGAAAAATAAAGACAAGATGTTAAAAAGTTTCACAGTTATTTTGTAACATGTTGTTTTAGGAGTTATTTCCTCAGTTGTCAATATTTAGCAGTTTTAACAGAACACAAAGTGAAGCACCGCCAAAAGTCTGAGCATGTATCGTGATACACACAATGCGCAAATGTGTTGATTTTTCCTTACACCCGTAGATAAAAATGATGATAGAAATGCAAAAATGCGCGCCCAAATGTGCCAATGGAAAAGCCACATAAGATGCTGCAACTATACTATCAATCTTCACCAGACATGTTGGCGTTGAAGGTATGGAAGTAAAATGGCAGAAGGATTATTACAGCAGAGTCAGTATTTCCCAGAGGTCCAGGACACTGATATGCTGGGCTACCCCTGGGCCAAGTGTGCCCTGCCCTTTGTGGACTGTCTTCCATCCTGTCAGGGAGGGATCTGCCACTACCAATTGAAGATGCATCACTGGCCCCACTGCACATCCTCTGCGAATTTTCTCGTTGCACTCCTACGAGCATAGGGCTAAGCATAACCGCCTGAAGCAACCACTATAGCCCTAGGGAACTGCTCAACCTTAGTCTTAGATCCCAGGGGCACCTTTGCACCAGGCACATTTACAGTGGATCCAGTTTAGCAGCTTAGAATAATGATACCATCAGGCCTCGGAGACAGAGATGCCGCTCAAAAATGATCTTGACCCCGACCTGAATCTTGAGAGTGTGTCCCTGAGTGACATGTGTCTCTTGTGTGTCAGCATCCACAGCTCGATCTGAGGATCCAAAACTGCCTCCTTTGAAAAATTTCCAGCCTGTTCTCAGTGCATCTGGGGCACAAGTTGAGTGATTCAGTAGATACAAAAAGAGGTAGAAATGGACCTCTGTGAAAAATGCCACAAGCAGGGGTCTGGGGGAGACGGGACCACAACCACGCAGTGGATAAAGTTTTAGAAAGTCAGAATTTGTAACACTTTCTTTTAAAGCAAAAATTGACCACAATTAATGTGGTTACAGCAAAAGCTGTTTAGAATTCACTAGGGTTGCAAACTGTTAGAACTTTTCATTGGTACCACTAACGATCAATAAATTGATTAATTATTATTAAATAAAAAGATATAAAGACCTGAATATTAAACACATATACTTGAATATCAGATAAAATACAGAGTGCTCCGTATTTCAGACATTTGTTTAATAGTAGATCGGTTAAATTTTAGTTGATCAGTCAAATTCCTATGTTGCCCAGAGAGCAGTCCCTCTATTGGAAACATCATTTAGGACCTGCATCTGTCATTTAGGTATGAGGACTTGCCTAGTTGCCCAGATCAGTTCAGTTCAGTCATGTCCATTATGACAAACTTCCCTTCTAACCTCCTTTGTAAACAGCTTCTGATGGACTGCATTTCCAAAAGTAATAGGCATTACTTAGCAAATAAATAATGAAGTGGCAGGCAGCAAGCTCAGCGCAGGATGTGCTCAGCAAATGGTGGACATGTTCCATGACAAACCTGTCAAGAGACAATTTGCCACTTTTGGATGCAACTTTTAACAACTCTCTCTTACACTATGTAGTGGCTGCCCTGTTGCACAGGTTTCTCCTATCAGCTTGCTCTTGTGGAACCAAAATCAGTGATGGTTACTGTAAGGAAACATGCTCCCACCTCACTAGTGGTTTGTCGGGGGTAACACCTTCCGTTTCTGTATTTGTTTGAATGCAATATGAATATGCAGGGGGCGGCACGGTGGTGCAGTGGTTAGCACTGCTGCCTCATAGCAAGAGTTCACAGCAAGTTCGATCCGCCGGCTTGCAGGGGCAGGGCCTTTCTGTGCAGAGTTTGCATGTTCTCCCCGTGTCTGCGTGGGTTCTCTCCGGGTTCTCCGGCTTCCTCCCACAGTCCAAATACATGCATGCTAGGTTAATTGATGACTCTAAATTGCCTGTAGGTGTGAATGTGAGTGTGAGTGGTTGTCTGTCTATGTGTCAGCCCTGCGATGAACTGGCGACTTGTCCAGGGTGAACCCCGCCTCACGCCCAATGTCAGGTGGGATAGGCTCCAGCAGCCCACGACCCTTACGGAATAAGCGGTTACAGAAAATGAATGAATGAATGAACATGCAGGCACTCTGCACTCAGTGGCGCACTGACGTCTCTGTGTGAGAAGTAGCTGTGTCTTCAGCACCATGGAGAGCTCCCTCCTGCAGCTATACAATATACAGTACTTTAGCTTTAGTGGTCTGTTCAGCTGCTTTTATGGTTATATCACAGATTTAGAATAGAGACTCTTTGCATAGCATGGCTGTTGTAGCACTATAGCAATTATGTTTAACTTGAGCGCCATGAAAATGTCTGCTCTGTAACTTTGCAACACTCACATTTTATTGAGTGTTTTAGCTCCTTTACAGAGCAGGTGAATCCAGTTACCAGCTTTCAGGGACGCACTGAGTCAGTAATTGTGGCCTTTTGAGGTCGACAGATTGAGTTTTAAGCTCTGGTTGCGCAGGGACACACACAAGCAGCATTCATACACTACGCTGGTGATTCAGATTTGATCCTCTCTCTCTCTCTAGCATTCTTACCTCTTGGGGACTGGCTTCACATCAGTCCAGCTTGAAATTAGATATTGGTTGTTGACCCAAAATAAAAGGACTGTTAACGGCATCACTGTTTTGAACCAACACCTTCCCAGCTAATCTAGTTTGATTTAACACATTTTCAAAGGGAAACACCCTACTTTTTTTTAAGGAAAACATGGCAAAAGACCTGCATTCCTTATTTGCTCCATTCAAGAGCTTTTAAAAATAAAATTCAATTCAATGAAAACACGCTTTGAAGAGAACATTGCTCCATAGCTCCAAATTTGTGTAGAAATCCTCCTCCCTTAATTATGGAGATGTCTGTTAATGCTCGTATTATTATGGTTATTATTATGGTATCTATGGCAAGTTTAAGCAGGTGTATTTCTAGATTAAACCGTAACATTTCAGAGAAATCTCTCACACAAACACACACACATAATCTTTCACTTGCTACTGTGAAAGATGATGTGTGTGTGTGTGTGTGATTCTCTGACTGTGAAGTGACAAGTAGCTTTTGATGGATAAATTTAGATTAGTCACACTCCCAGGTATTATGAAGTGATCACACACAGTGGCATGCAGGTATTTTTATGCAAGGGCTAATACACACACAAGCATGCATACCACACATATACACACAAGCTGTGCTTAGCCTAGTTATTGTATCGGCTGTTTGCATGTGCACACCCATGCAAACAACAAGCACACACATACATACAGTGGTGATCTGTGTTTAACCTAGATACTGTGGTGATTAGCACTTAGCTATTGATAAGTCTCTGACACATTAAAGGCAACATGGCACACACACACACACACGCACAAACACACGTTCCATATGTGTGAGGTTTTACTGCATCAGGTTCAGGTGTCAAAGAGCATATCAACTTCCTGCTAATGGTGCAAACCTCACACATCTGCCACCTGATCCAAATGTCATTCCAGTGAGAAACACACATGCCCGAACACAGAGACAACAAACTTCACTGGACAGAAAATGATGACATTAGTATTGATGGAATGCATGTCAGTCAAGACGGCGTGGACGCAGTCTTCAGTCTAAAATCAATCAAAATTATTTTTAGGCGGGATGCATCATTTCCTATTCATATGTAAAAACTCAAAACAGAACTCCCTCTGTTTACCAAATCATTTAGCAGCATGAAGCTTGAGCCTGTAATGGATGAAATTGCAGATTTGAATCCCTCCTCCATCTTCAAGTTTTGCGAAACAACCATTTATGTTCATTAAGACTGATTGACTTGCATGACCTACAATGAATAATAAAAGTTCTCTCTCAAGATAAGTTGCATCCCGCTTTAATTTTACATTTTATGATCTAATAGAAATTCAATATCTGATGCACTGTGCAGTGGATGGAACATTTTAGTGATTGGCATTATTTATTTATTCACTTAAGGCAGTTTCACCACATTGTCCAGATTGTTAAACACACGTGCTGATGTCCATGTTTTTCAGGTCAGTGTTCCACTTTTCAGTCTGCCAAAAGGTTCTGTATGTATGTGCTTACATTATCGTGGCCTTTAGTTCAGTACATGGTTGATATTTTTCAGCTGATGCTGGTAACTGATAATTACTTGCCCTCATGGCCGATACTGATTAGATAAACTTTCATTTGACATTTTTATAATTTAACAATAAGTTTATCTAACCTGTAGTCTCTGCACACCTGGGGAGGCTCAGATGCAGTGAGCAAAGATGGATGATGATGATGATGATGATGAAGTGCATCACAAAACTTCTGTCTAAGAATTGAAATTTAATGGTTTGACAGTCTGTCAAGTCCCACATTAGTATAGACGATACTGATATAAATATTATAGCTACATCTGCTGATAAATTATCAGCCCTGATATTTATTGTGTATCCCTAGTTGTAGCAGGTTTCAGTCTAGTTCAAGTCATTGACATATCTGGACAACATGACAGCTCCCTGAAAGTGAAGCCAAAACATCTCAATCACCCCCTGATGGTTGGCTGCAGTGTAGGTCATAAGTCCCGCCCCCTCCACGTTAGCATTTGGGACACAGGCTAAACTTAAAAAAGTCAAATAAACATCAAATACATTTTCCCCAAAGATTATTTCTGTAATTGAATTGAATTGAGTTGTTATCATGCTGATGTATGTTCAAGTGTTAAATTTTCTGCTACTTAGTGTGACAAGTAACTTAATAACTTAATAGTAATTAATTCATTGCTTGCCAGTCTTGCCATTAAAGGAACATCAATGATAAAACCTGCATGAACGGGGCCAGTCAAAATGCTACACTTACATTTACAGTATGAGATATAGACTGACATTTAACATTCTGACATCCACCTTTCTTCATTTCTGCAGCATAGTTTGTAGGTCTGACACCGTAAGACAAAAGAGCAGCATAATTCCAAAGTCACAAATGACACAGCCAATAAGTCTGTGAAATTAAAATGACAACCAATAAATATAGTAGTAATAAAGTAGTTTGCTGTCACTGTAAATTTATATTTTATCTTTTTTTTTTTTTTATAAGTTGGATCTGGCAAAAAAAAGCCACAGAATATCATATCATCAGACCATCAAAGGACTCAGCTTAAGCAGTTAGTCTTTTGGCATTATTTTGCAGAACAGAGTTATGTCTGGTGTTTTTTTATAGAACAAAACACAAAAGTACAATTTTGAACCAATATAGTAAAAAGGTTTTGTGTTTTTTTTTCCTTGTCATGCTTTTTCTTTGTATCTTGCACTTAATATTTCACTGTTTCTCATTTTGCTTCTTACAGTTGATTTTATCTTTTTTGCTGAATTTTTAAGTGCACTGTAGTTTAAAGAAGTGCTACATAAATGCAGATTTAAAAAAAAAATACCAAATACATATATTCATGCTCTTTTCCAGCAGAACCCTGCTTTACATTCATAAAATTCAGCACACACACTGACACCTGGGAGCTGCCGAGTATTGTACAACCTCAGCCAGCTACTTTTAGTTGCTGAGTGGCTTCAGTGGAGCAGGCAGGGCTGCCAGAGTCTTGCTCAAGGGCACCTTGGCTGGAGCTCAGGACAGAGGAGAGTCCAAATAAATTATTGAATTTCTATTTTAAAAGTTGTGGGCATTTAAAGAGAAAAGTCTGGAAAACAGCAGTTGACCTGACCACAACTCCTGTGTTCACTTTGAGGAACTATTTTTATTGCTATGACACGATGGGACACAGAGTAGCAAGATAAACATCTAGAAAAAAAGGTTTATGCAAGTTTAATATTTTCTCCACATAGCCCCTCTCCCTTACTGTCCACGTCTCTTGCTGTGATTCACCTTTACTTCAGTTTTGTCCTTTTCTCTGTTGCTGTGTACGTAGGCAATTCTTAAAAATTTATGGTAATTCCGTGCGCCACACTTTTATTCAATAGAGAATCCATTAAATTTGTGTGTGTATGTGTGTGATTGTGTGTTAAATGTGCGGCATGTAAATAATGAAAGTGTGCGCTCATGTTTGGATCAAGTGTAAATTATTTAACCAGTCCCGCATACACACAAATACACTGTCCCCCTGCGACATAGTGCTTGCACGCCACAGTGCTACCTGTCTCTTTCTGTCCCACTCTCTATGTCTCATTTCTTATTGAGCACTTTGCTTGAAAATTACAAGGTCACGGCAGCTATTTTCTGGAAGTAAACATCTCAGTTGGCTGGCTTGGGACCAGCAGATTCATAGTCTGCTTCAAACTTGACCATGTCTAAAGCACATCCTCTAGCTGCACTCATGGGGGGGGGGGGTGGATGTAAAAAGTCTTTATTTAGTAACTTTGATAACATCTGGATGGAGGAAACATTGGGAGCAGGTCCCATGGAGGAGTCTAGCACAGACTCTGAGACTGCTTTCTCTATTTTCTTTCTCTATTTTATTTCTCTCATTTATATTTTAGACATGGCTGTGGGTATGCAAGGCTGGCTGGATAAATTGCCACCAATTCCTGACAAGTGAGTACCGAAATATGAAAAATCTCCTGAACAAGCAGTGCTACATCTGGTATTCATGGTACGTTAGTTCGCTCTAACTAGGGCTGCACAATAGAGTAAAAGAAAAATAAAATCATATTATGATTACAATATGATTTACAATGAGTAAGATTGTAGTGTTCAATGTTAAGGGGAGAATTTTTTCACTTGCCAGGTCGGGTAAGTGGGTCAGAAATCTGCTAGCCCAAAGTCACTTTTTACTTGCACAAATTGTTTTAGAAATTTGTTAAAGGTCATCAAGTAACAACAAAGACTAAAGTTTATTATCATGTTTAATCTGGGGCTACAGAATATATGAAATGTCAGAAAGTAGTGAACAATATATGTCCCAGTTTCAAGTCCAAGGTGATGTCTTTAAATGTCTCATATTGTCAGTCTAAAATGCAGACATAGTTTATTATAAAAAAAACAAACAAGCGAGAAATCAATATCAATAAGAGTATTGCTAAGTATCGATATCAGAATAATCAGTATCAGTAAAATCTTAATGATGCTCATACCAAGTTGCTATGCAGAAAATCTCCTTTCCTACTAGGCAGAGATGTGGGATCTGTTTCCAGATAACAATCAACCGATCTTTGGAGAGTGTTTTAGAAGAGCATTTCTATCAACACCCACATCTTAGGCATTTTCCAAAGGAGCACTTATGAGCACACACATCTTCTTAATGTTGACTTTCCGTGGTGCTGATGAGAACACTGAGTGCACTTCAAAGTAGCTTGATTGACACATTTAACCGTCTGTGAGCCAAGCTATGTATCAAAAATACATAAATCATAAAGTGCATGTGTTGTAAAGGACACAAAGGAATGCTTTTGTGCCTGAAATCGTTCAGTGTGAATGCAAAGCTGAACGTGCAGTCGGCAGTCGGCTTTCACATCTCCTCCCTGCATGATTCATGTCACTGGGTGGAGGGAAGTTTAAGAAAATAAATGATGATGATTGATGTAGCTGCCACGCCATGAAGGCAGATGTTACTCTCATGTGCATATTCACCCTAAAACCAAACGGTGACAGTTTTTCATCAGTTATGGTTGTCATTCTGTCATTATTTCTGTATGAGACCTGTACTGTAATTACTTAGTGTAATGTAAAACATAAGCATAAAAAATAAAAAGACAAGGGACCATATGGCAATTAAAACAGAGCATCAGGACAAGGATGACGTATACACAAAACAACACTTTTACATGTTATGAGCACCAGTGGGAGCCTCTTAAAAGAGCGCCTTCAGTTACTATCCTTTTGGGAAATACCTCCTAATCTTAAGAAGATCCATGAGATGGATTTTATGATTGTTTTAGCCATCCCAACTGGTTTTCTTTGCACTCAGTTAGTAAAGAGTCACACTGTTCTCAAGCAAACATTGGATTTTCACGTGGACTAAGAAGTGTGTTGGACATCTTTGGTGAAGGTTAACACAGATCAGATACCTCTCTCTGCAACATCATGAATGTCATTTGTGCTGCAACTAAAGTTTATATTCACAATTTATTGATTAACCCTTTAGTTAATCTCCACACTAGCACTGGCTCCACACATACACATTCTGCCTTGTTTGCATTTCTTTAAACCAATAACAAATGTCTTGTTTTGGTGGAACATTTGCATGTCAGGAGGCGAGCTCTAGCATTAAAATGACTGATAACAGCTGTTAGCTTATTTACATTCGTACCTTTAGCGTCCTTGGTGCTATTTTGCCATTTTCAGCATTTAGGTCACAGCTTGGAGACTTTTCATTGTTTCCCGTAGACACAGATGCTGTGATGCCAATTGGAGCAAGTGACCAATGGCAGGACTTATACCAGCAGTGTGTCTTCGGTGAGGCAGACCACTGTTTAGTCAATGAAATGTCCAAAAATTGTGACATTGTGCATCACAGTTTCCAAGAGCCCAAAGTGCCATCTTCAAATCGCTTCCTTTGCTCAATAAACCGTCTAAAATCCAAAGACACTTCAGTATCATAAATGACAAAGAAATGCAAGGAGTGGTGTCTCAGTCCTAACATATATTTGAAGCTGAACCCAGTGAATGTTTGACAATTTTGCTTGAAAAATTACTGCAACAATTACTATATTATCAAAATAGTTGCAGTTCTAATGGTCATGCAACCAAAATATAGCTTTCTTTAAATGGGGAATCTATGCACAATGTTGACATAAGGAACAAGATGTGTTCTTCGATTATTCAAGAGGAAAGGAGTACGTTGGCGATGGTATCAAAAAGAGGACTGGTGTGGTCTATTTTTGTTACACTTACCTCGTCCTTTTTCTACCACCCTAGGCATCCCGTATATCCATCTTCCGGTGTATACTGTGGTTATGTGGGGCCTCCTGAGCCCCAGGTGGGATGTTCTTATTGGTGTCAACAAACAGCAATGAATGACTAAGGCGGAATTCTAAAAAAAAACACTTGAGATGTGTTTACAATAAAGATTAAGCTCCCAAGTCACCAGCATTACAAGCAGCTAATTCTAAGAAAGGTAAAGGTCAGGGCGTTATTGCCTTCAGAGTATTAAATGTTGCCTAAAATCTAAAAGCTGAAGCAAAAAAGGCTTTTTTTGAGAGCTGTCAAGTAGTGAGGAGGTGTTTAGGACAGAATGGGGAAGAACGGTGAAGTGAAATACTTCTTAACCACCAGCCTTCTTCTTGATGGCTGTCAATGCTGAGCTGTGACTATTTATGGAGCTGTCAATAATGTGTTCTGACTGACTCCCCCTGCGGATTTAAGGTAAGTTACTGCTCGCTAATTACAAAGTAATGACTAATAAATTAAGAAATAATGGTGGTCATTATTGAGTCATGAGAAGAAGGCACCTTCACCAAGAGCCTTCCTACAGCTGGGAAAACAGGACAATATGTAAATATATCATCATCATTGATTGGATTGTAATGGGTGCTAATGTAAAGGTTATGGTATTTTTTTTATGACATCAGGTGAACAATTTTTTATTAAGTGTTCAGAGGAAAAAACAGAACAACATATCATGTTAGAAAAGGAAGGAAAGGAAGAAAAGGAATGGTAGTCAGTATCATTTAAAGGGCCAGTTTAGTCTTCTCTTGTAAACTGTTTCACTTTGCAAGCACAACATCATGAGTGCTTTCTAGGGATGATAACAATTAATCAATGATCAATTAATCGGTCATCAAGAATTTGATCGATCAATTAAGATTTAATCGTTCTACTATCAAAGAAACATCTGAAACATGCAGCTCTTTATATGTTTCATAGGCTACACTCTTAGAAATAAAGTTTCCAAAAGGCTTCCTCCTGAAGGGCTGTGGTTCTACCCAGAACAATTAGCTTCTGAAGAACCCTTTTTGAGTTTGTCTAAGGGTTTCGATTAGAACCCTTTTCATTCAAAGAACCTTTTCTGGAAGTGAGAGTTCTTCAAAGATTGTTGGAATCCTTGAAGAACTCCTTCATCAAGGGTTCTTTGTAGCATAACATAAAACAGTATGGAATAAAAACCATGGAATATAAAATAGTTCTTCTGGAAGGCCCTATGTGACTAACCTGTCTGTCTTATATAATAACTTTAGTTTGGAGAAAAAAGCAAGTGATTATACTGTTTAGCCAAAACAGGGAATATTTTCTAATTGCATCAAACACCACCAACAGAGATCTTTAATAGCTGTCATTAGCAAGAACAGGAACAGAGCTTTCCAGCAACATATAAACAGGAAACGTCAATAAATAGCATAGATGGTGAACTTGAAAAAGAATGTAGTTCAGTCTAACCTCTGAGACACACATGTACCTGCACTGCCTTGAGAAAAGGTAACTCTTGGAATTCATTTTAGGATGAATACAGTTAATTTATTTTGTCTGATGTAAGAATTTGAAAATTGAATTGGTGTTGTCTCAACTAATCAGATTGTTGCCCTCGTCTGTGCAAATTAAATGTCTGGTTGGATCCTCTTTGAAGTGGAAATCTAGTTAGACAAAAATAGAACACAGAGCAAGTAATTCACATTCAAGGTAACGTTCAGAACAGTGGAGGCTGCTGGGGATTGTCTTGTATGCACGTTGGATACTGTAGCTGTTCGATTTCTTCTGTGCCAACACAGAAAAAAAGTCGATAGTTGACGTGTGAGGGGAAAGCAGTGGGATGGGCAGACTTTTTAGTGGAAGGAGAAGCTTTCAGTGAGATTTTTCACACTCTGGTTTCCCAGTGAGAATTTAGCTGTTTTATTCTTAATTGTTTGGAAGATGAAAGATGGCTGCTTCTTGGTTATCATTCAGTCTCTCTGCCTCCTTCACACCCTTTCTACTATCTCTGCTGTCAAAGCCACCAGTGCAGTACAGTACAGTAGAAAATAAGATGAGAGACACACAGGCACGTAGATGAGAGAGACAGAGCTTCCACATTCCCCGTTTGTGCGTGGTTACTTTCAGGCGCACAAACGTGCACGTAAACCAACAATGTATCATTACAAGCTAATGCCTTAATATGTTTGCCGTGCCCTCCCACAATGCTCTGCTCCGTAGGCCAACCCCATTTACTGATCTGTATATAAACAAACAAAAACAAGGTCTTTGTGTGTGTGTGTGGAGATGCATACGTGCGCCGTTATCCGCGTGTGTGTATTCTTATGTAAGCACGCGGCCTCCTCTTGCCTCGAGGATGATGATGGAAACTGTTTGTCATCCTCCCACCTCCCTCTTTCTCTCCCTCCCGCTCTCTTTCTTCATCCATTCAAATCAAATGTGCTTTATTGGCACAGCAGAGACATTTCCAGGCTGACACAACTGTGCCGACATGCGCAAATACAGCTAATTAATTACAAATTTTCAAACATGTAACGATGTTGCATGCTGTAGGTTTGTTACTCGAGGAGATGTAAAGCTCCCCACGCCGTTCTGCAGGGTTGCAGAGTGGAGATGAGTGAATGATCCTCCAGTCTGTCTGGAGACACTAGGAGGGAAAGAGGCTACTGTGAATGAATGTTGTGTGTGAGTTGTTGATTAGTGAAGTATTTTGTACAAAAAATGTACAAAAAGTACAAGCTCTGTTGTGTAAGATGTAGCTCAGTTTTTCACACTAATTCTCACCTGAATCCGTAGGTCCGGAGCTTTATACTGTGTCTCAGCTCGTTGCTTAGTTGTCCGGCCCACTGCTTTGCTGTTTTGATTCTCATTGCTCCCATAGAGTTGCTTTCAGCAGCAGCAAACAGCTTTTTTAAGCTTCAGAAACCCACTGGACACTACCTGCTCAGCACTAAAAGGCAGACAGGTGCAGTTAGCAGCTAAAGAGAGTTGGTGGAGACGGAAAGAAAGACAAAAAGAAAGTAAATATTGGAGCCAGATGCAGGACTCCTAATGGTGCTTTGTCTACTCAAGTCAAATATCTTGGACTTAAGTCACAAATTCAATCAAAAAAGACTTGATTTGGACTTTAACACCAGTGACTCGTGATTTCACTTTAACTTGAGCTTTTTGCCTTGAAAATAGCCACCCAAAGAATGAAAAATGTTATTTAAAAAAAGTGTCAATCTACAAATGAATTCATTTCCTGAATCAGTTAACGTTAATACTATTCTTTCTTAGCTAGTTGACACTTAATTCTCCAGAGTCACTTTGTTTGAACGAATCTGAAAGCATTCAGTCAAGTTTAGAAAAACATAAGGAATTAAGATTATGTTACTCAGCTCCAGTTGGAAAAATACTAATACTGATACTGATGCCCAAAAATGTGTGGTGATCAATTAAAATGAATTGTAGCATGCAAAATATTTGAGGTTGCACAATGAACGCTTAGTTGAGTTGCTAAAATGGCATAACAGAAGAAGATATTATCACTTGTTTAGGACTCAAAATTCACTTCACTCTGAACTTGCCTGTCTTGACTCGAGACTTCCAGCTTTTGAGAAGTCCAACTTTAGTAGGTAGTGATATGATAATGTCATATTCACAGCTTATTCTGCTGCCCCAAAGTGACCAATTAAATGCAGTGATACTGTTTCACTGTGTTATAATATCTAAATACAAACCTCGGGCGTGTAAGCAATGTGCGCCAGCTAATGCTGAATTGATGAAATGTTGAATTTAGACCCAAATGTGAGGCTAATATAATGTTTTTGTTACAGTGGATGTTTTAAAAGTAGCTCTGTGCCAGGACTCCTTTTTTTTATTAGCTCCAGTGCAGCTCATGATGTATTTGTATTTTATGACATTTCAAAAGTTTTTTTTTAATTTTCTGGACACTTGAATGGAACCGATGTCTTTTCTCGTTCCTGTCTCTTTCTCAGTCTCTGTCAATCTTGTGTGCTCATGCTTTCCTTACCGCTGTATTTCAGTCCATTACTGTCACCGTCTGTCTCTCATATATTCTCATATAAAACAGCCTGACCCAATTTAGACTGTTTGAATAAAATATTCATTGCCCCTTCTCAATTCATGATTAATACTTTTTTTCACCCTAGAGAGCCCATTATGAAAATAAATCCTTTCAGAGTATCCTGATTCCTACTAGTCTTTTAGTTTTTTTTTCTGATCTTCTTTCTAGTCATCTCAGTTTGGCCAGTTCTCTTTTACATCAGTTTCTTAATATATTTTGTGGCATTTTCATGAACTTCACAATTGGCTTTTTCTTAACTTCAGTATTTTTTCTTAAGCACCACAGTGCATTCTTAATATAAAATATTCATGCTGATTACAGCGTCCATCCCTTAAGGTTTGGCTTAGTTTGTTCATAATTGTACTTTCAATCTGTTCCCACATGGACTTAAAACAGCTTGAAATTGTTTGAACACACATACATATTTACAGTACGTAGTATTTTTAGCAAATGCAGAATATGTGGGAAGTCATTTACAGGTCAACACAGACATTCATTACTGCAAATTGTGTATGCCATTTACAGCGCAGTAAGGTAAACAGCATGATGTTGACTTTGATAAATTGCCAATCCAAAGCAAATTTAAGTCTTTGTATATTAACATTGAATTTTCTATAGTTGTTTTTGCTCTGACAAATGGTGGAAAGTAATAGAGATGATATCAATTCTGATTCCTGAATTGCATTTGGCTGACACCAATACCAGTGTGTTTTTTGAAACAAAAAATTACTACAGCTGTATGAGTGTGATATGATTGCTGTCATTGTTGTAGGGTCTGTCTCAGGTTTAAAAATTGGCATACGCTGCTGGGAATGAGCAGAGTCCTGTTTCAGGGCTAATAAATTACATGATATTGGATCAGTGTAGAGACCTGCGTACTTAATGATACCCAGCCCAGCATTTTAGGTTGTGTTTGAGTTATTTCCAATGCTGGCACTGGTATCAAAGAACCCCAGCAAGTAGAACACGCAACACTTTGTCATTGCGAGTAATAACGAAACCACACACAACCACACAAACGTAGGTTTTCCTCTCCAAATGGTCTGCCCAGGATTCTTCGTGATACTATGTCTCAGTTAAAATAACTTGAGGTTTTGTGAGGGTGTGAATGTGTGGGTACAGGTGGATGTCTGCTTCCCTGTGTGTGTGTATGTGTGTGAAAGAGACAGGAAGATACAGTATGGTGAAACAGAATATATTCAGCAGGTTTTGTCTCAGATTGTTTAAATTGAATTGTGTGCATGCATTCCTATCTAGTGTTGTTCCGATACCGGTATCAGTGTCATGACAGGAATCGTATTTTTATAGCGTAATCATGACAGAAGTTATCTCAGGACACTTTTATATAGAGCAGGTCTAAAAAAAAACACCTATTCTCTATCATATTATTTACAGAGACCCAATAGTTCATACCAAGAGGAAGCACTGAGGTGACAGTGGTGAGGAAAAACTTCCATTTAACAGGCAGAAACTTTCAGAGGAAACAGACTCTGTGGTGGGCCGCCATCTGCTGTAACCGCTTTGTGAATACTGAATGGCGAGTCTTTGCACCAATCTGATATCACTATTTTTACAGCATCCTATACGCCATTATTTTATTTTTTTTTACCTGAGCAGGCCCATAAACACAGTGATAGCAATCATATCACATCCATACAGAGTTAGTAGTGTATAACTGTTAAAAATAATAATAATACTTTGATAAAATATATATTTTAATGCACTCAGATCAGTACTCAGTGTCAGCTGCAAACTTGAGGTATTGGATTCTGTATCAGGAGGGGAAAAATGGTGTCGGAAGATCTTTATTTCTATCTGTATGTATGAGTAAATAAAAAACCCTAAATCTGCCTAGTGCTTTCCCTAGTGTAAATGTCTGCGAGAATAAAGTGTATTTTTAACGACAGAGTAGATTAATGGGTTGTTTTTTTTTTGCATAGAAACGTATCTCACCCTCTTCTTTGTGCCTCCGGCAGGGGAATGTATCCATGCGCTGTGGCAGTTTGGATGGCAGGGTGAAATAAATGGTGTCATTTTATTAACATCAAACACAACTATGCCTCTTAGAGGATGAGAACATACCACGGCAGAGGAGCTCTGCATTTCTGCCTCTAAGAAAGCCCTCATTGTGTTTCACATTTTGAGACGCTTCATCCTGCGGTAGATGCTGAAGAAGAAAAAGAAAAGAAAAGCTTTGGCTCATTCGGTGTCTGCACCGTACACCAACACCTCTTAAAGCATTTTTCGCACCTTTTTTGGTTTGCGGCAGTCATTTTAACCCTGGAGTGGTTTGTTTGGGTGTACGAGAGCTCCGTGATTACAGTGAGACCTTGCTGAGAGGCTGGTTTGTCAGAACATTTCCTAGCAAACCTTGGAGCTTTGTTTGGATTGAAAGTGTGATCCACTGCAGCTAGTGAAAACACTGAGAATAATGGCTTAAATAAGCTGTGAACTATTAGTTAATGACACACTCCTTGATTTTGTTATAGCGCCTAATAGCGCCTGTAAATCCCAATAATTCCTCCCCTGTTGTTTTGAAACTCAATTATGCACAATATTTACTTGGCTGTGAAGGTGGGCTTGATTCTCATTTTACTGCTGGCAAATTTTACCACTGGAGTGTCTTTCTGTCTGTGTTTTTAGCCAACGGATATGTTCCTCTGACAGTACCAACGATTGCTTTCACAAAACACACTGAGTCAGAGTGTGTGTGTGTGTGAGTGTGTCTGTGTGTGTGACAGCTTAGATTTAAAAATTTAGCAGGAACTCTTTCAATTCCTTCTTCTCCAGGTCTTTTTCTTTTTGCATGAACCAACGTTAGATAACCTATTAGATTTTCCTCAAGTTTAGGTGTGCAACAAACGATTGTTTTAATTTCATTAATGTTGATCATTTTCTCAATCTAATTGATCAGTTATTTGGTACATGAAATGTCATAAAATAGGGGCAAATGTTGATCACTGTTTTCGAAATCCCAAGGCAGTGCCCTTAAATGTAAGTAAAGTTTAAAGTTTAATGTCAGAGGACAAATGAAATACTCACATTTGAGAAGATGAAATCAGAGAAAAAAGTTGATGATTAATAATTGACAACCAAATGATTGTTCCATCCCCTCTGAAGTGTTGAGGTGAAATGATTATCGTTTTCAAGATAAACCACAATAAAATTCCTGCCAACTAGTCTCACTGTTTCAAACTTTAATTATTGTGCTTACCATGTTTGATTATTGCACTTGGAAAAACTTGCAACGTGAGTTTGTTTTGCATTAATGAAAACACTGACATTGCATAGGACATGATGCCATTTCGAATAATTTCAAAGTTTTATTTGAAAGTTGGTGAAATGATGTCAGTTTGTGTAAAAGTACTTTAATCTTTACTCAAATTGAGACTTTTTCAATTCAAGGCGACCCCCAACCCTTAGCAGAAAAAGCAGGTATCAACAATAACTGGATGAAAATGGAGTGGACCTGTTTTCACTACAATTCACCTCTTTCCATCGACCTTAGATGCTTTCACACTGCCTCTATGTTTTGGTACACTTTCTATCTGAAAGGCTCATAGTCTTCAGTTTCTTTTTGTTTGCATGTTGCTGCTGAGAGCACAGGTGGTGTTCTTCAAACACATGCTAACTGCCAAAACCCAAACCGGCTTTAGGAGAGTTCTGCATTTCAAAAGGGATTCAGTGGTCTCATGTAGCAATGGCTAGACCTGTGACGAATGCTTCTTTTATGCAACTGTTTTTGTGCCACCAGCTAAAACATGGATTCCCAACAGACACAAAGCCTGTTAACCCCAAGACAGCATTGCAGAGGATCACTGCGCTGCCCTAGAGCTGTAGTCCTCCTTCTGGTAGCTATACATTAAACATGCTACAGCTGTATGCATTTAAGTACTGTGACTGTATATGGAGCATTACAGCCTGGATTTTTACTGGGTGTACTGATCAAGCACAGCATGAGAAGATTTATCTGAATACATTTCACTTTCAATCCACTTTATTTATTAATGTATTTATGGTGTGTCAATATTTGCTGACTACCATGTAGTCTAGTTAATGATGTGAATAATTAGCAAGCAAGCACAGTTCTTGAGGTGCTGAAAGGACACCGGCCAGGCAAATTGTCCTCACAATTTTGTCAGAAAGTTATTGAATAAAAATAATTTTCAAGCTGTTGAAATTCCAGCTGGGGTCATGCAACACAGCTTTGTACATTCATACAAATTGGAAGTGTATTTTTTTTAAGATGGCCTTCAAGAAAATGTAAAAGAAGACTTTCGATTTCCATGGAACTCTGTAGCCTAGCTAGTGGCCCCATGAGGCTGTACTCATGCACAGTGGTTCTTATTAATAAAAACAGCTAAAATACATTCTAACACCAGCAACACCTCACAATGACAAGCAGGTAATGATGGTAACATTGTCTAAATAACACAGGTTGAAAATCAGCCAGGTTGGTACATTCTTGCTGTTCTGTAGGGGTCAGATTGGCACATACAGGTGAGCCAGCCAGGAGTGTGTTGAGTTGTTGAGGTGCAAGATGACAATTGCCTGGATCAGGTGAGGAACAGGCATATCTTACTGATGTGGAGAATGGATCTGCTGGATTGTACTGTTGCTGCGATGTTGGCAGCAAAAGACAGCTGGTCATCTAGTGTCTTTCTGTCCAAACCTGTGACATCACTGAGTTGTCCGTGGTAATAGAAAGGACATAGACAGGAAATATCTTCCCTATGGAAGGCAGGAAGAGGAAGTTAGTCTTGTCAGGTTTTAGCTTTAGGTGGTGTGCAGACATCCACTGCAGATATCAGTCAGACATGCAGAGATTTGTGCTACCACCTGGGTTTCAAACCAGGGAAAAGACAGGATTAGTTGAGCTGCTAGCATGGCAAAAAAGTACTTTGCATTAATTATTACCTTGCACTGTGACTATGACATACACTCTTCTCTCAGCACTGAAGTATAGCTTGAATGGTGTCATGCAATGAAATACCATCGTGCTCTACATTTTACCCTGAGCCAATGATGAATGGACCGCTTTATATTCTAAAAGACGGCTTATGTATTTTAATGTTCCCAACAGTCCTTGATCCCTCATAAAACAATGAACTGAAAAATTATTTCACATCAGACACTCTTCAGCATCGCTCATGTATGTGCATGTACGCACATGTAGGGATAGTGACGGCATTGTTATGGCATGGACATTGTCTTGTAAACATGATAACTGATAGCCAGTGATGATGCAATCTGGCGTGCTTTGAAAAATATTGCTGTGATGTATTATAATGGTGCGGAAATAGCATTGCAGACCAGATATTACACAGCATCCTCATGAATCTGGCTCTTAAAGTACCACTGTTAGGCTCTCACTGCCAACATATCCTATTACACATCTTCCTCTCTCTTTCTCTTTTTTCTTTCCTTCCCAGTCATACACATAATGCTTATGAGTGTGTTTGAGAATCAGATCTAAAATCAATAAGTGTTGCATGTGTGTCTTGATATACAGTACATCTGTATTATTCTGTGTGTGTGTGTGTGTGTGTGTGTGTGTATGTAGACATGTACTAGTATTTGTGTGCAAGGCTTTAGGCATGTGTGTGTGTGTTCTTCCATTCCACCACTATCAGACTGACCTTGGCGGTGATCGTCTCATATTCCTGGCAGCTCATGTACTCCTATACATCATCCAGCCGGCTCTATCTGCCTTTCATTGGTTTGATTTCATCCATTAAGTCCAATTTGATCATGACGGGGACCACAGCGGTGGTTGGGAGAGGCAGGTTAAAGAAGGATTTCTCAGCCTCGACGTGATGAAAACATGCAAAATGACTCGCGAGTCAATATGAGCAAAGTGGATGGATTGGAATCGACTATTCGCTAAACCCCTCCCCTGAACAGCAATTGTTCTGTTAAGAGGCACAGGAGGTCTGTGGAGCTTTGGATTTCTCCACATGTTGAAGCAGCGTGGATGGAGCTGTAGTAAGAGGTATACTGCACATTTAGTTTGAGCTTGGAAGGAGTTTTTTTTTCCAACATTTCCTAAACCAAAATACATAGCAGAAAAGGTAAAAGGAACGAATTAAAGATCCAGTGTGTAGGATTTAGTGAGCAGTGAGCCTGCAGATTGCAAACACGTCGGCTCAGTATCCCTTGCCAAATGTGTAAGAGAACCTGCGGTGGCCACAAAAACCCATATTCAGAGCCAGTGTTTGGTTCCTTCATTCTAGGCTACTATAGAAACATGGTGGTGCAATGGCAGCCTAAATGGAAGAGGACCTGCACTCTCTGTAGATATAAAGGTCTTATTCTTAGGTGACAAAAACATATCAATTCCTTTCAGGTGATTGTACCAAAAATTGCTATTATGTTCGTTTTCTGCTGTATTCTGCCAAAAAAAAAAAAAAAAAAACTGTAAATCTTTGAAAGATGAGATTTGTCTGCTGCAATTGTTAGCCAGCAGCAAGCACAGCGCAGTTGGGTTAAATCAAAACTCCACTGTTCTCCACTAGCACGAACACTGTGTAGTATATTCCCTGGTGTGGAAGACAATTCTGGATGCTTTATCATTTAAGTCAACGTTAATAGCTCTGCACTGCTGTTTATTGCATTTGGGGATGTTTACACTGCAGGTACCCCATTACCCAAGATATATAGTGTACCTGAAATAACTGAGAAGTATGTAAGCTAATCAGCCAAACAGGGTTATGTTAGGAAACAATAAAAACATGATCTTTCTTGTGAGGATGTGGAACTTTCTGCCTGAAACGTGCAGCTTTAGCCCCAGTCTTTATGTATGATATGATGTATGTAGCCATGAAGTGATTTTTTAAGTCTCCTTTTAGAATAAAAATATAATAAAAACAGCTGGGAACATTAAAAAGTCAGCTGAATTTAATGTTTTAAACCAACTGATATAGCCAACTTGTGCTTAATTAGCTTGTTAGCAACAACGGATAAAATCTGCCAGCAAGGTCAGTGGTTGCTACAGATGAGAAACCGGCTTTTGTCTGAACTCAAAGACTCATTAGCGTTGTTTACATGGACCTTAATATTCCCCAATAATTAGAAGAATAGTCCATTTTAAAATAAAACTGACTGATCTGATCCAGCTGGATCAGGAGGATTTTTCAGTTGGGTTGAGAGGGGTCATGTAACCACTCATAGTTCTTGTTTAGGAGTAAGAGATTAAGTAAGTTAGTAAGCATCGAACACTTATTCCAAACAGTTCTCTCTGGTAGGAATAAATATATTCTCTCTGTGCATGTTTGCCTCGCTTTGAGCAAGTGATGTGTCACAAACAAGTTTCTGGTAGAGACAGAAAAGTAGCAAAATAGAGCTGGGCAGATGCAATTTTTCTGTTAGGAGCCTTCGAAGATTTAAAGACACTAATATTCTTCCCAGTATAGGATGCGGGTCCACCTTGAAAATTCCTGGACTGGAACACTTCCTCTGGCAGTTGGAAAACTGGAACTTCTTTTTTTCCTTATATTTCTGTCAGATTAGACACCTCATAGCTGGCAGAACCAGTTTGCATGCTTTTAGACATGTATACATTTAGTTGGAATTTCTAATCAAAATGTTGTCAATCAGATTAGCTCCTATACAACATCATCCAGTCAGCTCTATCTGAAACATACTTACATTTAAATGTAGCTATGTTTCAAAAATTGATAAGAATTTGTGTTATCATAGTTAAATCCATATTTTTGGTCCGTTTGTTTATTAAAAAAAATATTATTTCCCTGACTTTCCTTTTGTGTATGTTCATATTCTGTTTTGAATGCAAAGCACCCATTCTGACAAGAGTCTTTGTTTGATTGGAATTCCTTTTACTCGTCTTCCTGTGTGTGTTTGTTTGTCTGTATTGGTGGTTGGTTGCTTAAGTGCTCATATAGGCGCATTCAGGGCTTCTGGAGCTTGCCTGCATGTGTATGGTGTGTGTGTGTGTGTGTTTGGCCTTGCTCAGTGCAGCGTTCTCAAAGTGCCTTAATTGAATAAGGAGTAATTGTGATGTATTTAGGCAGCTGCTGACCCCTGTTGTTCGAGTGGGTAAAGCCATTAGCTTAAGCATAAGGTTTACTCCAGTGGACACAGAAAAAAAACAAAGCCAAAGAGTGGAAGCGAGAGGACAGGAAGGTAGTGGGTTAGTTAAGTGGCTTGGGCATTGGTGCTTTTTTGTTATGCATTAGATGCTGGTACAAACAACCAAGGTACAAGCTTGAAGGCAGAGAAGCCCATGTAAACTATTAATTCGCTCGAGAAATGAAAAACAGGAGCTAAAAGGTTGTCCAGCGGCAACAGTAATATACTTTAATCTACTCCATGCTTCAAATTAAAATCTGTGGGCAGAGTGTACAAAACATAAGGACTAAATTCATAGTGAGGGTTGTCGTAGGCAACTGGACTTGATAGAGTTCTTGAAGACGTTTCGCTCTCTATCGAGTCCAGTTGCCTGTGACAACCCTTGCTACGCATACCATGACCTGGACGATTGAGAATCTTCACAAACATCAGGACTAAATGTACTTTAATTTGATTGTCTGGAATCTATCTGCAACGTGAGCTGTATTCCAAGTGCATCTTCTGTCAATACCGAGGTGCAGTAAAGGATAAAATGAATGCAAATGTAAGATTTTTGGTTAATAGTGTCCCAAATGCTTTGTATTTTCACCACAAGCACACTCGATATGCAATTTTAAAGGCCTCTCAGAAATTGTGTGACCTTATAAATTACACACATCATGAATGTAAAATAATGTCATAAATATTTTTTTGTTGATAATAAAACAGATGAAAGCACAAGGTTCATTTAGGAGCTTCTGTGGAGCTTTCAGTCAATTCACATGAGATCGCCTAGTTTCTATGTGGAGTTTATGGAGACAACTTTAGCAGCAACTAAACTGTTCTCATGGTGTGATTTTTTTCTCAATCACTGTTTCCAAGGTCGACCAGAAGAATGCAGCCAATAGAGTGCAGATTTCTGCCAGGCGACCTGAAAAGAATACTTGGATGTAACCCTTTTGTAAACCATTTGCTGTTCATTCTTGAGTCCCAGTGGAGACTTGTTCCAAATTTGAAGAAATGTTTTGTAAGGTTACGCTGACCTTTGACATACCAAATTCAAAGCAGTTCATCCTTCTGTCGAAGTGGACATTTGTGCCAAGTGTGAAGACATTCCTTCAAGGCGTTCTTAAGATATCATGTTCACAAGAATGGGATGGACATGGGGTCACAGTAACCTTGACCTTTGACTTTTGATGACCCCATTGAATAGGATGACCCAAAAACGTAACGCAATAACACATAATGCAATTGTTTACAAAAACTGGGAATCACAGAGGTCTTTCAGCACACAGTCAGGGATGTTCACAACATATTCCCATTGGTCATGCATGCACACACACACACACACACACACAAGCAAGCGATTTCATGGTCCCTTCCAGGCTTACACTTGGTGGAGATGTTAATAATCAAATTTGAACCTCAGCTTTTATGCATAACATGGACCAGTGCATGGTATGGTTCAACTCAGCTCACATTTGGTACCAGTTACTTTTCTAGATTTCTAGTTCTCCACTGCAGATATCACCCTCTTAATGTAGCTGAGGTTCTTAGCTTAGCTTAGCTGTGTGAAACTCAGTGATGATCTTCAATGCGACAAAAACGCAGGTTAACAAAGGGATGGTTGTTTGTCACAGCAAGGAGACATGCTTTCTTTCAGAAAAGGCTGAATGCAACAAGACAAAATACTGCTGATAAAAAACAGGAGAGCTGGGAAATCCTACATCAGTGTGCAGATGATGAGACAACTCTTGTTGCTCCGTGTCACCTAAGATACATGTACATGTATCTGCAATAACACATATCATCAACCAGGCTGCATGATGTGGGAAAAAAAAAAAAAAAAAAAAACTATTTACATTGTTTGGACAGTAACAGTCACAGTTGATAGGAATGCCCATGTTTCATTTTAAATTAACTTACAAAAAAAACTATTAACATAATAATGTTGTGACATTTGTTGAGTTTTATATCAAACAAACATGTTTATTCCACCTAGAGAAAAGATCTGTAGGCCAGGGCATTTCTGCAGCTCTACAGTACTTCATTGTGCTGTTCTATCACATCTTTTGCACTTGGCCATCTTACAGTTTTGATAATATTCCAACTAATTGTGAAGCTCTACCATCAACAATCCTACACTATATAATGTAACATCAAAGTCTACATTATCTTAATCTTTTCATGCTATAATAGGTTACTGAAATACAACAGAGCAAATGCTCCATGTCAAATGAAATGGCAGAGAAATGCATCAGAATAATCTCCTATTCCTATACTTTGCCGCAGCCAGCAGGAATCTAGCAAATGAAGGACAAATCTGCATAAGCTTCTGTATTTGCACCACCGACCTAATATCTGTACATTAATCTAAAACATGCTGTCGGAGAGACTGTTATGAAATCTAGCGACTGTAATGATCTAATTCTCTATGTCACTTTTGGAGGCTGTAGGTTTGTGTGGATGTCGGAGCTGTTAGAATAGCATGTTGCAGTAAACAACATTACTCTTTTCGACAAGAGACCAGCGCTCTGAGACTGTTGGAGAACACTTCAACGTATGAAGTGTTTCCCTAACTCTGACATGACTAATCTATTTTAGCAACACAAGTACTATAGTAAACTACCTGACACTCCTCAACAAAGAGCTCTGCAAAACACTGGATGACACTTTAGGATGACAGAGTTGCTTCCTGCTTTTAATGTCACATCCTCTCACTATCACTACTACTATCACTTTGTGTTCTGGCTGGACTTGTGCCAACTTTTAGAAGGTAACTGAAGACTTTCCAAGCTTTATGATGGTGACGGTGACACAAGTTTTACATGTTTTCTGTAGCTGTAGCAGTCCATCAAATCAAGATCTCACACATCATGTTTACACATTTCCACAAAATTTGCGCTGAAACTCTTGTATGTTAGGAAACTTTGGATTCTGCACTAGACTTTTAAGTACATGTCTGGGTTTGAGCAAAATCTGGTGGCACAGCATGAGTTTGTAATCACTGGACCCACCAGTTGGCTGCTGCCTGTTAACTAGTTCATTAGCCACTCAGGCATCATGGAGCTTCGTCACTTAGCATCTGAATAGCTTTGCTGCAGTTTATCACAGTTTTAGCTAAACCAGAATGCGCAAGGGGATAAAACACAGTTTTGTGCAAAATTGGGTTTTGTGCAGAGTTGGAAAGCCAAGAGACAACCTTTGGCACTGAAAAAAGAAGCCATCTTGGAAATGCCCCTAACTGCAGTTCCTCAAATGGCCACCTGAGGCTGGCTTCAAAAGTTAATCCCTGAAATGCTCAACCTTAGAGCAGAAATAAATATATTTACAGACTGATATAAAAACCAGGTTTGGCATCAGTAGCTAATTTCCCCATTCATGACAATACGAGAGTGAATTTTTATATAAGTCACCTGTTTAAGTTATATTAAAGCTCAAAGATATGCATGAATAAGGGCACACCCACTTTGAGTGGCAGGTTACTGCTGTCACAGATGGCTAGCCACGAGGTAGCAGCTTCAATCAACCACTCATGCTCTGTGTGTTTGCCCATTGTTACGGATTACATTACAGACACTGTCCATATTTCATATATTGTCTATGGTCAAAACAAAACAGAATTCAGTTGAAATGCTGTTAAATTGCAGCTAAACCTGATGCATAATTACCTTACCGTTTATTCAGAAAAAACACCATAAAATAGCATACATTTTTTCTCCTTTATCTCCATGATTTCTCTTTTTTTGTTAATAAATGGACCTGAGGCAAATTATATGTAACTAGACAATTATATCAATATGACACTTATGTAAGTGTTGCTTTCATAAAATCATACACAATGAAAACCAAATACTGAGCTGCAGAAATCTGTCCTTACAATAAAGTTTAACAGCCCCCACAGATTTGGATTACAGATGTACATAATTCATGGAAAACATAGGCTTGAACAAACAAAATGAGCTTACTGAATTTCTTATAATTTGTGGTTTGCTCTAAAATGTATTATCTTAAATGTATCGCTGGCTGAACGGATGTGCATTATGTGTGAAGAAGCTGATCAGGAGCAACAACAGTCTAAGAAATCTTCAATCACGGCTCCTTGGCAGCTTCAAAAGCATTTGAATGTGTGAGTACTTCCAAGCCATCGCTTTTAACTGCCAAGTCGTTCCGCTGGTTATCCCCATGAGATTTCAATGCAGCCGTAAGATGAGTACACGGAGCGTGCATGGGGAGAATCCATTCAACCTGTCCGCAGAGCCAGTTGTTCATCAGTTTGCAAGCCAGGAGTGAAACTGGCTCCATGGAGGACCTTCGGGGAACTGAGGCGTCAGCGTGGACGGCTTTCAAAGACGTGGATAAAACAGGCTGCACACATGTGTGGAACAGAATCGTATTTTACACACCACTACAAACAGAGCTTAATTTGTCTTCCTTGCCCATAATCCCTTTGGTTAATTCACCATTCCATTTGATCCCAGTGGCCTTACATGTCACCTCAAGCTACACCGAGTCAGTATTTCATGTGTTTTTAAGGAGAGGGGTCTGCATGAAATTGAGCTCTACTCTGGTATAATCTTTTTTTCCATATGTGTATGACCAGTGGCGTGTAGCTTTAATCCATTCCTTCCTTTCTTCTTTTCTTCTTAGTTCTTTTTTTTCTATCCCAAAGACCCCTTACAGTATAGAAAAATATACTAGGGACCCATCATGTAATTTGATATAACCTATTTTTTTCACACTTATATTTAAAGGCATAACATGCAACATTTTCCTTTAAAAAAATTCCACCTTTTGTGAAACAGCAAAGAAATGTATTAGATGTATAAATATTTTATTAGACATGTATCAAGAATATTTGCACCATGTCAATACAGAATATCCATACACACATGTAAGGGCAATAACAAATTCTATCTTCAAAAAATACATATAACATGAAATCTTAAACAGGCTAATAAAAATATAAAAAGAGCAAATTATATAGCTGGTCGGGGTGTCACAGTTTTTCAAATCCAAAATGAGATTTAACTTGATTTGATTTTAAGGTCATGATTCAATTCCATTTTTTAATCAATTTTCTCTTTGAAGTGAATCATTCAATTAAACCAATCAGTAATTAATCGATATTATGGAAATGGCAGCAATTGCACCTCATTTGACATCATTTTTTTTGTCTGGGATTTGTTTAAATAGGAAACTTGGCATTAAACTGAAATTTAGAAAAACTAAAAATTAGGGGAAAAAAAAGAAATGTGTGTGTTTTGTTTTGTTAGTGTTAAGGAAATTTTTGCACCCTAGCTGATTTTGATCAATTTTGTATTTAGTATTGATATTGTGACCCCCACCTAACTACCTAGAACTTTAATATGATAATGTCTATGAAATTGTTTGTGTAAATGAATGATTCTGAAAACTTTTCTCAGGGCCCCCTGGCAGATTGCCAAGGAGCCCTGGAGGTCCCCGCACCCCTACTTGAGAACCACTGTTGTATACGGTTTGCATGTCACATTTGAGCGTGACAGCCTGATGCCGGCGTCATCTATCCTATCGTCTCTTCTCGCTAAATGAAATCCGTCCCTCTCCCCCCTTTTTCTTCTCCTTTCACAGCTCAGCACTCATTTTAATTAGCTCGCTCTCTGATCTCTCCTTCTTCCTCTCCCTCTCTGATAATTCTCCCTCGTTTCCTTTCCATTTCTCTGTCTCTCTCACTCATTCGCTCTCATTACAGTCATTTCTCAGTGTAATTAATGAGCTGATATCTGCTTTCGTGTCACAAGGGTCATGAGCTTTCTCCGTCTCTCCCTCTCTCTCTCTCTCTCTTCGCGTAGTGCCAGTGCACGAATCATCCGGCGCTCTATTTAGCCGCCGCTCTGTCCTTCTGCTCTTCTGTCTCGGCACTCAGATAGAGAAGGAAAGAAAAACAGAGATTGTATGACCTCCGACTTCGCGGCAGATTTCAGCTCAGTAATTATACTGAGGAATGAAAGAGATATGCAGAGAGAGAGGAACACGCAACTAGGCGAGAGGAAGGTGAATGGCTTCATAGTCCTGGGTAGTGATTTGATATAATATGAATATGTAGCACTTAAATCAACCTGCAGCGGAGTTTTATCACTCCAACTCCATTCAGATAGCAACAGGGAAAGTGTCAATTACTGAAACGGATACTAAAGCGCCGTTCCCGAGCCTCGTCCTTCCAGCAGTCATTGTCCCATGTTGCAAAGACGACACCCATCATAACATGAAACCGAGACAGCGACTAGATCAGGTTTTCTGGTGTGCAGCTTCAGGTCCAGCATTGAAGGATAAGGATGGTGATATTCTATATTTTATTCTTCTCACTCAAACAAATCCCCCAAACTAACTCTACATTTATTGCAATGATGAGTCTGTGCATTCAAAGCCTGATAGAGCCTTATTCCTCTCTACCTCTATTGTTGTCTCAAATCTATTCAGAGTTCTTTTGGACATTGAAATTCCTTGAAACACCTTAATTCTAAAGCAATATTATGGGCCCTATCTTACGCTGATCCAAAGTGCAAGTGGAAACTGCAAGGTGGAATTGATTTAATTTATTCAAGGTGTATCCAAGTCCAATTTTGCCGTCTTGCACCAGGGGCACAGGGGTATCCTGGCCCGCCCTGCACCTTGCACCAGCAGCACACAGCAGGATACACCTCTCAGCTGTGCCCAAGTGCCCTGATTAATTCATGGTGGGTTTAAGCTGAACATGCAATGAAGCAATCAAAAAGTCAGCTCTCGTCATCTTTAAGAAGCAGGTGCACCAGGAGTACAAGCAGTGGCAGCATGGGGGGGGGGTATATAGTGTTGGGGGTTTCAGGTCCGCACAAATAAGCCTGAACACAGAAATCGTCAACAACAGTCTACCGGTGTGACTCTGCAATTCAGTAATAAATAGTCGTCAGTCTTTTCGCGTGTTTTCATCAACTACGTTCTAACATGTATAATGTGTTTAGGAGAAAAATTCTTCTTCTTCTTCTTTTCCTTTACACTGACTTTAAACTTTAAATAAAAAAAAAATTTTCACCATTTTCTGACACTTTATTGACAACTATTATTCAACGAACAACAATTAATAGAAAAAATAATCAACAGCTCAATCGACAATGAAAAATCAATGGTGGCAGCACTAGATGTGGTTTCAATCACAGTTGCATTTTAAAATTGCATTGTATTTTGTTAATAATAACAAATAAAAATAATAATAAAATGACAGAAGGGCATGTTTAACATGAGCAGTGAGAGCTATGAGTCCAGGCCACAGTCCATGTCTGGGAAGTGCAGTGCAGAAAAGACACAATAATAATTTCACGCCACAGATGGAGGCAAAACTGAACAAAAAAAAGCGTTCTGATGTTAACACCTAAACTGTGTGCTTCTTAGTGAGGGGGGATCACAGCTCTCTGATGAGGGCCATTTGTTAGTGTGACTTGTCAGTTGCCATTTTATTACAGTATTAAATTAATTCACTACATGAACAACTTTGAAAATATTGCTTTCTCCGCTATTCATATTTTTATGTTGAAGTGAATTTTCATTCTCATTTATCCAACTCATTTGTCACTTGTCTGCTTCTTTGTATGTGTCATTAGGTCTAACGTAAAAAACATTCCAATATTGATATTCTTATACATGAATACACACTTTTTTTTGCTATGATACCTCAAAAGTGGTTAACACTGTGACAAAGACATGTACTGGATGCAAGATATTTTACAGCTTAACAGTAAATTTTAAACTTTTTAATTACTATGAATTAAAAACACTGGTGTAGTATGTCAACCAGGAACAGGAGAAAGGACCCGAATGCTGACTGCAGCAGGAGTGGTTGACTTTTAACTTTTAAACTTTTAATTGAAAACCAAACACAAAAAACTTAGAGATGGCAAAGGTGACTCAAAGGCAACCAAAAACCAAACCAACACAGACAAACCAACAAGTATGAACCAGCAACTAAGGAGGAGTGGGAGGACAAGACACAGATGAGGACAGTCAAGAACAGGTGAAAATAATCAATGATCAAAAACAGCGAGAAAACAGACAAAGACAGGAAGTAAAAACAACAAAGACACACATGGGAAGATGTACCAAAATAAAACAGGAAGTGACCGTGAAAAACCCAAACCATAACACAAATAGAGCAAAAAATATGTATGTATTTAACCTAAATTAAAAAAAAAAAGGATCAAATGTAAACAGAGTGCTGTGACATCGCTGTCACAGGCAATATCAGTTGACCGATTTATGTCAGGCTCTAACTCTATTGGATGTAACGTTGCCAAAAACGGTTTCATTTATAAGGCTCCTAATTAGCTGCAGTAATGGGGAACATTACAGTACATACTCACAAAAAAAACCAACAAAAAACATCCCCCCACCACAACAGCAACAACGACAACAATACAACACAAAAACAACACAAACCAGAACCAATCGCTAATCATCAAAATCAAAAAACAAAAGATTTCTACGTAAATACAGGACAAATCAAAATGGGCTTACAGGAAGGCCTCCAGGTGCTCCAGGTATCTATTAGAGCTTCCATCATTCGACAGCATCATTTCATTACAGCAATACAATAACCAAAATACCCTTTAACATGTCTGTCAGCTGTAAATCAGTAGATGAGGAGAGCTGTTTAGTCACGAGATGTTTTAGTAATATTTTAAAGCGATCTTCACTGTTTTCCTGGATGATGGAGAGTTCCATGTAGTCGTAGCTCTGTACATTGTATTGTTCTTCAACAGACCAGTCTTGATATGAATATCATAGTATAGTTCATCACAGTCCAGTACAGTACTAAGACTTTTTTATTGCAGTATCACAATGTTTGGTATATAGTTACATACCTACATCTCTACTAGCAGTAATAAGTGATTTTTTTTTTTTTTTTTTACCATAAATAAAATCTTTAATTACAGCTTAATTAATTTTAAAATTCTGAATAGTGTCTGGCTGCGCTGTTCTTTCCTGACAAAATTAAAATTAAATTAGTCACCGAGTTTTCAAGCAAAATCTTTTCATTACTTTTTTTTAATGCGATAAAGTGTGAGAAAAACCTCAACCGCTGGTTCACCCTCATACAGCCTGTGTTGGGTGTGTGTTATGAAATGTATGTATAGAGAGAGAGAGTGTGTGTGTGTGTGTGTGTGTGTGTGTGTGTGTGTGTGTGTGTGTGTCTGTGTGTCTGTGTGTCTGTGTGTGTGTGTTTGCACTGTGATCCTTTTAATCCTGATTCTCCCATGTCCTTCAAACCCCAATCAAGGTTGTCATTAATGAGCATTTTCTCTCTCCCTGCCTCACCCTGCTCCGTCTCTCTCTCTCTCTAAACCTTTCCTAATTAACGACAAGCACTGCTGCTTACTAATGATGACTGGACGTGTGTTTGTGTGTGTGTGTGTGTGTGTGTGTGTGTGTGTGTGCGTGTCCATGCATGTGCATACATAGCATAACACTTCTGCGCTATAAATGACTAATAAATATCTCCTCCGGTTTGATTAACGATGCCTAAAAGTTGGTGGTGACTCAGCTCAAGAGGCCTTGGGGTTCATCTAGTCATATGTAGTCATTAAGATTTTTAACTTCATCAAGAATCAGATTCACTGCAGCAGCCAAGTGTGGCATATGTTCAGGGGTTATTCATTGATGTGCACAAATACTAACACATTACACTGACAACAGGCCCTTGTAACAAGACATCCTTCACTGAACTGCACTTAAATATATACACTCAGCTGTCCATATAGCTCTCTGCATTCAGAGTGGCTCACAATTGAGTTGATACAGAAGTAAGTGCAGTGGGTGATAAGTAGTCTGTTAGTCCAGCGTAGCATGAGGAAATGATACTGAATAGAACAATGTGAAGCACACAGGTTGTTCCTTGCATTGTAACTTTGCAGAATCACTGGGATTATATTAAAATAGTCCAAGCCTTCTGAATGAGAGAAAAAAAAAGTCTTACAGGATCACATGGAGAAAAGGTTTTGAAAATCACCTAAAACTGATCTTACCTACCGTGCCTTTTTGAATACTGGAATTCTGATGAAAAAAAGGGTCTTGTTTTCCTCACAACCCAAAGATATTTAGTTTAAATCATAGACATTTGACCTTCTTTCTTCAAAGATTACTCAAACCGATAGAATCAAAATATTTGGCCATTGATATAATAATTGATTAATAATCAACTGATCAATTAATTGTTGCATACCTATATACAAGGTAACAGAGTGGCACTTAAAATAAACGTTGGCATTGATTGAACATAAATTAAAAATAGAATTATTTAAACATCAATTGAAATAGCACTTTCATACTATATTTAAAATGTTTGTGATTGCCAAATTGGCATTAATCAACAAAAATGTTAGCGGAAAACAGAAAAAATGGAACACACTTGGTCATTTCAACCCACCTATTTGCACATTTATTGTACTGTATCCAACTGCATGTCTCATGTAAAACACGGTCTCTGGTTGATTGCAGACAGCACTGAACCTGTGTGGAGATCAGATAAGAAGAAATACATACATCTTTTTTTTTTTTTTTTTTTTATGGCGACAACTGCAAAGTTTTATATGTTATAAATTTGATATTTATCTTGCAATTTGTGTGGGTTCATGTCATATAATTAGCATATTAATAAACTGGAGTCAATTCCCAGTGATTTGATTGGGCTAATAAAAGCCTGTGTCTGTCTTTTCTATTATTTATGATGCAATATATGCTCAATTCCTATTGAAAAGAAAAGTCCAATATCATTAATGTCTCCATTTCCCCTCTCTCTTTGTCTCCATCTGCCTCATGTTTCAGGCGTCGTGTCCAGGTGGGGTGGTAACCATGGAGAGGCTGTGGCTGTGCGTGATGCTGGCAGTTGCCATGGCAGTGCGGGCACAGATCTGCCCCAAGCGCTGCGTATGTCAGATCCTGTCACCCAACCTGGCGACCCTCTGTGCCAAGAAAGGTCTGCTGTTTGTTCCGCCGAACATTGATAGGCATACAGTGGAGCTGCGGCTGGCCGACAACTTTGTCACAAGGTAACAGTCACATCAATCATACCACTACAGAGAGAAGTAGAACTTTATATTCAATAATACTGCAGGCACTGCTCCTGTTGTTACTACCTTACTTGTACAACACAGCTTCATTCACTTCAGTGAGACCCCTGCTTTGACATAGTGAGGGCCGCCTTGGGTTATCTGGCAAAAAGGCTGGACTTGTGTCACAACACCACCTGCAGTCCCCTTTGTTGGCCAATCAAATGCATGCATGCACATTCCCGGTGGATCTGATTTCTTGTGGTTTGCTGTATTGCAATATTTAAGACACAGGCTAAATTGATTCTGTGTCCCGGCGGAGTATTTTGGACTAAATTAATGACGTGGCTACCTGATGAACTGAAACAGCCTCAATACTTTTCCTTGATGTGTGGGTGAAAAATGAGATAATGGTCAAAAACATCCGCCAGAAGTTGACCAGCTGCTAAGTAACGGGATTTACAAAAACTCCACCAGCTGGTCAAATCTCTTCTTCTCTTCACCAGTTCAAAATTTTCATTCAAGTTCAATCGTACAAACAGTGTTAACAAAAGCTAGCAACAATGTACTCAACTTTCTTTTGTTGTAGCAGATGCTTGGATATCATCAACACTATACTGACTTAAAAAAACATGAACAGTTGGGCTAGCAATTATTTATTTTTAATGTAATTATTTCGTTATCTCAAGAAAACAAGCTTTGTTATATCACATTAAAGAGATCATCAACTCTATATTACAAGGAAACAAAGGATTGTTTCCACTTAGTGCTGTCGATGTTTATCAGAGATCAGGAGTGCCACGCCAGCATGCATAGATGGCGTCTTTTGGAGTTGGTAATTTTTTATCTTTTTCATCTACTGTTGGAGTGGAGCCGATCATCATAGTGATGCTTTTCCCACAGCTGCAAACAACACACACACTCAGGATCTCTGTCTTGGTCTAGAGAAGCAGCAGTATTCATTCGCTGAGAAACACAAACCCATCTCTACATTTTACAGCGTATCACTGCTCATTTACTGCCAGACTGCCAACTTAACTGCTCACCTTTTCTTTGGCTTTAACTGTCACTGTCTGCCACCACAGTCAGTAATTAGTCTGCCACTCACCCTCTCAGTGTTTGTTAGCTTACCTTTAGTATCAGGACTGAATCCAAAATAGTTCCAGACAGAAGTATTTTTCTTCTTTTTAAGTAGTTAGTCTTAAAACTTCATCCCGCAGACGCTATGTTTGTCTGCTCAGCTCTACTGCAGCACAGAGACCGACCCCTAGTGCTGGAAGCTGTGCATTACAATGTAGCATCTCCCTATCAGTTTAATAGAAAGAGGAGCTCTGTATTTAGGACAATACTGAAAATCACACAGTTGGATTTCTTAATACCCTGGTATACTGTATACTGATAAATTCTCCTTAAAATCTTGATAGCTTAAGAAATCAGCCTTTTGTTTTTTGGAGTTTGTTGGAGATAACAAAATAAGTTCATGACGTAATGGCAAGAAAACAATATTAGTTATCTCGAGATAATGGTATTAAAAATAGCTGTAAGCATAGCTGTTCGCTGCCTCAGTAGATGTCACTCCAGAATGTAACTTTCTAAAAGGAGACAGTGCACTTTTTAACAATTGAATTTACTTTTAACTTGACCCCGGTGGAGATAAGTCTTCAAACTCTTGTATAACACAAACAGAACTGCTATTTTTAGTCGGACCACCTGCTAATGCTCCACTGCTACTGCTGCATTACGTCTGACACGCCTAGTCCTAGTTACTGGTATGAGAGTCACCTCTGTCTGGAGTGTTATTGTTACAGTTAGTGAGGCTGTTCCAATTAAAGCTACTGCTGCTACCGAAACTATAAAAGCAGCAAAAGTCAAAGCTACAACTTTTATCTCTAGATCTACAATTATTGTAAGAGCAGAAAATTACAGGATAAGTATGAGTATAGTATTACTACTAACCCTTAAACTGCTATTATGGCAACTGTGTGTAATAGTGTTGTTAGAAACCTCCATGTCATACTGTTCTGGTGCTCCATATCCACTAAAGTGCTGATGATAATTGCTTCTTGTCTTCTCAAAATGTGTTCACTGAACTCTGACAGCTGTGGGAATAATTATATACAAAAAAGAATAAATATTTGTGTCATGCCTTTTGCCAAATAAATTAAAGCAGATAGAAAAACAAAATAAACTACCCCTTTTTCAACTAGATATGCAATGTTCCTTTCCTATGATATTGCTATTTCACTCATAGTCATTATTATTAACAACAATACAGAGTACTGTCTTCATACTTGAATAACTCAATAACTAGTCCTTTGAAAGTTCGGCCCTAATGTGTGAGAACTTTTCCTCGCAGCTGCGAACAGAGACGCTGATCTGTGCCGTTATCCGCCGACAAAGCCCGGAGCTTTTCCGGCGAAGATGAGTAAGTGGCTAAATATCTGGGTGGAGCGGCGTCACCCAGGGTGCTTTTTATGGTGATCCGAGCATGCTTTCCGCTGGCACTAGAATGAAATACAACTCACTTCAGTGTGAGGGGAAAAAAAAAAGTACATTGTTTGAGGCCTCAGAGTAAGTCAGCGGGTTCATAGTCAATAGAGCGGCTCAAGGCTGCGTCCTGATGGCGTTACAGTTTAGAGCCTTGGTTCTCCAGTTTGCAGCCTGTGGAGAGAGTTGTTCACTCTTACAAATATTGAATGAGCTGCGCAGGATAAAAGGAATACCATATATGAATTCTGTTTTTTTTTATGAAATCTGCTTTTAAATATTGAAAGAGTTTTCTTATAAAAGATGTCTTTCAACACGACTGAAAGACTGACAAATATTCAAGGGATATACTTGTACTCAGAAATTCAGTTTTATTAGTAGATTGACTGTGATGGCTTCATTTAATCAAAGTTCTGTCTTGTTGCCTTTGTTAGTTTTCCTCTAAACGCAGATGGAGTGCTAGAGAATGCATCATGGTTGATATATGCCTGTCTTTAGTCTAATTTAACTAAACTGTGTCCACAGTGTGAAGAGGAAAGATTTTGCAAACATGACACGGCTGGTGGACCTAACACTATCCAGAAACACTATCTCCTACATCACACCTCATGCCTTTGCCGATCTGGAAAACCTCAGAGCGCTACACCTCAACAGGTACGGATTTGCTTACAGCCGTATACTGCTACATGTTTGTGATATTATTGCATGAGCTCTCCTTGATAATTGTGACGCGTTGCCTTATCTGCAGCAACCGACTGACGAGGATAGGCAACGATACGTTCAGCGGGATGTCGAAGCTTCACCACCTCATTCTGAACAACAACCAGCTGGTGCTGATCCACCAGGGAGCGTTCAACGACCTGCTGGCGCTGGAAGAGTTGGATCTCAGTTACAATAACCTGGACTCTATTCCTTGGGAGGCTATCCAGGTCAGGACCTCTTTAAAATGCAGCAGCTTTTCAAGACTGTTTGGCTGGAGGCTCCTAAAAAAGCCAATCCCAAGCACAATAAAATGGCCATAAAAACTTTTTGGTGATTTATTTGAGATTGAAATTAAGGAGATCCTGAGGGCTTTTGGACTGAGCAGAGGCCATTATTTGGAGTATTCATTTAGCTTATATACAGGTGTCATTTATCTTCTCAATGAAGAAGATTTTTTTATTTTCTAAGCATTTATAGTGTGAGCAGTTACAATTTTATCACTTCTCTTTTTCAACCAACAAGCAAAAAAGTGAGAGCCTTTGTCTATCAGCTTACTAAAAATGCCTGGGAACTTGAGATGACTGGGGACCCTTTCTCAGTCAAGATCGAATTGAATTGAATGTTTCAGCTCTTTTTTAGTATGAAAACATATTCTTGGATTGTTTGGACTGGTAGGCTATCGTCAGAACCAGAAAAAGGAAAAGCAGGGTGTAGAGCCAGTGCAGGTGGGGGTCTTAGATGTCCAGGAGAGGGAAGTAGTCTGAAACAAAGTTAAAATGAATATGATTTACATAACCTTATTTCTTATACTATTTGTTAGTAGAATTCAACATCCTTTTTTTCCCTTTTCTGTCAGTTGCTTCCCCAATTATTGACAATAAGTGTGAGGTGGGGGCCGCATTCCATTTTTAGGGGCATGCCAGAAAAAGATTGTGACCCAGAGCCCTTGTCTATAGTCCATTTTGATAAATAGGTGCTGTATTAGGTCATTTTTATGCAATGGTTAATTAACGACATAAGACTTTTCCACCAACATGGAACATGTCCCGTTCTGGTTCGAGCACCAAATTTTGAACGATTCGGAGCATTTTGATCAAAAATGAATGAGTTCAGAACTGCGGTTGGTTTGCAGCTGGAACCCAAAAAGTAGCAGGTCTTCCTTGGGAACCAAAGTGCGAGTGTCATATTCTGCCGGTCACTCAAAACTGGTTGAAATGCAGGCTGGTTCGCTGGATACCACCAAGGTTCCAAGAACCATGAACACAACCAGTTTGAGAACCATCTAATTTGGAGTTAAAGGGCCTACAGACATGTTAACGTTGTGATATAACTTCAGCATACATCAAAGACTGAAGTGATGAGAGAGAGAGACAGTAATCAGGATTCTGGAGCCCAGAAAGCCTAAAGAAATATTAAGACAGGTTTTTTTGCGATGTCCCTAGATTCTTAACCTCCTGAACTTACTTCTTAGAAGCAGAAGCAGAAAACATCCTTATGAAAGACAAAAGGACAATAAATATCTCTCTGTTTCTCTGTCATTCCTGCAGAAAATGACAAGCCTCCATACGTTGAGTTTGGACCACAACATGTTGGACTTCATTCCAGAGGGGACATTTTCCCTGCTGCAGAAGCTCAACCGGCTGGATGTCACCTCTAACAAACTCCAAAAGCTGCCGCCAGACCCACTTTTTCAGCGAGCACAGGTACTCTCACAGCTTTTATACCCACCACATTCAAACCCCACTTAAGAAAAATACCTAAAACTCTTCAAAACTATCTAATTTAAGAGCTTTTACAAACTCACTTTGCAGATGGGACTAACAATTACTGAGGACATATTGGGACACTAGTCGATGCGAAATCAATATTAGTGACAAGTCAAATCACTGAATATTGAAGCAAAATTGAAACTTTTCTTCTAATTTCTGCTTTTTTCGGCTACATTTTGAATCATATTTCATGTTTTCTGATTTATACAACCACTTATTTAATTCTGGAAAGGAGCGGGCCACAGGGTAGAGAGGTGAAAATATATGTATATTTTCCTTTCACATCTCTTCCCGTATCTGTTAATGGGAAAAAGCGTTACCACACAGGTGGAAACTGGTTTATTCATAGAGTTTCCAGTGAACATATTGAATTGATCATGGTTTTGCTGCAAAATAACATTTTTGCTTGACTGACAAAGTTTTTAAAAAAAAATTGGAATCATTGTTTCTCACCCCCAGGTCCTTGCCACATCAGGGGTGATAACCCCCTCGTCCTTTGCGCTGTCATTCGGTGGGAACCCTCTCCACTGTAACTGTGAGCTACTGTGGCTGCGGAGGCTGAACAGGGAGGACGACCTGGAGACGTGCGCCTCTCCCCAACACCTCTCAGGCCGCTATTTCTGGTCCATCCCCGAGGAGGAGTTTCTGTGCGAGCCTCCACTCATCACCAGATACTCCCATGAGATGAGGGTGCTCGAGGGGCAGAGAGTTGCACTCAGGTACCTATAACAGAAAAAAAAAAATTGTACATGCAGTCAGTACAAAACAACAAAGTTTCCTCATTAACTTATAGCCACGCTGCACTCTTCTCCACTCGCCTAACTCACAAACACAGACTCACACGCTCTCTGCTTTTAATTGCTGTAGTTGTGAGTTATGTTTACAAGCCACTCAGGAATACATGAAATGCCCTACTGCTCAATGAAGCACAAGACAGGGACATCACGCTAAAATTTTAAGGAGGACAAAACTAAATCAAGACAACAACAGGCCTGAGAGACGATGATTACCTCATTTGCATATATATTGGTCACACGCTTCCAATCATGATAGATGTTATGTTTTCAAATATGGAATTATGATGAAATTTGGAAATGGGGGCAAAGGAAATCAATGAGACGCTATTATTCTCTTTCCTTCATTGTGCCTTGTCTCCAGCTCCATATATGAGCTATAAGTAGAGGGTTATCAGAGGGTCAACCTACTGAACATTTCTCATCTTTTGCAGCATCCATTTTAATGTAGCAAACTGCAAAAAGCCAGGGAAAGGTGGTGGTGCATGCTTCGGTGTTGATAATACATGTTTTTTTTTTTTTTAATATTCCTCTGGTTTACCCAGCCTTTATTTTATAGTTCATTATTAGATACTTCATAATAGCTTTAAAACACGTGACTTTCGGTTGCTTTCGTTTGTGCCTATTCATGTCCACAATAGCCTAAACCTCATATAATTTGTGGCTCGCTTTAGTTGATAATGTTTGGAGAATTCATACAGTCCCCTGAAAAATTACTACATTTCCTTTAGAATTATTTTTCATAGCACTTCACTGCAATTACAGAAAACACTTGCGCCCCTTTATTTTTAAATACTTTTAATTTCGGTGATTTTAAAAGTACTTTATTATTCAATTCATTCATGCATCAAGACAAAAGGTCATCTTAAGAAGTCATGAGTACGAATAGAGGGCACATTTTTTTTCAGGTCCTCCATGTAGTCCTTCAGTTTATTCTTCTTACATAATAACTCATTTAGAGGTGGAACCGTTATGACTATTAAGTAGTTTTCTTTACCCTATATTACAGTAAACTGAGTATGATTGTGTTTTGAGACAGGTGGTCAGGTGAAAGAAGATAACATTGTATAGCACATTTTCAATTGTTAGTTGCTTTACAAACTACAAACAAATCAGTTTCTACCTGATAATTGAAAGAAATACTTAGAAGTGTCTTTATTTCTAGATCCTTCTAAGTGTTTGTCGTCTTCCCTTGTACCAACTTCATGAACAAGAATCATTGTACACTGAATGGGTTTAACTTAAACCAGTCATGGGTGGGGCTTAAATAGGGAGAGGGTGGGACGAAGCAAAAGTTGTTGTAGTTATTTTTTTAAATAGACTTTAATGTATATTATTCATTAAATCAATGAACACAACACATGCAGTACCAGCTACCCAATGATGATTATTCGGATGATCCTCCATCTTGTTAACAGTACATCATACACTGAGCCGTATTAACTGTATCTCTTACTCTTGTGATGCTTGTGATGCTATGTATGGATACAGATACAGATAATTTAGTTGGTTGAAAAGATACAGTTACAGATGATGGTGTACTCGCTCATCCCTGCCCGATATGTATGTACAAAAAAATTACATTGTAATTCAGAGTCTTTACTCGAAAGCACATTGTATTGTAACTTAAATTAATGTGCCCTGTTGACACAGTAGATAATGTTCTTTCTTGTCTTTTAACTGAAGAGGGATCCAGAACCCACCTTCAAGCAATGCCCTTCTTCCACTGTACACTTTCTAATGTTCCACTCTACTGGTTTTCTGTCTTACAAGGTGTAAGGCAAGAGGTGACCCAGAACCAGCCATCCACTGGATCTCTCCTGAGGGCAAACTGGTATCTAACTCCTCCAGAACACTGGTCTACAACAACGGGACTCTGGACATCCTCATCAGTACTGTGAAAGACACCGGCTCCTTCACCTGCATCTCCTCCAACCCTGCTGGTGAAGCGCACCAGACAGTCGACCTGGTTATAATAAAACTCCCCCACATCTCCAACAACACCAATAACATCCAGGAGCCTGACCCTGGATCGTCAGACATTTCCACGTCTACCCGAGGCGGAGCCAACGGGAGCAATGTGACGGGTGACGTGAAGAGCGGGGTGGATAAGAGGGTGGTGACGGCCGAGGCCACGTCATCGACGGCGCTGATCAAGTTCAACTTCCAGAGGAATATTCCAGGCATTAGGATGTTCCAGATACAGTACAACGGGAGCCAAGATGACTCGCTGGTTTACAGGTAAGACTGACAGAATGACTGCGTCAGCATGACGTTCATCACAGCAGAGTCAGACTGTTTACACAATGGAAACAGAGCCATGATATGGCTGATGTGAAGGTGGAGAATTACCCAAGTCTGAGCTGTATAGATTAGATTACAATAGATTACATGCAACTTTAATCAACCTGTTGGGATCCTGTCACGACGAGGTTGCTGTAAGGGAGTTGCTCAGAGAGCACTAGTAGGTGGGGCAAGGAAGTTACAAGGGTGCTACAGAGATGCTAAGAGGGCACTGTTAGGTACAACAAGGGCGCTAAAAGAGAGCTATAAGGATAGTAACAGAGTTTTCACTTCATACCATGACAGGATATGAGTCCCCACCTCCTTCTCTCCCACCACCAGTCAGTGTTCACACTAGTAACATTCAGTGCACATATGTACACACTCCCACACTGAAGTAGTATGCCGGCATCATCTACTATGCAACAACAGTGATTGCCAGTCATAAGATTGCAGACATCATACAATGAAGTTGACCTTCATTGACGACAACCCTCTTGCCTTCCTTCCTGCATCTTCCTCTATGACCTTACAGCTCAGGGGATGAAATGGGCCCATGCTGCCCGCATACGCTGGTTCCAGAGGAGACAGGCAGTACTGAGAGACGCCTTTGCTGCTGCTTGCACTGACTGTCACATGACAGTCTACTTACATCTTTTGGTCCAGTCGCTTTCACACCCGATACGGACCGTGTCCGAGCATGCACAAACTGTGCTACAGACTACTTTTTCGAACGGACTGGGGCATGAACTGTGCCCCAGCATGGTACGCAATGTTCAAACTTATCAAACGAACTGGACTTTGGGGTCAGTTATGCTTGGATCTGTGCCCAGGTTCCTCGTGTGAAAGCCCCCTAAGAGGGCGCTAGTAGGTGCTACATGGGCCCTACAAGGAAGCTACAAGGGCACAAGAGGAGTGCTAAGAGAAAGCTAGTAGGTGCAGTAAGGCCGCTACATGGGTGCTAAAAGGATGATAGTAGATTCTACAAGGACTTTACAAGAGTGCTACAAGAGAGTTACAAGGATGCAAAGAGGGCACTTGTATCTACTACAAAGGCCCTAGAAGTGCACTACAATGGAGCTATATAGATGCTAAGAGGTAGGGTTACAACAGATCACAAAATTCACAGTTTGGATGGTATCACGGTTTTGAGTCATGGATCGGATCATTTTTTTGGATCAGGGGAAAAGGGGCAGCAGAGTTAAATTATCTTAAAAATGTACTTGGCTTTGGTCACTAGCTGTAGTCATCAACATAGTAATGTAATGTGATACTATACTATACTATAGTACATACAGATAATTCTAGACTGTACAGTATAATACAGCACTACACTTTGTAGTCTGGCTCAATGTCTCACCCACACCCCTATCTGATTGGTTAACAGTCACGAGTAACAGGCAGTCGACACAGACACACTATGACACAGACAGGGGGAGACAGAGCTGCTCCAGTTAAGACAGCAGATATCGCCAAAGTTTCAATACATAACATCATCTTATGATCTGTTTTTATGATGACAGCATAGTTACACCAGTGAATATGACAAGGGCACTAAAAGGGCGCTGCAATGGTTTAAAGCTGAAAGATAAAAAAGTACAACATGAAAGATACAGAAAATGAGTGACAAATAAAAATACTTAAAAAGCTATTAAATAATATGTTAATTAGTCAGAAGGATTATTACTAAATGTTACCTTGTCAGAAACACAAATCGTGCTCATGTTGAAGATTATCAGCATTGTATTTGTCAGAGCTTATGTACAGACTATATATCATTGTTTATGCATTATAGCAGAGACAGATAGTTCAGGGCAAGTAAGACAGCACAGAGACGAGACAGGGATAGACAGCAAAGAAGCCAAACAAACTGCGACGTGAGAAAGTTCGCGATCCTCAGTCGAACCCAGCAAAACAACACAGCTCGCCCTGTGCTGCTGACTCACCACGATGGCCTTGACAGGGAGAGCTGTGCTAGTCCGTCTTGACATTTGCCGTTTGCTCAGGATTACACAGATCAGATCCGTCTCGCAGGGAATGATTGTTATTTGAGCTAAATATTTACTCCGGTGAAATGGGGGAGAGGGAATTAACAAACACATAGAGCTTTCGTAGGGAAATCTGCCAGTATTATCTGCCTTTCATATCACCACTAATCCCCATACATACTTCATCAGGGCGCATCATCATCAAGCGCTGAGATTGTCCGTCTGGGTCACGATGATGACAATGCTTTAGGATGTTATTACATCTGTCTCTGAGGACTGATTTTTGTACGACGGGCTATGAATTTGTGATCCTTGATCTCTTGCAGTCTTTATCTCTCTGTGACGACACTAATATATAATTAACAAACAGCGATCATTCACAGAAGAAATCTGCTGGTATTATCTGCCTTGCATATTATTTCTAATCTCTGTACATAATTCATCAGCACTTAACCCCATTCAGAGAATGCATCATCGAGAGACGGCGCCGATGGGATTTAAGGCTGTCTGTCTTCCAAAGATAACGTCATAGCTTTTCCCAAGATCAATCACAAGATTCATCAAGATAGCTGCTTTTCCTCTCTGTCTTTTCCTCTTTTATTCACCAAAGCACACCAGATCTTTGTGCATTTGCAGGACTGTCATCCTACAAAAGGCTGCATTTACACTTTTAGCCTGAGACTTGTTGAAAAGTATTAAACTGGAGAGCAATGATGGCCACAGAAACAAACAGCCTTCTGTGGGGGCACGGAGGAGGAGTGATTAGACAGCCTTTCACCACCCACTCCGATCTTTCTCCGCTTCGTCACGTCACTCACAGTCTGTCTTTCTTCCGGTCTTTTCATCCTCCTCTCTTCCTCCGGTTCACCCTTCCTCTTCTTTTCCAATATTAAGCGCTGATGTCATTTGTGTTCCTCCGTGTTATTTTGCAGCCCTCTTGTCTTTAGATAGCAGATTGATTTCCATTCAACACCTCTGCTGGCACAAAGCAGCGACCCATTGATTCTTTTTTTTTTCATTATCCAAACACAGAGGAGAAAGAGAAGAGGGACGGAGAGAATACAAAAGAGGGGGACAGGGAAAAGACGAGTGGGAAACATAGGGGGGCGACATAGGGGAGAAAGTAGGAAGGAAAGAGAATAACAGACAAGGGAAGGCTGGTCCTTTTGTCGCAGACTGGGCACTTACTTTTAGGTTCAATGAGAGCTATCGATTGGCCGCACATTGACATTTCTGCGCTTTACTCCCCACCTGCTCAACATAATGCTCCTGGCTGTCGGGACGGTTTGTGTATGTTTCCTTCAAACTGTGAATTCAGCTCTCTGCATGAATGGATGTGAGTTACTGATAGTTCAAAGGATAAACCTGTAATATATTTACTTTAATAAATAATAAAATGACCACAATATGTCTTAAGAGCTTAAGGAAACTTGCCAAGCTGAAATACTCGCTTTTCAGTTCAAATCAATGCCGAATGTTTGCTCATCATTAGTTATCTTTTAGAAGAAGTAGATATTTATGATGGTAACACTGAGAAAAATGTTAATGGATTCTCTCAGGCAGTCACTGAAGTCAAACTCCAGAGTGTGTATTTTCAGAGCAGTGAGCTTTTCTTTTTGGGATAACAGGCTTAGCTTTACATCGACAGCTGATCAGCCTTAATAATAATAATACACTTTATTTATATAACACTTTTCTTAACAAGGTTACAAAGTGCTGCAACTTGCATTCCTGCAGTGTTCCTGCAGTCTGCCTGACCCTCCTCGGGTGTGGGGAGGAAGAGACGGTTTGAAGCATCTTACCCTTCAACCACAGACGATATATTCAATAGGATTTCAAGCTTAATATACCATCTGAGGTGCCAACCCACTATCTGGAGAGCAGTTGCTCCATATTGCTCCTTAAAAGCTTTTGTCAGCAGAGGTTTAAGTCATACATTTACGAGAATTTCTTTTTTTTTTCTTTTTTTTTTTTTAACCTACTATAGTCCTATTACTATATGTAATAATATTGTGCAATGTTTATAATTATGCCCCATCCACTTGGGCCAAGCCAGGACAAAAGTGCTGCCTATACATTTTTCAAGAGTTAAAGCGTCTTTCACAATTCCCTATTTGAACTGCAGTATCCATTTTTAGATGTACAATTATTACATATTGCTCCTTTAAAGCTCTTGCAGGTATTTCCTCCAGGTTCTGTTAACCTGCTGGACATTCAATACTCTGCAGATCTGAAATGTAATAGTTGTAATACTTGATTCTATATTGATCCCTGCAGGGAAAACCCACCCACCACTCCTTCCACAGGGAGGTCAGGGTCAGCAGCAGAACAGCGCTCCTCGAGCTGACAGGGATTCGGTTTCTTGCTCAAGGACACTTGAGACAGACAGATGTTTACTGATACAGTACTGCTGTTTTAACGCCGGTCCTCCTGCTTAAGTATTGTATTTCTACTCCGGAGGCAGGCCTGCTGCCCAGTTGGTCACAAGAGTAAACCCCCTCACAACAGCAAGTGTAAATAATCTGTTTCTAAATCAGTGTGCTCCTTGTGATTATTATTAAGAAGAGTGAATAATATTTTTTTAACTTACAAAATGAAGTTTCTTAGCAAGCTGCAGCAAGTGAAGGTTTGATGTTAATTGTGTGAAACAACAGATACAAAACCTTGGCTGTTGTCTCATCAATATGCTCCCTGTATGCCAGTGTTTTTTTTTTTTTTTTTTTGTTTTTTTATGCTGTACACTGAGCCAAAGACGAGTTAGGAGAAAAAGAAAGCATCATTTCTGACGCTTGAAAAAAATAATAGGTGTGCTGTCCACATAAAGGATCCAGGTAATTGTATCAGCTCAATAATACTCACGTGTATGACAGGCAGCTGCTGAGCAGACTTGTCAGAATATTTCCACTTAAGCTTCTTTTAAGCTCATCATGTCACCTTTGGATATTTTTCGAGGCTTTGAAGAAGCTTGTCCTGTGAGTCTGGGAAGCAAACATTCGCTCAACCAGCTACAGAACTATAAATTGCTTATGCTACTTACGCTACTTATCTTAACCAGGTGTCATTGGTAAGATATCAAACCACTGTAAGAACTCACCTATGAGCAGCTTGTCATATTATAACAAGCCAATAATGCAGCTGTTGTCTCTAACTTTGACCAAGTTCGATTATTATTAAAGCTATTGCAGCTTAAAATAGATTAGAGAGGGTAATACTTGTAGAAATTTACAATATAAAAAGTTACATATTCTCTGAAACGCTTTTTTTTTTTTGTTAAGGAACCACATAGCTTCACTTTGCAAAAAGTTAAGTCTTATTGCACCACAGATGCCACCACTTGCATAAATTTACCACATTAATCTTGGAAATTCTGAGTTGTTTCTCAGAATTTTACCCCACCCTCCCCTGGCTCCATAATTTATTTGTTTTTATTTATTTTTTTTTTTTTTATATACATCAGTGCTAATATGCTAATGATCCAATGTAGATTATAGAATGAATGAATGAATGAATGAATGAATGAATGAATGAAATTTATATTAGAGTCATGCTTCTAACTATGCCCAGCCTGCATGGGCCTACAAGACACCATAAATTTACACAAGCCAGTACAAGAGTGCTTAATATACATATCCATGAATTAAAGCATCTTTCATTAACTTTGACTATGAATGCAAAATAAATGCTAATGAAATAATCCACACTGCTTTCTTTTCCATGTTTGTGAGACAAAATGAACCAACATTCACACATCAAAATTCAACAGCCGCTCCAATTTGTGCTCATCTATACACCAGAATATTTCTTAGAGCATTAACTCTCTTAAGTCATCATAATTTGTACAGTATACAAGGATATTTGACTCACTTTCCACTTCACACAGCTCCAGTCCAAGCACAATCTGTTTTCCTCTAAATATTCTGGAATCGGCCAACCTCAGTGGCCAGAGGAAGAACAGCAGCACTCAACTGTGCAACAACAGATTTTTTGCTTCTAGCTAAATGGGATATAATGTATGATTCAGAAGCATACTTTTGTTTGAGATGCACATTTATGTCCGTAATTTTGGTTTTGACAAGATATTTGGAAGCTGTTTTTCTCCAAACCTCAATAAAACAATAAAGTTACAATGCAAATTATTCCAGAAGATATTCAGCACATCCACCTCCTCACAAACAGAATGAAGCTCTTTTGTCCACTGAGATCTGTGTGACCTTCATTTAGTCTTTGGATTTATTCTATCCTCCGCCATTTTGTTTAGACAATAGCACAGTAAAGTCAAGTGCACGACTAAGGTAATAGCTTCAGCGTGATCGCTATTCACCATTGAAAACTAGACAAATCTATTTAGACACTGTCATTTATGTGACTGAATGACTTGAATGCTGAAAGGAAGTTAACAACAAGGTACTGCATATTCAATGCAAATAAAAAATTAACATGATTTATACAATTATACAATTATGACTTGTACTTGTATGCAATTAAAATCACAATTAGACTTTTTCTGCAATCATCCGGCACTACAGACCGAATCCCTTTGACTAAGTATGTTTTTCAGCATCATTCTGGTCACATCTTAACCAGAGTTAAGTTTTTTGTGTCCTCTCAGGACATTTTCTTGCACAAAATTCACTGCTTGCCCTTCCACTGTGGCCAAGGCAAAGTGCAATCACAGTTTTCAGTATTTTTGGAGGGAATTTTCCTAATAAGCCAAAATAATGATCAATTTAGTTAATTTTGTTGCATCTTCAAGGCACTAATCCTGGGCGCTACAATTCTTTATTCACTGCACTTACATTACAGGCACCTGTGGGCTTTGGCAAAAGCTGAAAATGTGTAGCTTTATTACATGACTACCTAAAGAAATATGTTTTTTTTCTCATTTGCTAATGCTACTGAACAATTGTAAGACCTTGGAGGAATATTTCTCTCTTTTCTTTTGCTCCATAAGTGCAAACTGTAGGGAGTTAAATTGAGTCATCCACACAGCCCTTGTCTAAGCCTCAGCTGTTAACCCCTCATATCAGGGTCAGGTCAAGGGAAGGCTGATGTCGTTGGAATAATGTTCTGACCTTTTACACATGACCTATCACGGCAGAAGCGGCACACGCAGTGTTTGGCCTTTACACCTCACCGGTTTTATTGAACAATTCACAGCCGTGTCGATGATGATAGTAAAACTCACTGCCAGCATCGACCACGGAGGCCATAAAATGGCCACAAAGCAGAATGTGCTCTTATTCAGACGTAGAGCCAATTATTGCACTTAATTAAGGGTTTGGATGAATGTGAGCCATTCTGGGATTATAGGAAGAATAACTGCACAAATTGTGAGCTAAATAGATGTATTGTTCAGTAAATTAATAGATTTAACAATGATGACTGTTAAAAGGCTGATAGCAGAGAAAGAAATTTGTTTTTATAAGAATGAAAAATAAACACGTGACCCCAACACTGGGAACCACTGGTCTAAATGGTCTGTCAAAGTCCCATCCACGCTGTTCAGGATAAAATTTTGAAGAAAAAATGCTGAAGCCTTCACTTATTCATGGTTTCATCCGCCTAAAATTAGTAAAATTTAAAAATAAAAAACAATGAAACAATGAATGCAACATTTAAAACAGCTTATAAAATGCCCATAATGTGCAAATCAAAATAATATTTGAATTATAAGATATAAACTCCATCAAGGAGGGTTGGTTTAATTTGTTAAGTAGTAGCCAGTTGGGAGAGCATGTGCCCCATGTACTGAGACTGTGAGTCCTCTGCAGTGTCTGCAGGTTCAACTCCCGCATGCGTCCCTTTGCTGCCTGTCATTCCCCCGCTCTCTCTCTCCCTATTTCCTGTCATATGTTCAGCTGTCCTATCGATTAAAGGCATTAAGCCGCCAACAAAAGAGAGACAAAACATAGAATGAACAAAGTTATAGTTGGGTTTAACTGACTGGATTTTTTATTTTTATTTACAATAGATATTGCGATAATAATGTTATTGTTTCTTTTGGCCACAAAAATTGTGCAATAATTATAGTGCTGCTATAATGCCACCTGATTGTGAGATTTTAGACAGTATGCCAGCATTGCGGAACCAGAAGAGCCTTGACTTGTAACACAACAGCGTTGGCGTTTGGTACGGCAGCTGCGCCGGTCAACAAGCAGTTCTGCTCCTCTGCTCTTTTCACACGTATCACTGATAACCTCATGGATTTATAACATAAAGCTTTTTATGTTCCTGGATAAATGGGACGTTGCTCCTTCTGCTTCAGTGAAGTTAAAAACATCATCTTGTATGATGATCTGTGGGGCGGAGATTTCTGTCCGGCCTGTGTGTGTGGTATGTGTGCGCTTGCCTGCTTGTCTTTCTTGCTGTCTGCTCAGACACAGCTGACAAATATGTGAAATAAGTGTATTCTCACCTTCTTTACACAGACATTGATTTGGCTTTGTCATTACATCTGCTGCCAGCTCAGAGGCAGAACAGTAATTCCCACCTTTGCATGTTTGGACCTTATACAAAATGGCAAGGTGCAATATTCCTATTGTGAACAGGCTGTGTAAAAGGTAGCTCGGTCTGTGGATCATGATGACAGTGGAAAATTGTGGAGTTCATCTTGTACCTCTGAGTGTAACGTAGAGACAAAGATCAGAGGGAGCAGGCTGCTGTTTGATAAGGAATGAGAATGTTAGCAGTATAGCTAGGAGCTAAACCAAAGTGAGCTTTGAAAATGAATCAATAATATACTGAAATTCTGTTTGCAATGCATAAATCCTTGAGGACAACAGAAATGGTTGGTTTAAAGATGCAGTAACCAAATCTGGAGAAAGATAGATGATTGCTGAATGTCATTCCCAGGTAGTCAAATACTGACCTTTTTGGGAATGAGATTCAACAGTCAGCTGTCTTAATGACCTGTGATTGTCCAAAGTCTTCTGTCTAGTTTTCTCCCAGACCTTTGAATTACATTTTGTTTAAAGGTTATTAGGGAACTTTTGCACAATGACGCCAAAAATCAACAGCTCAGCTTAAAGGCTTATGCAGAATATGCTGTATTTCATCCACTACATGCCGGCAGATTTAAGGCTCCAAAATATTTGCCAAATCTAAGATTGTTTTGTCTTTCATGGAACACAAACTCTTCGTTGACATTCACAAAGTTACCAAAGAAGCCATTCTCCCTCTATGCTCCTCTGCTCTCCTCTGTTCTTTTGTTTTTTCCTCCCTCTGTGTTTCAGCGGTTGTTTTCCACTCCAGCAGATCCATCGAGCTACAGGGGCTGGTTGCCATTTGCCAAAAAAACTACACATCAAGCAAATTGTGTGGCAAGCTTTTTTATGAGGCTCCACAACAGGGGGTGGGGGATGAATCCAGGCTTTTAAAAAGGCTCGCTCTCCCCCTCTCGCTCCCACTCTGTCTCTCGCTAGCAGGAAGGCGTTTATCCTTGCCAATAGTCCCTGCGGCACAGGTATAACACCTTGCTCAGCTGTGCTTAAGGCGTGAAAAAACATTCGCCTTTATCCTGCCATAATGTTCCAATTCTCATTTTATAGCACCATAAACATATTGTAGGGCTAACGTAACAGTGTTATTGTTGTAAGTAGTCTATGGGGTTTTAAATGCAGGCAAGTAGTATAGAGGGAACTGCCACAGCAGCAAGGATGATTCTGAAGGAAAGGAGGTGTGGTAAAAGAGGAAGGAAACAAGCCAGGAGACTAACAAAAAGCAAAAAATAAGATATGTACAATATATGACTCTTCAATCACATGAGGGAATGGGAATGAGGGAAAGGAGGAGAGTTTGCAAAAAAGGAAGGAATGAATGAAATTCTAAAAATAGCAGGAATTATGACAAAAAAGACTTAAGTAGAGTAGTAGGAAAGGGACTAAAGACGAAAAATGGGAGCATAAACAGGAAATAATAAATAGTTAAAAGAGATTTGATGAAATAGGAAAGGGAGGAAAAAAGAAAGGAAGGTAAGGAGGAAGGAAGGAAATTCTACTAGCAGGAAGTATAAAGAAAACGATTTAAGAAGAAATAGGAGCATAGACAGAAACAAGTACATAGTAAAAAGATTAGAAGGAAGGAAAGAAGGAATGAAGGACGGAAGTTATAAAAATAGCAGGAAGTATAAGGAAAGGTACTAAAGAAGAAATTAGAGCATAACAGAGGAAATGGTAAAAAGAGATTACAAGGAAAAGAGAAGAAAGGAAGGATGAAAGGAAGGAAGGAAATGAGTGGTCGGAATGAGGAAGTAAGAAAGAAGGGAGGAAGGAACAAGTAAAAAGAGCATAGGCAGGAGCAGTATTAAGTTTAGAAGAAAGGATGTAACAAAAATGTAAAGGAAGGCAAAGATGGAGGGTAAGACCAATGGGAGAAAGAGTAAGAAGGACAGGAGAAGGATCAAAAGAAAGAGAGAAAAGAAAGAATGGCTTTAGGAAGGACTGATGGTAGAAAAAGGGGATGGCCCAAATGGCAGGAAAGAAGAGAAGGGGAATGGAAAAATAAGAGGGAAGGACTCAAAGAAAAGAAAAGGACAGAGGAAAGATGGAAGAGAGGTAAGAAGGAAGAAATAAAAAGAAAGCCAGAAAAATGAGAAAAGTAATTACATGAGAAAAGGGAAAAAAAAGGTTTTAAAGCAAGTACGAATGGAGAAGCGAAGAAACGACGGTGCAGAGGGAGAAAGCGTGGAAGGAGCCAACCACAGCATTACAGACAAATATAATGACTCAGCTAAAGTGGAGGAATGGAGCTGAGCTGGGCAGATGGAGGTCTACACCCAGCTACAGATAGTGCTGAAACGTCTTCCCTGCATCTGGGACAGCTTTCGTTGCATGGCACTTTGACATCCACTCTGCTGTGCTTGTTTGCACCGAGCTCAGCAGTAATGAGATCTTGCTAAGTGTGGAGCCCCTCGGCTTTTGTTCTGGAATAAGGAACTGAAAAGTGGAAACTAGAACCTCTGCTGCTTGTCAGTCTTTATTCGTGACGTCACAGATCAGCCGTAAACAGTTTGACTTATTAAGATTACCACATTCATTGCATGCATGCTTTACCATATTTGTCTTAAACATATATACATATATCTTTAACACTTTTGATGTTCAAATGAAGCTGGCACAAGTTTAAATAAATGCAGCAGTGTTCTCTGTGCATACTTTATCTAAATTACTTCAAATCAAATGCAGCTTTATCTAAAACCCCAATAACAAACTGTCAACTCTACACTGACATATTATCACCTTTTAGCGTTGATATGGCAAACTTGTTAGCAAAAAGTTGCCTATTTACATATCCAGCAGACACTGAGCAACATTAACATTCATGTCTCAAAATGAATATTAATGTACTTCGCCACCTGGCAGATGTAAATGTTTCAGTCTCCACTAACTCCTGATAATAGCTCTGCAGTTTTCACCAGGTAGTCGCTAACTTTGAGTGTTTGCTGGTTGGCGTTGGGCAGTGGCGTACAGTTGGTTTATCACAGCTTTTTTTTTTGCAGAAAACCTGCCTGGAAATGAGTTAAATTACAGTAGTGAGAGGGAACCAAAAACAATGAGCTTTAAAGGTGGAGAAAGTGATACTGGAGAAGGATTTTTGAGACTCACTCTCAACGTGGTCTGAGCGTCTGTATTTGACAACCGGAGACTCAGTAATCAATCTGATTATTATTTATCTTTCTGCAAAATTGCTCCACCTTTAAGACAGTAAAATGCTCTGTAGAGCTGACGGTAACTGCAGAGTTGTTAAAGGGATCCATTGTCAAAGGACTCCTTTGGCAAAACAATCCTTTTTACCTAGCAGAAATCAGGAGTTGCTGCTGTACCGCTGACTCAGCCAGTTAGTTTTTGTGTGTTATTGTGTGATTTCAGTGAATCCAAAGTAACCTTTAAAACACTGAAGTCACAAACTAACTAAGATAGAAGCAGCAGTAGATGAGCAAGTCCTGTGTTCTGCAAAGTAAAATTACTGGTTTTGCTAAAGGAGTCTGGTTGCTTGGCAAATAGTGATATTTAGCTTATATAAGGGTGTTCTGCCATTGGGAAAAGCAGTCTGACAGCAAGTTAAAGTTGCAAAAATACACTACATATAGCATATACCTCAAATGATACTGAGTATTTTAGGTTGGCTGTTTTTTAGGTGGCTAAAATTTATTTTGCTGCTGACTATGTCCACAGCAGTACACTGCTTCTCTTCCTAGATGGGTGCGTGGCAACCATCATCTACTGTAGCTAATAAACTGACTATGGACAAGTACCTCACATAACCCCATTTCTAAAAATCCAAACGATCCCCTTAATATGAAAATATTGACTAGAGGGGCTTTAAACTTTCAACTTTTCTGTGTAACTAAATGTCTTTTAAGTGCATATTTTAGTTGCTAAAGCTCAGTTTGATCTGCAGTGCCAGGCGTGTGACCCCCTAAGAGGAATTGGATATTCATTAAACTCATTTCAAAAGTATAATTTCTTTCATTAGATCTTTTATTCATACTTTTACTCTCTGGAAGCAATACTTCATTATACCATAATTTCTTAAAACCCCCTAAATTGTGACTGTGCCCTGCTTCACCTTGAGAAACTCTAGTATTAACTGATAAAGGAAAACAAATAGCACAGATGTTTGATGTTCTTGTCATTTATTTTTACTGATAAGAGAGGAGTTCTTACAGGGAATATTTCAACATAAAGGAGCTAAACTTTCAAGATATTTTTCTCCTCAGATATTTTAATGTGTGATGGTTATGAGGAAATCAAAGGGTGGAGATAATTATAGTTTTTAGATAATTCTTGTACACTCTGGCATATAAATGAGATGTCAAAGTGTGTTTTGGAAACTGTTATATTATGACTGTAATTAAAATAGTTACTTCTTAGTCTGGCTGATATCACTCTAATTTTGTGAGTTGTTACCGCCAGCATGAACTTTTCCACTTCATTAATAAAATTGTGGAGTCATTGCTGTACCCCTAGCTAGGTGGCTAATATTTACTTTTTCAGTGGCTCTTCTCCCTGAGTCTGACTTTGGGTGTAATGAATAAAAATAGCTGGGGAGGTGCTAGCAAAGCCCACCTGGCCTGGGCTCGAAATCCCTGTTCCACCTCTGACTACAAGCTGTGTGGGTGCTTGTTAACCATTAGATCTGGCACCAGGGGCATTATGCATGGTAAAACAGAGATAAGGAGCTAGCTTCTGCAATGTTTTCTGTCTGCCTGAGAGACTCAGACCTATTAGCATGGCATTGTGCCATCTGCTGTGTAAGCCACATTAGCTGTGAGGTCAACAGTAATGGGGCAGGAGTTGAACTACCATTAATCCTCTTCTCTTTGTGCACAGAAACCAGTTATTCTTAACTGACTTGATTGTACTCATGTGCCTTAGCTGTATGCTGTGCTGTCATGTGAGATTGTTTGCTTAATTTTTGAGAAAATTAACATGAAAAATATGTTGAATATAAATGAAATGACTCATGAAGATGTCATGTCCCCCTTTAGTCATTTTTTTTATAACAGCAAAAAAGCATGTAAGAATATGAGGATAACACATGTTTAAAAAGTGAAGTGCAAAGAAAAGTTTTTTAAAACCCATAACTGCTTTTGCATGCTATTTTGTTGGCTTATCTGACAAAGTTTTCCATGTTTCAGGCTATTTAATTTAGACTAGCTTGCACTGCGGTAGCATGGGAGGCTCTAGCCAGAAGCACTGAATACCATTTTCTGAAATAATTGGACAACCTACTTTTAGATATCTGTGACCCACATTTGGGTCCCATTCCTGTTTAGGCAACACTGCTGTGCAATTTTACAATGTTTTTTTCTCTTCAGACACTTCTGATGTGAGTGGGTAGAGGTAATATACTACTAGAGTCTACTCATATTTGTACAATTTTACCAGCTTCTTTTGATTATTCCAAGAACATTTCATGAAACAGCTTTATTATCAAGGTGTTGGTGTGTGATGTCTTATGCAGTCTATAACAGCAGGAGATGTTAGAATATTATTAAAATGTTTTGTTTTTCTATGAAACTCTTGTCTCCAAGACAATTTAAAATTGTCAGTAAAACAATCTCACCACAAGGTCTCTGTTGGAGCTTTCAGTTATACAACACGATTTCCTCAGTTGTCATAGAAAATATATATTTATTCTGATAGAAACCTATGTTATCTCTTTAGTTGCAAACTCATTCTGGACCTGGGGAAAAGCAGTTGCCAAAGTTTTTCTCTCGTTATGATTAAAATATATTTCCAAAATCACCTGATATCATGTCGAAATATTCAAATATTAAAATATAAATATAAAAAGTATTGCTTTCATAGCTACTGTTGAAGTCTCAGCACTCAGTATAAGTAAACAGTAAGTTGTCAGATATCACTTCATGACAGTGATATGCACAATATCTATCTACTTAACTCTTGAAGGTCAAGTGTATAAGATTCATAGGCATCTCTTTCTGACAATAGAGCCCTGTAAATGACAGGAATGAAATGTAACTATGTTTTAATTAGTGTATAACCACCTGAAAATAAGAATTGTTGTGTAAGTCATACTTTAGACTGAGCTGTTTATAACTGCAGAAACAGCAGGTCCTCTTCCATGGTGGCAGCTCACCCCTAAATTCCACTGAATCCTACATGCTGGTCCTTAATAGAAACAGTTTCAGTTTGAGAAATTCACATGTTTTCTGGCTTTAGAGAACATAAAGCTACCACCAGCAGCTGGTTGACTCAGCTTGACAAAACAAGCAAAACCAAGACTCAAGAAAGTTACTGCCACCAGCCAAGAAGTAGTCCAGGACATAACCCCCAGTAAAATGTGTTTTATAGTTTGTTTGTCTCGTTACAGATTACACAAATGAGATATAATTAGGGATGCACTGATCGACTGCCCAGAGACCGGAACCGGTCGTTTTTCAGCATGACCGGCCCTGACCGGTCAGCATCACATATCCAGTTCTGTGCCCGTCATTGTCACACGCGAATTCTGCATGATGGTCACGTCATGCACACAGCAGACAAACTGACCATGATATCACCACGTTGGTGTTAGCAACACATTCCAAGTACAGGATAAAGAGAAGACAGACAGTCTACAACCAGACAGAGCAGCTGACAATGTCGCAGAACAGCCATGAACTTTGTAGCTCTTCAGGCTAATGTTAGCCAGCAGCAGACTGCTGTTCACAGAGGGACAGCTAAAATCTCACATCCTGTTCTGGCTGAAGAATAAACAACCTGTGTTGATGTGTCTCCTTAAACATTTTCTCATCCAGACTCGTTTAATTTCTGCGTCTGTTTTTCTCAGTTTCACTGCAGCAAACTGTTGCTCCGTGTCTGTTTCCAGTTTGTTGACATCTGCTTCCAGAGGAGATCATGTGTGTGGTACTTTCATATTTTACATAATCATCTAACTCTCAGCAAGAAAGCACTTTGCACTATTTTTTTTCCCAAAACAGGGCCAAATTCCTTCAAGTCAGTAAAAATCCTAAGACTGCTAGACCTGTGAATTGAAGTCTTGAAAATGACATGTTGTCAGGAATTTCACAAGTGAAATTTTAAGTGTAATGCTAGTCAATTGTTAGGTGTAACCCTCTCAGAAAACAAAAACATCCACACAGTCTATTTTTCACTCCCCGTACAAAATGCAAAAACAATATTCACCTGCAGCAACATGAAACTACTAATGAACAGGCCCAGAGCAGTGAATACTCTCTACATTATAAAACATTGGAAGTTTTTGTCACACACGGCCTGACTGGACTCTGCTGTTAGGGGAACTACAGCTGAGTTATTAGAAGCTCTGGTTATCTCATGGCTCCAGCTCGACCTGGAAGCCCTGGTCTTGTGTATTGAATCATTGCCATGAATGCCCCCGTCCCCCGGAACAATGCGTGTTTGTGGCCTGTAGGCTTTGTCCAATATTTAATCATGTGAAATGGCTTGAAATAGAACAATCTGGTATCGTAGTTCACCGTTCTGTGCATGGAGGCGATCATTTGTCTTGAGTCAAGAAGATGAGAGCGACTAATGGAGATCGCATTGTCCTCCTGGCTTTGTCCCGGCTGGAGTGAGGAAAGCTGGAGTTGATTAACGCGCACGCAAACATGCCTGTGCGCGTGTGTACACAACGAGCAGTTTAGCGGCGTATAGCGCTGTGTCAGTGATGAATGTTGGCAGCAGGCCAGACGCAGCAACAGCCACTGGGAAGACGAGGCTGCTATGGGAGGAGCAGATTACTGTAATGGAACTCACACACATGCATGTACTGTAAACACTGCAGACACATATAGACATTAATGCATGCTTATAAGGCAGCATGCATACAGACTTTCTCCTGTGTAATGGAAGTGTAATGAAACCCAGAAACACACACACACAGGCAGGCGCCCTGGGCTGAGGGCTTGGCAGAGCAGAGTAGATAGATTAGTGTAATAGTCTCGGCCAAGGCAATCATCTGCCCACTGTAGGGCTTCAAATACTGGCAGCAAGATCCAGCTCAGACACAAAGAAATTAGCCACAATGAATGAGTCAGTTTGGATGAGTTCACAATGCTAACGGCTCACACAGTCAAGAAATAATCGTATGCAAGACAAAAAAGAAAATCCGCTCATTTGCATGAAAATGTATTTTGTGAACTCAGCGTGCAGTCAAGCAAGGTCCAGACACAAACACATCATCAATATCTCGATTGTTCCTCGTATCTATGAATTATAAATGATGACAGCTTGGCTTACATGTTGACAATGAGAACCAGCGATGCAATGTGAGTTTCATTGGCCGGTACGTCCGGTTGGATGGGTTTTGTTTAGAAACATTCTAATGTGGGCCGAGTCCAGGAGGAGTCATGTAGCTAATGGGTTCTTGGAAGCAAAGGTTTCTGAGGTGGAGAAGAGAGAGAATGTCATTTATTCATGTGGAGACATGGCTAAGCTGAAAACAAACCCTCGAGCAAGATGCATAATTACTGACCATTCATAGATTTTTAACCAAAGCGCATGCAGTGTTTTTGGGATTAAACACAGATAAAACATTTGGTTTTAAATTTGCCTTGGTACTGTTTCATATCACAGTAGCTGTAAACAAAACATACTGATCAACGTACAGATAACATAGCTAATGGGATCTTGTTCATATTCATTGTGTCATTCCACTTACAGAGCTATAAGACATTAATCAAATTAGATAATAGATAGCATTTTCATTCACTGATGTGAAAAGATTGCGTTTTCTTGGTATTCAAATGCGGAGGAGTTGTATTTTAAGGATCTTTTTGTTTCTTTTCAATCATAATTATCTGGATAGATAGTGGAGACAAAAGGCAACAAACGTTTTGGAGATTTTGGACTGACGTGTTAGACAGCACTTATTAAAACCAAAAAAAAGAATATCTTTAGGAAAATTTTTGTCCGATTGGGTCTTATTATCTTATTCTGTGGCTTTTTAACCCTCATCCATACTGACATATTCAACATACAATCATTGCTGACTGGGGGCTCTGGGTAACTGCTGTAAGAAACTTTCTTCTCAAAATATTATTAGTTATGCACTTAATCATCTGAAGAAAAAAACATATTATTATTATTTTAGGAAATGTACAGTTCATTTGCATATTGTGTAAAACAAAAATATGGCACATAAGGAAATCTGTGTCTGCTGCATCTGTGTCTGAGTCAGAAGATGACTGACAGAAGGCCTCTAAACCTCTGATAGTGGGTGATTCTGACCTGTGGCAACCATGAAGTTAATAAATAGTTCCACCTATTCAAGCTGGCAGAATTGGCCACATACATTGGTATTTTTAAAAAGCACAAAGCAAAAATGAAAAACATTGATATGAAGTCATTAGGAAATCATTGACTGAAAATCATGAAAAATGGGAATTACAGGCTAAAGCAACCAAAAAGTAAAAAAGCCTTGTATATCGACAGTGGTTGTGGATCCTCTTCCACAGAGGCAGAAAACAAGCTGAAAGCAATACTGTTCTTCATAGTTCATAAAATGTTGATGTTTTGGAGATGCGTAGTTTTCGCAGGACAGCGATGGAATGATAATTCTTTGTTTTCAGCAGCGGCAGACAATGTGTTCTCAGCAGTGAGTTCATGATATTTTTATTATCATATGATATGAGTATAATATTATAGGCAGGTCGCTCGGTGCAAACACAGAGGCTTTCCAGATAACGGAGAGAGATCTGTCTGTCCGTCGTTTGTCAAACACTCCACTGCAGCAGTCAAGGGTTGACAGTGTAGGCGGAAAAGTCATAATGTGCCCACATCACAATCACCACCACAAACATTCGAACAAACACCTCTGTGGCATTATTAACCAGTGCTACAGTTTACTGATGTAGGTCTCTGTATTAGTTTTTACTGAAATTTGTCAGCCATTTTTATGTTTTGATTATATCAGTTTCACATAGTTTTGCAGGATGATAGCAACCCACAAAACCAAGATTTTTTTTTCCCATAAAAACAATGTATAGACTCATGAAAATAATACCTGCCAGTCATCACTTTAAGAGCCAATCAAAGTATGTGGTGGTGTGTCTATCTGCCGGGACCCTGACCTCACCCTGTGTTTTTTGTCATCACATATTTTGATGTGTTCAGGAAGTTTTTGGACTGAATGCAGCTGCAAATTGGGAGTCATTGTTAAAATCATGACAGCCAACAGTCTCTGCTCTCTATCTGTGAGAGCTGAAGAGACACACACACACACACACACACACACATATACAAGCAGAACAGACTGAGGATCACTTCGGCTCGTATTCTGCAGCGGTGTGGGTGTGTAACCACTTTGTCACTTATCTGAATGCTGCTCCCACACTTCATTCACTCTCTAGTTATTTTTTCCTCTCTTGTTCATTGAGGAGGAGGAGGGGTCAAGAACAACCAACAAACCCTTCATATTCTGCCTTTAAAATCTGTTTTAAAAAGGGGTTTTCGCCTGGAATTTACTGTATGTCCCTTTAAATTTCTTCAATTTTCTGTTGAAAGAGGACGATTTCAATTTATAGTCATAAAGATGATTTTATATCATAATTTTTATTTAAAAGAATAACACTGAGTCCCAGCAATAACAAAGCTGAGTTAATATACTGCAACACAAAGTTGAGAAAACTCAAAATTTAAAGGTAAGGGGCTTTAGTTTTGAGCCCAGCTCAAATTCTTAAGTTTTTAAAAAGTGTTTTATTTTTCTTCTTTAGATAAACTTTTACATTTTAGAAACTCAAAATATTGTATTGAAAAATATTGAGGAAATTCACTGAAGTGAAAGTAAATATTTTCAGTTAAAACAATTTAATTTTTCAGCCACTAAAAAAGACAAATCAGGTTTGCAGCTCACTTTGAATTTTTTTACTTCTTTTTTTCCTTTTTGGTCTTTCCAAAACTCAAAGATTCAAGTTTATCTAAAGAAGAAAGGTAAATTGTCTCAACTAAGATTATAGGACAGCAAAACTTTTTAAACTTCATTTTAAAACTTAAAGTTTAAGTTAAGCTCAAAACTCAAAAATCTATTGCAGTGTGTTTCCTTGATATTCAAGTCGTCTCAACTATTCTTTTTTTTTTTTTTTTTTTTACAGTGTGCTTCAATTAAACTACAGGCCCCTACACTAAATATATATACAAATTTAGGAGGTTCACCTGTGAGAGAGAGCATTTTCTCACTCTTATCTGTATGTGCATGCATGTACCATTAGACTAAGGTCTCCTTTACTGAATAAGAAGTTGAACTCACTCAGGGTCAAGAAATGGCCCAAAAATCCACTGAATATTCATAAGTGTTTACTCCCTCTCTGTTATACACACATTTATAAATGCACATTCCAGACACATACAGTATTAATGAGCTAGTAAACAGTGTTCTCTGTCTGAGAGCATGACAGCGTTAAAGCCTGCAAGAGATAGATGAACTCAGAATGTGCAGGCCATGCAGAGTTACAAAACAAACACATTATTTTGCACAAAGATATTAATGCCTTGCTTGGTTTATGTGACACACAACACCATGCACACACAAATGAAGCCCAAGGCCACAGCAATAATAGGGGAATTCATCTTTGTCTGTGTGTGTGTACAAATGTAGCTGCTTGTATCTGAGCTTGTAGGTGCCGGGGACACTCGCTCCTATCATTAACCTGCACACTTCAATGTCACTTTATGTGTCCCAGCACTGAAATAATGGCATTGTGGGTCTGTATATGTGTGTGTGTGTGTGTGTGTGTGTGTGTGTGTGTGTGTGTGTGTGTGTGTGTGTGTGTGTGTGTGTGTGTGTGTGTGTGTGTGAGGGACCAAGGTTCACTGCCATAGTGATGAAAACATCAAGAGAAGCAAACAGGAGAACACTCATGGTCAGCCAGTGTTCAGATGGTTCAGATGGTCTCATTAGTATTCATAGGGTCATATAGACACTGACACACACATACACACACATACTTGCACAGCCTTGTGCTGTTATTCCACTGAGGGCACACTAATGACCTACCGATACATTCATTCCCCAGCTCTTAATACTAACCATTAAAGCTTAACATGTCTCCTAACCTTCACTTAACTCGGACTCTAAACCAGATGCTTAACCTGGACAGAACAGCCCTTTTGCTGCCCTCAGTGCACACGAGGCTGCGAGCTGTGAACTAGCCATCCTCTTTGGTTTTAATGAGGAATTTAATTAGCATTTTAATGAGGAAATCCAGGAAAGCTGACAAGCCCTTTAAGGGAAACTGAAGGACAAATGTGCAAATCCGGTAGTCAATGTGACAAATGTCCAGTGAAGAATAGCCAACTTCAACTCAAAGAGGCAAAGTAGATTTGTATTTGTCAAAAAGAATATCCAAATTGATCCACTGTGAGCTGAAAACTGTTTTTCTTGTTGTGATGTTTTAAACCTGAAGAAGTAAAAAGTACACCTGTGCCTAGATGGAACTTTTTTTTTTTTTGCCAGTTTGCACCCTGAGGAAAGGCAACTGCCCGAAACAGCCATGCAATAATAAATCATTTAATTGGTCTCCTGTCCTGGTGCTGATGACTTTTGGGTTTTGGTTTTTGAGGATTCAGCACTGAGCTATAAACAATGGAGCCAAGTGCACTGATTCTTAATCATTTCCATTCTTCCCTCCCTATGGAGCTGCAGGGTTTTTTTTTGTTATTTGTTTTAATTTCTACATTCTTTCAACAATATATTTTACCTTTTTTTTCCACATGGAGGGTGGTGTTGACCAAAGCAGCAAGTACATTTTTGATGTAGGTTATACTTTAATTTAGCTCACACTTATACAGTCAAATGATAGTGAATGTGCAGACTTTCAGAGAGTTATTTAAAGTCGAGCTGAAAAACTCCAGCCAGTAATGTTTTCATACTGCAAAACAAAAATGACTGTTTACATAAACCAACCAATATCAAGACATCCACTGATCAATCTTTCTTGAACTTTTAGCAGCACAGAGCTAAGATCTTGGGGCGAAGATTCATTAGTTACCAGGTTATGACAAATCCACTTTTCAACAATCAGATCAAATTTCTCCCTATGTTACGTCCAGCCTGTCTAAACCATTTCACTCAGAAATACGGACACTAGATTCTCTTGAAATGCTTTTTTCATCTGGACATGACTGTAATCATTATATTTATATCAATAATGGATCCCTTGAGTATTTGTTTATGAAAGATGTAGCCTGTAGTGCAATGTCTTAATGTACATAATAGGAATATGTCAAAGGGTCCTATGTTCCCCTGTTCTATTATGTGCTCTCACAAGCTTCTATCCTCCCAGGGTCCTTTGTTCCCCAGCTCATTACAGCACATGACGGGTTAGTGGTCAGAGAACATAGGACCCTGAGAAAAGACACAGTCCTATTTCCAGATGCTGCATAGAGCTGTTTTCAGCAAAACAGATCTAAAAACCTAGTGTACGCTACCTGCCAAGCATCAAACAGCCGACAGAAGCAATTAGCAGCTAGCTGGTGAACGTAGTGGCACTTTTAACAACTAAAAAGCCAGATAATTTGCTCAGGAGTTAGTGGAGACCAAAACTAAGCTAAAAGGATGGTGATAATTAGATCATCAAAAAGACACAAACATATCTTTAAATATAAATGCTAATGTTGCTCTGTTTCCTTACTGGGTGTGTTAAATAGGCATCAGTTTGCTGTTAACCATATCAGCTGAAAAGGTCACACTTGGTCAGTGTGTTTTTTTTTTGTTGCCTCAAAGTAGCCAAAAAATCAGTAACTGTAGACTTGTAAAGGATTGTGCATAACACAATTGGTCCAAGTGGGAATTCAAAACTCTAACCTTACCAGTGCATTCATCTACTTGTTATGCATTGTGCACTGTTCCTCTTCAAAATGCATCTGCTGCCTTGCTCTCAAAGATTAAACATTTGTATCTCCTGTCTCTGCCTCCCTCTCTTTTTACCACAGAATGATCCCCCCATCAAGCAAGAACTTCCTGGTCAACAACCTGGCTGCGGCGACCCAGTACGACCTCTGTGTGCTGGCCATCTACGATGATGTCATCACCTCTCTGACGGCAACGCGTGTGGTCGGCTGCGTGCAGTTCACCACTGAGTCCGAGTACATGAGGTGTCATTTTATGCAGTCCCAGTTCCTCGGCGGGACCATGATCATCATCATCGGAGGGATAATAGTGGCCTCGGTGCTCGTTTTCATCATCATCCTGATGATACGGTACAAGGTGGGTCTCTGCCTGTCTCGCTTAATCCAATCTGGCCAGAAAGGAGAGAGAATAAAAGAGAGAGGTTTTCATTATGTTGGAAGATTGGCATTAAACACATGGCAGTGGCACGCTAGACTGGTCTTATTCTGATTAACTGGCAAGACATGTTTAACCATTTAAGATACAGCAAATCAGAGCTTCCAACCAAATCCCACTGATTCCATATACAGTGTTTCCACATGATTGTCATGTCTCATTGACTTGCTATGAAAGCCCATTTCTGCCAGGAAAAGAAAACAAATTCTAAAAAGTTTAGAATGAAAGGGCTTATCCTAACCATTTTATGTTAATTACACAGTTATTGCACAATAAACTAAAGGTATTTGGCTGGAACTAAGGCAGGGATGTTGAAGTTATGCTTCTTAACCATTAGGCTAACGAGTGCTCTGTAAGTCATAATTTTTCACCATCATTTTCACATAATTATTCACAATTTTGACTTAATATGTTATTTCTACAAATAATTCTGTATTTCACACTCCTGACTTTTAAAGCATCTTTATTTTATTTTCATTCAGGAATGGGCTTCCATACCATCATATTCAAAAATTTACACTTACCTCATACTGAGAGTTAGAAATGCCGCAGCTATTGTTATTTAAAGCCTCTGCACACTTGCATCATAAAGTCAAAAGGGCAGAGTGAGGAAGAGATGTTGCCAGCTCCTCAGGAATATGTGTTCATTTTTTATTAACTAATCCAGCATGCAAGAAAAGTCATTTTTAAACTAAATGATGTAAGGCAGACTGTTATAAATACGGAACATATCTGTCTGCTGTACTGGACTTATGGCCCTTTTCCATACACAGAGCTGGTCTGGCTCGACTCAGTTTGACGTGGCGGGGGTTTTCATTTTCGTTACAACAGGGCTAGCGTGTGTCTTCTACCTCAAGACAGCTCGAATCAAACGGTTGTAAAGTGGTGGATAAATGGTTTATATGTATGTCTCTAGAACAAACACGCTGTTTCCTTAAATTCTTTACAATAAAAGTCCAATGTTGTTTCATTATTTAAACACTTTTATTATGAAGCAGCACAAACAGGAAATGTTTCATCAGCAGTAACTTAGCACGACTCCAATAGAGCTGAAAGCGAATATGAAACAGTAAAATAATGCAGATACCTGAAAATTCAAACCGCAACAAAGGAGAGAAACTAAATTTCAATACATAAAGATTCTGTTAGGAGCTACAAAAGTACTGCGAGCTGAACATAAAGAAACTTTAAGAAACATCTCTCTGCTCTCCTGCACATACATGAGCTCAGTATCATAACACTCATTTGTTCAAGGGGGAGAAAGGAGGGTTATAACTGGTTGGCCTCAGCCAGTGAGATGTCACCATGGCCCACTTGGAGGAGGGTCAGGCTCGCTTTGGCCCCACTCCAAAGTAGGTCCATCTCGGGCATGGCTTGACTGAAATTCAATGCGGCACGGTTTGGCTCAGTACAGCCAAAAGCGCCGGTGGAAAAGGCTCATTAATGCATCAAAAATATTGAATGTTTCTCCATTCTTTCCTTAAATGCATAAAAGAAAACTAAAATAATAATATACAAAATAAATACATATTTTCACTCACATACTTAAGAGCAGGAGTGAGGGATGAGAGACAATATTGTGAAACATGATTAACACTGACTTGCAGACACTTTTCATGTGGATGTTCAATCAGTGTTGATGATAAATGTAGTCAATTGAAGCAATGCACGCCTCAGTGCTGCCATATTGACTGAGATTCCTGAGTTCTGCTGCTGCAAAATCTGTTGCTCTTCCTGCATCCAGTGATGTGTAAGTGATGTTATTTGTGTTCAGAAAGAACTATGGGATATTTCAGCATAGCTTTCTAGTTTCAGGCTCTGGGCAGCCAGAGGGTGTGCTAGATGAGTATTTTTGTCACCTAATTTTTGCCAAGAATTGGCAACATGAGCATGTAGGAATCAGAAGCTCGCACACATTGCATCCTGGTACATGTAGGCACTGCCAGCACAGCTCTGAGCAGGAGAACTCAGGTTTCTTGGTCAGTATAGCACACGTTGTTGAATTTATTAAATACATATTTAAGTATGAAAAAAAACCTACAGCTCATTGTTTCCATCTGTTCATTCCACAGGTGTGTAACCCTGGTGAGGGTGGTAAAGGCGTGTCGTTGTCGATGACAAACGTTCACTCACAGACCAACGGGCAACAGTCACAGGGCTGCACTGTGACTCCCAGCGCCTCTAAACATGGCTCAATAGGATTAGACGACCTCTCCGGAGGCTCAAAGAAAAGGAGCGGAGCAGGAGGAGGAGGGGGAGGGGGCAAGGATACCATGACTCAGTCCTCCGACTCTTCCCTGCCTGACTGTTCCACGACCACGTCAGTACTCAGCCAGCCCTGGGGGGCCAGGAGCCCGACGGGTGGGGCCGAGGAACGGGAGAAAGCCGTCGAGGAGCGAGCTCAGGCCGGCGTCTCGTCGCCCACCAGCGGCTCACTCACCAAGGCAAAGCGGAAGCCCGCTCCGAGTAAGCCCGGCTCGGCCACTCCTGACAACCTCCCCTCCTCCACTCCTCGCCCTGCGTCCTCTGCCTCATCCACCGCTTCCTCTGCCCTCCTCCCCTCCTCCTCCACCCCTCTGGAGAACCTCAACACCAACCGCAACAACTCCACCTCTCTCAACCAAACCCCGCCTCCTTACATCCCCTCGCCTTTCTCCACCCCCATCGCCAGCCCGAGCCCCGTCCCCTCCATCCGATTCAGAGAGACGCCCATCCTGCGCAGGGCTCCCCGCACCTCCTCCTCCACCGCCAAGTACCAGACTCTCCCCGTAGAGGAGGGAGGGCGGAGCAGGGCAAGGAGGAGGTACTCGCTCAGTGAAGGAGGCAGCGGCTTTAAGACTCACTCGTCCCATCATGGGGGAGGAGGAGGAGCGCCAAAGTTGGGGCGTATAATGCGGAACAAAAGGAGCCAATCAATGAGTGGGATTCTTCTCCCGAAAGATGGGGATGGAGACTCAGACAAAGGGCGGTGTGACTCTGACTGGATCTTAGAAAGCACGGTTTGAACTGGAACCAGACGGCAACCATCCAATAAACTATGGTTTATTCATCAACATTCATCTTTTGTACGAGTGTGTGCCTGTGGATGTGTGTGTGTGTGTGTGTTTGTTTGGAGTGTGTGAGTGAAGGCTAACAAAGGCTAACAAACAAAGGTATGTTTCTGACATGAAACAATGTGTGTTGTGCGTTTTCAGTGTGTATGTGCGTGTTCATGTTTGTTTATAGACGTGTGCGTTGGCGATTGTGTGTTTCCAAGTGAAAGCGTGCACATATTTTCTTTTCCAGCCTGTTATTCTTTTTTTATTTTTTTCATAACTTTTCTCCACACTTCTTTGTATTCAGTTTACAGCTTTTTCACTCTTGACGGTTTCCTATCTCGTTTCTCAGTCGGTCCATTCGGCGAGCGGAGCACTCGCCTCGTCTCGTAGCGTCCTCGAGTTGTCTCGTTGGTTCCACTTTATAGCACAAAAAGAAAACAAGACAATGGGCTCGCCACGTCATTCCCCGATTCACGCTCACCTTATCTGAAAATACCACGAAAAAGGGAATTATTACAGGAAAAAAAAGAGGAAAAAAAAAAAAAAACAATACCAGAACTGAAAAAGCACACCATTCTTACGCTCACACGCCCACAAGAAGTGTGTGTCCATACTGTGGCAAGAGAACAGCAGTCGGTGCCTTCTTTTGCACTAACAGACCCTATGGCAGGTTGATAAAACCCGGACTCCACCACGCTCCACGGACGAGAGGGGACAAAACGAAGGAAGAGAAAGATTTCACACATAGCCTTTCTTACCTACTGAGGAGTACAGACGTTTTCCTGACATGTAGACAGACACAAACTGAGACAAACAGTAACAAACAGACGAAGACTTTAACGTACCTCTTATGAAATTGATATTTTTTAAAGGGAAGAATTGAAAAAAAAAAAAAACATAAAAACCCTGTGAGCTTTTCACTGACATTGGTATACTGCAGCCTGTGTTGTTCACAAGCTCCCGGAAAGCTTCTGTACAGAAAAAGACAACATGTACTGTGTTGTTATGTTGTGTAAAATAAAAAAGGGATAAAATGAATGCTGGGAATTTGAAAAGCGTGCTTTATCTACATTCATGGCAAAAATATACTTCTGAGGAAATGTTCTTCACATGATCTTTGCATATTTAGCGACAGTGAGGTTCTGACATTATTAGCTGCAGCAATAATGTCTCCAACATCATTTTTTGCTGCTTTCCACCAGGAAAAACAATATTTATGGGAGGTCACAATCACTTCTTATCTGGCATCAATGTTCGTGCCATCAATTGTTCTTCCCATCATGTCATTTGCAGAAAACAATTTGCCCACTGTGAATCACTACAGACAGCAGCTTTTAATTAAAACAACTGAAGATTCACATTTTCATTCATCTTTTTTTGATTTGATACATCAATTTAGTTTAAGAAAAAAAAAAAAGAAAAAAACAACCAGACCTACACACACAAACACAGCGTCTGGCTCTTAATTTAGAGAAGTGAATCTAATTTCCAAACCTCCCACTTTCCCCTGACTGCAAACATGTTTATGAGACTGTGACGATTCTGGAAAAAAAAAAAAAAAAAGCTCCCATGAGCCCTTGATGATATGCCAATGAGACTCATGGGATGTGTTGTTGGTGGGTGCTAACAAAAATAGTCATTTTATTTTGGTTAAAATTATAAGATATTCAAATGTTAATACCCAAAACAGCATCAAAAATGGACCAAAAGCCTGGGAACAAATGAAAAAAAGGCTTTGAGCAAACCTGAGTCGCACAGACATACATGTGGAATAGAAGCTAGATATATGCTGAATTTCTTAGTCTCCAAAATCACTATGGTATTTAACAAAAACAACATTCATTGTGCCTCATTGTCTGGCAGGGCCATTCAGAAACTTAAAATTAAGCCTAAGTAAGAAATATACATAAGAAAAAGAGAAAAAAGCAAGAACAAATGAAAATGAGAAAAAAGTGTTTTTTATATCTTATTAGTTATTGACATATCAATTACTCACTTGTTAGCATTTTCAATTATCAGTTGAGGAAAATGTACAAAATTTGCAATGCTAATACAAAGCCAAGTCTACTTACAGACAAGTAACACATTTTAAACATGAAACTTTCTTTTGTTTATATTTGTCATGTGTCTGTGATATTGCAAAACATGACTTTGTTTAATAATAGAACAATAACATCTGATTTAATATGATGAAGAGGAGAAATAATAATTTTGTATTTACCACAGCTGTGTTGGAAACGCACCTTGAAAATGCTTGAAAAGTGCTTAAATTTGACTTTGCAGAAGGTGTGCAAACCCTGCAACTGTGATTTTAGTTGACATGCATCTGATTTTGAGGACCTCAGAGCAGAAAAAGTCGTGGGGACCCCTGTGAATTCTGGGGTCTGGACCTCAGGTTGGAAAACAGTGGTCTATGGCTCCAACTCGGTATTTGCTGTACTTAGTTTTGCACACGCAAAGCTGATGGATGAGATTGTAATTTTGCTTTTCTGTCACAGAGTCCTGTGAATGGTCTGTAAATTAAATTAAGGTTCAAAAAGCCAAATTAAAAACTGTGCCTTTAACATCTCCTGCTCTAAATACTCACAGCGATAAATATGTGGCCCTGACACACACACACACACACACACACACACACACACACACACACACACACACACACACACACACACACACACACACACACACACACACACACAACATAACATGAATACCATAAAGTCTCCTATCACAGGCCGGCACCTGCAGCACCACGGCAACCTGGGGGTCACATCCAGTATGGATGAAGTCACTATCACTTAACATCAACGCGGGAAATTGATTCACTTTGCAATTAAATGACTGAAAATTGTTTGATGTGAAGCAGGTCTGACAGGCATTTGCAAATGGATGTTCTCACTCCAGTTATCAGACTTTTCTGTTTTAATTGAGTTAATTGAATTGACTGAAGTGACGGTGAATCATTACTGACCTTTGTGAGCATATTTGAGTGTTAATTCTGTGTTTTCCAGCAGTGGTGGGGCCCTCACTGTTAGACCTAAAATTATTAGTAATAAAGTCAATGAAAGTGACATGTTTCATCCTGACAAGGTTATTTAATTAAAGAGAGTGAGATACAAACTCAAAACTCCTGTGGGATTAAAACCACAATTACCCCCACTGCCGCGCTTCTGTCGCGTTCGGCTCCTCTCCCTGGTTTTAAATTTCAATAGCTGATGACGCCAGGAGACATCGGGTGAATATTTAAACGGGAACCTGAGTCGCTGGAGGGTCATACGAGCGTACGAGGGGGGAAACAATTCTCCCCATTTAATTTGTATGAAAAGCCCATGGCCTCCGCTGTACAGCTGTCCTATAGCAGGGAGCTCACACACCCACAATCCTCCTCTCCTTAAAAGTGTGTCAGTAACGTCCTGGTTCATGCCTCCTTGACTGACCTTCCAATGCCTTTCTTAAGCTGTAAATGCTTAATGGTAAGAGGCTTTGGAGGAGAATATCCGCCTCTGTATCCTTCTTCCTTGTTTTCTCTCCCTTTCAACCCACTCCTCCTCGGTTTCTCTCATTTATCATTTCATATTTGTGCGGATTTAGCTGTAGCTTTTGTGCACTGAGTGATAGTTTGTGTAGAAGAAGCTTAAAGTAATCATCAGTGACATTTACACTGCAGCTCAACTAATAAAGCCACATTCAGAGTAAAGTGCTAAATTTATGAATAAAGTTTTGTTGATGACTTCATTTCACATGAGTCATGGCTGGGGAGAAGGGCCTGGCAGAGCACTCTAATGGAGGCCATCAGTTCGAGCCCCAGCAGAAGTTTGAGTCACCTGGTGGAAGCAGGAGCTGCGAGGCAGAGGCACCTGAGAGACGAGAGACGAGCTGCGGAAAAAAGAAACCGTTGGAAAGGCTGACTAAATGAAAAAGACGAGAAAAGGCAAGGGAAAAGTATGGACCAGAAAGAAAGAAGAGAAGTCAAGTTTTAATGTTTCTGCATGATCCAGGATAGATTTAATTAGTTAATAAAACCTTAAACCTGCAGATTGCTAGCATGTTAGCTTTTAGCTTGCTACCTACAGCAGTTCACCCATGTAACACTGCCTATTTCATGGAGGCCTGCAGAGGGGATGAGGAAACTAAGTCTAATATCTGAATAACTAAATTGCTGGTCATCCTGATCAAGAGAGCTTCATATTTACCGTTCTAAATGCACAATGTCTGGTAGGTCTTTCCCTCAAAAATGTTCTGACACACATGAAGTGAGTTTTGTCTTATCTGGGTAGCACAAAGACAAAAATGCTCTGGACCATAACCCAAAATCCATCAGAGAAAAGTCTAAGGACAAATACTGCACACATCCATCCATTGACAACTAATCTCAAAGAAATGCAGCAAATAAAAAAGTAGAGTATGGAACTGTATGAAAAGTAGAAATATGGAAAAGTTGTTGATTAAAAGCCCTTATCACCAACAGCACATATTCAACTGTTAACACAATGAAATGCTGACAGAAATCCTTTCTATCCCTGATTTATCTCCTCTCTTTCCCATTGCCACTCACCTTTTCCATGTCCTTATTTCTCTCTCTTTGTAGTTTTGCACTTTAAGAATTTGTCCGATGCTCTTCTGCAACGTGAATTACACTGAATGCAGCAGAGCAGGCAACCTAGGTCAGGATGACATCAGTGACCTGGAGTCTGACCTCCAGGTTTGAGTCTAAAGGCTCTACGGGGCTGAGAGAGGGCTTTTTGTCTCGATTCCAAAGAGAAGACTGGGTGTTTTGCTGAGGCTGCTGGGATCTAAGCTGTCACAACAAAGCCTAAGGCATGTAATTTAATGAAAGTGGGCAGAAAAAAAGCGTGCTTTCACAATGTGGCTTTCTGTGCCAGCCTTCACCTGTGTAACTAGAGCAAGCTTGGAAGCCTGTCAAACCGTGAGGTAAGATCATGGGGTGGATCAGGCTCCACGTATGCACATTTACAGGAGAGTAATCAAGGATTAAGGAGAGAAACTGTCCGTCTAACCTTCCTGATAAATGCGACTTTAAGAGAATTTGAAAGTGTAGGTAATGCTTTGTTTTACTGGTTTCATAGAGTTGCTTTAGTTCAGTGAATTGAAAGTCAGCCAGTTCTCAATACCACTGCATCAAACACGGCAGCTTTGTCAATGCCACTATACTTCACAGTATGACACTATAGCCTTGGGCACAGATCCCGAAGGTGGCAGCAGAGGGGACGTGTCCAAGCCAGCTTATTAAAAACATAAAGTTGTACCCCCAACAAATCATTTTGAAAGAAATTATACAATTGAAAATATAGATTCTGGAAATATATTTTCAGAACCTGACTCCACTTTTGAAATAATTTACACATAAACACAACATTTTTTGAAGGCTTATCTATCCTGCTACGTGGTAGAAACCGCATACGTCACTTTCCTGCGGTGAAAACAAGCGCTATAGTGCCAGACCAGTTAATACATCTGTTGTACGTCTGTGGCAAACACTTCATCACAGATTACTTAATCATTTTAATGCTAATATGAATAAATGGCATGTGTGCTGACTGTGCTTGTCAATCAAAGTGACCAGAAATGAGTCTTAGTGATGATAGTTAACTTGTTACTGTGAAAAAATATCCCAAGCACAACCAAAAAAACACAGGAGACTGGTTTAACAGTTTGTCCACTTTAAAGACTTTCTGGATTAGAGGGCATTTTAATGTTAGAGTAGTAATTCACATAAATTGAGCTGGTTTACCCTCTAATAATGAACTTTGTAAACAGCATAAAGTCACATAGGAAGTGGGGCTAAAACCCAAACCATATCGTTTCATAAACGTAACTAAAGAGCTCTTGTATCTAAAGCAACCCAAGTAGTCTTTGTGCCTTTATTTTGAAAGTCTACTTGGAATTTTCATGTTTATTATTGCTAACTTGACTGCGGAGTGATGCTAGAGGGGTACCTACTGCATCGTAGCTGAGAGGACAGGGGCACCGAGCTGCTGTATTTGACTAGTTGTGAATGAGAACATGTTGTTAAAGTTTCTAAGCAGCTGCTGATTTCCAGAGGAATTTATTTAAAGTAACTGCTCAGTTTAACCAAAGTAACCAGAGGGGGATTATGTACAGATTAATGTATAAAGGAAAGACACAGAAAAGCCCCACAGATAGACGCAGCCTCTCTGCACACGGGGCGCACACTCCACCAACTCAGCCCCCGGGGCGTCTCCAAAATTCAGATTTTGCATGTTCAGCCGACCTTTTTTGCTATGCTAGAAATTAATTGGAATTAAATTAATTGGAAGTGTACCAAATGAACAATGTCATTATAGCCATAATTAGTGGTAAATTACATAGTTCTTTCCAGGAAACTTCCTAGGAAATTATTAGAAATCAACAGACTTGAAAAAAAGTTACTCAAGTGGAGATTCATATTCTTACCTGATTCAGAACATTTTGTCAATGTGTTTGTTTTGTGTTCATTTAAGCTGTATGTGTTGAATTAATGCTGTTGTGGTTTTTGATGTTTTTAACTTGACTGCAAATCACATTTAATAGGAAAGAAAATCTATTGTTTGTGTGTGTGTGTGTGTGTGTGTGTGTGTGTGTGTGTGTGTGTGTGTCTGTGTGTGTGTTTTTGTGTGTGTTTGTGTGTATGTGATCCAGGTTCCTCCAGCAAAATATTAGATAGTCCTCTTGCTGTCAGATTCCACCCTCTATCTTATGCCATCCATATGAATATATGAGCATCTGAGCAGGTGTATCTTGTATGTTCATACATGCACACACACACACACACACACACACACACGCACAACACAGTATCCAGTGTTTTTGCAGTAGTTTCCCGATTCTGAATTATCTGTGCCTTCAGGGACCGCAGTGTTGTATAATGAACCGAGCACTAATTATTCTGCTGTGCTGTGTGTGTGTGTGTGTGTGTGTGTGAGATGTGTGTGTGCAAGCTTGTGCGCATGCTTTTGTCCATCTAAAGTAATTGTCTTTGCTTTACGTCTGTACGCTCATATGTCATACTGAGTGAGAGGTTAGAATTAGGTACATAATGTAAGTAAATGGATCATTCTGGAGGGCAGAATAACACAAATGTGTGTGTAAAAGCTAAATTATTCTGCCCCTATTCCTTTTGCTCATGAAGCCAGAAGGAATGCTTAATGAGTGCGTCAGCATGTGCCGGCCAACTGTGGTGATGTGTTTGTGTGTGAGAGAAAGAACACGTCAGCATGTGCGCAGCGCTGGAAGTGTGCGTGTGCGTGTGTCTGTGACTTGTGTGTGTGTCAAACTGAAGTGAGTGAATCGAGCATCACCTCGACATCACCTCAAAGGAAAATAATGAGATTTGTTTCTGAACAGTATCCTATTAAATAAGTGCAAAGTGTCAAGTTAGCAACATCATTGTGTATTAAGCAAATGGAGCACACAGGGAACAAATGAGGCTCTGCATCTTGTTTTCTACCGAGCAGGCGTTTAAAAGTAAGCAACTGAGGGCATGAGGTTCAAACTATGCTGCAAAACAATTAATCAGCTAATCATTTAAGGGAAAAACTCAGCAGGTCATTCATGCAAACTTTACAAAAAGATATGTTTAGATGGAAACCTTGCAGTGTTTTCTTTCTTTAAACGTCATAAAAAGACATGCTTTGCATGTTTTTACTTCACGTACGTTTTGAAATGCATTCCATGGCAGAGAGGAGAGACAACAACTAAATCACCCTCAGAATAAATGAAAGGTCCTTGAGTTGAGGAAGCTTGCATAAATGGTTGTGTGAGTGGATCTGGCATTCATTGTCAAGGACTCTGCGACAGTGTGTCGCTTTGTGTGATTTCTGTGTAATATGAGCAAAGCCCTCACATATTTTATCAAAGCTTTACCAGGTGAAATAAACACTGATGCGCTAGATGGAAAGAATGAAATGGACAGGAGCAGAAAAACAACAACTTTATTGCAGGGAAAACAGGTTTTAGTGGTGTGAATAGAATCATATTTGTTACTGAGGATCATCTGGCCTTGAATTTTCAAGCCACATTTGACTCTGGCTGTCCTTCCTTCATGGCTGGGTCTATTTTCATTATGGGAAAAATCTCAAGGCAACGTTTCAATGGTTTGCCGACTCAGTTAAGGAAGGTGAGGAGTTTAGCATGCTGCCTCACATGTTAAACTATATTTTACAATCAGTGTAGGAACAAGGACAAGCCTTGACATTTATATCAAAGTGCCGACATACATACTTCAATATTTCAGAGAGGAGTTAAAGGGAATGGGCTGCTTCTAGTGTTTCAAGATATTTGACTCCAGTTAGTTTATTGTTATTCAGTCTCCAATTTTTATGTGCATTTCAATATGTGCATTAAAAACCTGAGTAGAAATACCAGAAATTCAAAAGATCATAAGAAAAAGAAGAAAAATTCTACACCTGGCTGAGGTGAAGAAGGTTTGATAAAAGCAAAGTGCAATGGAAATAGACTCGGTGAATAAATTATGATGTGCGCAAAGTATGTGAGTTAAACATACACTTTAGCTTCCACTCTCCTAGAGAGATCAAAATTTGTAAGAGGTCTCATTTATCAACCAGTTTTCATCCCTACTCAAACACCAATGTTTTATCACACCCTTTAGGCATCTCCTAAAGTTGTACAAGGTACCTTTTAGCGTCCGTATGAGACAGACGCTGCTATGTCCCCGCCCCCCAGCATCTCATACTAATGTACAAGGTACCCTTTAACAGTTGTATGACACCTTTCTGCCAGAAAGACTTTTTTACACATGGAAACGGTCACAGTTTGGGTTGGTTTAGAAAACAAAAATACTTAGGTGTTCGCAGTGGTCTTACCCTAAATAAGATTACATTATGTACATCATGTGTTGTCACTGACGACGTCACATGATGGAATCACATTCTGTATGTAACATTATGTACCTTTCAGCTTTTAATAATTAGTTGACTTTCGCATGAGACACAAACACTAATCCCCTGGGTGTTTTGGTTTAAGCCATCCATCCACCCACCTACTCCAAATGTAGACTTTGTTCCTCTTTATACCACATCAACAGCATGTGCATTTCATACAGCTGCCGATGGGTTTACATTGAAGTCACTTGAAAGCCTGGTGCGTCTGTTTCAGTTGCTAACGTGTACCATGTGTCTGTATGGGGGAGGGACATGTTTGAAATGAGAATGGGCTGTTGCGTACGAACAACACGGGGCCTGAGGAGGTTAATGCCATTTTCTATGCAAAAGTTGTGATCTGTAACAACAAACTCTAAAGGAGAACGCACACACTTGAATGGAAACTCACGACTCGTGTACGAACATTTTAGAGGCAGTGGAAGATGGAGACACAGATGGTTAGGTGGTGAATCGGAGACAGATTGTATAATGATGCCTCTTGCACATTTAGTATCACTTCATGTCACGTTACTTTAGATCCATGTTATTCTGCTGATTGTAGATTTCCATGTGAATGGATGAATTTAGAGGGAATGGATGTGCAGGGACGACAAACATGTCCTGGCCCGTGATGATGTCTGGCTAATGTGCCGATTGGATTCCCAAGAGCTGTGCTCTTGGATCTATGTACTGAACTGGGTCCAGGATTTGACAGGCAAACCTGATGGAATCGCGCCATCCCGCCACAAATACAAACACTGACCATGCTGGGATTTCTGGCAGTCAGCTGTTACCAGCGGGAGTTAGCCAACAGGTATGTGTTTGATATGATTTGTATGTCTGTAAAATTCCTTTTCTTCATCCTCCTGTCAGTTTTGCCAGGATTGACAATAAAAAAGCATTAATCAGCAGGTTCATTTCTATGCATCAGTTTTCATGAGGTGCTTTGCATTGACCACTTATGGTTGAATGCAGGCGTGTAGAGGGCGAAATATGAGGCTGATCCACATTTCTATGACGACTGATTTATAAAAGGAACATTGCTGGCTGGTGTGCATACACATTTTTACAAATCTTTTTATTCACACTTCTGATCTGAATGAGACCTCAGATCTGCATGGAGTGATGAGGAGACTGTAACCTTCCTCAAATTAAGAAATGAACATACAGAAATGCCATCTTTCCATAAGGTTTTCTACATTGTTTTCGCTGGTTTAAAGATTGATGCTCTTTTAATTACATCAGCATGTTGCGTCCTCTTCTTCTGCATGATTTCATGGTGTCTGACTGGAGAACACCATCTATTTATCTGTGTGAACAACATTCACACAACAGTAATGGATGGAAACAAGCATTTATTCAGGGTCTTGGGGTTTTGAGGAGGTGGGGAGGACTTTCTAGAGGTTTATTTAATCTTGCTCTAAATTTGGATGGAAACGATCTGAGTTCATGCTTCACACTGTTACCATGCATACAATATCATCTTTAATGGAATATAATCCTTTATGTGCAGAAAATAAGTCACAGATGATGCCAGTCTCGATGTACTACTTCTGTGTTTGGCTGTATTCACACCTGTGCTTTGGTTCTATTGTTTTATTTTAAGTCTAGCCCATTATAGCATCTCACTTATTACAAATTAGCAAGTGTTTGTGATTCTGAACCATAGTTTAATGGTTTAAAGTCCACAGTTTAGCACTACATAGTGCTACACAGCTATTTTATAACATGTATAATGTGTTTAAAAAAAACTGAATTCCCTTTAAACAGACATAAACTCTTTCATTCTTTCTTCCTGTGGTCAAGGGCGGGTTGTGAAACTCACACACATACTAGCATTTTGATGGTGGTAGAATTATGGACCAATGTTTTAAAAGCAAATCCCAAATTTGTTAGAATCTCATGGAGTCAGTTGGATTGACAGCTTATGAAGAAGGAAAGACATTAAACACGCTTATTACACGCTGAGGGGTACACACAGTGTATTATGGTGAGAAACAATGAATGCAAACATAATTTTGTTTGTTTTGAATAAAAAACGTAAAGGTTACCTTTGATGTCGACCAAAGTATGTATATATATATATGTGTGATAAATCATAACAGGCAGAAGAAGAAGATGATGGTACATCTAACAGCAACACAGTAACAAAGGAAAAGCTACCATAATGAGCCGGAAAATCTAACTTTTAAAGTCATACCAGTTTCTCATGATCTTGTAGCTGGTCTGTGTTCTCATATACAAACAAGCTGCAGCAGAATTTGCTTGAAACCTCTCCAAAATGCGTCTTTTCAAGTAGTTCCAGAGCAGTTGGGAGGTCCTCACCTCACAGAGTTCATTTGACAGAACTCTCACCTGCTGAAAGCAACCAGACGTGACAATGAGATTCACCAGATTTAATTTGAACTGCACCACACGGGTTAGGTATGAACACTGTAAGAAGTAAGAACACGTGAAAAGAAAGAGAGTAGTCATGTTCTACTGCTCTAATGAAACAGTCTTCCCTCTCCAGCTGTGTCAGGCAGCAGGACAGACTATTTTACTGGCTTTATAACATTTAATAACATCTTTATGACAAGTCTCAATGGTACCGCTTCACTTGAAATCCAGGAAATTATCCATGAAACACTTACAACAGTATTTGACAGTGGAATAAAACTTAAGCAAAGATATTTATGTCTTGGTAAATGTCAAATTGTCCTAAAAAAGACGTTTCTGTCTGGATTAATGTCAAGTTGTCATAACAGGGACATTTTTGTCTTGTTAATGTCAATTTGTCATAAAGACAGCAACAAAGACATGTGACCTTTGCATTTAAAATGATACAATTGACCAAATGACACTCAATGACAACAGTCATAAACATTCATAACAACTCATGTTCATCAGTACATAGGTGTACATGACAGTGTAATGACAGTCTTATGCACACTGCTTCAAATAAAGTGTTACCAAAATGACTCCACTGAAAGTAAATGTTTTGCCTTCAGAACTTGGTTGGGAAAAAATAAGTATTTACAAGATTAGGACTCAGAAGCAACATACAGTAAACGCTCTCACATATAAATATGTATTTTTAGATTTAATTTATTTCGCTGCCTGTAAGTGGTAGCCAACTCCTCCTCCTCACTTCTTCTGCAACTCATAAGCAGTCTTACTAAAAAGCTCTGTGAGTGTGTTGACACACTGTAGCCAACAACAGGATGACAGTATAAAGAAGAGGCTGGCTCAGTGGCAGACCATGTTCTCTTGAAGCTCTGTCCCTGCAAACAAAATACACACTGTTGCTCAGTGTTGCCGATACCCCTTGAATTTAACTTGCCAACCAATTAGTCACACAGCTCGAGCCTTAAACAGAGTATGAATGGGTGAAATGAGAGAACAAACACCTTCCTGCAGCACCATGCTGTGCGGAGGATGTCTGGCTCGCTAAGACACCACGAAACGTTAAAAATCGGAGGCAGAGCTGAGCGCCAAATACACTCGAGAGACTTTGGGGGGGGGGCGAGGGACCCGACAGAAGGATGAAAGGACGAGGGAGGTGCTCGTACAACCCCTGCGCCACTCTTTTATCCACTTCTCCACCCCCCCCCCCTTCCCAAAGCACCTTAAGTGTTCACTCTCCTGCAGCACTCCCTCGGGACCATTTGAATACTCCATGCTGTCTGACTTTTCATACGCTACCGCTCTCTTTTTCTTTTCAGTGAGGGAGGGATAAAAAAAAAGGAAGGAGGGAGGCATAGAAAATAAGAGGTAGTAGCAGGGCAGAAGGGGAAGTTGGGTGAGAGCAGAGGGAAGTTTTGAATCCATATATTAACCATGGGAATGAATAGTTGAGTGGGAGAAGGTCTGCGCAGCTGAAAAGGTATAATTTCAAACACATCTGCAGTAAATACAGTATTGTCAACACAGCATGTGTCAAAGATGCAGCATTACCTACATACAAACAAAACATGGCTCACTGCTTATACGTGTTGGGTTGAAAAGCCAGTGTATATGGAGCACTACTATGTTATTATGTATTTTTATTAATACAAATATAAAATTGTCTAGACGACTCCAATCCAAAGCTATCGAAGTATTTTTCTTCTTTTTGAATAGTGAAAAAAGTTACAACAGACGAAAACACCTCAGAGGGTTCTGCATTTACATTTTACTCGGAAAAAGTTTGTGAAATATGTACTTTCCTCCTGAGACAGAGAGAGTCTGTCAGTTGAATATGAAGCTATAGGAGATGGTTTGCTTATTAGCATAAAGACTGCTCACAGATTAAAAAGCTATATTTTCAGTTGTACAAAAAGGGAAATGTAATAAAAGACAGGGAGATACAGTAGATGCTGAGGTATTTCTTGGACAGCCCACTGACTTTTGAGCTTCCCCCTTTTGCTTCCCCCTTCTCCTAAGTATTTATGCTAATCTTACGGTAGCTAAACCTTGCTTGAGCTTCCTATTTAATGCACAGACATGAGGGTGGTCTTTTCGTCTTACTCTCTGCAAATAAATAAATAAATAAATAATAACAATTTAACTAATTTAACAAATTGCTTTGAACACATCTCCGGCCATGTATACTTTAATTTCTGGTATATGTTCTGGCCATGTCATAGCAAGCCTTCCCAGGTTCCTTAACCCCGCCTGCCCAGTCACCAGTGGTTCTCGGGTTTGTGTTCTCACAATCGCAGTAGCAGTAGCAGCTGTTAAGGATGTGGTTGCTGCCACGCTCCTGTCAGTCCCCTCCTCAAGCCATGCTGCCTTTTCTTTTTGCGTTTCTTTGCACCTCACATTATCCAACACATCCACACACCCTCACACACCACTGATACTGACTACCACACCTCATCGCAGTATTTATTGTTTAATATATTTAATAAACTTTTGTAAAATGTTGGAGTCACCCCGTCTACATCTCCCTCATTTGTTGCGGCCTACAAGCTGGCCGTAACAATGTCATGTTAACTTTGCATGAAAAATGACCAAAATGACCCCGTGACCCTTATTGACAACAGTCATACATATTCCTAGACTCCAGACTTCTTTATGTCCATGACAACTGTCATGTCAGTCTTATGCACACCCCTTCAAATAAAGTGTTGCTGAAATTTACAGTAAAATTGCTCCAAATGTCATTTAGTTTAAGACCAGAATAATCGCCTATTAATAGCAAAACCTCCATCAATTCACGACCACAGACAGGGCTAGAAGTCATCAAACTAACAACTGCAGGAAGATTATGTATTTTTGAGCAATGGGCCTTCGGGATATTGGGCATTTCTTTTTGGGATAATGGATTGTCGGACAAATGGGCTTTCAGTCCATTGGGACATTTTTTGGACTATAGGGGATCTCGCATAATGGGCCATCGGAATGATGGGCAGTTCCCAGATAGGAAAGCAGGAAGGAAGAAAAATAATTAAACGATTAAAACTTCCACTCAGTCGATGTACCCACATTACAGAGGGAAATACTGGCCTAAGCATTTTTTTTTTTCTTCTAAATAGTCTTTGATTTTCAATGTGTTTTCCAACCCAGAAAAGCATAAGTGACCCTCAGCCATTATCGAACCACAACAGTGTAACTGGGCTTTTAATATTTTAGAAACCTGATTTTCTTTGGGGCCCTGTGCAGTCTACTCAGTGGTAGGACTAAACAGGTTTAAACTGTGATTTGTCAGTTCATAGTGTGTTCACCTGCTATTCTGTGATCCAGTCTTAATAAAGGTAACGTTGACTAGACTTGACTAACCTACTGTTTTATGAAAAGCCTTGATAAAGCAACAAACCTTTCAGTTCTAGGTTGTCGTCGGTATGATTGTGCAGCTGACACAGAGACAGGAACCTGTTCCTGATGAAATCTGCACAGATGTTGATGCTAAGCCTTCTTTTAACTAAGACTTCTTATGGTCTTATTTAACTGTTGCTCAGAGGAATCTTTGTTTCTGTCTGCCATTTAAATTGTCAGCCTTCATGCAAAATAACATCTATGTTTACAGACAACTTTCTACAAGCAAAAGCATGAAAAACACAATTTCTGAATAGTTGTGTACTGTGCATATTTTACCAACAAATTTTTCCTTTTCAGGAGGTTCAGTGACGAGAATGAAAAGAATTCTTGAAAACAGTGTCTAAACTAAACATACATGCAAATATGTACCTTTTGACAACTAATAAGTGAGTACAGAAACGTACATAACCTTGAAACATTCTTAGCAGTATCAAGTTCTCATCGTGACAAAATGAAGACAAAAAAATCCCATTCACCTACACAAGGCTGCTCGATCCTGAGTATGAAAGAAGAAACAACATAGAATATTGATGCTTTTGTAAGTGTCAAATGGTTGTCTAAAGCCTTTGTGGTCCCAAATGTGTTTTTGTCCATCACAGAACATTATAGAAATACTATATAAAGTGGCAAAATTGAAGCAAAGGAGAATAATGATATATGATGTAGATACACCTATATGTTATAGATATTTCCACCACATATACAGTGTAGTTTGGCAACACAACATTCCAGTGATTGAAAGATGTTGTCAGTCCTTTGTTTAGCCAGTGCAGTAGTACTTACATTTCCAGTTGATTGTTATATATTGCATCTGCAAGTGCAAGATCAATATTTCTTTCCATGGGCTGCCTTGCTTGTGCTGAGCAAACACAGGCAAGGTAGCACTGGAATTTACTGTAAACATATCAATTACAGAGTTCCAAAAATGGTTTCAGTATACTGTAGGACAAAAACATTTGAAAACATGATGATAGTCGACAAATATGCTAACATCTGTGTGAGGCTGTTCTACAGGTAAAGTGGTGCTTTGAGTTAAATGCTAATGTCAACATGCTAATATGCTCACAAAGACTACGTTAACATGTTGATGTTTATCATGTTCACCATCTTATTTTAGTATATTAGCAGAATGATATTTGCCATGTTAATCTGCAATTTTCAAAATAAAAGACTGGTGATCATAAAGATAGACAGAAAAGACACTAGATGCACAAAAAGCGAAGTAAGAGGACCAAATCAACAAAATCTGAGTGAGTTAACATAATCAAGTGGGCAAAATGCTCCTTTCGCTGATGTGCTTCTCAAAAGCAGGAGTGGAATCAACCAGTAATGGGTAAAACTATGAACAAGCAGAAACAATGACGGTTACGTTGCCAACATAAAGCATTAAAAAAGTAGCATTTGCATTTTGGAACAAAAAACAGCTAAGGGAAACTACTCAGCACTGAGCATCATGGGAAATGTGAGCTGTCACTACGACACCTTTACATTGTTTGCTAGAAAGCTAAAAAAAAACAAACAAACAAACAAAACAAAAACAGTTTTCTAGCAAGCTGAAACTGTTTCTTTTTTAATACAAACTCAACACTTCCTTTATCTGTTTCAAATTAAAAGCCCTCTAGCATTTGGGTGGGCACTGCAAACTTGTTATGAGGTGGTGAGAAACTTATGATTAAACTATACATTTGCATTTTGGACCATAATACATCAAGGTCACACCGTAAAACAAAGCAAACTGGACTGAGTTTGCTTTGTTTTGATCTGCTCCTGGTTGTAAAAGTTACCGCATGACACATGTTAATGAAAGCATAACACTTCCTTTATCTGTTTCAAATTAAAAGCCCTCTAACATTGGTTTGTGGCGTTCTAAATCAGTTTATGAATGTACATGTTATGGCAATTCAGTGATGTAGTTTTGTAAGTTTAGGTCCCATGGAGAGTCCAAATTCTTTTGGGTCTCGATCTGATAAATTTTAGGAACCCCCGCCATAAATGAAGATGTTACATTCCCAACATTATTAAGATCCTTTCCATGGGAACCATAAATGTCTGTACCAACTTTTGAGCTGACCCATTTACTGACACATTTCACAAGCTAAGTGGAAACTTTGGCTGGTGGCACTAAATGAAAAGTCAGACCATTACCAATGTCATTATGAGCCTCATCCTCTGGGGCATGAATCGTCCTCCGCCATGGCACCAAATTTCATGGCAATTGTTGAGATCTTTCAGTCTGTACAGGTCAGCATTATCATTAGCGTCGCTAAAAATTGCTGTCCTGCAAAAAAGACATTTCAGAATAGATTTTTATGGTACTTTTCCTTTGTATAATACTTAAAACCTCCAAGCTACTGAATTGTAATAACTGTATGTCTCATATTGTATGAACATTAATTTTGCAGCAGTAAAAGGACCATTCAGTATTGCCTGAAGTTTGACTGTAGCATTCTTACCTGCTTTTCTCTTGTGGTATTCAGACTGTCTGGCCAATTTTTATATCACTTAAGGGTGTTAATGTAGCTAAGTAAACATTCAGTTTTGCATGGCTTTGGAGGCAATCAGATGACGATTTTAGCCGGGTGGAAAAATTTGTTTTTTAATCAATCAATCAATTAAATTGTACACCACAAAGGAAGGAACAGCTGGACAAACCAATAAAACTAAGAACAAAAATTAAAAACTTTAATTGTTTTGAGTCCTTATTTAATCTAATACAAAGTTATTTTCTGGTTTCTTCAATCCTGTCTGATAGTAAACTAAGTGGTGGACAAAACGAGACATTGTAGGACATCATCTTGAGCTTCAGTCAACATTTTTCCATTTTAAGACATTTCATGGACCAAACAACTAATTGATTAATTTAGAAAATAATCAATCAATTAATCGATAATGAAAATAATTTCTAGTTTCAGCCCTAAAAACACTATATTGGGCTAAGCAGTGTCATTATATTTTATACTGAGGTAATCCAAAAGTAACAGAAAGCAATCAAGTTGCGTTACTTTAATATTGTAATACTTGGATTACATTACTGACTACATATTTCAACAGGTAATTGGTAACTGTACCAGAATATATTTTGAAAGTAACCCTCCCAACCCTGGACATTATGTAGCGACATCAATCAACAAAAATATTAAAACAAAAGTATTCGTTTGCAATTTACTTGTTTCATATATTATATTCTCTATCTTGTGTATACTTTTGTTTATTTTTGCTGATTTTGCTGACTTTGTAGCTAATGACATTTGCACCCTGACGAAGGCTCTTGTGGGCTGAAATCAGTCAGTCAGCCCTTTTTTTTTTTACTTTATCTAGCCATGGACCAATAAAGGCTTTTTCAAATTTCTGGAACAGAACAGAGTGCCTTAGATTCTTTTTATGTTTGTCCACCAACACTGTACAGGTGTTTTTTTGTTCTTACAGCCATTTTGAATTTTAAAAATGTCAGAAATGGATTAAGCACCATCAATAATAACCAAAAATCCACTCCAATATATTCAAAATTGGCCAAGCTTTTTGTGAATTATTGTCCACACAGGTGATTATGCTAATTAATGCTAATTATGCTAATTGTTCAACGTATGCAACTTAGCATCCATCAGTTTCATAATGCTGGGGACCCATACTTTATATTTCTGACATAAAATCTCGCTCTCATTTCTGGGTTCACAATAGGACTCTATTGGCTGGCAAATAGACCACTGGGAGAAATCATGTCTCTCATTATGGCCGACTGCAGGTGAAGAAGAAGGTGTGATGTAGAAGAGAATATGCATACTGCTGAACTGTATGTTGTGTGGCTCAATTAGCAGTTGGCTAATTGTTCACACTGTCGCTCTCATTCCCCAAGCCCGCTTGTTTATTTCCCCTGCGTTGTGGATGTTTGGAGGGCTGATGAAGGTAAACTGGTAAACACAGACACCTCTGGGATAGAAAAGCAAGAGGGGTGAGGTGATAGAGGGAAGATGTATTTTTCTCACAGCCAAGTGAAAGAAATCTAGTATTGGGATGAGATAATTTCTCTTGTTTCCAATGCAGTTTCATGTGCCAGAATTTATTAGAATCAAGCTCCCATGCCTCAAAACAAGGCAGTGAAAAGCTTCAAGAGTTTTAAGAAAATGATCCCACAATGTTGGCAGATTGGCAGTTTTTGTTTGCAACATTTATATTCAGACCTCACAGGGAATTAGTGGAAGAGAGAGTTTGATGGATGAAAAATGAGCGTGTGGAAAAGGTGGAGGGAGAAAACACGGGCAAACATACTGAATCGTGGGTTAAATATGCTGTGAAAGAGGTAGAGAAATCAATGGCGGGGCAGCGAAGAAGGAATGAAAATATGTGGGGAAGGTAAACAGAAGCAGTCTCTCCCTTTCCATTCTGAAAGCTCTGCATTCTGTCGTAATTTCCTTTCCTCCCCTCCCAGTCCTTCCCCTCACCCATTCCCTCCATCCCAGTACAGTGCAGGCAGCATTTGCCAATTTGCCCCACTCTGCACTGTGACCATGCTCTTCAATCCCTCTCTGCGGATGGATGGGTGGATGAATGGTAAGTGGAGAGATGTTTAAATAGAGAGAGGGCCCGGGGAGGGCAGGGTGGATACACTGATAGATTGACAGGGAGAAGGGGAGAGGGGTGAGAAAGACGCATGAATACATGTTTTTAAAGTAGAGGGGAGTGTTGAGTGGGGAGTGGTGGATGGGAAAAGGGAAAGATGAAAGGAGGAATACATGTTTTTTTAAACTTGGAGATGGAGAGAGAGAGAGAGGGAGAGGAGGGGAGTTAAAAGACAGGGGCAAAATTGTTCTGCAGGGGTGAACATTCAGGAACCCTGGGAGGTTTACAGCTCGACGGCTATTTTTACCTCCGCATCTGACAAGGAGCAAATTGGGACTCGTGACAAAAAGTTACACGTTTTTCGGAAGATGGTTTGTGGAAGTTTTCTTAAAAAGCTGCAGCTTGTGTGTTCCTGCGTGTTGCAGTTTCTTCTTCACATCCTTCTTGGTGCATAATCAGTGTCTATAGATGGTATGCATGTGACATCAGGCAGCAATAGGCCACATTCCAACATGCTCTCATCCCAACTCCCCACATACTGATGAAATCTCCATGCCATTCAGTATCTGATACTGAGGCAGAAGGAATCCTTTGGCATGAACATGATTAAGACTGTGAAACGGCCTGTAAAATTGTAATTTATGCTGCAACACTGCTGTGTGAAAACATGTCTCCAATAATGATGTATGTCTGATACAACCCAAATATCTTTCAGTGTCTTCTTCACTTTACTTTTGATCCAGGCTTCTGTATGCCCTCCTTAAACACCAGGAAATCTATTTCCTGGCTACATGTTGATGTTCATGAACCACTGTCTTTGGTAAGTTATAAAATAAATCATTTTTTTTACTCCTCCTACTAAAGGCAGCCATGTTGCAGGAAATGTTATCACCTAGTCCAACTGAGGTAGCATGTTCTGGTGGGAGAGTCAGCATGTCCCCTCTATTAGTCAACCAATATCAAAATAATTGACAAATGTCTGCTAGATAGCTTTTAAATATAGGTTATAAACAAAAATATGTCATTACTGCGAGTCAAAATTTCCACTGCAGTCTTGTCTACAGATATTTTACCCGTCTCGCATCTAGGGAACATTGAAGGAGTGAGCGCACACTTCTGAAAAGTACATTTCAGGAGTAGAAAGTATAGAAGGAGTGGAGAGAAAGTGCGCTCGGAGAACAAATCTGAGGAAGCGTGAAGAAAGAGATGACAAGAGAGTAAGGCTGAAGAATGAGAGAAAGATCTGTGGCAGAGAGGGAAAGTAGGAAGGGAGACAGGCCTGAGTAGTCTGATCAAAGTGTGTTGAGCTGGCTGTTTATTTGATCAATCCAGTGTTTCCTGGTACAGGGCAGGAGGGAGTGGTGGAGGAAGAGAGGAGAACGAGGAGATTCACAGGATCAAAGCAGGGTGGTTTGTTTACTGTGTTTTGTTCGATGTGTGTATGTGTGCTCTGTGAATTTTATGTGTGTAAGGCTAGATCAATTTGTTATAGGTGTTAATGGGGCAAAAAATGTGTGTTGTTTGTGAATTTTCTGCAGGCAATTGCATTATCATGTTTCCACAGTAGCTAAGATCGGACAAACCAAACACTGGCTCTAGATAGGACCTTTCACCTTTTTCACCACTGTCATGGCCACCGTAGGTTCTCCTCCATACGCTTGAGAGGGGAGAGTGAGACAAGATGTTGGCAATCTCATTGCTAGACACAACTAAATCCTACACACTGGAGACAGACACAGGGAAGCAAGTTAATGATTAGTTCCTCTAGTTATACTCTGAGCGACATCATCAGTGACATCATGGGGTTAAACCATGGACGGGGTAATGTAATTTAGGTTAAGTATATCATTTATCTGCTTTGTTTAATTTGTTTATTTGTGGATATTATGTGAAATGCTAAGCTATGGGAAAGAAAATTAACTTTATAACTTGTCTTGTGCTGTTTTTAGATTTATCAATCAGTGGTACAGCCCAGTTTCACCTGGACAACCTCCTACTTCACCATCTGGCTACAGCTATCATGTAGATCCCAAAACCTTATATCGTGTGGTGTTCCAACAAAAATGTTTAAACAAATAAGAATGTATAAAAAATAAAACTGAGACTACTTTGGACAAAAAACACTTTATTAAGAACTTTCCAGATTTATATGTTTTTTATACTCAACTGAGAATTAAAACCTTGGAATCATAAAATACATGCATTTTCCTCTACACAAACCTTATTTTCAGTATCAGACACAGTAAATGTTTGTGCAGACACAGATGCTGTAGCCAATACCAATAATTGCTTTCATCATTTCATAACCGAAAATGATATCATCCTGAAGGGCAGCATCAGTGCGCATTTATATTTTCCTGTTGCCATTAAATAAAATTAAAACAACTCAGAGGCAGTACCGCTTCTTAGACATAATCCAGAACTGTAAATCAGATAAGTCTGGTGATTCTTTCTAATGTGGCTTCTTACTGTCACTACCTCGAAAGCTTTTCTATTCTACCGAAAAATGAATGTAAGGAATCATTTTGTGTCTCCAGTTCGATGTTATTCTCCAGTCGTCTTCCACTGCCTCTGCCACCAGGTATATATACCAGCAGACCCTAATGAGAAAAAAACTTCAAAGACTTTCACTCACAGCCAAAACTATATGTGAGGATAAGTCTGTAAAGCTCCAATATGCATGCTGTTCAACATGATTTGTTATATTAGGACAGTGCAGCAGTGTGTCTGAGCCGTTTGAGGGATTTTTGAAAATAATGGGCGCCTTTGACGCCTGTGAGGTAAGTTAATCCCGCAGCAGCAGACAGTAGGAACTTTGTGGTAAATACTGCAGTGGGGTTTAAACTCTTCATGGGCTTTATTAGCTGTACGAAAGAAGATAGGTGTACCAGTATGATGCTTTAAACCAGGTCATCTGTTTAATACCCATGTGTGCTCATTTGTGTGTGATTGTGTGTGTAAGAGCGCAGAGATGTAATTACTGCAGTTGGCAAATGAACAGAGAAAGACGGAGCCCAGATAGAACAAGAGGAGAAAGCAGGAGGAAGCGAAACCCCATAATGGCCGAGAAACCATCACTAATGCTCAACAGACATGCCAGACTTAACAACTACTGACCCAACACTGAACTCAGTTTGTGTTTATTTTTATGTGGTTATCTTTGTGTACACGTGTGTGGTCGCCTCCTTGTCTGTGAACTCATTTCCAACTCTTCTCAAATTAAAACGATATTCAGCAAATTACACTTTAATCAATGTAATTTCAATTTTTATTTAAGATTATCAGAGAAATCATTAAAGGCTGCATTCATGTTGAAATTACACCATGTAAAATACATACATGTAAAACATATTTTGCATACAAAATAAACAGAATAATTTAAAATATTTACCATGGGTAAAACAACCAGGCAGGTAATAGATGGTATTTTAAGTACGTTCCTAAAGTGTCCAAGAGGTATAAGAGAAGCAGATGACTGTGGTTTGGGCAAACCAGCATAACTCCAACACACCATCGAGGAAACAGCTTTTTTTTTTTTTATCTTAGCATGCCATGCTGTTGAAAAACACAAAAGGGAATCATTCCATCTTGGCTTGAATGGTCACAGTTCCTCATGGCCTTTTAAAATGTTCCAGTTCTGGCTTAACATGCCAAAAAAATTCACAAAAGTGGAGATGTCTGCCACTAACCTTACAAATAACTAGTCTTCATTTTTTCCAGGTTTTTCTACATTAGACCAGAGTGTACTGAGATTCCTTCCCCAAAAACACTACAGTCAGCAGTTAGTGAGTAACTGGTAATTTACACCAGGTGTGGCTGCACTGCGTCACAGCTGCACCGCGGCTCTGAGACCAATTTGCGGCCATTCTAGTTAATGCTCATGTTTACACCAGAAGCGCTGCGGCGCGTCTGAGCTGCGTCCCAGAAGTGGGAGGGAAGAGTCTGGCAGACAGAAGGCAGGCAGTCACTGAACTCAAACTCCAGAGTGTGTATTTTCTGAGCAGCTAATCAGCTTATAATGTAGTTCTTGTAATTGATTGTGAGTCACGGGAGGAGGGCCTGGGGTGAAACACCTCCCTCCAACACCCTGAATTTGGACTGCAGTTCATATTTTTGAACACTAGGGTGTCTCATCTCTTGTCTTTAAATTTGGCACATCTTGAACTCACAATGCCAGAAAAAGAACTACTTCATGTGCAATCTTTACTTTCATTCTTTTTTTTTAATTTTTATAATTCTCAAATCATGCCTTAAAAGTTTGTGCACTGCCTGCCTCACAGAGTTACATTTGGGCTTGAAGAAATAAAATGCTGTTCCAGCTTTGCTTTGAACAAGAGGCGAGGTGATTATCCATACAGCCCCTGTGATTTCAGGCCATATTACTTTCCCTTTAATAGTGCTCTTGGGTCCATGTCACACTTTCTACAATCAAGCCCTAGTTGTTGACCTCTCTGCTCTGTAATCTGGGGACTCTATATGCATCTGCTGTACTCAGAGGGAGGTATATGTTTCTTCAGCTGCACCTAGCCTAGCGACTGCTGGAAAAACTCAGCTGAGCTGCAGTTAATCTATGAAAAAACAACAGTGCAGCATGTTCATAAGTAAAGAGAATTATCATTTTAGGAATATCTGAGGTTTGTCAACGCAGTTTATTGGCTGAAAAAGGGAAGAAAACATCATTACAAAATACATATTTGCCATATTTGCCAATTATTCTGTTCAAAAGCTTGGAGCATGTGTGAACATGTGTATTTGAATCCATTCTTATGTTTATCCACTTGCACAGACGCCTCTCCTCTTTGAAATACATAGATGAGTGTGTGCATGCTTGCCTGCGCATGTAAGTGTGTGTGACGTTGTCTTATTACCTTGGTGTTTGCCTCTATTTGTTTTGAGTGGTGTAAATAAAATGTTTGTCCTGCATATTTGTTTGTGCAGTCAGTCCTCAGGCCTACGCTCGTGCTTTTCAGAAATATGACAGAGAGCAGTGTAAGGGATTAAAGGATTAAAATGAGGGGCTACAGTAATGCTGATTATTATGTGGATTATGTGAAAAAGTACCTGTATTCAATATAAAATGATGAATACAAAAATAAAAGAGTGAATAGGTTAGAGATAGATTTTTTAAAGGGGTACATTAAATATAATAATAGAGAAGGTTCCTGTGTGCCTAATTAAGAAATGATACACAACTGAGGAAGGCAAAATATAGGCACTTCTGAATAGCAGCTATTAAGTGTTTTTTGTAGTCTTGGTGTTGTAAAGGATTCATTTCTTTTTTGTGTGTCATTGTCTCATGTAGAGTGACCAAAGAAGTCTGTCAGTTGAATTAAATCAGCTAAAACAATAGTGGTTTGCTCTCATGCTGAGAGTTAGATGAGAAGATTGATGCCCCTCTCATACATGTCCACTAAATGTGAAGCTACAGCCAGCGGTTGGTTAGCTTAGCTTAGCATAGGAGGAGACGTGGAGGAGACATGACATGTTGACTGGTGAGCTGGCACTGGTTTCAAGCTTCATATTCAATGGACAAATACTGTATTCAAATGATGCTGAGCTTTTCATCTTACTCTTGGCAAGAAAGTGAAAAGGCTTATTTCACAATATGTCAGCCTATTTTCTTAAAGACTCCTGTCTAATACTAATATGTTGAGTCAGATTTTTAAGGTGGAGATTTCCATTTTGGCGAGATTTATGGGAGTATCTTTCATAATAAGAGACATCTGTTATGTACATATAATATTTTGACTTGTTTCTTGTTTTGAATTTGTGAAAGTGTACAGTATGATTTGCCACATGATCATCTTAATTCCCATGTAGAAGGGGACGTTCTGGGGACTATGTGAAAAGTTCTATAAATGTGGTGAATGTCCCAAACCTTTACAGAACATTGGGGATGTTCCTAAAATGTTCTTCTTTCTGAAGGTGCTGCAGTCCCAAGTTCTGGAACATTCCATTTTGGTTATTTTGTGGTCACATTGCACATTTGGGAAATAAATATAAGATCCCCTAAAGGTTCTGAATAAGTTCCTGTTAAGTTTTGCAAATGCTCTGAAAATATCTGGGAACATGATGGAAGGATTTAAATAGGACCATGAAAGAGTATTATAGGTTGGTCCCTTAAAGGTTCCTGTAAAGTCACTAGAGGTTCAGCAAACATTGTGAGAATGAAGCATAGAGACCTAGAGAGGACATTCTGTGATCTCCTTTATGCTAGAATGTCCTGAATGTCCCCTGTAAATCTGCAAAACTAATATCTCTTACTCTTGAAAGAACTTCACATTGTGATTGTGAATGCTACAAAGCCACAAAATGTTCTGGGAACATACAATTTTTAGTTGGGATGGTCCCATCCCATAAAGATTCCCAAAGCATCGTCAATGTTCCCTGAAAGTCCACCAAATAACATCCTTCTACCATGTAAAGAACTCCACATCATAACTGTCTGGCAACCTTCTGGGAATGTTACGAGGCAACCTCCTTTACACCAGAGAGGATGTTTTCAGACCGTTCTGGGAACAAACAATTTCTAGCTGGATAGTTACTGCTGTCTCTTTGCGAGGGTGCTTTTGATGCAGGACCCTTGTAGAAATAGCTTGACATTTTGGGAATTATGCTTCAGAGTTGAGATAATAATCATTTAGATGATTAACAGAAAACTGCAGCTTGGTTTGATGTTTTTGTCAGTAGTATGTAGGTGCAATGCAGCAAAGATGCAACAAGATGTGAGTATGTATACCAAATTTGTCAGATTTTCTTTTTTCTTTGTGTGTGTGTGTGTGTGTGTGTGTGTGTGTGTGTGTGTGTGTTGTCGATGGACAAAGGAAATGAGGGAGCTACTGACAACTAGAAAAAATAAACCTAGTTGCATGAAGGGGTAAGGCAGCCCGAGGATACACCTATTTTAGGTCTTTGTTTTGTGTAACTGGCAGTCAATCTGAGCTGCAGTTTGACTTACTTTTCCTTTTCTTTCTTTTTCTTTTGCCTTCCTCACATGCTTAAGCATGAACATGTTCTCACACACCTAAACACTTCAGTGTTTTTTGCTGTGGCATCCTATTTCATATGTGAATGTTACCATTTAAAACTAATCAACCCATAATGTCGTGAATAATTTCCTGTTGGTACAAAACTATAAAGTAGATTTTGTGTATTTTTATACCCATGGTACAAACTGTCAGAGCGTGATATGAAATTAGGACACAGGTCAGAAAAATGAAGAGAGTAGTTTTCACCATTGCAGTTACATCAGCCAAAAACACAAGCCTTTCATTTACAGAGTTACTCAGTCAGTCAACATTGGCAATCTTGTATTTACTCCATGCAATTGGGTGAAATGAATCATGACTTGAACTGCATCAAAACACACCCACTGAAAAGCAGTGGTGAGCTGGCAGTCTTTGATGTTAGGAGTTTAGCCAGTAAGACAGTGATCCTATTATCAAAATGGACCTAATTTTCCTCACAGACATATGGTTAGATCAAACAGGGGCAAGAGTGTGAAACCTCAGCTGACTTCAGCCCTTTTTTTCATGCTATCAGGCACGATAAGAGGGGTGTACCTGCTGCTTACTGATGTTTTTTCCACAGGAAATTATATTTTTATGACCTTGAAGTACTTCTGCACAGCTGGGGTGGTCAGGTTTAGTCAAGGTGAGAGCAGCTAGGCGGCACAGTGAAGTTGCGTCACCTGATGAAATCTATGAAAGACCAGTCAAATTCCTGTTTAACACAGTGAAATTACATGGTAAAATCAACTAATTTCAATAGAGTCACTTGACTGTCTAGACTAGACTAGACAGACTAGACAGAGAAGGGGTGTGACATGAAACAAAGGTTGCTGGCTGGTAGTGAGTTTGTGGCCACGTGGCATGTGCTGTAACCATTCACCTACCAGGGCGCTCCTATTTCTTGCTTTTAGCGTTGAGTTCAACTTTAGTGAACTGGACTCGAGAATCTGCTGTACTGACCAATAGAAACCCCTCTGAACAATCCTAACTTCGGAGGGTACCTATGGAACGGAGGTACCTATCAAAGCTTATTCACTATTTTGCACCATTCACTTTTGTTTAATCATCTTTGTCAGGGTATAAACTGCTCCATAAAAGACAGAAGTCAATGGTACAACTGTGTGTTTTGAGTAAACCCTGTACTTATTGTCTTATTGGCGACTGATCTAACAAGTTTGCTAAGTGACTCTGACACACAGGGTGTTCGTGGAGCATTCTTAGACTTAGGTTAAGAAAGCTTTCACAATCCTGGCATGCTCTGAAGTGGGCTAACCCCAACTTTGGCCTTGCTTCACAGCAGTATTAGCCCAGAGTTTGTGGGGTTATCCCCTGAAAATTGACTAAACACGGGGCTTAAAATTGTCAGTGTGAAACAAGGCTTAATGCTGTTAAAGAGGAGTGTCGTGTGTGTGTCATTCTAAAATGCAAACATCAGTAGCTGTTCCATCGGACATTTAACCCAGAAGTAGTACAGTCTGAATCATACAACCCTAGTTTAACACTGAGTTAACAAAGTCTGTGTGTGTTAAAAGGGATTAAATTATCCAAGGGTATACTCTCAGCAGCAGGCTTTTTATTGATTAGAAGACAGAGCGTCTGGGTTGGAAAAGTGAAGCCAAAGTGCTTTAAACTGGTGTTCTGTCTACTAGCTATCAGGGGGCGATGATGGTGGTTGCAAAAATTGAGAGGTCATTCTTAAAGAATCCAACCAGTGCAACATACAGGGCTCATGAAACTCAAAACTCAAATTGTAAAACTGGACAATGCTGATCAAATGTGGACCAAGATGATGTTATTCCACTGCCTATTCCTTGCCGTAAGTGTTTTAAGAAATGTGTTGGTGCACTGTTTAGCCATAATACAAGAAAGATGCAGTACTCGAGGCTTCAAAACTGTAGTCCACAAACCAGTGGCAGATGTCATGGTTGTTTGACACTTGCTCTTAGCCCAGAGCTAAGGGTGGCCCTGAGCTTAGAATACAGTGTGAGAAAGGCCTGTTAGCCAGTTGTTGGAATAGGTCAGTTGAATGTTTCTGGCTGATTAGTGCTTGGATGTTCCTGGCTTGCTAGCATGTTAAATGGCTACAGTAGTTCACTAACTACACTTGTAAATAGGCACTTTCACAAAGGCACACGTATGAAGACCAGTTAATGAAGGAGACAGCTGTCTCTCAAAATGACAGACACATTTCATAAGCAGAATTCCAAGGTTAAAGAGAAAGTCATGGTTTATAAATCATTCAGTCGTCCAGGTGTGCTAAAATTCAATGCATAGTGACACCCTGCCTTCCACATGCATAAAGACTTGTCTACACCAATTGATGCTTGTATTCCTGCATGCAGATGTATGAGACATTTACTTTACACAGTCTTTAGTACTTCATCACCTTTTAACATCATCAGAGAGCAGCCGCTGCCCAACTGTTATGCTGAAAGACTCAATATTCGTCACACATCACTCTCTTTTTCCTCCTCTCTGTCTCTGGCCTTGACTATAGTGTCGGCATAGCAACATTCCACTTCCTCTAAATTACGGTATGGCAGCCAATCAAACACGAGCTGTGACCCTGGAGAGGCAGAGATAACAAATCAGCTTCAGAGAGGAAGTGTGAGTGTGTGTGTGTACGTGTCAGTGCCACTGTTGGGTGATATGCAGCATTGCACACTCACATCCTCATGTCTTGTTGAGCAGAGACCTTTGACTTGAGACTGTCTGATCTATTTTTCATACCTCTGATGGCCCGCAGCCTCCTCCGTTTTCACCACTCTTTCTTCCTCACCTCTTCTTGTCCTTGTCCCCTTTACACCATCTGGCAACATTTTTCAGAGCGTCTCTTCTGCACTGCTTAGGTTTTATGATACCTCTTACTTTTAGATATATAGTGTACTTTGTCTGTCTCTCAACCTGTACAGTGGGTGGCACCTCTTTTTTTTGGCACATAATTTGTAGACTCTGCTTCCTGTCTCAAAGTCAGCTACGAAGACTGGTTAGTCCACTGTATTTTCTAACTTTGACAGCAATTAAGCCCATACAAGACTCAGGGGTATATCTCTAGTGGTTCCCAAACAGTCTGCTGAGGCACACTGTTGTACAGGTGTGCCCTGGGATTTTGTGACAAACACACATTATTATTGCAATATACAACTATACAAAAAAGTTAATTTGCTAAACCAGTACTTTGTATGAACTCATTTCCCAATTCAGCTTCTGTCAAAGCGAACCCCACTTTTTGTCATTTGCACAGATGCTGGATGGTGAAGAGTATCAGAATGTGATACATCAAAGGTCCTGATTGATTTTTTTTTTTTTTCCTATCACACTCTGGGAACTGTGATTGGCTAGAGGGCTACTTGTTAAGTCAGTTACAGTATGGAGGCTATTTTGCAGGGAAATGAGTACAGGTGTGCCTTCAGAGTTTGGTTTGTATTTTGGTGTGCCTTGGGTACAAAAAGATTGAAAACCAGTGATATACTGTCTATTAACCAGCTCATAAACATAGACAAGCAAGCAACAGGAGTGACATTGCTCACATTCTCACCTGACAACTTTGTATACCAGTAGGATTAAAGCTGTATTCCACTTTGAGACAAATGAGCACTGATTCATCTCCATTCATCACCAAAACATTTTCCTTGAGAACTTTTCCTCTCAAAACTTTCTGTCATTGTTGCAGTCCTCTTGAGGACACGTTTTAATTTCTGAGATCACGCACAGCCAACACTCAGAAAGAACACAGGCAACACATCGTCATACCTAAAAAATGGAATAGGTCAATTTGCCAATGACTCACAAAATGACAAAATATGAGTGATGCAGTGTGCCACTGACAGGTGTATGGAAACTGTACTGGTTAACGTTGTGAAACAGCAACAGTTTGTTCAAGTTTAGCCACCAATACTACTTAGGTTTAGGAAAAGATTGTTGTTTGGGTTAAAATACAAACATTATGTACGTCATGATGTACTGCAAGTAACTTAAAACTTTAAATAAGTCAACTTGGACTTTTGGTTACACATGGGACTCAAAGCCCTGTCTTCTGGATGAAAGTCCTGTGTTTGTCCATCCATCCACCTCAAACCATCTCCTTACGTAGACTTTCTCACTCTTCATACAGAACTGCAACACCTGACTTTCTCTTGTGCTCCTCTCATAATTACTATAGGCAGAAAAGGTTGCTGCCCAACAATAACTGTAAATCTGTGTCATAGCAAGCTGCTTGCGCAGACAACTTTTTCTAGTGGAGTAAGGTTGACACAAATATTCAACATTGCTATTATGGTCACATGAAGATGCAGTTAAAAGAAAAGTTTGGTAAAGTAATTTCCAACATTTTATTCACCATGTTGAACTGTGCTAGCTTAGCTGCATTCGTCAGTAAGATCAAAGGTACTGACTGGTATGCACAGAGGCCGTAAGGATGACACCTTTTTCAACTGAACTTGCACTGGCTGACCTGTTGAAGTAAACTATTTTTCCTCATCTGAGGAACTGTGGATTAATCTGCTTCAGAGTCGAGGATGGACAGTTGTGGTTCAAGTTTGAACTTTTTCCCCGCCACACATCAGTGCTGTATGTGTGTGTGTCTCCTCTCCTCCCTGCTGCACTCTGCCCGGGTGAATTTCTGTTTTGCATGCCTGGACTGTTTGCACCAAAACAACCACAACTTGAACAAATTCATAATGTTCATAATGTTTTAAGGGAAAAAAGAAGAATAGAGAACAGAGCTGAACTTGGAGTGCTGTGGACGTCTCCACGGATGTGCCTGCTGACAGCAGTGTCTGTGACACTGACTCTGTCCCTGGTCAACCTCTTCAGAATTCTGTATGAGAAACTGGTGAAATGAATTGTGACACCAAAGTCCGTGACCCACCTCTGGCTAGATGTGCAAGAAGCAGCGTCATCTGACGGTGCAGTTCCCTTGCAGCACAGGCAGGCACTAATGCTTTTCTTGCTGCTGGTTTAACTATATTTGAAAGTTCCTCTACAAATCGACCGTGAAAACTAAACACACAGTTTCACGAAAATAAAAGCGAAAGCATATTAACTTAACACACAAAAGGCAATAAACAAAATACAGACCAAAAAAAATTGTTGGCTGTCTGCTGCGAAAAGTGAATAGTCTTCAATCTTCAGAGGTTCATGTCCACTTAAAGTCATTTGTAACCAGCAATTAGCCTTTCACCAGAGCATAACTGTTCATGCTTACTGCTTGTTTGCCGATGCTGCTTTAGATTCCTACTCACACAAGAGCAGCCTAACATGACTCTCCAGTAATTTAACTGAGATTTCAAAATAAAAGCTAAATCTAAAGCTAAGTGACAAATGCAACTTAATTAATTCGCAATCATGACATTGGTCTTACAAAAATAAACAAATTATCTAACAATATATTGGCACCAATTACAATGAGCACTGTGAAAACCCCAGTACCAGTAAGGCTGCAAGTTTTTGGTAATCCTCTTCTGCTAAGCTAACTCAACCCAGAGACATGTACCCAAACTGCTACATGTCCATATTAAGGTAATCACTGCACCAAAAGCACCAAATCCAAACACCAAACATTTTGTTTTTTGGGACTAAACAAAGAACAAACAACATGTTTGAGGTGCTGATAAGTATAATTTTGACTGTTAGCTAATTTAATAGCTACAGCACAGATATGAGATTGATTGTAATGCTTTCTTCCAGCTCTCACCAAGAAAGTAAACACAAGTTTTCACTTTTCCATTAACTAATAGACCTCTAAGCCTTTTGAAGTTCCATTTCAGTCTGAGCAGACACAAATGACATGAGTCATGCTGTACTGGCTCATTTCATGGGAACTTCAGAAAACTGTCAGACATCCAGACATGGCTGTAAAGGTGGCAGTTGCGCCTTTTTGTTGGAGTTGTGATTAAAGAAACTTCAACAGATCTTTTCATACTTAGGGACTAAACATGTAGCTGCTTGACCTTAAGAGCTGAATACCGTCTAGCCTGATGTCCTTCCAGTATTGATCGGTGATTCTTCACATTCAGATGGCATCAGTTATGGATAATATGAAGTTCCTCAAAGTTCTTGAGCCGAATACATGTTTGTCTGTTAGCCTGGATTCTTCTCTTTTGCTTTGATAATAATATGGCAGCTGGAATTACAATTTTACCACAGCATGAAATTGTGCTCTGCTCTCTGTACGAATCTTTCACTCTCTCCGCCTTTCCAAGTTTGTCCTATTTTAGTCGTTTTTGCATTTCTCTCTGTCCCATCTGCTCTACACTTAATCCCCTTATGGCTAACAACAGCTAACCTGCTGGGAAATGACAGCGCTCTCTTTCTGTCTGCGTGTTTTATTTTGTCAGTGTGTCAGCGAGTGCTTGTGTGTGTTAAGGACATAAATGCACGGTGCTGTTTGCAGCTGTAATCTGAAGTGGAAGCCTGAAACACCAGATTTACAAAATGCACCATCAGCGTGACTGGAAAACATAGCAATTAGAATGTGCTGGGTAAATATGTTGTGTTTGATGATGCTGATGATGGTACTGTAGAGCTTTTGTTGTGGTAAGCTTGAATAGCTTCGCAGCTGGTTTTACTGCATTTTCCTCTTTTAAATATCTTTGTGCTGTGCTTTTTATTTCCCCCTCAGTTCATTTCCTCCTGTCTTCTTTCTTCTCCTCTGTTCATCTCTGTTTCCTCATTTATTGCTGTTTAATTCTCCTCTTTCTTCCATATCTCAGTGTCAATTATTTTTTCTACTGGGCAGATCAATAAATAAAAACAATCTCATATCGGGGAAGGGAGAGCAGTGTTGTTTATTTTTTCTATGCAGATATTCTGAATGTATCTAGTAGTGATGTCACCATTTGTCTGGAACTGGAAGTTGCTTTTCTCACCGTGTCAAGTGTTCTTTTTTAATATAAATGTGGCTTATAATCTTGTCTTTCTCTGTTCATTTCCCATCTATGAGTATCACTACACAGCGGTTCCACATCTGCACTGATGAACTTTTAAACTGCTGAACTTTTAATGAGGTCTCTGTCTTCCATCGCTAATGTTTTCTTTCCTTGATGATGTTTAAATTCATCTCTAAGGCCACAGCAAGGCAATGACTATAACACATTTAGGCTGTTGTCTCATTTTCATTTTCATTTTTTCAGCCTGGAGCAGCTTGGCTCTATGGATTGCTATGTTGGCTGGTCTGTTGTGAAAATTGCCATGAAATTTTGTATTGGAAAAATTGCAATGAACTTTCGTATGTTCATGGTCCCTACACCTTGAATCCTAAAAACCTCAGTGATCCCCTGGTTGATATTTTTTGATTCAAGTAAATTATTGTGACAACTGTTCCATGGATTATCAAGGAAGTTGGCAGATCCGTGGTGCATAGAGGATGAATCTTAATGACTGGTGATATTTCTTTTGGGGGTTTCCCTGGAACATCCAGCTGGGAGCAGCTGAACATATCACATTACATATCTCATTGGGTCTGGGAACACCTTAGTAAAGTTTTCACTTGTCTAGTGAAACATCTCAACAACTACTGGATGTACTCGCACAACTTTTGGAACAGACATTCATGGTCCCCAGAGGATGAATACCACTGCTGGACACTGATTGTCAAAACAAATATTTTGTACAGACAAGCCCACACTGCTGGCGGCAGGTGCATGTCTGCATGTGTCACCTTGCCACCCTGCGGGAGTTCATGCCGCTGTCATATCTTCCTCTGTTTGTCTCCATCTCTCGTGTGTAGAACAATAGAGAGACTAGAGCCTCTTTACATACACTTGTGTTGTTTGTCTTGACTCGGTTTGACTTGGCTCGTCAGCCAGGTGTGTGTCTTTTAGGTCATACGATCTTGTCTTTAGTCGAGCGGCTGACGCTGGACATTTCACTTTCACTATAAATTCTCTATAAATTCTTCAATATAAAAGTCCCTCATTGTTTTGTTACATAAAAGCTTTTATTATGAAGCTTTTATTATGATTATATTTTATTATGGTCACTGTCAGCTCCAAGAAACCAAGATGGCGACAGCCAAAATGCCAAACCTGAGGCTTCAAAACAAATCCACAAAACAGTGGGTGATGCCTTAGTGGCTTTGTCCACTTCTTTTACATAGTGATTCTGATGCATGCATTTCTCTCAAACCATTACTGTGATCAGTTTAGCCTCACAGATGGTAACAGACTAATTGTATCAGAGATGTATCATTAGTTTGTTTTGTTGTTTTATTGAAGTGCATTATTTTGAACACGACAAGCTATAACCAGAGATAAAAATGAGCTATAATATAAACAGGATGCTGTTCAGGAAATGAAAGGAACTACAGAACGGTATTCTGGCTGACTCAATTTAGAAAACCATTCACTCATATAAATGCTGCCTTTCTTTGTTAGTTCCTCAAAAGACAAGAGAACACATGAAGTCGACAGCTCTCCTATATCTGACCATCAGCATTAATTTCACTCCTCGTTAGCCTTCTGTACTCTTCCTCCATTTCCTAAATGTTCCCCTACAACAAACTCATCTAGTGTTTATCTGTCTGGCATTAGCCTATCGATTGATCTCTGCAGCGTTTTCATCAAGTCATTAGCTCGCTCCTGCATTTGTTTAATTGTTTCGTTCTCTCCACTCCCTCTCTGTATGGTCCTTGGTGCTTTGTTAGAATTGCATCCGTATACTTAAGATAATGAGGAATGGGGTTGGATACTGCATTTTGTTTTGCACCCTGCTGATGTTTATTGTCTTCCTTTTTTATTTTTTTATCCTGCTTTTCTTCCACAGCTAGTCCCAGCCAAGTGAAGGTGATGTATAACAGGAGAAATCCCTTTGTTTCACATCTTATCATCTCCTTATTCTCTTCCATGAAGGCATCACTTTGCTTTACATTTTACTCTGCCTTTTAGTCATTAATCTCTACTTTCAGCAGCTGAAGTTTCTGGACAGTCCGATGATGAAATAAAGTCTTAATGTATTGGATTATAGATAAAAGCCTATATCAAAAGCTTATATTTTGCTCTTGTTCCACAGTTTTCATTGATCTGAAGTCTGACTGGTTGATTGCTCAACTCAGCTTTGTTTTATTGGGATATTTGTTTCTTGATATTATGAGGAATAAGCTCAAGCTAAAAGATATTGAAAAAGTATTATTTTCATTTTTAAACTACAAACATTGGCAGCTGCTCTCAGATAGGACACAACAAAAAAGGATAGAAATACAAATAATAAAAAACGTATTCCAATTTTATTCTCTTGAGAAAATTATATATTAAATATTTGATTTTAGTACTACAGCTAATTACTAAGATGTACCATAGCACTTTATTTGAAGGGGTGTGCATAAGACATTATATAACCATAACCATGTCATCCTATCATGAGTATGAATTAATCTTTGTGAATGTTTATGACTGTCATGATTAGGTGTAGTTTGGTCAGTTATGTCATTTCTAATGCAGAGTTCTTTGAAATGTCTTTGTCATGACAAATTGACATGAACCAAGGCAAAAAAATATATTTGTAATGACAACTTGACATTAATCAAGCTTATAATGTCTTTGTAACGACTTGATATTATCAAACATCTAGAAACTGTTTATTTTTATGTTTTAACATGACATTAAACTGTCATATGTGGTTGGTTCTAACACTGGCTGTTACAAGTGTAATGTGAATACATTTTGGACTAGTTATAAAGATGCCAAGTTTTATTACACTGCCAAATGCTTATATCAATGTCACGAATAATCCCCTTGACTTCTAGTGAAATGATAACATTTGGACTTGTCATAAAGATGTTATAAATATCATATAAGGTTATGACAGGTTATGCAGTCTTGGTTAATTTCATTTGTCAAAGACATCAAGCAATGTCAACTTTGCATTTAAAATGGCATAATTAAGCAAATGACACTTAATGACAACAGTCATAAAGCTGTTGTGGCATGGTTATGACAGTGCAATGACAGTCTTATGCACAGCCTTTAAAATAAAGTGTTACTGATGTATCTTTCTGCATTTTTATTATCCTGCTTTTGTAGTTTTCGTATTTTTTGTTTTGGTAAAGAAAGTGTTTTGACAAACACTAGAGAAGAGTGATTCTTTCAGTGTGTGGGTATTTAGATTGGCTGCTCCAAAACAAACCACATCTGGCCACAACTACTGGAACTACATTAAACTAAAAGGTTTTGTGTCCATGCAATATTCCAGTCTACTGAGCTGATGCTTCAGTACTGGATTTTTATCTTTCCCATGCTCACAGTTCCTCGTACCAACAGTCTCCTGTGACCTGGGCTGATGTAGGCCAAACACACACAGGATAAACCCCTTCATCATCCTGTCAGCTGGTCCTTTGAGGTACAGGACGCAACCAGCTGAACCTCAAATGTTTTCTCTCAGCAGACTGAAGCAAGTGTGATAAGTGACTCTTGGCCGTGCCACAGTAAAACCTGCCACAAGTGCGACTGGCCTTAACAGGCTTTGGGCTGCATGAACTGCCTGCTGTAACTGCAGCCACAGTTGTATCTTTGAGGCTGATTCAGCAGCCCTTGAACTTATACTTAAATTTATATTGCAGTATTGATTTGTGATTCTTACAACCAGTGTCTGTGCTGTTGTCCTAGTAGGATATAATCTCTATGATGACTCACTCCCTGTATAAAACTTAAACCTTAAACTGAGTTAGAAAAAAAAAAAATCAATACAACAGATGAATTGGTTTGTTATAAAAAGCACACTCTCACTATCATTACAGGGCTTTTATAGTGTATTTCGGGAAGATTATGAGTAAGTGTCTCGAAGTAACTCGAACATGACAGTAATGGAAAAAATATCAAGATGTAAAATAATTACCCTATTTTAGAATGCAATAATACTTCATTTATTCGAAACATTAAAAGGTTCACAATCATACTGTGACTGTTTATCTACCAACTAATCATTTATCATTTATTGCATGTTCAGTTAATTATTCATCTCTAATTACTCTGTTAAAGACCTAGCGTCACCTTTAAATCAATAACTTTTACCTTCAAATTAGTTAAGAGGTTTCTTCAAATTAATAATCTAAAGTTTGCCCTCAAGATACAATTATTTCTCTCAAATTAATTTTTGTCAGATTTTGAAGCAGTGGGAACTTTAGTTACAGGTCGAAGTAGTTAATGCAGCCAGGGAGACCAACATATAGCTTTGATTAAGGGTAATAGCTGTTCTTTATGTATTTATTGAAGGTCCAGAGTATAAGATTTATAGGGACTTGACAGAATATGGAACAAATGGGATGTAATAATTATAAATATGATTTCATTGAAAATTGTTGTGCTTTCATCATCCTAGAATGAGCCATTTGAATCTAAAGAGGACACAGGTCCTGTCCCTCGGAGGTCGCCATGTTGCATTGCCATGTTCCCATAGTAACCCGGAACGGACAAACTAAAAACAGGCTCTAAATAGGGCCTCTGCGTTTTTCACCAGTGGTGTGGCCATCGTAGGTTCTACTGCTCATTTTGGAAGGGGAGGGTGAGATGAGTAGTATTCAGGTTGTAATGTACAACCTCACCATTAGATGCCACTAAATCCCACACAGTGGTCCTTTAAGTGGAGACAACAGTTTGCTTAATTTCCTCAAATAAATATGAAGTTCAAGGTTTTTTGATTCTTTTACTTAATTTATGTCTAAAAATTATTTCAGGGTAATGCTATCTGGGTTATCTGAATGGTTCATTAGTATGTGCACACAGATTTTTAATCTGTGGGGAAGCATTTCATTTGCACACAAAACATACTTGTGAAAACTGCTGGGCTCTGTATAGTACTGTTGTTTGGCACATAAAATCTAGGTATAAATGCAATATAAAACCCTGATGGAAAAATTCTACCACACTGAAGAGGATGAAAGTACGGTATAATAGCATCCCACTGTGCAAACTCAACAAGACACTACAGAAAAACGAAACAGCATATTTCCCTATTATGTGGCTTACAAGAGAGATAAAGGTAAAATTCTCCTCACTGAAAGTATTGGACAGCATTCCCTGACCATTTTGAGTTTCTAAAGTTCTACAGGATGCTCAAAGAAGACAAAGCTGAATAAATCAGCCTCATAAAATTCTTTATCATTTTGTTTTTGCACTTGTGTCTCAGATGTCAGGATGAAGGATAAAGATGGGAATCAAGAACAGCTGAGAACCAATTCCAAATTTTCTGATTCGTTGGAGTAGTATGCCTTGAAGTTGATCAGTTCCTTTTATCAATGCCTGCATGTTTTCCTGATAGTCAGTTACATCAGTAATTCATCTGGGCGTAGGTTGTTAGTGGCTGTACTCACCACCAGTCAAGCAACTACCCAGACGATTGGTAGGCGACGACATCTCTGATTGTCTGGTATCATGACACTGGGAAAAATGACTTTACACTGGAAAAAAAAAACACTAATACCCACTAACATCTGGCTTTTGTGTTCAATGGGAAAAGGTGAGATCAGTCCTGTATTAAAAGACTATGCAGTGATCGTGGGTATTTATCGGCTCCAGCTATGATTGGCAGTGATGGAAAGCTTGAAGCTTGAAGCAGAGGCAATGAGGGTTTGTCACCTCCGTCAATATCTTCTGTATCACTTTTGCTTTTTTTTCATACACATTTTGCTTTGCTTGACTTGGTTTGACTCGGTGTGTGAGCCCAGCACAGCACAGTGGAGTTTGAAGGCACTCACTCATTTGTGATGCATTTACCATAATTCTTCACAATTAGACTCCCCTGTCATTTTGAAAATTGATGAGGAAACAATCAGGATAGTTAAGAATCACACCAATAAGCAGAATCCCTAATGGTATTGTTATCAATTATATCTTTCCAGTTCCCATCCCTACTGGATCTATGGTGCCAAGGCGTACTCAGCTTATCTGAAGGCATTCCAAGGCATACCAGAGATTACAGATCCCTTGGTTGAGGCCACAGCTCAGTTAAAACCATCAAAAACCATTCAAACATGAATGTTCCAACCACTTTACTATCTCCCATTCTCAAGCAATGGAACAAGATACAGTGAACAGACAAGAGGTCTGAAAAATACACAACCACACAGAGAAATATTCAGCTTGAGTAGCAGAAAAACAAGTAAAGAAGAAGAAGCGAAATAGTGAGTTCTAGTTCAGCTCATTCCACGCCTCACCAACAAAAGAAGAAAAGAGCCAAGCTGAGCGAGAGGAAAGTAACAAACTGCACTTTTAACATAGCATGTGCCTTGTGAAAACAGGAGGGAATAAAAGACCTGAGAGAGGAATTTGCACTCAGCATTAGTAAACAAGGTGCATTATGTTCCTGGAGGGAGAGGAAAGAGAAAAGTACAGGCCCTGAACATTTTATTAGTAACATACAATTTTCTGTGAAAGCAGCATGATTGTGTGAAAGGTTTCTTCCTTCTGAGCTCTGAATGTGTTGGAAAAGAAAAGAAGTGAGGGCAGGATGAGGTAAGAGACAAGACATGACAAGTGAAAGAGAAAAGACAGTTCCAGTATTCCAGCCCATTGACCGCAACTGACAAGGTCCTCCATCAGTTGGGCGATATGCTGATCCAGCCCACTGTGCTGGGATCTCTCAAATGGTTTTCAAGCCTATGAGGGAGGGGAAGGAGAGAAATAACTATGTGGATTGTAAGACAGTCACAGTTTAGAAGAGGAAAAAAAGGGGAATGAGACAGATGAAAAAAAGATTTTTCAAGTTTAACAGTTCCATTCCATGCCACATTTCATTTCCTGACCCCTTTTAAACTTAGTATTATAATGTGATCTATATCTGAGCCATATTTCCGCTCTAGGTAAGGAAAATGTGTAAATGTGAGCTGTAAACACACACAGCATGCTCTGCAGGGAAAAATGTGATGCAATCTGGGAAACTTGAGGAGGAGATTGGATGTCAAACAGAGGAAGAGTCAGTCTGTACAGTAGTACAGAAATGTCATCACCGTGGGGAGGAATATTGCTGCTTGTAGAAATGTAATGAGCGTGGGTACAAGCATCATCTGTGCAGGTGGAAATGGCATCACAGCTGGTGTAATTGTTATCATCATACATGTAGCTGCTTCTTAGTACTATCCTGTTGGAATCCAAACCAAAAACACATTATTTTTTTTCTCTTTCAACACCTTTATTGTCATGTTGCAGTCTTGCTGTGTTAGTTAGACTTTGTTTAGTTGAAAATTACAACCCTGCCTCTTCTAAATTCTGTTTATATGCAACAACTTTGCATTGGCTAATTTGTGAGGATTTATGGTAGTAAAACACAAGTTGTAGAAACAAGGTAGCAGTTGGTTGTATGCACAAAGCACATACCCAGATTGTATTTTTTTAACATGTAACCAAAACTTTAAACTTTCCATAACAACTGACATCTAACAGCAAGTGTTGCAAGGAAACACACTAGAACTTTATGGTATGCATCTGACAGGAGCGTGTCTGGAGATATAGCCTATGACCGTTGATAAGACAGCCATAAGTTGACTGGTTGTTGCACATTCATGATATCAATTTCATTATTTTTACATATATTTTTTGCATACAAAATAAGCTATCTGTTGGTGTATACTTAGAAATTCCTGAAGCTGCTGTGTCTTCGTCATCCCTGAAGTCACAGACCTGGTGGAACCACTGTAAATCACCTTGGCACTGTATTACTGGTTTTCAAACTGACCTCCGTTGGTCTCAGAAGCTGTGTACCATTTAAATAGATAGAGCCACTAACTGAGCTCATTAGTGGAACTGAGCTGTCATTTGCCTGCTTGCCCGGCTCCGGTTCTGGTGCTCTTTTTGGCAGTGCTCTCCAGCTAGTATTCCCCAAGACTAATATATATATATATATATATATATATATATATATATATATATATATATATATATATATATATATATATATATATATATATATAGAGAGAGAGAGAGAGAGAGAGAGAGAGAGAGAGAGAGAGAGATCCAGTGCTTTGATGATCTATCCATTTCCTGCGACCTCCTGCCTCGGTGGACTGTCGCTCTTTAATAACATTTTCTCCCAACTGATGAGAGTTATAAATACTATGGCACCTAGAGAGCTTGTTGAGAGATGTTGTTACTGGCCATTTGCTGAAACAACTGAAGCTGAAGCTGGGGTAATTATCAACAATTTTGATATTTGCCCCAGGGACCAGCACAGAACAGGCCAAAAACAAAACTGAAAAAAGTGGTTTTGGACACATATTTGATATGATGATAGAATTCCAAATGAATGATAATGACACTATGTCTGTTCGAGGTATAAGTAAGTTAATAAGTAACTTTTTGTTAATGTGTGCCATAAAGCTTTATAATATATCACTGTTGTGTTTACATGACATTACATCGGCCCCAAGTGGCTAAACATTTGATTTTGTGTTTTTCGCTTTAATGCTGGCAAATACCTTTAGTTAAAGTCCGAACGCAAAACGAAAGATGTCCAAATACAGATCTAAGTGGCAGACAGACCACAAGTAGATCAGTCCTGTCAGCACTAGTGAGAACAATATTTTCAATGTCCAGTGCCAAATGTCTATAATCTGCAACTGTGCTTTACTCTTATTGACTCTTCATTTATTACACATTCAAGTTCAGAGTGGCAGAATTTGAAACTGATGCATAAAAAACACAAATTGGTTTTGTGTGATTTGTGTCCCTGCAATTGAGATTGCTGGCATGGCATCCCATATTTTTTCACACTGAACCCTACATAACATTGTGTTTCCCTAACATAACTTCACGCTTCACGCGAGTGTCAGAAGCTAATAATATGACAAAAAAGAACTTGATGATAAATATTTTGCAGATGATTTTAGCATAAATATTTCATTTTTACATCATTAAAAAAAATGGAATGCAGTTGTTTGTCCATTACTCTCATATGTTGTTCATCTAAGACCAAAATGAGATTCAGCCGTAATAAAGACATTTACAGACAGCAATGCATATTCGAGTCAGGTATAAATGTAAGGGTGTGATTGGACTGCTCATTATCCACGGCGCATATCCACACTCTGATCACATATAATACCAGGTGTAAATTAAGTCTGTCTCCCTCTCTCTCTTTTATCTTCCCCTCCCCTGTGGCTGGATTAGCGCTGGAGTGGACTCCTCATCTAAAGCTGCCAGTGCACCTTTGCTTTAGCCATGGCATTTTCAGTCAACTGGGTGAAATTAATAAGTCTTTGAAATATTTAAAGGTGATAGGGGAAAGAAGAGAGGAGAAAATCATGGAGGCAAATCAAACACTAAACAGTAGATGAGATAACAAGATGAGAAGGGCTAGTTTCACTCGCTCTGTCTCATGTGATTTCCACTGAGATTTGAATCAAAAGTGTATTGATCTACAAAGGTAAACATCTCCACAGACATATATTCAGTAATAATAAGCCAACAACAAACTGTGCCAATATAGCTGATTAAGTACTGACTAATACAGGTGGGGTGCAAAGGTCAGATTTTGCTCTAAGTTCTTGAATGTAAAAAAAAAAAAAAATACACATTGAACTATGTGTTGAAAAATTGGATGATTGCCCTAAAATGATATTTAAAAAATGATGACATATAGTCATCATTTTACTGGATGTACACTGTCCGCTATCGGCCAACTATTTCTCCATCCCTTCCACTAGAGTTGCTCTTGGTGCTGGGTAATCTGCAAAAAAAGTTGTTTAACAGGTGAAAAACATATTCTTAAATAAATACACAGGTATGGGCACGACTAAAAGTGAACTAATTGCAAGCAGGCAGTGGGTAAGAACATTAAATTTAATGTTTAATGTTTTTTTTCCTTGGAGAAATCAGAAATGAAAATGATTGTGCAGCATTTTTGACATTTAAATCCACTAATACAGAAATGTCAAGTCTACTAAGCTGCCAGGATTTTATTGAGAAAAACTATGGCAGAACATTTAACCCCACATTCTGCCAAACAATAGGATGTGACTATCTGATCTGACAGCGATGTAGGCTAACTGATGGCTAAAACTGATGACATAAAGGTAAAAATAGTACCAAATGTGAACAATAGATGGTCAAAGGCCAAGTCAGATATTGGAGAGAAAATTGTTGTGATCAGAGACTGAAAATGATGATCTCAGTGACTTTGTTGCTTGTAAAAAGTGGCAAAATGTATTAGCTATTGGTAGCCATGAATGCAGCTTTACAACTGGATTGAAACTGATGGACACAAACAAAACTCTCTCCAAAGAGAAACCGAAAACATGAGAAAGAGAGGAAGATGATGGAAGATAAAGGTCCGTCAGATGCTTTGCCAACGGACTCCATCGACTTCTGTCTCTGTGTCTCTCAGTCCCATGTGACTTTTATCTGGATTAGTGCCAAAGGTGATTGACAGGCCCACTAATCCAACTGGGGGGGGGGGGTCGACAATCCAGGACTTAACACTCGATAATTGGCCTATCAGCCCAAAGCTTGAGCTGCTCGACTTAACTTAAGGGGGGAAAATCCACTGGTGACACATATAGAGAGTGAGGGGACATGGGAAAATATGTGTGTGTGTGTGTGTGTGTGTGTGTTGGGGGTTATTGGTGAAGGGAAACATGCGTATGTGGTCTTAGTGGGTAAAAGGTCCACTCATGACATCTACTGTTCAGTAGCTAATGGGAGGTTTGTTTGAGGTCTGAGTTTGTGTATACACATGCCTCTGTGCATGAACTGGTGTGTGTGTGTGATCTTAGCGAGACAAATTGACTGATGACATGCAGTGTGTTGAGTATTACTTTGGTGTCTGTGAGAGAGTGATCAACTTTCTGGGCAGACATTTAGTTTAGGAGCTGTGGTGTGTGTTTGTGTGAGTGTGCGTGCACAAGCATAATAAATAAGCTGTTTGTGTGGGCGAGTAAGCACGTGGGTGGGAATTTACTCTCTGTGTGTGTAATGGTGCATGCAAGCGTTTGTGCATATCTTTGTGTGAGTTTGTGTGTACAGAGTGCGTGTGTGTGTGGAGGAGAATGGGCAATTTGCTGCTTGACACCTGTGCATCAATCACTGTCACATCTCAGCCCAAATGACCACAAGTAGCGTGTGGTGGTCAGCAGGAGGCCTTTAATTTGCCAGCCACATCACGATGACATGATGTGGGCGCCAGGCTTTTATTTTGACATCTGGATACATCAGGCAAAGATGCATTTCATTCCTGTCAATATATGAAGTGTCTGACAGGTGAAAAGCCACAGGAGGGATTTTGTATTTCAGGCCAGAGCAGCCAAAGAAACTATTGAGTTTGAATAGTGTTGTGGATTTGACTGGTGGGTAAAGTTGCATCATGTGTATCATGCTGACTGACACACATATATGGATACTTCAGGCAGGATATGTAGGACCTGCATCATGAACAATGATGAATTTCATATTCTTTCTTGCATTGCATGCATCTATATTTTAAATTCTACATTATTTTCTTACTATGTTTCAGTTCTTCCTTCTTTTCTTTATTCCAAATACCCTGCAACTAACATGTTATACCTCCAATAAATATAACATTAATACAAACATGTTTATTCATGCATTTCATATTTAAACTTAACAAAAACTTTCCCATTTTTAGTGGTTGAAGTAAAAGATCTTTTCTGTGCATGCAAAGGGCTTATTTTTGTCCAATGCTGAGCAGAAATTTGTTAAAATTCATGTTAGCACTTTGCCAAGATACACCATCATATCAAAGTACTGATTAAACAGCATGATAATTGCACAGGTGTAGTTGGAGCCCTCCAAATGCTTCTCTAGCGGCTTATAATGAAAATTAAGATTCAGTATAACAAATAAAAAGTCAGTGGTGGGTAAGGTATTCAAATAATTTATTTTAAAGTAAGAATACCACAATGTAAAACATATACACCATTACAATTCCTTATATTCAAAATGTTACTTGAGTAAAAGCACCATCAGAAAAATGTACTTCAAGTATCAAAAAAGGAAGCGCTTTTTTGACAAAATCTTTCAGTGTTGCATTATTATATAATAGCATATCAGATTATTATTACAAATGCATTAACTTGTAACTGGCATTTTAATGTAGTTAAATGTAGCTGGTCAAAGCAAATTTCTACCACTTTATACATTGCTGGCTAGTTTAATTAAACAATCCATATGTACATTTTATAATCTGATCATTCATTTTTTTAAGTTACTACTGTCAGACAAATGCAGTGGAGCAGGGGTGAAGGGGTGTGTTGCCAACCTGGTGTTATAACATGTAATGACATCTTCATGACCAGTCCAAATGGTATCAATTAAGTTGAAGTCAAGGAAATTATTCATGATGCCTTTATGAAAGCATTTGACAGTGTAATAAAGAATAACATCTGTGTGAGAAGTCCAAACTGTAGCAATTTACTGAAAGGAAATGACACACTTATAATGGTCTTATAACAGCCAAAGTCAAAACCAACCACATATGACAGTCTTATGTCATGTTAAAACATAAGGCTATACAGTTCCTAGCACATTTGATAATATATGACTTATTGGGAATAGATAGATAGATAGATAGATAGATAGATAGATAGATAGATAGATAGATAGATAGATAGATAGATAGATAGATAGACCATCACTCTAGCAACGCTCAGCCTACTGTACAGAGATTTAGAGCTCACCCATTGTATTGAATATAACTGAAGGACTGCAATGACATTTTGAGAGTTTGGTCACATCTGATAAGATGGGATTCCAAATAAACTGTCTCATCTAGATAAGTCTGTCTGGTGAAAATGTAAATTTTTAGCATACCTAATGGAAAGTAATCACAAACAAGTAACATTGCTGTGTCCACAAAATGTGAAAAGTTCTGTAACAAAGATGAAGTGAGTTGCTTTTGTGAGACCGAAAAATAAGAAGGTACGCAGATGCAGATCCGGAGCCCCAATCAGTCTTTGTTTCATCCATTCATATGCACGTTCTGTCATCCATTGTTGCTATTCAAATGACATCATCTTGGAGCAAAAAAGTGTCTTGATCTCAAAGTTTTTATCCAGTAAACAAAATGTTTTTAGATAACTTTCTCCGGTGTTTCACAGTGAACACACACAGCAGCTAAAGTTATTGGAAATGAGTGGTGTTGGAGGGAGAAGGGATGTAAGTGATTTTTCATATTCTGACAGCAATGCTGTGTGTTTGTCAATACTGTTTGGTCACTTTAACTGTAATGCTGTGGCTTTTGTGAAACATCTTAAAATCTGAGATAATGGAATACAACAAAACATCAGAAAATGGTTGTATATTCCAGTAAATAATGGCAAATGCTTAAAAACGTCACTTAGTAGTGTTTGTTAAGTGCAGCCCTCAGGCCTTTTTTGTTTGCCCGGCTGCAGCTCAACTCACTGTTTATCATCTGACTCAGCTGATGGCTCCCTGCATGGGAGTAAAGTTTTCTACCTCTTTTCCAGTGCTGGCAGATGGTCAAGTTTAACCTCTGAGGCCTGGCTGCAAACACAACTCAAAGCCAAGAGACTCAACTTTATAGTCATGTGGATCTTGGCCGTCTGACAGATGGTTAAATTTGTTATGGAAATTGATTAGACACAAAATTGAAAAATGAATATTTTTATTCTGCTTTGAGGGAATGAATCAGCTATTTGTAAGTTATACTTTTTGGGTTCATTTTTCTTTACAAAGCTAACTGTCCACTCAAATTATAAGAGCACTCGTTTTCCAAATTTACAGCCCCGAATAATGAACTGACAACTAAGATAACCAAGAAAAAGTCCAGGCCTCTCACATGGAAAATTAATCAGCCTTGTATTTTATCAAAGTGAAGCAAGTTTTTACCCAGAGACAGGAATGATAAGAAACCCAGAGTCTTACTGCGTTAGTGCATATAAGTTAACACTGCTTGCCTCACCCTCCCCTTTCAAGTTTGTAAAAATGGGAAAGGCCCTGTGTAAAATTCTGGTTTAGTTTGTTTGGGCTGCTGTAAAAACATGGTGGTGCAACATGGCGACCTCTGTGGAAGGAGACCTGCAGCCTCATTAGACATAAAGGGCTGGCTCTAACAAGACCACAGTGACTCTCAGGTAAAATACAGGTAAATTCAGGTAAAAATATACTTTTTCCATACCTCTGCCAATAAATTCCCATAAATTATACAAACTGGATGTCTAAAGTTATAATCTTTCAATCCTTTTCTTGAAAGTGGGCCCCATTTTTTCTGGTCATTATTTTTCTGCAATAGCCATTCAATGTATTTATATTTAGTGACTATCTCTCAATACGGCTGTGTTTATTATTAGTGGCAGGGTCCGCCATTCCAGTCCTGGAGTCAAATTTCTTTTACGCCCACGAGGGATTAACAGGAAGTGATGTGGCATGTCATCCAGCGTAATTTTTTCTTATTAATAACAGCCTCACTATTTATAGTTTACGCCATATCATAGTTGCATTGAGTCACTGCTAACACAAATGAAACATATCATTGACTTGTTTATGAGTTTGTTTGGTTGTGATACACTAGTTGCTCTTCTGTTGTATTTCTGATAAAGAAAAAAAAAACAGCTCAGGTAAAACAACTCATGTACATTCTGTGCATTACTGTGCTGGACTCTGCTTCAACAAGCTCTTAATCAGCAACTTCATAAAAAATCCTCCAGCACAAGTTGACTCATCCCTCCTATCTAATTCATATTCAATACATTATTAATATACAATGTGTCAGGCTTTATTTTTAGCTTACTTTGCCCAGTAGGGAGGCAGAGAGAGAGAAACAGGACAGAGTGAGTGGGAAATATGTCAAAGTGGCAAAGGACAAAGTCAAGAATGGAGAGATGGGACAGAGACAGATTGACGCGGTCAAGAAGCTAATAAAGTGACAGTATTTTACCCTGCCTCCAAACAGAATTGGACTTCAACCCTGTGCAGTCTGCGCCTAGAGGAGGGAAATTAACAATCTGTCTGTTCGTTTAGAGACTCTTCGTTCCCTGACGCCTCACAAGTGCCTGCTGAGAATCTTAACAAGGAGCAGAGATGGCAGAGTGAGACAGAGACGGAGGGCGACAAAGGAAAGAGATGCAGAGATATGCTGCATTCATTCCATACGGGGAAGTTGGCAGATATGTTTCCTTGTTGAGATGCAGGTCAGCTTTCAGGTGGTGAATTACTGAGGAAGTGTGGAGTTAAGACACTGATGTCTTTGACTCTCTGAATATTAAAAGTTCCAACAAGAAAACACCTGAAACAGATATTTAATCATATATAAACAAACCTATTTTATAAAAGGATCAATCACAACATATGCCTCATATGAATTACTCCCTCAGATTGTTATTAAGTATATTTAGTATACTCAATACAATACTGTGCTATTTTCATGTACTAACAATATAGTTAATATGCGCATTAGTGCTGCTAAAGATACACTAAAGCAGCGTATTTGACTGTACACCCTCAGTGCATTTTGGAAATTATTCCAAATTCAGATGAATTATATTTACAAGGTGTTATTTACATATTTAGAGTGAATTCTAAATATATTTTTATCTATTAAGTGTATTGACCTGAGACCTGAAAAGTGGATTCAAATGTACTTACAGTATCAAAAACTACATATTTAAAATTACGTCATTAGTAGGTATAATTAAGTATAATTTCATATTGTAATGGTGTCTCAGAATCATACATTTGAGTACACTTACATGTATTTAAGTATATCTTAAGTAGCACTAATCACGTCATATTAGCATATTGTCAGAACATGAAAAAGCACACTTCCCTTACCTTGATCAAGTGCACGTGGAAGTATATTAAGTATGTTTGAATACAATAAAGCACACTTAAGTATTTATTCAGCTTTTTTTCAATCTTTCAACGCCGTATGGAAAATATATAGGTTTTGCCAGACGGCTCACTCATTTCAGTTTGTCTGAATCCTCACTCTCTTCTTCTTCTTCTTCTCTGGGGCATATGAACGGCAACACTTTTGACTGAAAACACAGAATACATTATGCAGCTTTACTGTATCTGTGAAAATAGGAATTTGAAGAAGCTGCAAGCTAAAGAAAACTTCACCCATGTTGTCTCAAGGGCCCCAAATGAGCTCAAACACATGAACGCTTCTGAGCTGTTGCTTTTAACCATGAATTCAGTCCCGCAGATACTATGTGTGATGTGAATACTGCAACAGAAAGCACTGTGAAAAATGACGGTGCCACGATGGGGCTCACTGTTTTTATGGTCCGTCCACTCTGAGAGAACAAATTCAAAGTCATCTGTATAAGCATCGCAGGCATGAAATCACAAATACCTGAAACCATTAACAAGCTAATCATTTGTGGTATAATTGTCACATTAACCAGAAAAAGGAATTGCAGACAAATATTACCAAAAAGTGTATTGTTCCTCCTCGCTAACTGTACTGTGCTTTAAGTCCCCTGGGCTCATTTTGAACTTGGAAAATATGCCCTTATTTTCATTGCACCAAACACAGGGAATTATCTACAACGTTCTCAAGATCAACACTGTCGCTACTCCTGGACAATTCAAGATGATAATCTCAAACCACTTCACCTCAGTGTGCAATTGTTTTCACTCGCTATTGTCTTTGTTTGATTGACTGTGTATTTCTCTGTATAATTGCTGCAAATGAGGGAAATGTCAGTGGTTTTCAGGCTTAAATTAAGGTTTGAATGACTCCACAGCTAATTTCCCCATTCATGACAACTGTACGGAAGCTAGCCACTCGGTAGCTACTTCACTTGGCTGCCTCAGCTCCACTTACGCTTCACCTCTTTGCCCATTTTTGGATTAGCTTTAAGTTAGCCAGAGTCAGGCACTGCCAAGATGACGACAGCCAGAGCCACCGCTCTCTGAGCTTCACAATGGCTATTCATAAAACTAGGCTGCGTCCACTATTTATTATACAGTCTGTGCTAGTTACAGAGCAACATTAGCATTCATTTGGAGTTGGAGTTTGGAGTAAATGCTCCACTATGTTCACTTTGTCTTTCAGCTGCGTCTTGGACATGGTTGAAACAAGTAGCGAATTGCTAAGACAAGCTAAATGCAACATTTAGACAGCACCAGTTTTCACCAAGATTATCTCATTTTTTACAAATGGAACCTTGTGACATTATAATAATTTAAAAGACACTATAATCACATTCTATTCAGATAGAAATGTTTTGTTTCCTTTTAATTTATCATATTGGCTGCAAATTTTTGACAGAGAAGGATTGTCACTTTTTACAGTGGGTCTTAATCTGCTCTGGTGGGAAAAAAAATAGATATCATCAAGCAAAAGAGCTTTTACCACTTAAATTGAATATTTCTTCATGTCCCGTTGGACCTAATAACCATTCTCACAGCTGTACAGCAGATTCCTGTCAGTTCATATTCCTTTAAGTTTAAACTCATCCTGCAGTCGAGCTCTTAGCTCTTTTTTTAAACAGATCATTTTTGAGTTCGGACAGGAGGAGGGATTCAATATGCATTCATGTTATATTCATATATAAAATTAATTCCTGAATGCTAAAAAGATCTGCACTGAGGGCAGGCTGCCAACCTGAATTTGTAATGTACAGAATTTCCAAAGTGGATCATGTAAAATATCAACATCACAGTCTGGGCACTTAAAAAGTACTCCTACATGGCAAACATACCCATCTGTGGAACAGCCAGTCAGTCACTTGAGATGCTTTAAAGTGTGTTATTCCACATTAGAGTAACTTATGCATCCTCAAAAGTACTTTACAAAAGATACCATACAGAAAAACAAGACTACTATGCTATTGCATCACTTAAAATATATGCAGCTAAAACTATTTTTCCAGGACTGATGTACTATACAAACGCAACACTTCACTTTTCTGCCTGGAGGATCCAAACAAAATATAACCACACGGAAAAAAAATGTGGAATGATGTTTTCGGAACAAAAAGAAGGTGAGAGAGAAGGAGTGAGTGAGAGGGAATTTGCAGTTTGAGAGGTTTTGGAGAGAACATCCAAAGAGCAGCCAAGAGTCTTATCGCATATTCCCACTGAAACACCTGGCCAGTGGAAGCAGTAGTACAGGACATGCAGCCAACACGCCATATTATTGCCAATTGAAAGGGTAATATGCTTCAATCAGATTCTGAATTTCAACAATGTAAGAAAGTGAGAACAGCAAATGCCCTATAACATTAACTTTAAATTTGAATGCTGTACTTTGGGGCAGTGCACCATATGGATTCATTTTTAAACCTGATTAAATCACGGCTTAATTTATTAAGCTTATTAAATGATGCTGTACCACACTTTAAAACCAGGAAATTAAGAAAGGTTGACTTTAAACCCTCTCTTTAAACCCCAGTTTTGATTTTCTCAATAGCAAGATTAAATTTCATCCCTTGAACCAAATCTTTAAACTCCAAATTAAAATGTAGTCCAGTCCTAACTTTAAACTTACACTGGAGAAAGTTTAACTTTTAATATGGCTGCCTTTTTAGATGGATTGAGCAAAATCAGCAATTTCCTCGAATAAAGTTACGGGATGGACACAACCCAATTTAGTTTTATAATGTCTCTTCTTTCTTTCACCCCAATTGATCTGTTAGACAGTTGCTGGCAGCAGTCTCTTTTATCTAACTGTGTTGTTTTTAATCTTCTTTATTGAGCAATATTGCATCCATCAATTCAGCCAACAAGTTTTATTCCTCAAAGGAGGAGAAATTAGAGCTTCTCTGCCGAACCATCACAAGCCATTATGCAAGCCAGCAAACACTGTAATGTTTTGTTGACTTCTTAGTGAGCCAGCAAACAATTTAAAAATTTGTTAACTTCCTAGTGAGCTAGCAAACAATTTAAAATTTTGTTAACTTCTTAGCAAGCTAGCAAACACTGTAGTGTTTTGTAAACTTTTTTGGCAAGCTAGCAACCAATGTAACATTTTGCAAACATTTTTACCAAACTGGCAAACACTCACATTCTTTTAAACTTTTCTTGCTGGCTAGCAAACAATATTATGTTTTGTTAACTTCTTTGTGACCTAGCAAACAATATAACATTTTGTTAACTTCTAATATTTACTCGGTCACTCAAACACTAAAATTTATTTTTCTTTATATTTCATTTAAGTTGGGATATCTCCACATCGAATAAACTCTATTTAATTTGGGTTTACATTAATACATTTGGATTTACTAAATGGAGATTACTCTTTAATTATGCAACAGTGCTCTGCTTAATTTTAAATCCAGATTTAAACCTAGTTTTGCCAAACTGATTGGAACTAATGAACTAATAAACTGATTGGATTACAACTTTATTTTTCCGACTGTGTTTTCCCTTTTGGTATCTTCCTCAAACCACTTCATCTTCCCTTTAAATACTGTAGTGTTTCTTGGTCAGAGCCAATTTTAGGCAGAGGTGATCTTGGTTTGCAGTGTGGTGCAACATTTTTACCTGCCTTTAGCTGCCTACACTGCTGATTTTGATCAATTTCTCCTCACCCAGGATGCACTTGGAGAAAAACCCCAGATACAGGTTCCCATGAATTATTCGTGCTGACCCACAGGGATAGTAGTCCCATCTGTGTGAGAATCCTCCACAAGTCGATTTGACAAAAATGTCAATAAGATGAAATGGAAGGACTCCAAACGGATGTTAAGCCTGCCTCAAACAAAACAACACATGTACACAAAATCAAAGACAACCTTATTCAGGTAAAAAATTCTACAGTCTCACAGTCTGATGTTTGTCTGATGAGGCACACTATGACCGTCCAACATTGATGCAACAGCTACTGGGAGCGAGTTCCTGCCTCTGCATGTGTAAATCTCTTATTCCATTGATGTCACGTCTGCAGTGCCAGCAGACTCCCCACAATGACATTGATTCACCCTGAACCACACTAATCAACTCATCAAAGAGCTGCAGATTGGCTGACCAGTCTCATTGGGTGTGACAACACCCTGCTCAGTTTAGAGGCTGTGGACATACCGATACACCAGTACCCCTTTACCACCAAATTAGCTATGGCTCTTGAACTAGTTCCGTTCGTTCACCATTGCGATCCAGGATGCAGCATCAACAGCTGCACAACGACCTGCAGAATGCGACAAGGCCACTTCAGGTCAAGGAAAACCTGCTATTTTTTTGGTTCCAACTAGAAACCAACTTTTTGTATTCTGAACCAGTCTATTTTTGGTTGAAATGCTCTGAACGGTTCAAAATTACGTGTGCAACCGGTTCCATGTTTTTGGAAAAGGGGTACACATTGATAAAGTCAGTGTTTTAGCACTGTCTTTGTCTTATTTACAAAACTCTGTCTGTTGCTGTTGTAGCTAACCAGGAGCAACTGATTTAAAGGAAGCAGGTAGGTACTCATTTGTGCTCGCCAAAGAGTGAATATTCCCAAGTGCACAAGTACAGTGACTGCTGCACACACAAATGACGTGTATTGTTCTGTTCTTTCTGGATTCCGTGTAGATGACATGTTTCATAGTGTGCAGTAGATCTGTGTTAAGAAGACTGGCGTTAGTGGATGTGTGGATAAGTCCACATGGTCACAATAAAATGGAGGTGCACGATGTCCACACATATATGCATATATCTTATGATGACACAAGCATGCAGACCCTAATGGAAGCTCACTGATATGGATAGTTTACGTGTTTACTGACATTTAATCAATACCATGATCCTAAAATAATTAAACTTAACGTGCCTTAGGATTCGAACTCCGATCTTCAGTGTCAAAATCCTGCAAGTAGCAAGCCCGACATCCCCCCAGCCATCGCCTTATGAAAAACTTTGCATTTCCTGTATTTGTAAAAACGTTGCCACAGTGACCACTGTGACTTACTGTGACTGTGTGTCACTTACTGGGGGTATTTTGATCAGTAGTGGCAAGTAAGCAGTGCAGTCCAAATTGTATTCTACCCAACTCCTCTCCAGCTCCTCATGGGGGATCCTCTTATTCCCTAGGAAAGATGAGAGATGTAATTGTTCCGGGTGCCCTGGGTCGGCCCCAGAATCTTACAGTCAGGCGTGCTTGTGGCACTTCAAGTAGTGAGGCTGCTGAGGGGCATCCTAAGGCCAAGCACTGACACAAAGGGATATTTTCAGAATGAGCACATTGGCCTGATCACTGTGGAGTTTTATCACCATCCTCCTGTGAGAAGGTCTCCGTTTAATTGCTGCCATTTGCTCCTGACCTTGTCTGGGACATCCTGATTCTTATCAAACATGCCTGATATTTTCTACGACAGTCTTCTTGTGTAAGCGGTCAAATGAGTCAATCTTCAGACGGAAATTGCGGCAGGTAACGTGATAAGATGTCTGATTGAACCATGTCTAGCGGGTTTCTAGTCTTACTAGATGCCTGAGTCGCTTCATGTGGCTTCTGTTATCTCAGAGGAACTCAACACCTTGTTTTACACTCTTGTTTTATCACATAGATGATGATGTTGATTCTCAGTTTGATTTCTCAACTTCAAACTGTTGGAGTGTACCTCAGAAATCACAAGCCAAAAGTTTATCATCAGCAAATAGCAGAGATGCCATCTTGATGTCACCGAAGTGGACAGTCTCCAGACCTGCCAGAGCAGCTGCACCTTTGTCCCCTTTCCATAAAAAAAACAAAAATAAAAGGCAGAAATATACCTTTGAATGTGCTAGACTTGACAGTGAGAATGCAAGCACAGTTCTCACACCATATGCACCACGAATTAATAGCTTGCATTGGTGCCAAATGTTCTCACACCACTGCTCACAGGATACCTCAGGGAGCACAGTCAGAGTCTTTTTCACATCTACAAAACACATGTCGACCCAATTAATACATTCTGTGATGCCTCGACTATCTGAGGGTAAAAAGCTCGTCCTCGACTAATTCCTCACTGTTTCTCTTGAATATGAGCTTCGAGGATCAGGTGGTCTTCTTTCCATGAACTTGGGGATACTTTTCCTGGAGAAGGTGAGCAACATACTGTAGCTCTACAGCCAGAACAGATTCATCCAGTCTGATCACACACCACTTGCACTCTCCAGTGACTCTGACTAATCTGAGACCTCCGAGGCAGTGCATAATATTTCAAATCAAGCTAATTCAATTTTATGTAGCACCAAATCAAAACATAAGTTATCTTAGGGCGCTTTTCATATGGAGGAGCTCTATTCCGTACTCCTCAAAATATTAAATACAAAAAATAAAAACGATTCCCACCATGAGTAAGAAAAACAGACAGAAACCTCAAGCAGAGCCATTATGAAGTTCCTGATGGTAACCTTAAAGGGATAGTTCCCCCAGACATGATAATTCAGTCATTATCTACTCACCCTCATGTCGACTGAAGGTCAGGTTTAGTTTTTCAGTCCACAAAATGCTGCTGGAGTTTTACAGGAAAACGGTGTTGTAAAACTAAGGAATGTAAGTGAATGGCAATCAGTTTTCAAATGGAAAAAACAACCAAAAAAAACAAACATAAAATGCCTCCATACTACTCATCTGGTACGATCCAAGTCTCCTAAAGCCCTAACATTCCAAGTTGACTTGAAAGACATCATTTACAACATATTTACATCATGTTTATAGCCTGAATCTACACTGTTGATCCTTAGCTTGGAGCCACATTGTCTGAACTGGGTATGTGTTATGAGAGTGTGCGCAAGTGAGTGGCATGCTGGGGCTTTAGGACACTCAGATGACACCACACGAGCAGTATGAAGGCATTTCATGTTTTTTTTTTTTTTGGTTGTTTGTTGCGTTTGACAACTGGTCACCATTCACTTTAATTGTTTGGGAGATTCTGATTCCTGTGAAACTCCAGCAGTTTTTTGGACTAAAAAAAAATTAAACCTGACCTTCAACTGGCATGACAGTGAGTATATAATCACTGAATTTTCATTTTTGGGTGAACTATTCCTTTGAAGAAAATATCTGATACCTTTACGCCCATCTTTTCGCTTTGTAAATTTGCAACATTTTTCATGGTGTGAAATTAGAGTACAAGATCTTCCGACACAAGTCTCATGAGAATACATTTTTACGCATGTGAAGAAAAATAGTGCAGAAAATGTCAGTGTGTCTATGAGACTGACAAATACAAAGAGTTCCACAAATTCATGAATGACGATTAGTGTTTGTACTTCAGAGATCCGGAGCATTGTGCACAGAAATGTAAAATGGTGAATTCAGTTTATTGTGCATAATTATTAAGAAACAAGGTTATGTTTTTAACTTAACAAAACCTTATATTGATTTGTAAATCTTAAAACACTGGTTAATAATAGCTGCACTATTTTTTACTCCATAATATTTGAATCTTTCCTTGAAGGACACTTGAACAGCATTGTTTTTCAGGTTTTTCAAATGGAAAATGCAGGATACGAGCCCTCAACCTTGGGGGTTTGTATTTAGCAACATCATTCTTCAGAAACCCATGTCGAGTCAGGTGGAAAAACATAGCTTTTTTCCAATACTAAGACAGACATTTCAAACAAAACTAGATTGTTCAGGTTTGAAAGGAAAACTACTGGGAAGCTACAGAGCGAGATAATAAAAACAAAAAATAATGGACCCGTAATACAACTCAATACAGTTAGTTTGAAGCTACCTTACATTATGAATTGGCCAGTCACCATGTATTTACCAGAGTTTTAATATGAATACAGTGAACGTGCTTTGAAAACTGCACCATAGAGAAAATCAGTATTATTTTCAGTCAGTCTGAGGGCCCTGCTGTCAATCCATCCCAGAAACTCTTGTCAGATCCCAGGAGTGCTGCCATGACAACCATACTAATCAGAGTTCTGCAGCCTGATTACCATCGCAGAATTAATTGGAGCATGGAGACAGGCGCACACACAGCAACCTATCAGGTCTAAGAAGTGTATGTGTGACCTGTTCTATCTTTATTAGACGGTGTCAGGCTTATTGTCATTCTGCTCAGGCAACACAGACTCTCTCACTACTGTATGCTGGTATATGCTCACAGTGGATATAAGAAACATTTTGGAAGTATTTAGAGAATTATCTTTGGCATTACTGCAAGGCCCCAAATAAAACATCTTGAATCAGGCTTTTCTCATTTTTAAATAAACATGTTTATGGAGTCAGTCTCCATAAACATGTTTATCTATCCAAGTATGATTTAATTGGAAAGCAGGTTAGATCCCAGGACGGATTCTATCTATCAGAGAGAGAAAACACCACTTTCCTAAGGATGAGGAAAAGGGAGCTGAACCTGACTCCTGACTATGCGTTCCACGTTTCTCACTTCTGTTAGGATAAAATAACCACCAATCCTGCTGCCAAGTATTAAGTGATTCTCATTGCCAGCATGATAAAAGTCGACAGCAGCCCTTGAGCATTTCCATCCATATTTTAAAAATTTTGTGCTCAAGCTCAGAACTTTTTTTTTTTGTTTTACTTAAACACACTTCCAAGGGTCGAGAAAATGTCTGGCAAGTTTTCTTTTTTTTTTTTTTTACCAAAGAAGATGCGAGTTCAGGCTCATTGCCTGAAAATCCCAGACTTGGTTAACTGAATCTGGCAGTGGAAATTTGCTGTCAAAATGTTTTCGTGGATGAAGTGTTCATCTCGGCAGTCAGGAAAGATCAATGATGGAAGTCTTTTAATATTACAGTGGGCTTTAGGCTGATACATTAACATATGTACATACGTAATTATACAAAAAAGTAGGTGAATTCACTGAAATTCTTGATGTGAACTAAAATATCTCAACAACTATTGGATGGATTGGCATGATACGTTGTATGTTGTACAGACATCCATGGTCTGCTTTGGAAAATCCCTACTGACTTTAATGATCCCGGCTTTTCCTCTATAATGGAAAGACAAACTTTGAAAAGAGTTTGAACTGCTGAGCAAGAAGTGGTCAAAGCTGTTGGTGGTAGTGACTGTACACTCAGCACTTACAGCGGCTTTTCATGAGATATATGGCTTTCAGTAATAAAACTTTGTTGTGAGATTGAAACGTTCTGAAGAAACATATTGCACCATGTCAGTGCTCATGGAGTGAATTTGTTCCCTAGTGTGTACTCTGGCCAAAAAACACACACTACTAACAATGTAACACTGCTATATTGCTCCACAGAGTAAACTTTAAGGTAGTTTGGTGGTAGTTTTCACCACTTGCAGTATTACCTTTTATAGTGGGACAAAGCTTAACTCACTACCATATGATGTTAAAGGGACAGTTCACCCCCCCTAAAAAGTAGGAACTACTTTATTTCTGCAGTAGACCTGCTACCAGACCTGCTTTCTTTCCACTAGAAAGAAAATAGTTCCTACATGAAACTGTTCATAATAAAGTCTGTGCAGTATATATGCATATGTATTTTTGATCTTGGGGCGAACTGTCCCTTTAAGTTAATATTTTAAACTGCCAGTATAATAACAACAAAGGGTACATGTATAATTGGCTTGAAATAGCAGATTATTAATCCTGTCACAGTTATTAATCAATGTCACGTTTCTCAGTACACTTGTAGTCGACATCACTACACAAATAGCTGTTCCTTAGAGAATACATGTGAGTACTAACACAGCTCTCAGCAGGTTAACACCTCCACGCTTTTGCTGAAAGACTCAGATAATAACTTGTGTACACGCACACACCCTCTCACATGTTGTTCTGTTGATCACAGTGTTAAACTGTACAGAGGGATGTGAAGGCACACACACATGCACACACACTTAAAGGGCTTCCGCTTGATTCTGTGAGCTGAAAACATTTCCATGCATAATGAGGCTTGGTCACATCTGAATAATTGATAAGAAAAAATGGATTTGGGAATCCATTGTAATTTCTCCTCTGAGCAAAATAACCACCTTCCCAAAACAAGACACCACTGAAAAATTTATACCAGGGGGAGCGCGTCAGGGAAAGAGTGTGTGTGTGTGTGTGTGTGTGTGTGTGTGTGTGTGTGTGTGTGTGTGTGTGTGTGTGTGTTTGAGAGTCAACAGAGTTTAGTGTTAATTAAATCAATATTCACATTTACCTGGAGCAGCCTGATGTTGCCCTTCACGCTTCCTGCTCTCAGTCTCCCTTTGTTCCTAATCCACACCTCTTCATTGATACCCTCTGTCTTCTTTTTATCCTCTTCCTCCTCCTCTTCATTTTTTTTTCACCACCTCTGATCCTCCTTTGCTCTCCACAGTGCTGTTCTGATACTGTTAATGAATACTGCAGTTATGGGCCCACAGAGCCCATCTAGGTACCTACGGGGTGCAGCTAACACTGCAGCATGGGATTTTTTGAAACCTAATGCCGATATTAGTATTTCATACTGTGGTATTCAATGTTAATATGACTATTCCCTTTTTAAAAGATCTACACCCAATTCATACAAAATGTATGACATCTGCTTAACTGAAGGCAGATGACACTGACTGACTTCAGCTTTAAATAATGGCCATCATGAGTACAAAGCATTAATCTTAACAGTTAGCATAAGAGCCCCAGACATGTACTCATATGGATTTTTATATAAAAGGACCAGTGTGTTTGGTGACATCTAGCAGTGAGGCTTCAGACTGCAACCAACTCACAGAACCCTCCCCTTCCAAGAATGTATAGGAGAACTTAAAGTAGACACAAAACTCACTAAAATGTGAGAGGCCCTTTGTAGAGCCAGTGTTTGGTTTGTCTATTCAGTGGAAGAGGAGCTGCACTCCATAGATGTATTATAAAGAATTCAAAACAGTATGCAAAGATGGTGCCCATTCTGTCCAAAGAGGATTGCTCACCTGACGCATAAGCCAAAAATTTTCTATGCTATTCTATTTTCCGGATTTTCTTCCTAGTTAATATACACAATAGTTTTTGCCCCCTTGCCCCCTGCCCATGATTTCATGCTGGGCCCATATATATGTGAGGCCATCACAGATTTTAATATTGCTTTTTCAGCTGTAGTTAAGTTTTATACAAAATATAAATATAAAACCTCCATGTATCAAAAACTAATCGTAATTCTAATCATAATTGGCATTTTGAGTGGCCACTGGGTAAATTGTTGGCAAGGCCGATTGGGAATGCATTTCTCAGAGCCTCCTTGCCTCTACATGCATCGTAAGTTGTACCTTAAGGTCCCTCTTTAGTTTACGGACTGTTTCCCAGTCTTCTTAGCAAAGACATACTTTCTGAAAGGTTTACCTGTAGAGGAGTGGTCTGAACCACTCATAAGCCATGATCAGGCTTCTGCAGACACTTGATGATGAGCTGATCATTTGAATCAGGTGTGTTGGAGCAGGGAAACATCTAAAACATGCAGGACAGGGGTCCTTGAGGACCAGGGTTGGGCACCACTGCCCTAACCCTTACAAACCAAGCCTTTAATTATAGACATTCATCGATTCATTTTCTGTAACCGCTTATTCCGTAAGGGTCGCGGGGCTGCTGGAGCCTATCCCAGCTGACATTGGGCGAGAGGCGGGGTACACCCTGGACAAGTCGCCAGTTCATCGCAGGGCTGACACATAGACAGACAACCACTCACACTCACACCTATGGGCAATTTAGAGTCATCAATTAACCTAGCATGCATGTCTTTGGACTGTGGGAGGAAGCCGGAGAACCCGGAGAGAACCCATGCAGACACGGGGAGAACATGCAAACTCCGCACAGAAAGGCCCTGCCCCAGCCGGGGAGCTGGGGGATCAAACTCAGGACCTTCTTGCTGTGAGGCGGCAGTGCTAACCAATAATTTATAGACAATAGTCTTTAATTATATAAGATGCAACTTTAATGTTTGTGTACCTACATTTGTAGGAGCACATTCAAATTAATGTTAATATGTGTTCTGTGAAAGCAAAAATAAAACTGCATGAATACCAAAGTCAAACACCAGGTACAGTGTACAGCTTTCACTGTGCACCACTGGCAGGTTTCAGGCCAGCCCACGTGCTTTTCACAAAGGCAACAGCCGGATGCATGTCAGCACTTCATGCATATTGCAGAATAGAAATCTAATTTTAGAAGCCGAAAAATAGCCACAGCCAAAAAATAAATGGTTCCCTTTAAGAACAAATGTGACTCTTGTGCTAATACAGTGGCTGCGACATACTGTAGTACAGAAGAGGAAAGCTCCAGGACTGAGCTAAAGAGAGGTAAAATGCAGAGATCTAACAGCAGTCAGCAACAGCATGGCCTGTTCTCCCCGAAAATGTATTTGTGGAAGGAAGTGGATATTCAGCCTGTTCTCAGGCTCTCTCTACACATGAAAACACCCTCAGCATTTATCCCCAGTGGGGATACCTGTTATTCCTGCTTCTTGACTAAATAATGAAATGCATTTCCTGTAGCGGTAGATGGTGCATTTCATATTATAATAGCTATGTTAAAAACATGTTATGAATGCTCCTAAGTGAACAGAGTTATGAGTGGATGAAATGGCAACAATGCACGCTGACAAATCTTTGGGAAAGGAAGAGGTGGGGTGGATGGATGGGTCAAACAAATACAGGACTTTCACTCATGAGACCAGGGTTTGCTTTTTATGACACCAATAATAAACTTTGCATTCTTTTGAACTTACGTAATGTATGTAAATCACATATCCTTCATGATGTAACAGACCTTACTAGCATACCCATCTTAACTCATGTGTTTTGTGTTTTTTTTTCCCCAAAACTAACTAAGTAGGTTTTAGTGCCTTAACCTAACCAAGTACTTTGTGTGCCCTTATTTTAAAATTCTACCTGGACATAGCATCTTTATTATTACAAACTCGACCAATAAGACCTGAATGTGCAAAACTGACGCCAGAGGGGTCCCTGCAGTATCGTAGCTCGAAGCGTAAGACCACTGACCAACCTGTCTTATTTGATGAGTTGGGAGTGAGAACATGTTGGGATTTTGTAGGCAAAGTCTTCCCACATCTTTAGAACAGCAGCCACCATGAATAAAACTCAAGCACAGTCAGGTTCCGAAAGGATTCGATGTTAAAAAGTAGGGACTTTGTTAGTCGTATATCATTTGGATAAAGTGAAACCCAAAATCTACCTTTTGAGTGTTGAACAGTCCTCTTGAGGACATAAAAGCTCTATAATTTGCAAAGGGTTACTTTGGATCACAAAGGTGAGCAAGAACTGAAATAACAACCTTCATAAAAAACTTTTCAAAACACTCCTGCAGCATTATCTACTTCTCTAAAATACATCCATATGCTCAGTATGTTTTCTCATATTTTCACTAACGTCTGACCAAAAACTGCTTTTGAATCTGTTCCCACACTTGACCCTGAGTAACTGCCAACAAATGAGCAAGCAAATGCTGTGATTTGTGCTTATTAGAGTGCTTAACAGCTAAAGTCTATAGATGCGTGGTCACGTTGTAAATCTAAATATAATTTCCAACTGACTGAAAATTTGAAAATGAAATAACAATATAATTAGAAGAACAACATACCCAAACAAGAAATTAATAAAACTTAACTACTGCAGCATCCTCAGCACCCCTACTTCCCACAGCTTTGCGTCCAGACAGTGTTGATGCTAAACATAGTCAACTGAAGCAGAAAAATCCCTCAGTCCGTGTTACATTGACAGAGAAAGAGTTCTCCTGGAGCAAAATTGGTTGTTCTTTCTGCATCCGGCGATGTCACATTGAATGACAAACTACAGGCTATTTCAGCTTGGATTTCTGGTCTCCTCCTCTTAATAGCCAGGGTGCTAGATGAGTATTTTTTGTGACCTACACTACACTAGGGTTTGGCCAACAAAGTAATAGCGACAAGCTAGGGGGGGGTGATATACAGCAACATGGGTGTAGATGTCAGAAGATCATGTGCAATGCATCTGATACATGTAGGCACCTCCAGCATGATTCTGCAGACAGGAAAACTCAGTTTCTTGGTCAGTATAGCACACACTGAGGAATGCATTGCCTCAGTTGACTATATTCACTATCAACATGGACTGGATGAAAAATGCCAGATTTTCCCTTTATCTTAAGTCACATTGACATAATGTACATTGACTTAGATATGTTACGTTACGTACACAAACTTATGTAATTAACATGCATATAACAGAAACAATGATCTTTTCTTAAACGTAACCAAATAGTTGTTACGCCTGTATTTTGAAAGTTATTATAATTTATTGCTAACCTGACTGCAAAGCCCTGCACATGCAACAGCATCACATTTTGAAGCGTAGGGTGTTGTTACTCATATGTTAGTTGGATAAAGTGAAACCCAAAATCAACCTTTTGAGTAACAAACAATTCTTTCATGTGCATAAAAGTTCTGTAAGGGTTACAGTAGAGACCAAAGGTGAGCAAGTTTCACTGAAATGAAGACCTTCGTAAAAACTTCTCAAAGCACTCCTGCAGCATTATCCGCTTCTCCACAATGCATCTGTAAACTTTTGACTAAAAACTACTTTTGTATCAGCCTTCACCCTGACTGGGTGCCAACAAGCAAGCAAATGAATGAGAGTGACCTGGCCTCATTAGGGTGTTGAACAGGTAGTCTATATTTTATTAATGTCAGAAATTCTGAACTACTCCTTTGATTTTGTCATGTACTCAACTGCGTCACTCATTCTTGAGATCTGGAGGGGTTTTTGGTTTTTACTCTTCAATTATGCTAGAAAATATATTTTAAAACTCTTGGCAATTAAACCTTGTAACAGGCCAGCTTCCTACTGATGACATTCTTCCTAAATGTAGGTGTCAGCTGCATCAGACTCTGTCAGACAGAAACTCTGACAGAGTTACATTTTTTCATGTCACAGCATAGTCGTAGTGAGTAGCCTTTTTTTTTTTTAAGTTGCCAAGAGTTCTCTTAATGCTAATCAAAATCCACAGTTTTAAACCATAATTCTTATTCACTTTTGATTTCAAAGAGCTCTGGACTTTACAAGTTTTGGTTGGGACACATCTGATAATAATATTATTTCATGAATTTGTTGAGAAATAGAAAGCTTACCGGTCCTTGAGCAGTATTCCTGTCTGTTTTAAACCAGGAAATGAAACAGGGGTCCTAAGGATATTTTTTCAACAATTTTTTCAAGGTCTATTCACATATTTTATTATTTACAAGGTTTAACTCATTTTATTGTTGCCATTATCAGTGATGACAGTGGCTCTAATCATTGTCTTATTTAGAGTTAGCAGCGTTAATTGTGATCGTGATAAACTGAGTTATTTTATTTGTATGTAACCTAGAAATACCTGCTTCGTCATGCAGACTGTCCATATTTGGTTGCCTGTTGTTGAGTTTGTTGACTGACAAGCTGCAGTCTTGTCTGTCAAGTGTTTACTGGCCTGAAGCCGTGAGCTCTCCGTCTTGTCAGTCACAGGTAGGCTGTGCTCATCCGACAGGCTGCTGGCTGCGATTAGATGGCTCGTATCGCATTCATTCCCGAGTTATACTCTCAAGATTTTACAGACATCTTCAAACAGCCGTGGTGGAAGGCTGTCAAGTGCCAAATGTGGCTAAATTTTCCCCCTCAATGAGTCAATGTCAGAGGGGCGTCTGCCTCACAAGCAAGGAGAGATTCGCGAGAGAAAACAGACTGTTGAGCACAAATTACCATATGCTCTTTTTAACTGTACTATTTGACAGTTGGGCTCATTACCATAAACATACTGACCCTCTGAACAAAATGAAAATAATTACTAACTTGACAAAGGCTGATAAAGTAAAGCAGTCTAATAATGTGCAGCAGAAGTACATGATGAATGCCAATGCTGCCGTTGTTTTCCGTTGAGTGTGCTTTCAGACTCAAGCCTTCTAGGCACTACTTATTCAGAAGTAATGTTAAAGCACACTATCTCTATCCTCTATCATCACAAAACACTTTTTGTGGCTGTTCTACTGATGGCAAAAAGAGGTCCGACTGTGCATTCATGGCATGCCTGTTTGAAGCTGTAAATCCAAAAAGCTCCTATTTCACAGTAATTCCAGCAACTCTGGAGCAGAAAATGCATTTACTCAGAAGAGTCAGACTGGCTGCATTTTTTTTTTTTTTGGCAAAACCTGTGCTACACATATCTTCTGGATGTGGCTCCTCAGGATCCATTTGTCTTGTGGTGAAAGGAAATTTGCTCCTTGCATCATGGGAAGTTATGAACTTTTAGACCAAGTTTTTGACTGTGTGGAACTCGTGATTCAACTCACATGTTGGAAAACATGCTTATTTCATTTTATCCTGGGTGAACAGGTGGGAATCATAGATGGATCATAGATTCATAGTCAGTGACGATGCAGTTAGTCAAATTTTCGCATTAGTGCAGGCATTCATGTAGTACCTTTACTAGTCACTGAATGCATCACCATTTAACTGCACTTCCATACTTTCAATAGTAAGGAGTGCATCACATCTAAAAGCATTCAGTATGTCCAACAGTCATGAATGCATCACCAGCTAGTGAATGCACAATTGCTTAAGTCAGGGGTCTGCAACCAAAGGCTCCAGAGCCACATGCAGCTCTTTAAGTGTCAATGAAGTGGAAACGAATAACATTATATTTTTTACATATTTTTCATGTTTCATTGTTGTAGGTCTATGAAAAAGTTGAGACAGCTCAAAAATTTCAAGCCAACATACTACATACATAGTACATCAGTTTTGAGCCCAAGGGAAATTCTTCAGTTTTGAAAAATTTTTTACTACTGATCTTTTCTTGAGCTAATTTACTTTTCTTCTTTAGATAAATTTAAATATTTGAATATTAAGAACTCCAATATGTTGTATTTAAAAAATTATAGCATAAACCATTTAATTTTAAGGCAAAAAGGAAAAACAACTTTTTTGAGTTTCTCTAACTTTAACTTACTATATATTTATCTAAGGAAGAATAGTAAATTATCTCAACTAAAGGTCAGCAGAAAGTTTATAAAAGTTTGAGTCGGGCACAAAACTCAAAAATCTATTGCAGTATGTTGTACAAGAAATAAAAAAAAAAGTGTTAATATTTCATCAACTAAAATATCAAAGACTGTGTCTATGGCTCGGTGCCTTTTCCTCTAAATTGTGATGGTGGCTCATCGTCTTGAGTCTCCATAAGCTATGGCTGCCAAAAAGTCTTCAGGAAAAAGAGAGCATTTAATCCACAGTTGGGCTAAACAAACTCACTGCTCAGATGCCTTTCAGTGAATGCATTATTGTTTAAATACACTTCAGTATGTACAACAGTCAGTGAAATAATCACAGCTTCAATTCACTTCTTTACATACAACAGTAAATGCATCGCCGTTTTAGAGCACTTCATTACTTTGAACAGATAGTGAATGTTTTAACATTTAACTGCAATTCAGTTAGTACAGCAGTCTGCAAATGTATCATTATTTAACTGCACTTCTGTACATTCAACAGTTGATGAATGCATCACAGTTCAAGTCCACTAAACTATGTGCAACAGTCAGCAAATGCATCACAGCTTAAATGCACTTCAGCACACACAAAAGACATGAATGCATTTAAATGTTTTTCAGTAAATTCACGAGTAAATTAATGCATCAACATTTAATGCAATCAGCACATACATCAGTAAGTGAAGGCATCAGGATATGTACAATAGTAAGCGATGGGATCACTAAAAGTGTAAATTCATGCTAAAACTCAATTTAGCCAAGTTTTGGACAGAGCTTTCTCAATGTACTATATAAATATACAAATCCCTAAGCCAGAACTTGACACTGTTCCTCTGCATTTTCTCTGGTAAATTATACAATCAACAAAGCAATAGGAATTGAAAGTAAACCAGTGTAAACTAGCCAGGTGCAGATAAGGAGAAGCCATTACCGTGTGTGGACTTCATTTTCAATTTGGATAACATAACATCACATTGATATTCCACTATCATCACCAGCAACATCCCAGGTGGTATGCAGCTCTTGCCAATAACTGTTAACCTCTGACGCCCATCACATGGGAAACACACATTTCCTTTTCGAGGCTGCACATTTGAGCAGGTGACCCTTTCAATCACTCTGCTCAACTAGCAAAGTCCTCTGAATTATGTAGAAGAATGCGACAGAAGGAGGCTAAGTGAGGTGGGGAGAAAGCGACTGAGCTGGACCTTAAAATGCTGTACGGCTCGACAGGCCCGAGAACCATGTTTAAATAAACATCAGACAGAGAGGGAAGGTGAGAGCCATACAGAGTCATACTTGGGGGATATTCCACTCAGCCAAGTCATACATTATTCCTCTTGGCTTCCTGGCATATCAAGCTGTCCTGATGCATTCTAGATGTCCATGTATAAATGTCCAGACGTGGACATATTCATGCACATACTTACTGCAAATCTCCACTCTGGCTCCCTTTCTCCTCTGCCTTGAACTTGACTGGATGAGGTTTGTTGGATGTTATATCTGAATATAGCTGCATGGTATAGCTGCATGGGGCTTGGAGCCAACAGAGGAAACATATGTGACTGACGGAAAAAAGAAATCTTTCTCTTTTCAACCTAAATGTGACATTCAGGGGACTGAATATGGACACAATAATGATCACCTGCATGTCCTGCTCTTGTCTGACCTGTCTTCCTTCAAAGCCATGAATTTTTCCCTTTATCCATCTCCTTTATTCATCCAGTTTCTGAATGTGAAGGTATGGGGCCTGAGTTTGGGCAATTACCATTAACTCACATGGACCTGTGGCCTGCACTGTGATATATACGATAGAGGGCTTAAAAAAGTTACCATGACGGAAAAATCAAAATGTGTCCCAAAAAGTTATTTTGTAAATATTCTCAGGTATTTTTAATGATATTTCAGAGCAATGCATAACCACATTCAAAACAGCTGTGTGGACGTTAACCTGTAAAGAGCAAGCTGCTGGTGCTAGCAGTGCTATCATTAGCCACGCTGTGTGGCAGCTAACATTAAATGCAGGTAAATGTAATTTTCCCACAGATGCTGCTATCCTGCTCAGTCTGAAAATCTATTGAGTTGTTGTCATGCCTTGTAGGATAACGTGCAATGTTCATAACGCAAAGAGGCACACATTTCAGAAGTATTTAAAATACAAGCATGATTTGGATATTGAAGAATGTTTTTATGCTTTTACAGCAGTAGACTTGTATAAATTTAAACTGACCTTTAATCAACATAGAATTTTGTTAGTTAATACAACTTTAGGAGACCAATCTGAGGTAGACAATCATTTATTTGTTTTTTCACATATTCGATATGAGTATAGATTACAATGCAATTATAACGAGATATACATTAGTCACATGTATAAATGTGAGTTGAAATTATAGATGCCCTTTAAAAAAATCAATTCCGTTCAATTTTATTTGTCTAGTGCCAAATCATAACAAGTTATCTCAGGGCACTTTTCAAATAGAGCAGGTCTATAATAAATGAAATGAAAATGACATGGCCAGAGACACTGGTGTCCTTAACTAACCCTAACTTCATAGCACATTCACAGCCTGGAGGCAATAACTGCAGTCAAACGCTTTCTGAATAAGTTTTTTTTTTCTCCCGTTCTCCACTAGTACTTTGACCCATTCTTCCTGAGCAAACTGCTTCAGTTCTCTCAGTTGTGATGGGTGCCGTCTCCCAACTACCAGTTTCAGCTCTTTTCACAGATGGAATCATGGCAGGCCACTTCTTTGATGTATGTTTGAGGTCATTATCCTGCTCGAAGACCCATGACCTGCGGCCAAAACACAGCTTTCTGACACTGCTTTGTATGTTTTACTCCAAAATCCCTTGATAGTCTTGTGATATCATTGTTCCCTGCACAGAGTTAAGGCACCAAGTACCTGAGGCTGCCCCAAAACATCACAGAGCCTCCCATGGGTTTTACTGTAGACATGATCTTTTTTTTCCAATTTTTCTTCAGTGAATGTAGAGTTGGTGCAATTTACCAAAAGCTGTACTTTTGTTTCATCTGTCCAAAGCACCAGAAGGACTGAGGCTTGTCAACATGCATTTTGGCAAAGGCTAGTCTGGCTTTTTTGTCTCCCTCTTAAAAGTCGTGTCCTTCTTTATCTCCTACCGTGGAGTACATTTTCATTCAGACAGCTGCAACAGATTGTGCAGTTTGAAACTATTGTACCTTGAACTTTAAGATCAACTTGGATCTGTTTTGAAATTTTCCTCGGTTCCTTTCACGACCATTCGAGCAATCCCTCTGTTCAATCTTGGGCCAATTTTCCTTAAGAATTCGCATTCACAGATGTTGGCTAAAATCCAACAGGCCTTAAACTTCTTAATAATAATGGCAACAGAGGTCCCAAGAACATGAAGCTCTTTGGAGGTGGTCTTGTAACCATCTAATCTAATCTCATCAGACCACTTTTGTTTTTCCTTCTATTTTCTTCAGTATTCAGTATTCAGTGTGCTGCACACAGCGGCACAAAACAACAGAGTAATTGTCTTCTTTTAAAATGGCTGCATGAGTGATTATAAAGATTGAAAACACCTGTGATACTAATTAAAACACAATAGTCTGCTTAAAGAATCACTACAAATCAATTATCAATTTGTCAGTAATTTCTTACAACTTCGAAAGGTGACAGACAAAATTTAGAATACCTTTGTCAAATACACATTTTCTCAACTTTTTTATTCCACTGCAAACCAGACACAGACATGTGTTGAGTTTTTTACTGTCAGGTGTCTGTGTTATTACACACGATTGACACCTGTCGGTCTGTGCTCGCTCATGATTGCCTCAGTCAACTGTTGCTTGTGCGCATGAAGCATGTGCTGCTCGTCTGGTAGGAGGGGCTGAGGATGCATACACGAAACCTAACTCAGATGAGACTCAAAACTCAACTGTTTTTTAGGCTTTCTACCTACAACAGCTTTAAGTGTTTATTGTAAAAAGATGCAGCAAGGCAGGTACTTGTGGTTATTGACTGGTGTTCACAGTACTTAATAGCGTTGGAATGTGTGTTGCGCCATGCCACCTTCATGACGCACGGCTGAACAGAGACTGAACACCAATTATGAGACAAACAGAAGCCAGTTTGACAAGAGAGAATACAAGAAAACCACCTCAGTATTGTATTCTCTCTTGTCTCTCCTGGCACCTTGGGGCTGAGTCAGCTAGCTGCACTAAATGAGCCAATGCCAGTTAGTTACTCTTATAAACTTTGAGCACTGTTTTGGTGCACACCAAGTCCTAAGAAGGATATTGTCTGCTTTTAGTTTCCTGAAGACACAGACGCTTGTACTTTAAGGTAAGGCAGGCTTAGTTGCTACGGTGGGTTAATCGAAGCTTTTATTATGAAAACTGCTTCTTGCTGCAGCTGGAAATTAGGTTATTGAAAGTGAAGTTTGTAGAGTTGGGTTATAAATCTCTTTGGGTTTGTCACTAGAAGCAATACCTATCATCAGTTATTTCATCAATTGTTAATACAAAAACGTCAGTGCAGCTTTTAAGATAATACAGTAGGAGAAAGATATGACAAGGTGAAAAGTCCGTGTTTAAATTTTTCACCATGCATGCGGGATGAAGACAGCCGTCAAGGTTTTTGAAGAAGCCTATGTGTGAGCAAAGGCAAAACCTCCCAGTGAACACAATAAATAGGCCAGGTCTGAATAAACAGCTCCAGTGTTGTGGAAAAATCTCTCTCTATTCTGTATAAGGCCCTCTATGCGGTCCTGTCTCGCCGGTGGACTAATTTCTCTAAATATTCATGACCGGTGGGAAGGGCCTAAAGGTGATTGTGTGCACGCTCGGTCAATTCAGCCGTCGGACCAAAACATGATGACCATACATATACATCAGGGGGAGGATCATAAATATTAAATCGATGAGTTTGGGGTTTAGATTCCCCTCAGAGCTTGAAAATGTAAGAGAAGTTTCCATCGTAGGCTGTGACTATACGACCTTTGAAAAACTGTAACCATAGTCGACCATAGACTGCATAAAAGACACTTTCACCACAACAACTGCTGATTTCAAAAGAGTAACAACTTCAGATGAATTCATTTTACCTACTCAACTCAAATCCCACCTTTCCTCAGTCAATTCTCAGTTACTTGAAAAACACTGAATGCAATAAAGTCACTGGTTGTGACATTCATGAGCGAATACGTTTGTGAGTGCCTGAAAGTCTAAAACTGTTATGTCTTGTGGGAAATTAATTTCAGTGTGCTGGGAAGAATCTAACTCTTTCCATCCCATAATTTTAGCCACCTGTCTGAATGAGAGCAGGTTCATTAGAATCACTTTGACGAATTGAAATCATCCAACTATTGAAATGATCTCACATTTGCTGTTTCACAGGCTTCTGCCTGCCTCAGACAACACAACTGCTGAACAGTATCACAACAGAGACTAGTGTAAGTACAAAGTCTCTCATTCGACAGAAGTTCAACAAGATTTGTTTGATTTATTTTGTACTATACATTAACTTTTCCTCACATAAAAAATACATTCATTACATTCTATATGACATTTCAAGGCTGTCAAAACAAAATAAATAAAGTGTAGCCGAAGAAATCAACACATTAAAACCCTTCTAAAAATGCAGCTGTCACAGCTCGGTGACAGCTCAAACGTTGCTGATTGTTATAATGGCACAATAATTCAAGCAGTTTTTCAGATTCTCCTCGATGAGAAATATAGATTTCCTCTAAAACCTGAGGTGGCCAAATTAGCTTAAGCTAGACAGTACAGTGAAAACTGCTCGACTTCTGGCTTTTCAGTGATAGCTGTTCCAAGTTACCAGAAGCCTGTACTATAAAGCAAATTCGACTTACCCGGGATATCTTTTCATTATCTTGCTTCATTCAGCCTCAGCGCTCACACTACCAGGCAGCTGGCAAAACCATACAAACGCTCAAGTAATAGGTGTATAATATCACTGCACCATCATTAAGGCACGACTCGATACGACTATAATTATATTTGTGTATTCCATTAAATAAATGTGTTGCTCACTGTAGATGTATTCCTATGGTGTTATGATGATTTAAGCCTATTCATTCATCTGAAACCCTGGTGGTGTCAAATGGACCTGTGAGCAAATGTAAAAAACATAATTAAAAGAGGTAAGCAGGTCTGTTTTCATGTCTTGATACAAGTACAAGGCTTTAGTGTTCATCAGTTTCTGTTGTATGATAGTATAGATTTACAAAAGCACAATAAAACGGCTGTGCCATTTTCTTAACACTCTTGCCTTAATACAGACCCTGACTTGATCAACACACCGAGCTCCACAGGATCTTCTATGAATTATAATGACATTTCCCAAGATGAGGTGTTAAGCATAAGTTCCCATAGTTAAGCAAGTCTGGAAACCCAGAGTTAAACCTAAAGTTGCCTTGACAACCCCAAATAACAGGCCTCAGAATGGGATACATCTTATGTATGAAAGATGGGCTTATTTCAATATTACCTGCACTGTGCAGTCATTATAATCTCATCTGGGGTGCATATGTCCATGATTTTTTAACCCCCACCTCTGTAATAATTGCAGCTTCACCTGCCTACTTGTCTTCCTGTCCAAGCCTGGAGAGGCACTTTGCATTTTAAAATTGTATGTCTGAAGTATTTTTTTTTTTACATACAGCTGGCTTTCCTATGGCTGAGTTTCATCAGCAGTGTGGCAACTTAAAAGGTAGAAATGGAGTCAACTCCTGCACTTAAGGAAAAAGTCAAAGGTCCAGTATGAAAGCTTTACTCCTTTCCTCTTCCACTGAGGTCATCATGTTGCACCGCTTTGCCTAATATATACAGAGTTTCACAGCCACTGTAGGTTCTTCTTCACACTTGGAAGGGGAGGGTGACACAACATGTTTGCCATTTGCCAGCTCACCACTACATGCCACTAAATCCCACACAACGGCCCTGTAAGATAAACTCTAAAAGGCCAAGACCCTGTTCAAGCAAACTCTGGAAATCAGGCATCATGTCATGAAATTTTGCATGAACACAAAACATTACTAGAAGTTGTAAGGTACATGACGCTATCTCATCCTATCTTGAACCTACCCAAGTAGTTTTTGAGCCTAAACCTAACCAAGTAGTTTGTTGTGTCTAAAGCTAACCAGGTAGTTTTGGTGTCCAAACTTAACCACGTAATATTTGTGCCTAAACCTAATCAAGTATTTTTTTTTTTTATTAAACCTAACCAAGCACTTGAGCACCTGAGTGCTACAGAAGACACATCTTGCACTTCCTGCAAAATGGATTTATTATTTATTTATTTATCTATTTATTAATTTATTTAAGATAGTTGAAGTTTTTGTTCTTCAACCTACTTACCATCTTCCTTTATTTTTATTTATTTGGTGTAATTCAACAATATATTTATTTACCTCTTACTCTAACACTTCATGGGATCAAATTTCATTTTGCACTTGCAATCATTCTGCTTTTCATCCAAACTCCATGGCAGAAACCTGTAAAGCGCACAAGGCCCTCATTTACATACCGTCGTCTCCACAGTGTTTGCACCTGTTGCCATTCACACAGTTATTCTTAGCTGATCACTTGCAAAACCCACACCAATCAAACGTGCAATACACACAAGCACATGCAATTTAGCACTCTTTTGTTTAGGATTTTAAATCAGGCCCTTAGTTTCTCAACCTCATCATGTAGTTTTTGTCACCTAAACCTAACCAAGTATTTGCAACCCTTTCACAGCATTAATCACATGTTAAAAATGACTTTCTGACTGTGCCAGATATTGCAGCCAAAAGGTACCTTCTACCTTTGTATCACATGCTGAGGGGTGACATTTTAGTGGTATATGATGAGCTAGGATAAGAACATGTTGTATGGCTGCAGTAGCTGTACAGTGACTCCTCGTTGTTGCTTTTTTTAACATTAGTCAAGAGAGCATTATTAAGTCACACTAGATTTGAACCCACAATGCTTCTATATGATATGACTGATATCTTACCAATACACCAGAAGTTCAGGAATACAGCACAACCACATGTCCACACACACACAACCCCTGCATGTAGTCAGTGTTATACCCATGATAAACTGACGGGTCCAAGGCGTAATCAAAACAACCAAAGCACAGCCATGGCTATAGCCACAACACTACAAACTGTCTCAATCTGTGAGGCAGCCAAATCTGCTAGAGTCAAATCAAGCTGCAGATTTTGCCTTTATCTTTGGATCGGAGGAACACTGCAGAGTACCTCTGTGGTGCCTCTGTGCTTTTCAAAATAAAACTGTATTCTATTTTCAAATTCATGGATACTCAAACAAATTAAACTCAAATCAAAAATTTATTTAATCAGGCCTGCTTTGGGGCACAATTAATGTCTGCCCCAGGGCACCATAATAGCAAACAGATTATAAAGCACACGTCTGATTTGTATTTATCTAAGATGTTGGAGCTGCAGATAGTCTCTGCTCTGTGGTCTCCTCCCAGTAACCTTCAGAAAGGAGGAGAGAGAAAAAGAGATAGCAGGCAAGAAAAAGAGGAACAGGAGGGAGGGATGATTAACTGCTTTGAACTTTAACTGATGACAAGCTGGTCATGTGTGCTTAGCATATGTATAACCCATCCTTCCTGCTAATAAGGCTCCGATGCTGCTGTCTCTCCTCCGCTGTGTGTGTGTGTGTGCTTTGCCACAGTCTTTGAGGGAGAAAAATGCTATGTGAATGATCGGCTGAAAAACACAATCACACTGATGTGCAATCATGAATCACCAACAGACTGAAGGCCGCTGACAATGACTGAGTATGGATTCAAGTCCTCTCCCTCGTCTGTTGACCCCTTTGCTCGTCCTTCGCTTATTATTTGTATTGTATGAGCAGAGACACTGTCCCTGATGCTGGCTATGTAAGCTCTTTTTTGTTCTTTCTGTGGTCACTAACAGTAGTGGTAGCTTTTCCTGTGAAGGCAATGTATTACGCTTTTAGTTATTTGAATGCAGTTAGTAATGAAAAATAGCCATGAAAGACTTCTAAAGACCTTGAATATTCTCATTACCAGTGGTGGAAGACTTATAAAGATCTCTTCCTTAATCAAAAGTAACATTACAACAAGAGCAATGTAAAAATACTCAATACAAGTAAAAGGAAGAGTACAAAGGTATATAATTAGCAAAATGTACTAAAAGTATCAGAAGAAAGCAGTGTGACAGTACTTGTACTTGAGTACAGATTTTCAGTACTCTTTTCAGCAGTGATTAGATTAACAGATATTAACAGTTTTTCCCAATTGTCTAACCACATTTGTGGAAACTACAGCTCAATTTCTCAGAACCCTAAACACAAAACTGAAAAGAATGAACTATTTTGTCAAAAGTCTAAAAAATGTGTTCCTAAATGAAACACTGAACTCAAAACAAAGTTCTCTCGTCTCAAATCTGAATCCCACTAGAGTGATACACAGTTTCTGTTTGTATCAAAACAAAGGGACTGTTGTGTATAGCATTCTTGGAGTCTTCTTGTTAATACATAAGTTAATACATAAAATTCCAGCTTTTGTGTGTTAACATTTGACAACAACTGTAATACCGATGAATCAATACATAACCAGCATTTTATTGTTAGAGCTGGAGTTTGAGTTGATTTTAATATAGGTACAGTTGGGCGATTTAGTCCAACAAAAATTTGTCTTTCGCCATTGACTACATTTCACATTTTGTCTGAAGTCAGGTCCCATGGTGCTCCATTTTGACCAAGAGGCCGCCATTTATTCCTGCTGAGCAGTCAAGCCAACAGCATGCACCACTAAGTCGCAGTACATCACCCATCAACTCTCAAATGAAGAAGTCAACCCCTGTAATGCCAAACTCGAGGCTTTAAAACAGTCGTCCACAAACCAGTGGGTGGCATCAGAGTGGGTTCAATGTACCTTATAAAATGTTACTTTCCACCACCACTCACAACATTGATTTTGTCCATCAAAACGGAGGCACAGTCACCTACAACAACGGGTGTAATGAGTGCAACACTGAATCACAAAGGGAAAGGCTTTCCAAATGTTGTCACTCCAGCATTTGCATTTCTATCTCCTGTCTCTCCCACACACAAAAATCTACACTACAGTATATCCAATTAGTGTCAGTGTCTGCTTTGGTCTGACTTCTGTAACACAGGCTGTTGCTGCCGCAGTCCTATTGGTCCCATAGAGCTAGACAAAAATCCATCAATTCACCGACTGTAACTGAAATTGATTGCGACTACTTTCACCAGCATCCCTCTTGACACATTGTGCAATCTAATCTGGCGGGGAGGCTTTTATTTATTTATTTTTTTGGAAAAATCTCCTCCCTAATAACAAACAAACAAAAGTAACAGGATGAGGTGTTATGATAGTTGGGAGATCAGAGAGTTTGTCTGCAAGGTTGTAATTCTGACACAATGTTTTGTCGCATCTCTCATCTCTTACCGTTTGTAGACTTTGAGGAAAACAATGAGAAAGTGACACACCTTAGGCTCACATACACTCAGAGTGTTGGTAGAACAGGATGTCAACTAAACTTTCTTCTTTCAATAACTCCCACTGCCTTTCTCTTCCACACTGTTTCACCCACGCAACAATATTTCAGTTTGTAATGCATGCTGTATGCATCGTATATAGACCAAGTGCAGTATATGTTACAAGAGGTGTGAATTCCGTCATGAGCCTCGAGTCAAGTCATACAAATCTGATGACTTTAGACTTGACTTCATAAAATCAAAAAAGTCTTGCAAAGCCATTTGGACTTGAGTCTTTTGGTATGTTTGGTATGTTCTTAAAAAGTGTTTAAGAATTTCCTATCATTTCCTGAATCAACTTTAACTCAACTCATTAGTTCATTCTCAGCAACAATTCACCAGATCTACTTTGTCTGAACTGATCTGACACTATCCAATCAGTTTTCAGAGAGACCTACGAAGAACTAATGCTAGGCTATGTTACCGAACCCCAGCTGGAAAAATAATATCAAAGTGTGCATTCAAAAACTACATGGTGGTCAAAAAACACACTGAATTATGCAAATCATTTAGGTTGAAAATGATGTTTATACCTGTTCAGCAGGTATAATCTTTATCATGTGGACCACCTTTGTTTAGTCTGTTAGCATGCAAACATCAGCTGATTAGCACAGAAATGTAAAAACAAGGTATACCTGATGCAGATATTTCAATTGATTTTAGGAAAAAATCAAAATTTGACCTGATGATGATGCTAGATAAAAAGTCAGGGAATCACCAAAGTTCTTCCCGTTCATCCTGAGGGGGGCATCAATGTGTGCACCAGGGTTCATGGCAATCCATTCAATCACTATTGATGAATTTCTCTCAAAACAAAAGTAAAAATCAGCCTCATGGTGGCACTTCAGGAAGAGTCAGGGAATCACCAAAGTCACAGGGATTCATCCAAATCATGTGCATCTGTACAAAACTTCATGGGAATCCATCAAACAGTGGATAAAATATTTCAATCTTGACTGAAGTGATGGACTTACTAACTGACATTCCAACACTCATGGCTTGTGAAATAGCCACAAAATGTTCTCTTTTTGTGATGCTCAGCATGACTTTTATGCTTCTGTTTTATCCCAGTTACACTTTTGAAATAAAGGTGGGGTAAATTCAGGAACCAAACACTTCTTTCATAATGTAAACTTATGCACGAAAATCTTTTTGGGCCGCTGGGCATTACGTGACATTGTCATTATGTGGTTCAACCACAATGACAGACAAGTGGAAAGTTATTTACTTTATCTTGCATGAACTCAGATTGCTTGGGAGGCCTGTTCCTGTGTCCCTTACAAACTATCCACGAAGAAATGACACTCTGATGTCCAGCGAGAAAAGGAACACCATGTTTCTTGTCACTTATGGAAGGAGTGACTTCCTGGTGATGTCTGACTTTTCGGAAACCTTGGTTGGCTGCTAGCTAAGGCCTCTGTTCTGCAGCAGAGAGAAGTCAGAGCTTCTATAGGTTGACAGAGATTGAGTGAAAGATAAATGGAACTCTGTACCTGTCTGTCTAGCTGCCTCTCTCGTCATCGCAAAGCCCTTGACCGACATGAGGCCAAGAGGATACAGTGGATGGCCTTTGATAGAGGTAGACTGAGCAAAGCCTGCAGTGAATAATGGATAGAGCCAATACAGATGGGTCTCCACGTTGATGGAATGATTGAAAAACAGGCAGGAAGAGATGGGGACTGATGGACAATGATCGATGGATTGCAGCTCTGAGCAGAGCCCTCTTTAAGCAGAGAACAAATAGTCATGAAGCTGTCCAACAGCCAGAACACTTTGTCTCTTTTCTCAATCCAATCTCTCCTAAAATGAACCATTCACCTGTCTCCACCTATCATCCATCAGTCCTGTCTATAACAGACAGAGAATGAAATAATTCAGCTACTCCTGAACAACACAAAGGCTCCAAACTAGCTAAAATACACATCATTCTCAAATTAATTTGACAGCATAGTGTAAGGGCTGTCAAAATAAGAGCATCTTAGCAAAAATGAGTTTATTTGAAGTCTCCCTGAGTTCGATTTATGGCAGCATGTTCAGCATTGACTTGACGTGCAAGGGACAAGCATCAGCCAAAGCAGGATGATACAAAGACAAGCTCAGATGCTCTGGAGTCGCGCAGTTCAGAGTTACGTGTTCCTCATCAGCTCAAGTTATGGTGGTGATGGAACAAAGCATCAGTCACCCAATGTATTGTCAAGGGGAAGACTTCCACGCTAATGTTTTGTTATGTTCCGGTAGATTAGCTGTCTTTTAGTGTCACACCACAGTCGTTAATTTAACATCTGTTGCAGAAATCCCAATCAGTAACAGCAGATGAGTGAGCGTCGCTCAAAATCTAATGAGAAATGATTGTTGTTGGACAAGTTTGCTGACTTGAGTCTGGTTGAGCTGAGACTGTCACATACAGATGAGGCAAACTGGAGCTTAGCGAGGAAATAACACTGAGCGAGCGAGTGTTAGTCAACATGAGGTGAGAGAGCACCACTTGACTGACTGATCTACTCACTGACCTGAATTTGGCTCCTGATGTGTTGTCTTGTGGTGTGTGCGTCACTGTCACACTGTATTGCCACAATGCTGTAAGACATGACCACTTAAAGACTCGAGGGGCTTCAAATATCCACTGATATGAATCTTAAAAACACTACACAGCTTCACCCATTGAAACTTAAAGAACAGTTTACTGATGTTAAAGATACTTCTCAACCTGTCTAAATATTTGTATGTATATATTTGTGTGAGTTTGGAGATATCAGCCATAGAGATGTCTTGCTTCTCTCCAGTATAATATTCTCTCTGCAGTAGAGTCTACCAGAACTACTTTCATTCTATTAGAAAAAAAGCAGATCTTCACCACAGCATTGTCACATTCGAAGACAAAATTAGTTTGTACAATGTACCCAATAAAAGAACAATGTGTACCAATCTCGCCAGAGTTTAGCAAATCAATAGTTCTCATCTAGACACGACTATGCTGCTCGGCAATCACTCTGCCAAAACAGTTTATGACTGAAACTGAAGATCATGTTGGAGCTACAGTTGAAGCTTTTTGCTATGCCTGTTTAAACTCCTGCTTTGAGTCCAAGCCATCATTTCCTATAAGTGTACAACAGATGAATGTGTTGATTTTTTGCAAATCAACTACAAAAAAAAAAACAGTTAACCCTAAAGATAAAGAGTGTATGCCAGAGGTGGGACCAAGTCATTGTCAAGCCAAGGCCCAGGTCCTACACTTTGAGCTGCATCAAATTTAACGCCATTTAACAACAGACTCTTATCGTTCTCTGTGCAACTTCAGATGTCGAACGAAGTTGGAAGATGTTGTGTCTGTAATTTTTGACCCTCACATTTTGCATACTGCATTCTGTTTTATTGTTGGCAACTTTGTTAGTTATCGTACAAAATAGTCTTTGGTCATTTTTTATAACTAGTGCTCAGTTCATTCTCATTTAGTTCTCTGCTGCAGTTTGATTGGATGCTGTCGGATTGGTTCAGACAAAGTGGATCTGGGGAATTATGTGTCAGCTTGCTAAGAATGAATGGCATTAATGTGAGTTGATTGAATGAAGGGAAATCAATTGATTCGTGACACAGTTTTTAAATAAAAATACTTTGCAATCTTTGGGCTTCATTGGGGGAGGTATCAAGTCCAAGTGACGCCAAGTCAAGTTTCAACCCTTTCTTTTAAAAAAATGTCAAGTTATGTTTAAAGTCATCAAATTTGTAACTCAAGTCTGACACATCCAATTCATGTGAGTCAAGGCCACACCTCTTTTGTCTACTGTGTACCATTCATATATCTACAGCCATGTTAATGGCTCTGCAAAGGTGCATGGTTGTGTATTCTAAAAGCTAACATGCTCTGAGTGACAGTGCTAACATTCTCATATTACCAAGTCCAATGTCACTAAAACAAAGTCCAGCTGAGGCTGGTGGTAACGTCATTGGCTTTGCAGGTATTTGGTCATAAACCAGAGTACTGGACACACTCAAAGTTTGACCTAATGATGGCACTAGATGTCTGGGCAACATGAATGTCTGTACAAAATGTCCAAGTAATCTAGTTATTTAGAAATTTCAGTCTGGTCCAAAGACCAACAGACTGACATGTACTGTATACTGTATGCCTGAAGCCAAGCTGCTCACATGGCTGAAAACAAGATCATTTTGCAGGCAGGACAATGAGGGTAAAAAGTTGCTAATTTTTGTATTGCAAAGCATTTTTGGACACTCATATTGAGGAGTATAAGTCAGCATATCTTATCCTCTGCTACCTTGATATGCCCTTTTTTTGTTTTGCAGTCTGTTTCTTGTCTCGGTTTTATGAAAGAGTAACATGTGGAATTTTTTCCTGCTCTTTATTAGTATAGTAATTTTTTTCAGATTCTGACCAAATGCCACTTGAATTTTTCTGAACAGACACTGACCACAGAATTGTGCAGACCTGTCCAGAATATTTCTGCAGAAATCCAGGCTGAGGGCTAAAGGTTGAGGGAGCATCACTTCAGCGGCTGACTGTGAGCTTTACGGCATATCTTAAAATCCGTACAGCAAGTCATTACATGGACTTGCACTCTAATACCCAACCAATTTACTTCAACTTTACACTCGGCTCCAGCGAGGCCAGGCTCTTAACCGTCCTTGTCATTTCCAAAATGTGAGCAGGTGGTAGGTCATTTCATTTTATGGAAACAGTCTGCTTCGCCATGTTACAGAATTAGAAGCAAAGCAGTTTCTATTTTTAAAATGAGAAGCAAAGCCTATTTCCACACCGTGTCCTATACCTGACCCATACACACCGCTGCACACATCAGGCTCCTGCGTCCTGATCATTTATGTCTCAGCGGGTGCAACACTCGATGTGCTGTCACTCAGCCATTAACACCCACAATGTTTAGCTCTGCTATCTGACTGTCATTAAAAACCAGCGGTGTGTACATGTGCGTGTGTGTAGAAGGGACATTGACCGGATGATAACAACAATGCTACCTTAATCATTAGCGATGTTTAGTCCAGCTGGCTTTCTGATGGTTTGGTCTGTATCTGCATGTGAGAGCCAAAAAACAGCAGGATTTGAAAATAATGAGCACATAATGGGACATGAAATTAGTTACAATGTCGGAGAGATGGAGCAGGGAAACAGATGACAAACATCTCCCTGGTTGCCGTCTATGAATAATTTACCACTGATAATTATTAAAAATGCACGAAAACACTTTTATGATGCAAAGAAAATGAAGCAAAGATTTTTGCTTGGAGCTACAATGTCATATTAACAGGTAAAAACTAATTTACACTGTAGACATGTCTATGACCACCCTTGAGGCTTATTAATATTAATATTATCATTATTATTAGTATTAGTCATCTAATCTACTGCAGGTGGGAGATGGAAATTTTGTTTCAAGTTTATTTAAGTACTCTAGACCACACAACATGGTATGGAGCACAAACATGAAATAAAGCAAAAACACAGTGGTAAACGACAAGAATAGATCAATATGACTATATGACAATATAACTAGGTCATTTAAATAAAGGCGGGACATTGCTCAGAAAGGCACCTAATTTACCTACTACTCTAGGTTTATGTGTCTGCAGTAATAATATGAGTTTAAACACAGGCAGATGGTTAACAAAATGTTTTTGCAAGTATCTCCTTCTATACTCAACAATGGTTGAATTTTTACATTCAAATAAAACATAATATTCATCATGACAGTTTATTATTACATAAAGTACCGAACCTTTTATCCCTTTCCAGTCCTTTATTCCTTCCTGTTATCTTTGGAATTCTGCTATTGGAAATACGGAAATTGCAATAGTCAAATTGTCAACACACAACATCTATATGGAAACTAAGAATAAACATAGTCACAATTCCTCTCTTGCCTTAAGAAAATGTTTTAATGGCCTAACTTTACCCATAGTTAACCAGACTGTAGTTGGCATCTAGTATTATATGCATGTTGTATAAATAAGTAAGTAAAAAACGTTGGCATTGAATATTACACATCACTGAATATAATCCTGGATTTTACAGAATCATGAAATGTCAATGTTTTGTCTGGTGATAAGGTCGGAAAGTGTGTTTTCATCCAATATATGTGCATTTTTATTTTGTGCATTAAAAAAAAAACCTGACTAGAAAACAGAAGATTAAAGACAACACTTTAAATATCACAAAAAGATTGGTGGAGTGATAAAAGCAAAATGCAACAAAGTGCAATGGAAACAGACTTGGTGAGTAATCATTATGTATATAAAGCATGTTGCTTAAATGTCCTCTGAAACTTTTGCCTTTTCTTTCGAAGAGACAAATAATATAGCAGCAGATGAAATCATCTGATCTGTGTGCAGTGATGACGAGACTGGCTTTGACTGGCACTCTTTGAATTATCATCATCTAGTTGCACCTTCTTGCCCCCCAACTTAAGAATTAGCACCAACAGCTGTTAATCATAATGAACCAGTTTATAATATTTGCATTACAAAAGTGATTGGTGATTTTATTTTGACAAAGTGGATTAAAACCTGCCCTACAGTTGGATGGAAACCTGACTACTTTTCAGCAACATGTAAGCGTTAAAAACTTAGCCAATGAAAGAATCTGTTTTTGCAAGTTTATAAGTAATCTTTTTAAAAAAATGTATAGGATTTGGTGGCATCTAGCGGGGAGCTTGCAGATTACAAACACCTATTCTCACTCTCCCCTTCCAAACCTGTAGGAGAATGTGTGGTCCCTTCAGTAAATATAAACAGCTCGTCTTAAAGTAACTAAAACGCAAGAATTCTTATTTTCAGGAGGGTATACATGATTGAAAACATTTATAAATGTTATATTCCATTTCTGACATATTCTGCTCATAAATCCCTGTAAATCTTAAACTCTGGACTTTTAAAGGGATAATTTAGGGGTAATTTGTGCATATGGCTAAGCTGCAAAAACACTGGATCCATGATACAACTAATGGCATAATTTTGTCTGACCCTTCCTGTTTGCTAAATGTCCACATCTTTTAAGTTCCAAGCCCTCATCAGAGTTGTTTCCCCTTTAGAATCCTTCCTCGGGGTCAACAGAAGACTTTACACAACAGGCTTTAGAGTGTAGTACTCCTCATGACGATTAAACCAGCCTTTACGGGTTAAATTGGGGCTGTGTCCCTTCAACACACTTGTTGGTACTCTCCAACGCAAAGAGAATATTAATGAGGAAACATATTATTGATGAAGTTCTGATGTGCCAGTGTGCCTGCAGGATGCCACCCAACTGAAAGAGCTGATCATTACTGGTACATCATTGAAGGAAGAAAATGTGCATAATTAGAAATCAGCCATGACTGGAAAAACACTCATCATACACATGCAGCCTGTCAGTCCCCTGTGCTCAACACATTTCCTATCCGTCTTATTGCTGTGTCTGTTTTAAGAAATCTTTAAAAGAGAACTCTATATTATATTTAACTTTAATAAATCATAAAGTTACCATATGTCATCAGAGATTAAAGAAGCAATATGTGGCAACTGCACATGCAAAAATGAGCATTGCAGTCCAAGCAGATGGTACCATAGGTTGAAATAATATTTAATATACAGTCTGTGGTTAAAGCAAGTTGTTTCCCCCCGGCCTCCTCCTCCCCAGACTCTGGGAAAGCTCTGCAGGCAGCAGGAGCTCTGCAGGAATGCAGGACACACTGAACTTCATAAAGCAAGTCCTTGAATATAAGTTGATAAAATTATTTATAACTATCAGTTGTAAAGGGTACATGTAAATGTAAAGCTAAGCCTGTTATCCTGAAAACAAAAGTCCATTGCTCTGAAAATACTCTCTGGACTTTGAGTTAAATGGCTGCCTGTCTCACTGTCTCGCAAACAGTATTTTAACTCAGCTCATTCTAACTTTCTTTCAAACATTTTGCATTAATTTAAACTCCAATTAATGTGAAACATGCAAACAATAAAACAAATTAAAAGAGGGTAAGTTGAAATACACTACAGCCAGCATGTTGTCTTTTGAAATTTCCAATACAGGCTGGAAAAACTGTTTTTGTTTGCCCGTTTCACATTATTTGGAGTTAAAATTAGTGCAGAATGTTTGCTGAATGAGTAAGTGTCTGTTTATGAGTTGTAAGAAATCATTAATAGTCTTATAGAAGGAGTAGATGTTTATAACGGTTAAATTAAGCAAAATCTTAATGGAGTCTGGTAGGCTCCAGAGTGTGTATTTTCAGTGCAGTGGGTTTTTGTTTTAAGGATGCTATTCTCACTATTTGGACAGCAGTATTCATTCTGGACACAATTCAGAGTCTTAAACCTCTGTCATTAACAATGCTATCTTAAAAAAAGATAAATAAATGAATCTTGTAATAATGGTTCAACTATGATGGTGTCTTAGTGTGGAGATCCACTGAGGCACAGGCCACTGCACCTCAGGGCTCTTGATTTGGCTGGAAAGAGATGGTTTGCATGTCTGTGTGACCACAGAAAAACAGGCTGAAGTGGCCTCAGGCGATAGACCCAGAGAGAACTCAGGTGTTTGTGGTTGCTGGTTAGTCACTGCACAGTAGATCAAAGGAGGCTGAGCTGGACCCGACCAGACTGCCAGACAGGAGGAGAGGAAAGATACCCGAGTCCTCAAGTCCACTCTCAGCAGGAGGCGACTGCAGTGTATGAAAACAGGAGGGACGCGTATTCTCACTTGCAGCGGTGTGGCTAGTCCTGAACTGTGCGCTGGTCATGTGAGGTTAAACGATGTTCAGCCGGGTACTGTGTGTCTTCATAACAAAGTTTGGTCAGGTTTTAAATCAGAAAACGAGAGTTAGCAAGACAGGGGAAAGAAGAAATCTGAAAGAGAGGAGAAGATAAGCAGAGAAAATGGATCAGAGGGTGTAATGTGAGAAAAAATGAGTTCAGGACGAGAAGCAAAAGAAAACAGCAGGTACAAAATAAAAATATATTTTAGAAAAAGGGGAGAATGAAATGAAACAAAAGTAGATAAAAATGAGAGGAGAGGATGGATGAAAAAAGAGGGAGGAGAGGAAAAGAGGAGTGGGGTGAACAAACCCTATCCATCTCAGTTCCTGTCCAGCTGCTTAGGAGGGACTGCAGCTTGCATGTCCACACACACACACACACACACACACACACACACACACACACACAGCAGACAGTCTATTCTGCCGATGGCTGACACAGATACTGCAATGCAGAGAGAGATGAAGGGAGTAAGGGAGGGAGCCGGCGAACAAGCGGGCTGGGAGAGAAGAGCGACGAGAGGAGGGGAGAGGAGTGGGAGGAGGAACAGAGACAAGAAGGGGAAGAGTGTGGGCGACTGAGGAGGTGAGAAGAAGAGAGAGGAAGAGTTGCAAAAACAGAATGAAAAGACAGAGAACGAGAGGGAGGGAGGGGCTGATGTATGAGAAGAGAGGCGAGGAAGGTAGACTGAATGGGTTTGTGTTGTAGAGACACAGAAGGATGCTGGCACAGTGTAAATGTGCGCTCTGTTAATTCAAAAGAAAAAAAAAAAAAAAAACATTCATAGTATAGGTTTCCCAAAACAAGCTCAGTGACAGAAGGATCATTTTACCATTTAATAGGAAATGGATGCACCATTTTAACATCACAGAAAGTCATAATAGCTTAAAAAAATACTCTTTTTCCCTCAACATGGAACCGGACTCGCTCTGATTGAAACATCTAATTTTGACCATGGCATTTCCACCAAAAACAAATTTGTTCATAACCCGAAAACCTGAAAATTAGAGAGGCTGCTCACTGCAGAGCCAGTGACATCTAAACCCCACTCCAAGACTGACGGGAGGCCAGAGGAAGTGTGCCTGATAACATCCCTAAAAAGCTCACTAGTTAACAATAACACATCATGTCTCATTTGTTTAATCTGACTTATGTGCTGCACAGCGACTTCCTGGCATCTTTTAATGCCATGTTGCAGGTGAGAGAGTAGGCAGAGTGTGAACTCCCTCAAGTGCTCTTTTTTAGGAGACCTTTTTCACAGCAGCTGTACTGATATGAAATAGGCTAAAGACAGGTTATGTTACAGTGTTACTAATTAAGGTCCTGTTAGTGGAGTGTAGCATGTACATTAGCAGCAGCCCGGCTCTGTTTGACTTGAATGGAACTGAGCCTTAATTAGTATTATTGGTAATATCTCTGTTTAAATGACTGTTTCATGTCAAAAATGGCTGCTGTGAAAAAGGTCTATTGATTACAGAACTATTGATGTCACCTTGTTCATGTTACATCTGGGGGAAGACACCACTGCCATGCAGCTGTGGCGTTAGTGGTCCGTGGAAGTACAGTGGAGAACAATCGTAGTTGCTCATTCTTCCAAGGCTGAGAGCTCCCCACCAACACAGCTGAACTGGGACTGAAAACAGACTCAGTGTAAAGGCACTATACGTTTTTTTTTTACAGGTACTACAGACAAAATGGAACACCTTCGATGTCAAAATGAGGATTTAAAGAAGATATGCTAAGTGATTTAAACACTTTAATATATTAAAATAAGCAGGCGTTTCTCTCTTGGGTTGTAGGCTACATGTACACCCTGCACCTCTTCTGCAGTGTGCTGTCCGGGGTGTCACATGAGCCAGGAGTCGTAGCTGTGAAACTTGTGTGTGATTAATCACTTTTTCTCCTTCCTTCACCTCTCCTCTCTTTCCTTTTTGCCTCTCTTTTGTCTGCCATTGACTTCTGAAATGCAATGCAATTTTAGGCTACTTATTTATTCAGTTTTTTAATATGTTTAATAATAATATGTTTGGAGAACAAGTAAGATAGCTAGATTTTTTTTTTCTTTTTTGGTGTGGAAGCCTTTTCAGTGTTGTCTTGCTAAGACATGGCTATGATCACTCTTAGCTTCCAACAAGTTATCTGATAACATATTTAGTAAAAAATATATGTAATCTAGTTCAGAAAATTGATTTCGCTCAAGACAATATGTATTCAGCATACTCAAAAAAATTTTTATTACTCTAAAATGATTCAGAGTAGTGTCCCATCTTTGCAGTAACAGGGTGTCCCATTTTAACAGGAGGCAATTGGCAAAATGGGACACAATCTAAATATATGTTTTTTCAAAAGGGTAAAAGGAGTAAAAGAAATTGGACTGAAACAGTATTTTTAGATTTTTATAATTTTTATGTCAGAATGCTGTCATTGTGCTTGCCATTGTGATTTTAGGAACAAGAGTCACTGTGTGATGTCACGCCCACTTATATGATGTTATCTTCTTATCAGACGCATCAGGTTCTGGATTACATTGTGTATACCTTAAAATGACATTCCTCACAAAGCTAAACTGTTCCAACATGCCAGGTATCCCAGTTTACCTGTACTCAATTTATGTATGTAGACACAGCCATTGTGTTTGATAGCACAATCATTTTGATGGCCTGCTGTCATCTTAGCAGTGAAGCACTGTATATAACAAGAAGCTGAGATTCTAAGAAGTGGGGATTCCAACAGAAGCTGAGAAGATAAAAAAGCTAAACTAGTGATATTGTGTGTAATTGTCTTTCCCCCTGTCAAGGCAGAGCACGACTGCAGGAACTACACGTAAAGATTCATTCATGTTTATCTACCCAGATAGTCTTGTTAAGTCACAGGCGACAACTGGCTCTGAGGCAGACAGATCCAGGAAACATGAGGACACGCACGGCACTTGCAAAAAAAAAAAATCTCAGCTCATGTCTTCTTTTTATCTACAACTGCGCCCTCTCTCCCCGTGTCTTTTTGTGCGCTCGCTTGTCTCTCATCATCTCAGTCTGCCTCCTTTCTCTATCCCTCATACACACCCGCGCGCGCGCAAACGAACACACACATCTTTCCAGGATACGAGATGATTCACAGCTGATGCAATTCATGCTGTTTTGTCGAATGTCCTTACTATCTCTGCGTCCATTCTTTTCTCTCACTGTCTTCCTGCCCCTTTTCTTTCTCAATAGACAGAGCTCTCGGCCCTCTAGCTTCTACATGATGAACAATAATCTGATGATGGACCACAGCACAACGCTTTACAATACTGTCACCACCACTCCAGCTGTGGATGGGGTGTTGTTGTGGGTGTAGGCAGCGCTGTCTGGATGTGAAAAGGGAGAAAATGTGTAGATATGAGTGTGCAGGATTGATCTCTGGTCTCATAGGAAGTGTTTTTACATTAATCCATTGCTTTGATTGATGTCTTCCGCTATCTATTATTGACACAAGTGTGTGCGCTTGAATGTGCACGTGTGTCTTCAAGGATGCTGCCGTCACAGCCTGCCATTGTGTGTCTAAGTGTGGGTGTATGTGTGCGTGTACACGCGAGTGTGTCTCATATAGATTTATGAGCTGCAATATTCTTAGGACAGCAGAAAAAGATAAAAGTCTTCAAAACTGCATAAGAGATACAGTAATAACCGACTTGGAAAGCTACAATAAACATTTAGAGACTAGACAGATAGGAAGTTTTATCTCCTACAACACACAGAATTTGTCCTTCTGCTTTTTTTTTATTGTGGAGTCGAGCCTCCGTGCAGCTTTACACAAAGTTTAACATTCAGCTCACATCTACAAGCAGACCATTTTTGCTTTCTGACCGGAAATAAGCGTGGACTGTAGCGGAGGGAGAATATTGGTTAGGAAAAATGAAAGAAATTCAAGAAAAAAGGTTGTTTCATCGACAATTGACTCCTAGGGGTGACCATGGTTGGATTATGAGACAATAGACCCCTGCACACAGGCATGGAAAAGTTTCTTTCCAGTTCTTTCTCATGCTTTTGTGTCTCCGTTTGGGCGTTTTCCATCTCTTTCTGGTATCTTTGTGACACTTTGTGACTTTTTGTTGTCATTTTGTTTCTCTTTGTAGTAATTGTGGTAATTTGAGAATTTCTGTTGGCATTTTTGTATTTCTTGGTAATGTTTTCATTCCTTTTCTTGGTTATTTTGTATGTCTTTGTGTTTGTTTCATGTCTCTTTGTGTTAATAATTTCACGTCTCTTTGTGGTTGTTTGTATCTCTTGTGTTGGTTAAATGTGTCTTTAGTATATGTAATATGTTTATTTGTGTCTCTTTCTAGTCATTTTGCATCTCTGTGGCTTTTTCTATTGCCTTGTGATGATTTTGCATCTATCTGATTGTCTGTGTCACATCTCTGTCGACATTTGGTTGTTTTGGTTGCTCTTAGTGGTATTTTTGTTTGTCTTTGGAGTAATTTCAATACTCTTTGTAGTCATTTTGTGTCTTGTTATGTTTACTTACTGTCTTTTTGTTGTCTTTTGTTCTCCTTTGTGTCTGTGTTTGTTTGTGTCTGTCTTTTTGTGTCTCTAGTCATTTAATATCTTTGCAGCTTTTTGCATCATGTTGTGATTATTTTGCATCTATCTGGTTGTTTGCCTCACTTTGTGGTGTTGTGACATCTCTTTGTTGTTATTTTGTATTTCTTTGAGGTTGTCTTGCAGCTGTTTGTGGTATTTTTGTCTCTCTTTGTAGTCTTTTTGTGTCTCTCAGCCACATTTTGCAGGTGAATCCCTGGGGTCTCCTTCACCTCTCGGAGCTATGCCCAGGAGGCCCGTTCAGTAAGTCATTCATGGTTTGACTGGTTGTGATCACCCCATAGCTCCTCCAAAACCTCTAAAACAGTTAGTTCTTGAGAGCCGATATGTCGTGATTATTTTTGGCTCTCGAGATTTTCAAAAAGACATTTCCACCATTTGAAAAACACCCATTCTCTGTGAATCCACTGATTTTGCTGCTCCTGACATCTTCCTCTCTCTGTCAGAGCTGCTGTCTCTGAATAGATGTCTGATTAAGACCTGCTTAGATTTATAACTGTTCTGCCCCTCAGGATATTACACATGCAGTTAAATTTCCCTCAACTTTAGGTCTCTATAAATCACATTACACATGCAATGTCCAAATATTTTGCACACTTTGCTGGAATTACTCATAATCAGACTACAGTGTGTTACATAATCATTCAGGCAAACCTGCAGTAAATGAAGGGTATATGTACGGCATATGTATTGGCGTATATGTACATACACCCTTAAGTACCAATGTCTATACCAGGTCTGTCTACAAGGCTTTCTAATGGACCATATGTCATTGTCCTTGGAACTGTATGCTATTACACTGCAAATAAAGAAGCCATATAAAATCAATAATCTGGCAGCAGACTATCATTTACATGCAAAATGTCAAACTGTCAAACTTTCCAGCTTCCTGCTATAGGAAGGAGAAAATCTGCTAATGGCTGTCAGATTCGGTTTATAATGGCCATAAAGTGGTAAAAAGCAAACAAAGTAGTCGGAAGAGGAGTAATTTGTGGAGTGTGGACATAAACTGATCTTTTATATATACATGAATTTTACCTTTTTTTCAGTCCAATCACATTTTGAAAGCCTTAATCTAGTGTTTATATTCTGTCCATTTTGACAAGAATATAAAATAGTAATGTCCGTTCCATCTAAGTCAAACAAATTGATGCAGCTTTGTTATAGCAGCAATAACCGTGTATATTTTTTGGCCACATAGAGCCAGAACGTAACAATAAGCTAAAGATATCAGTACATGTGCACAAATTTGTCATAATATCACCTTAAAATGTGGTTTTAACAATCATGTTAGCAAGGAGTAGTGTATTAATACACCCAGCAGACATGGAGCAACATTAGCCTCCATTTCCACTCATGTTTCTTTTAGTTCTGTTTTCGTCTTCACCAACTCCAAAGGGAAATATCTGGCTCTTTAGCTGCTGAATGCTTCACTGTGTTCACTAGGTAGTTGCTAACTGACTTGTTGGTCTGCCTAGGACTGAGTGGGTAGTGTGTACTGGGTTTATTGGAGCTTGCTTGCTGAAAAGAACTCTGTGTTAAGGCTGGAAACAAAACTGATGAGTCCAAACCCAAACCAAAACATAAAGAGAGCTGGAAGCATCGTAGAACTAAGGCTATGTCACTATGAGCGACCCATTTCACATCATTAATCTAAAAATATTGATACATTAAGTACAAGTAGAGCTTTAAGGTGAACATGAATCTGTTATTATCTTCCATGGGAACCACATGAGAAACTGATCAGGCTACCATGGGCCTGACACAAATGATATAAGGTCCTAATAATAGCCAAATCTCTAATAATGGAATGGTCCGAAGTATAGGGCTCTTCTACTGCTAGTCAGACTTTCTGGATTGCCATGTGATGAATTGTGGGCGTAAATTTTGTTGGCAATGTATAAAACTTAATGTTTTACTGTACCATGCATACTGCATACAATGATAGTAGCAGCAAAAGTAGAAGAACCACATAAATATGTCCAACATTTGGTGAATAAAGTTACAGTTTAATATAAAAGATCCAGTTCATTATCATAGCCAATGAACACTGCACTGACCCCTTTCAAAATTAAAAGTCTGATAATCTGGTTTAGAGCAACAGCAATTCAAAACTTGCTCATGAGTATCTGTAAAATGTAAATGGAAAATTTTAAAATTTTCATTTACGGGTCCAAGCAGGCAGAGAAAAACAACAGGTGGAGCCAATTTCTTCTTTTATTTTAGGGCAAGAGATTGCATCATGTATCACTGCACTTTGATGTTACGGCCTCATTTTGAAGTTCTTTGTTCAGTTTCAGGTCTTGAGGAAGATGTTGTTTGTTTGACGTGTTTCTTTCAGGGCCTTTAAGTCCTGTTTGTAAGATTCTCAGCAGCCACCTATCTGCAAGAGAATTATCACGTCTCAATTGTTCCTGTGGCTTCTGCAGGTTTTGATTAAATTTTCAACCAGGATGTAGCAGACTGTGTATCACAGCTGATCTGACAACTGTGCTTTCAGTCACCATTGAAATCCCAATGCAAAAAGCTACCGATTTGGTCAGAGATGCAGGTGATTTAGTACACAAAATGCTAAAAGATGAAATTTGTTCATTCATGTAATGATTGCCACTTTCTCATGATCCATTGTACCCAGCCTGTATGTTACAACGAGTAAAGAAAAGGCTACCCACCCGCATCGTCAAAGTGCATCACATCCCTTCATGGCTATCTGTGGGCATGGAAGAATTATTGACTGGGAATGTTTGTTGAGTAAGTACTGATGTTAAGGTTAGGGGTGACACCTTGTGGTCAATTGGTTGGTCATTACGCTGTTATCAAATTTTCATGGGTCAGACAGTCGCTGGTGTTCCTTTAATAAGTGGAGAAGTGCATCTTAAGCTACTATTTTCGAGGGTTGAAAGGACAGCTTAGAATAGACTGAAAAGCTATTTCCTTAACATTTACTTGTTTCCAAACTAATTAAAAGTAAAAAGTACCAGCACAAATAACTATATTGACCCTGAACATCTGTAGACAGAAGAGCTGAGTGAATAAAATGTTTACTTTTGAAAGTATGTGGACTTGACTCATTCAGACTGCTTCTATAACTGTTCAAACTCAGTGATGGGTTGGTACTGGCTGTGTGCAACCTGTCTTAAAAGATTTCTAAGCTTTGCCATGTTTTATGTTGTGTTACAACCCCTAGCCCGTGGTGGAAAAGGGAATGCAACTAAACCAGCTGTAAATGGTGAAATAAAGTTATTTATTTAACACAATGGTGGAAAACTGACAAACAACAAAAAACGTACCTCATTTGCTCGGCTATGCTGTGTCACTTTGATTAGGCTATCAACCATTAGGTTACCGAGTAGAGTGTAGTCAGTGTACTGTGGCTGATTAAATTAATCTAGAAGTAACTGATTTAAATAAGCTGAGAACCTGAACCAACTTGTTACCAGCAATTATTTCCAAGTCGAATGTGCATCCACCCAGAACTGTGAACATAAGACCCGCAACCCAACCTGCAAGTATACGCAGTCACTCACTTGTGTTCTCAGCTGGCACAACGCCTGAGCTCCTGCAGCTGTCGATGTGTTTCCATAATATGAAAAGCCAATAACAATATTATTCTCACAATCTCTGAGCATGCCAAATCATGCCAAATGTCCAACTTGTCCTTTGACAATGCTTTTTTCACAATTTGGTTCCTCCACAGGTCATTTTTGCCTGTATGTACGGTGGCCGACAAGTGCAAACGCGCTGCATATACAGACAGGCGCTACAAATACAGAAACGTGCTGCAAATACAGAAACGCGCTGCATATAGGAAAACAGATGCAAAACGAAATCGCTGCAAATACAGAAACGCGCTGCATAAACAGAAACGTGCTGCAAATACAGAAACGCGCTGCATATAGGAAAACAGATGCAAAACGAAAACGCTGCAAATACAGAAACGCACTGCAAATGAGAAAACAAATGCAAAAAGAAAACGCCGCATATACAGAAACGCGCTGCAAATGAGAAAACAAATGCAAAACGAAAACGCCGCATATACAGTCACACAACGGAAGTGCTCCAGGCCTCTAGGGGCAGTGCTGAGCTTTCCCCGAGAGACAGACAACGGACGAATCAACCTGCGGAGGAGAGGAATAGGCCTACGTGAGAAGTAGAAAGTTATTGGTGAGAGGAAAATTGGAGGCGGGAGAGGCAAAAAATCAGAAAATGTAAATCCGACAAACAAACAAAAATGTAAAAATGTAAATCAGCTGCACTTTCTTAATACAGTAAAAGATGAGGGCCACATGTGGAAAAAAGAAAGAAAGAAAGAAAAAGAAAAAAGAATACGTACTTTTTCATGTAGCCTCTCCCACCTCCAATTTTCCTCTCACCAACTTCTCACATTTTTTTTTAGTTTAAAAAACAGTTACAGGATGTTTATTCTTCATAATTACGTTTCCCTTTCGGGATTTTTTTTATTTTATTTTATTTTTTTTAAAACAAACTTTATTGTCATGTTGAAGACATACAAGGAAACATGACATTATATAAGCAACATGACACTCATACATAAAACAACAGTAAAGTACAGGGAGTGCATAATACATAACAGACAGTAAGGATTTTATCTAGTAATATGTGCCATAATATTTTCACGTAGGCCTATTCCTCTCCTCCGCAGGTTGATTCGTCCGTTGTCTGTCTCTCGGGGGAAAGCTCAGCACTGCCCCTAGAGGCCTGGAGCACTTCCGTTGTGTGACTGTATATGCGGCGTTTTCTTTTTGCATTTGTTTTCTCATTTGCAGCGCGTTTCTGTATATGCGGCGTTTTCTTTTTGCATTTGTTTTCTCATTTGCAGCGCGTTTCTGTATTTGCGGCGTTTTCGTTTTGCATCTGTTTTCCTATATGCAGCGCGTTTCTGTATTTGCAGCGATTTCCTTTTGCATCTGTTTTCCTATATGCAGCGCGTTTCTGTATTTGCAGCACGTTTCTGTTTATGCAGCGCGTTTCTGTATTTGCAGCGATTTCCTTTTGCATCTGTTTTCTTATATGCAGCGCGTTTCTGTATTTGTAGCGCCTGTCTGTATATGCAGCGCGTTTGCACTTGTCGGCCACCGTATGTATGCCATCAGGTCTAGCTGTCAGCTAACCTTCATCAGTGTCAGATCAAACAGACGTCACATTGTTTGGCAGGATGTAGGGTCGAAGGTTGAGCTGCAGACTTTAAAATTAAAATCTTGGAGGTTCATTAGACTTAATATTACTGTATCAGCGAATATAAAAGTTGCTATCATTTTTATTTCACAACATTTTTGCGGGTCACCCATCAGATCCGGTGCAGGACTCTAGTTCTGCCAATTAGTGAATGAAAATATTAACAAATGCATTTCTTTGTTATCAAAAAAGAACATCAACTTTCCCACAAACACTAACGCTGTTTTAATAGATACAAGGTTGCCAACAGTTGCGTAAAAATTACTTTTAATTAAAATAATTAATTTCCAAACTCTGACTCATGCACATGTGCACAGGCACACAAACACGGCCCCTTAAAACCTCAGCTGGGTCAAAGAGGCAGCAATTAGCGATTTCACAGACCATCACCTTAATTAGAATGGAGAATAGGGACGCAAACAAGTGAACACACACGCAGACACGCACAAACATACAAACACATCAGTTACACATACATATAAACACAGTTGATGAACAGATGTCGGTGGCAAACACACTGGAGGGAAGAAAGAGTCAAAACACTGGAGTAGGAGGGAGAGAGCAGATCATATCAGGACAGACAGAGAGAGGCAGAGCGAGGGAGGTGTGAGCTATAAAAAAAAAAAAAAGTTGCCCACATCAGACACAGGAAGTCACAGAGCTAACCCACACACTAATGAGGGTCCATGTTAATTTAGGCTGGTAATTAATCAGCCCTGCTGCTAAATAATCCAATTCGAGCCTCTGTGTCAGTCTGTCATAATATTAGCTTTGCAATCAAACACCCACAGACTTAAGTCCACACATACTATACTTTGTCACCTACTTTACGTTGTCACCAATAAATTAGAGATGCCTTTAAATTATAGCACCTCTTCATTTATTCATTCGCTATTCTCACTCTGCAAGCCTACTCCCTAATGATAGACAGGCATTGATAACAGCCACAACAGTAAACCAGGATGATTTTCTCACTTCCTCTTCACCAAAATGACAAAAGCAGTATCTACCCATGCAGATAGTTTTGGTTCCACATGCCCAGGTTTTGACATATCACTCTGTGCTTCCACCCTGATACGGTGGCGGGCAGCGAATGGAATTTCATTGGTGGCGCTCAGAGTGTCGCTGTGAAACTTGTCTTTCCACATTCTGTGTCACCGTTGCTCAGAAGTCCGCAGACCTGAAACATTTTCAGAGCTATATTCTGTCAAAGAAAAGCAGTTGAGTGTGAGGTCTGCACAGTGAATGTTACAAGCTGACAAAAATGTAATGACTTAAAGGTCCACTGTGGACAATTTTGAGGGATCTCTGGGTAGAGTATGGCAGAAGTGAAATATAATACTCCTAAGTATGTTTTCATTAGCGTTCAGATTTAATATAAAGATATATTTTGCTATATTTGTATTTGTTTTCAATTTATAGTTATGCCCACAATTATTACCAATCATTAAAAATAATTGGGAACCACTGCCTTAGAATGAGGTGTTCATACCTACAGAGGGAGTGGGTCCTCTTCCATGGAGTCTGCCATGTTGCACCACCATGTTTCTACATTAACAAAACAGACAAACAGGCTTTAGAAAGAGTCTTTTGCATGTTTTGAGTTTCTCAGCCACCATAGTTTTTCCTAGATGCATGGAAGGGGAGGGTGAGGTGATATTCAATGTGTTGCAATACACAACGTTGCCACTAGATACCACTACAACTTACACACAGGTCCTTTAACATTTTGACTTTTACAATCTGTTCAGTTTGTCAGGAATGAATTGGACACATAAAAAGAGAAGGTCCTTAAACATTGCATATGTAATGCATATGTTTACAATAAACAATTAAAAAAAAGAGAAAAATATTCATCTGGTGTGATTATTACACATTGCTTATAGGTATTTTTGTTTGCATAGTAGGGAGAAATAAAGTAGCTGAACTGAAATGAGCTGCAGTGTATCACTGAGATGCTCACTAATACAAGCTTGCAATATGTGGATGTGTAGTGTCCATGACGAGAGGTTCTAGCTAAGAAGATTGGCAGCCTATGATTGCTTATTGTATGTGTGTGTGTGTGTGTGTGTGTGTGTGTGTGTGTGTGTGTGTGTGTGTGTGACCAACAGACCTGGAGCTGGACCATAGTTAATCTTGCATACTACTATACTATACTTGCAGACTGAGCAGCCTAATTTGTTTAGTGCACATCCATGATTACATGCTGAAAGATCTCTGTGATTCACAATTTTTGAAAATCCTTGAAAGACAGCTGTGGCCAGAGGCATTATGTTCTTGTGAACTTTGATATCTCAACAATGTTTTTAACAAATTTCTCCAAACTTGGCACAAATGATCACTTGGACTCGAGAGTGACCTGATTAACAGCTGGTGGTCAAAGGTCACTGTGACGTAACGTCCATCCCACTCTCATGAAGGCAGTGCCTATGCTACTTATGACAAACCTTATCAAAATGTTGGTGATTACAAATGGGTTACATCCAAATATTATTTTTGTGTTCTTCTAGTTGTAAATACTTTTACCTCCTGTCACATGTTGCTTTTTGCTTAAGTTTTCCCTTTCTGTTTCCACAGGATCAATTTTGCTCTTCCAGCTAAAGGTTCCAAAAGCTTTAGTTCTTTAATATTTTGTGCTGCTATGAAATTTGAAATTTTTCTATCAGATCAGCACCAGTAACACAAAAATACAGTAAATCAACTAGGAATAACCTTGTCAGTAATGCTTCAATAGTAGAGATAGTGAGATAATGATTTTTAAAATAATTTTAAGGTGATGTTGTAGGTTAAAATCCCTATGAGGTGTTCAAAACATAGGGAATGTTAGGTTAAGGCTGATAAATATACATTTACTGCATAAAACCTACATAAAATCAGCTTATTTTTTATTTTTAACTGTAAAACAGTACATAAAGCCTCATAGCTTCATCCTTATTTCCATTCCTTTGGATTCGAAATGAAACAACAATACATAAGGCTGACTTACACTTTAATTTTAGAGGACTGTCTTCAGTCACTTTTTGATTTGTTATAAGGTCACCATCTGCAGTGTTTCCTCAAACGCCTGAAATTTAGCATGATGGAGTCAGTAACAGTACAATACCAACACAACAGCGTCATCCAAAATTCCTTGGGACCACGTTTCCACAGGAGAAACAAAAAAGTCTTTTTGTACATTCGCCTATTCTGGGATGCCAAGTTTTATTAGAAATAGACAAGACTAGAAAGTTTGATTCATTTGATATCCAGACCTTTAAGAATGAGAGACCCATATAAATAGAACTGCTACAGAAAACTGATGTGAAACTTCTAGAAAGCCTTTGAGAGTTTCACTCTGCTGCACTGTGTTCTTGTAACATGTTCATTCAATGGAAGCTCCCAGCAGAGCGGGAACATCCAGGCACACGCCAGTGTTTTGCATGTCGTCGCTGGTTCATTTGAGGCAAATCAGTAAAACGTGCAACTCGAAAAACATCTTTGTCTTCAATGGTATTGTAACACATTGTGTTCCGGAGGTGGTTATACTGTGCTGTTGTTTGAGACAGGATAGGATGTTCTGCAACAATATGCTAAACTCCTAATTTAATTGGCCACCGATGTGACAAAAATAACTGCCTGAAACTGTCTCAGGCAGTACAGAAAATTTCCAGCGAAAATCCTGTGAGAGTCGCTAATGATTCATTTTGCACTTTGTCAAAGTTTTCAGAAACTTTTCTATGACAGAGTAATAACTTGATGTCACAATACATTTTAAGTTGGAAGTTTCAGTGCTTATTCACAACAGCAGAACACTGCAGTGGGGCTGCTAACAAGGGCACTTGTGTAGAGACATGACAGTGCAATTATAATGGTGCATAATGACTTTTTTTTCTTGCAGCTTAATAAATTAGTACTGAATAATAAAAATACAATAAAATAAAGTGGACAGTAACAGCTAACAGGGTTCATTTTAGCAACACACCTGACCCTTATATGCATCAGCAGAACATATCACTCCTTTTCTTAAATATTCTGCTTAAATATGCCTCAGGCTTCAATCACACCTGCATGGAATCACTACATTTTTAATTCAGTGAAACCACAATTACCTCTTCACCTCTTCACTGTGTTTGTAATGTTGTAACCGACAAGTTAAAGCTGCATTCTTTTTTTGACAATAGAAGTCAGTGTTGAGGGAAATCAAGCACTAAAAATCAGAGAAGTCGAATGTTAATTGGAGCTGCAGCTGTACCATCGGTCCAAGGGGCCCAAGTGTATCTTTGGAAATTGATGATGACATAAATATAAAAAAAATCATCTGTGTTTGATGTTACAATGTGACGTGAGGTCTCCTGTGAGTTTAATCTTGTGGGTTAAGGCAAAGATTAGTTGTTAAACAATTTGTTATGTTACTGTTTTTCATCCCTCATAATTGCAGTACTTGAAGAGCGTAATATTTTTTTTTAGATGGTACATGGTGTAAAACATTTTAGAAACACTGGTTTAAGCTAATAAGAGCATTTCATTCCACATAATTAAACATCTAAACAGTACAGAATAACTGGACTGCACCTTCAGTACAAAAGCTGCTTACATTTTTTAAAAGCACAATTCTTTTGAGACCCGTTTTTAAACTTTTATCCACCATTTTCTCCATCCTTAAATTGTTATTTTTCCCCTTTTTTTCTCTCTGTACTTTCATGCTCTTACATAAACCGCACTCATACTGAGTTTAATTAAAAGTGACTGAAATGTTTCACATCTCATAATGCTTTTAAAAGCCCCTAACAACAGCATGTACACAAGGCACGCATACACTCTCACACTCGCAACTGATGACACTAACGTCTGCTGTCAACTTCCATATAACTTCCATAAGTTACAAACTGCGTGCAGTACGTGCAATATTCATGTTGAATTGCCCATAGCACGCATATCAACACATATGTCACCAAGAGGAATTGTGTAATACACAAATTAAATCACACGCACAAGTTACAGGGACAGTCATTAATATCACAAAGTACACATAACACACAGCGAGAGGCACAGTGATAAATAAGCTCTAATGGACTTGGTTGAATTGGTAGGGTGACAGCACAGATTTGTGCACGGACGCACACACCTACACACAGTTTTGTGCTACACTACACAAAGTAACAGTGACAAAAGGAGACATTAGATGCAACTAGAACTCATGTTGTCAACATTGATATTTCATTGTTTTGCATGCGTGCATGTGCGGATATTTGTTCAGTGGTCTGCACGAACATGTTCAAACAACGTGATGGACATATTTAAGGTGTCGGTCTGGGCGGATCCCATGAACAGAGTGACACACACTCGCACAAAACCCATAGACTTACATATTAATGCACACTCGCTAATAATTCATTACTGTGCATTTCCATATTGTGAAACCTGTGCGTGTCTTCTGTCTGTGTCAAAATCGTACTTGTCTCTTTCAATCTCCTTCTATAACTATAGCCAATCAATAATACAGGAGCCACACTCTGCCTGGCACACACACACAAGCTGTTATGGCTTTCGTTGTTATCTTCTTTCTGATATCTCAGCCTTCTTCACAAAGTTTTTTGAAGTTTTTTCTTCTTTTTTTCCAACCTCGTTCTCTCCCTTTTTTGCTGACTTATATAACTTTAATTATCTTTAATCCTAGTGATAATTGATTTTTTTTTTTTGGCTACTTCGGAGCCCGCCAAATCTGCTTCTCAGACCTTTTTAATATACTGTCCCAGTGTAAGTGAGAATATTTTAGTTAAAATGAAAGTCTAATCTCTCATTTGAACTGTCATCAATTAATTTACACCCGTTTCTAATGTTTTTACTTTTTAATTTGACCTACCTTTCTGCTGTGTTGTCAGTGCAGAAAAAGCTACACTTCCAACATGTCTTCTTTGGAATAACACCAAATGCTGATTATGAACAAAATTAAAACTGTAGTGGCATAATTACCTTTAAATACTTAGAACATCTTTAAAGATAAAGTGTCATTTTGTCTGTACTTCTAAACTATGGTGTGCTGCTGACATTTGAAATGTGCTGTAGTCCAGGTTGTAAGTCATATAGTTTTGGTTTTCACATAAGACACAAACCCTGGTCTCTTGGGTGAAAGTCCTGCGTTTGTTTGAGCCATCCATCCATCTCAGCTCCTCCAGATTTGGACTTCTCCCTCTTTATATTACATTCAAAGCCTGTCACATATTATACAGTCACGGATGGGTTTACAGTGAAGTCACTTAAAAGCATGGTGCATCTCTTTCAGCTGCTAACTGGCACCGTATGCTTCTGTACGAGTCACTGAAGGACGGTGACAGATCATACATTTTTGATGAGTTGGAAAGGAGAAAGAGCCGCATCTAAAGCTGCCTATAGCTCCAGAGAAGGACCTTGCCCTTTCCCAGATAGCTGCCAGCACTTTTTACTGTGGATAGCTTAACAGCAGCAGTCAACATGGATCTTCCTTAGTTAAAAAGATTTTCAACTCTTTCTAATGAAGGGAAAGGCAATGGCAAACCAACTCCAAGCTTGCTGTAGTGATGCTTTGCAGTGAGAAATAACAAAAGTAGAAATAACACCGGTCTAGATGAGCAAATATTTTGGGACAAACATTCAACGGGTGCTGTCCATTCTGAGATTTTAACTGTCAGTCCATGAACAGAAGTATGCTGCTAGCCAACGTTCAGATGAAGGGTTAGAAAGTTTACTGTTGTTTGGCGACACCGTCAGATGCTCAGTTGCCCCGTGTCCTTATAGACTTGTTTTCAGCTCACTTTCATCGTGCAGAGAATGCATGTTAATTTGATCAGTACAGAACTGGATATCTGACACTGACTGGCCAGTCACCAGTCATGGCTGGTGATGCTGAGAACCAGCTAGTTCCAGTCTTTGGCCTCTCCACTGATGCATCCCTATAAGTATTCACTCTTTTTTGGTCTCCATCAACTCCTGAGAGACACATCTGGCATGTGAGCAGCTAAATCCTCCAATATCTTCAACTGTGTGTGTGTGTGTGTGTGTGTGTGTGTGTGTGTGTGTGTGTGTGTGTGTGCGTGTGTGTGTGTATGTGTGTGTGTGTGTGTGTGTCTGTTGTTTGGTGCTGAGCAGGTAGGGTATGGTGGGTTTTTGGAGCTTCTTCACTGAAAACATCTGCCTGCTGCGGCTGAAAACAACACGACAGCAGTGAGAGTGAAACAAAACTGTAAAGTTGTGCGGAGGATATCATAACGATACCTCAAAGCCTCACTTTGAAACTCTATAGAATCGAGGGGAGCTGCAGATTCGGATGATTATTCTATGTAGGTTCATCACTCCCAGCAACACCTCTCCCACTGTTTTCACAGACATTCCGTGATTTATTAGAAAAATTAATCAATTAAAGCTTCTATAAAAAAAAACTCTAACAGACATTTTTCTCACTCCTGTTTGACTTGTATATTACAGTAATTAGCTCGACATAATGTGTCTGTAATGGCAGAACATTTGCTCTTTGACATTAGTTGACAGCACCAGCTTAGAACTCTAAATTCTAAACACAGTGACACACTGGAAATAAATAAATAATAATAAATAATTGCACCATTGCCTTTGTGCTTCCTTCTTTCCTTGGACACAAAGGTGCACTTAAACCACGTTTCTTCTAAAGTTTGTGTATGGGCTACTTGTTACTTACTTCTTATTGCTAAGTGAAAAAAACATCCATAAACAGATTAGAATGAGTGATTTTGTTTATAGACATTTTTTTTCAATGCCAGACACAGACTCTTTCCCGAGTAGACAGCAGGGGGTTGGTCATGTCTGTGAATTTGTCTCGGATGAGTTGGCAGGCTGAGTGACTGACTGACTAACAGATTGAGGTCAAGTATGGAGTTCTTTGAAAATCGTTCCCTCCGTGTTGTTTGGAAAACAATATTGACTGACAGGCAGCGTGAAAATGAAAGAGATATGGCATTGTCTTTCTTTCTCTTTTGTGTAGTGTTGAAGTGGATTTATTGGTTTTTCTCTGGGATGGATCAGAATCATTCGACTCACACACATGCATGCACACGAAAATCCACATGCCTTATGTCTTTAAGGTGATTTAATATTAGAACTTAGACATTATACACACATGCAAGTTACAGAATCGAATTGTTCCGCAGATTACACATACGAAGTTTACTTCAAAACTGTTTAAGTATAAGACTGTGCAGATACATGCACAACCAAACATGACATAAGAAACGTCGTGACTTCCTCTTTCCAAACGTTAACGTTAGATGCTGAAGCTATGATGCCTGTGAATTTTCATAGCAGGATGTAGTAACACACGCAAAAGATCTTGCTCACTTTTTTGTTTCCTGAGAAGGGTCTGGCTGTGGAGCTCCAGACTCAGGTCCATCTCTGCTGTCCGACCTTTTCTCGTCCTGTGCTTGGAGAAAGAAGTGGCGTATGAAATTGTATACACTAGTAGCGATGATACCGATGATAGCATGAATTACTAAAGAGGTAATAATGCTGTCTTTAACACAGCAGAACACAGGGAAATAGGGTGGATAGTGAAAAAGGAGGAGCAGGTATGAAGTTATGTAAGAGCAGAGAGGATGAATAGGAGGTAAAAAGATGAAACAGGGACAACTGAAGAGGAAAATCAAGGACAGAGTGGATAAACAGTCACTGAACTAAAACAAATCTGTTTTTCTATTCCCCACCACTTGATTATCAAACGAACGGGCCATGAAAGCTTTTATGACTTTTTTCAGAGAGGTCTTTTTATGGAAACGCCTACGAGTCAACTAACGGGTACTGTGTTTTACATTTTTGATTTACTGGAATCAACAAAAAAGAGCAATTTAGCATGAGCACACCACCGTGACTGTAGCTACCAAGGTGTATTATTGCATATAGACCCATAGACTGTAGAAATGGACAATATAAGAGCTTCCTAAAAGTGAAGCCAAAGCATCTCTCATTTTGGCTGTGGTTTTGTACAGTGGGAGGGAAGAACCTGTTGTCCATCTTTTATTTATATCAATGTATAGACCCCTTTTCTGTTGGGTAGCATTATGATGTTTTTTGTGGCAGGAGCTTAGGTGGAGCCAAAAGAATTACCAAAAGATTATTAGCTAACCCTTAGCAAGTTTTGTTAGCTAGTTTCTTAACAATGGCTGAAGAATATGCAAGCTATTATAAATATGTATGGTCACTCACTCTCCAGGACCTTGAATGTTACTTTAAAAAGTTAACATTAACCAATGGGTGCAGACTGGCTGACCTGTGCACACTCACTAAATGGATAGACCATCTTTCTACAATTGCCAAAGGTTTGGGAGATTTTCGTTATTTTATTTTGCAGAGTTGGTGATTATTATAACAGTGGAAACACTGACCAAGACCGTTTTGGTCAGTTTTATTTTGTTTCTGTATATCAAGTTGAAATGAAGTGTGTTTTACAAAGTTATAATAACTATAATTGTTTTTCTTTTTAAGGAGAAAATGGGTGAGAATATTTCCTTTCTAGGCATTTTGTGATTTCATTTTGTTTATTTTGTTCCGCTCAAACTTATGTCCCATCTTTTGTGTCACCATAATTGTATTTGTTTTTTTGCTTTTTTTGACTGGCAGTGGCAGCTGGTATGCGATAAAACTTCAATTTTAAGCCATACCCACTTAACACCCAAGAACACAGCAAGATGACACGTTAAATAACTCACGTGACATTAGAGTAGGAAAGTCAGTAGTCGTGTTTGCATGCTTATAGCATTAATTTCTGAGGCTGTACACCACCAACGCTCCGAACAGATGCAGGATAAACGAGGTCTCCTGTGTTTGAGCCATCCATGCACTCCACTTCCTCCATACGCAGACTCTCTCGCTCTTCATACGTTTTATGAGTCGGAATAAGCTGCTCGCATATGCGAACCTGGACACATGTTTCTCTGAGGAGAACAGGTTAGTGAGGTAATTCATATTCACGCCTGAATGGCACTAAAATGGTATAGACACAGCTCTTGTTGCCATATATTTGCGACCACTGGGGTGAGATCATCTATTTTATCATAATAATTAGCATCTTGAGCCCTCTCACTTGTCTTTTTCTGTAGGTATACCTGAAAAAAGAAGAAGTCTGAAATCCAAAACTGGCACCATCTGCAGCTGCAATTTAATGATGCGTACAAAGCGTACTATCCATATGCTGTGTTGTATACAAATGAGCCTTTGCTGCTTCCTTCTTGTGTTACTGTAAGTTAATGAGTGAGCTTATTGAATGAGAAATTGAGTATGTTTTAGCAGGGATAAATGAGGAGATGGTGCACGTGAGAGCTTGAGAGGGGAAGAGGAGGAAGCGATAGTGAGCGAAACGGTATACAATTATGATAGAGCGAGTATATCAGTCACACGGACAGCGCTGTATTAGATGTCGATGGCAAAGGATAGAAATGATGTACAGAACGACAAAGAAAGACAAGAGGTCGAGAGGAGGGGAGGACAGCTGCGCGACTGACAGAGTGAAAGTGAAAGAGGAAAGACAAGGAGGGAAGAGCAGGAAGAATGTCGGCAAGGAGGAGGAGGGAGGAGTGTAAATGACAGGAGTAGAGGTGAGAAGAGCGGATTAAATGACTGTGTTCGAGAGGTGAAGGAGGAGGAGAGGTGGTACTCATCTGCCTGCAGCTGAATGAGTGACAAACAGAGGACAAGAGAGAGAGTGAAGAGCAACGAAATCCAGACTAAAAACAAAACAAAAAAAAATGAGACAAACAGGTTTCACCTATTCGCTGTGGAGAATGAGCAGGTCAACAGTGGTGATGCTACTGGAGAAAGGATGAAGATGATTCTAGTTATTAGATACATCATAAAAATAGTTAGTAATAAAACACAATCATTGTAGAGAAACATCAATTTGCAGTTCATTAAACAGAAATATGGAGGCCTTGAGAGGCAACTGAGAAAAAACAAATCTGGTGATCCATTGTCTAAGTCTGATCTAACTTGTTTTCTCTGCTGTGTTTATGACTTAAAGAAGCAATATGTAACCATCACACATGCAAAAATGAAATAAATAATATGGCAGAGATGGCAGAGACACGCAGGCTGCAGGAGCTCCGCAGGAGTGCAGGACACATGCAACCTCATGAATTGACATAAACAAGCGACGATGAGTTCTCCACTCTATGTTGAAGTGTCAATTGTCTGTCAATGTGAAGTTTATCCCATTATCCAGAGAACAAAAGCCCACCGTTTTGTTCTAAAATAACACACTCTAGACAACGAGATAAGTGGCTGCCTGTCTTGCTGCTCACCAAACTCTATTAATGTTTTGCTCAATTTAACAGTAATAAACATGTTACACCTTCTACAAGATTATTAATGATTTCTTATGACTCACAGACACTATAAATCATTCAGTCCTGATGTGATGCAGATGTAAAGCTGATATTTCTCTGCTTCACTGTCAATACAGTGAAGCATATGACGCTGCTGGGATGTAGCAGGGTCCCATTTCCAGTTTAATACATGATGTGGTATCATAATACCATAAACTATAAACTATAACCAGACATGACATGGAGGTAATCTTACATAAATTGCTAGCACACTTTAAATGCACTTTGTGTCTGCAAAATTTTCATCTGTTTTTAATCCATAAACACTATAAAGAAAACAGCGTACATCAGACTTATCACCACACTTCTTTGCTCACTTGCCTCTCAGGGCTTCTGTACAGAAACAAGCCTCTGAAAAAAGATGATTCTGGTCCTCAAGCAAGTCATTAAAATCAACTCTACACTCAAACCTAGGTTTGAGATTAATGTTGTGAGGCTGTAAATTGGCTCAGAGGGGTTAAACGACCTGTGATATAGCATGAGCAGAGCCAATTATGTTGTAGAGGAGATCTTTGACACTAGAGACACTACTCTATATCAGAGAGATATCTAGCTAAGAGATGCCTGCCCTCGAGTGATGTGATAGGTCAGGAACAGGCGTTTTAGATGTGTTTAACTGCAGCATGAGACAAAATAACCAATTATTTTCTAAAGATTAGTAGTTCGCCCAGGACAGACTTCATTCTGAGTGTGCAAAATATGTTTAATGAACGGGCACATAAAGATGAGATATATGAAAAGTCTGGATTCATTTTAACTGTAAAGTGGTTGTTGAAACAGTGATTTGTATAGTGCAGGGGTCTGCAACCTTTATGATCAAAAGAGCAAAAGAGGGAAAAAAAATCTGTCTGGAGCCGCAACTATTAAATGCTCTCTTTTTTTTTGGTAGCCATTGGTAGCCATAGTTTGTGGAGACTCAAGAAGATGAGCCACCATCACAATTTAGAGGGAAAAGGCACCGAGACACAGACAGTCTGATATTTTAGTTGATGCACTATTAACACTTTTTTGAAATTTGGTGTACAACATACTGCAATAGATTTTTTAGTTTTGTGCCCAAACTTTTACAAACTTTCTGCTGACCTTTACTTGAGATAATTTACTATTCTTCCTTAGATAAATTTATAATAAAAGTTAAAGTTAGAGAAAGTAAAAAAAAATAGTTTTTCAAAATTTGGTCACAGTTAACTGTGAACCTGATTTGTTACTATTTTGTTGCCTTAAAATTAAAATCCTTTACACTATATTTTTTTAAATACAACATTTGGGGTTTTTTAAAATTCAAATGTTTAAATTTATCTAAAGAATCAGATCAATAGTAAAACTTTTTCAAAACTGAAGAATTTGCCTTCTGCTCAAAACTAATGTACTATGTAATTTTTGAGCTGTCTCAACTTTTGCATAGACCTACAACAATGAAACATGAAAAATATTTAAAAATATATAATGTTATTCATTTCCATATAATTTTTTGCCAAACTCCCAGGGAGACACTGGAGACACTGGTTCTGGAGCCTCAGGTACGAGATACATCACCAGCAACAACAATGACGGAAAGTTTTGAGAACAGGCTCATTGAACAAGTCTGCAACTAAATCACTGCCACTATACAGCGACAAACATGCCTGCCACAACAGCTGGTGACAAAATTAAATAAATGGAAACAGGCTCAAGACCACTATGTACAAGCGTGGTAGTCTTGAGCCTGTTTTGGAACTTGGAACTCCTTTGCTTCTTTCTTTTGTTTATATGGGCCAAGTTCTCTGTTGTGCCCTCTAGTGGTGTTTTGCAGTAACACACACGGACAAGCGGTCGCATCGTGAACAGCTCACTTCACTATGCAGCCAGAGAAAAGTAAGAAAGTCTTCCTGAGTGAACCTACACAGAGATTCACTGATCTGAAGAAAGTCTCAGTGGTGGAAAATTTGCGTTTCCTGATAAAAGTTGTAAAAAATGTAGCTGGATTTTTTATACTTCATGCAAGGTCTGGTTTAAGTGTGAAGACAGCAAGAACCAAGTGTTGATTCAAAAAGACCTCTGACAGAGGTTAACCAGCACAGCATGATTGATGTGGTTGGTTGAAGTTGACCCATGATAGACAGTGATGAACAGTTTGTTCATCCAGTCTCTCCTGCTTTGTTATGATTCAATGATCTGATCAGTTGATGTTAGCCCATGATAGACGTGATAGACAGAAGATTCATCCAATCACCTACCAAGTATTTTTGTAACAAACCATCTGGCCTGTTAGCTACATACCCTTAAACCAGAATTCTACTTTCAATTCACCTTTATTACAAACTGTATGCCAAATAGATAGATAGATAGATAGATAGATAGATAGATAGATAGATAGATAGATAGATAGATAGATAAAGCTGATGGAATACAGTCCTCCTTAATAGGCAATTAATCTAGTTTATTGCAAAGGTCCCTTTGAATTTTCGTTCTTCCCTTGCTGGTCCTCCCCTGACCTGTTTTCCATATGGTTTGACAGAGTGACAGTGTGATGCGATGACTGACAGCTGCAACCTTCACTCACTACCCTTGGAAGGATGGATGAATGACTGCATGTCATATATGAAATGCTGAGATGGATGGGATGGACAGGGGAATGTTGGGGGAAGGGGGGGGGGGGGGGGGGGTTGGATGGATAGGAAGACATTAACCGCTTACTAGATTGATCCATCTAAATGTAATCCACACTTAACTAAAAGAATCATACCAGCCACGTTCAGACAGTTGTGAAATACACCTGACAGTCATAATTTCCCAGAGGGCCAGCTGCTGCGCTGTTTTATGGACGTGAACAGCTGCAAGGTGCGGCTACTTTAAAAGGGAAGCGCAGAATACATTCTGTTTATACATGACATGTTTTATACATTATGGAGGACGCATACCTTTGCTTACGCAGCTGTCTTCTGGAAGAGCAGAATTTCAATAGGAAAAAGGAAGCTTTTGGTGTTTTAAAAGCAGTTATCTTAACTGCTGTTGCTGTCAAACACTGACTGGAGTCATCCAGCCCATTTAGCACCTGACAGTTCAAATTCTTTACATTTAAAGCATGAACAGTTGTTTAAAACAGGCCCAAGAGGATCAAGGCACTCTGTGAGAAGAGTAGTCCAACAAAGCGAACAGCCTCACTGACCTTATAGTTTTAATAAAAATAAAGTTTCAACATTTCAAACCATGTTGCGAAAGTGCACTATCGAGTGGTACATGATTTGCTCAGGTCCTGCCTGGTTAACCTTGGAGGACCTACAGAACAACTCGCTCATTTATTTTCAACCCATGTTCATTCTCTGTCCACATCCACTTTGCTTTGTTTACTTCATTACAGTCCAGTTTTGCTTTTGGTCAGAATCACTTAGCGGAGCTAATTATGTTGATAACCTTTAAATAACAAACAAAAGAAAATACACACAAATGCCATTCATTTCAAGTAAAAGCATTTGTCCTTTAAATTAAACATTGTCTTATATGTATACATATAATTACATCCTCTCTTTAATTACACTTAATTAGAATATGAAGCTATTTGTCTGGAGCAATAACATCATGAACGTCAGTCACTTTTATCACTTATAATGGAGCGTTCGAGTACAACCATTAAACCTACACAGATTATGTCTGATCATTTCATTTTGTCATGAGAGATGCAAGGAAGAGACATAAGTGGTTAATAGAAATAAACTATTATTAACAATAATAATACTGATGAAATACACCTGACAGGTGTACATATGAATACCAACTTTTTCCTAAAATACTGCTGGTTCTGAGGTGCTGGAATTTTAAATCTGAAGCCTGCAGTGCGCCATAGCTTTTAGGGCCTTTAAGTGGTTTAAGCTAAAGCTGAAATACAATGCAGAAGTGAGTGATTTAAGTGGAGCGGGATGAAATCTGAGTTGAGCCTGAAGCGATAGTGAGCAGAGCAGCCTGGTGCAGCTTTGAGACGAGGAGCGTAGGGGTCAAACAGCTGGATGCAAATGCACGTGGCCACGCCTTCATTTTTCCTTCACTTTTAGTCATCCTGTCCTTGGAATGATGAAAGTTTTACACAAATAGAAGTGTGGATCAGGACCAGTGTGTAGGATTTGGTCAAATCTAGCGCTTCGCTTGCAGATTCAAAGACTCTAATGGTCTAATCCCATCCTTCCAAGCTTGTAGGAGAAAAACACAAAAGGTCGTGTCTGGAGTCAGTGTTAAAATATGGCGGTGCAACATAGTGGCCTCCAAACACAACAGTTCTTATTTTCAGGTGATTACACACTAATGAAAACACACTTATGAATATTAAATTCCACTTCTGCCCAATTCTGCCAATTCATGCCAGTAGATCTTACACACTTGACCTTTAAAGGTTATTTCCTGTTGTCCTACACGCCATGATGCTGCCTGATATCACCCACACATATAGTAATGAAGTGTCTCACCCTGATAAACCCTACTTGTACTCTTGAAAAAAACAAACGATGGAGCTTTAAATGTTAATAGTAATTGACTGGGGCCTGGGGCTTCAATTCCAGCCTTGCATGCCAAATTACCATCGCAGAAAGTTTAAATCAATGTTTTAATATACCATTAATTTCTGAGCCACTTGACACTGCCATGACATTTTCTACTCAATTTCATTTTGATGTGGTAAAATTACTTTTTACACATAGCCGTCCATTTCTGAGCAGAATTTCATTAGCAAATGGGAGTCAAATTATACCACATAGCTGACATGCATTACATTCATGTGACAGAATATAGATTTCAAGTTAAGTGTTAATTTAACATGAGCAAAAACCCATTTAAAAAAACTGCATTCACACAGGAGAATACTTAGATACACAGGCTAAGCACTCTACAAACACAGACTGACAGGTGCAGATACAAGAGAAGACACACTGTCATCCATTGTGATTAAGTATTGTTTAGATGGCGGCTGGCGTTTAATTCTCTCATTCTATTAAGTGCACGGAGACAGAGAAAAGAACCATTTAACACTAATCCTCACCAAATAATACATCCATTTGTGTGCAGAATGGGAGGATTTAACGCCAGCTCACAACCATACAAGACTGGAGTGAAATGGATACCACCGTGTCTGTGAGCATGTGTGAGTCTGTGACTGAAGACTGAAGAGGAAAAATAAAGTAATTACTTCAGTCATCTGAAAATAAGACACGTATCATAAGAGTTCCATTCAACTCTTTGTTTGTTGAGACACATCATTTGAAATGTTGAAGTGTTTTATAATTTTCATGTTTTAAAGGACTAGTGTGTAGGACTTAGTGGCATCTTATTTTGAGTAAAAAGTCGTGATTTCTGGAAAGAGGCTTTGCTGTTGTGTTCTTCAAGATTATTTTTATGGTGGTTTGAGCACTACAAGACGAATGACTTCTGTTGATTCTGTTATATTTGAGAGATGGCAGACATCTCTATAAGTGATAACTCCAAAAGTCTGGAACTCACACAAAGCAATCTTAATGGATAAATAGCAGTACATGCCAGATGATGTATCATCAGCTCATTAGAGCAACTTAAAGGTGCTGCATGGAATATTTGGCCATTAATAACAGTAAGGGTGTCTGTTTAGTTTTTGTGCCCATATACTGAAAATTTTTAGCAATTTTTTTGAGTAAATCAGTATAAGAAAATGCAAATTTCTCTGCACTAATGCATATGTGATTATTAGGAGTTGGTTAATTGAGATAAGCAATAAGTGGCATTGATTCTCCAATTGGAAACTATTATACATCTACAGAAAAAGAGGGCAAAATAAAATGGCATAATTAAGAGTGCCAGTATAAAGCAGTGAGGGCATTTATATGCACATGAGGATCCAGGTTATTATCAGCTTGGTTATGTTTTGCTCCCGCAAACGTCATGTCCTGGTTTCAGAAACCTGGATGAGGCCTTATATACTAGCTGGAGTATTCCAGTAGAAACCTGTGGCATGTGAACACCTGATCCTGGTTTCTGAACATTCTTTGCTGGTTCAGATCAAAGTGGTTAACATGGTGACAGATAAAGGTGCAGGTGCCCACAGATGATCATAAACCTGGATACTGTAAGAATCGTTGTATACAGGGATGTGAATGACCAAGTTTCTCATGTAGAAAACGTGATGGAACTGTGACAGTTCTGTTTGTTTCATGTATAAATGTGAGGAAGGTTACATCAAAACTGTATGGAGCGACCATGGATGTATTATAGAGCCATGGGAGCAATGAGGGGACTGTAGTAGCAGAAACAGGTGACCAGTAATGCAAGTTAAATGTTTGCTACCTCACAACTTACTCGGAACAAATGTTTATATCTCCCATTAAGCACATAAACGCTCTTGTAAAAAGGGCAAAAAACAATCTTGAGCATATTTGAAAACTTTTTACAATACTTCAAATTTTGCTATTTCCAACAACTTTTTCGAATGCGATACTTCAAATTGCACATTAAAATATGTTGATAGAAACATGGCAACTGACTGTAAGTATTAACTGACAAGAAAACTCCACAAGGTAGCTTCAAAACCACCTGAAAATATTTTCACTGACATTTTGAGGTTTTCGCCTTGCTACAGTAATTTCAAACCGTCCTCAAGCTGTGGTCGTCTCAGTGCACACACAGCTGCAATGGTGCACTCTTTTGACCCCACCTAACTTCACCCATACCTACTCACACACTCAAAAATCACTCATACACTGATAGAGCACAGACAGCAGACTTGAAGCATTCGACGAGGAGAGTGAGAGACCAAAGTGTTTCTTCTTGGTAATTTCTGGAAATTTCACTCTAATAAGGAACATGTATACCCATATGAACGCTGTCAAATGCCATAAGTCTCATGACATTATCTGACACGAAAATGGGCCAGCCATTGTATGAGTTATATTGTGTTATAATAAAAAATTCAAGCAGGCTTCTATGCTTCAGTCCTCCATTTTACCCCAGAAATAACACGCATGAGGGCCAAGAGAGATGCCGTCACTATGAACATATTCCCTCACCTCTATGACAGCAGTCTGTCATAACATTTTGTCCTCACAAGTAGAATAACATACATATACATGCATTTACATACACGCACTCATAACTGTTCCTTATACAAAATGTGGTTAAATATTTAGATCAGGGGCAGGGGACAAAGCCGTGCACTCTGGTACATGCACATGGGACTCATGGGAATCCTGAATCATCTTTCACAAAGCAATATTTCTTGTTGCACTGGAATATAATGAAGAATTATGAAACAACCTTTCACACACAAAAAAATTACTGCTGAGAAATACAGTAAATAAATGATTACATTTTCTTTCAGGAAACATGTATCTACAAAAACTCTAAAATGAAAAATACAACTAGAATAAATGCCTATAATTTTACTTTTACTTGTCATTGAAATATGATGGAAGATGTTCTCTTCTTTTTTCCAGGGCTTTTCGGCTTGATTGGGCAGCCAAAGACATACAGTATAATACAGATAAGATGACTGACATTGATGGAGTGACTGCGTCTTGTACTCAAACAAACCTGCATTAGAGTGAGGTGGCGATGATAGAACGTGATGGATAGCTCACAGGATGGAGGAGTGACATGGAGGAGGGGATCTGAGGTGAAGTGTGACAGGATAGAGATGGAGATTTTGGTTGACAGATCGACTGTCAACTGAGTCACAGAAACAGCTTCTTATGTTATTTTTGTCCTATGACTATAGCATGTTTCTGTGCAGTACCTCATACTGTCTGGCTTTTAGAGTGTCCTATTAGTGACCGTTCGCTGAAACCCCTCCCCCGAACAGTGACTGTCCAGTCATAGTTCAGCTGCTGTAACTTGACCTGGCAGGTCTGTCAAGCTTTGGATTCCTCTGCATGTTGAAGCCACGTTCCTGGAGCTGTAGTGAGATTAATACTTTCGAAGGTGGTGTCTCTTTCTAGTCCTCTCCAAAGCCACTAAATACAAGAGCAAAAGCAAAAGTGTACAGAATCAACAGCTTTTGGCTGATCTAACATAAGCTGCATGTTAGTGTGCTCGGCTAAGTAAGTTAGGCCTAATGTGACCTTCGATGATCCAGCATTGCTTTCAAGATCAGGAGCATTAAGCAAAAGCCCAATTCACAACAAGGACACCCAGTATTTAGTATTACTCCATTGTACAGAAAGGTGTAGGCTAACATTAGTTATATCCTGCACTTCATTGAATTTAGGGAAGTTTAAGACTCCAGAAATTACAGCCAAATGCATTATCTGAGATAGTGGTACGTTCGTCAAAAATATATTAGTTAATTTTTGTCGTAAAAGTCTTGTTTCTTGCAACAGTGAAAATAAAACAATACTTTCTGAAAATACAATACAAATTTGTAGGTAATTTGCTAAGTAGCACAACTCAGTTGATGAAATGAACAATCTTACATTTTTAATGATCATACTTAACACATACTTCTCTGCAGTTTTTTTTTTTTCATGTCTTCTGTGTTAGCAATAACCTGTGAGGATACTGACTTTTTGCATGTAGCTTTAGTCTTAGTCTTAGCACGAAATCATGTGGGCCTCTGTAGCAATATAGTGCGATTTTAAATTGAGTCAGGTGTAAACATTAAAAAGTCTAAAACTGGAAATTTCCTAGCTAGCTATAGCTGGTAAAATACGCCAGAGACGTTTGTCAGTTAGAGGGCATCTGGCAGTGGTTGCCAGATATGAGACTTTTTTTCTGTGTGAGAAATGTACACTATGCATTACATATCCAAAATATGTACGATGTGCACATAAACAATAGTGTGTATCCTTTCAGACGCACTGCTCTGCACATATGATGTCACTTCCTTAGAAGCCTCCTTGCTGTTTGGCATAATTGAGGTAATCAGTGACAGACTGATCTAAAAATATGTATAATGTCTGGTAAAGTGAAACCTTACTTACATTTACCACCTGCCTTAGTCACTGTCTACCCACATCTGTTACATGTTGTCATCACTACTGCACTGTACTGTGGGATATTTCTGCCAACAAAGTGTCCAGTGCTTGCATACTGTAATATTTCCCTATTAACAATACTGGTTTCAAACTAAGGTTTTGGACATACTAAAATATCTCACATGCTGTTTTTGCATACTTAATAGCAAGTCGGTGTGAAATTTCTGACGCAGTCTTTGTCTTTGTCTACCTCTGTCTGAAATCAAGGACCTACTAAACATGGTAAAACAGCAAATGTATTAATAGACTCTGACTGGGCCAGTAGACTCATTACATTAAAGAGATACATCTGTTTCTAAAAAAAAAATCGATATATGGCATATATATGAAAATGTCTCATAACCACTACAGTTTTTTTTTAAGATTTTACAATAAATGTTGTTTTTCTTTAACTTTGAGCTCTCTCTTCCTCAGTTTTCAGCTGCCCTCAGGCCAGTCTCTGTTGTCACTAAGCCTTTAATCACATAACTGTGTTTACTGCACATTTTATCTGGCCTCCATCTGAACTAATAGCTGTGAAATGTGTGTATGAGTGTGTGTGTGTATGAATGTATGCACGCACGCATTTACATGTATGTTTCCAACTTAAGTTCATAACACGTACAAAAAGGAAGAATATTTTCTTCATCACCGCTCCTTATCTCTTCACACAAACACACACAGAGTGTTAAACTTCCACTGAACTGGCTGTGTTTTGTAGAGGATAAAGACACAAATTAAAGAACAGAACAGCCCTGCAGGCCCAGAGAGGACATTGTCTCTATTGCCAATAGATAGGATGGTGGGAACTAAACTAAACTATCCTGGTGATTTGTATTTTCCACTAAGCATTGATAATTTTCTTTCCATTTTATTTATGCCTCCACATAGCCTGAACAAAAACTTTTCGACCTATATTCAACTGGACACAGTACAAAGACAAGATTTTTAGTGTTCCAGCTGATTAACTTTATTGTTTTCTGTACATATACAACAGTTGGGACAGGGGCATTATCTGGTAGTGATGTTGAAGAGGCGAGAGCAACACTGATTCATGTGATATGTGTGTGCTTTATGGAGAAGTTAAACCAGAGCTCTTTAGAAAGTGATAGGTATGATGGTACTTAGAATATAATTTGGCCTTCAGCTTGAATTTAAATATTAAGAAAGCCACACACTGACACAGCTGACTGTTCCTTAAATGTGGTTAATTATTGAAGTACAAGTGAGCAGAATGATATTCTAACAGTACTCTATGAATTAACCATGATAGACCACACACAGGAGGTCAGGAAAGAGGAACTCAACTGCAAAATATTCCTATTTTTAGATACCAAAGTGTGGTTTGTTATTCAAGAGGTCCATTTTTTTTTACCTTCAAAGGAATTACCCACCTAGGGAGGAGAAGGGAAAGGAATGAATACCTTTTTCCTGTGTTGTGACAGAGGAGGTAACATCAAGTGTTACTCTGGCTGATGAGATAAATTCTCGTGTCGACCGGTTTGAAATTTTGTGAAGCGGTGCTTGAAATGAACAAGGTAGAACAGCTGCTAGATGACAAGTGAGAGGTCTGCTGTTCGCACAGCAAAGTGACTTTATCTCACATGCACCTTCCAAGTAAAGTCAGTGTGTTCCATGCATCCCATATCAGTGCCAAAAAAATCATGTCATTGCAGTTTTACTTAACAGGAGACGCATCCATGGCACGCAGAGGCTGTCTTCAACATAAAATAATGCCTGCTTCACCTGTCAGAAGCAAACATGGGAGTGGCATGATGAAAATCTTATGAGTCGGTTGAGGTGGATGGTGTCAAACACTGCTGTTCACATCATAACACTCAACTTTAGTTTCTTTGAAGCATTTCCCTAATGTTTAAGCAGGTAGTCACCAAAGTCGGTTCACTCAACTAAAGCTAAACCACAGAGATGGAAATCAGCAAACATTTATATGAGCCACTGGTTCTTTAAGTATTTATCCCCACTCTACTTCCACTTTTTCCATTTGCTTACATCTTCAGTTTTCCAAAATGAATTGCAGAATTTGTTTTGGTGACCAGTTTCAATCATTTCAGCTTTGTTTCTGAGAAATCATGGTTTTTTTTTACTGTTTATTTGACTTTGCAGATAGCTCCTAACACTACAACACTAGTGGAACCTGTGCCAGAAGTGACTTAATTTAAGCTGCAAATTGGTTCATCAGTTTTCACAACAGTGTTCTCTTTAGCTTCTAACCATCTTTAGCAGCGCACATAACACAATTCTAAGCTTTATTATTGGATGTTTCATAGTCATCTCGCTTAATGTTTTCTACGTGCACAGGCTCAACAGAACAAAAAGAAAAAAACAGTTATTTTCTATCACAGTTGTTCGTGTTTCTTTCTGATGATTTAACTAGTAGATCAGTAAGACCATTCAACTTGTGGATGTGTCACCAAGCATTGTCTTTGGAGTAAAATGAACTATCTGGACTGTCTAAAAATGGTGATTTTCTCTGGCTCTCATATGAAGTAATTAAGGTCTTATTTATATAGCCCATTTTAAAACAAAGTTTAAAATGTGTGTCACAGAGATGTGGCCTGAACGGCAAAGGCAGATTTCCCTTGGAAATGCAGAGGGCACAGTACATAACGAAGAGACCTTGATTGTATTATCTGAGTTGCCTAGAGGTGGAATAGGAATGTGAAAGTTTGGAAATGTATGCAGAACTTTGTATGTGAGAAGCAACATTTTAAAATCTGTCTATACTTAACAGGGAGCAATGAAGGGACACAAGAGTGTTACGTGGGATCTGTGGTTGGTTCTGATTAGCAGCTTGGCTTCAGTGTTTTGCATAAGTTGCAGGCAGGATGGGGCTTTTTGGCTGAGACATGATTAATAAAACTTTGATTATGGATTAGTTTTTTTTTTTTATTTAGATTTTTGCAAAAGCAAGTGCGCATAAGTTTGTATACGTGAAGGTCAAATTTTGGGGGGGTTTGGTCAAACATTACACCCAGGTTTTTGAGGTGAGTTGAACACTGGTTGCTGGATGGCAGGTGCAGTATTTCATGGAGGAGTCATTTGGGTAAACTGAAAAGTACAGCTGCATGTCGTCAGCGTAGCAGTGATGTGAGATCCAGTTTAACTGGCTAACCAGGCTGCCTAGAGTAAACAAAAAGTGAGAAAAGGATGGGACCAAGGATTGAACCCTGTGAAACTCCACAGAATATTGGGACAGAGGATTATGACAACCTGAGACTGGTGTTTGTCAGATAGGTTGAAAACCATTTGAGAACAGCAATCCACTTATTTCGATGTTCAACCAGGATGGAGTGATCAATATAATCAAAAGCAGCGTTTAAGTCGAGCAGAGCCATAATCAAAGGTTCACCATTGTCGTTCCGCATGAGGGATGGTGGCGGGTTTGAATTTATTGAAAATATTTTGTTTTTCACTGACCTCAAGGAGCTGTTGTGCAACATTTTTTAAAAGTATTTTGGAAATGAAAGTTTCAAAACACATCTGTAGATAATATGGATGAGTTGGATTAAGCACAGATTTTTTAAAATATCATGACAAGTGACAAAGTTTGGGAATTTACAGGATATTTGACTTTATTCATACTAATTAAAGACAGCAATGTACCAGTAGGCAGGTATGTTACTATCTGTGCTGCTTGGTGCCTGTTTGTTTAGGGATGTGTTTATTTTCTAATTTAAATGTGATTTTCAGACTTGTTATATTTAATCTGGTTCATCTTTGGTGGTAGGCTGCATTATCTTCAAAGTGTTTGTGTTTTTGCTTGATCTAGCTGGAAATTGAATCAATAGTGGACAAAGAAGGAGGATTAGTGACTCTATGCTAAGCTTTGTACTGTGTTCAAAGCAAAATTTTGGTTGGCAAAAAGTGAGAGGAGGGAAAATTAGAAAGGACTTGGAGGAAGTCGTGGGACAGAAAGTGAAGGGAAGAGGAGCTGAGAAGAAAAGAGAATTTGGGAGGGAAGGGTAAGAGTTGCCGTGATTGATAAAAAGACGTGGATGAGAGGGAGTGTATGACAGGATGGGTTGAAAAGTGGGAAGATTTTAGCATGTAAGCAATAAAGAGAAGGGAGTAGCAGGAAGTTATAGACAGGAAAGAAGAAGACACGCTATGTGGAAGTGACAGATGAGCACAGTGAACCTGATCCAGCTCTGCAGACAGAAATGCTTTACTAAAAGACAATAACAGAGGCAAAAGAAAGAAAAAAGAGGTGGAGGACAATGGAGAATAAAATGGGTCAGGAGAAAGATTGCCAGATGCCAAAGCGGAGAGAGAGAGAGGAGTGGTGATGGGGAAAAGAGAAGGGAGGATTAGAGATAAAATGGATGAGACAAGAGAGGGGAGGTAAGGAGGAGGAGAAATGCTTTAGATACTGGCGATTCCCTCCTGATGGATCTGGTCAATCAGCTCGTCTCACTGCCTCTGCCGTCTGTCCCCACACGCCTCCTCTCACACATGCCTACACGTCTTCCCTGTGGTCTGCTGTGTATGGATTGATGTTCCATAGAAGACACAATGGCCTCCTCGGGGTAGAGAGCGCTTCACTCAATTTTTCTTTGTCGCCCATTGTGTGCGTGTGAATGTGTGTGTTTGTACCCCGAACAAAAGGCTTCACATGCTTTTCTTGTACCTTCTTGCCTGAAGAGAAGGTGGAAAATATGCTCCTTATCCAGAACAGAGTGCCACTGCTTCCACGTTTTTCTCCACTAACTAAATTTAGGAAAGGGGAAACATCTTTAAACTTAAGCATGTCATTAAATGACTTGTTGATGTGGAACAAATTAAGTAAACAACTGTACTCGAGTGATCAAAAAGTTTCTGTGCAGCAAATTTAATCCATACGTGATCTCACAAATCCAGCCGCCTCACAAGGACATGAAAAGACCCATAAGTGGACGAAAATGCAGACGGACAAAAGTCTCTGTGGAGCACAGTATCTGGATGTTATTCTGTCCCTTTGTCTCATTTGTGGTCATTTCGTTTGTGTAAATGGAAATGATGTACATGTTTATTTGCATATAGAGTGGGAAAGCAAGACTCAATCACAAATGGTCGCTCGCAGCATATGTGGAGATGCATTCTAATGCCAGGTGTGAAGTGGACACCAGTGCCTTGGACCAAACTACTCTTCATCCGCTAGCTGGGTTAGAGTTATCAGTGGCCATGGTGCCATCTGTTTGTTTTTTCAACTGTCCCAGTACAATAGCATGTCCATGGCAAGCCTAGAGGGCTCAAATAAAATAGCAAAGGCGTGAAATGAATCTTTGTATTTATAAAGAACAGGTGAAGTGAACTTCATTGAGGACCAAACCATACTAGACCACCTCCCAAAGAGATCTGAGTATGGTTCACTTCTTTTGAAGCGTTCAAATGTGCAAAATGTGTTGACTGATTAATGGCTCTGAGTTCATTTTGAAGGCTGAAAGGGACCAAGTGTCTTGTCTTTGCAAACAGCAGTTAAGTAAAGTCACCACTTAGTACTTTTAGTAGCTGTTGTAAAGCTTTCAATGACAGAAAAGAGCCCAACTTGTGGTGCTGCAAACTACTTTTTGCAAGGGCATCTACAAGGTTTAAAGGCAATCCACATTTGGACCCACCAGTCATATTAATGCGTCATGTAGCCAGTCAGAGGCTGGATTAGTTAAGATCAGATACTTGAAGATTTATACAAAATTTGTTGCAACAGTGATAGTTATTTCAGTGATGGTGAGTTTTATACAGAGAGTAGAGAGTGTAATTAGCCATTTCCCAACCTGATCTGGCACCTGGCTGGACACCTGTACTTCTAAAATACTACCATATCAGAGTAATTGCTGAACACATATGTTTTTACCAATTACTATGTTGGATAGAGCCAGCATAAATGTTTCCCACATTTCCAGTCTTTATGCTGAGCTAAGATGAGCAGCTGTTTGTAGCTTCATATTTAATGGACTTGAGAATACCATCGATCTTCTAATCCATCTCTTGCCAAGAAATCAAACTATTCCTCCAAGAGGAACAATCCCATTTCAAAGATGGAAGAAAGAGGATCAGTACTTCTTAATACTTTGTGTTCTTACTGTTTCAACACTGGCAGTAGACTTATGTATACCCTAAGTGATGAGGTTATTTTTAGGAAACTTCATAATTAAAGTTTTCAAAGATTTTTGATGTTTGAACAACTGGTTGGTTGAGCAATTGTACCACTTGCAGGACATCTATTAATGATTCACAACAGCTGGTTGGCAGGGTGTCAAGACAGCAGGTGGCCGGTTCAAAGAGCTGCACTGTTTCCTCGAGAGTTTCACAGTCAACAACACGGAAATGAGTCATCCTAACCTAATTATTCCTGCGCAGTGATCTGACTGGTTTCATTGTTTGACAGAGATTTATTGAAGGCATGTCTAATATTTTTCACCTAATCACTGAAGAACAATGCAAACTCATTAGACATCTTTGGCAGACAGAAGGTCAGGGGCTAACTGTGTCTGAGGACTCGTCAACCTCTCGACAGACATGCATATTTGTTATAATGTTCCTGTTAATAATGTAGGACAGCAAAGACTGTCTTGCTTTCAAGGACACACGCGCAGATGTTGTCAGGCATCTGTGATACTCAATTTGTTCAACTTGAAGTGTTTTGGTCATTTGGATGTGACATTACACTCAAGTGACTCATGAACTCTCATTTGGCAAGTCTGATACTACTTGACCTACTAACTGCTCATTTATTTGAGATCATTTTATATTGTGCAAACAAGTCTCCTCAGTGTTTATACACTGCCTGGCCAAAAAAAAAATGTCACACTGTAATATTTTGTTGGACCGCCTTTATCTTTGATTACAGCACACACTCACCATGGCATCATTTTGATAAGCTTATGCAATGTCACAATATTTATTTCTGTCCAGAGCTGCATTAATTTTTCACCAAGATCTTGTATTGAGGATAGAAGAGTCGGACCACTGCGCAAAGTCTTCTTCAGCACGTCGCAAAGTTTCTCAGTGGAGTTAAGGTCTGGACAATCCATCCACATAATGTTGCTGAACCTTGACCTGACCAGCTGAAGCAACCCCAGATCATAACACTGCCCCCACAGGCTTGTACAGTAGGCACTAGGCATGATGGGAGCATCACTTCATCCACCTCTCTTCTTACACTGATGGTCCCATCACTCTTGACTTATCAGACAACATGACCTTTTTTCTATCGCTCCAGAGTCCAATTTTCATGCTCCCTAGAAAATTGAAGCCTTTTTTTTCCGGATTAGCCTCATTGATAAGTGGTTTTCTTAAGGCTACACAACTGTTTAGTCCCAATCCCTTGAGTTCTCTCCACATTGTGCATGTGGAAATGCTCTTACTTTCACTGTTAAACAGAGCCATGAGTTCTACGGTTGATTTTTTTACTTAATGTTTAAGTGATCTCTGATCATGATCATTCAAGATTTTGTTCCGACCACATTTCTTCCTCGAAGATGATGGTTCACCACTATCCTTCCAGGTTTTAATAATGCGTTGGACAGTTCTTAATCCAATTTTAGTAGATTCATCAATTGCCTTAATTGTTTTCTTTGCTTGATGCAATAATTTGGTAATTGGCAATAATGATGCCAATAATTTGACCCTTCTGTAATATATTCTCCATGACCACAGGATGTCTTCTGACATGGTTGTTTAAGAAATGAGAAGCACCTCACTGCATCACTGCATTAAATAACTTAAATATATAACTTACAACTCATAACAGATATTTCATCACTCACTCCAACTTTGATATGATATCATCTTTATTCTTTCTGCTGAGAGGATATAGTCCATGACAGTGTTTCTCAAACTTTTTATACTGTGTACCACTTTAGAAAATATTGAGCTGTCCAAGTACCACCTTACTGTTTTATGCCACTTGCAGTGCAGTGCTAGCAGCTGCTGTGGACACTTTACTAGTGCATCTTAAATAACCACTAGTGCATGTGCTCAGTTCACTGATATCCACTTCATTTTCAACACGGCTGTTCAAAATATTCTACCCCTGGTCTGCATTTCTCTTCATAATTGTTCATGTTTGGAGCCATGATTGGAGCTTTTTCGCACTATCCGTTTTCAGTCTCCACGTTTCACCTCTGCTTACTATCTTACCAACACAGTTTAGCTCGTAACTACCAGTAATCAGGATGATATTAAAACAAAACTAGAGGAGATACAGAACCTTTTTTAAGTTGTAGTTCAGTGATCTCACATTTTATGTATTTTCATTTGAAATTTTGTTGTATTTTTATATTATTATATGTTTAAAAGCAACTAATTTAGCTTTTTTTTTAATTATTTCTGACATTCCTTCATATACCACTAGAGGCAGCTGTGGTACACCTACCACCTGCAGCTTACCCTGTGGGCTTAACCCACACAAGCTGTAGTGTTTTTGCAAATCTGTACTTTCATTGTGACAGAAACCTCTGTGCATCACAACATCATTATTCTGATAGCTTCACATTGCATGTACTTCTGTCTCTTTCTCTTCCCCTCCCTAAGTTACTGTCAAGGCTTTTTGCAGTTTACTGAGTTTGATAAAAATATTTATTTGAGTTGTCTCTTAATTTTTTTTCTGTATTTTTAGGTTAGAGAGGAGAAATGAAAATACAGTTGTAGTTTTTTTGGTTTCATTGTATGACATAACCTCCTATCTGTGTTGTGAGCACAATACTGTTGCTTTTTTGCACTGGTTAACATAGATAATATTTGGACTTTTTCTTTAAATCAGTTGGGCAAATTTTGAGTAATTACAGGGCTGGAAAGCATCAAACCAGTCTGGCAGCACTGGTGTTAATTATGATTGAGCAGAGGTTACTTTGGAGATAGTTTTGATTTATGTGAAAACAAACTATAAAATGAGGGTGGTACGGATTATGTTAATTATAGAAAATGATTTCTGATCTGCATATTCTGGACTGAAATTCTCAAAAGTTTAAAGTCGCTGATATAGTGAAAGAGACACACAAGAGCTATGCAGTAAAACACTAACACAATCCAGTAAATGTTGCTTTTATGAAGCTGGTTATGTTGAGTTTTTGCTGACAGTGTATCAGAGTGGTGTTGATTCAGCTTTATGGAAATTTTTCAGGCCATAATTATAGGTGGTGTTGTTATAACACTGCATTATATTAATGTTTGTTTTCCAGCACACTTAAAGTGATGCATTGTCTTTACAGTTGCATATTTCAGAAGAGACCTGCATAGATTTTAATAATTGATTCTATTTGTTTTAATTATGCAGGAAATTTTAGTCTTATGATTTAAGTCTATGATAGAAATGCTGTGTTATACTTTTTTGTTTTAAATTTGTATGTTTAATATTTAAAGATATTGAATATTGGCAAACAAAATCTATCTATCAGCACCTTTATACTCCCAGTGTTGCACTTTGTTTCAGTGTTTAGAGGCCCACAGCTGCTGAAGCCTGTTCTAAATCCAGTCCACTCCTCTCCCACATCCTAATTGTTACCAGAGAGGCTCAAGGCTTTAGCTTCAGGATAGAGAGAAAAGAGAAGACCTTTATTTCAATTATCTGTCCCCTCTCCACAAACATTCTGGCTCTCTCTCTCTCTCTCACACACACACACATAATCAAGTTATAGATCACCTCAGGACAGCCTGATTGTCTCGGTGTGTGTGCACGTTGAGACTATAATGAGGGCATACATGTGTGCACACAGGTGTCAGGTAAATGAAATAAATGGCTGCACTCAGCAGATGGGTCACTCAGCCTTTGTTCAGTGTCTGTAGGAGTGTGTGTCTGTGTTAAACACATCTGTTGAACAATCGTCACTTATGCGTCTGTCTTCACCATTAGTCTGCTGTCAGATTTCTCTGAAACACACACGTCTCGTACTACACAGTTATCAGAGGGTGTAATAATTCCTCGAGGTCTCCAGGAAGATAAAGTGTTTCAGCCAACAGATTTCCTCCAGGTTTTATCCAGTCTGGGCCTGTGATTTCACTTGCCATGCTGCATGTTCGTCAGTCTGTTGCTTGATCGACAGCTGTCATGGTGACTGGCAGTTCAAATGGCACATGGCAACAGGGACTGAGGTCTGTTGGGGCAACACACACTCGAAATTACAAAGAACACACAAAATGAAGACACAAGTGCCTTAAGAAAAGGGGCAGTGATTCCAGAAATCTGCCGAATTGGTCAGAAATACCTACTGTTGTGCTTTATGGTACCTCACAAAGGGGCTCCATAAAATGTAGGGCCTGCTGCCTTAAAATGAGGCGCCAAAAACATTGGGTTTATTAATTTTAGCTGAAAATAATAATCACTATAGGATTTCATTTTCATGAAACCCTCCTTGGGGCACCACTCTTCAAAAGAAGAGGATGGTTAGTTGTATGCAAGACCCCTGTGTCTATGTGTAACCTTTAACTAACCCCCTGTATGACTCACCAACTACTATGAACAGACACTGTAACTTCACCTCATTTAAGTACATTTAAACACTTACGCAGTCTTGTGCTTAGCTGGTGGTCCATTTTAAAAAGTGAGAGCCAGGCTGGAAAAAAGGTAATCCAATGTTGAAGGGAAAGTCTGTCTTTGCTGTGTTTAGTCCGGTTGCAGGAGGAGGGAGGTCAGCAGTTCCTTTCTTGGCGTTTCAGAGTTAGCAGTCCCGGTGCTAACTTGGTTGGTGCTCCCGTAAGGTTGCGGGACTAGCTTTGCTTTGTTAAGACAGGCTCTCACAGCGCTGCCTTGGAAAATAACATTTGGTGAGGCCACACGTGGTTTGGAGAGTCCAGCAGAGAAAGAGCTGGGAGCGGTGTGTCTGCATAGACTGAATAGACCAGGGAGGAGAGAGGCCTGTGCCTGCCCCAGATGGCAGGCTGGGGAGGAGAGAAAGAAGCAATTTAGGTCGCTGGTCTATGACCTTGTTGAGGATTGTGGGTCACCCCCACATAGCCAATGAGAGAGCTGATTGCTGGGTCCATAGTTGTGGAAACCTGGAGTACTGTGGGAGTTCAATGCCAAACTTTTTTCACACAGGACAAAGGATCATGTGGTCTCCTCCACTGTCTTGATGACCTGGGCTGAGGCCCATAATAAAAGTTCAGTTAAATCACAAAATGAACAGATTCATCTGTGGAAGTCTCAGTGGTCCCAACACTATTAAACAACTTATTTTCTGTGTTTACTATATGAAACCTGAAGTGAAATGATAAGAAGGAAGGAAAAATGCGCAGACTTTTTTCCATATGCAGGCCTTTGATCTCCACTGTTATGCACAGAGCTCTCATGGATGGCATGAGCTCAAATACGCTAAAACTATACATTGCTGTTAAAAGTAACGCTATGAGAAAAGTAAGTGTAAAAGTAGACCTTTGTAAACTTCATGTGCTGGCTTACATTCATTCGTGCTCATACTGTAGGAAGACGCCACCACAGTAATGGCAGCTTGTTAACTAACTGGACTGGACTATTAGTGACACCTACTGCTTATTTTTTATGCAGTGATCTAATGAAGCATTTAAATATTAATACAAAAGCATTAGTTGGCTTTAATGTCACCTAAGTTTTACTCTGTGTTTTTCTACAGATTATTTGGTACTTTTTGTACAGAATCCATTTTGAATAACTGTATGTACAAAATATAATTAATTGCATGTTTAAACACAAATCCATAAAGGACAATGATTCAGAAAAAGAGCACTTATTAATGATGAAAAGGGGGACTTACTGATGATGAACTTCAAGTAAAGTGAAAGTGAAAACATAAACATAAAAAATACAGAGGAGCTATGTTGTGTAGCAGGTGGGTTTTGGTTTGTAGGACCAGAAGAGCCACAAACGGATGAAGTGGTTTGGCGATTCTGAAAAATGCACACAATGGTATAAGGCAATATAACTGGAATCTCAGCGACCCCTGCTCCTTGTCTCAGTGAAACAAAACCTAAAATTCACTTTTTTGGGGGGAGAATTTCAGAAAATTGGGTTAACCTGGCTTGTGTTAAGACCTGTCCTCTTGCTTGCTACAGTGACTCATCAAAAACAAACGCGAGACAAGCCACATCGAGGATATTTGCTCACATTGCACTTCAATTTTGCTTTTCGTGTACTGCTGCTTTAACTCTCTGTGGGAGCTATTGGATGGGGAATCAAAATGGGGCATCAGCATGGACTTCTATATACTTTTTGAATTTTTTTTTCCAGCATTCATTTTTGTCTCTGTGTCAATAACATGATAGCTAATACAATCTGCTGTGCTGTTGTTAGAGGAATGAGAGGCCCGTGGGGAGGACAGTGCCTTCAGCTTCCTGCTGACTTCTACTGGCGTGTGTATTTATGGTCGGGGGAGGTTGTGAGGGTCAGTGGAAATGTGTCTGACAGGTTCTGTTATTAGCTGCGAATGAGTGTGTATGAGCATGTCTGTTTGGTTTCATGCGTGTGTGTCTGCGGCTGGTAAATAACAGAGGAAATTAGTTGTCCTGCCGTGACGAGCTGACCATCAGTCTCTGATGGCAAAAACAGAGGGATATAAGACAAACAGAGGGGAGGAAAGATTGAAAAATAAGAGGACTGATGAAGGAAATACAGGAAGGAAATATAAAAGTAATAGTGAAACCACATGAGATAAACCACTGGAATGTAGAAGAATGAGAACAGAAGGAAATGAACAATAATAATAAATGAATGACCCATTACATCCTTTTGAGCTCAGACATAAATCTTGAGAAGTACTCAGCTCCAGCTCTATCTGTTCACTGATCTCCTTCATTCATACTTTACAAATCATTCATTCGTCTTGCTACATTTAATTATGAAACTGTCAAAATGTTATATCCATCTGGGGAGCAGAGCCACGTTAACTCATGATGTGCTGCTGCTGCACACTGTGGATGCATAATTTTCTGCTTGCTCCAACTCGATCTGATTTTAAAGAGCAGTGCTGCACATTTTCCTTTGTTATCAATAAGTAACACTCCAAACACTGACCTAATTGATAGGTATTCACTTTGTGAAATAAGAATGAAAACAATATATTTATTTAAGCATTGCAAAAACACACAAGTTCTACTCTAAAATCCCTGAAGAGTGGTCAGAACCTCAGGTCACAACAAAATATGTCAACAACCCTGATATTAATGAAAAGAGGGCAATAAAACAGATGTTCCCTACTTCAGTTTGCCCCCTTTTAATACAGTCAAGCTGAGACACCCGTGTAGCTCAGCTGGTAGAGCGTGCGCCCCATGTACTGAGGCTATCAGTCCTCTAAAGCAGCCGCCAGTTTGCCTCTGGCCTGTGGCCCAAGTGCTGCATGTCATCCTGTCTCTCTATCCTCTTTCCTGCCACGTCTTCAGCTGTCCCTATCAAATAACACCTTTGTTCGTCCATGTTGTGGAACTGGCTTCTGTCTCTCCCAAATGTCCTCAAAGACAGAATAGATCGATTGCAGTGACTCCTAGAACGATATGACAGTTGGAGAGGAATACTCAACCTTAAATACATGGTGAGCATATTTTTGTACAAATAGACTAGCTTATCTTTGCTCATAATAAGTTGGATTCATGTTAATGAATTAAAACTTATTTTAAATTAAATGGAACAAAAAAACTTAGCCCCGAATGCAGCGATGGTACCCCTTTGTCAGGGGGTGTTTGGGTGTTTGGGGTGTGAGACGTGTGTGTGATGACCACTCCCCTGCATCCCCACATCTGCGACCAAACACTTATACTTTACTGTGCAGTGGGTTTTTCAAAATAAAAGTACTAAAAGTGTACTTCATTGTCAACCCACCCACAACTAAACTAAACTGCAGCTGAAAAACCACAAAGTCTGATCACAATTAAAATATACTGTATATGCTTTTACAACAGATGTTTTAAAGATAGAAATATTTTCTGTAAATCTGCTGTCTAGTGAGCCTCATTTTCACCCAAATGCATTTGTTGCTCTCATTAAAACACTATTTTTGAGTACCCTTGTGGTAGCCTGTGCATAGCAATATTTGTCTTTTTACATAGACAGAAAACTATTTTATTAAGAGCCAATTACAAGCTTTTTTGATGTGCAGACATTATCAGCAAACAAAACAATACTGTATTAACAAATACAGTGTTAGCAATTTTAATCTACAAGCCAGACGGTGCCACCAAACTTGGTATATAAGAGGGAGGAGGATCATCACCAACTATTGTCTCCAACCTACTGACAGCCACGACTGTGTCATCATCAAATACAGATAATAAAGGAACAGACTGTGGTCCTGGCGGCATTATGGATTATAAAACAACAATCCATCAAAGATGAACAGAATGGAAATGAAGCCTCACATAATAACTGTATATCCTGAAAATGAGGCTGGAAACTTTTTTTTTTTTTTCATATTTTGCAATCAGTGCATTGAAAAATGAAACAACACAGCTGGCTATAATTATCTAAAAGCGATGGTGTGAAAGAAATTATGGAATTTAAAAAGGCTTGATAAGCCATTACAAGATAACACTTCTAATATTATTATTATTAGCAACATTAATCCACACATTTGTTTGCTCCCAATACATTAAATCCAGAAAATAGAGTCCACATTTGTTTTGGTGAGAGAATGTGGTAGTTAATAGTCTTTCCTGTCTAAGCTGCTGCAGAAAAGCATATCTGAGATTAAATAAAAACAAGTCGTACTTGCTGCTGCACAAATTGGAGAAGTTATTTATGGTTTTCTATCTTTTGCAAGTGAGAACATAATTAAAGACAATAACAGGTCAATTAAGGAGACTCAGAAATAATAATAAACATAATTTACTGTTAAAAGTTTTTACTTGTCTTCTCACATAACACATTTTTCACTGCACATGAGCCAAGGCCTGCTTATCTTTATTTCATTATACATTTGCATGAAACTGCTTGCTCATCTTGATTTTTTGGTAGAATTCTGTTCTTGACCTGCACTGGTCCTCCGCCCTACTGAGCTGCATTCTTTGTCCAGCAGCTGTTTGAACCACAGTGATGGAACAACAATGTAAAACATTCACTAGTTGTTGATCATTATCTGTATCACCGTTTTCTTCAAAGCCATAGTTATTATGGCCAAAGAATACTGTAAGGTTGTCTTGAATGCAGCAGCAACATCACTTGGGCGACCTGGGCTAGCACTGCTAGCAGCAACAGGCCTCGTCACCAGTTGTACTAATGCTAAATGCTAGTGCTGGCACAAGCAGTGGCTTCTTGGTGCTCTTTAGTTATGTTAGTGTCATCAGTTACCCCAGTTTGTCACCCTTGAGGATTTTGCCAATGGTGCTTTCCTACCATTTCTTTCATTTTTCAGCACAGCTGGGGTAGCTTTTCTTCAGTAAGATCATGAAACAGACTAATGTAGTGAGGAATACTAATTAATCAAGCATTCTTAGGCTACTTTAGCTTATGAAACTTTCTTATACTACGTTTATGAGGTTGTTTTATGAGCCTGTTGGTAGCTTGTGTCCTCACGCAATTGACAACCTGTCTGTATTGCTGTACAAACTTAATTAACAGCTAAAGTTGAGTGCAACTATGTGATTAATGAGTTGAGACGAAAAGAAGAATCAAATTGCACTGACCACACAGACAGATCCACATACAACAGACATCACAAATTCAGGAAAAAACACAGAAACTTCAGGAAAAAAAAACATGCTTCAACCTGGTGTGTGGTTTCAGATCATTATGAGCAGAGACAACAGCAAAAGAGACAGGACAGCAAAGATTTTTCAGTGAGTCTGTAAATACTCAGGAAAAAAGGTTTAGGACTGAAAAGCACAACTGCAGACAGAACAAGTAAGGTAAAAGCAAAGTTTATTAGGTTGTTGAGTGGGGTTCAGCAAGAAGCAGGCAGTCACAACTAGCAACCAGGTCCAAAAAAGGGCAGGAACAGACGGGCAAAGGTTCAGAAAGGCAGGCAAGGGTCAAAAAACAAGGTAGGCAGGATAATAAGACAAAAAGGCTGAATCATTACGGCATGGATGGCACAATAGACTATGTGGCCAGAGCGCAATGGCTAAAGGGCAGGTGTATGCACTGGGGAGCTGATGAGGGAACTGGGAGCTGGTGTTGGCGAGTTCTAAAATGGCTAAAAAACAGAGTCAATATTGAGAGAAAAACAAGCTTTGCCCTGTATCTAAACACAGCTTTTAGAATGGGGTGATTTTGAAGAAATAGAGAACACAGAAACACCAATATACTGATACAGTGACAGAAAAACAACCATGTCCTCAAAAAAAAAGTTTTAAATGTGGGGCAACAAAGATGGATGGGACCTTGAGTAGCTCCATATAGGCCCTGCATTTAGTTTCACTCTTCTGGCCTCTGGCTGTTCGAAGGATGAAGTCGGAAAACAGCTTGAGCAGCTTTTAGCTCCATTATCTGCTCTGCGTTTCCAAGCTGCAGGAATTGCCAGAGGACATGTTGTCTGACTGTTGGGATAAGAGCAGAAAGCTCCAACATAATCTCCTTGCTAGCGCATCACTTTTTATCTTCATCACTGGTCATCAACAAAAATTTTAGCAGCCACCTCAGCTCACTGCACAGGCAGGCTGCATTAGTGCTTCACCACTGCACTGAGAGCATGTGTTTATGTTGGTTTTAATGAATGCAGTGAGCCAAACCATTTAATTCATATCTACCACTTTATTATATCGTCTTTGTTCAGTGCACCTATATATTTGTATGGTCCATATGTCTGCCAGATTGAGACTGTCCTGCCAAGACAAACAACTATGACAAAAATGTGGTAAGGTGAGAATCAGTTGAAGTCCATTGAGACTGATGAAGCCAAGTATTTTAAAATAACAAATTATTGATTTGCTGCCATTACTAGTCAATCAACTGAGGCTTGATTGTATCACAGCGCCACCAGCAGTGATGGGAGAGAACAGGGAGAGCATCTCTGTGAGCCCAGTGATACCTGTTTAATTGTTAGTCAAGATTTACAGCTAAAGCGGTTTGACAGAAGACAACTGGGATAAGATGAAAAAGGTTTGGGTGTGTTTATTTTCCCTTCATAAATCCTATTCATTCAACTATATTTTCTCCCCTGGTCATCCACGCCCAGGGGCACCCAGTTCCCAGTTTAGGAACCACTGTAGTAGATAAAAGAGCTGGTCTGGCTTGACTTGGTTTGACTTGGCACGTCAGCCCATCTCAGCAGGGGCTTCCCACTTGAAGGTGTGTCTTTTACCTGAGAACAAGTTTGAGAGGAGACTTTAGTCGAGCGGCTGTGAAGCAGTAGATAAACTGTTCATACATGTCTCTGGGATAAACATAGTTTCCTTAAATTCTTCATCATATTCTTCATCAGCAGTAACTTAACATGACTGACAAAGTTGAAAGTGAATATGAAATGGTAAAATAATGCAGATACCTGGAAGTACAAACCATGACAGAGGAGAGAAACTACATTTCAAAACATAAAGATTCTGTTAGAAGATAGAGAAGTACTGAGAGCTGAACGTAAAGAGACTTTAAGAAACATCTTTCTCTCTGCTCTTCTGCACACACATGAGCTGAGGGTCACAGCACCCACTTGCTCGAGAGGGAGAAAGGAGGCTCGTTGTGGGTTGGCTGCCGCCGGCGAGACATCACCACAGCCTGCTTGGAGGCGGGTTGAGTTTGCTTTTGCCCCATAACCAAAACCGCCGGTGGAGAAGGCCCAGAAAAATCCAGGGCCATCTTTCATTCTCACCCTGTCCCTGATGACAACATCACATTAATTTGGAGGATTTGGTGGTCATCTTCTTATTTTTGGGATTTGTTCCTTTGTCACAACCACTTCACATTAATTATGCTGTATTGCAACAGCAAGCAAGTTTTACAGAAAGAAATTAAAAACAAAATTACATGGATAAGCACACTACTTTTTTTCTTTTCTTTTGTCTTTTGTTTGGTTAGAGAGGAGGTACTCCGTCTCCTCTGTCTCTGTCCCAAAAGTATCATCTGCAATCAATTGTCCTTTGTTAATGTCAATAAACTCACACCAGTGCAGGGAGACTGTGGGCGACAACAAGGTCCTGGTGTCATTAATTTATATTTATATGCCGCTTAACAATCTTTTGACTTTGCGGCACACAGCTTTATATTGTAGTGTTCTTCAAGTCAGCTTTGTTATTTTAGTATATCACAACAACTTTCTCATGTAATATCAGATGCATAATTCATCCTGCTAAATCATTTTAAGACATATTTGCACTCAGAATACCTCTGGTGTTTGGTGATTTCACAGAGAAAAAAACGTTACACTTTGCTTGCCGTCAAAATCTCTGTTTGACCAAATGAGATTTGAATGTTGCAAAGGCAAACAGTGTCGGTTAATGAGAAATGAAACAAGAAAAAAGTACTTAAGGAAAAGAAATTCACATAGAGACTTGGAGTCTTGGATATGGCAGGATCAATCCAAGTAATCTCTGCAGAGACAAATAGTTTCTCTCAGTGGAAGTGTCAGAGGACAAGATGTGAGAGGAGAGTTAGCCAAATGTATGTTTTGCCAGCTGTGTGTATGTGTGTGTGTGTGTGCAGTCCTTGGCTGGCGAGATGTCACCACGGGTTTGCAGCGTTTTGCCAAGGACAAGTGGGGTTTCTATGATGCCATGTTTGTCTCTTTAAACACACACAGACGGATCACATGAAAGACAAGTGAGCACACAGAACATCACTTTCAGCGTTTCTGGCAGAGACGGACGGGTGGGGAGCAATACTGATCAAACACAGTCATGCACACAGAGCACGGAGAGCACGAGGGGAGGATGATGCAGAGGACTGATAGAGACACTGATACATCACATCAGGACGCAGTGAGACCAGGGACAGGAACAACGTCAGGACATGAAAATGACAAAATACAGTGTGACTCAGTGTTTACTTCATGTAAACACACTTTATGTGACACCTAAGGACATTTTACACAATATTAGATTTCTGAAACAGACAGATATCAATGCAACTTTAACATTTTTTTCCACTCAGATTTAGATTCAGATTTCCTCCCATGATTTTTAGGGACAGTTTTCATTTTCAGCAAGAACTATTTATTGCAATCCATTGTGTTAATTGTCTATAAACATTATGATTAGTAGCTACTGGTAAAAAAAAACAAAAAAAAAACACAAAAAACATCTCATTGGAGATGGGTATTGAGAGCTGCTACTACATTGGTACTGGTTTCTGATTGGACAGTACTGAAATATTGTTAGAGTGCTGTTATCTGTATTTATTTGCTCTAAAGTTGCATTCAAATTCCTAATTGTCCCCTGGTTTATTACATTAACATTACACAACTCAGTCAAGTGGCAGCCACAGCTATGTCAGATACCAAAGTCCAGTCCATTCTCCATCGTTAGATGAGGGGAGATGACGCGGGTAAAAAACAGTAGAATGTCACAGGGCAGTCACCAAGTTTACCAACTGGTAGCCAAAAGCTAGCATAGCATAAATCACTAACTGCTAAATAGTCTAAATTTGACCTTGATGTGAGCTGTCCTGACAACCAGAGATAACTCTAACTTTATTTTGCTTAAGGTTGTATTTTCAACATTTTTAGCCATAGAGAAATGACCACAGCCTCGTCCCCTCTTAGTTGAATCTTTTCACATCTTTTTATGTCATGTCTTACTTTTTTGCTTCAAGTTATGGAGAGTAGTATCAATAAGAGATTCTGTGAGTATCAGTATTGATAAAATTCAAATGATACCCATCACTTTACTATGCATTTATTACCAGTTAAGCCTGTACTTATTAACAGTTGCGGGTAACAGATAATTTTTTTAAAAAGTCATGGTTAACTGTTAACAAGTGCATAATAACGATTTGATTAACTTTAATAAGCATTGTTCACACCTTGAATCTGGTACCCCTAAAATGTGTAGTTAACTGTTAATAAATGCATAATAACATCTTAATAAAGCTACAACAAAAAAATTATAAAGGTAATAAGGGCCTTATTGCCTATTAACAACACTCATTACAAGCACCTTAATATAAAGTCTTACTCATAAAAATTATATCACATAGAGGCATACATTTTGATAATTTTACAAGTAATAGCACAGTTCTCACTGACATATATACACAGGTACCACTTTATCTGCAGTTAGCTGATATTGGCTAATATCTGGCCAAAACCTGCAAACCTGATTAGAAAAACAGTTCACAGACTTCTAAAAGGAGGACATGGTTTCTGGCATGGACTCTCAGGCAAACATATGAAACACAGTAAACAGCAGTGATATTTGCTGAAAGAAACATCCCTACAGTACACACAAACATGCTTATATAAGCAAATGCATGCATATAGTCTCTCTGTCCTTTCTCTGAGGATTTGAAAAAATAAAACTCAACATAAGCAAGGCCATACATCACAGACATGCAGCATGTCTAAGAAGCTCCTCATCACAAGCTGACAGCTCACTACATATTTATTCATCTTTTAATGTTATACTCAAGATGTGTAAACAGATACCAAATGCAGCTTGCTGGCCCTACTCTTTTGGTTTTTAAAATGCATTTTAACTCCCTGCCCCGGTGCTCCCTGCTTGTGTACCTTTGATGCAGCTCTACTGACTGTGTTCCTGCTGCAGCGCAACCGATAAGTCAGCAGAAGTTCATTCTTTAGAGCTCAGTGACCAAGGATGCTCTGCTGATGTGTCACAAGCTTGTCAGCTGAGACATCTGCCAAACCTGCACTGTAAGCAGTTATTCTATACTTTTTTCATCAAACACGGATGATAGTTATAAAATGCATCATGACAGCTCTAATTCAATAGTTCTATTATACAAGTGTTCATTAATATAAAGTATTTGTCAGCAATTATAGTTTCTCCTATTGTTACAACCATGTTTTACTAAGCTGTCATTCATTTTTTGTTTAAACTCCTGGGTGTTCATAGGAGGAGTTATAGCGGTTGATATACACATTATTAGAGACTTATATCTGTTTACAGCTACTGTACATTATGGATGTGTTATAAATGCTTATTGATGCTAAATAGGAAATAGTGTTGCCTGTAATGGAGCACCTACATGGTTCCAAAACATTTTTTATTGCAGTTCTCCAAAATGGAACACCAAAGATTTTTTTTCTCCTGACATTTCAACCATCAACTGCTTGCATATTCTCTAAAAAAAAACAAAAAGAAGCAAAAGAAAAAAAACTGAACGAATGTGTGAAAGTGTGAAGTCTGATTTTGAGCTGAACTTTTTCCCTTGAAATATTCTGGTTCAACCTGACATAATTATAACTACACATCCCGGTGCTAAGAGTTTGGAAATAGCATATTTTCACAGGCTTAATTAAAATGTTAAAGATCTCATCCAGACATGTTTTAAAACATATAAACATATCTTGCTTGGAGTGGTAATTTGTGTCTTTATTTTTTATTTTTCCACAATAAAGTACCTCATTAAAAATTCTCAAGAGCAGAAACACCACTTCTCCGTCACTGGAAAATCAAGAGTGTATATTTCAGAAATTCAACTAAATGTCTCACTGAATAGTCCTCTTCATATGTACCCGTCTTGAACTCGGATTTAAGTTTAACACAAAGAAACTTCCCTCCTTCAGCAGATTAAAGTGAAAACAAACTCTGCATGTACATCATTCTGCCCGGTGAAACTTAAACATTGAATTAAAGTAAAAATAATCCAAACATATTTTTGAGTGGAGGACTATAAATATTATTATTAGCAGCTCAGACGAGTTTACCAGCTCCCTTGTTATTGTAAACTTAATAAAGTATCAGACTGTGAAATTCCACCTCTTGAATAAAGTTGCTAAGAAACTGTGATCTAATCGTTCGTCATATCATAATTGACTTGTTTAAACTGTTCATCTGGATAATGTCGATTGATGTACAATCTGCCTGGCAGTGTGTGTTTATAGAATATGTGTGTTCTTGAGTGTACTCTGCATGGTCATTAATATATGTAATGAACTGTAGCAATCAATACTGGAGTGTACTGTAGCTGAACACACACACACACACACACACACACACACACATACACACACACACACACACAGAAACAGGATACATGTTCTTGCATCTGGCAGTATTTCATGGTTGTGAATAACATGCATAAAAACACACCTGCACATGTTCAGACACAATCACACGCACACCAACAAAGCCACCATTTCATGCTCATAATGTACCTGAGTGTACCAGACGCTTGTCAGAAAGGGCAAAAGAGGGCGACCATGTTTCTTCTTGAGACTGGAGACCTATAGGGCCACCTGGAGTGATCAGTGCCTCAGAGTGAAATATTCAGGATTAGCTGCAGACGCATTGAAGTTTCAAGCCCCAGTATTTCTGCAGGAAACCACAGGATCAATCAGTGGACTCATACAGTCCGATAACCCAGAGAAAAAAGGGAGGAAGCGAAGCAGCAGTGGACACGGCAGAGGAAGTCTGCAATCACATCTGAGGGTACTGGGCTACTGAATATAAAACGTGGCTGCAGAACACCAATATACCAAGGTGGAGATCATCATATGAAAGACAGATTTGAATAAGAAAGCGTGTATTTAATAGGCCAGACACTTTTTTCCCCCTTTCGGATTCAGATTTCAATAACTGAACTTGGAACCAGTGCATTTAAAAAATAGATTTTGTTATTATTTTTAATAGCTGTGTACTGCTAACCCCAGTATGATGTGATAAAATTGCAAACATTGCTTTATGCCCTGTCTCAGGTTAAAAAAATGGTCAAACATGAAAAAGAAAATGCACATGAATACTTATTTCCATCCACTGCTGTTATATGATGTTGGTTCTTAAAAATAAGCAGTAGGTGGTGGCAATTCCCTGGGCAGAAATGATTATACCACTGCAGAGGAAGAAGATGCAACAAGATCATGTACTTAAAGGAGTGCAATCCAATGTCGCAAACATATTGGAAACCTGACATTTCTGTTTATTTCTTGTATTAATGTGAGGAAAGTTACAATAGATCTGTGTGGCGTGGATGTATTATAGCGCCCTGAGAGACTTCTGATCAATCATGTGAATTAAATGTCTGCTCTCTTTTGAAAAAGGCAAAAACTACTTCAATTGAGTGTAAAAACATTTTTTTTTATTTTAAATTATTTAAAACTTTTTAATGTAAATCAATTAATTCGGCCCGTCCTAAACGTTGCGTCTACATTTGAAACTTTGAAAGTGGGTTTATTTCAGCATCAATGTGCTCAGATGTCATTTCCAAAAGAAGAGTCCCTTTCAAAATACATTAGATTCAAAAGTCTTGGTTAAAAGTAGAATTTTGACCTCAGATGGGTGCTGGATGATCTGGTTAGAGGCAGTAACCACAACTATGAGGAACCATCCACTGGGGATCACACACAGGCCTCACAGATTTCATGCCAATCTGGCCTGTAGATGTCCTCAACTGATTCTTAAGTCAAGCTGTTAGCAGGCAAAAATTTACATCCGAATGGTTTATTGATTTTAAATTATCTACATGCCCGTTTCAATGCCATTGTCAAAATTAACAAGATTGTCCATGCTCCCGTGTTCTCAATTAGCCCATACATTAGCATTAAGCACACAGATAATGACTAATCTGTTGCTTCATTTTAGTCGCCCTGGAGCCGTAATGGATTCATTGTCCTACAGTATCGTTCAAAGACATCCATATGATAATTCAAACACTGCACCTACACATGTGTTAATCTCCATGCGTATGCTACAGTCACAGTGTACATCAACCTCTGAACAAAGCATATAGTGGGTCTCTATTTTGCATGTCATGCTATGAAGGATGTTGTTTACTTTAAGCTGCCTTTGAGCAATTCATCATGAGCAGCCATGTGCATCAGAAAAAACACATACATTATACAGTATACTTAAATATATAGTACATTTTTTTCCATGTACAAATGTGATTTGTAACAAAGTGATGACTGACTGTAAAACCATCATGCAAAATTGAACTGTTTAATTTAAACAATATTTTACTTTTAAGTAGCAAGGTCTTAATGGTTATCTATCTAGACTGCTTTGGTGTGAGTTGACAAGTTTTGGAAAAATCATCCATAAAGATGTCTGCCCTCTCTCCTATATAGTGAAACTAAATGGCACTCAGCTTATGGTGCTCAAAGCACAAAAAAATACATTTGAAAAATTCAAAACCAGTGTCTGACCTGGTTACTAAAGGTAATCCACAGACCTTGTTGAAACATTTTCATACAGGAACTACTTTCTTTTCTACTAGAAAGAAAATAGATTCTACTGCAAAAAGAAAGTAGCACCTACATGTAAGTATTTAAGTATAAAAAACAAGTCTAAAAACGTATTATTGTTAGATCAGGAGTTTAGTGATGTATTTTTAAGCATTCATAGCCATGCTAGCAACTCTGTGAGACTTCAGCAGAGCTTTGCTTTGAGTGAAATGCCAACATCAACATTCTGGCATAAAATGGCAACGATACAATACTGATATTTAGCAGCTATGCTTTCAGTATTCACCATTTTAGATTAGCTTGCTGCCACTTGCTACACAAAGTACAGCTCGGGCTAATGGCAATGTGATTAGTTTTGCAGGTATAAGTTGAAATCATTGGATAAAGAAATCCTGTGGGGACCATAAAGCTGTGCGCCAGATTTTATAGCAGTCCCTCCAATAGCTGTCAAGACATTTCACCCAAAATCACAAATGTCAGCCTCGTAGTGTCTCTGGGGAACCACCAGAGTCAGGAGGTCTCAGCCTCTGGGGACCATGACAGTCTATGTAAAATGTCATGGCCATCCATTTGAAGTATTTTCCTCTGGGCCAAATCAGACCGAAAGACAGAATTTCAATTCTGACTCCAAAGTTATGCCCCTAGCATGGCTAAAAAACAAAGAAAAATACAAAAAATACAGCTGGTCATTGATGTAGGGCAGGATCTCTTTGCACGTGATCTTCAAAAAAAAATTCCCACTTTTCCAACATTACAAAGTGACAGTGAGAGAAAGAGATAAAAACCAATATATACAAGAGAGGAGGAGGAGAGCAGAAAGAATACAAAGATGGAATTAATTAGTGCTTCGACACAGAGGCAACTGGAAGCCATTGTGGCTAATTGATGCTCATTTATTTACCAAAGAGCTGAGGGGAGGAGATGACTATAATTACTAAGGCTCCCTCTCCTCCCTGCTTCTCTCTTCCTCATATCTTTTTTTATATATATACTATCAGTCTCTTTTCAGCTGTGTTTGTTGTTTATCACCCCCCTCTGTAGTCTCTTCATCTCCTCCTTTGCAATTTCCCGGTTTCTCCCGCTCTTCACATCTTTAGGACTGATCAGCAGAAGACAGCGCAGCTCAGCGTGGGCTCATCTCATTCTGCCGTAATTATTCGTTATCGCAGCGTTCAAACAGAGGCTTCTCTCTTTGACATGCAGTTTAGACTTGAGATGAAACTTAAATTCATTTTTTACTGTAATTCAGCAATTACTCTGCTCTTTTACTGTTTTTATTGATAACTTTGAAAACAACTCTTCTTACTGACTTGTTTGTGTGCTGCAGTCAACACGCCCGGGTGATCCACTCATGTTAAGACAGAAGATTGAAGCATAAGCACTGTACACCACTTGTGTACCTCCCACTTGGTGCCACCATTTCCAAAAAAAGAATGCAAAAGTGCCCTTTTGGATGCTCCTGTTGTAGACAAAGCATGATAAGCTGCCCTCTAGGGTGCCCTTGTAGTGAACAAAATGTGGCAAAGTGCACTTTAATGTGACCTTTAAGTGGACAAAATATGGTCAAATACCCTCTAAGATGCTCCCGTGGTGGATAAAATGATAAAATGGCCTCCTGGGTGCACTACCACTGGACAAAACATGATAAAATGCTCTCTGGCGTGCCCTTGTGGTAGAAAAAAGATGATAAACCACCTGAAATGCACAACAGTTTTTGCCATACCAGTACTCTACAGCATACAGGCGGTGCTCTTTTCATTTTTTGCACACCTGCCTCTCAGACAGACAGAGTCCACTACTGCTGTGCACCCATCATATTGAGTCACTTTTTTTAAGTGTGCACTTTTTCACATCGTGATGTGTCAAAAAACGGCTCTAAAAATCGCAGTAACAGCAGGAGAGTCAAAGAGAAAACAGAGATTGCAGTTTCACATGTTTTGACATACATGCTGTACTTCAACCTGTTAATAATTTTATTCTTTCACAAAAGTTTCCATTGATACGTACTCTGGTGGAAGTTGTTGCTTTCAGGCAGTTCTGATTCACTAAAAGCCTCTGTGTTGTGATTCTAGTGGTAATCGCTTGCATATTGGCCTGTAGCAGTGTTTTAATGACATGACACCTTTACCAATTATCCTTCGAATGCATTTAGCTGCCGGTCCATGAGTCACCAGTGTGTTACAGCCGATTGACCAAAACTGTTTAAACTGAAGAAAATGAGCACAACTGATGCTTGTCCAAATCGAAATGCCCTCAAATGATGTTCAGTTCCATGCAAAGTAGTCAGTAAACCAGCATCAATGAGTGGTGAGGGTCACTGCATCCTCAAAGGGACAGCTGGGATTATTTGAAGTGGAGTTTTATGTGGTACTTATCCATAATCAGTGTATCACCTGCAGTCTATGCAATCAGCATGCGCCTAGTTGAAAAAAAAGACAGACAGGAGGACCTGTGTAAGAAGCTATGCAATGTACTGACAAGGTCAGCAGGAAAACGTATTTTAGCTTCTAAATAAGGTCCACTGAAAAAGAGCAATATCATTTTAAGCATACACTGTATTTAGTATATTTTCACTACATCAGACAGCCTTTTCTCACAGGAAACTGCCATCATACAGGTCAAATATCACTCTCTATCTCATTTAAACAAAATCTTTTTACAAAAACAGTCATTGCAGAACACAGGAGCTGTTGGTCTACCGCTGCCTTGACTTTGTTTGTATTATTGTGTGACTTCAAACTAACCCTTTAAAACAGAAAAGTAAAATTACTGTTTTGGTTGGTTTGGAGAGAGCCATATTTGGCCGTTATGATGATATAATGGCGGTTTCCCACTGGAAATAATATCAATACCAATAATACCAATACCAAATAATATACTGTCGAACCTGTTTTTGAAGATAAGTTTTAGTGATTCATCAAAAGAATCTGTTTCATTATGACGTTATGTTTCCAGATGGTTGTTTGACTGAAACAACAGTAAATACTTATTTTTGGTTCGCTGATCGGCAGGGTGAGTTTGTTCTTGGCCCTACAAAGAACTCAACACTGTATGACATGCAAGAGTGCCTCCTTCAGTGAAGAGTCACAGTTTTACCCAATTTTAGAAGTCCCGAACTTGATGGTCAAGAGAATATGATCAAAACCAAGGTTACAGATGTTGTTACGATGTTGTTGTTTTGAATAGCAAGACTTCAACTTGATCACAGTCATGTTCTCTGACTGTAGGGCACTTCTGTCTGTGGATTGTGCCATGAAGTGTCCAGTGCTGATTATTCACACTGGAGATGATGGGCTGCTTGTTTCACTTACTGATGCAATAATTTATTACTGTTATAGCAGTAAAATGGATATGTGTCTTTAATGATTTCAGTCACATAGATTTAGTCATGCAAAGTCAATGACAAAGGTGAAGTTTTACATTTTATTAAAAAACAGAAACACCAAACCTCTAAGTGATGGGGGAAAAGTCAGGGAATCACCAAAATCATTCCCATTTGCCATAAAGTATATTGCACTATATTTACTGTTCAGGCACTTTATCTAACTGCTCAAATATGTGTAAAAGTGTTATGTAGTGGACTCAATTATACACTACTTTCTGAGACACACTTTGAAACCTTTTTTATAGCACCCATAGAGGTATGAAATAGTTGGATAAACACAGGTATTGCCAATGATAATTAAACATACAATATGTATGTTCTGCCACTATGGGACTCTTTCAAATTCAAACAATAACAAAAGACACAGTTTGATGATCTTGTGAAGTACCGTAGGATCATGGGTGTTGTTTTCTTCACTTTTAAACAGCCACCATAGAGAGACAAAGTTACTGTAGTCAATAGCAAGAGACAAATTATTTTGTGATCCCGTTCCATCACACATGTTAATCATATGTCACTTTAAAAGATAATTTTACATGAAAGTGACCCTTTATCATAAAACTGATACATAATTAGAAAGACTGCACAACCAGAAGTTGTGTAAGTGATGTAATGACTTCCTCCCACCCTCCTAAGACTAATGTTAGTTGCTGAAGCTGCGTGTTTTCATTCCAGGATGTGGTCACACAACAATAGGTCTTACTCGTTTTCTCTCTTCCCAGCTGATAAAAGGACTGGATGAAACATATCGGTAAAGCAACGTTGCAAGGGACAGCGGTACTTGTGTTGACATTGCATATTGTGCACGATGTGAGATGTACTGTAGTTCACTGATCGGGTCCACACCAAACTACACAACGACAAACTGGCCACAAATTTGCAACATTCTTGACTCATGAAATTATCTTTTAAATTCTAAGTGCAATACAAATGAGAATAAAAAAAACGTCTCTCGCCATACACTGCAGTTCATATTTTTCTGAAGTAAGGTCCCATAGGGGGAGGGGCTTCACCTCTCTATAGCTGATAAAAATCTATTTCACATAGCAGAAATCATGTAACTGGACAAGGTAATATTATCCACGTTCGGTTTAGTCACATTTGCCAACTTGCTTCCTCACTCTTTGACGTATCTGATTTATGCCGTGTTTTCCCAGAAGTTATAGCAACGGCTAGCAGGAAACACACTGTAACCCTCAATAACTTATGGATTTCTCTGCTGTGGAACACTGTTGGAAACATTTGGGATGGCGTAAGTACACAACTAAACAAATCTGTATAACATTTGTCGTTTCTTAGACATTTTAATGCAGAAATGCTACATACTAGCCTATAGATTTAAAGTCCTGCTCAGTTTAGTGCAGCAGAGCTTTTCCGGTGAGCCAACATGCACAATAGCAGCACCCTGAATCTGTTTGTTCCGAAAGGAAAAGACCCTTAATTACTATCATTGGTAGCACCTGTGTTTACCACACTATTTCCTGTCAAAATGGCTGCTTTAAAAAAGGTCAGTTAGGATGGCTTTGAGGGATACTACACCTGCAAAATGGTCATGACTAGTAAAGTGTCCAAACTTCAAAATTTTTATGGCAGTCTATCCAATAGTTGTTGAGATATTTCAGTCTGGACAGTAGACAGGCTGACATTGCTATTACTGAAACCAAACTGCTAGTGAGGCTAAACACAGTTGCATAATTCATAGGATTTATGTAAAGTGTGCAAGAATAATTATCCTTTGTTAGGAGGTGAAATTCACCTGCAGTCTTTCAAAAATGGAGGTCACCTGACCGGTACTGAGGCAGGGAAACCCAAATCAAACAAACCCTCTGAGTGAATGGGACACAGGTGCTTTAATTAGCTGTTCTTTTTAGTCTCACTGTCTGACTCCTCTGAGGTGCTTCCTTTGTTCATGTCTGAGAGGGTTTTAAATTGCTAACTGCTCATTTGAACCACTTCAAAATAAATCCCACAACAAACCCACAGTCCATATCAATTCAAAGTCAGCACTAGCAATTTACCGAGACCTGCCCAACACCTGCAGATCTTGCTTGTTTTTACTCAAACTGCAGTATCTATTCAATGCCAGCAGTAATTGGAACCAACAACAAATATCAAAAGAGACAGGCAGCTGTAAACACGTCTGTGTCATTTCCTGTCTGACCCTGATCCATTCTATTAGTTCTGAAAAATAATAAATAGAGAGGAAACTTTCAGCTGTATTGTCAAATATACAATCAATTTTGTATTTAGATTGCCAGATTGACAGACAGAGAGTATTATTAAAGGTGGATAACTTTGACGTTTGTAAAAGATTAGCCTTTTTTGGTGTCACCCTCTGAAAAAGGTTTGTTTCTAGACTCTGACACTTCAACAAGAGCTTTTATTACTAATATAATTAGAATGTTAAGAAGGCAAAGACAGATGCCAAGGTCATTTAGGATGTTTTGTAGATATCTTCAGGTATTTTTAATGGTGATCTGATACTGCTAAGGACTCATCCAGCACTTGGAGGCGTTACAAAATTTGCTTATAATACAGCAGCGGAGCTCTGTGATTGAATTGCAGAGATGTTTTGTAATGCACAGATGACTTTAGCATATTTGTTGCTAAAAAGTGAACAGTTGCAGTTACCTTTTATGGGCCCTGACCCAATTTTTAATAGGGTAAGGGGCCATAAAAAAAAGTTATGGCAACTGAAAATCCTGAGTCTTGCTCTCACAACAGAACAGATGTCACTGCCGCTAATTTCAGTCACACTCTGGTTATCAAAAGTTATTCTCAGAGGTCTCTAACTGAAGCAGATGTAAATGTGAATACCAGAGAGAATAAATGATAACACCTGTGATTCACTGAGCATAACAGAGCGATAATTTTAGCATATGAGTGTTTAAGAGTGATAAGATACTGTTTAAGGGCATGATACTGCTAAATAAAACATTGGCAAATCTTTTAGGAAGCGTCATATTAACTTTAATTTTATGCTATCAGTTATTGAAGTCACAGTGGCACGACAACTTGTAGACTTTAGACTTTGTTCTAAGGTTTCCACTTTGTCTTGAAGGGTCTTGGATGTCTGACTCTGCTGCTGGTGTTCACAAGCCTGTGGAATAAATTTAAAAAAGGTATCAACTATCTCCTGCTACTGCCATAATGACAAGTCATTACTCTTTGAACTTACATGGAATTACAATGTAGTTGAAAAACTGAGACAATAGAATTTGACATAAAACATACTGTATAACATTAAAGATTCCTCCATACATGCAGTCCTGTAGGTTCACTGTGACTCTCGCTTACAGTAATTGGGTCTCTATAGGTTGAATTCTCCTTAACAAGGAGTGCTAACTAGAAACAGTGACACCTGCTGTGCATGCACACACTCTCACACACACCCACATACAGCGCTGCCAAGATTTGACAATTACAGCCAATTACAGAGAGACAGTGGTGCTGTAGGAGAGACGGGCCAGGACATATGGAGACAAGAGGGGGTGGAAATATGAGAAGAAGAGGAAAAAAGAACTAGGGAGTCATACAAGAAGTTCTACAAAATACCCCGTGTCAGTGTGTGTTTGTGTGTGCTGTGTAGTCCAAGGTTTGGGCCAACATCCTGCATGTTTTGTTCAATTAACCTTTATATCAGTGTCTCTTTGGTGTCCTCTGAAAAAAATGAGCAGAGCGCATGAAACAGAAACTTTAAATGGCTTACCTTTTCAAAATAGTGGCTACAGAGTACATCACAGAAAAAGACAAAGGGACACATACAAACTGGAAAATACTCTAGGTTATCATCTCAGCAAAACACAGGCAAAAACATGCATTGTAAGATGTTTCCTGAAACTTGACTTCTCTGAGACTTTGGTGCTGCTTTGAAATAATGTACCAACAGTAGCAAAGGCAAAGTTACCAGCTCCGAGGAGTGTCCTACATTGGCAAGAGCACAAATATCCGAATGACTGGAGTTGTTTGTCAATGCACTCCAGTGCTAAAACAGCCCCAAGTGGTGATCTGTCAAGACTATGGATATGGTCTGATTAAGTTTAGGGAAATAAAACTTGGTTAAGGTTACAGAAAGACAATTTTCTCACTCACTTTCTCACTTTCTTACCCTATCGGCTAAATTCCACAAGGCATGGCTGCGTCGTGTTACAGCTGCACCACGTCAGCTGGAACTGATCTCAGCCATTCGTCACAATGCTTGTGATTCCACTAGCAGCGCCTCGGTCCATCCCAGAAGCGGGTCTCCACTCCACTGTGCGCCGAGTCTATTTTTGATGGATGCCGCGTCAATTAGCACAGAGCAGATTGAATGGGCAGGAAGTCAGACACAGAAAAGGCAGGGAGAATCCAATTAATTTTCAAAATAAAAGACCCTGTGCAGACTCAAGATCATAAAGACAGACAGAAAAGAAACTATTCAACCATGTAGTCTACTTATCCATGGTAGCAGCACAAAGAGCAAGGAGGAACTAATCAACAAAATCTGAGCAAGTAAACATAATCAGGATGGCAAAAAGCTCAGCTGCTGAAATGCTTCTGAAACGCTGCTGGTGGGGCTTGCAGACGTGATGATATTCTAAGCACTCCTCTAGTGTCAGTTCTGCACTTGCAGGGCTCTGCGGTCACGTTAAGAATAACAAATATGCAACATCTGGTTAGACATTAAAAGTAAGCCTTGCTGGGAAATGTGTCACATTTTGTAGTTTGGGATGTGCAGTAGAGAATAAAGTCAGGTAACTTTCATAGTCATGGTAACAATAGTAAGTTGACCATTGTTATTATAGTAATAATAATACATATATCGTTAACATGAAATAGTCACAGTTTGGTTTAGTTTGCAGCGCTACAACATATATGAGTCAGTCTGACATATCTGACATCTTTAGAAAAACTCTGATCTTGACTAGAATTTAAAAGATTTTTAGAGTTTGAACAATGATTGGATGTGCAACATACATTTCGTATGATGTATCAGAAATGATAGAAGTCTTAATGACAATCATGTGTTAAAGTGTGACTGTCACATGTGGCCATCTGGATCTTATAAAAGTGCTACAAGCTCAGAAAATGGACATACCTGCTCTTGCAGCAACTATTAACAAATGCAGAGAGTGACAGAGCAACACAAAACAGACAGAGAGACAGAAGTGACAAGAGACAAATTTAAAAGGATTAGAAAGCTTATTACCTCAGTAATTCTCTCATCAGCTCCACCCACAGAGGATTCACTTTGCAGTCATATTTACACAACCTCATATCCTGTTGATGCCACAACAGCAAAATCACACGTTAAGTTAAAAACCCAATTTACCTAAAAAAATATTTTATTCAGTGCATCCATTTTCTCTGTCTTTTTCTCCTACATGTCCTTGGCATAATTTCTCTGGGTTTTGTGGGGGAGATGAAAGGGCATCAGGCTTAATTAAGATACCGCTACATTTCAGTTTTGCAAAAAAAACATCACAATTTCACAGTTAGGAATATACAAACTTGTACAAGTCCTCACGCACAACCAAAACAGATCGTGAGTGCCCCAGAGGTGTGGCAAAATGACAATTTTATTCTTCTCTCTTTGCGCCTGTTAGGTGTGTGCGTTCCAGAGAAAATGAGAGGGAGGAATGGGACAGCCAGAGGGGAGGCAAGAGGGGGCTACGTGGAATGACAAGACAAGATAAGGAGGGAGGGTGGGAAGAATGGAGGGAATTGGGATTTAAGGAGGTAATTAGGGTGGGAAGTAGAGGGCCAATGGGGAGCAACTTTACAATAGGGTTTGCCTGCTTTTACAGTGCAGAAGGAATGTAAAAAGAATAAGGAAAAGCGCCGTGGGATCGGTGTTACAGTCACTACAAAGAGAGACGGAATGGACAAAGGAGAGGGAGGGAAGAAAAAAATATGTAATGCAGGTATGAGTGTGTGAAAGAAGGAGATAAAAGAACAGAGAGATGGGTGGAGGGAAGGAGAAAAGCCTTATGGGGGCCCTTGTTAAACAGCCCCAGATACAATGCACTGAAGACGAGGGAATTGGCCTATTTCTAGGTGATAGAAGCAGTTTATTCAGGCTGTGTAGCAGGTACTTAAGAATTCAAATTGGCTAAATGCAGTGGCAGCCTTATTTGTCTAAATGTAAAGCAATGTTAGCTTTGGAACCCAGTTAGCACAAAGTGTTTAATCTGCTAGTGTGTGCAGGCTCAGCCTCTACAGCCACATCCACAGCAGTGATGCTGGGAGTGGTGGAATAGACTTGACACACTCAACTAGAAGACGTTTCTTTTCCTGTTTTCTCTGTAGAGACATGTTATGTGCTAAGGTTGTCTATGTTGAAAAGAAAAACAAACTTTGAAGATGGGTTAAAGACATTGGGGGACCTGTAAAAGCTACGTACATCAAGCTTTAACATGAGCTACCAAGTGTTTTGCTAACATTAGCTAATTTAAGATGTGACCCAATATTTTTACAGGACAAAGAGAAAGTTGACTGAGGCACCAAATCTGCTGAAGTGAAATTAGAGCCCAGAGCAATAAAAGCAGCGGGACTTAGGAAGGGTCAGTCTCAGCATGATGTTAAGTTAATATCTAATGCCAAAATCCACTTTCTTTAAATTTACTAGCAAGCAATGCTTTTATATCCTATATTATGATTCCAAAAATAGCGGTGTAATTCTTATTAAAAATATGACTGCACTAGTAATGTACACTGGCTGTGCAAAATCAGTACTCGTTCAGGTGTAATTTCACTTCATACTATGCAAAATCAACATTTCAATTTCATCCCAGTGTCTAATATCAATATTTCCTCCGTGCAATGGTATAAATTCAATTTTTAAGTTGAAATTTCTGTTTTGGTTCTATTGAAGGATTATCTTATCTTTCTAAGCAGATGCCCTGGTGGAGCACTTCTTTCACGTTTGTCCATTCTATCCAATACCTGCAGTGACTGAGCTTAAAACAGCAACATCATCTGCAAAAGACTGTACTTTTGAATAGGTCAGAATGGTCTTAAGTAGCTGAAATGAAATCTCAGAATTTCATATTTTTATATGATGTAATGCTGTCGAAAAGGGACTAAATGAAGAGAACAGGTTACAAAACAATCCATTATGGCTGTCAAGAGTGTCTCTACACTTATAATATAATAATACAGCTAATTTGTCAGTATGTTTCAATGATGTGCAGCTAACTAGCTTGCAGTTATGCATAGACCTGCTGCAGTGTGATTTCATAGGTTAGCTAGGTCACATGACTGCGTTAGTATTTGTCAATGAATGATTAGGCCAATTTATCTTTGTTGGATGTTGGATTGACGTATATCTTCACTTTTATTTTTGAAAAGAACAAACAAATAAATTTGGAGTGCCCCCTGCAGTAATTCTGAGAACCTCCTAGGTGTCCCAGACTCCCTGTTGAAGAACCCTGTTTAAATAGAACTGAAAAATTTATATATATACCTCAAACCTGAAATATGTAAATGGATGAATATGGAAAACTTTGGTGTAACTGTGAAAGGATTCCTATAATTAGGCAGCTTTAGCTCATTGAGGTATTGACTTCATAAATAATGAAACACTGCTCTCCCCTACATGAAAGTACATAAGCCGCTATTGATATTGGAAATTCTGGCCCTGGTATCGGACTGAAGCCAAATTTTGAGGTATCACCCGCCCCTAGCAGAGAAGAAACTGCATGAATAATTTCAGTCTTCTAAACCTTACATTGATTTGTTGTTGTAGTGTTTAAACAAGTAAAAAGGACAGCCAGAGAGGACAGAAAAACAGCTAAACTGGACTCAGGCATTAAAGAACTAAATATTTTGGCCTCTCCCAAAAATGGTGAGACAAATGTGCCGAAATCTTTGGTCAACAATTAAACACAATGGTTTCAGTGATTCACTAATTAAACATAGTAACCACATATGAAGGCTGAGAGCTTTGCTTTGTTATAAAATGGGGACAATAAGTCCAGAGGACAGAAACGGCACAGCTGCCTCCTGGTTATCTGCAGCAGCTGGCGTGGCCTCCACTCCTGGAGGAAGCTCCGTGTCATCAGGCTCGGAGGCCACTGATCCCTGCTCTGCAGGAGCCAGCGTGTTAAAAATAGGATTTGATAAGGGATGTTTTGTGGTATCATCTTAGGTCAGCTGATTTCAAGCCAGCTTTTAAAGTTGTGTCTCCAGAGGCCAGAAGCTGCTGGATGGCAAAAAAAAAGAGTAGTTACTCGGCCATCTGAGGCATTTAAGTCTGCTACTCCTTTTATAATACAGTCTTGTAAAGTTTTGTGAAATATGTGCTAAAAGGGAGACAAAAGCACAAATTGGATTAAGTGAAATATAATGTAAAATTAATTGCCTTCCCTGGAACAAAACTCATCTGACAATAACACAAACTGAGTATACAGTCAGTAAATGTTTGTTAGACACTAAGGACAGTGTTTATTGGTGAGAAATAAGCTGAATGTACAATTAAAACTCCACAGGCTCCACATCCACATCTTTAATACAGCACACTTCTTTCACAAAACTTTTGTTCACAAGTACTGGATTAAAGCTGCACAATGCCACGATGCAGTTACAGTGTCAGAAGAAATGCTTTCGGCAATAATTCTGACATATCCAGACAGATTTGTGCCGCCAGACAGCAGTGGAGGTTTTATTCTTTGCAGTAATACGAACTAAAGAGACACAACAAATACATCTAATGTGAAGGTCTAACCTTGATGTCCCTTTTTTCTCTGTACAGTTGCAGTGCTTTTAGAACTTTATAAGAGTAACTTTGCACTCAGAAGTTAGAAGGGTCTCCAAAATTTGAAAAAGTTTCAAGGGCTTGTGATGAGAAAGTTGAAAGATGAACATAAAGGTAACGCAAAAATATCAAATACATAAAAAACCAGCAGGTATGACAGGTATGCAATAATATAACATAAAGCAGTTTAGCAGTTTGGGTGTGAGGATCACAATGGTTCCTGTTAGTCAGATGGTCTGTCCACCATTTCGGACCAGACTGAAATATTTAAGCATCTGTTGGATGCATTGCCATGAAATTTTGTTGGAATAATTTGGTGATTACATTTTCATCCAGCGCTATTTTCAGGTTGAAATTTTGTCCATGCAGTACTGTGAAATACATGAAGAACAATCACAAAAGCATTAAATCAGCACCCGTGTTAGCATTGTCACCGGAGCACCATGGGGGTCCTACCTTTGGAAAAATGAATGAACTGAGACAATTTTTTTTGTCACCCTGCTTGAATTGTGTCACGAACCACAGATATGAAATGTGGAACAAACTGAGACTTTCTCGACTTGCAGAATAATGTTTTAAATCGACAAACAACATACAGTATGTGTAATTGGTGGCACTGTTCAAAAACATCATAGACTTTTACTTTTAATGTTTCATATTTTCTTGCTTAGTTGAGTTAGGTAGTAATTTATTATGAAAGTAACACAATTACAATTTCTGGCAGTTTCCAGCAATTTGTGTAAAATTTAAGCCCTTTCCAAACCTTGAAAACACTGCATTTAAAGAAAAGAAAGAAAGAAAGAAAGAAAGAAAGAAAGAAAGAAAGAAAGAAAGAAAAGAAATGCAATCATCATTTTTATCTTTAGGAAACTTACAGAATTATTTGATCAGAAACACGGAGTGGAAACATGTTGGCCTTAGTTAATACCCACAGGAAAAAAGGGTTATATGGGCTGCATATATCATCTGTATAGATGAAACAAAAAGCAACCCACTTACAGTCTCAGGTGGTGTGAGTGTTGCAATCTCATTCAACCTTTATTTTAACTTGGAAATACATTGAGGTAGAGACCTCATTTACAATGTCGCCGAGTAAAATAATAATGAAAAAAAATAAATAAATAAAAGCACTTAGACACAGAAGAAGCCAAAGAGGAAATTACATAGAAGTGACAACAAGAAGTAATAACAATAAAAGCCACAATTAAAAGTGTAAAAAATAAATAAAAGCGTCAATAATCAATAAAAACAGTAAAGATGTAAAACCATTAAACAGGTGAAACAGGAACACCTGGAAGTAAAATGTGATACTGTAAAAGATTTAAATTGCCCAATGGATAATGAATCTCATTGGTCAACTTCTTGATTCATACATTTAATAAACATCAAAAAATTCTGCATGGAAATGACATATTCTAACTGCCACATTCCACATCACTGATTAGAGAAAAAGTGGCATGTAACTCCTATGGAGTTTGCTCCAGAGAAGCCCTGATATAGCTAATAAAGCCCAAAATAAATCTCTCTTGTATTCATGCATACGTTGCACACACATTTGAACAAACTATACGCAGACAAGATGCAGCAAAGTCTCAAGGGTCCTAACTTTGTGAGAGGATAAAAGGATGAAAAGAGTAACTGTAAAACTGTGAAAGAAGAAAACATAGAAAGGAAGAAAACAATGGCCTGACAGCCATTAAATATTAAACAGGAAGTCAGAGCTGTGCAGAAAGATGAAGGGCATAGCTGTAAATTGTGGGCTCTAACTTGGTTGATGGAGAAGGCTTACTGAAGTGTGTGTGTGTGTGTGTTTGTGTGTGTGTGTGTGTGTGTGTGTGTGTGTGTGTGTGTGTGTGTGTGTGTGTGTGTGTGTGTGTGTATGTTTGTGTATCAGCTTTTTTGTTATATCTTTTTGAGAAACCCTGCAGTAACTTTCCATTTCAATATCATCAATCAATATTTGAAGGATTTTTGATGTACAACAACCCCAGAAATGCTGCTCCTGGCTGTAGGAGTTTCTCAGTATTTGTGTGTGTGAGAGAGATGGAGAGAAAGAGGGAGTACCCTAAGTGCTTCTTTATTGCTTTTTCATAAAGCAGGTCATGGATAAAGTGAAGCAGAGAGCAGCAGAGACAAGAGGGGGACAACAGACAGAATAAACGGGTTTTATTATTTTTATTTTTTTTTCAGATCTCTTAGAGGCAAATGAAGGGCCTGTTATTTAACAATTAAAACGACACTACATGACCAAATTCAATTTAGATCCTTCTGTGCAGAGATTCTCCTGTCACCGAGCCAAAAATACTGTCGACACAAATTAGACCCCTCATTTAATAAAACATTGTCCCATTCCAGCCCTCATGAGCTTTTATGGGATTTATTATTTATTTTTTGCAAACTGTGTAGATGATAGCAGTGAGGGGGGGGGGGGGCACTGTTGATTAAAATGCTGATGCGTGCACAAGTGGGATCATTTCTAGTAAACTCAATCTGATTAAAATAAAAGATTCATTTTGCTGCATTTGCCATCGAGGACCCTTATGTCTCAGGACTCCCCAAAACACTGATGTACTGGAGTTTGAACAGTTGGTTAATTAATAAAGATGATCATGCAGCCCAATCCGGCACACACAATGGGAAGGAAGATCACTGGTGGACTCGAGGGGGTGCCCTTGTTCTTGTGTTTCAAAAATGGCTGCCAAAGTGCCATCTTGGAGATAAAACATTGATAAAAAAGTGCCGTCTGGAGTGCCCTTCCAGTGAACAAAATATGATAAAGTGCCCTCTAGGGTATCCCTGTCGGGGAGAAAACATGATAAAATATGATATGATGTGATATGATATGAGAGACTTTATTAATCCCTCAGATGGGAAACTGAATGTCACCACCACAGGACAAGTGGAGAGCACAGCAGCAAAATAAAGTTACCATCAGTGAGACTGAAACAGTACATATTAGTGGTTGTATGAAACATCATCTGGCATCTGGACATCTGGGGTGGACAAAATATGACAAAGTGCTCTCTGGGGTGCCTGTCCAATGGAGAAAACATGATCAAATGCCCTCCTGGGTGCCCTTCGAGTAGACAAAATATGATAAAGTGCTCTGCAGGGTGCACTTCCAGTGGAGAAAATATGATAATGTGGCCTCTCTCTCACATGAAAGAACAATTCAAATTTAATTTTTAGTTTTTCAAGGTTTGGAACTGTTTCACCACAAATGCCACAAATTGGTGCCTATCATGCACAGCCTTTTTATTTTTTTCATCCCTGCTCCTCAGACCGCCTGAGTCCATCGCTGAAGGAGACAACGCAGGAACAATCTGTTAATTGCCATCTTTTTTATATACTGTGGAGTTCAGCTACTCTTTTGCTTCAGCTTTCTTCTTTATCTTATCAAAAGTCTGGTGTATTTCTATGAGGCCCAGACATGATATTTGCTTTCCTCAGCCTGAGGGGCATCAGACACATGAAAGCCATCGTAGCTTTGCTCAGACACTTTACATGCCCCTTCATTAGCCTCTTGTCAGTGGTCGTCTTGGCAAGCAAAGTGAAGCTGGCCATTGCTTATTTGTTGTCCAGGTCACTGCTTAAGAGGGCTTTACTCTGAGCTTTTATGGTGCTCAAAGTCCAGACTTTAAGCTCCCTCTTTGATGCTAAATCCAAAATGAGACACAGAAGAATTATTTTCAGTCTAACCATGTCCTGACAGATTGCACCATATGTTTTGTCCTGCATACAAAGCAGCACAGCTGGCATATATTATCAGATGGCTGACATCACAAGACAGAGACAGGTAAGACGATATGATATCAAGGTTACACTTCATAACCTACACCTTTGCCATTAACAGTGTTCATTTATGTCTTTTCATGGTTATGTAAGTCATATAAAGGCATCAGTATTGAATTGAAATGGTTTTATAACCAGTTAAAAGTTCCATGTAGTAGATTTAAATTACACACTTGTAATATATAACATTTCAAAACGACAAGACCTATATGCCATATTTTTTGTTGAGTTGTGTACTTATCCCAAATGTTTCCAACAATGTTCAGCCCCAGAGAAATCTGTAATTTTATTCAAGCTAATGGCGTGTTTTATTTGGTCGATAGTTGCGCTAACTTCCGGGTAAAAACAGGAAACACTAGATGTTAGGCAGAAACCATGTACACAGACTCACTCGTGTTTAGTCATGTTCGCTGACTTTATCAATCTTTGACTTGAGTCACATCAGATAGATTTTCATTGGCACTTACAGGTTGTTTAACATGATCCCACACTACTTCCTGATGTCAGGTTTTTTTTGTAATTGCCTGTTTGAGAGATCCGTAGTGACAGAAATTACATGCACTTAATGCAACCAATTAATTTAGGTCAGATATGCTTTGGATGATTTAAGAGTTCAGCCAAACTGTCCGTACAGAAAAAAACAATATCAACCATTTGGTCACTGATTTAAAAAGACCTGCTTACATATGGCTTTCATGTCATATGCCATCATAAGTACCATAGGAGTGACAATATGGAGAGACAAGTTAAAGACATGTTACATGGGGTATGCGTGAGAGAGGTATATTTGAAAGAAGGAAAATATAACTTTGATGAAATAACACATTAATCAAATCAAAAGTTGAATTCATAAACCAAAAGCACACTTTTACTCAGTTTAATGCAATAAGGAGTACTGACGCTAGACTTATTCTGGTATAACCAGTAGCTTATGGTGGGCAATGCTGGTGGTCAATGGATACTTTGCTTACTTACTTTTTTTTCCACTTGCACATCCGTATGTTTAAGCATTTATCAACAACACTTAACTATTATATTGTAACTGCAACCACAGTTAAAAAAAAAAACTTTAACTTACTTAATGTCTGTTTTATTCTCTAAACACATCACAGTTCGACTGGTAAACTTTTGTGTACAATTTCTGTGTTCACGATTTTTGGACGGTCCTGAAACACAGCTCGGTGACGTGCTGGAGCCATGGTCCCCCAGCGCCACATAAGACCCACAAACCAACACAGAATTGACACCAACTTCCCCTCCCTAATGATGAGTCATGAATGTACTTTAAGCAGCTCTCTCAGTCTAAATCAGCCCAGCAGTTCACTTCAGCTCACTTCAGTTCCAACAACCTGACACAGAAGAAAAAAAAAAATACCATGTCGTCGCCGCTCTCTGGCTCTGGTGGCTCAAACATGTTTGAACATATCCAAAAAAACAGCTTTTTGGTGTGTCCATGTTTTAGGTAATTTTTTAGGTCACAGGCTTTTGTAACTAGAGACAGTGGGGTGGATACGCCCCCAGTGTTTCAGAGCTGAAAAAAAAGCAAATTTTTTCATGTTTTTATTTGTACAACTTTGCCTGCGTGGGTAATAACACATTTCTGCGGTATGAAGAGCTCAGAACACACACTTATTATTGCTTTACACAGATTTTAATGTTACTTTAGTCAAGTGTGTGAACACAGTCTTGGCATTTCAGACAGATAACATGGCTGAACTTTGTAATGTTGGCGGAAAAAGAACAAATGATTCTTTTCAACTGATATTTTTTTGTGAGGTTGATTCATACCAGGTCTACATTGGTACATACTGCCTCCAGGCAACAGCCATATGCTCGCACTCTCAAGTCTGACACTGAGAAAAGCTCACTGCTTTTCCCGCCCACTCAGCTTTTATATGTTACCAAACTAACTGCCGGCCATATAAATGGAAGCACAACCTTAAATAGTGTTAAAACTCACTTGAATAACGTGTGACAAAGTTTAGCTTTAAGCAGTGCAGGTGGTATGATTAAATATTTTGGCCTCAGGGTTACTGTAGCTGTTTGTACTTGAGAACATTCAGCACTATGAATTTGATTTGGATGCTCTGATGCCAGCTCTCATAGTGGCTGCCTTCTGCACCTCTAATACATGCCGAACTGCAGACCTCTCACCGAAAGCAACAGATGCTGAAGAGACTGTTTGGGAGCTTGATGGCTCGCCAGATTCGTTCATGTACCAGAGTTACACAGTAGTGTTTGTTAGCATGTGGATACTCTTCCTACTACTTTTATCCTGTCAGAGTTAATAACTGTTTTGCATTTTGATTTGAGTATTTTTATCATTACCAGGTCATTTCAAGGTACAACGCTGCGTTGTAGTTTCTTCATACCGCACACACACATCGCATATATACAGATAACTGATTGAATTCATAGTAGAATGGGATAAAACATGAAACAATATATACATTTATTTCTAAACATATACACATAAATGTCCAGGAAATAATCTATAGTGTGTTTTTTTGTATTTAATCAGGTTGACTGTAAACAGCAGCAATATAGTTGACATCTTTGGATAAAAAGTTTAACATCAACTTTGAGTGCATTTGAATGCCAAGCATCATTGATGTAAACACAGAGTTCTCCTCTCCTCAAGTTAGTAGATCATCACGCCTTCAGCTTTATGTGGCCTACAAAGTAAAGTTTTGAGAGGATAATGACGGGTATTGCTTTAGTTCTACTTGACACACATATCGCGCTACTGTGCCCTGCACTATACTGACCCTGAGAGGTGTGTAACGTCGAATGCGTAAAACCTGCACCGAAAAAAATTCCACTGGTGATAAATTCTGTATAGGTGTCAAACATTATGGCTCCGCAAAGGTAGAACATCAATCACATGTTTAAACTGATTTAAAGCTTTTAAGCTTGGTATTTATTTTAAATACACTGAGGAAAATGTGTTAAGGAAGGCAGAGAAGAAGAAAAAATTACAAAGACAGCTGGAAGCCTCTTTCCTGTGCAACTGAGAGTAGTTTACTAAAGCTTCTAATTTGCAGTAATAATGGATCTGAATGAAAAAAAATGACACAAAAGCCTATGAAAGGCATAATAAAGGCATAAGACTGTTAACACTCCAGTCAACATTTAATACATGCATTTAGGAATTTTAAATTCCATACACATTAATGGGCTTTTAAAAAATATATTTTCACCCTTTTTATTTTCCTTCTTTTGAAGTTTATCTTCACTTTTTAGTGCCTCCATTTATTTCTCTCTCCAGCTGTCTCACTCTAAAAATGACAAATAGATTAGCCTGATGAGGTGAAAACTGCTTTCCAAAAGAGACGGAAAGTAATAGAACAGATGTTGGTAAAAATCAAAATTTATAGGCCTTGAGTTGATGGCATATTATAAAAACTTAATTATCTTCACTATTTATGATCAGTCAAAATCAACAATTTAACATTCAGTCAAGTTGTAAAAGATTGAGACAAAAAGAAAATATACCAAAATTGAAAATGCTGGAAAACATGCCGTACTTGTGTTATGACTCAACCTCAGAAACAGGGACATTGGCGCCCGTGGATTCATAATAAATAAAGTCTGTCACAATATGACTCTGTTGTACCACAGTAACTGAGTCATAAGGTGAAAACAGGGAATACAAAACAAATCAAAACAATTGCAGTCACAAGTAAAACCATCTTTGACTTGAATTCAGAGTAGTAGCTCTACAAACTAACAAAATATACAACAGAGGAGAAGTTAGAAATTTCATTGCTATGTGTGGCAGTGGAGGTGAGCTGGGGACTCTCAGTCATTCACTTTTGTTTGGAAAAAAGCCTCAAAAGAATTGCTGCTTAGTTGAAGGACAGAGAAAACATTCTGTAAAGGATCGGCTGTGTCTCTGGATTGACAGAAAACAAAAGCAAAATGACTCTACACCCTCGTGGCTGTATTCCAGAGAGCAAAAAAGAAAGTAACACAAAACAAGATTACAAGTCTACAGCCACACTAGCAGCTCTGTGAGGCTGTACTGACACAGCAGTGCTTTGAGCTAAATGCTAATGATAGCACGCTAACATGCGCACAATCATAATGCTAAATTGTTTAGAATGCTCACATTTTCTAATTAACACAAAACACAAAGTACAGCTGAGGATGATGGGGATATTGTTAGCTTTGCAGGTGTCCACACAGACCAAAGTATTGGACAAATTAACCAGAGGAAAGTTCAGAAGATCAACACTTCATCTTGAGGGGAACATGAATGTGTAAACCGTGGTATAACACCATAATACAAAATCCAGCAGCTGTTTTCACAGACTTCATATTTCAAACAATAAGTGAAATGTTTGACCTCAGGATCAATATAGTCAGTAGAATTTAATCTCTGGGAAACATGAATAAATATCTCGGTGCCACAATTCATGGCAATCCATCCTATTTTGAATTGTTAGTAGTTAGTTCAGAAAATAATGTTAAGTAAGAACAAGAGTCTACAGCCAAGCTAGAGGCTCTGTGAGGCTCTATTTGGACTTTGCGTTAAATCAGCACTCACAATGGCAATGATAATGTTGATGTTTAGCAGCTATGTTACCGTGACATATATCAGAAATGGACAGGATCACAGCTCACCAAGAGTGAAGCCAAAACTTCTAGGTTTCCCCCTGGTAGAAGGAAATGTCAAAGTGCATGTTGAACCAATTTTTCCCAAATATGGTTTCTGTCATTTTAGGCGCTAATGTTTGGTCTTAATTTTTCTCATCAGATTTAATTTAATTAATTATTTGATTATTTAAAAATTGGGTTAACAATTGATATCACCAGAGCAAGATGGTAGCACTTGCATTTGGGATATAATGACTTCATTTTTGTACAGTGGGAGGAAGTGGAGACGTGTCATCCATCTTTATTTACAGTCAGTGTGATCACCACCCTAGTTTAGTGTGTTAGCATGCTAATATATGATAATCATAACTTAATACTAAATACAAAGTACGGCTGAGACTGAACAGAATTTCATGGCAATCCATCCAGTAGTTATTGAGATTTTTCAGTCTGGATCAAAGTGGTGGTTAGCGAAAAGTAAAACAGCGATGTACAAGTTTCATTTACAGTTAAGAACCTGTCATTTCACTACAGTGCATGATTGGAAATTATGCAAATGAGGGCTGCCTCTCAGCCTATCTGCATGAGATATGAATATCACAAGCCACAGTCCCACAGTGCCTCACAATGGTTAGAAGATCCCATTAAACAAGTTGCATTATACAAACTCAACAAACTTTCCAGATGTGGAAATCTCTTTCAGTTTAGTTTTAGCCTCATGTATAATTACTACTACTGCTATTACCACCACCCGCCTTCATAGTATTCTGACAAATAACCCCCATGTGACATTATTAACTTGAAAGTTGACCCATGTACATGTGAAATGTGGTCAAAAGCCATTACCACACACTTTTTTTTATCAATAAAATTAAAAACAAGATGTAGTAGAGTGGAGTATTCTGTCATCATAAATGATATTTCAGCACTTTTGCAACTGTATTTCCAGCTGAATAGAATTAAACTGAAACAGAACGGAAGGACAGCAGAGGGTTGGAAGTACTGTAAGGAGAGTGTGTGATATTTACCTCCAGGTTAAGTGGAGGTGAAAACAGTCCCGTTTAACAGAGGCTTTCCAGCTGTCACACAGGCAGGCTGTGAGTATGTGTGTGAGAGAGACAGACAGAGAGTGTGTGTACTTAGACAGAGAGGTTGATGAGGGTATAAAGGTCACTGTAAAAGTCTGGCCTTCAGCCTGAATGATGCTGTTGGCATTTATACAGACACACACAGACACGCACGCACACACACACACACACAGCAATTTGGGATGCAGGAATGTTACAATAGAGGAGATGAACACTGACCAGGAATGGAAGGTAAGGGATTACACATAATGGGATCAAAGTAATGCGATTACAAGAAATAATAACTCTTGTGATTACTGGGTTTGTTACAGCTACTGTCTCCATGAGGGGAAAAGAAACGAAAAGGCAGAAACTGAAAGACAGATTTAGAGACTAAGAGAGAAACTGAAGGAGAAACAGAGCTGAAGTGATATTAATATTTCCTGACAGACTCACCAGTCATTCCCCAGTCCTGTGCCTTATCAAGAGCGCCTATTATACTGTACTGTATTGTATTCACCACCTATACATTATTTATAGCTTGACAGTGACGACAAGAGCAATCACGTTTCACAGTGTGGAAGCAAAGTGACTATTAGTCTATTTAGACTGTAGAAACTGTCACTTTGCCAACAGAATATTTTCTATTAATGAATAAAATTAGTCTTTGTACTTTTGCCTAAGTGAGCTTTAGCTATATAACAGCACAGTTAGTGAGTTGGAAGGACAGGTTTGCACCTAAAGGTCCGGTTCCTCAATCGAACCAATGCAAGGATGATACATTGTATTAGGTTTGGTGTTAGGGTTTTATAGGTTACTTTTTGTTTTTATTTGATAAAGAGAGCTGAGGATATGACAGAAGAGAGGGCTGAGAGAGGGGATGACATGCAGCAAATGAGCCGCAGGCAAGAGTTGAACCAGTGGCCGCTGCAGAGGATTGACAGCCTCAGACGTGGCACACATGCTCTAACACCTGAGCCATAGGGACACCCTGTAATTGTAAACCCATACACTGATCCATACACTGAGGTGCTTGTCCTGAGCGGCTGTAAATGGTGAGCATTTCATTTCCTATGAATTCTACACAAAAAAAGTCAACAAACTCAAGTTTTCATCAGCGGTAACTTATCGCGACTTCCATACGGCTGAAAGTAAAATAAAGTGGACACTTGAACGTACAAATAGCGACGCAGAAAAGAAACTAAACCTCAAAAGAAAGAGATTCAGTTAGAAGCTATAAAAGTACTGAGAGCTGAACATACAGAGACTTTTGAAAACATCTCTCTGCTCTCCTGCGCAGACAGAGTTGACTCTTGTGGTATACGCTTTTTTAAGGGTTGTTAGCTGGGTTTAACTGGTTTTAGGTCAACATGTGTCTGGTTTTAGATGGATTAGATAAATTATCATCCAATTCAGCATTTTAGTCTGTATCAGAGGCGTTTCTGATACTGGTATTGGTATCAAAACCACCCTACTAGAAACCTTGGTGGACAAGTGACATAAAGGTGAGATTAATGCAGTACCATAAGTGTTTTCACACAGTATTTGGTTTCACAAGAGTTTTGTGAGAGAAAAAACTTCAAGGATGAAGACTGATTGTTTTGGCAATTTAATTTGGCCTCTCTGCTCAGTCTCGTTCTATAACCTGTGATTCAGGTTTTTTTTTTTCCTATCACTTTGATTATTCCATGGTCACAGTAAAACCCTGATAATCTATTTAGTTGTTTGTAAAGGTGATGATCTAGAAATGCATCGTAAACTACTGTTGTTGTCGGCTAAATGTACTGATAATGTCTATACATTTCAGCTATCATTATTTAAATACTGGCACAAAATGAAGTAGCAGACAAAGCTTACTTCTTCATTAGTCACATGAAAATGATCTGTGGTGGATCTGAGGTTTTTTACATAATATTCAAATCATCTTGTTACATGTTCAGAGTGGTGGTCATGCTCTTTTCTTGTTAAATAAGATTGCTGATACCATTAACACTGTGAAGCTGTTTCTACTGTTTGATATTATGGTGAATGATATTAACTTAATGAATCCCCATGCTTCATGTTATTAGTGGAGGTTAATGGGGTCACCACAATGTAAATGGGATTTCTTGCTCTCTCAAGTTCCCCGTCTCATTTGTACTGTAAGTAACTCTACATGGACTGAGCCTCCAACCAAGTAATTTCAAATCCCCTGGGAAAATCTCTATTGTGCGCATATAAAATAACACAGCTGTGTTAGACAGATGTTACGCTATTAGACACAATAACATTGTCACACATTATTAAAATTGATACATTGAAGAAATCATACTATTAAGTTAATTTATTTGGTAATTATTTGCACAATCATGTTCATTAAATGTTTATAAGCAACCCTGTTGTTGCGTTGGATTAAAGAATTTACTTATTTTTTCTCCACGGCAATGGTGATACATGCAGATGTTGGGTCCTTTTCAAACTTTGCTACATTTCTGTATTACTCTCTTATTTCTGCAACGTTCATTGCTGGAACAGAAATCCACTCATAGGCACTGAAAAAGGAAGTGTGGGGTTTAGATTAAAGAGCAGTGGACCTTGAGACAATCAACAACGTGCACAGCATCTTTCGATCACCCAGCCAGATCAGCTGGACACACTGTGTGACCACCCGTGGAGGAATAGCAAAAATGAGTACAGCAGTGCAAATAGTGAGTTGGCGCCAGAGATGGTTTATTGAATAGGTTGAAATCCCATGTAATGTACAATCTATGGTTGAAGCGAGTTGTTTTCCCATGACCCTTCCTCCATAGACTTGGGGAAAGCTCTGCAGGCTGCAGGAGCACTGCAGGAATGCAGGACATGTGCAACATCGTAAACTGGCAATAAGAAGCAACGACTAGTCCAACACTGTTTATAACTGTCAGTTCTATGTCAATGTAAAGCTAAACCTTCATCCTGAAAGCAGAAGCTTAATACTAAATAATCATAATTCTGATACTAAAATATAGCCCTCAAGTAAAGTGTCTGCCTGTCTCACTGCCTGCCAGACTCCATCAACTCCACCATCCAACCTCATCAACATATTCCTCAATTTAACTGTTATGAACACTGGACACCAGCTGCAGCGTGGACGTCAGCGAAGTGTTTCAACTTAACATGTTTCCTTTATCTCTGATGATAGATTGTGATAATTTTACTATTTATTGCATTAAAATTATCACAGATTTTCCCTTGAAGGCTACTCCTGACCAGTGACCAGCCAGTAAAACGAAATGGGCAAAATGGGATTCAGGCTGTCCAAATAACAGGAAATCAGAAACTGCTGTGCCCAAATCTTACAGAGCTCTGCTCCAAAACATCCTTGATCAAGCTTTTGCGCTTGCACAAATAAAAAAAACAAAAAAACTATAGCATTATTTCCTGGATGTATGTCTCAATGTATAAATAACTTTTTTGATATATTTCATACTCAACCCTACTCTATTATGAATTTAATTATTTATATATATGTTTTATGTGTGTGCAGCATGAAGGACTACAACTTTCTACCTTGATGCCTATAATATGTACATATGTGAACGATGTACTAAATAACCTGATGATTTATTGTTGGTAACCTGTCTTTCTTATGACATTGCTGTCTCTGCTTTGCTACTTTGTCACCTGTAATACCTCATGAATCAAACTACTTTGAAATTTGTTTCACAAACACAGCCCGACTCTCCCTTTGTCATCCATCTGTCATTTCATCGGGTTCATCGAAGTATTTCCATGTCAAAGGCACAGCTTCATACACCTACACATGAAGGGGCTGATGACTGACAGCTGACATGTGAATATCACATTACAGATTCATGCATTCAGCACCACACTTAGCCAGAGATGTGACAAAAATCTTATTACAGAACATATATCAGTATTATTGACTGATGTAAGTGTGCAGATTTATATGCATGAAATGCATTTTTTGATGATGCAAGCCTGTCAAGGACTGTATTAGCACGCAGTGAGCCTTGATGAAAGTCAAGTCAAAGTCACTGCAGAGACGTACATACATATTTAATGCCAACTTTGCCAGCCTCTATCACAAAACTGCAGGAATTGACCTCATATAATTTGAGGTTAGCAGAGTTAGCACTTAACTGTATGGCAATTTTTCACTTTCTGCTACCATCATGTCAATGATGTGTTCGGCTAAACTTTAAGTGACTTGCATACAAAGTCAGTGAAAAGCCTCATGCACTGCTAACAAAGAAAAATTTATTTTGATGAGTGAAAAGTGGCTGAAATGTGTACGCGTGAGCTAAAATGGCTAGCAACAGTGGCGGCTGGTGAAGCCAACTGGGGAGGACAGGTTGAAAACAAACCCCTGACATCATGTTATTTTTCACTAGTTGGCTTACAAAATTCCTTAAAATAACATAATTTTATTCAACTGTTTACAGGCATACAGGCAACTTGTGTACAGGCAAGTACAAATGACAACAGTAACATACATTTAGTTGCCAGTTTATGAGCTAGTCTATTACAACAGCATTTTAATAGAGCCTGCTAACAAGAAGAATATAAATAAAGTGGTGTAATTCAACTGTATGGCCATTTGGAGGCTACTTACTTTTTTTTTTATTATATCTAATATTTAAGTGTGTACCTCAAATTTGACCCCCATTAGCTGCTAATATCAGGTGTCGTCTCAAGTCAAAACATGCGTGTTCCCACCTAATAGCACAGCAAGAAATTATTTATCTGATAAATAATAATGTTTGTTTTGCAAAAGTGGCCCCAGGCAAAGCAAGTTCAGTATCCCTGGTCTGTAGCAACTGCTTCAGTGGATGGTGGTTTGTCTTAAAACATGGAACATAAACCCTAGGAACACATTTCATTTTTCAGAAAAACAACGAAAGAAATGCTCAGTGAGAGATTGCATCAAGTTACCGAAGCTAATGGAACAGAGGTTATAGCCTGAACGTGACGTCATGACTTTGGCTCTCTATAGCATAAGGTCATACAGTCCATGAGACAATTACATGATGTAACCACTAGCAATACTGATGATGATCAAAGTTATGACAGATATATTTCAAACAATCACATTTTAAATCTCTGCTACAGAGGGGTATTTATTGTCTGACTTAAATGCAAGTACAGGATTTTTTAAAACAGCAACCATGTTCTTATTTATGGATAATCAGCATGAAAATGGGCACAAAATTTTCAGCAATTTAAAGCGCTTATTTTAGCATTTAGCATTTATCATTCTGGCCTCTGAAGATTACTTTTCTGCAGCTCTTGCTTATCAGCTTCTCTCTTTTTCTGCAACTATGAACCAAAACAAAGTACCAGATCAGCAAAGCTACACTTAGTCCTTGACATATGTAAAATTCATACCCACCATTTGTCAGTTTGTTTCGGTTTTATTTTGACAAGAATTTGTCATTATCTTAATAACAGGCTGTGCATCTTCCAGGGTCCCAGGCTCTTTACAGTCCTTTCAAAAGCCGATGTGGAAACACAAAAGCAAATGAGGGGGTCAGCAGGGAAAACAAGTCAGTTTGTCTCCCTCCCAGTGAAGTTGATTTTTTTCATCTGCAAGCGGTGAGAATGTGTAATCTCTGGGTGTGATTATTAATAAAAGGCTTTCTCAAACTGAGCAACATGGAAAGCCTTTCACACACAGAGCAACTTAACGCTTTTATGTTGTCGGAGGCCCGACGTGTTAGAGGAGCTCACATTATCTGACTACAAAGGCTCGACCCCGTCAAAGACTACCATACGCAAAGAAACAGCAGTATAAACAGCTTATTAAGAGAGCTGGAGATGACAGAAAGCATGTCAGCCACACTGGGATATATTTGCCTGTGCATTGTTATCCAGCTACAAAGGGTACAGGTTTAGACACACAGACAAAGAAACAAGGGAACAAACAGATTCGAGATGGACAGCGAGAAAGAGAGTGGGAGAGTCTGCTGCTGTCTGTTTTACAGCACGTCTGCTCTCACATTGTTCTCCAGTTCAAAGACTGCTGGCAAGCAGTTTTCACTGGATATGGGTGATGGGCAACACCGAGGGCTTTTGGATCAGAAATGGTGCATAAAAAACTCCTTAAGTGTCCAAAAAGTTTGCACAGAGTTTGATAAACTGTTGTCAATAAGGCAATTATGTGTTAAATAGCATTAGAGAGCATTTTTGAAAATATGAAAGCATGATTACACAGAAGGATGGTTCAATCTCATAACTGTGGACTGTAAAATTGATTTTGGAATTTATCCTTTGATGGTCGGACATCTCTGTCTATATCTCCCTATAGACAGTAACTGACGCAGTATACTAGTGCCAAGTTTTCGCACAGAAAGCACTAGCTGTCAGCAAAGTACGGTAATAACTCGCCTAATCAATTCTGTAAGACTTTTTTTTCTGACACTCAGGAAGTTTCTTCTGATGGGGGACTTTCACATCAAAACAATAACAAGAGACAGAGTATTATGACATTGTGAAGTAGTGTGGGTTCATGGGAGTTGTCATCATGAAACACTTCTCCTGATGAAAATCTAACATGAGCAGGCAGTTATGTACAGTGGTGGTACTGAAAATCCATACTCAAGTAAAAGTACAATTACTCCCATAAAAAATGGTTCAAATAAAAAAAAGCAGACAAATCCAGTACAGTAAAGAAAGTCCTTTGTCCTCTTTCCTACGATAATTTTCACACTAAAATCTTTTCCATCAAATTTAATACTCACTAAAAGTTCAGTGTGTGCATTTTCATTTGAGTGATATTGTTGTCATCTGCCTTTTTTTTAATATCCCCACCCTAAAAAAAGGAACTGCAAAGCAGATAAACAAGCATGCTTCAATTTAGTTGCTCATTTTAGCTGACACTACTCCTGACTAACTTTTTAAAACAATAACAGACTTTTGTTCTGTTTGACAGGCAGGGCATAAGGCATCTTTCTGTGCAACGTCATCATAGAGATACACTCGCAACTAGGGGCCGATAAGCAGCTATCTATACAACACAGCAGAACAAAACTCTAAAGCCAAGATGAAAAGGGGTTGTTGTGTGGTAAACTGCACCAATCACCAAAAAGATGGATGGAAATTATTCAGTATTATCCCAGAAAACACTTGATGGTGCTAGTATTACTACAGCCTTTAGTACTACTACTAGGCCTACTATAGTCTTTACTGCTATTACAGTATTATTATGACTACTACTTTCCAGCACTGCTTTGAAATGCATTTCAGCCTTCTCACTGCATTTTCTATTTTCCCTTGTTTGTGATGTTGAAGTCTGAATAGTGATAAAAAGAATTCTTGCTGTTACATGTACTATTTCAGATATTAGGTTTGAGGACAGAAAGAATAACAGACCCTTGATGTGGTAAATGTGGGCAAATCTAGTGTGCCATAAAATGTTGGAGCAAGGGAAAAATCTCTGTTCAAACAGGAGAATGACACGGAGCACAAAGACAAACCCTGGAACAGCTTCAGAGACCCAGCTGAAGCACAGACTTTGCTCATGTTGAAAATCTTTGAAAGCACTTGAATGTGGCTGTAGACAGATGCTCCCCATCCAACTTGACTCATCTTGAGAAAAATATGCGCTGAAGAACGAGAGAAGAATCCACAAATCTTAATGTGGCATGGTGATGCAAACTAATACAAAAGCTGTAATCTCGTTCTTTTGATTCAGTGGATACTTTGGAACATGATGTTTACATCTCCAAAAAGACACTGCAGTTCAAGGCGGGATTACAAAACTTCAGAAAGGGATACAATCTCACCAGAAGGGACATTGTAGGGACAAAGATAACGTTATCATTATCGTTAGCCAGCCTGCTCAGCTTTCTTCAGGGCTAACTGCCTTCAATTTTCCAACAGTTGTGAAATAACAGACAAGACTGTCTTTTGTCTTGAGTAGCTGCAGTGTCTATTAAGTAACATTGCTACAAACTGTGGCATCCAATAAATATTAAAAGCTAAAAAAGAAAAAAAAAATAAGATTTAATATATTGTATATAGTTTATACAGAAGGGCAGGGCTGAGAGAAAAAGGTGCAATTACAAACGAGTATGTTACTTAAAGACACTGTAAAGTAACAATAAATGTGTGTTCTGGGTTTGTCACACCACAGAAGTCACTAAGAACGAGATTGTGGATACAAGCTGGAAGAAGTGGGTTTTCTCAGGAGGGTGGCTGGCGACTCCCTCAGGGATAGGGTGAGAAGCTCAATCATTGGTGAGGGACTCAGAGTAGAAGCGCTGCTCGTTTGCATAGAAAGGAGTCAGCTGGAGCCAAGCATGTCCAGCTAGGAAGAGGCCATGGGGCAGACCAAGGACTAGGTGGAGGGATTATATCTCCACCCTGGCCTGGGAACGCCTCAGGATCCCCTAGTCAGAGCTGGTTGATGTAGCCAAGATAGGGTTTGTCTTGGGTCACCTGCTGGAATGGGTAACACTCAATGACCCAACTTTGTCTTTCTCCGCTTCAAAATACTTGGGACGTGTCTGCTCCACTGTCTCTGTGTTAAACACCACTACAACCTGAAAACAACCCGAAACATTGACACTCTGTCTAGCAGCTTCACTGGGCGAGTCCAGACATGTTTGAGCCACCAGAGCCAGAGGATGGCGATGGGATGTTTTTTATTTCTTCTACGTCAGGTTGTTGGAACTAAAGTGAGCTGTAGTGAACTACTGGGTTGATTTGGACTGAGAGAGTCACTTAACGTGTCTTTGTAACTGAAAACTAGGGAGGGTGATGCAGTGTTGTTCGTTTATCCATTCATGGGGTTTATATAGGGTTTGGCAACCATGGTTCCTGCATGTCACCTAGATGAGTTTCAGGTCTGCCCAAAAAATCCTGAACACAGAAATCGTAAACAACAGTCCACCGATGAAACGCCACAATTCAGTACATAGTTCTCAGTCTTTTCACATGTTTTTAGCAACTATGTTCTAACATGTAAAATGTGTTTAGAAGAAAAACTTAAAGTGCCATGGATTCATCAGTATACAGCACAGTCAGGCTTCTGATATTCAGGCCGATGACTGAGGCCATAGATTCTATGTGGCTGAAAGTTCAGTCAAATAAATGTTCAATGAGTGAGACTGACTAGACTGACTGACATATACAACTAAAAAAACTTTCTGCCCTGCACTCTCTGTTATCAGAGTATGGAGATGGGAAATAGCCGGTGAACAAGGGGGATGGATTCTGGTCATTTTGCTAACAACGAGGATGCCCCCCAAATCACCTACTTGCAGTGGTAAACCACCATCCTGTGGGAATATCTTGCTTTTTCATGATGTTAAGAAGAAATGCTGTGTGTTTGTGCTGCACATGGAGTACATGTGTCTGTATAACGTCTGCAGACAGGGTTGTATGACAGTGATACGGCACAAAAGGCCTAAATTACTTACACTGTTACCATGGCAATTTCACTTCCTACCTTATTCACTTTTGTTCATAATCTGTGAAAAGGAAAGAAAAACCCTGAACTACAATTCACAAGATCATGGCTCCCATCAAAAGACTGACCCTGGAATGACTGTATTAGCAACAGAATCATGAACTCAGTGGACACATACAGGTACTTGCCTGAATTTTACAGTTGTGTGAGGATAAGTTCCCTGTCTCTTATCTCTTTCCTGTTTTCCTTCACATTGCATGTCCAGGTGTCTTGAGGATAAATAATAGAAAGCTGCTTCATTTTATCTGTTGGAGGGAAGGTTACAGACAGACACTCGCACAAACATATCCACCTGCATCAGCTCAGACAGGTACATGGCAGACAGCGTGGACTCACACAGATGTAGCTGCACAAACCAATACACACAGTCACATAGGAATATGCCGCACACCGCATATGAATGAAGACACACACATCCATCCACACACACTATGTTTTACAGTTGCTTGCTGCATCTCAATGCCATCCGGGGCGGCCGATGAGAGCAGAGCACTCCAATCAAATTCCAGAAAGAAAGCTGTCAAAGAGAGATGGGAGCTCAGCAGGTATAAAACCATACAAGTACATATTATTCCAGAGGAAATCACAGCCGTTTCAAAAGGCATGAGGATAAGCAGTATAGTCCCTTTGCACTGTTTTATTCTTTCACTGTTCGATGAAAAGACAATGGTTCAAAGAGGACGAGACTCAAACCCTAACATTCCTCCTGATTTTTTTCCTCTCCTTTTCATCTTACTCGCAGAGTGCCTTTTCCTTTTCATGTATACAGACTTTAAGAGCATGAAGTTATCACAGTAGACGGTCTGACATTCCTAGGGGCTGTTATGCAAGAGGTGAGCGCTGACGCAAAAATCTTTTCTGTTGCAGGCTTGGATGTATGTGCTGCTTATAGAAGAATTTCACACAAATTAAGACGTGTGAAAAATACAAGTGAGCAGTTTGTCTTCAATTAAACAGGAGGAGAGTTGGGTTCTCTGCACATTGGCACGACAGCTCAACAGTAGTGTTGGATACTGAATAGACACTATTACCAATTTTAGAGGGTAAAATTTTACAGATTGCTGATACCAATTTTTGAGCAGGAATAAAAGTAAACCTTTTCTATGTGAGTCATGCACACATTTTGCACTGATATGACTATGCAAAGATACTCAGAAGGCTTATAAATGAATATTATATATTTTATTTAACATATTAAATAATTTAACATTTACATATGCCAACTGTAGAAAGGAACCCCCCCCAAAAAAAATAAAAATAAGATAAACATGAAATAGCTAAATAAACATCAGTACTCTTCAGTATCATTCAGTTGCTGGCTATTTTAATACTGCCAGTAAAATAGGGGCAGGTAGTAAAATGGGAAGCTTATCACTGTTAACACCTGCCAAGGAGCTCCTCTTGTCCTCATAAATGCTCGCCAGTTTGCTAAATCTAAATCACCCCAATATCAATATCGTGCCAATATATTAGTTGACAGATATATCAGTCAGGCTCTAGTACCAAACTGAGTACTTTGAAGGGTACCAACATAACTACACTTCAGCTACAGAGTACTGATTCACGTCAGTATATACTGATGTTGCCTCTGCAGCTTGTTCAAGTCACAATGAATCAGGACAATGGCGAGTTGCAAGCATGGTTTCAGTTTTCAAAACTCAATGCACACTTGCTGCAGTAGTTTTAATGTGAAATGCAAAGCCGATCAGGGTAACACAACTTCAGTGCCATCTTTAGGTGATTATTTAGCTTGTTGGATAAGTTGTTGTTAGAGATTACTGGGCTTTTGCACTGTCTTGGTAATCATTGGCATAGCATTTTTACTAGCATTAGACCAACTTGCTATTTATCATGCTGTAACGTGACATTTCCCAGTATATCCAAAACCTTAGTATGAAACCAATATTTGTGCATTTCCTACTATTATCAGAAAAATACTATAGTATGCAAGCACTACAGTGGTAAGGAGCCACAAACATCAGCATTAAATACCCTGGTGAGAGAAAACTGACCCTGTCAACTGTCACTATAAATAACACCTAAAATAAGACATGAATTTTGTCATGAATAAAAACTTTTTTTTTAAACTGTCATTACCCTTAGGCATTGCAGATTCATTTCCCTCTTTCCAGACGAAACTTTTCTTTTATTAGTATCCCTGTGCATACCAGCATGCTCACTCGAGACGTTTCAATGACAATTTTTCAGACCTATAGTTTCATTCAGAATGTCAAGGGGACGGATAAATTATGTTGTAAAATTCCGCATTCTCCCAAATGGAAAGGGAAACTGTTTCGAAGGATGTGACTGTGTCAAGAGATTTGAGTCAAAGCTGCATGTTGAGAATGATACTGACATTGCCCAAGGGGACCAGCCAGGAAAAAAAGAAAAAAAAAGAGTTTCTGTGGAACAAAAAACTGGTACTTAAGGGAAAAGAAAGAGACAAGACAAGCTAACTCAAGGCTTTGTTACTTACTCCTGATGAAAGGAATGAAGGTGAATAAGTTTTGCATGTTTATTGGGTAATGTGTGACATCACACTGTACAGCACTTCTCCATACATCACATTTAAAGCTGCAATATTTTTTCTATATTAACAGTGGAACACATTATTGTAATGTTAAAAGTGTTACTCACAGTGAGGAAGCAACAGAGACATATCCCCCAACTCTGCAGTCCTCCTCTGATTTGAACCATTGTTTTGGTTTCTGTACCAGGACTCTGCTCTCTTCACCGTCATTTGCAGGCAGCAGTTCTCAGCAAAAAAAGGGTCTGAGTGGGCTATCTGCTCAGCACGAAAGCCGGAGACAGACAAAGTTAGTGACTAACAAGAGAACACAGTGGAGCATTCAGCAGCTACATGACAGCTAGAGTGGTGAATATAGGACTTTGTCAGGTAGCCAGAGACACAACTCTGAATGCTAAAGTTGCTCTGTGTCTGTCAGATATGCAAATATCAAGCTGTCTGCCACTGACATTATAAAGTTCACCTTTTAAAGTTAAATGGTGAAAGTGGTATTGATTTTATTTGTATGTTTATTTTATTTAAAGAGGACCATGTGGTTAATATATATGCTGATTTTGAATGACCTGGTTGGATATTGAATAACCTGAGTTGGTCATAATTTCTGGAAAGCGACACTGGTTTAGAATTTTTCAAATGTGTTTTTCATTTGAGAGAAGGCAGACATCTCTACGGCCAATATCTCCAAAACTCTAAAACATGCACCAAAAAATGAGTTAAACTTATGAAATCAGATCATGAATTTGTCTATGCCATTTGTTGTCAACTAGAAAACAACCCGATACAGCCCCCTAAATATTTATAAAAATGCCATTACTATGATGTTTTGTAAAGATTTATTGTCTGTTAATTGTCTTTAATAGATTTATGGGCTTCACAACATGGTGTAGATGCACTGAAAGACAGCAACCTCAGATTAAAGCTGTGAGAAAAAAGACTTGTGTCTAATCGCAAACTGCTATAATAATGTTTGCCATGTAAATATCCACACAAACTCTCCCCTCCAAATGACTCAGCTAATGACAATATCATTGCCAGTTGTTTTCCTCACAGCTATATTTGCTCCCATCTTCCCCTGATGCTTCTTTGTCTGTGAGTGTGTCATTGCTCTCAATCGTCATAAATGAGTACCACCAGTATGTGCTGTTGTTTGGTGAGCTGCCATAATCATGTTGTTTATAACATAATCAACATCTATGAAACCATTTACCTGCAGCAATAAAACTTAAGGGCCAACAACACCAGGCTGCAATTGTTGTTGCCAAGACATCACTGCTTGTTTGATGGGTCGCCATGGATACAGTGCTCACTGTTGCTGTAGCTCACACCATACCACTTGGCAGTTTCACACTACAGAGCTCTGTGTTTGTGATAATTTGTGTTTGAAGTGTCCAAATTTCCAACACATACTCATTCTCGCTCTACAGTCCGCTGGCTGCTTGTCTGGAAGACACACTGTCGGAAGTTCCAAAACAAAATGTCCTTTTTAATTTTCTAGCTAATACTTATGACCTCAACTTCATTGGTTATTCCTGGAATTGATGGCTTCACTATTTCTCCAGCTCATCAAAAATGAAATCAGTCATGGGGCTTATTTGTGCGTGAGCTGCTGTGTGGGAGCCACAGATTAACGTGAAAAGAATGATAACCAGGTAAATCTGTGGTGAGTGACATTTTTTTTTATTGAGTCATCATACTGCAGAACAAATATATGAGAAGACTGAGACAGTGTGACAGATCATAAACCATATTTTTGATTAGTGGACAGAGCTTCTGTGTTTGAAAACTGAAATCAATATACAAGTTCCATAAACCTGCATCATTTCTAAAGGCCAGCAGAGGGAGACTCTGAGAACTGCACAAACAAGTCAGATTATATGTAGCCTTATTGAAACATGACCCTCCTTCTCTGTTGATTTATTACCTCAAGAAACAGTTTTCTAATGACTTTATACTCTCAGATGTGTTTCAATACAGTATGATATTCATTTTGTGAATGATGGCCCTCAGAGTAGAAAAGACAATAAAGCAGGGCTACTGTGTGATTGACATGTCGCTCTCTGTGAGTCCCCAATGCAACAAACAGGTCTCATGAAACTCAAATCAAACTGTCAAACTTGTTTTAGTTGTAATTTGTGGTGTTGTCTGTACTACACATTCTCTGGCTGCAAAACAAACCAAAATAGTAACCCCCATAATGCCAGAGTCGAGACTTCAAACAGTAGTCTCCAAAGCAATGGATGATGTCACAGTTGGTTCATGCTTGGTTTGGATATAGGCTTCCAAAACCTGATTCAGCTGCCAAATGTTAATTGGAAGCTCTTCTCCCTTAAGACCAAACAGGCAAGATAATGCGAAATGTAGGAAATTGTAGTTTATATTATATTACATACTGTGCAGCCACAGACTGGGAGCTGGGAAATGCTCTGTTAAGCCTTAATTGGCTAATCAAGGAGGTTCCAGCTCAAAGTGAGAACAACATTGAAGTCACTGGTTCCTCACCCTTCCCTCTTGACTCTTGACCTCCCTCTGTAATTATCAGTGGCTGGAAAATGTGCAAGTGGCAAGTGTGCCTGACAGATTTTGCCGTCTCTGAAAATACACATCAATGCTGCCAAAACAAAAACTGCAACAGAACCATCTATTAAGTCTTTCAAGGCTGGCCAGATGATTGTTCAAGATTACATTTTTCCAACAAAGCTCAACTTCTTTCTGATGGTGCCTAATGAAATCTCACATTTTGAAAGTTATACTAGACCGAACAACTCATGCTGCCGTTTATAAGTAAGGATAAAACCAGTATGGTGAAGACTTATCAAGCTCAGTGCCATGACGAATACAGCTACCACAGTAAAGCTTCTGCAAGTTGACGATGCAGATCCAGTCAACTCATGGGTGTCACCAAAGTGGGATTTGTCACAGAGTGGGCCCTGGAGGAACAAATGAAGAAGAACTCAGATGCTGAGAGGCTGAGGCTGGAGTTCAGGGAGAACTGCGTGCTGTTTTTGCTGATGATGATCTCCAAACTTTTTGAAAAGGCTCAAAAGACCTCTTGTGACAAGCCTGAAGACTCACCACTATTCTGCTGCTCCATGTGAAACCTGGATGAAATGCTGCAATGAGATTCTGAAGGAGTGAGTCACCTCTCTGTCAGTATCACATTCCTACAGAAATGTCAATCCACACATTATACAAGAGGTAGCTGTAAACAAGCAATCTCATCGGTCAGCTGGAATGTGCTCAACTCAGCATGACAGCAGACCCTGCTCATGGCTGAAAATATTACTCTGCCCAGAGATGAGATGCTTTTATTTTTATTCATGAAATTATAGTGAGCTGCTATAGACAATTACCTGCTGTTATGGGCAGTAGTAAAACTCGTCCTGGTCCTTTCACATGATCAAGCCTCTGTTGAGAGAGGTTCTTCAGTTAACAAGAAGGTAATGGTGGAAAACCTCAAAGAGCGGGTTATTCATAATCATGTGCACAGCACTGGAGGGCTGCTCAACATAGCCTACACAAAGGAGTTACTCGTCCTCACAGCTGCTCCCAGGCAGAAGTATCGCATGTATCTTGATGACCACAGAGCGTAAAGCATATGGCACAGAAGAGAAAAGGACTAATGGAGGAGATGACACAGATGAAATCCAAAAAAGAAGAGAATGGCGGAGGAATAGGAGTGTCCTCCTGAGGTCTGCTGTTCACAATGTAGAAAAAGCTGAATTATGCAGAAAACTGAGCTTCATTTCAAAGTCCAGTGACCTTTGAAGAGCTGTAAAAGAAAAGGAAAGAAATCTCAAAACTTTGGGGAAATGGGACTCCCTAAAAACTTGCTTTACGTCCTCACATTGAGTCATCTTGCAGCAGCAAAACTGTAATCTAAAAAGTTGTTTATTAACCAAAATATGTTAACATTTCTATGGACTAAATTATGCCCCTCAACCAACATCTGTATTCTGATGTTAATGTAGGTTAGTATCATGAATCAATAGATGCCCAGCCTAACAGCCTTCACATGTCCATAGGTGTGAGAGCAAATATGCAAATTATAGAAACATGAATATAAACATGAATGGTATATTCTGTATATCTCATATGTGTGTAATTAGAGGATGGGCTGAGATGGTCTCAGAGATCACCATAGCACGTATATCTATTTCCAGTAAACCCATGCTCATCAGTGTGAAATACCAAGTTTTTAGGGAGTCACTTGGAGAAACAGCTAACTCAAGGAACTGTAACAAACTCCATATTAGCACCCAACTTATTTTGCCTAACCTTGCATTATTTTATGTTTTAAGTTAAGTTTCTCTGTTAACTCAAGTTGATTTTGGTTTGATTTGCACAATTTTGTGTATACATTTTTTTTTAAAAAAGGACAAGGAGCTGATTGACACCCTGCCTCAAACATGAAAGCTCTTATTTTCCACATTTTCAATGAAGTTATTTGTCAAGTGATTGTTTGAGTGATTGTTTTTTATCAGTTCAGCAAGGTGATATAGGATCCCAAGTCTAATTACAGATAAATGACACATTTTGAAACATGAAACTTTGATAATGCGTTTCCTTTAATTTGTCACCCCTCTTGCTATTACAATATATACAGTATATACTTTGCATCCTAACTAAATTGTCTTTTTTTTTTTTTTTAAGTTTGAAAATGTCAAGTCACTGGCTTAATGAATGTCAGTTTGTCATAACAAACACATTATTCACTCGATTAATGCCAAGTAGTCATAACAAAAACATCTCAAACGATGATATCTTTGAATTAAAAATTACATAACTGATGGAATGATACTTAACAACAGTCCTAAACATTCAAAAAGACTCCTTCTTGCACAAGACAGGTGTCATGACATGGTTATGACAGTCCTATGCACACTGCTTCAAATAAAGTGTTTGCTACTCTCACCCACAGAGTCACTCACATATCCCCCCTCCCTCTCATAAGTCTCACTCATTCAATCACACAATCATTTTCTCTTCTGTGCTTTTACACACATGGAGTAACACACACACACACACACACACACACACACACTCATATGATGGACTAGCTACAATATCTGGCTGCCAGCACTCGGCGATTTTCAATTAACTCTTAACTAGACTTTTAATGAACTCTGCCTGCTTTCATAAAGAGACGGAGCCGATGAGTCGGCATTCGTCAAACCAAACCAGAGGAGGACTGGTGGGGCTTAACTGACTCCTTAACAAGCTAATCAAAGCTCAGAATTGGCTCGTTAAGAGAGGGACTGATCGATAGAGTCGGGGTTATAAGCTCATGGTTCAAACAGAGTTACCTAACAGACGGCTGCCAGCTGAGTTGACTCCTCTGGTTTAAATATACAGTACATTCTGTGCTCATTACATAGTTTTTTTAAAGTATGGTCTGTATTACACACTATCACTTTGAGATATGTTTATATACCTGTGAATTTCCTTGCTCTTTTATTATCTTACAGACCTAAACCACTATCCAGACAGTGTGAAGAGCCATATCACTCCCCCCCCAATGGCAGAATATACACTGAGCTGATCTGCTCTCAGTGTGTTAATGGATTTAGTTAGGATAAGCGGCCTTCTGTTGCAGATGTCTTCCCTTAACAGCATCTGAGGCTAATTTGGGTCAAAATCTCTACATATGCTGAGCCCCACTTTGTATTCACTGTATTATTCATTATGGCAGAGCAGACTTTAAAATCTAACCTTCCTTATACAGAAAACACAATATATTTATGTATTAGAAATGTGTATGTTAATAGAAAAATTTTTCGCATTGCTTGTCACATTATTTCCTCCGGGGGAAGACCTTTCAGACATCAGATTTGCACCTTTCATTCAATTTGTGCTCCAACTGTATGTACTGTAATTACTCTATGATTTACTGTGGCAGCAGCTTATTATACAATCAGAGACTGGGAAATTTTTCAAGCCACATTATGCAGGTAAAAAGGAGCTTAAAAGCTGCTGTTTACTGGTGGATTTAGCTAAGATAGGAAAGTTAGATGAATAGTTTGATATTTTGGAAAATACACTTAATAGCCCCACTCCGTGTGTTGAGTATGGAGCAAACAAGAGGTGAGAGGTCTTTTTCAGTGCAGATTTTGCTTTGTCATAGGAATATCACAGGTGTTACTGATAACATTAATAATGGCTCCATTGTATTTAAGAGTCCCAGTAAGATGCAACAGTGTGACAGTGAGCCGGCATGAATAACACCAGATCCTAGAAAACGGAACAGTTAAATGGAATTTAGCCATGAGAAGTGTTAGTGCTTTGACCTGTGATTTTCCTACTGTGACAGAAAGTGAAAAAGTTCAACTGACTGACAGCTTAACATGGGAGGCGGGGGGAAACAGCTAACCTGGCTCTGGCCAAAGCTCAAAGTATGTGTACCAGCTCCTCTAAGGTCAAGAGACAGACTTAAAGTTGGTGTAAAGCAACAATAAGTGTGTGTTCTGAGTATATAGTATATAAGTATATCTAGTGGTGGAAACAGTACTGAAAGTACTGTTACATTGTTAAAATATTACTCATAAAAGTACTGGTGTTAGAAGTAAAAGTACAAAGAAGTCTCAAAAACTACTCACAGTATTAATTACTTTGATGTCACAGTCACTTTTTCACTAAAAAATGCTAAATTTTTAACAATTAATCAATACATGAACATCCTTACTCCAAATGTGTGCTCATTGTTTTCAATGGCCTGTAATCAGATTACCCCACTGGCCACTAAAATGCAGACAAAATGTTTGGATATCAATTCAAAATGTACTCAAGTATGATTTTAAAAGTAACTAAGTAGATTATGTTGTGTAATGCAGACTTAAATAATTGAAAATCTACTCATATAAGTACAAGTACCCAAGAAAACTACTAAATAACAGTAATTTGAGTATTTGTAATTAGTTACTTTCACCCTTGAGTATATCAAATTAGGTCTTGAAATTATTTTTAAAACATGAAAACACAACCTTCAACATGTACACTTTGTCTTCTAGCTTTATTGGACATGTCCAGACACGTCGGAGCCGGAGGACAGTGACAGGGTGGTATTTTTTTTCCCTCTGTGTTGGGCTGTTGGAACTGAAGTGAGCTTAAGTGAACTGCTGGGCTGATTTGCGCTGAGAAAGCTGGTCTGTGACTGACCATTTGGGAGGGTGGGGGAGCAGCGTAGTTCACTCGTGGGGTTTATAGTGTTGGGGACCTTTCGGCACCTTTCACATGACACATCTGAGCCATTGTTATTGTCAAAATATTGTTCAAAACACCTTTAAGAAATGCTGAATGTAGCCTCATGTTGCTGAAGAAAAGAAAAACACTGCACCATTATTTAACACTTTTACTGCATTTAAACTCTAACAAATTTGTTTGTGCATCTATGTTGATAAAAACTGTATTCCTCTTTCTTAATGGACAGACACAGGCAATATAAGTCTCAACATCATTTTGAAGGAAATGAAAAAGAAATGGAATGGCATAAAAATATGCAATAAAGAAAAGATTGCTTAGAGTAAATGTAAGTCGTTTAGAAATGTGAAAGCTCTTCTAAAAAGATATTAGGAATCAATATTGTTTTATAGCTATTGCTGATAGAAGTACCACCAACATTTATTTATATAAAAAAGTTGCCTAATATTCCCTTAACTGTTGCTCGAAACACTTTGGATCCAGCACTTTACCAACAAAATGACAACAAATTATGGAGTTGGTTACTTCATGCCCCATGAGACAATACTATGATTACATCTTTCTCCTTGTGTTCATCTTCCTATTCCTTTCTCTGTGTGTCTCTGCATCTCTGTCTCATCTTTCCACCATTAAAGTCCCAATGTTTTTCTCTTTATATCTGTTTGTGGTTATCTGCATGTGCCTCTCTGCGCACAATCAATAACTATGATCAGACTGCAGCACAAATCATATAAAAAGGGCATTAAAAACACAAACAAACACGCACAAACACACACACAAACACACGCTGGGATGTAGTTTAAGTATCCATTCAGCCTGTAGGAAACAATGTGCAGCCATAAATCAATAGCAGTTGTGAAGGCAATGAGGCAGAGACTGGGACAATAGGAGGCTGGGGACAGAATAACTGGACAACACACACAAACACACACACTCACACACACTGCACAATGTGTACTGTTTTATGGTTTAAGTTTTAAGATTTTGATTTATGGGGAATTTTTTGATCTACTGTAGCTGTTTGAATGATTGATAGTCAACATTTTGGGATCACATCACCTTGGAGAGAATGAGTGGTCAGTGGACTGAGAAGCTGGGAAAAAAAACACTGACATATTCCTAACCTTGTGACGTTATCTGGTGTTACACTTGATAAATTAGTTTCTGAGACCTATACAACATCAATATGATCAATATTTTACTGAAAAGCCTGTTGTATGTGAATCTGAGATATGTTCGCTGCCCTCTCGTGGAAGATCAGTGCACTGCAGGGAGCAGCTGACCTGTGAGTGCAACATCCAACACTTCATGTATCCCCCTAAACATTTTGGAGGGGATTTGAGGAATGTGGACTGGAGGAATGCTGGGATACACAAACTGGTAGAATTTAAATGAACTACTGATATTAAGATACATCTAGAGTGGAAATTGAGATATTTGGATGCAACTCTTACACGTCACCTGCTTTCATTATAATCAAAGGGATGTTGCAAACAATTATTAGCAAGTGAGAACAAGCTAGTAATTAAATATTTAATATAATTTCACTAATGCAATTCCTCGACTACCATAATCTGCATTATATTGACCAATTCAGATTATACTGACCAAGTTGTTTTTTACCTGTTTGGAAAAAAAAGAACCAAAGCAATTAAAATGTGCCAGATTCTCAAAAAAAAAAAAACCCAAAAAACAACTGTATTTGTTTTGTTTTGAAAATAAAACATGTTATGATCAATGAATATTCAATTGGACAGAAAGTTAGAATTTTCTGGCAATCATTTGATGTGTCAGGCTTTACTGGGCTAACTTTGAGGAAGCCAGGCTTTCCTCCATGCTCAAAATCTTCTTTCAACTCCACATGCACAAAGCAACATAATGTCATACCTGTGTCTGTCACTGTGCACTTGCATTACATTATATTGAGAGATCGACCTGTGTGTGTGTGTGTGTGTGTGCGCGTGTGCATGTGAGTGTTATCTGCTGTCACACTGAGCAGTGGGTCGGTGATACATGGCTATCCTGAGGCTTGTTCTCTGCTCCTATGCAGAGACCCCTGTGTGTGTGTGTGTGTGTGTGTGTGTGTGTGTGTGTGTGTGTGTGCGTGTGTGTGTGTGTGTGTGTGTTTGTTTATGTTATTGTGTGTTTCATCCTTTGCAAGGCTAATTCAGGGTTAGATTTAGGTTGAGATTAATGTTGTGTGAGGGAATATGTGCAAATAAATGGAGTGCCCTCTCAAAAAGTGCAGCAAAAGATGTGAGCTCACTGCTACAAGAAAAAAAAATATCTGTACACTCTTTGCGATAAGGGTTCCAAAACAATTCTTCTTGAAGGATTGAGGTTCTAACAAGAACCATTTTCATCCAAAGAACCCTTTTAGGAATAAAGAGGTTTCAAGGATTGTTGAAGGCGTGGGTGTTGATGTTCTCTCAGTTTAAAAAGAGTTCATTGTAACATTGATTGCTAAAATTATTGATGACAACAATATACAATCTATGGGATTCAGTATTTTCTGCCACATCTGAAGAACACAGTATGGTTCTTTGTAGAACCCTCTGAGGAGGGTTATGGGTGAAACCTTTATAAAATATATTTTTGGGTCCCCTGGGAGGGTACTACATGAAACCACTGGGATATAACACAGTTTGTAGTAGAACCTCTTGGGTGGGTTTCACATAAAACCCTTTACATATTAAAGGATTCTTGGTAGAACCTCCTGGGTGAGCTCTTGTTGGCACCCTTAGAACATGGAAATGTCCTGGATAGAACCTCTAAAAAGGGTTCTGGGTGGAACCATGACTCCATAGAAATATTCTCTGTGAAACCCATCATAGGGGGTTCTGGGTGGAAACCTTTCACAGATGGTTCTAGGTATAACCCTTTATGTTGGGTTCAAGCAAGAACCCCTTGAAAGGGTCAAAAGTGGAACCTATATTCAAAATAAGTTCTACCAGCAACCAAAACGGTTCTCCTAAGGGGACAAGCCAAATAACCTATCTGGTTCTAGTTAGTACCTCTATAAATTGGAAAGTCTCTGGATAGAAAGAAGGGTTCTCTCTTCTCATAAGAGTTTATGGTTGAAAAAACCTAAAGGGTGAGAACCCTACATGGTTCTAGTTAGCAGTATTATTTTTTTAGAGTGTAGCTGTATGGGTGTGAGTGTTTCAGCATGCAGCCCACATCTCCTATCTTTCACATTACCTTATCAATATTAACAGCTAACATGTGGCATGACTTATAGGGCCATCCCTCTCTCTCTCTCTCTCTCTCTCTCTCTCTCTCTCTCTCACATACACACACACACATACACCTACACACACATGGACGATGCACAGATGACCTCCAGTATGGGCCCTCTCTTCCAGGCCGGCTAGCCCCTCAGGGAGGCTCTGTGCCAGGCATAAATATTCAGACAGGTCCCGGGCTCTGACAGGCCCTGCATGATGATGGCTTGTGTTGGAACACAAATTCATAGCTACAGCTCTGTCCCCGGGGGGCTTGTTCTTTTTGATTCGCCATCATCCGTAAAGCTATTGGGCGCGTCGCATCCAAGAGGCGGGGGTGGGGCATGGGGCTATTAAGGTAATGGGGCAGTCACTGACATCGTAGACTGACATGTCGCATTATTTCATCGCTGTGCACAATGACATTTTTCCCACTGACTTTTGAGAATATTTGAATTCCACAAGAACAGGGAACACATCAACACATTTGAAGATGGACCGTGTGCGTGGTGGTACAGCATCACTTAAAGCAATTCTTTAATTTTCCAAGGTCATCCCTGTACTCTTCATGATGAGAAAAGTGCCCTGTTATGACAGGGCTACAGCTTCAGCGCAGTTTCCTTTATTTTCATTACACTGTATTCCTGTCCGTTCTCATGAAATCACGCATCCCATCATCTGAACCTCTAAGGGCAACAACATATGACTCAGAGCTTCGTGTAGCCAGCAGATATCTGGATAAAGGATAATGGTTATCTGGTCCACAACATCCTCTTCTGTGAGCCGGTCGTTGTTTACGGTCCAATTAGCAACTTGTCACATGAGAATGGATATAAATCCATAAATAAACAGCTAAATCATCATCAGACGATAGCCAGTGGGTTCCAAGATTGAACTTCAGCCAATATGGTCCACCTCTTTTGCTCTTCCCAAATTTTATTTGATGCAGTTGCCATAGCTGTAGCTTTTTCTTAAGGAGCAGGAACTAAAGCTTTGATAGTCAGTCTGTTTTCATCAAAGAAGTTGCTGAGACATTTCATGCATCACCACAGATGTCCAACTTCTGGTGGAACAAAACTAAAAGCCAGGGAGTTATCACACTTGGTAGGTTTCATTCTCTAGGATAACTTGGTGTGCAGATGACATTGTCTTGTCTTGTTTACCGTCTGGGAACCATGAAAGTCTTAACAAATTCAGTGCCAATCTCTACAGTAGATGCTGGCATATCTCATGCATATAATCAGAAACTTTGACCTGCTGTGGGGCGGACAAAAGGTCTGCTTGGAGCAATGCTGCTACTGTGGCTGAATTGAAAACTTTCTCTGTCTGTAGCAGATACAGATACCCACATTTTCCATGTGCTGGAATCATAGTCCTTTCCTTAAAATAAAATGTTTTTCAAATGATCTTTAGGGACTTGATAGGGAGTTGTGCAAAAAACAGAAAAACATTCACATAAAAAAACAAAAAAAGCAGTATCCTGGGGGCATGTGCTGCAGTTGACTGCGTATCCTTGCAGTCTATGGGTGATTTTTTTCTCCATACATCTCAGTATAACCTAACTCTGCCAACTGGGAATCACAGCCAAAGTGCACATCACAACTGCCTGGAAGGCGGAATGTTTTTTCCTGGGAAATCGTCCCGAGTCTTTACAGTCAAGGGCCCTTGAAGGAAAGAGGAACTGTACTATCTAATTTCATGAAGACTCTTAAACCCTCATGTCTGTGGGTTTGTTGGTGTGGAGTTATTTCCATATAGCAGGGACTGAATAGACTCTGCTCTGTTGATGTGATTCCATCGGCTGTAAAGTGTAAGTGTTCATGTGATTTGATTATTGGAGCGAAGCCTTCCGTTCAGCAGGACACCAATCAGTTCTGCTTAAGATGGTAATTTTCTCTCTTTTAGCGATAGCAATCATTTCTCACTCCCTCCTCTCTTCCAGCCACCATTTGTATTCTCGTCGTCTCTCCTCTGTGGCTGTGACAATTATGCCTCCCCATCTCCAATCAAACAGGAGAGTATCCAATGGGAGAAAATCTCGTTACGCTGATTTAGGAAGGCCTCTGTTGACTGTAAACACTGTGGAGAGTATAAACACACATGCACGCTGCTAATTCTCTCAGCTGTTAGGGATCATTTTTAGAACCAAAATCTGTTATTTCTAATTTACAATCTATCCGCCTATTAGCTTGCACTGCCAAGCACTTAATAAAAAAGACATTTTGTTATAAAAAGTTAAAGAGAGAGTCTGGTTTGTAGAGTTAATCTACAAGTGAAATTCTTTCCCATTCTTGTTTGATTCACGACTTCAGGCACTCAACAGTCTGGAGTCTCTGTTGTCACATTTTGTGCTTCATAATGCACTACACATTTTCAGTGGCAGACAAGTGTGGACTGCTTTTTTTTATTACAAATCCACACTGTTGTAACAAATGCAGAATGTGTCTTGGCATTGTCTCACTTAAATTAGCAGGGACGTCTCTGAGACAAACTTTGTCTGGACGGCAGCATATGTTGCTCCAAAACCTGTACGAACCTTTCAGCATTGATGGCGCTTTCACAGATTTGCCATGGGCACCACCACACCTCCATACTATCAGAGATGCTGGCTTTTGATGTTAGTGCTGCATTTGTAGATGCAGCTATGAACTGTGTTGACCAATAAACATTTTCACGAGCCTACGTAGTAATTTCTTTTATAGAGTCATGTTGGTTTTTAATGCAGTACCACCTGAAGGTTCAAAGGTCACGGGCATTCAATGTTGGTTTTCAGCCTTGCCCCTTACCAGCAGCATTCTCTGAATCTTTTAATGATGTTATGGATTGCAGATCCCTAAACTCTTTGCAGTTACACATCAAGAAATGCTCTGAAACTGTTTGACTATTTGCCCACACAGTTTTTCACAAAGTGGTGAATCTCGTCCCATCCTTGCTTGTGAATAACTGAGGCTTTGGGTGATACACATTTATGTCTTTGTACTACACTCAGTTGAATATACGTCAAAAAGGATTTGCAAAATCTTGCATTCTGTTATTATGTACTTTTTTCACAATGTCCCAACTTTATTGGAATTGGGGTTGTCCATTAAGAAATACGTAGCACATTTGGGTGAATCCAGAAATTGGATTCTGAGTAAAAAAAAGATTGTCCTCCACCTCAGCAGTACTTTAGTCATACTTCCCATTGTGGGATGTTGTGTGTAGCTCTGTGCAGAGTTTAACTATGGACATTTTATTTAGGGCACGCTGTTCCCGTCAGGATTCAAGAGCTCATGAGAGAATAACAACGAGTAACTGGCCTGAATTTGAAAGAATGTGATGCATATTGGATTTTTCTGTTATAAAATGGAAAACAGGCGCTGCACTTTGTCATAGCCAAGCACAGTGACAACATATATCCCATGTAATTTTGGAAAACAGTCTTTAAAATAGAAATCTGCCCAAACCTTAAAGGAGACTTACTTGCCACTTGCAAAACAAAGACTTTGACCCACCAGTAACTTTACTGCATTGAAACAGGTGGAGCATAGGTGACTGAACACAACAAACTCAAACAATGCATGTCTGTATTAAACTGTGTTCTATTGATGCAGCTGTTGATCAAGAAATTGGTATCTCCTTCACCTTTAACAATGGAAGGGATGATTTTCTAAAGAGAGATGCGAAATACATGGCAGATAGCCGTTTAATTATGTTGACATATTCACTGTCTATCTGTCCTGCTGCCTGCATTTTCCTCTTTTTGTGGTGCTGCTGTTCATGTGATGAGGATTACATGCGGTAACAGTTTGGAACATAATCCTGATAACCGCCCCAAAAAAATGTTGATCCATTTAGAGTCTGCAATTAGGCTGCAATTAAATTTTTTGGCTGTTTTTTGTTATCGCAATTGTTACATGGGAATTAATTGATAGTAGTCAATAGTGAGTTAATTGAGAAGATTTAGAGGGAAAAAAAGGAGGGGAAGAATATCTGTTTTTGGTTTTTGCAAAGCTAACTGGTGTTACCACATGATGTCTCATATACAAACTTTAGGGATTCCCTACCAAAACTTTACACTTCTTCCTGCTCTTGTACTTATTTGTGTGTCTACCATATTAAGTATATTATACATACTATGTTAACTGTGTAACATCAATGCAATGAGGTCACTCTTCGGAGGTTGCTATAGGGGAGAAATGGAACTAAGTCATTGTTTTGGAAATCACAAGTAAGTCTCAAGTGTTTGCTCTTCAGCCCCAAGTCAAATCCAAAGTCAAAACAGGCAAGTGCCAAGTAAAGTCCCAATTCCTAAACTTTAAGTTTGAGTCCTAAACAGGTCGAGTGAGTGGAATTACAAAGTTACTTAGCTTGAAATCTAACATTAGCTAAGCATTAACTCAGCCTTGACTTAGTCTGCCCCAACTTCAAATGCCACCTTGCAGTTTTTGTACACAAAGAAAATTCTCTTTGCTTTCTTTTCTTACAACCGGAGCTTAGTAATGTTACTTTAAGGTTACTTCGTCATGGTTCTCTTCTGCAACTTGATTGGATGCTGTCAGACTGGTTTAAAACAAAGTGGGAATTTAGTGTTCTTTTTGGCTGGCCTACCAGTATTTAGTTTAGTTAGGTTTTCTTAGGCTTTTGGTCTTTGAGTTGGTCACGTTGCTTGTCTACCTTTTTTTCAATAAAAAAAAACATGTGGTTTCTTGCAACTCTTGGCTTGTTTGATTGTGTTCAGCCTCTTTGGTACGAGCTAATTTAGGGGACTGTAAGAATGGTATAAAATAATGAAAAACTATCATTATTGTCTGAAATTAGAAAGCAGAGCAATATGAGGGAGATATGTTGTGTGGGAGCATTGATTACAACATCAGGCTTGATGCATTATCCAAATTATCTTTTTTTTTATTATTAGGGAGGTCAGACTTTAAGAAGGCGCACGTATTTATATCGTACATATATATGTTATCTATCAAGATAACAAGGATATAGTGGTGGGATAGGTAAGGGAGAAATGTGGTTTTGTGCCTATGTAATGCCTTTAAATAAGACAATAAGACATTTAATTCATCTGAAAATGATCTGAGCTGTTAGTTTGCACTTGAACTTCAAAGTCATCTCATTTCAGATGCAAACTAAAAAGTACTGAGCCAAGATAAGAAAATAAAATGTGTGTTGTGTCTAAATACTGGCAGAGAAAACTCTGTGTTCAGCCAAAGGACACGAACTAGATAACTAAAATGAATACAATAAAAATATAAGTTGCAAAGAACAGAGCTAAAACAACTTCCTTGCTTTGTATAGTGTTTTGGATAGTTTTTCAGCGGGATTTCCCACTAAATCTTTGGACTCTTTTCTCTGCAAGGGAGAAAATAGTTTCATCTTGTCCCGTTTCCTCTCAGAAAACAATCCCAGAAAGAATTTAAGACATTAAAACAGAACTAATAAATGCAATTATTTATAAATGTCACATGTTTGGAAGCACAAGATTGTTCACAGCACACATGTTATCACCTCATACATGTTTATATCCATCCATCCACAGCTGAGGGCATGTTAGAGGATATTAGACTTGATGGATGAACAGACAGAGCCACAATGTATATTTATTTTTTATGTATCTTTCAGAGATTGTAGCTGCAAACCTATTTGAAATAAATTACACTGTATTGCAAAGAAAGGATACTTTATGCTTACTTTTATCTATTACTTGAGCTAGGTTGTGATACTCATCTTTCTAAACCTGGTAAAATGATTCATAGCTCATATAAAGAGTAAACAAGCCAGCACAAACAGAGGCTGTACAAACATCAAATGATCTAGAAAGAATTCTTTTTATAAAAGCACTGCCTGCGGTGCTGCACCACACTATCTACTTAGGTTTACAGCTGATATATTGCTGAAGATATACTGTGTATAAAAATATTTCTATTATTCCAGTTTTGTATATGAAGGGCATTAGGACAAGTCTATGCTTTTGTTCAGTGGTGGATAGTTTACTTGTGCCTGTTCCAGTAGTAAAATGATGTAAGGCCTTAAACAGCTTAAATATGTCACACAATGACAAGAAGTGATTATTTTAAAGGGAAATGTTTAACCTTGCCTTTAGAGCAGATTACAGTGATACGACAAAAAAAAGAACATTTTTGACAAATGAAAAGAGATAGTTGTTTTCCCATGAATTTGATGTTTCTTAAAATAAAGATCAGGTCTAGAAATGTATGGAGTCACTTGGTGTTTATAATTGTGAGCCATAACTTTAGACTTTTCCCCTTCCACACCAGACTCCCTAAAATATTAGTTTACAGTCCAGCCATACAAGCACACTAACAAGCATCCAAGCAAGAGAGAGGAGGACAACATGGCACTCAGCGTGAATGTAGACAGACAGACAATTAGGCTGGAAGTTACAAACAAATGGAACAAATTCATGTGGGCTTCTATGACTGCTCTAATATAAGTCAGGTAACACTGCCTGTATACAACTTAACTAGGGCTGCACGGAATGATTATTTTTTTAAATGATTTATTTAGAGAAGGCAAGCCAAGTTTATTTATATAGCACCATTCAGACACAAGGCAATTCAAGGTGCTTTACAAAAGCATAGAAATACATTAAAATAAAACATTAAAAGAACATAAAAATTGCATTGCATGATCTAATAACTAACGTATGAATTGTTAAAAAATATTATTAATATTATTTATCACTTGATTAACAATTGAGTTGTCTTATTACTATCTCATTGTTTTATACAATCATAATCCGGAAGAATAGACACATAAGACATATTTAAATTATGATAATGGTGGCACATTTCAAATTTTGTCTTATTCCCATTCTTATTAATAAACCCTATTTGTCAGATGCTGATTAGAAAGTTCAAAAGGATTGCAGTGACACACGAACATAATCATTGTCAACCCTTTCACTGAAATGGATGATCAGTGCATTTACTTAACTACTTTATTTATAAACTGGTCATGATATGGATTTATTTCACGACTCAGTAAATAGACAATGATTGGAAAATGTAAGTTTGCATCAGTGTCGGTCTGAATAAGACACATGATGTAACATTAACAGTAGAAATTACTGTACTTTCATCATGGGGGTGATGAAAAAACATTTAGAAAACCTATTTTAAGTTACTGTTGCTAACATCAACACATTTAGCCCATTGATAAACCTAATATATTGTGCTTCAGTGCTGTAAAATGCTAAACAGGACGTGCTGTTCACTACTGCTGCTGTTTGACAGATCTCTCTGGTGCTTTCACTTTAAGTGATCATGTACTGCTGTGATCAGATTTTTACAGTTTGCGGAGCTTATAGAGAACCATTCTTTTGCTCCAAAACACACCCACACACTTTATACAGTCTTGGGTGTGTGTTTGTTGCTGCAGCATGTTTTACAAATCAGCATATATTCATGATCAAATTGTCCCAGCCATAAAGTTAACATCTTTTATGTTTTCACTAATTTGACCTGCATACAGTTTGGGATGCCTTTCCAATGTAAATGATTTTAGAGTATGATTACATTGACTAATCAAACCTTGAATGCAGGAGAATCTCCAGGGCTCTGCAGAGCTCAATGGGTAGAGCAATGCAGTACAGGGTTCACGGCTAGGCTTCAATACCAATTAGGAGCAACTGCCGACAGTGATTATTACACATGATGTGTGGGTACTTGGGTGTATCACATTTGTCGCAAAGGCTTGTTTAATTCTAGCAGCTGTTTCCCTATCAAGAAGGTGCCACAATGAGCTATGCAGCATCTGGTCTGAGGGGGACCTGGTGAACAATAGAGCTTTTTTGTTTACCTATCTTTTTGGCAAATTTTATTACACGCCGCTCTTGGAACGATAATTAATTTTGTCTATTGTGACAAAGCCACACAAAAAAGCATTCCGATGGAGCCAAACACATAATGACCAACATCGCTCTGGATTAAAGTATACTTGTTAATTTTACTACAGACCAGATGTTATGTCTTCACCAGTCTTTAGTCTCAAGTCTCAAATGGAATCAAATTTGTTTTAATTTCAGTTGCCAGGAGGAAGAGGGTTATTGATTTAGAGGCCCAGCGACCTTTCCTTTTTAACTGAATCTTAAGTTTTCTAATATTCATATGTCCACACCCCAAGCACAATATTTGCAGATCTTCAGTTAACTGACAGAACTGTGTTTTTAACCATTTTAAAAGTGGGGGCCATGCTAATTTAAATTCTTGGAACTACTGCATTATCTTGACCTCTCAACAATGATCTCTACAGGACAAACAAAGCAAATACTGGCTGATTTACAAGAGACAGCTTCCTTAAAGAACGAGGAGATAGGCTCGGATGCTTTGCTGTCGAAGATTAATCACAACAAATCTACAAGATCAATGGTGTGATACGTGACATGGGGTTGGGCAATATGTTAAAATTTTCCACCCAACCGTCGTCGGCCCATCCATCAGCCACTGACCCCCCGCCCACCTCCTCTCGTCCTCTCGAGTCTCGGCTGGGAAATGAGCACAAGCAGCGAATTCACTACGTGTCGTATGCTGCATATGTTCTCTACATCTAATGAACAAGATAACACAAACCATCAAGAAATTAAATATTCTCACTCCTATTTTCCTCCTTAAACAGAGAAATACAACTGTACACCTTCTGTATTCAAGTTTGCCTTTTACCGAACTAAGATGAGCTTAATTGGCTCATTAACCCCTTCTAAAACACACTTCATTTAAACTCAAGAGAATAACATGTAAAACTCATCAAAACCATCTTTGTTAGTCTGTTCCCTGTCGCAGCACTCACCAACTCTGGTTTGGTCGAATTAAAATCCTTAATTAACTGCGTGAAGACACATGTGAATGTGACACACGGTTCATACAACAATAAGTCTCTGATCATGTGCAGGAAAAGATGCAATCAATGTGCAAGTCACTGAGACATCATCACTCATGTTTTGGCATAATGCCCAAGAAGGCCATTTGATTCTATGTCTGGCAAAGTCAACTAATTGTCAGATTGCTGAACATGGAGTGATGAGAAAAGAATCTGTAACCAGGTCTGACACAGTACATCACATCAGTTAGCACAGTGATGGCTGTGAACATAATAAGGTCAAGTATGTAAGATGTAGGGGAATCTATTGGGGTCTAAATGGCACAAATGGAATATAATATTCAGTAAGTATGTTTTCATTGGTGTATAATCATCTGGAAGTAAGGATTGTCATGCTTTGTTAGCTTAGAATGAGTGTTTGGCCCTCATCGATGGAGGACGCCATGTCCAACCCCCACAAACAAGTCAAAGACTGACTCTAGATAGGCCTTTTTTCTTTTGTTTTGCAAGCTTTGCAACAGCCGGAGTTGCTTGAAAGGGGACAGCGAGGCAAGCAGTATTCAGCCGGTTGAAATCTACAACCTCACCGTTGCCATTAAACAGTTGGCTCTGGAAAAATGTCCACACTTGGACCAGGAAAAAGTCCGGATTTCTTGGCAACACTTAGTCAAGAACAGTTTGAAAACCGTTCTGTTGTCCTTTTTGTTTTCTTTGTTGCAGTCTTCAAAAATACTTGGAACAAAGTAGTCAAGTCAAGTCTATTGAGTCCAAGCAGTAACAACACTAAACCTGGGTTTGAGTTCAGCTCCCCACAGCTCTGTCTTACATACCCAGTGGCTTTGTCTGAGCCAACACCCAATTATCTGAAAGAACTTCTCACCAGACCTGAAAATAATGATGTCACCCCCAAATACGAGTCCAGATGAATCTAAGGGTGGCCATATGCAAATCCTATTGGTGTCACATCAATATTGGCATTTGCTGAGTTAGTTTCTGTTGCGCTTAAACAAACATAAAAAACTTTCTTAGGATATTTTGAGCCACATTTCCAATCAAGGTTTTTTGTGCAAAAACAAATCCAACATTAAAACAGGAGGATAGAAATAACACTTTCCAGACATCATTTCAAGACATTATGCATCTCAAGAGACTGATGTTTGGTTAATTGATTGAACACAGTGGCAGAGAAAAAAAAACAGCACTGCAGAATGTTATGTGTAAACTCATTATTCACATTTGATTTCATTTTAAACTTAGGTGCAAAAAGGCAGCAAATAAAATAGAATTATAAAGGCAAAGGAATCTGGCATTCTCATAAAGGCCTGCAGTGTAGATGAAGCCTTAATTAAGAGTTTACCTTATACATAGTGTTAAAAATGCCTGGAAGAAGCCATGGTGGTGAAGTGGGATGTGTGTGTATGTGTTGTTCAAATGCTCGACTGATTCACAAAAACTTTTCGGGGGAAAAACATCACTACGCCCTGCAGCCTGCGGTAACTGGGGAGTCTGGGTTCTGAGATAGCTCTATCTCTGGCTTCTGGGAGATTTACACATACACACACACTTGAGACACACATTCACATCTGCTAGTAGTCAAGCACATCCACAAAGACACACACACACAGCTTCCAAGTGCCTTCAAGAATCCTACAAGCAGAGAGAGTCCTTGGAGGACTGAGGTGGAGAGATTAATTTTTGGAAATCAAGCTGAAAGATAACATATCAAAGCAGTAACATTTGTTAAGAAGCTAAGCCGAACAAGAGTTACATGAAGTGTGATATCCACGAAGCGGCCGAGCTTCATAGTTTTACATTTATTATGGTGATAAACTGCCTAATAAATATTAGAAGACTTTTAAAGTGATGGCAGAGAGATATTTAAAACCAGGGTAAAAGAAAAGGGAGGTTTTCTTTGAAACACATTATACATAGCTGCTGAAAACGTGAAAACACTGACAACTATGCATTACTAAATAGTGGCGTTAGATGTTAAACTGCTGTCCACCATATCTGGGTTCAGGATTTTTTTGGGCAGACCTGAACTATGGCTTGATGAGGTGCTGGACCCATGTACCCCCAACACTATATGAACAACTGCCCCCATGACCCCTCTGCCTCCCTAAAAGTCAATTACTAGCATACCTTCAGTGTCTCTCAGTCCAAATCAGCCCAGCAGTTCACAACAACCCGAAAGAGAGGGAAAAAAAACAAAGCAAAACATCCTGTCTCTGTCCTCCGACTCTCTGGTGGCTCACACATGTCTGGATATGTCCAATTAGGTTACTAGATGGAGTGTCTGTCTCACAATGGTGTTTGACACTGAGACATTTTAAATCATTGATATGTGGCTGGGTGGTTCATAACAGGTTTCTGTGGTGTGACAAACTCAGAACACACATTTATTGTTGTTTTACACAAGGCTGCATTTCACAAAATACAATAGTTTCAAATACAACTGATACACGTACTTCGTTCTATGCAGCCACACTCAAAAAAATATTTTTTCACTTTTCTTTGTTGTGAATTTGTTACCGAATAAACATTCCAGTATTCTTAATATCTTTAATACAATACAGTCATGATACATCCAGTAATTACCATCATTTAATCCTCAGGGGGAAAATGAGAAAACCCTAGATAAAATCTCTTTGTTGGCAAGAGTACTTTTCTGCATTCACATCACAGTTTCCTTTATTTGGTACTAGGTAATGTGTGTGGTCGCATAATGCGCTGTGTGTATGTGTGAATGTTCTTAAACCACTCAGTCATTGATCAATTGCAGCCAGCTTGTTTCTTGCTCCCTCATTAGCTGGAGTTCATATTCTATAATTAATAGCAAGCCTTTAATGATGCACATTAATACACCAAATGTATTCCCCCTGAAGCATAAATAAAAATGTGGGTAACACTTTATTTTAAGGGGTGTGCATAAGACTCTCATTACACAGTCTTAAACAGGCCATGGCACCTGTCCTGAGTGCAAAGGAGTCTATAAATGTTTATGACTGATGCCATTAAATGTCATTTGTTTTGGGGTTTTTTTGGGTTTTTTACCAAGTTAGCAGATGTGCAGACAGTTTTTAGCTAGTTTACTTGTTGCTGAAGTAGAATAACTATTATCTGCTGTTATCTGTAGCTGGTGTTAAACTAGCATTACTTTTTGCCCAAGACCATTCTGCCACAGTCCACCCCTCTGTGTTGTGTTTGGCTACTACTACTCTACTCTAATTGGCTGTGAGCTTGAGTGTGGACTGGTATCTAGGGGAAGTTTAGCAAGGCAGTTTCTACAGGCCCCATGTTATGCTAAATGTCAGTTTGAACTTTTTTAAAAACTTGGTTCTTACTGTAAGTTTGCAGTAACACTGTTTTAACTTTGCCCTGATTTGGTCTTGCTTTTATTTAGCTTTACTGGTGTTTGCCTCCTGGGAAAGTGCTGTATCAATGAAGTAGGCTTACACCTGGTGCATTGCTATTGAAATGACAGATATCGGAAGTTGGAGAAGTGAGTGTTTTTTTGCTGAAGGAGGTAGTTCTGAGTGTATCCTCGTCTTCTGGCATCATCCAGACAGCTGCACAATGCTGAAAAGGGTATAATGATGTCAGGAGACGGGGAAAACAAAAGCTCACCGAAAACACTAAGTGGGAACACGCAGAGGAATCCCCTACTACAGAGGATCTGACTTCAGCTGAGGACACTGCTGCCTCTAATCTCTGTACTGAGAGCATTGAGGGATTTTGGGGGATTAGAGGTGGGCATTCAAGGTAATGCAATAATGAGAATAAATCAACGTGTACTGTCATATCTGTAATTTGTATACTGAAATTTCAGAACAGCAGACATTTTATTAAGTGAAACAAACGAATGTTATTCAGTGAAAAAAGAAGCTACAAGACAGGTGCAGGAGGTAGTAGGAGGTAGGATGGAAGAAATATCAAGCTCCAGAGAAGAGACAAGTCAACCCAGATAACTCTGGAACTTTATCTGGTGGGAGGTACATAGGAAGTTCTTCCACCTCCCCAAAAGGAACTGGAATTGGCAAAGACTGGCAAGGTATTGATGGCCTGAGAACAGGATAGAGTGGCAGAATTCAAGGGGAGTAGTCTGGACCAAATCTCCACTGGCCTAAAGCATAAGAAATTATTAATTGGCATAAGGGCAAAGTTGTCATTTGCCTCTACATGCTGTCTTAAAGACCAATCTGATGTTACAAAAGTTACTTGTTAAAATGTTTGCATCCTCAATATATAGTTCTGTGCATCTATACACATTAGATTATTGTTTTTTTTAATTTGCATAATTATCAGTACAGTGACATTAGTATTGATCTTCCTAACAGGAAATGTAGAAGACAGCGTTATGGTGACATCAGCAGGTTCATCAGGAGTGGCTGGAATTTTGAGAATTCACACTTTCAGTCAATCTCAAGCTTTTTTACAAGTGAGTACGAGTATATTATGATTTACAAAGAGTCTATATGTCATGGTTAGGAGCATTTTGCCAACATGCAACTTGCAACAGGTTACACCAGAGTGGATCACACAAGGTATGTTTGACAAAGTGTGATTTGTGCACAGTAAATGTTGATACTGCTGGTTGTGCCGCCTGTTGATCAGTGCAGGCCGTTTGCTGGAGTAATGCAGAAGGGAACAGCTCCAGAGTCAACATTTTTTGCTACATTTTTGACTTTATCTCATAACCCATTCAAACCACATTTCTTGTCACTGTACACAAGTTCAGCTCTGTTTCCCTCCAGTCTGGCTCAAGGTCTCAAGATGAGACATGTGGACTTTGAGGACTGAGGATGGTGTTTGTGGGAGTAGCATTAAAATCACCTGTGGGTATGACAGTCTTCGTGACACCTGCATCACACTGAAGGCATGGCCAGGCGCATCTCTTGTCTTTTGCTTGGAAAATTAGAGTAAAAACCACTTGACCGGCTAAAACCTGGTCGAAACGCATAGTCTGTGGCAAAGTCCATCTGTCTGCACAAGATAGTACCCACTGCGTTTGTCTGAGGCACACACACATGTTTTCGACAATCATAAAACATCAGAAACAAAGTGTAAATACTGAAGTTAAAAGTGTGCGCATGTGTGTCTCTCTCATTTGGCTGGGGTGCACACACATCTCCACAATCAAAAAACACCTTTCATTAATGTCAAACAGCGTGTTTATGTAAAATCATTCTCACTAATAAGGAATCAGGAATTATTATTATAATGATAAATGCCTAATAAATATCAATAGACCTGCAAAGGTCTTTAACAGATCAGTCACAACACAGCTGGAGCAGCTGTAGTGTTTGTGTCTCCTTGTTTATTGGGAACCTGAAAAACAAGGTTTGAAGAATTATGATCCAATATATCGTTATATCTGACGAGGAGACCTGTCCAACCCGGTATGTGTACCTCTGTCAGAGCCTGATGCTGGGTGGATAACCTCTGTGTAATTTTGTGCACGGGTTGAAGCTGCACTTCAATCCGGCTCAGGTGGGTGTTCAGTCGGATTGAGGTGCAACTTCACGGCCTTGAATTAATCAAGGTACTTGGGCACAACTGTGCTGCTGGTGCAAGAGGCGGGACAGGACAGGATAGCTCTGCGCCCCTGGTGCAAGCCGGCAAAGGTGGATTTGAGACACACCTTGAATGAATGTAATCCATTCCGCCTCGTGCTTTCCACTTGCACTTTAGATCAGCATAAGACAGGGCCCATTGTGTACCAATACCGGGGTAACCTCTCTGAGAACTCCATTAAGACAACTCCACATTTTAATGAGTGCAACTACTGGCTGGGAAAACAGCATGGACATGGACCAACTGGCCCACTTACCCAACAACATTAGAAGTGCTGCAAAAAAAATTTGTACCCTGACTGTCTTTGAAATTGAAATTTATCAGAAATATACAATTAGCAAATTAGCTTTTCCAACACTTGTCATGTAATACATTAAAATAATGAATAAACTGTCAACATAGCAATAATTTATGCTTGTCTGAAGATGTGTAGTAACTTGAAGTATAGTTAAGTGAAGAGAGTGAAGTGATTCTATTTTAAGGACCAAAATATTGTTTTGCAGTTTTGAACAGGTATAATTGTATACTATTTTCACTGCAGACCAATATCCAAGGTTTATGGGATAGTGAGGCAGGCAAGCAAAGGGTCATAACCACAGACGGCAGTCCAAACACGCAAATAAATCCAGCAGGGAGCAGGCAAGAATCAAAAGTTCAACAAACAGGCAAGGTCCAAGAAAACAAGGCAAAGGTCGGAAGCGCGAGGAGAACAAAACACCAGGAATGGTTGGAATGCTTGACACAAGGTAGACAGACAAACTGGCCACGAAATGAGGGAAACACACAGACTAAATACACCAGAGAGGAGGAAGATAATGAGAAACAGCAGAAAACCAATCAGGGCGGGAGACAAACAGGCAGGAACATGCAAAGACGGGAAGTGAATTTGTGAAAGTAAGAAATAAAATGATAAAAATTAATGGATGACATGAAACAAAGAAAAGCATAACCTCAGAAACAGAGCAGGATGTAACACTGATAGTGGGTGGCAAGCAATGCTTTTGCCTTGCGATTTCTATCAAGTGGCAACTCAAATCAATCAACCAAATGAAGAAAACTCAAATCATCATCAGTTCAACCTCAGCACGCTAGATGTTGCCATCAATCTCTGATCATGTTTGATTGCTTCTTCATACATGGTGAAACATAAGACAGGCACCTTTCATTGGTACACAACGACAAACTACAGTGCATTCCTTGTGTTTAACCACGGTGTTATAAATCTTTGATTGCATGGATTCTGCTTCTACATTTTTTTAAAGACTTTTTGTTGCTGGCAGTGCATTTTATACAATTTCACCTTGCAGGCCTGATGTAATATTTATAGGTAGCAAGACATTTTCTAGGTTACAAAGCTTAGTACAATAAACGCTGGATCAAATGTATGGATGATACTGTTATGTATCAAATGTAAAGACTACAGACTTGGGGGGCATAATTCAAACTACACAGTATGGATTCTTGTGTTTTTTGCCTGCTTGATGATTTAAATATTACATTGATGAACGCATCATAAACACACAACTAATGCCCGGGGCAATGTCATTCAGAAGAACATCATAAGGTTACTCACTCGATCAAAAATTCAGTGAGTTGGGCTCTGTGTTCTTTGTATTGTTCTACTATCAGAACCAGAAAAAATAAACTGATCTTTATTGACTGTTGATGCCAGACTCACAGATGGCAGTGTACATGTGAAAATGTTTTATCTTTCAAACTGCCATCAATCAACCAAACTGAACAGCTGATACAGTCTGATGCAGAAGTTTGCCTCAGATTTGGGAGATGCGGAAAGGTCAGAAATAACTCCAGTGATTCTGTTATTGCACGGCTTGCAATCAGTTACTGTTAGTAGGCGAAACAGCTCTCCTAAAACCCCATTTCATTTCAAATTTGAAAAACACTGATTCTATCTTTAAAAAATAACATTAATGGTGTTCGCCAGAGATGGCCAAGATCAAAAACCATGGAATACCTGATGTGTGAAAAGCCAAATATTGAGAAATGCTTTTTGCAGTTGAATTGAGGATCACAAATGGTATACTTTATAATATACTAAATGTTAATGTATAACAGGTTGTTCAATAAGATACGGTCTTGGTTTCACAATCAGTGTAAATGTATCAGAGAAATCAGTAGAGTTCAATGCAATTAAACATTTACTGTAGTTTAGGTGCAAATACAATATTAATCATAATAAAATATATATTGTAATGGGTTTATTGTTACTCTGATACTTTCATTACTTACATTTTCATGATAAACTTTCATGTTTTTCTCTTCCTCTCTTCCCTTACATTTTTTCTCAGTAGTGATGCTGTAACACCAGAAACTGATTTGAGCCTCTGCGGCAGTATGAATGGACAGTCTCTCAATTAGTGACGTTTATGTACTCATCAATTTTGGCCGCACTTGAGTGAACCTTAAATACTCACACATACAATTATCTCATTAGCTATAAGATGAGGGATAAAGACGAGCGACGTGCTGACAAAATCCTCCAAAGAAGAGAAAAATAAAGATCACAAAGAAAGTGGCGAGTTCAGTTGAGAAGCTTCTGAAAAACAAAACAAAAAAAAAAAGAAATCAGTTGAGTGGTCCTGTTGCTTTAGAGCTGGACTGATTACACATGGCAGCCTCCAATAGTGTGTGTGTCTGTGTGTGTGAGCAGTGTGAGTGTACTAGGAGAACAATAGTGTCTGATTAACCCATCCTCACCTCCCCACGGGTCTGCAGCCCCTGGACTCCTCGCAATCACATCCAGTCTCCTTGCACAACCTCCATTAATCTGGAATTAAATAGTGAATTACACTAATCTGCTTTCTTATTAGGCAGTCATGATAAACTCATTATGTATCGACCCCGAAGCATTGTGATGATACATTTGTTAGCCATTGTGATTACATGTATGTAATCTGTCATTGTTATTTACAACCCCCCCTACACTCATACACACACATTACCTCAGAGAAAACAGGTGATTAATTGTTGGTTATGGAGGAAGTGTAATGCTGTGGTGATGCATATAAAGGCTGTTTAGGTATTAAAGCCTTTCTACCAAGAATCTAGAGTCAAAAGCACCGTTCCACATCTTTGGGTACTCATATAGACGTGTGCAGTACTTGTGACTTAAAGAGTATTAGAACATTAGTCACATTAAAAAGGCTTTCTGGCAGCGTCTTAGCAGTTGTTCAAAGGTACCCTTTGCATCAGTACGAGATGCTGGTGGGTGGTGAAAAAACATTGGTATGTGACAAGTTGGGATGAGAACGGCTGTAATAAATGTAGCACGTTGTAGTACATACCAAACGCACCCTTCCAATCCGACGGCCTATTTAAACTGCTAAAACCTCCCATCTCTCCCTCTGCCTGCCAATGCCGTTGCTGCCTCGCATCAGCGTCACTGCCTGCTCATTCAGCCACACCACTTCCCCAGCATCCACCTGCAGGCTCCGACAGGGGCTCCGAGATATTTGTTCATCTCTCCTGAGAATCTCTATGTAAACATAATCCGTGAAGGAGTGATGAGGTTGGAGCCTAGAGGCCAAACTCTAACTATGTTCTGCTGCTGCAATTAACATTCTTAAACGTGGGGTGTCTGACTGAAGTCTTTTTAAGCTTTGGGTTGACCAAACACAGACAGATGAAATTCATTCAGTTTGTGAAAAAGTTCCTTTGGCTTTTGTGGCTCTGGAGGATCTTTGCAATTAGGGCAGTGTGAAACCCAGTATCACGCTTCAACCTGAAGACACAGATATCGGAATAACTTGGCCTCTCCTGCTTTTATTTTGAGCATTCATTAATCCTTCTCTTTATTGAAGTTCAATACTAAATCACTGGATTGACACCTTAGCTTAGTTTCAACAAGGTAGTAGTAAAAACACAATTCAACTTCTTGGCATCATGGATATATGTACAGAATTTCATGCAAATTGATCCAAAAGTTGTTGAGATGTGGCTGAGATATTTCAAGCTGGACCACATCTCAAAGAAATTGGCATTAGCATCCCTGGAGTGGCTGCTATTCTCATATTATTCATCATATATTCCTCATAACATAGATGATCTAACAAAAAGGTGAGGATTATCAAGAATCAGAGGTCTACTGATGGCACCAGGCAGAGGTTTTCAATAGACTAGTAATCTAATATAGAATTAGCTTTGTGAATTCTCTTTCTCTATTCCCTTGCATGATTTCCTGTGTTTGATACCTTGTTTGCCCGGCTGCCTGTGGCTGGTGTGCTTAGCATTGCTAATAGCACTGCTACCAAATGGATTACATTCCTATTAACATGTTGACACTGTCTCCCCCAGGCTTCATGACAAACAGAGACAGAGAGAGATACAGAAAGAGACCACAGGGTTTTCAGATGAGAGACAGAGGGGAAAGAGGAAAACACTATGTTGTGTTAATACACATGAAAGCTTATCTGATGTCCATCCTCCTCGAGAAAAACAACCAAAGTACTTTCTGTAGTTGAATATGGTTTTTGTTCTGTTAAAATATTTGTAGATACAACATCTCACAGTTCTGATAAATATTGGCTGTGTTTGCCTGTGTCAAGTCAGTGGAAAGTCAAGTTCCATTTTTGGTGATATTTTGAACTGGCTGATGACTCCTCATTCCTCTTAACTGGCTGGTTGGGGCCACAAGTCATTAACAAGTGCCAGGCTAAAAACAAGGCTTACAAAGTCTGTTGCAGACAACATTTTGGCCTTTGTTGAGGCTCAAAAGCTGACGTCCAAAGGAAAGTTTCATTCCATCTTAGACCAAAGGTCTAAGAGCATCTTTTATGATCCACTAAGTTTGGGCACCATACAAGATGAATAAACCCCTGATCTTGAATAAATCCCTGTTATTTTGCAATGTTTGAAAGAAATACTGTTTATATGTGGACATTAAGACTTATCCTCCAGTTTATTCTTTCCTTATTAATTTATACAGGAAGGTGAAACCAGGGTGCTTGGTTACAAACTTAGATCTTACTATACAAAAACACTTTATGACAATTGTGGCATTGCAGTAGGTGCTTCACCACCTGTTGCCAAGCACGGATCTGCACTGTACTGTCTTCTACTATAGGAATAAGATTACATGGCTTAAAAATGCACTGTATACTCTGCTTTAAAATAGATACCTTTTGTTTAAAAAATGCATAATGCGAATTTTTTTGTAGTTCCCAACTTTTTTTTTGATTCAGTAGATATGGGGCTTTGTTTTCAAAGCTTGCAAAAGTGCTAATACTGTCAGACTACCAATTTAAGGTAAATGGTTTGTAATTTTTGCTTTGTCTATTTAGTGTCTCCAACACATTACAGCATTGTTGTGTGAAAGGCTTGCAGCTGAAGATGTCCTTGGGTTTATTGTCACTCTGATACTTTCACATCTGAAACTCTCATACCTGTCTTTCATTCCTTATTGCTCTGTCTCCATGTATACATGTATCTGACACTGAGTGCTGCTTGGTCCCAAATCAATATTGACGCCCACACACTCCTCCATACATTCATGTTTACAGTGCACTGTTTAAGCCGCCTGGCTAACACACGGTAATTCAGTCTCAGGTCATATTGATGATAATTGACCAACACAGGCAGTAACAGTGCTGCTGACGATGAAGCTGATGGTGATAAACATAGTTAATGGAATCAAGTAATTGACTGAAGTTTACTGTTTGAACTTATTTTATTTATATCCAGCGAACATCCTAGCGCTTCATAAAACACAATATGCACATGCTGCATAGATGGTTTTCATGGCAGAGATTTTGACGTGTCATAGAAATAGGAGCACAGGTGCTACTAGTAACTTTTATAATGACTACATTTTTGCCAGAGGCTCCTTATTGGTATTAATTGTATCTGTGCTTTCACTGCCAGTACAAGAAAATCAAACAGCCTCTTGTGTTGTTAACATGACCAGGGGCACTTTTCATATCGAGCATGTCTAGACCGTACTCTTTATAAATCCAATAATTCCCACCAAGTGGAAGCACTAAGGTGACCGTGGTGAAGAAAAACATCCTTTTAAGAGGCAGAAACCTCAAATGGAAAAACCTCACATTCACTTTCTTTTCTTGTCATGTGAACTTTTTTGAACATACTTTAGTTCATTTTGGATGTCAAATTAAGTTTCAGCTTCAGTATTATATATATATATATATATATATGTCCTCAATATTTTTTCTGTATTTAAATATCACCGGAAGTTGCTGCCAAAAATCCAAAGGGATATTTTCATTGTTTTTTAGTGTGAAAAACAAGCATAAATGCAACCAGCAGAAGCAGAAAGCTAACGTTAGGAGTCAGATATTTGTACGCTCAAAAAAAACTATTTTTGAGAAAAGGGAACCAAAGAGCTAGTATAACTCTTTTCCAGGTTTCAGGATTTATTCATGCAACAATTTATGATACCTTTTTTATGTAAGAACGTAATCGTTATTAATAACACATTTTGTAGTCATATGCAGATATACATTTCTAAGTGAGCTAGTATGCTATAAACCATTTACAAATTGTTTATACTGCTTATGAGTACTAAAAAAGGTGGGGGCTCAAATATTTATGCTCAGAAACAATCCTCAGAATTCTGAGGTTCAAAGTTCATTTTTTACTCAAGCTGATAGTTTGTTCAGTTGCTTCAGTCTCTTCTGTTTGAGTTTCAAACAGAGGCTTCAAATTTGAGGCTTTACTTTGAATACTTTAGATATTCATATCAGTGAAAAACCTCAATTCTGCTTCTCAGTGAACTGATTCAATAAATATGAAAAGCGCACAGCTACGCTTCTAAAAACACTGCAGCTCCTCTGACAATTTTAGCCAGGCAAACACTCAGAAAATCAGAAACACACACACGGGGGACTTTGGGTTGCTGCCACTAAGCCTGCATGTAGTGTCAGGCTTAACTTTTCCCCAGTCAGGGTGAGCTTGTCTTTGTCCACCGTTTCAACCTGACTGCCAACATAAAGGTCAAACAATTACTGGCCCACCTTTCTGTTTCACATTGCTCTTTTCAGCTTGCCGTGTGTGTTTGTACAGTCTGGTTGAATGTCAGCTTGTAGGTCACAGATTGCTGGTATAACAGCATTTTAAAGTGCCTCTTTTCCACTTTGTACCATATCTCTCTCTGTTTCAAACACCTTGGCCATGCAGCAGCACAGGTCACCTCCTCAGCTCAGATGTCTGAAATAAAGGGCAACATTCATTTTTTTTGTTATCTTTATGGGGTTTCTGCTCGAGTAGATGGCACAGGGGGGAGAGTGGCAGGGAATACAAAGTAGAGTGGGATGACATGTAAAACAAAAATAATAACCTCAGGATAGAAATATGAACCAGGGATCAGACAGATTTCAGGTTTTGGAAGCTGATACCTTTAGACTTAAACCTGCCAACAGTATGTTCTCCTTTTTCCTCCGTTCTATCCATTAGGCTTCAGATTGCTGAATAAAAACTGCATTTTTACATTGATTTGTACAAGGAGACCAATTTATCATGTCATCCTAATTAATTGTACCTTTTACGCAGCTGATACTGTTATCTATTGCTCTCGAGCAAACCCTTGAATTCTTGCAGCCTGCCTTTGTTGTTTGTCCTGTCCAATTTAATCCAATTTAGAATTAAATTAAATGTGGACAAAACCAAAGTCAGTGTGTGATTTGTAAAGAAAAAGAAAAAAAAGTGGTGGTATAAAGGTATTATGGTATACCAGAGTATTAATAAAAAAAATAAATAAAAACTATGGAACTGGATTTCATTGCAAGTCTGAGGTGCAGTTATCAACACCACTTGGCTAGCGACTAGTGACTAGTAGTTGTTAATCAGCTTGAGGAATAACACCTATTTTATCCTATGGGGATAGAAAATTATCCCAATGGTGGTATTTCAAAAGCAGAGACAGGGAAGAAGGGGAAGTCCATTGTTCTCAAAACAGTGGACTGCTATCCCTACAAATATTAGAGTGTATCTGCTTCAGTCAGTTTAAAACTAATGTTAAGAAATGGTTAAAAGACAGTCATGTTGTCATTAACATTTGATTATGTCCCACCGGTCTGTCCTTCAGGTGTATTTGTTGGTGTTATTAAGAATTTTAATTTTTTTTATTGTTATATGCACATTGTATTCATGCCTGAGGACAAAAGATGGAAATTAGCATCATGCTACATTTGGTGCCATCATCCGTGATTTAAATAAACCAATAAATGAAAATTAAATAAATGTTGTGTAACAGTTGTCTTAGCCTGTTTATATTGTTTGTTGTTATTGTTTTGTACTCACCTTATATTTTACCACAGAGCAGATGTTCTTTTCACTTTTTCATAAGAGTGTAAACTACATAACGTGTTTGCTTCCACAATGATGAGACCAGAGAGGAAAAGCCTCTGAAACATCATCTGTTGCTTTAAAATTCAGCTCAGGCTTTAACATTCACAGTGATGCAAACTGTACCACTCCCATCACAACAGAGGGGACTGATACCGACTGGACCGTAATCCGTTTTTAATAAAAGACCAATTTGGACCCCATATATTGGCTTGCCTGAACTAATGTGAACTCGCTGGTCTTTAATCCTGTTCCTCAGGACTTAGAGCCCTGCTGGTTTCCATTCTAAGAATTTAATCAGGGTTTGATTTACACCTGGCACACCAGGTGAATGCAATTACCTATGATTTTGCCTGAGTGGACATCCTGCATTGCCTTCTACATGCTGAACAGCTTTAAAGCCACAACTTCTAATTGCAATTTGATACACTCTGTAAAATGTGTTTGTGTGTGCGACCTGGACGCCTCATTTAAAAACTGATGGTGCATTCTCGTTAGCCTCACAAAATACTAGTCTAAGCCGCATGATGAGTAACCTTTGAAGTGTGGATATGTGTATATATATATTCCTAGCCAGGCTTTGCAGTTGGTCATGCACAGAGATTATCAGGCATGCTAAATTAAGCAGGGTATCTAAAGCGTCACTGCATACACACACATGCTATCACATGGTGGCTCTGTGCTTCAGTGTGTAATTGACTGGCTGTGTGGTTGGTTGACTATCTGAGGCAAGACTGTTTGGCTGAGTGATTGGCTTAGCAGCTGACTGGTCTGCTAATTGAGTAGCTCAGTCTGGGAGTGACTGGCTGGCTAATCGATTTAGACACAACTGAATGGTGGCAAGATTGACTGGCTGCTAGAGTGGCAAAAGCAAAAAAAACAAAAAAACAAAAAAAACGTTGTCAAGCCAAGACAAAACTTTGAGAATGAAGGGTTCTTAGCTTATCAGTCCATTAACATGTTGATACAAATGTCCATTGCCAGGTGGTCAATTTTAGGTTTAAACCCCAACCTTTAAATTCCTGGCACTGTGATTTATGATCATCCCAGAGAGTCATTTGCTTCTGTCAGTAGTAATGGAAATCAACCTGTTTTTCATGGTACCTTCATTTGGGCATCATTTGTTGTTGTGCTTCTTGTCCATAAGCAAAGCGAGCATTGACTCATACATTACCTATGCACAATTTGAATATGATGTGTTTGAGGACTGTACCGTATGCAATCAAGGACCAAACTATATATAGGCTATAATCAGGCATGCACCAATCTAATCCACCGTATCAATATTGAGGCAGATACTGACCTTATCAAGCGGATCAAGTATTACCCAGCAGAACTGACCTATTCGCTTTGAATACACTCTCTACTCAAATGTCATTGTAAAATTCAGTGTTTTGGCATTTACATTCATTCATTAATGTTGGGCCATAGACTTTTTAGTGCCACAGCAATTCTTTGTGTTACCATTAAGAAAAATTATCATAAACCCTGTTTAATGCTGGGCAAAAAAAACCTCCACTAACATTTGGCTTTTGTCTTTATTGAGAAAGGTTATAGTCGACATTCACTGATAGGTAAAATGACACTGCAGTAGTCATTGGTATTTGTCTGCTGCAGCCTTTTTGGCAAAGGCTCGTTGCCTCTGACTCTTTTGCCCTGTAAAAGCTTTTATCATGAAGCAGCAAAATCAGGAAATGTTGGGTTTTAATCAGCAGTAACATAACAACTCCTATATAGCTGAAGCAAATATGAAACCGACAAATAAGGCAGACAGCTGAAAGTACAAACAGGGACAGGAGAGAGAAACCAAAGTCAAACCACCGAGATTCAGTTACAAGCTACAAAAGTACTAAGAACTGAACAGAAAAAACTCTATTTGCTGTAATGCACAACTGAGTTTCAGCTTTCCTCCCCACATCAGAAAAAACCCTAACAAAAGCTCATGTCCTGAGAAAAGGGTCAATCACCCATTTAAGGTGGGTTTACCCGCAATTACTAAACTAGCATATATGCACTAATTTTGGTGTAAAATTGATTTCAAACCTGGCGCATTTGGAGCAGTTGTTTCTTTCCCAAAGAGCAAGTTGTTAGGGCACACACACAGCAGTCACACTTGATGTGGGACAAAATGAGTGGGCCAAGATTGCCAAGTGAAGGTGGTCCTAGCTTGCTTTCAGTCTTACCTTGGAGCAGTTTGTTTATGGTATGAAAGCAAATAAACCAACAACTAGTATTTTGTGATGGCACATAGATTTTAGCATGATTTCAAGAGCTATAATACTAATAAATCCATCTTCTCAAACTGTTCTGTAAGCAATCTTGTATTTTTTCTCTATAACCCATGTATGTATTTATGTAAACTATTTGTTAACTAGTATGTCTCCTATTCATTGTGTGTCTACACCTGTTGGTCATTATTTCTAACTTGATAATAATGATTTGTAATCTAATAATAATGCTCATCAGTTACTTCTTGGTGGGCTCTTTATAACACCAAAGATCATAAATATAAACATCAGAAGCAATAAAATGCTGCATAAACTTGTATCTGATGATGCACAGTGACAGTTGCCAAAACTGTCCAGTCGAGAAGTTACCTGTCAGGCCTTGCTGACTTGCTCTCCTTTCCTTCCCTTTCTACAGGCTTGCCACAAATTCTGTGGCGAGTAACTATGCTCACATTTACAGCCATTCACAAGGGTAGGAAAAGCAGAAGGACATCTTTCATTTCTTCAGTTGATTTATCAGATATTCGGACTGTCAAAAAAAGCTCAGTGAGCTCTTAGATCATGTAAAAAAAGGGGGAGGGGGAGCTGTCAGATGAAATAGTGAGAGAGAAGGTTTTTTTCTGTCCCTCGTCCAAATGAGTGCCTGCATTTATGCATATATTGAGCTTATTAAATTCTCACTTATTTGCATTCAGTGTTTCCCCTCCCCCCTCCCCTTTTATCCATGATCTAAGAGTTCATTGAAAGCACCATTATGCTTTGTAGAAGTTGTTTATTTTAGTCTATTTAACTTGAAAGACCTTTTCCCCCTTTTTCTGAGTTTCATCTCTGACCCCTTTGGAAGGCCTTTTATTCTGAGGTCTCCTCTTCTATGAACTCTTAGGTCCAGGGACAGCCAGACTTGCAGTCACTGGAGAATAACGGTGGATCCTGGCTCAGAAAAATGCAGCCACCTTTGAAATTGTCATTATTGATGTCAGCAAGACATCACAGCAAGATCAGGTCTGTGACAACCTGGTTCAAAACAATGGGACAAAAGACGGAGACGCACAAACTGCAAAACAAATGATAATATCAGTTGGCAGACCAGGGGAAGAGCCTGAGAAGAGCTGATTTATAGTTTCCACTCTGCTCAGGTGTTTGCATCTCTGTTGAAATCTCAGCTCCTCTCATCAACTTCCTTGAACAAAAGGAAAGAAGAGCCAACAAAGAAGGACAAGACAGATCCAACCCTCAGGCACAAGTTGCAAAGAAATTTTATCCACATGCATTAGTCAGTGATTTCTGGTGATCAAGTCTGCACAGGCCTGGCCCAGAGCCTTTTGATTTGGAGAAAAGTGATCTGACCAGCCTCGAGTGATTCGCATTTTAATTTTACTGCTCTCATCATGGTTCCTCAACACTGTCTGTCTTTTTTTTTTAGCTGCAAAGAGGCAAGCAATCTCCAAACGGATTCACAGACTCACACAGGATGTTGTAAAAAGGTTGGTCCTGAGCCAAAGGACGGCTGATTAACAGGACAGCTGACAAAGTTGACAGTTTTACAGCCTCGTTAATTTACAAAGTTACTTAGCTGTTAATGTTAGCTCAGCACGAGCTTGCAAACAATGTTAATATTAGCTTACCGTTTTTTTGCAGCTTCAGATGTTCAAAGAAGTGGGACGTTGTTGCGTCTGTCTGCAATTTTCAACCCATAGGGCAACTCATTTTTATGTTGACCACCTCAAAGTTTTTGTTTACCAGTGAAATTATCTTTGATGTCATTTTATCCAACTGGCACTCAGCAATGCAATGTTAGTTCTCCATGGTTCTCTGATTGGATTCTGTCAGATTTGTTCAAACAAAGTGGATGTGGGGAAATAAGTGTCGACTTGCTGAGAATGAATAGCGGTGATAGTACTTGAAGAAAATGAAGGGAAATTATTTGATTTTTGGCTTTGCTTTTTAAATTATCTTTGGACTTGGTGTAAAGTGTCAAGTATTTTCAAATCAAAAGGCTCAAGAATAAGTGAAAGCACAAATCATTGATGTTCAAGATCAAGTCAAGTGACAAGCCATTTTTTATTTTGTCAAGTTGAGTGTAAAGTCATCAAATCTGTGACTCTAGTCATGTGACTCATGTCCACACATCTGGTCTTAAAGGGATAATTCACCCAAAAATGAACATTCGGTCATTATCTGCTCACCCTTTTGCTGATTGAAGGTCAGGCTTAGTTTTTAGTCTACAAACACTGTTGGACCTTCACAGGAAAACAGCACTGCAGAATCTCCCAAAACGTAAAAAAACAAAAAAAAAAAAAAAAGCAGAATAAAAACATAAAATGCGTCCATACTGTTTTTTTTTTACCTGGTCACCATTCACTTCCATTGTTTGGGAGACTCTGCAATGCTGTTTTCCTGTGAAACTCCAGCAGTGTTTTGTTGACAAACAAAATAAACCCGACCTTCAATGGGCATGAAGGTGAGTAACGACTAAATTTAAATTTTGGGGTAAACTATCTCTTTATCATTAACCCTGATGCCAACCCCACAACTTGCAACAGCTGAGCTTGTGGCTTTCTTCTTTATTGTTTTGTTTTTGAAATTTTTAACAGTTAGGGGAAAAATGTTTTGTTTCCATTTGGATTGGATTGAAAAATGCCAGTGAGCACATCTTAACGTCCCCAGTTGTAAGATATATGCCTTAATTCCTCGATCTGGAATTCCACAGTGGGAGCACTGATGTTAAGAAACATCAAATTATAATATTTATCACTGGTCAGTGAAGAATTTATTTCCATAGTTCAGCATCAGGTTAATGAGAATACTTGTGGGTCAAATCCACATTCATACAGACACAATAAATTGCTATTTAATACATAATGGAGAGGAGAAAGGGATTATTTGGATTGTTAAATTAATGATTTGCAATATGTAGTCAGACTGGACTGTATAATGCTAATATGACTGGTTCACTGATTGAATCTGGCTGACAAAAAGAAAAAGAGGTGCTGTTTCAGATTGGACAAAACATGTGTGTCTTTCTATGATTTCTCATTCAAAGGGTTCTGGTCCAACTGAGCCACCTGGTTGCCATTTTATGCAAAATTCAGCCTGTGATTGGTTGCCATTCTGCTCTAAATGGTGGGCTCTGACTGGTCTGACATTTTACTCTGAACAACAGGCACTGATTGGTGAGGGAGCTGACGCTGCGCCTGGACTTGATTTCCAGCATGCCATGAATGAATGCACACACAAAGTTCTTATAGCCAATATGTGAGTGCACACAGCTGAAAAGGGAAGTCTTTCCAACTTTAGGAGATAAAACAGGGTTGCACTGGATGGAAATTGAAATGACAGAAGAGCAAATACAATTACAGAATCTTCATTGTCACGTCTTAAAAAAACATAGCAAGATCTGCATACAAACACATGCCCCAAAACCTGACAAATAATGCATCAGGCACAAACATACACGGATGGACGGCAGATATTGTCTTGCCTACCTCTCTCTATATACATATAACATGCTAACAGTCACATTTAGCATTTACTCTCCCTTATTTGCATTTCTTCATCTTGTGAGAGATGAACAGGGAGACAGTCTTGGGAAATGAACTAAAGAGCTGATTTGGTATGCAAGTGCCGCAACATCACAACAGGGAAAAACTAAATTGAAATGTCATTTTGTATTCATCACAAGACAGTGATGTGTGTGGGTACGGGGGATGGTTGAGCATTACAGGGTGTTTAGTTTGTGCGTTTCCTTGTTGTGTCAGCGTGTGTTTTTGCTTGTTGCAGTACAAATTATTTTTGCTTGTAGAATCTCTTATTCATCAACATGATTGTAATATGTAGAAAACATTTTCCAACCAGTTACCAGCTACCAAGCCAACTTCTCATTGATTGATCATGGCATTTTGTGTTTTCTTATTAGTGGTTCAAATTTAAGCAGATATCATGACACATATTTTATGTATTTTCAATCTCAGCTCCACCACAAGTCATTATAATTTAAAGGAACAGATTAAGGTGATGTGAAGGTATCAACCACACATTTCTAATCAGTTTCTTAAAGATTTGGGAAAATGAAGGGTACCTGTTCAGACAGATGCATGTCTGGTGATCTCAAGAGGAGAAAATCTTATTTGGATACTACTACACGCCTGCCTCTGTTAACTGTCGAAGGTTTGGGAGGGGTGTAGCTTCATGCCTGTTCAAACAAACACTAAGGCTTTGTTCAGACAGCAGGCAAATCAGAATAATTTCTCAAATCGGATCTTTAGGACAGACCGTCCGCACTGTTATTTGCAAGTGATGACAGCTGAAATGTGTGTGTCCAGACATCAGTAACCTCTCTGTATAGGTTGCTGTGGTAACAACAGAGGCATCAGTAACTACTGTACATACGTTGAGTCTCATTCTTAGGGTCAATTCGGGCACCAAACCTAACGTATTTGACGACTCACCGCTTAGCTATTTTTCTCCAGAATCGGTCACTCCGCCTTTAAGGACATGACCTCCTACCAGGAGCCATGAACACAACCAGTTGTGTTAGTGACAACATACAGCAAAGCAAAAGGTACTATTGTCAGAAAGTTGGAGTGGTGGGAAAGGATTTTTGCCCCTGTGCCACACATGTACCGCCAAAGCACTGTAGTTCACATTCAACGACTAAATCCAGGTCAAATCAACCACCGACCTAACAGGCACAGGCTGTTCAGCATTTTGAAACTTCTCATCAAGAAAATTCTTCTTCTGTGCTTTGCACGGTGTTCCTGCATGGAAACAGGTCCCAAAGCTCCCACTCTACGGAGTATATTCGCTATAAATAAACACTGTAATTAGGCTTACAAGGTCTACATATTTTGTATTTGTTTACTGTAACACTTAAAATGATAAGACATTCAAATTAACATAATAAATTAATTAATTAATAATTTTATAATAATTTTAAGTGGAAAGGTGATCCTTGTAACAGCATACAAATATTTATAAGCTCTACGTTCTCAGTGAAAAACTTTTTAATGAAAATAAACGTGTGCACATATGCACACCAAAGCAGACAGTTTCCTGCTTGTATTAAAGAGAATGTTACTTAGTTTTTGATAGACTCTGGGTAATTTGTTCCTTTGGGGCTACTGTCCTCTCAGCGCCTTTTATGAGTCATCATATACCAGAACAAAAACAAACTCCCTGTAAACATCTATAAAGACCAGTTATTTTTGTTCATAAACACAATCTTGATCATGAATATTGAGTGTCAAAGGTTTTCTAACAGGAAATTCATAAAGAAGAAGATTGTCAGGCCTATAAAAAGACCATCTGAAGCATACATAGGGTGTTCATGATGCATTGATTCAGCTATTGTTGATTGCAGCTTTACACAACTGTTTCTGATCGAATTTTTAGAAGGCGCACATAAAGAGTTGTTTTGTTTTCCTTTTTATTTCAAGCACTGAGCACCTTCTCAAACCTCTTACCTGAAATAAAACCTCCTTTCATGTGTCAGAAATATTTATGACTTTTATGTGATATGACGTATTTGATCTCGCAGAGCAGTGACAGAACAGAAGCAATAAGCGGCTTTGAAAAGTGATATGACAGTTATATCTTTTATATGTCAAACAAATAAATAAGGGACAGATCTTTGACATTTTGAGTTTTACAAAACAATCCCTTTATGTGTGCGCTGACTTATGAAAAGGAATTTTCTGCTCAGGAGTCCATTGCAAATTAAAATTCACATAAGCTTATTATGATCTTATGTGTTTTAAGTATTGTTGTAGATCCACATTTATAATCACAGTCATCCAGAAGGAACATGTTAGTTACCAGTAAAATGTTGGCTTCTCCTACAAATGATCATCTCCTTGAATTCCTGTCTGAAAAGATGTTCAAGTGTCAGCTTCACTTTGTTCTTTATTCTGTCATATCAATGTTAAATGTCAGCCATATTGATTATGTTACTGCTTCTTGAACAGTATAATAAAGGGTATGTATTTAAATAAATGGACTTGTGAGGCAAATTACACAAAATCTCAAACTATCCTAACTTTTTTACTACTTTACTTTTATACCAAGCTCATGTCCATACAGCCTCAGTGTGACGCAGTGTGACTCAAATCCCTTTGAAATGCCATCTCAGTCACTGTGGCATTACAACCCAGTATCACACCAAAGCTTGTGATACATCTGCTGGTCCACCAACAATTACACATATTCTCTATTCCATGGTCAAATTAGCAGTACATTTGTAACGTCTCATTAGACTTGTTAAGAAACATTTCAAGTAACCGGTAGCATTTGGTTAGGTTTTGACACCAAAACCACTTGGTTATGATTAGGAAAATACTGTGGCAAGCATTAAAATAACAACTATGGTGTACAGGAACCAAACCCTGGTTTCCCATGTGAAAGGGACCCACATCCCCAAAGTGGGGCCAAAACGTGCCCAACCTACCTCCAAGACAGTTGCAGTGACATCTCGCTGGCTGCAGCCAAACTGTCATAGCTCACTTCTTGCCCTCAAACAAGCGTGTGTTGTGAGATCCTACTCATGTCTATGCATTGAGACCAGAGAGACTTTTAAAAGTGTTCAACTCTCAGAACTTTTTGCAACTTCTAACTAAATCTCTGTGGTTTAATTTCTCTCCCATGTCGCTGTTTGTACTTTCAGATATCTGCTTTAATTTACTTTTTCATGTTCACTTTCAGCTGGATAGAAGTTGTGATTACTGCTGATGAGAGTCATGCTGCTGACATGTCCTGATTTTGCTGCTTCATAATGAAAGTGTTGAAATAACAAAATAGCGGAGGGCTTTTATTGTGAAGGAATTATTGTAAATGAAGTGTTTATATGTTTTGCTTACACACACTGGACTCTATCTGTACTAATGTAATCTAACTGTTCCTTCTGCTTGCTGTAGCATCGGGGGTGCCATAAAAATTATTAAACAAAGAGAAGTGTGTCCTACTCAATTGTTATGGACTGCGCAAATATAAAAATGGTGTGGAGAGGGCACGTTGAATCAAATGTTTAACTTTTCAAAAAAGCAAGACTTTTCACAGCATTATTGTTTTATAAAAAAAATCTCAAAATTAGTGTTTGTACAACTCAATTCACCAACTAACTAAAATATGAAAAGAATTTAAGATGGTCTATTAACTTCTGATGTTTTGTCTTAACATAGTAATGGTATAATAATTTTCTTGTCATCCCTTTTTAAATTACAATGACTCACTAAAAACTGACATAAAATACATTTCTGGGGTAGGAGCACCTCACCTGGTCTTCCAAAAAGTTACATTCCTTTAGAAAATTAAGCTTCATACAGTCCTTCACACCATTTTACATAAGTCTTCCTACAAGAATGAGAATCCTTTGGTAGTAGTTTTCACTCATATATGACGATTGGCATTTTTTTCCTAGTAGTGATTTCACTTTGATTTTTAAGCACTGTGAGGAAAATGGTACCCTGTGGAGTACTTATTAATGAAACTAGCGCTCTCTGATCTTGTTCTTCGAACACACTTAGGATGATATAATCTTCCAGTGTTGTTATGAATAATATATTCTATACAATGAACAGCATAATGATACTTGCAGCACTGTACAGCTCTGCATGTTTGAGCAGATGTAGATGACATGTGATACAGCTCGCAGTCTTTTTGTCATTGAAGGCATTGTCACCACAAATGAGAGCAGAGAAAGGCACAGATCTGCATGACAGAAAATCAGATGTGAGGGAAACAAGATGAAACAAAGCCAAGTTAGTGTGCTTCCTCCAGTCATCGGTGTAAAATTAGATCAGACGAATTGTTTCTGTGGGTTCGCCTTATTTGCTTTTTTCTCCCTCCCTCCTGTCATCCTCCTCCATGCTTTATTTTCCTTTCTGTCTTTCAACCCGCATGACAAATAACAGCCGGAGTAGGAGAGGGAAATCTAGTCATGGCATGGGGGGGTATTAATACACTTCTACCTGGCATGACAGAGAGGAGGGAACAATAGTTCATACGGTGAGAAAACAAAACAGCTCTATGAAAAAGTGGGAAAGTATGAGTGTAAAACTTTCAGTTTTACTCTTTCCAGTGACTTGTTTGCTCGTGGTAAACCTTTGATGTTAGCAATTTCAGTTTTGGATTGATTTTCAGATGGCATAGATACTAGAAGGGTTTCATTTTTTCCAGTGGGGCCTCCAGTCTGCCAGTTGCCAAAATGTGTGCCAATCTGGGCCAAAAACAAAGACTGAAAACTATCCAGAAGGTCTGTTTAATAACACAGATATGTTTTGGATGTGTCAGATCGCCATTTTTCTCCTCTTCAGGAGGCTGGGTTTATTATCTCCATAGACAAGATAATTAATAGTGGATGGAGCATGCGTGACGTCACCCATAGGTTTCTGAAGAGCTGTTTGAAGCTCACAGTGTGGTGGGTCTAGCCGTCGCCATCTTGGCACTGCCTGACTCAACTAACTCCTGGCTACTCCAAAAATGGGCAAAGAGTGGCGCATGGGTGCAGCTGAGCTGGCCAGATGAATAGGCTAGCTAGCGGCTAGCCACCTGTGTTGGCAAACACCTGTCACTGAAAGCTTACACATCCTTATTTATGCATTACTTGAAGCCTTAGTATAGAAGGTGAGTTATTTAAGAATTCACATCAATACAGTTGTTGTGAACAGGGAAATAGCTATAGAGACCAGGTTCTAAACATGCCTATTTCTGCTGAGAAGTTGGGCATGGGAGTCTGTAGAGAGGAGAAGTCCATCCCTTTCTAGTGGATCACCATGGGACCTAACTTTGGAAAAATATGAATGGTAGTTAATGGCAGGAGGCACATTGTTTTTTGATCCCATTTGAATCGAACACAGCCAGACGTCATCTAAGTGTTTTCATAGATTTTGTGGGAGGGATCTTGCTTGTTCTTTCTCTTGTTCGTTCTCTCTCTTGGCTGATGAAACACTTCAGGTAAGATAAGGTTACAAGGGACAGCCATTGTTGACATAATGTGTGAAATGAGAGATGTCGTTCACTCAGCAGTTTCACAAGAACTAAACCAAACCACCACAAACCTACCACAGACCTTCTTGTCTGGTAAGATGACCGTCAAAATTTACATCATATGTGTAATTCATGACACAATTCAAACAGGAACAAAAAATGGTTTGTCTCTTGCCATTGACTCCCATTAATAGTTTTCTGAAGTAAGGTCCCATGGGGCACACAGGAAGAGGAGGGAATTCACTTCTCTGGAGACTGACTTGCATTTGGAACCAGCCTTAAATGGACATTTGAGGAACTACAGTTCCTGACTGTCTCCCATGCTGAGTGGTTTGCATAAATCAAAGTCAAAGTTGTCAGATTAGCGATGTCTAACAATTAGCAATGCCCTGTTTTTTTCTCTTACTCCATGACTACTTCAGTGTTACTTTATGCACAAGCTTACTGGGTTTCTCACCAAGATAAATTTACATTCTTCTGCGAATACTTTGTATAACACTGTATAACCTGATGCCTTAAAAATACAAAAAATATTAGAAATATGTGAGTAGACTAAAGTGCACTGTCCCTTCTTAAATAAAACAAACAAAGAAAGATGATGCACAATCTTTATATAAAATATGTTAAGCTTATTAATGTTTGCTTTTTTGTTCCTCAATCCTGCAGAAGTAACAGCCTCCACAAAAAAAGACACAGGGGAAAGGATTTTGCAGGCATTGTAATAGTTGGCATTTGCACAGAAAATGTTTAATGAGGCATTGTTACAAGTGTCAGCTGGGAGACAAAACAAATGTGAAGGTTAACACAAGTATTGTGAGGCATCAGCTGCTGATGTTGCACTCACTGCACCTTAGCTTATTGTGAGTCAAATTTAATCTTATATTTATTGCAATGACGAGCAAAGATTAAATGACAGAAATGTACTGGGACTCTGGCACATCTAAATCTTTTTGCAGCATCTGTTCCAGACAGCCTGGTGACCCACGTCTAATAATTCAACCATATAATAATATCTTGTCAGTCATCGCTCCAGTTTATTGTCACAAAATTTATGCACATAATAAGCTTATTTGGAAGTTTTGACAGCCTATTGGATGAGACTGAAAACCTCTCGGGTTTAGTGTATTGATACTCCCGCACAAAGCCACTCCAACTTTGTTTTTCCTCCCACTGTATTTTCCCACCATGTCTGTTTAGGGCTCCGGTGGTTCTGACTGTAGAGCCGATGTTCTCATAGAATATTCTATAATATACACCCACACTGTTACAAGCCTCCACAAGCGGGGACAGGGATCACTAATGAATGTATCGAAAGATTGAGGGACTGAAAGGGACAAAGTGTACCACACTGATGGATCAGCACATTTCCCTGAAAAACAACAAACACCCACATGGATTGGAGCCCCCGCTTTCTTGCTCTCACAGACTTTTGCTATACAGTACATGATTCTCCAGTTTATCCCTTAGTGCTGTCTGTACAGTTTCTACAGTGCATACAGCTCTCTTTTAACCTGTTCATGTCCATGTTTCTCTACCTTGCCTCGGCTTTCTCATTATCTCCATTTATCTTGCCTTTTCTGTGAAAGTATCAGCATTGTTCCCTGCCTAATCTCCAGTTTTTCAGCAGTTCATTTGAAGTAAACACCTCACTAAATTATGAAACCTGTATATACATGCACGCACAGAACAACAACAACAGCAGGGTGATTTAATTTCACCCATGAGAAGCGCTTTTTGAATTAGCTCGGTACTTACCACTATGAAATACTGACCCTTTTCATTTTTGCGTACCTCCTGCGTACCATCACTTATTACTGCAAACCACCAATTAAAGTTCTAATAAATGTAGGTATTGCAGTTATTTTTATGTATCAGGCTAGTTAGCTGCTTCTTCTGGCCAAACAAGCCCCTAGAGGAGGTGAAACACATTCTTCTGTCTGCAGAACAGAGTGTAGTTTAGTTCAGCTGGACAGATTGTGGACAAAAACTTAGAGGACTGTAGAGGCAAAAGCAAAAATCTTTTTGGTAAATACTTTGTCTAACATTAATGACTGCCACGGCTTCATGTTTGAAGCATTCAACATATTTGGCTTTTTGGGGGGCATTTTTTAGTCTAATCTGTAGGATTTAGTGGCACATAGCAGTTCTTTTTGCAGATTAGGTGCAGACTGCAACCGACTGAATACTGCTCATCTCACCCTCCCCTTCCCACTGAGAAATAGAACGTACAGTGGTCCCAAAACTTGCAAAAAAAAAAAGGAGGCAGTGAGCTAGAGCCAGTGCTTGGTTTGTCCATCCTGGGTTACTCTAGAAACATGGCAGTGGAACATGGCAGTCTCCATAAAAGCAGGCCTTTTTTCTTTTTGATATTGTACACTATATGAGTAGCTCTGACTATTTGTGTTAAGTTGGATAAATGTAAGATAGCATTTTGAGTGAACTAAAGCAGAAGCATAAATTTGGATAGTTGGATAGTTGTAAAGTCTAACAAACTTAAGATAGTACTTTCCATGAAGTTGTCACAACAAATAAATTGAGCTTTGCAGCTGCTAGCTTTACTTATTAAAGTTTCTGTGCAGGGCTGAAATCTTAATCATTGCAACTTTAAAGCCTCACTCATAAAAGTTTGTTATGTTAACACTGGATATTTATAATATGAAAGGGGTCGCTCATAGTGACAAACCCACCAAAATCCTGCAGTTCTCAGTTCTGCTGAGCATTTTAACATCTTTTAGCTGATTATTTTGGTTTTCCAGCCTGCAGATTTACTTTTTGGTTTGGCTAACACAGCATAAAAATCTCTAATAAACCTGCTATGTGCGACATGTCCAGGACCAAGTAGCAGAGAGTAAAAGTTAGAGACTAGCAGGTGAAAATACTGGATCATTAAGCAGCTCATTAAGCATTTTTCTCAGGACACTGCAAAAACCTAAGCATACAGAAGTAGAAATAAACGGTAAATATTAGATACATTCACCAGGTGGCCAAAAACACAACTCTCAATTAATGGCAAAGTTGGTAAAAGGGCTTAAAATGTGGTTTTAAAGTTTGTATTTAAAAAAAACAGGCTTGTCGTTGAATGCTTGTTGCTTACAATGCAACCCATGGTGACAACTTTTTATACTAGAAAAAAAGTATCAAAATATCCATAATGGTCCCAAATCACATTGTTAAAATTTTTCTACAGTCTGTCAATATTCTCCTTAAGTTCCACACACACTGTGAGACCAAAAAATGCCTGAATGAGCTGCCAAAGTAAATGAAGCAAAGCTTTTAATCAGTGACATTTTGACAGTATGATCTAATGGAAATGTGCCTCATGTTGACAAACTGCTTTCCTTCATTTTAGTGTACTAATGTAAGAGAGCCATTTGTTTATTAAGCAGTTTACCTTCATTACAGACCCACTGAAGCAGCATTCTCAGCAGGTGCATAAATATGGTAAAATGTACCATTGGAGAAGGAGGTTGTCAAATATCTCAATGCAAATATTCACAGCTGTCACAAGAAAGCAAGTGGCGGAGTCAACTGCCAAAGTGGAGCAGACAAACAGAGCAGGCTGCTGAGCCGAACCACAGGAGAAAATGAGGTATTTTACAAGATAAAAATGGTGTCAACTGCAACATACAGCTGTGGCCCTGTCCACCCCCCCCCCCCCCCCCCGGATCCTATACATCACATCTGAAGCTCATTTCCAGCGGGACTGAGGCTCGTGAAGATAATCATTCCCTCTCAGATGAATTTCATTTCCAACGATCTTTGAAACTGAGCTGCGTTCTATCCCTGTGGAAATACAGTAGATGCAAACTTCCCACTTAAAGATAATATTCAGGTCAGCATGTAGGACCTGAATCCTTGAGAGCTCGGCTTTTAGGGATGGACACTTGTGATAATTTTAATTACATGAGCGATCACTTCTTGTAAAATGCCATAGAAGGACACATGTTTGATTTGCTGTAAAACATCATTAAAAAGTATTGCTCATTAAATGTGGGATGCAATGTGGGCTGAGACTCACTGACAGTTTTGAAAGAATTTGAATTATGAGGACAGTAGAGCATTACACTGGTGTGACGGGGTCACTGGAGGTTGTGTTGTGGAGGTTTGATAATAAACTTGTAAGTGCTTTTCTTGATGATGTGTGGAAAAAAACCACTGCTGAGCCATTAATTTGGAATTTCATCACGCTTTATGTTTCTTCCTTTTTTCCCCTCTTCTCTCCTCTTTCTCTGTCAGTACAAAGAGATCATTTAATTTGCATATTTGTTTCATATTAGCCTTTTTTATTTGTTGTTTATCATAAGCTTAGACATGTAGTCAGTCATTATTATTCCACTACCACACCACTTTGAGCAAAAAGTCAAAAAATATTAAGTCAGTAATGTAGTCTGGTATGCTTTTATTTTATTGTAATAAAAAATAGTTAATGAATATTTTATTAAAACAAGTTTGAGGCAAGGGGTTGCATTTATGACTATTGTTTACAAACAGGAAAGGACTTGAAAACACAAAACCTTGAGTTGTTCACTTGGTTCACCTGCATCATTTCATCTTCAGCCATGTCAGTGTCATCCTCCTTCTGTGTTACCACACTGACAATTGATGCCATGCGCCCATCAAACAGAGATATGCCCTATCAGTGGTGCTTATGCTCTGCCAGTGGAGAACCATGTGTTTACTGGCATTAACTTTGAGGTTGGACCGCTTCTTCTTCACCTCTGACATGGTTCTGCTCTCAGAGCTGGAAGCATTGCCGTGCTGGTGCCCCCATGTTCAAGAGAGCGCAGCAAAAGTACCCTCTAATGCGCAAGACAATGTAATAAAGTGCCGTCTAGTGTGCCCTTCCAGTGGGCAAAGCTTGGTGAAGTGCCCTCTAGTTTGCTGTTCCAGAAGACAAGACATGGTGAAGTGGACAGATGTGGTGACGTGGACAAAACATGATGAGCTGCACTTTATGCACAGGTGTAAAGCTCCCAGTCTGCACTGGAATGACATTAGGGCACTTATTCTTTCTCCAGTTTGCATAATTCTTTTTTTAAATGCTTGCAGATCAAATCATCACTGAGGCATATTGCCTTGATTAGACAGAGCTCAGTTTTTTTTTCAGTGAGAAGTGTCTATCTCCATCCTCGGGGACAGAGGAAGAGATTTCCTTTGCTCCTGCTCTTCAGACAGCCTGAGTCTGCTGCAAGCTGCTGCTATGTTGCCACTCAACAAACTTCCTTGTGTTTAAAATGCCAGGGCTATGGCTACCAAACACAACTTTTTTCCTGGCCTCAATATCCCCCACAAGTATTTCTCTTCTTGGCTTTGCACAGATATGGCCTCCACAGGGATCATCAAGGACATCTGTATGCATGTCAACATTCAATATCTCCTCCAGATGTAAGGCGTAGTTTCTTCAGACTCGGCACAAATGACAATGTGGACTCAATGTTGAACTGATTAGATTTTGTTGGTCAAAGTTCAAGATCATTGCGACCTCATGTCCATCCCATTCTTTTGAATGTGATACCTTAGGAACGTCTGGAGGAAATTAAAACTCAAGAATTCATATGCTAATTATGGCAAAATTTCACATTAATGTCTAATGAGATACCAGCAGTGTGGAGAGTAACCACTTTGTGTATGTAGTGTAATTATAATCCATTAGAGCTAGTGACAAAACATATGTAATTAAATAACTGTTACTAATCTACCACAAAATTTTACATCCAAATATTCTTTTTTGGTGGAGATCTGCAGTCTACTGAGCACACTCTTCATGATGCACTGGGCTTGTGCATGATTTATGATTCATAAAGGAAATTACACACTGACAGGCATATCTAAATTTTTATAAATCAGAATATTTTTAGTTTGTGTACATTTCCTCATTTGTATGTCTAATATGTAATGTGCATTCTGCGCAGAGTTTTACAAAAGAGGTCGCAGATCTGCAAAATGGACAGGCCATTTATCACAAAAATGTCAGCATTTAATTCAAATACGGAATAAATAAATTATGAATTAAAATTGCCTGACTGCACAAAGATCTCATTACCTTTTCTTATCACATAAATTCAACCTCTTCAACATCTTTGGCCTGATTCGCTCTCTAAAGGCCATACCTTGACCACAGGGAGGGGGAAAGAAGGAGACCAGGAGGTAATTATAAGACACGCTTCACGTCAGCTGAGTGTGACAGATTCAGGTTGAGGGGCTTGACTTCCAGGATTCCTCCTATAATTCACTCAATCACATAACAACATGACCCGAGTTCAAACTTTGCTATAAAGAATAAAGAAATCCTTGTGGGACCAATTGGCTTAACAGGAAGACGGGGGGATTACATTCGCTTAACCATCCGAACACCTACAAGGAAGGCTTTGCATGCAGACATTTACAGGAGCGTGAATAATGGGGCGTAAGCTCCCCGCAGACTGCTCTCTTCAACTTGGAATCACCTTCTTGTGTCAATGGCATGCAGTGATTTGTACAAGGACATATACAGCAGATATACTGCTTATAGTGTGGTATAAGCACTACAGCAGCGCAGCATAAAATCCACACACACAAAAGCCTTTTCTTTACACTAAATCTTGCTTATATTAGGCTTTTCTCAGATGTAGCTCACAGGAGTTTATATATTTATGATTCAGGCCAATCCAGGATTTCTGGATAAATAAAAAATAGTGTATAAAGAGACATAGGTAATGCCTCAAGCCATATATTATCTGAAATATATCTTCCACCTTCACAGTGCCCACTAAGAGGAAGCAGCCAATGTATCTATTGTGCTGTCTATGGAACATGCGAGGATTGTATTATCTCCGCCATGCAGTCGGTTGTGTGTGAGTGTGTGTGCGTGTGTGTGACTGCCTGTGACATCCGTTTGTCCACAGCTAATCTTGCATACTACTGGACTCATCAGCCCAATATTTCTTCGAACAAATTCATGACAGTATGCCCAAGGCCCTCTGTGAGTCACAGTTTTTGAAAAACCTTGAATTTTGGTGACTGCACTGTTTCATACCGACTCCTCACTCCCCTTAACCAGCTGGTAGGGTCTGTAAGTCATCAACAACTCCATGACAAAAACAAGTCTTACCTCATCTATTGCAGGCTACATTTTTATCTTCACCATGGCTCAAAACTGATGTACATAGAAAAGTTTTGTTTTATCTTACACTGGAGCATCTGCAGATTAATTTTCACACCTAATTAGCTATGATTCACTGAAGTTAGGCATGATACAAGTTGAATAAAAATGAGACTGAACACTGCAAAAACACTTAATTAAAAACGTTCTATATCTAGATAAGAAAAAAGTACAAAATATACAAAAAACTCATAACTTTGCAAAGCTGCTGGTTGCATGTGGAAGTTGTGGTGGCACTGCAGTGGGTGCTTCACCATCTGTTGCCTGTTGCCTTTTCAGGTCTTCGCTTACTTACCCGGATCTGCTAAGTCAGTAGCATGACTAACATTAGCTGTTTTAGCCTCACCCTCTGCACTTTCGCCGGTAGTTTCTGAGGTGGAGGTTATGTCAGAATCTCCATAGTCTGACTCAACGGACGCACACTGCAGGTAGAAGTCCTGCATTGGTCGCTTGCTTCGAGTGGCATCGCAACATCCACTATCTATATTTTCAATGTCCCCAGGAAACAAGAACAGCATTCAAGAAAATTAGCACATGAGACACTTTTGGTACGAACATTAACAAACTACTTAACTTCTCTTTTCCAGTGATGTAGTCATTTTAATGTCAGAGCTCGCCTCCCAACATGCAAATGTTCTACCAAAAGAAGATCCCCCTCGACATCCCGGACTCAGCGTCGCAATGTTTGTGATTATTTTAGAGAAATGCAGAGGCAGTTTTGTTTTTGCACGACTCGATTCTCCTGCTTGTGAAGTTTACAAAATAATCCACTGTGGTTCACCAGTGTTTATACACTTGGGATTATAATACAGATAATTGGCTAATATGGTTCAGTGATACATAACTAGCTCATTGTTACAGATAGTAATTTAGTAGCGAGCTCACATGAATGCACAAGGATTCATGGGTAGCCTTTTGGGTGACACTCTGCAGTAACTTTGAGGACCCCTTGTTGAAGACCCATGCTCTACTGAGTGCACTCCTCTAATTGCGTCTCTGTGGCACTGGTCTGTGACCAGCGCAGATGTTGAACTGGGCCAACTTCCCTGGTGTCCACAGACCACAAACCAGTGGACCTCCGGGTGTTTTTCCACAAAAAAAAACAAAACAAAACACTATACATAGGCAGCAGAGTGGAGAGAATGAATCAGCTGACTTTAAGGTAGGGTGAGTTCAGTGCACACCCATATATCATCACTGTTGGGTAGAAACCTTATACAGAAAATTAAAAAAACTGTTTGAATTAATTTAATGCTGCTAAAACAAAGTTAGTAACTCTTTTTAATACTTCTAAGGTTTGATATTTGTAAAAACCACAGGCAGATATAAAGGTTCACCAATGGCATTGCTTCATGAAAAAATTTTAAATGTCAAAATATAGAAATGCATGGTTTTCACCCACCAGAGACAATATTTATCTGATCCAGTCAGTGTTAAAATATAAATAAATCGCCATTTAAAATGATGGAGGGCACTTGTCCTCAAGCTGGGAAACGTTCAGATAAACTGAAAACTAAGATAACTAAGAAAACATTAACATCATTAGTTACCCAATATACATCATAGACTGTATATTTACAGACAAGAATAAAAGCAAAAATCAAGCCAGGCTCCATCTGAAATTTCCATTAAAGACCTGATGTTTTTTTTCTTAGAAATACCAAACCTCATTCAGAGTGCTTGACACTGATTAAAATACTTGACAGCTTCTAATTATAGTGATCAGTTCACAGTTTCTATAAGTGCAACATACTGTCGAGAGTTGAATTATACTGTGGTGAAACAGAAGCTGTTAGGGGATTTAAAGAGACAGTGAAACGTTTGGAGATATAAGACTACTGCTATAAACATCTGGAAGCCGTTTGATAGGACAAATCTCATTAGTGGATTTGTCATTAGTGGATTTATCATCACAACCAGACCAATAGAACTGATTTGCTATGTTTAAGTCCTGAATAAGATGCACCCTTTGGCAGTGCTTTCTAAATCTCCACCCCAAGCCAGTTACTTAGACATTTCTCTGTTTTTCTGTGTGTGTGTGATTGATAGCAGCCAACTCTGCTGCTGAATAGAATATTAACTTTCTACACACACACACCATGATAACAGACGCAACCTAGAAACATGGTGGTGCAACACTGTGGATCCAGTACTGGGAGCAAGAAAGTGGCCACCATTACTGGTGGGCTGGGCAGGACCAGAAGACTCAACAGGATGACCAATGATATTCTAATGCAGTGGTTCCCAAATGTGCTTGCTTGTCAGACGTACCAACCGTGCAGTAGCTCTATTAGATGTGTGGATCAGACTGCTTTCCTAACTGGATGTGATTTAACACTATTAGTCATACAGAACTGGATATTGTTATGATGATTTTTTTAATTTAAGACATAGTGATCCTGACTAAAAGAACATTTCTGAGGCTGGCTGAGACAGTAAGACATTTAACAGCAGTCCATTTTACTGGCAGGCTGAAATAAATGCTTCTGATACGTGAGTTGATATTTCAGAATGAATTTAAACCTTTGAGTTAATTTTTATTCTTATTTATTTTATTTGAAATAATGCAATCTTATGAAAACAACTGAACATTTTCCATTAGCATTATAATAAACTTTAGTCAATTTTAAAACAATAATTCTCTGTTTTTATTCTAAACCATTATAGTATGTAGTATTGTAATATTTTTTTACTTAAAAATTGGTATCAAAATGTGATGCATTTTTGCAAATATGCATTAAACATACTCTGGAGTTTTTCTATACAGATGACACACTACAGTATATTTTAAGCCAATCCAAGGACTCTGGTAAATTATAGCAAATATGTAGAATTAACTCCAACCCAGCTGTGACAAAAGACTCACCGATTGGATACAAGAAATATATGAAAACTATAGAACTTATTAACAATAGAAAATGTACATTTCTATCTTTGAAGTTTTTACTCTGTGGCATGTACTATTAAGTGTTCCTGTAGCAAAGTGACTTTTCAGGGTAAACTTTTTAAACTAATTAGAGGTTTAGTCAATTGATCAATTAGTCCACTGACAGAACATTAAATGACAACAAGTTTGATAATCAATTAATCAATTTGACTCACTGTTTTCTAACACCTGACAGACTAAAGAATTGGGGTACAAAACTGAGTTGTATCAATCAACATAATTTTCTTTTAAGTTTTTCAGTCAGCAGTCTTGAAAGACTGTCCCCCTCCTGCTACACCACACCACAAGCACACATGTTGTGACATTCAGATGTGAAAGAAACCGGGCAGTTTCAGCTGGTGCATGGGGACTCCACTGTAAAAAGCTCCATAAAGGGCACTTTAGGAACCTGGCAATGAGCCCAGACCCGACCAGGGCAGAGAGCCAGATGTCAAAGTGCAGTGCTGTTCGGATCAAGCCACACTGAACGAACAGGACAGCAGAACAGAGACGAGCAGCAGCCCGTAAACTGAAGCAGACAGTGAGCTGAATGTAACTGACACATTGTTGATTGAGTCAGTCAGGTAGCTGAGTGCAACAGGCTGAGTGAGCAGCATGTGATTCATCACCTGTGACTGTCACCTGACTGTACAGTGGTCTTCACTCCCGAGACACAAAGAATTTCATTTGTTCTTTAAGAGGCGTCTTGACATGCCACACTCTAATGTGTATGCTGCTTTATAAATCCAAGCACATCCAATTTACTGGAAGTGTCTGCAATTAGTTTCTTAATGAATATCCATTTAGTGTCTTTTAGTGTCACTTAGCTGAGATACAGAAATTGAAAAGGAGCTCTGTTACAGTATATCCACAGGTTGTTTCATGTAAAAAGAAAAATGATCTGCAATTGGATCCACATAGATACACATCAACAGTTATATAGAAATTATAGGCATTGATTTATGATGATTACATATAAAATTATGATAATGTTTGAGTTAATTTAAAGAGATAATTGGGATTATTTAAAGTGGGTTTGTGTGAGGTACTTCTTCATACTTTAACCTACAGTCGATTGCAATCAGCACAACCCAGTTTGAAGAAACAGAATAATACAAAATGTATATTAGTCACTGAATGGCCAAAAAAAATAAGAAATAATAATAATTGCTCTGCTTCACCTTGCTGTCAGACAGCCTTTTCCAGTGGGAAAGGCAGTGGTAGACCAGCAACTCCTGTCTACAGCAAAATAAAGTTACTGATTTTGCCAAAGGAGTCTGGTTGGTTTGGAGAGAACGATTTTTGGCTCATGATGGTGGTTTCCTGTAGAAAACAGCTGCCAAACAGCAATTTAGGGTGGTGAAAATATTCTACATGCCCTTAGACGGATGTTGACTTTATTTTAGGTGACTGAAACATGTTTTGCTGCTGGCCCTGTACACAGCAGTACACTGCTTAGCTTCATACACCAGGACTCCTGCTGTCATCCCAATCTACAGTAAGTAATACACTGACTATTAATAAGTACCTCAAACAACCCCACTTCAAGTAATTCAAACAATCCCTTTAATAGCAGCGGCAACATTGTTATCATCCATTTAAGAGTAAGAATTAATGTAACAATTACAGTATTTAGTATCTCAACTTCCAACGGAGTTCATTTTCTAGTCACCCCAGACTGTGATAATGCTAACTGCGAACAGCATATTGTTCATTATTTCCTCATTATCACCATAATACTGTGCTCCCTTGTATATAATGTATGCATTTAACAGCTATCTGCAGCAGAAAAAACGCTGTGTATAAAGAAAGGTTAACAAGATAAAATATACAGGGTGAAGAGTGTATGGAGTGTGCAAAATCATTTGTTTGCCTCAACTTTCAGTTAGTGTTTTTTCTTTGACTAGTTCAGGCCTCACGTCTGGGTCGGGCTCAGTCTCAATTCATTTTTTAACCCTAGTACTTATGGTCCATTTTTGTCCTGCTAACAAGAAACCTTTGCAGTAACTAGCTGCATTTCTCTATCCCCCTGGATTTGTTTCTGTTTCCCTTTCCCTGGCTGTCTACCCTATTCTCTCTCTTTCATTCTTGTGTGGGCTGTCCTCCTCCAGGTGTCCATGTGTGGCTCAGGTCCCACTGGCAACACCTGAAGTTGTTCAACGTCCTCCTCCGTCTTTGGGAAAAATCTTTTTGACATGTACTTTCATTTTTTAGTTTGGCCCATGTCCTATTTGTTTACATGGAGGGAGCAAGATTTATGACCTCTACTGCAGCCGGCCACAAGAGGGCGATTGAGATGTTTTGACCAAACTTTTGGGAGCTGCCTTGCTGTGTTATGAGTATATTAGCTCAAAACATCACTGTGGTAAGTAAAGCCTCACAGCATACTGTGATACTGACTCTTGTTTGATTTCTGTTAACAAAGTCTGAAAGTATTAAAAAATAAAAAATCTCCCATGTTGCTCTGTTTAAATTCTGAGGAGCCTTTCAAACTGAATCACTAATATTTTTGTTGAACTCAGTTTAACAAAAATTCCCTCACAATTATAATTTCTTTGAGAGTTTGATTGCAGTTCCATCACTTTTGTGTTCAGTAGCAGAGAACATGTAGTGGTATATTTTGTGCACCAGATATCCCATCCAGGGCAACATTTATCCTTTAGGCACGAGACTCATTCCATCAGCTGTAGTTCATGCCTCAGACTTGTTCTATCCAGGGTAACAGCTATCCTTTAGGCACGAGACTCATTCCATCAACTGTAGTTCATGCCTCAGACTTGTTCTATCCAGGGTAACAGCTATCCTTTAGGCACGAGACTCATTCCATCAAGGGGGACACATATCCTTTGCGCACGAGACTTATTCTATCAGCCGTAGTTCGTGTCTCAGGCTTGTTCCATCCAGGACAACATTCCCTTTTATGGAAAATCATGATGCCATCCGGCAATGTTAGTGAGGCTGGGGATCTTGGAGATGTGCCTGGTGCTGACCACGCAGATAAGATATCAGACCAGCTGCTATGATGTCATTTAAACAGTTCAGTGTTCTTTTCATGTAATGCATTGTGAGCCAAAATGTTCAAAGTGGGAGGAGGCGCCTAGAGCCTCCTAAACAGTATATAACAAGGTGTTTTGCACCTCTTTCTTCAGTCTAAACCTGGGTTTGACTCAAGTTTGTTGATTTTTCTACCTAGAGAGACCAATAAACTTTGTGTGGCAGAACTTTGTTGCTCCTCCAGTGATTTTTCCCGACTTTGCCTGATTCTTCTTTTTGATGGTTTTGAACTTTGAAAATATACAAGTGATAACAGTGGTTTTTTATCGAGGTTTTTAGGGTGTTGTGGCTCTAAGCCCAGACCTTACTGGCCTATTTTTCTGAGCTTTTTTGTCACGACAAACACTTATGTGCTCCACTGCTTTCCATGTGCAAAACACACACGCAGCAACAGAAACTAATTTAACGGTCGTCAGCCTGTGAAGGTTGAAGATGTCTAAGCCAAAGCTGTGAATCATTGTTACACTACTATTAATGCCACCAGAGAGATGTAAACCTTATTTTTTCTATTTAATGGTGCTCTCTGGTTGTGTGATGCAGATATCCATTCTTCGTGCCTACATACATGCACTTTAAAATGTATTTTAAAGACAGGATGAGACAGACTGTAGCAGCAAAACAGTCAGACTTCATCATGTGCCAACCTGCACTTCTTTCCTGTGAGGACATTATTCATTCTGAGAGAAGAAATGCAAATCCACACGCTGAGTCACACTTTTTTTGTTTGTTTGTTTAAGTCAACTTTCTCCTCAGAACTGCAGTGATGTGTTTGATATATCCACCCTGACAGAATGGGAGTTCCTCAGTATTTGAGTCCACAGAGAGGAGACATCAAACACACCTGAAAGATTACCAGGATTGACTCTCCCAACCTCCCTCGGTCTTCAATGCAACACACTGCACGCAGCCTGCTTTTTACTAAAATGATGCATCATTTAATTTTATAAAACTTGCGTTTAATGCAGTGTCACATTTCATATTTTTCGCACTAACTCCAAGAGATTACTCTCCAGCACCTCCAGTATCCTATTGGATATTTGTGTGACATTGTGTCATAAATGGTGCATGAATTCTTGAGTTAGGCCAGAAACATGTCTTGCAAGGCCTTGACCTTTATCTTTGATCTTTAATCACCAAAATCTAATCAGTTCATCCTTGAGTCCAAGTGACATTTGTGCCAAATTTGAAGAAATTCCCTGAAGGTTTTTTTGAAGTGTTGCATTCAGAAGAATGGGATGACCAAAAAACAAGCTTACAGCTAACGGAGATGATTATTCATTAATCTCTGTCTATTCATTTTCTGCCCGCTTTTCATTTACCCTCTGGCTCGCTTGGCCACTGCTTCTCTTTCTCTCTCTCGTTCATTGAACCGGGGGGGAGGGGCCAACTTTGAATGGTGTGTTCACAAACAGCGACCTGACAAATCCTGCATAGTAGGCCTTTAACAAGACATATTTGAAGTTAAATGAAATTTCAGCTGTAAAAAAAAAAAGAAAAAATAAGTAAGATTTTTCCACGAAAATATTTTGTACTACATGCATCTTCTTAGATACCAAACATTTGATTCCCTTTCATGTAACATCAGTGTCACAGAGTTTTGTTTGAAGTTTGATTTCCCTGTAAGAGACAAACTTGACTTTTTATCACTGGGATTAGATAGTCTCTTTAAAGGTTCACTGAATTGCCTACATGAATATGGAGCGGTAAGTTAATTTTGGAAATAATTGTGGGTTTTTGCTGTATCGGTTGCTCTTTGGCCTCAAGTCGATGGCCTCACCAGCAGCCTCTGTATAATTCAGACTCTTGCAGCCTATAATATTGTTATTTGAAGTGTCTTTTTGGAGCAGGTGGTGTTTAAACTAATCTACCCCTTTCAAAATTTTCAGTGAATCTCTTCAACCAGAAAATGATTATCCATATGTAGTGAATTATGCTATTATGTCAAATGGCACATTGGTACTGCTTCTAAGAGTCTGTGTTAACGCAGTGTTAATTTCACAGTGGGACCGGATAAAGATACACTCTGCAGCTGTGTTATAACCTCTGCTGGAATGTGAAAGAGGCAGGGCACAAGGTTAGATTGTGTTTAAATCATATCTGCTGTGCTCAGTCTCTTACACACTCGCTCTCTTACACACACACCAAGTGTAATTACCATGCCTCTTCCTCACTCTGTCACCTCCTCCTCTTGTCTGCTGATCTGTATTAATCACTGTTCTAATAGCCTAAAAATATATGTGAGAAGTAAATGTGTGCATACGCTCCTGAGATATACTTGATGAAGCAGCGTTGGCAGCTCCATCAGGCAGATTGCTTCAACATGAAAGGAAACCAAGGTGATAAGGGCCTTTTTTAGCTTTTGCATGTAACAGAGTAGCCAAACTTCAACATTTAGCTGTAATAACACCCCCTACTGAGCAACCATGCCTCAGTGCATCAGGAATCAACATGCATCAGGCCTTATTTACTAAATACAACACTCATGCTACAGTGTAAATGTTCCTTTTGTGAAGCTCTCATAAAACCAAGACTATAATCTTGAAGAGCATGTCCCTTCCACTATTCTTTTCATAGTGTTTCACTTTTAAAAGACTTCCAAAAAGCAGTACAATTACTATAATATAGCAGATAATGAGTTATGCCACTTTAACAGAGATGTGAGTAACTTCAAGCTGTGGGAAAGTGCCTTTTTTCTCCTGATTTCCTCCTCAAATTAAGGCAATTTCTGAAAACCAAAAAGGCCTTTTGCTGGGGCTGAATGCTGATATTGGTGAGATGGCTAAGTTACCTGTACATAAGACCAGTTAGAGTAAAGTATTTTAAATTCCACCTCTTTTGTCTTCTAGCAAAAACACTGGAAAAGTGACTAAAGTATTGTAAGTGAGCATGCATGCTAAATTCTCTGTATGTAGGCTGAAATTATATGCAGTGATTAGACAAGATATATTTTTTCTGTCATTAAGTACAAAACAGTGCATGAATGACATGAATTAATCCAGAGTCAGTGATTGTTGGAGCAGTGGAAACATGAGCAGAGATTTTTTGATGAGTTTCATTCAGTTTCTGTTGAGTCTGAATGAAGATGATGATGTTAGCAAGCGAGCTAACTTTGCTAACTAACTAACTTTGCTTAGTTCAAATTACCACAAACACAACTGCTGCAGCCTCTGATAAGACTCGCTGGGGTTGCAGCCACGGTGGATTTCACAGATGGAGAGATGTGTTCACTGCTGAGGCAGGTCTGACTGTGTTGCATTCATTTGCACTGCATTCTCTGCCTCACTTGAGTGACAGGCATAATATTATAAGGCAGATGCCAGAGGTGGGAGTGAGTCACCCATGTGCAAGTCACAAGCAAGTCTCACGTCTTCACCTTCAAGTCTCTAACAAGTCCATACATTGTGGTCACATGTGAAGTCATGCAGAATTCTGATGATTAACTCCAGTTTCCACGTTTAAATAAAAGACAGTCATCAAGAAAAGTTGAGTTTTGCTATTTATTGATTAACTCATGTTAAAGAGGCCACTGGAACAGTAGAGAATGGGCACAATGACATGTCATGAGAAAACTAACGCTCCACCTGTAACCATTTAGTCGTGAGTATGTAGCTGCATTAGGTAGTAACATGCCTGAATGGTTTAAACACATAATGTGTAAGCTCTGCCACTTGGGGACTCACTCACATTAAGACATATATTCATATATATTTATTATTGTACTAAATCATAAAATGACCATGATATGTCATCAGAGATTAAGTAAAAATGCTAAGCTGAAATACTGGCTTCTCCAACAATAACACTACCTGCACACCCAGCATGCTCTGTTTAACGTTTGTTATTTTTGTTTCACAATTATTCACTCTGTGAAGCTAAAATTAATACCAAATGTTTGCCAAATTACTTATTGTCGGTTTATGAGTTGTAAGAAATCAACAATCTTTTAGCAGGAGTAGATGTTTATAATTAGATGTATATATATTGAGGAATATTTTTAATGTAGTGTGGCAGTACGTATTTTTGGAGCAGTGGGTTTTTGTTTTTGGGATAAAGGGCGTTGCTTCACATTGACAGAAAATTGACAGAAGTGTAAAGCTGATCAGCTTCCAGTGTAGGACTCATCACTTGTTATTGTCAGAGGAGGAGGCAGGGGTAACAATTGGCTCCAACCACGGATCATAGGGTTTCAATCAATATACCATCTATGGCTCAAACTCATTATTTACACTGCAGAACTCATTTTTAAATTCAAGGATGTTATATATTGCTCCTTTAATTTGAACAGATTATAGCAGATAGAATGTTTAACCTTTTCCAAAGTTGAAATGGTAGCTTGAATTTTGCTTAAAAAAGTCACAGTCCCAGTGCTGTAAGAAATTTGTGTATAGTTCAGAGTTATTACATGATACATTTCAAGTGGTTTCAAGTGCTCTGCTTAAGGTTAGAGAAAATTAATGTTTTTATAAATAAAATAAAGTATGGTTGCAATTACAAAAAAGACTGTGGCTCTGGTTTAAAAAGTGAAAAATCAAACATTAATTGTGTCTGATGATCTGGGTCTGATATGCGGACTCATGTGCCCTGCTTAAAAGTCAGTTTCGGTATCTGAGCAAAACAGCTTTGGTTTTAGCTTGACCGTCATGTATTTTGGCTTTGAAAGGGTTTTATGTGCCCAGAGGTCGGCGAGTTTGTCACAAACCATAGAACCATGTAATCCTTCCACTGAATTTTAAACAGAACTCATCAAAATCAAGCTGGAAAAGGCTTTAACTGGCCATATCTACCTGCAGAGCGTGTGTTTGTTTATCCAGTCGAGTCGGCTCATACGCATCGGATGTGGTTGACATTGACATGGTTTAATGATCACCCGCCACACTGCAATCAAGTGACAGCATCACTTTGAATCATTTATGAGGTCAAGTCCACCGTAATCACATCTGTGATTGTGTTTCACCTTTGCTCGGTCCCGTGAAAGGAAAGCCATTAAAACGAGGTGAAGAACTACTTATTGAAGGTCATCGTGAGGGCAACTTCAATCTACTCTCCTGCACTTACAGTTACATAATGGATCGCAAATTTGAATACTTCAGTCTCAAGGCGCAAAACACTGCAAGCAAAGCTGTAATTTCCATGTTATTTCCATAGGATTATCATCTGTATATGGGAAAATTAGTTTGTCATTGACTTAACCTTCAGTCAGAGAGAGGCCAGTACTGCGAGAGACTGAAGAAAGAAAGAAAGAAACACATGAAAGAAAAGAAAGAAAGCTAAAGATACTTTGATGATCTCCCCTGGGACACCGGCTGTTAAAGTAGCAGATCAGCTAAATTGGAGAGAATTTCAACATTAAATAAAGTTAATTTAATATGTGCCTATTTACAAATCTAGTAGAACCAAATTGGACACTTACTAAATAAATTATTATATTTCTGAATGTCTGCAGTAACTATTTTTGACAGTATTTGTGGTGTAAATAAAAACAAAGTTAATAACATATTGCCAACCAAGCAGAGTTCCAGACTGGATGATGCTTTTATGTGTATACAGGGCTGCCCTCCTGAAAGTCAAAGAATCAGATCATCAGGTGGAGACTGCGTGTGCAGTGTAGATCTGGGGGTACGCCCTTCCTATCACAGCTCTCCAGGATAAAATAATTTCATTACACTAAGATGTCTGTGGCAGGTACAGGCAGCTGTTGACCCAGCTGGACCCAGGGTGAGTCTGAGAGAAGCCTGGATTATACTCCTAGACAGACACATACATGGACAACTGTGGGCTCCATGGACACAGTAATTCTGAGACAGAGCCTCCGTCTCCATCACAGAGGCTCCCTCCCCATTTGCAGTTCACATAAGCATTTTTTTAAGCTTTTGAAGTAAGCATTTGAAGCCTGAATCATCACTAAGGGGTGTGACCGTGATCAGGCAGAGCCCAGTAAGAGGCGGTGTTTTGCGTGCCGCTATTTGGCCTGGGCGCATTTCAGATGTATGACAAGAGACACAATAAAAAGAAGTGGTATGGTCATAGTTGTGATAGTGACATTTAATTGAGGAAAGTTTCAAACTTGAGGAAAAGTGTGATGCAGACTCACAGTCGCAGAGCAAGAAAGAGAGCGCTCTGAAACTATTTAAGTCAGTCTCATATTTGATTGTGTGGTCAGTTACAGGTGACTGATGCATGTAAAATTGTCGCCATAGCAACAGTGGTTAAAGGACCTGAAATGAGCCATAAATTAAGCACGTGTATGCATGAGCACATCATAGGTGCACTCCAATATATGAACAAATAGCACTACACCTTTGGTTCCAAGATAATGTTATTTTCTGCCTTCTGCTTAGAAGTGGTGAATTTGTTGCTCACAGCAACTTGATATGATAAAGTCTCTGACATTTTTGAATACCTCATATAAGCAAAAAATGTTGCACATTTCTGATCCATTATTAACGTAAGTAGCACACATTAGCTCGGAGGGCTAACTTGGCTTGTTTACTATATTATGAGATGGCTGCTGTCACCCTGAATGTATTTGTAATTAATTATAATTTTATAGTGGGAGGTTTGTCTGTTGATTCTTTAGTGTGATATAGACTATGTCATGGTGTTGCATGTAAATGAATGTTTTTAGATTCTGGTGATTGTTCTGTGTGTACCTGCCCAGGGACTGAAGATGAAAAATAGCTAAATCTGGCATAAATGATCTCTTCTCATTTGAGATACATTAATGTTTCTGTGCCTGGCCCTTCTTTAATAAAGACTAACATTAACAACAACAACAGCAATAATAATACTAATGATAATGATAATAATGTCCCACCAAACAGAATATATACACAAAATATTGAATGCAGGACCTTTACTTCATTGGAGATTAGTTGAAGATCTCTGTACTTGTCGGTACACTTCCTTGTACTTGTACACAGACCCATGTGTAATGCTGAGTGTGGTAACGTAGGGGTGTAATGATACGTCGATCTGGACTGATATATTGATTCAATGTGCAACGATCTAATATGATCAATGCAAAGTGAAAATATCGTTTTTATATTGTCATCTTTAAGACATGCTTTTATTTTGAAATTCCCAAGGCATGTCTGTGTAACAAATGGATGTATTTTAAAGCTGTTGAATTATATTTTAGTTTAGTTTAGTTTAGCTCTTAGTGAGTTAACATTAATGTAACTGAATATGTTAGATGGACATATGATATCATCTGACATTGATCGCAGGTCCATGAATTGAATCAAATCAGAATTGTGTCATTGCAGATTTTCTGCTATCAGAAAGTATTGTATCAGTAGCCAAAGAACTGATATACTGTTTCATGATGAAACTTGTGATTTACACTCCCAATCAAGAGTCTGACCACTTTACTTTCTGTCAGTGATGTGTGCTATATTTAGTGTGGATTCCTTTTTAAGTACAAAGCTTTGTACCATGTACATGTTACCATTTACAGACATTAATAGTCAATTTGAGCTTTTCTATATGTGAACAGACAAAGAGAAAAAAAACCCAAGTAAAAGACAAATAGTAACATGTCTTATTTTTCAATAGTCGCCACTTTTAGTGAATTTGATTGACAGCACCATGTGTATTTCACTCAGCGGCTTACTGTAAAAAATGTTACAGTGACATTTTATTGCATCCTTAATGCATTCCTGAAGTGTACAAATGTGAACAAATAAAAAGGAGCCTAACATGTGGCTCCATCCTGCACTCAGCTTACCTCAGCACTGATGCAGTTTATCTTCAGCCACAAATATGTCTTTGAGCACAGTCTCTGAACCTCTGCCTGTGCGTCTGTGTATGTGTGTGTGTGTGTGTGTGTGTGTGTGTGTGTGTGTTGTGTGTGTGTGTGTGCAACTACATAAGTAAATGAATAATTTATTACCCCTCCCAGGAAGATTTGTCTGTTGCGCTTTATTTTTCTCTGTAACACAATCTTGTACATATCGTGGACGTGGCCCCCGCACATTCAGCTTCCAGTGTGTGCAGTTGTGATGATTCATCTTAGCAAGCTGCTTGCTTTCTAAATACATATCTGCTGCTATTTGTATAAGCAACATTCAACATATTTCTTGGCTTGTTAGTTTTACAGTAATGAATGAATTTCAGCTCATTACTTTATTGGGAGTAATATGTTAGATTGTCTAAAAGGAGAGTCAGCTCCTCAGGGTTGCCATGTATCATCTTAATTGGCTCATTTTTGGAGACCTAAATAGTTCATTTGTCATTCTTCAAGTGTATTTAGAACTGTATCATTGCTGAGAATTAATGAAAATATGCTTTCAGAATCTGGTCCAAACATTCCCCAGATCCAATATTCAGAATTAAAACAGCTTTAAAGCTGTAACAGCTCTGGGAACGGAGCTCGCTCCATAAAGTGAGTGAGGCTGTTTTTAGACAGTGTGTCATCTTCTGGGATTTACAGAGCATCTATAAATTATTCAGGTCAGACAACAACAACAACAAAAAAAATCGAATTTCCTGGAAAATAAGACATAAGCTAAGAGACCATGAGATCATGCGGTGGACCGAAGTCTCAAGTTGGCTCTGAGTCCACCTTATAATTCATAACAGCAAGCCTGTTTACCATGTATGTTGTCCCAAAATGAAAATATGAGATGTGGTATCCATCATATCAGTTAATCGCTGTGCGCATGAAGTCCCGCTGTTCGGAGTCATCTCGTACAGAGCTTCACATGCATGAATGAATGTATCACAAAAGTACATTTACAGAATAAAAAAAACCCATGCAGACATCATGACACTAATTGAAAAAATGTCATTCTACATGATCCAACTAAGTGCTTTTCTTTCACACAGGGTAAATCCCATCTGTGCAATGTTTATGCCTTCTTCTTAGAGCCTTTTCATAGAACCTCTCCCACAAAACTGACCGTCGCAGGTAATGTGACCTCAGTGAATCCAGTGGAATAAATAATCAAACTCTGCTGGCATGTGTCTTCCTATTATTTGTGCGGTCCACGATTAAATGCATATGCATAAAGGGGGGCGTACCTGCAGACACTTGCATTAACTACAATCTGTGACCCAGGCCTGGTGCTTGCAGCATGCATTTTAATTAGTATGTATCACATCTGTATCTGAAAAAGCTGCAGTAAATCTGTCCCACAATCTCTGTCACAGTTAAAATGTAGAGCGCAGGGGCAGCCAGTGAATAAGTACAGTATAGTGAGTGCTGATATTGGCATTTCAAGACAGCCTTCTCACACTCCCAACCCATCAGATACCGACGCCATGTCACCAGACGGATGCGGACAGTAACCGTCTGAAACTGGCTGAAAGTGATACATCAGGTGTTTCTGTTGACTTCAGTGTAAGCCCATCATCCACAGCTGTATGAACCACACACTTTACAACTGGCCCATCCATCAACTGGCTTTTATTTAACGTTTAAATACACGACAAAAAGTAAATTAAGTTTCCCTTTTTAATAATGTCAGACATGCCAGTCGCCTTCCACAGCATGATATCAGTCATTTCTGTTTTAGTTTGTGCTGTATTAATCAGACACATTCATGAAGAAAGATCACATCTCAAACTAAGAATTCTTGGTTTAAAACATTTGACAGTGTGTGTCGTGGGAGCCCATTACCTATTAGAAAGACAGCAAAGCTTGCGGCCGCCCCAGAGCCCCAGAACTCCAGGGGTCACGAAAACTCCAGGCTTACTGTGAGACAATTAGGTGCGAAAAATACACAATATGGATTGACACGATAAAGGGCTTGAGGTGAGTCCTGCTTAATTTGCCTAATCTTGAGGAGTGTTTTGAAGAGGGTATTTGTGTCCAGAACTAGTTTTAAGACCTTCATTATTTTAGTTCTGTATGAATTTTTAATTTATCCTTTATTTTAGCAAGGAGGGACCACTGAGGCTGAGAATCCTTTTCAGGAATTTCCCATGAAAACACAAAATGAAATACACATATATTCATCAATTATATTTTTATTGCCATTCTTATTTGTTAGTGGATTATTGTACTTTGATGTGACATAATGTTTTTTCCCATAGACATTGAGGGAACAAAAGGGACTACGATCAAAAAAAGTACTTGACTTTATGGTGTTATACCTGACAAGGACATAAACACTGGTGTTTCTTCTTACCCCACTATAATCTGTTTTCCTCTGAACCTTCATTAGGTTCATCATTGCATATTATACATCTAAAAGTATTGTAAGGTAAAGCCACAAAATCGTGATTTACCACTGCCCACCTGCGCAGAATATATCTGTTTCAAACTTTTTTCTTTCTAAAATCAGGATTTTTTTTCACCGCCTCAGCAAACCAGACCAGGATACGACTCTGGAGCTGCAGGGTCAAGACTTGCAACAACGCTGCTGTGGGAGGTGCGGTGTATTTGTTGCAATATGCCCCCACGTTTAAGTCACATAACTGAAGAAACGGGTGTCCCAGTCTGTGTGTGTGTGTGTGTGTGTGTGTGTGTGTGTGTGTGTGTGTGTGTGTGTGTGTGTGTGTGTGTGTGTGTGTGTGTGTGTGTGTGTTCGTGTTTGAAGCCAAGAGTATCATCGACAGGTTGGATTTGGCTGTGAGGCAAAGACAAAAATTCATAGGCTTTAGAGTCAAAGTGGTGGCCAGGGTGGGATTTAGAAGAGAGGGATGATGGGAGCTTTGGAGGGGGGAAGCAGGCAGAGAGTGGCTAAAGCTTTACGTGTCATTCTGAGAGCTGAGGAGGTCATTTGTCAGTCAAAGCGAATGAAGGCTGGTACCTTAAATGTGAGTGAATATATGTGTTCAGACTCATCAAACCTGTTGCTAAGAAAGAGGATTATGTTGAAACTAAAAGTGTAAAATGTGATTGTCATGCTCGCTCTGTAAGTAAGAGGATTCCTGAGTTCTCCGGCTCACCTGCTCCCTCTCAGCTGCTCCTCCTGGTGAACCTCTCGCCCACCACCTCAGCATCCATCTGTGGTGTCTCTGCATGGAGGGGGGTGCAATTGATCTTTCCCTGCTGTTGTTTTTTTCTGGCCCTGACATCAAAATATTTATTCCTTGACATCCGTATATTCTCAGTATAAATTTTCATGTTCGGTGTGAGAATTGTCTGACTGAAATACAACAAAGAAAGCATCAAAGTTGAAAACAAACCCACTCTCTTGCTTACTTTCTCTCTCTGTGGGAAACACATTCACAGACACACACACACACTCACAGACACACACACACACACACAGACACACACACACACACACACACACACGCATTCCTGTCTTTCCGACACAGCAAGTCTCTGCAGGTTTCTTTTGGAGTTTGGTGAAGGAGAATTGAGAAATTCCAGGACATAATAGATGAAGGACAACAATTGTGTATGAGATCAATGGAGGTAAAATTAAATTTCTTTTATACAGTATGAATGCACTGTATGCCCAAGTTTGAAGATCAAGTGGAGAGCGTTTTCTTGTATGAAACTTTATCTTCTCAGTCAGAGTAACTTGAGAGTAACAGTTGCAGTTGAATACTTTTCCAAAATTTACCATCTTGCCACCTAGGGGATGTAACTAATTCAATAGCATGCCAGTCACATGTCACATTAAATCAGACATTTGTAGTGTGTTTTACAATTAAGCTTGTCTTAATTCAATGAAAGAAAGAAACTTGAATTTCAAAGATGTACGGTTGCAAGACGGGACATAGAGCTGAAAATGCCTGTCTGACTTGATTATCTCTAGATTATTTCGAAAGCATAGAAAGCTGCAATTATTAGATTTCTTTATATTTTGTATCAGTTTGAAGCTCTGACACCTAATTTATGCTAAATGTTAGCTACGGATACATACATATAGTGAAGAGAATTCTCCATCTACAGTTTATTTAATGGTTGCACAATCACCACAATCCTTCACTTGTGCCACGCCTCCACTTATGCATTTTTCTCAAGAGGTTTGTTTGTTTTGTTTGTTGTTGTCAGAAACTTTTGACTCTTCTTCTTTGGGTTAATGTTTGCGTCTGACTAGCACCCTCTGGTGGATGCTTTGCTTAATGCCCATGCCAGCATAATGGATGCATAGAAGTATGTGGGCAGTGATGGCTACATCTTTTCAAACTTATGTCTCCATTTGCGTACGTGAAGGAGGAGTTAACATCAATGAAAAGAGGGATCTGAAACAATCCATGTGGGTATTAACATTAAACTACTCTATGTTAAACTCTGATGAAGAACACTTGCTTGGATTTTAGGCGATGTAACAGTTTTCAAAATCTCATTTAAAATGTCCCTGTAAATGGTATGAATGTGCAGTAACATGGCTGGATACTGTAATTTACACCTCTGCCAGGTGATAATTCATTAACACTCAACCTAGACTTTCACAGGCCATGTTTGTGTGACATTTACCATAATTATGAATGTTTTCAGAAACCATTCTTTTAGTTCAATTCAAGAATTTAAAAAAAAGCTGTTACCAGTGGTGCAAATAAACATGTTCTCAGTTTATGTTACATGTGAGAACTTAGGGCTTAAAAGGATATCACATTTCTGTTTCCTAATGTTCACACACTCCTGCCCTTAACCCACCCAAGTAAAATGCTATGCTCAGTTGCCAGCTTATTTGGTACACCATGCTTAAACTAATGAAGTCCTGCAATAAATGCTCCCTTCCTGAAGGCTATAATGTTCAGTTCATTCATTCAAAGAGAAGTCAATCATACAGATGCATAGTCATTTTGGAAGATTTGTGGTGTTGTACTGTACTGACTCTTTGCTCTTTTTTTCTCTTCATTTCCCCTTTTCTGTTCAAACAAGGATAGGAAACCCCTCTCTGAATACTCAGATTACTCATTAACAGTGCTAAATGTCACATCTCAATTCAGATTTGCATGTCTGTTAATATACTGTATACACAGGCATGCACTTTTTTTCAGTTGAGTAATTAAGAAGCAGTAGTTTCAGGTTAGCGCCTGCTTGCGACTCTTCCTGGAACTCGCTCTGAATGATTGTTGCAATTTTTGTCTCCACTCCTGCTGAGGTTCTGGAAGTACAAAATAACTATTGTTTTAATTTGAGACTAGTCTGACTCACGGGGGGTATATGTCCTGCCATTGGTTACTTGCTTCAAGTGTCGTTGCATCATCTGCTCTCTATGTTTTCAAAGTTCCCAGGAAACAAGAATAAACTTTGAGCTGCAACCTACATACTGAAAATGGCAAATTAGCGCCAGGAACGCTAATGGTACAAATGAAAACAAGCTAACAGCAGTTATCTTTTCTTTTGCACTGATGTAGTCATTTTATGCCATAACTCTCCTCTCGATGTGCAAATGTTCCACCAGAACAAGTTTCCACTTGACACTATTTTGCAGCAGCACTATCACTACATCCTGGGCTTAGCACTGCCAAACACATCTGAGATTGGTTTAAAGACATGCAAACAGTGCAGGGTGTTTTTTTTTTAACCTATAGCAGAATATGTATATGTGGAGCCAGAACTTTCTCCAGCGCTGAGCGTTGTGGAGACAGGTCCAGCTAATAAATGAGGGTTAGGGGATGTCTACCAAAATGATATAGATGATGTCCACAGTGAAACATCGCCAGTGGATGATGAAGTTGTTGTCTGTTTTTTGAGAGGAGGGAAGGGGGCTGTCCTAAAATAGACAAAGTATGTACTTTAAGAATCTAAGATTTTTCTGATCATGCTATAGGACATCTGGTAGAATCATAAACATTGTCTACAGTTAGTTCAAGCAGCTGTGTCAACCTCTGTGCACCCTTAACCACGGAAAAAACTGTACAATTGTACAAACTGCAAACCCTTGCATCTTGTTCAGCATAAAAGCGGCTAAGAGCGATTTTGTTCTCCAGCTCACAGCTGCTGTTTGCTTTTCAGACGTAAGTGTTAATTCTGCACAATCAGACACACAGGGAGGGGAGCAGCTATTCTGTACATTCTGCAACACCAACCTGAGCCTTGTTTTTGTAAAAAGTGTATAAGCCATCTTATAACTCATTCTGATTTTCCACTTCAGAGATCTGTCCATTTGTGTTTTTCCAGAGACTGGCAAATTTATGTGTTGAAGAAGTCAAAACTATTTAATAGCTTGAGGCTACTTGTTTGGATGCCAGCATGGGGTTAATAGTTACAATAAACTGCTTGAGTGTATTTGAACAACTAAGGAAAATATTAAAAAAGGCATTCTGATTAAACTTTTACAAAGCTCTGTTACACTGTATTACAATTCAAATAAAAAGTGAGATTTAGTGGCATCTAGTGGTGACCCTGGAGATTGCAATCACTAGTTTCACTCTCCCCTTCCATGCATATAGCCATGAAACATGGACTCCACAGAGGAGGACTTGTGCCCCCTATAGATATAAATGGCTCATTCTAAGGAAACAAAAACACAATTCTTCTTATCGTGATTATGCATCAAAACAAATGCTTATCAAAAAGAAGAATATACGTTTGAAGAAAATGGTATAAGCCCACTTGACATATGACCTATGCATGCAGGCATGCATAGTAAAGACTAAAGGGTCAGCTGGGTACCAATCTTGCCTAACTATTGGAGCACAGAGCACAAAGGGGCAGGGCTTAAGAAGGGTCAGTTAAGGTACAGAGAGAGTTACAGGTTCACCAAGCATGGCATGTCTGTGCTACAGTTCTGATCCGTCCTCCACAGGGCTGCAAGCCCCACAAGCAGCGTTTCAGAAGCATCTCAGCAGCGGAGCAATTTGCCCACCTGATTATGTTTACTTGCTCAGATTTTGTTGATTAGGTCCTCTTTCCTTGCTCTTTGTGCATCTCCCATGGATAAGCAGGCTATGTGGTTAAATAGTTTCTTTTCTGTCTGTCTTTATGATTGTGAGTCTGCATGGGGTCTTTTATTTTGAAAATTAACCGGATTCTCCTTGCCTTTTTTGTGTCTGACTTCCTGCCCGTTCGATCTGCTCTGTGCTAATTGATGCAGCATCCGTCAAAAATAGACTTGACATGTATTTGAAGTAGAGCTGTGTGGAGAGCTGCTTTTGCGACATGCTAAGGTGCTGCTGGTGGAATCACAAGCATTGTGTAGAATGGCTGCAATCAGCTCCGGCTGACGTGGCACAGCTGTAACGCAATGCAGCCGCATGTTGGCTCACTGTACAGGCTCTGATACACTAAAGGGCTTTTCACACTGCATTTAGCCCCAGGTTAGCAGAGCAGTTAGCCCCAGGCTGAGAGGGCTGTTAGCCATAGGGTATAAGACCTTTCACACTGGCACAATCCTGGAACATTCCAGTTTGGGCTAACCCTGACTTTAGCCTATAGGGCTAGCTGGCCTAGTCCTAAATTTACAGGGTTGTCCCCTGAAAATCGACTAAACCCAGGGCTAAAATCTGCCAGTGTGAAACAGGGCTAAAAGATTAGAAGAAGAAGATAATCAGCCAGGTTAACAAAAACACCTGTGTGGGTGTACAGAGGCTTTAACTCAGAGCTAGAAGAAGGGCAGTGTGAATCATATGAGTGAGTCAACAATGTGTGTGTGTGAAAAGGGGCTAAGTTATCCCAGGGTTAATTCTTAAGGATAGCCCTTGGCTAAGAATATACAGTGTGAAAAGCCCTTAAATGAAACCACACCTTAATTAGTATAATTGGTAACACCTGTGTTTACCCTAGTCTTTCATATCAACGTGGCTGTGAAAGCGGTCTATTCATGTGATTAACTTTGTACTGCTCTGTCGTCATTCCAGGGTTTTCAATTTGATAGCAGTGGTTCAGATATAAGATATTACAGCACAATGTGGTACAAACAGCAGACTAACAGGCTGACTCATTTCATTGATTTTTTCCGGTCAGTTTTTAACCTTTACTTGAAGAGAAACATCCCCCTATAAAAAATTGTGAGGGAAACAGAGGTACCCGCGCCAAGCTGAAAGGGTGTTTGAGTCTTCAGAGCCTCTCTAACAGTTCAGCCCCTCTGACTGTTGCTGTAGTGAGGATCAAATGTCCTGACAAGCAGACAAAGACGAGGAAAATTCTCTAAAGCGAAGGTTCTGGCTTGGAACCTGAAGAGAATTCGAATACGATCCGGCCAAGTCTGGTCTCATTTGCTCATGAGAGCGCTTGATTTTTTGCACGATGTGCGCGTTATAGATTTTCTAGGTATCTGTCAGACGGGGAGATGGACGGACGAGGAAGCAGGCTGATAGAGAAGAGAGAGATAGAATGACCCAAATAGAAAGCGAAAAAGAGCGCGGCAGCAGCAGACTGAGAGAGAAACAGGGAGAAAACAGAAACAGACATGTAGAGGACGCCTAAGGCTGCGCTCTGATTTTTAGCTCAATTTCCTGTCTTTCAATCTTCTACTTCCTGTCTGAGAGCTGGAGCCTCACTGATAGAACAAATCTGAGTATGTACTGTCCCCTGTGCTCAGTCCTGACTACAGGCAGGACCTGGCCTCAGCTTGACTACACCGTTGGGATGAAACACTCACACTCACACACACTCATATCACAGCCTGCCTCCCAGGCTTTGGTATTTTCTTCAATAACAGCACTGTGCAAAAATACCTGAAGGCTTTTACAATTTTCTTTCCCATTTTCCCAACCTTAACTTTTCCATATCTGTAGAATGTTTCGAAATGCAGCCTGTTCCTTGTCAGATTGATGGATATTTTCTGTTTTTATGTGTTGTCTCAGGTCGCTAGGCTCTCTGAGTCACTGTACATTAAAGGGACAGTTCGCCCAAATTCAAAAATACATATTTTTTCCTCTTACCTGTAGTACTCTTTGTTCTTGTAGATTATTGTGGTGGAATTGGGGTACTTTTAAAATGTTCCCACAGATGATTTTTTTTTTCTTCTGCTGATTGGATAAACCTACTTTGCACACAAATTACATCAATTACATCTGTAAAAGCACAACCATATTTGGAATGAAATAACTTTTTTAGACTTAAATCCAACAAAGCTGACAGATCAGCACATACACACACTGACCTGACATGCGTCACATGCACACCCAGACAAACAGACACAAATATGATGTGCCAGTGCTGGTTTTACTGGATAGATCTGACGGCCCTGGTTGCAGAGTTTTGGAAATATCTGTCACAGACATGTCTGCCTTTACTTGAAAATAATGGAACTTGATCGCACTCTGCTTGTAGTGATCAAAGCGCCAAAAACAATATATTTGAAGAATTCAACAGCAAAGTCTCCCCCGATTACTCAAGATAATCCACGGGCCTGGTTGTGAGCAGTTTCATGTAGGAACTATTTTCTCTCTTCTGAACTACAACCGCATTACCACTCAGACAAAAGTGTCCATCAATTCACGGATGAGAGGTTGTGCTTGTGACAGTGTGGTGCATAAACATTAATGGCGTCCTCCTCAGCTGAGCCTCTCATCCATCAGTAGATACACGCTTTCTTCTGCGCAGTGACACAGCCGGCGGGTGTAGTTTGGTAGAAGAAAAACAGTTCCTACATGAAGCTGCTTGCAATGAGTTCTTGCAATGTATCCTGCAATGAGAAGGAGACATTACCATGGTGTTCACATGTCTCATGTGTAAATGAGATGCTGTAGCCTAAATGAGAAACTGTGAACAAATTTTAAAACTCTTTAAAATATTAGTATTTTTGCAGTAGGATGATCTGCTGCTCTGTTTCATATGAAGAGTGCTGTGGTTTTGATTAGTGTGGAGGAAGAGTGATGCTCCATGTTACCTGCTCTCACAGAGACATGACGTCTCTGTGAGTCAGACTCGTGTCTCTGTTCTCTGCTGTCTGACACGTTTTGCATAAATGATCTGCAGCAGTGTTTCTTGTCTTTGTTATAAAACACAAATCTTATTCTACACTTGTGTGTTACGAAAGGTTGGAGGTGCAACGCAGTACTGTGTCACTTCTGTCGCTGTTTTCAGTGTAGTCTGTTTTGAGGAAATGAAGAGGAGACACAGGAGAGGGAGGAGGGAGCGCTTGTTTTGTGTGAGTGAGGCAGCGTGCATCCAGAGTCAGGGAGAAAATGGAGGAAAGTTACAGAGGCAGTTCAGTGATGCCAAAAATGAAACGTCTGCGCTTCCTAATGAATTGTATCGATACGCTAGTGCTGCATCGATTTGTTTCCAATTCACTTTCAGCTTTTTCCTGATACAGGCTGTCCGATGTCCGATGCATCCAATGTATGAGTGAATCGTTACACCCCTAGAAAGTACCCATACTTGCAAAAGTTCATTTTCATGGAAATTTCTGTACAGACTTATTAAACCTGGAAAACTTTCCTCTATATCTGCTCTTAATCTTTACACAGTTTCTCAGCTTCATATTTATGCATGTGTGGATCAATGAAAAAGTCAAGCAGAATGCAACAAACTCATGTATTTTCAGTAGGAGCAGCGCTGTAAAAGACACAAGGGAGTTAAAGAGTTTTGCTCAAAGCGATCTACTTCTACCAAACCTCAAGATATGTTGCAACCATCCCTTGTACTAGTAAATAAGGGTCAGCACCTTTTACGGGAGCAGTCTGACTGCGGTGTTGGATGGTGAGGGCATATGAGAGCACATATGTCTACAGGGTTATCAGATGGGCTTTATTGTTTTTATTGAATTAAGCCTCGAGCAGCTCCAGAGCGCTGAACATTATGCTCTAACACTCCAGACGTGCTTTTATAACTGCAGTGATCAAAACCCAACACCAGTGAAAGAGAAAGCACCCTCATACTGCCGTTTAGCAGTTTGTATTTCACTCTCAAGTTTCAATTTGTCACCACCTGTGAATTTTATCTGCTAGATTCCATAAACGCCAGGTGTCTCATTAATCAACACATGCATACAACAAGTTCTTAATGCGCGCATCGTCCGTACGAACAAGACAGTTGGTATTTATCAAACATGCGTACACACACTTCTATGTAATGAATAATGATAAATGTCACCCATATCACAACCATCTGCTTGTGCACGTACAGGCTCATTTACATACAGACGCCCCCTGAATGCAATACATGATAAAAACCACTCCTTTGAAAGCTTTCACAGTGTCATACAATTAGTTATTACATGAAAATGTGATTACTCCAGGATTGATGTGGTGTTCAAAAACTGGTCAAGATCTCTCTCTGAAATGATGCTGTGGCTGTTACACTGAAAGAAAAAAAAAAAACATGCCCGAATTTAGTGGTATCAACTAATCTAATTCTCATTACTTAAAGTAAATGCAGAAGTTTTACTTTTTCAAGTTAATTAAACTTAAAATTTATAGCATTTACTTTCAGTTTACTTATAAACATGAGTTCTTCAAACTTGAAGTCTTTTGACATGAAAATTGAAAGGAAACATGATCAGCATAATAGCAGACTTCCCAGCATGCCTTGAGTTAAAACTCTCCTGAGACCTTTTTTTTTGTAGTCTGATAGATGAAAACATATGGTGAAAACCTGCTGTGTGCCTTTAATAAACTATAAGATAAGGCATGGTTCTTTGTTTTCACAGTAATAAAAAAAAAAAAAAATGTATGAAAAAATGAGTAAACTCATTGAAGTGAAAGTGATTGATGGTTAATATTTTGATGTTTTCATTTAAAATCATTTCATTTTCAAGCACTCAAATAATGGAAAAAATAAGTTAACAGCTCACTGTGACCAATTTTGCAACACATTTTTATTGAGTTTCTGAAACTCAAAGATTCAACTTTATCTAAAATAGAGAGGGTAATTATTATCTCAAGAGATTATAGACTGACAAAACTGCAGCAAGTTGCCCTTCTGACTGGTTTCAACTTTTTACAATGTACAACTGAATTAATATCAACTTTATTTGACTAGAAATGTTGGTTTTGTTTTGAAGCATTACAACATTACTTCAACTTTTCAATTTATTTAAAAAGCTTGGACATTAACTTTTTTTAGTTAAAACAAATAGATTATTTTACAGTGTACACCTTTGTTGTATAAATTAAGACTTTCTCATCACTGACAACTCTGGATTGAAAGAGCATCAATGGAAACTCAGCTGAACCAAGTTTTCCAACAATTCCACAAGTGGCTTTTTAAATCAATTAAAATTAATGGTACTTGTTTAATAGTGTAGATTGATTACAATTAAATGAACAGATCCCCAGGATCTCTTTTATGGAGCCATGGGTTCTCAGTGATGCTGTACTATAAAAGCAAGTAGAGAGGTAGAGGCAATAATGGAAGAATTTCGATCTGAAAGAAATAATTGAGCTGCCTTTTTCCAAAGAAGAAAAAGAATGCACATTTTCAGAACCATAGTTTACAACCTATCAATTATGGTTACAGGGTCGACAGTAAGGTGCTTCCAAATAGCAGGAAAGTAAGAAATAAATCTTATTGAAAGCACAGAAAAGAGTGTACACCTGGTTTAAGTACATGCTTGATAAATGAGGCCCCACAGCTTTATTTTGCTGACCTCCTGCTGTTTCCACAAACACCAAATTTTGTGTGTTGTATTGAACGATGTACCTCTAATAGCAGAGTTTTAGACTTTCACTTCAGTTGAGTGGAAGTCTTACTTTGCAAAGCTGGATGACCTGCTTTGGTTGCAAAGTTTCACTCCTTAAAAACATATAATGAGAATCAGGTTGACAGCCAGACAAAACAAATATGAATGAAGGCAAACACGATACAATGCAGCAGGACCTTATGGCACTTAACAGAACAGAACGCTATTAATTCTCTCTGGACATTTTCAAGGATATGTTTTTAAAAGAGAAATTATTAAATTTGTATGAAAAGTGAGAATCCATTCCTCCATCAACTAAAATTTCCCAGAAGGGCTGAGAAGAGGAGAGAAGCACTTAGGCTGACACTCTCATTTCTTCCTGCAGCTGACATTCACACTGAATGGGTTGGAAGAGAATAGCTCCGACCAGATCAGAGCAAAAGGATAACAGAGCAAGGACAGAGCACCGCGGTGCAGACAACAGCAAGGTCTTCTTTAGGCTTTAACAGAACGCAGAGCCTGATCAGATCTGGTATTAACATGCATCCTGGGTCATTTGTTCAGAAGTGGAGAGCTCAGGTTTGAATGCACTGAGGATGGATCAAAACCTGATTGTTCAGACCTGATTCAGAGGTGGCCGCATGTAAACACATTCTTTTAGCAGTTTGTATGCAGTGTGTCCTTGGCCACATTGAAGGACCACATACTCAGCTGGCATCCTGTAATCATTTGATTTATTGTAATGCAGGTTTTTATGCTTGGGCTCTCTTACCTTCGGTGGATGTTCATGAACACACTAATAACAGCAATATCCCCAGTTGGGCTGGGTACAGTTCACATTTGAACTGATGCAGTACTGATACCAGTAGGTCTGGGTATCATTTAAGTACCCTTAAAGAGACACTATACTTCATTCAATACCTTTTTTTTGACAGTTCTTCCGCATGAAGAAAGTTTGCTGTGATTGGCTGGGAGCGAAACCATATAAATAGTTACTTTCTTCTAGACCCGGGGACAAAAGGGATTGGTTGAAAGCATCATTTGACTGGGAAAGTTTCAATAATACTTTGTTATTTCAATGGATACCCTAAAGGTATTGAGTACCCAGCCCTAGATACCAGGACCTGGAATCAAGCACCAGCACCCATATTTTACTATACTTTACTCTTTCTGTGGTGACAAAATGGAATTTGTGTTCAAAGAATAATAAGCACAAACTTTTCAATTTCAATATTGTTATTTATTCCAAACATTTTGCTGTTTATTCAGAACGTTTCATACCATGAAAAACATAAAATCACTTCATTTCCTCTCTTTTCCCAGACCCATCCCTACAACCTGCAGACAAACATGTGATAACCTCCCTGTTATAGTGTTGTTGCTACTATCGTAGTCCTTCATATCAATATTTTCCCGTTAGTGATTCATGAATATTGATTTCATACTTAACATACAAATAAATCTCACCTAATGTTGCAGCATGCTAAATAGCATGTTGGTTAGGAATTTCAGGTGGCTGAATGTTGGCCAAAGCTTGTAAAAAAAAATGCTAAGTTAACATAAACCATGAAAGTTATCTCCAACAATAACTTATCCAAAAAGCTAATTAGATAGAAGATTAGAAGACCAGGGGACTGTGTAGGAAAAATAAACAAACATGAGTTTGCTGATTGTATACTACAAATCTTTATTTTACTAAAATTTAGATTTTGAATCCTGTTTTATCAGCTCCATCCCAAATTATTATTGTTAGTGATTGATAAATTGTGGGGCGGGGGACATGAATTTTCTTCTGCTTCAGAATGGGGGGCATGCCAGAAAACATTTGGGAACCGCAGCTGCAGCTGATTTCAGAGGTTTTGCTTTCAGTCTATGAAAAACAGTGCACTCCTCAGCTTAGATACACTGTATTTTGTGTTTGGCTACATGTGTTGCCCTGGTCAGCTTTGCATTTCACATATATATATATTGCAGTGAGTGTTGTCTGCATCACGTTTTGAAAAGTGCAGCTACAATTGTGACTGCTACCCTACTGTGAGTTGAGCAAGCTGCAGGGATTACTCTCCATGTACTCCATGTAATTTGGTCAGTACCCTTAAACGTAGGCAGTATGGTACCAGGGATTACCCAGACCACCTTGAAATATCTCACTATTTTGAGAGTTGTTGAGTTAGGAGAAACTTTACAAACTTTTTGAAAAGTTGTCTACAACAAGCTCTTAATTATTTGGGCCTTCTTGTTAATTTTGCAAATGTTCTGCATTAAGTTTTCTTTCTTTGTGAAAACAACATAGTGCCTGTTTTTCCCAATCTGTTGACTCCTACAGCTGAGCATTTTCCAAACCTGTTAAAAACATCTTAATCTTTTCTGCCTACTTGTGCATTCCACGTTAAATGCAATACATTCACTTGTTTCTTTCCTCATAAAATACATTGTGTGGCTGTGAAAAGCAGATCGACGCTCCATGGGATGCACACATGTACTTTCTCTGACTCTGCCATTAATGTCTTTCTTCGTTATCTGCAATGTGAAAACGTTGTGATTTGCACGCAGTCAGAAGAAGTAAACGTGGTGCTAATGGTTCAGGTATAAAATCCCAGCACACCACAGAGTGTCTCTCCTGCAGGGCTGCTGACAGCTCAGGTAAGAAATGAGGCTCACTGTGGCTTTAAGAGTTTGTTTGGCGCTGAACTGCCTAAAAAAAATGATAGAATAGTTGAATCTTGGTATTGAACAGCCAAATGAACAGTAATGGGCATTCAGTAGCCCTAGTATTTATTTTCTCATCTGGAAGTGCGATCCAATCACAAGTGGTTACTCTAAACGCATCTGGAGACACATTGTAGTGCCTGAACAGGCTCATAGTAACATAAAACATCAATATATATACCTTCTACAATTTCTGCTCCTCTGGTTGATAAGGATCTGGCAAGAATGTGTGTTGCTCATGTTGTATCTAATGATTAGTGTTTACGGTTTGTTTTTGTGCGAGGATTATTTTCTCCAAAGGGATGTAGGAAAAGAGCACTGGGTATGTCCCAATAACAGTGCCACAGCTGTTCAGATATTACTTTCTTCTTTGGGCTCAAACACACACACACACACACAGCTGGCCATTTTCTGTAATTATTTGGCCCGCTGCAGCACCTCTGCTCTGTCACTTCAGGGAGGATGGCAAAGGTGAACTTATGAGATCGAACAGAGACAAAAGAATGAAAGGAGAAGACCCCTATATATGTCTTTGTCTGCAGGTGGCTTTATAAAGATGTGTTACACCTTTAGGTGAGGTGATGACTAACACACGACACCTGAACATGTTGAAGAGGAGCAGTGAGCAGGAAACATAAAGAACTGTCTCTTTCTGAAGTGTCAGTGGTGTGTTGTTTTCAGTAAGGCTTATCTATGTCATAGTGCTTAACATCTTTAAACCCACTCATGGCTTGTTTTCATTGTATATGGATGGTAAATACTTCCCCAGGGCACCGCTGCCATATGACACACAAGTGCATATCCTTTGCCTGGAGGTTATACAGAAGTCTTTCATTCCCTCAGCCACTTTCACACTCTCATGGTTAATCCAGGGCTTAGGGTGCGCACATTGTGCGTTGGGAGCTTCTGGCATCAACATGCACCCTGAATGAATGGGTTATAATCTATAGTGCCATAAATGAAGCATAATATGGGTGTAATCAACCACAAGATAACACTGATGATCATACCAGTTCTGGAGGTGGTGAACGAAACAGATTTCACAACAAGTCAAGCATGTGAAGGCAGTTTCTGAAGAAATTGCAGGTGTGCATTCTGGCTGTTAAAAATGTGGTGCTAAACTGCATTACTGCCTTGAAAAGTTGAATAATGAAATGATTGAATGATTTGGAATATTTTAATTAATGTTTGTTGAAAGGCTGACGCAAAACTGAATTGCTTCATTAATGGCTTATGGTTCCATGCTAAAGTGCTTAGCATCTTTAAACCCAGGCATGGCTTGTCTTCATTGTATATGCATGGTAAATTCTTCACTGGAGCACCATTGCCTCATAACACACATGTGCATATCCTTTGCCTGGGGGTTGTACAAAAGCCTTTGACTTCCTCAGCCACTTTCACATTCACATGATTAATCCAGGGCTGAGGTATGCACAGTGTGTCTGGGAGCCTCTGGCATCGACATGCATCCTGGATGAATGGGTTATAATCCACAGTGCTATACATGAAGCATAATAAGGGTGTAATTGGACTCAAGATGGCATTGAAGATGGTACCAGTTCTGGAGGTGGTGAATGGAACAGATTCCACCTGCAAACACAAAATAAGGAACATGTCCAATAAATAAAAAATAAAAAAGTAGCATGCCAACATCAAAAAATGAATAATTGGATATGGTGATGGGCTACAAGAGAGACGAGGTCTTACAAGGGCTATTAAACCATGCAACACAAAGTGATAGCAGTAGTACTAATCAATACTTTTATATTAACAATGTGGCAAATGGGTATGTCAAGTCAAGTCAAAGTTTATTATACCATTGTCACATTTACATTTATTGCAAACCCTGAATATTGGCCTCGCTTAGCCACTAGATTTACTGTAGGTGGTCTGAGGCAGACATAACATGAGAGGCCAAGACTTGGAAGAACAATTTCCAAAAGCAAGACAAGAATGTAACTTTAGCAAGAAACTGAGTTGACAATTGTTCACAAGGATTTCATTACATGCCGAGTAACTTTTAGGTTTCTGTACGTTTCTGTCCATTGTGTTCTGAAATTAAATGAATCTGGTGGCTCCGTGGAAGGTGGGAGATCAGTCTAGACACCGCTTCGGAAGAATGGAAAGCAATTATGTAACCTCAGCCGAAAGAGGGTTACATCCTGTTTCAAAGAAACTAAAATTTACAAGGGACCCTTAGCCGAGAGCAGACTTTCGCCATCAGCCCTGAGACATCACTTAACAATATACATCCAGAAAACCAGAGAGGTAGAACTTCACAAAACTTTGTTCGCATTACTGCATGTCTTTATTTCCACCTCATGCTGACTGTTGATGACAAGTGTGTGTGCCTTGCATAAGTCTGACAAGTATGCGTATGTGTGTTGAGGTGAGACACCAGCATAATTACATTATGCTAATTGTAATTGGTTACTAACCAGATTCATTCCTTCAGCAAGGTGCTTTCCATGTTATTGTTTTCCCAATTTTAATCATGATCTGACTCTGTGGGTTTTGCAATTATTGGTAATGTATTCTCTAGACTCCCCTGTTAGAGGAATTTAAATAATTCCATTTAACAAGTGTGAGGAAAAATGGGATTAACTTGTTCAATCATAAAATAACTACTAAAACTGAACAGTTAAGTGGAGTTAATTTTGTAATGATACAAAACACAAACATTTCTAGTCAAATAACCCTGATATTAATTCAGTTTTACTTGAAAAACATGTCCAAAAGGTTGATAGACAGACATAACTGATCGATTGTGATCATTCCTCAAAATGTCCATTTTGTTTTTCTTTCTTTGTTGGAAAAAGGAAGTCTTATTAATTCTTTCAGATTAAAATTGTACCCATAATGCCTTTATTTCTTGTCTTGTTTTTCTGGCACTGCATCACTGAACATCTGTGGCTCCATAAAATGGATCTTCAAACTATATAAAGAAGTGTGTCAGGAGAGTTTTAACTCAAACAAATGCATGCTGGGAAGTCTGCTAACATCCTGATCATGTTTCATTAGAAACTCCATTTAATGAGTTGATTGAAATCTGTACATTGCATTCATTCAACTCATCATTTCAAGTCTGAAGAACTCATGTTTAAGTTCAGAGGTTTTATGAAAATATATACAAATTAATACTAGACAGGTTAATTGACTTGAAGAGTTGACTCCGATAGATACCTGTATGATATGATATATGATATGGTATTTTTTCACAGTGCACTGTGAGAGTTCTCTTTTTTTTTAAGTGAATATTAAATTGATTTTTCCTGGAGCCCAAGTGGATCTTTCTCAAATATTCAGCAGCTAAAGAAAGTGTACGTATTTTACATTTTTAGTGTTCGATAGAGCACATATACATATATGGGAGCACAAAATCACTGTTGGGGTCAGAAATAATACTCTGACAGAGAAGCTCAGTGAGAGTTGAGGAATCAAAGTGAAGTAGATAAAGCAGACACACACTCACATACCTCCATCCACACACAAAGGGTCATTTAAAGTGCTATTACAGTGTCTAGTAGGGACTATCTAAAACGCTGTGGGCCACTGAAATGCTGTTGATGCCCACAGCAACCTAACCAGTAGGTGGGCTATCTAACAGCTGGTAGGGAGAGATAATGGAATCTGTGTGTATGTGTGTGTGTTTCTGTACTTTTCTTTAAAAGTGTGGGTACCACAGACAGAGCTGACGCATGTGGCATGATATGTAGAGGTGGAAAAACAGGCTTTGAATGCTTTGACTGACTGAGGAAATGTCATATGTCCTTATACTTAAAGGAGAAAATAAGTTGTCATGGCATTCCAAAATTATTAATTATTATAACGGCTGATGCTGTCAAAATATTTTGGGGAAAAAAACTCTTATTAATTAATTAATTTTGTAATGATTCAAAACAAATAATAAACTTTTAAACAAATGAACTTTTCTAGTCAAATAAACATGATATGAATTCAGTTGTACTTGGGAAAAGATGTCCAATAAGCTTGAGATATTAAATAATAATAAAAATACATTTAATTTCATTTTTACATTTACTCAATTTAACAAGTCATTTCTTCAAACACATGATTTTTTTTTTTTATAGTGAACATGGGCATACCTCAGACTATATACACACAGTTTTTTTGTAATAATTTGCAGGCACAAGGTGGAGATTTCTTTCTTTGTGTTCAGGTAACCTGTGTTTGAAGTTCTTTTCATTTTATCCTCTATTATGAATCACTCTGAAGTCTTTTGCAATAAAAACACTCGAAACTAAATTAGCGAGTAGGTCTCTGACGTTCAAAAATGATTGAGACTGAGACAGGTGCCGTGAGTAATGGTTGTACGTAATCACAGCTGCTCTGGCGCTGTTGGAGACCCTCCCCGATGTGGCACAATCAGTAAAATTGCACTTTCCGTTCTGGAGGAGCAGACAGAAGTGTTGATATGTAAACGGCTGAGAGAGGTTGTGTAGACATTCATTTCTAACTGTGGCAGTGGAAACGAGACTTATACTGACCTTTAGTACAATGATAGAAATGTATAAATAAGAATCATGCACAAACATAGCTTTGTAAACCTGACAAAAAAAAGAATGTGTGCATATTTATGGAGGCCTCTGGAAGGGTGACTTTCAGTTCATTTGACTGCTTTTTATGTGGATGTCCAGTCAGTGCCGATACATATAGTCAACTAAAGCAATAAATCCTTCGGTGTGTGCTGTGCTACTGACCAACTAAGCTGAGTTCTACTGCTTGCAGAGCCGTGCCAGCAGTCCCGGCTGGGTAAGCAGTTTATTTTTGCTGTCATTGGGCAAAAGTTTGTTAAAAAAAACTTAAGTATAATGTAATTCAAGTGGTCTGAGAGAAAATTAGACTTCTGCTCCTCGTTTTGACTCAAGGCTTTAGAAAATCTGGTCTATGGTGGGATACTTTGGCCAGTGGCAGGTTGGTAAGGCGATTGCTTGATTGTGGAGTCTCATTCCCAAAACATCTGTATTTGACAACCTGGAAATGACACTCGAGCATCAACTATCTTTGTGCAGAATCACTAACTGCACCTTTAATCCCAACTGCATCACTGCAACATCACTGGTGCAGGCAGAACAACACATTTTGCAGCAGCACACAGGAGTTTTTGCTTTAAATGACTACAGTTACCATCAACACTGATTAGATGCAGAATGTATTGTGAATGTTCTGCTGCTGCAGGTCTAGAAAGTAAAAATAACTACCATTAAATTTGATTTTGATTATTGAGTCATGCACAGATTATGTTCCAGGCTTACAAGACACCAATATTTAAAAGCCAGACAGCAAACAGAAACCAGAGTAGCAACATAAATTACAGGTAATACAAAAATAAACCCTCCTGACGTTTTTCTAAGCTTGAGAAACAAAGTTAGCCAACTATGAATTTAATAACCATTTCACTCTGTCATCATCAGTGCTCCAGGACATTTCTGGATTTTGAACTGACATTTTATTAGTTTGTTTCTCATTACAGAAGAAAATGTGATTCATTCGCATCATCTCCTAATTTGCATAATTCACACAAACTGTTGTTCATTATAATAACTACCATTGCAATGAACATCAGGATATTGTATATTATACATAAGCATACTCAGTGGGCAATTTATGGAAAAAATAACAGAATGATTTTTTTTTTTTATGAAGATAAGTGTTTAACAGTTAACTTGGCAATGTCAGGAACAAACTATATGTCAAATATTATGTCATTACAAGCATGAGGGATCAATCCACTCAAGAGGATCCATAACATGATTGTCAAATAGGTAGAATGGCTCATCAATTTGCACCACATACTGGAACAGGGATAACATGTTGGCTGTCCCCACCGGGGATATACAGATGAATGACCACTGGGGGAATATCAAAAGCAGAGAGTGGGAAATCCCCCGATCCCTGCGAGTCATTCTCACACAGTATTTACTGTTACTCTTTAAATAAGAAGCAGCAGCATGTTGGTGGGATGTTAAAAGTACATTAGCCAAGTCTTTTGCCTAATAATGCAGCCATATTGGACAAAACCACATGGGATGCACATAAAAATGTGATTCAAATGAAAAAGCAGAAAGCAAACTGAAATTGAACAAAAGAAACAAACAAACAACAAAAAGTCCGCTAAACAACACTGAGTGAACTCCTGGGAATCACCAAACATGAGGGCATTTATTTTATTGATGTCACTTGAGAGGAATTATGGGGTTTAAAGTCCTCCAGACTAAAGCAAGTTCCATTTCACTGATTCAAAAAAGAAAAAGATTTCAGTATTTGAAGCACTGCAGTGTAAAAGATATACTGTATATTCGTGGGGAGGCGGCCCTGCAGTAGTTTGCAGGGAACATAAACAATTTGTCCCCCCCTAAAGTTGAAATGAAACCTGCACCCCCGCTGGTCAATGCATTTTTATGACGGTAAAGGCCTTCAACGACCATTTGCCCAAAATGAAGTGCCCCTTGCTCCGCCACGTTCCAGCTCCTCCTGCAGGTGCAGCCTGTTAGCCATAATAGTCGTCCATAATTCTCTCAAAGGTTTCCAGTGGCACCCATGTAAGCTCTGCTCTGAGGCTGTTGCTATTTCTATCAAAGGGACTGCGCCCGTCTACTGAACATCGTAAAGACTTGACACTCACCCTCTGTCTTCTCATCTCCCTCCCCTCCCCTCTTCCCTCGCCTCGCCTTCAACTTTCTCTCGTTTTCGTCTCCCTCTTCTTGTGTTTGCAGCCCTGCTCATTAATTCACAACCTGCAGCCATTTGGGTGAGAGAGAGCAAGAGAGAATAAAGAGCAGAAAACTAGAGAAGCTAAAATGACAGAAAGTTCATGAGCTGAGGGCACGTCTGAGCGCTGTTATGTGTTTTCTGTGTGTGTGTGTGTGTGTGTGTGTGTGTGTGTGTGTGTGTGTGTGTGTGTGCGCTGGGGACATTTGGTTCACTTTAATAAACCGTTATTCCAACTTATGTAAGTGAATATATAATGGCAAATCCTTGATCCTTTGGGTCATGGCACATTTCAAATAAAATGAAACAATGCTCCGTACAGCATGAGCAACGATGAAATGATGGTTCTAGCATCTTCAGGGAACAAAATGAGACAAAAGAGACATCTCAGTACACAAACAACACAATGACAAATCATTAAACACAATGTGGAAAGACATTATTGCAAATTGCAGTCATAGCACAAGTGAATAATGAAAGGTAGGTCAAGTATTTCAGCGTGGCAGAACTGACCCTCCTGTGAACGGCAAATGTCCAATCATAGATTACCAACTGTAACTAGGCACTGCAGGCCTGTCAAGCTTTGTATTTCTCTCCATGTTGACATGCATGGGGCTCTAAAAGGAGCGATACTCTGTGTCTTGTGACTCTGGATGGAAGCACGTAACACGTCCAGCTAATTAATGCTAGCCTACTAGCAGCAGTAGTATCTCAAGTCAAATTTGAGTTGCCAAACTCATGGCTTATTTCCAAGGGTTACACTGGGATTTGTGGGGAAGGATGTGGACTGACATCGATGCACCACTTGTATAAAGTGACAGAATATCATTTTCAGTTACTGAAAAACTCATCCTGGTTTGCAGCACACTTGCCGCCTCAATAATGCAGTGTCATTTGGCAGTTGGCAAGGGCATAAACAGTGTGAGCTGGAGATGAGTTAGGTCACATGATTGATTTGTTCAGTATAGGTGGCAGTGAAGGCCTGTGTGATGTATTGTGGCAAGTCTTTACATTGACATGGACTGATGATTGATTAAATATTGAATTTAAAATCAGTTCACTGACTGCCAAGCTCAGTGTTAGGTTTTAGAATTTTCTACATTTTATATAATCTAAAATTTCTTATTTATGTCAAAATTAATATGCAAATTTTTCTTTTCAATAAATATTGATTTTTTGTTTCTTTTTCTTTTGTGTCTTTTCTGCATAGATTTGCTTATTCTCAGACCAACAGATGAAGCAAACTGGTTTAAAGGAACAAGGACTGACTGTGGTGGAAGCACTGGGCTGTCAGGTGTGACTGTGTGTGTGTGTCTGTGTGTGTGTGTGTGTGTGTGTGTGTGTGTGTGTGTGTGTGTGTGTGTGTGTGTGTGTGTGTGTGTGTGTGTGTTTGTGTATGAGTGTGTGTGTGGTAAATGGTTTATATGGTTCACAGGTCAGTTAGAAAGGCCCCTTAACATAATTTTGCTTAGGGCCCCTGGGAGGTCGGGATCAGCTCTGACGTCTGTACTGTGTCAAGTAATTGCATTTTTGTTCTTATTTTGCTGAGGGGAAGCAAAGAAGACAGCACAGCAGCAAAAGTTGAACAAAAAACAAAAGTGGCCTGGTTATAAAAGAAGAGTGTTTCTTCATGCAGGAGAAAGAAATATGTATCAAAGAAGGAAAATAGGTTACTGTTAGTTAGGGATTATTAAGGAAAGAGTGTAATTACATGCTGAAGAGAAGTTACAGAAGGAAGGGTGGTGGAAAAAGACAGCTGAAGCCATGACCCATGGCGTTTTACACTGAATATAAAACAATATAGAAGAACTTGAACAAGACCATATAAGAGGCATCACAAAGCATTTCACCTGAAGTGAAAGTGCTTCCTTGGATTCTTTATGTATCATGTCACTTTATTCGTCACCTGTCGAACCAGTCCTTTCAGCTACAGCTTATCAAGACATGCAGCCTTTGATATTCTCTTTTTAAATTCAGGACTGTGGTTCATGGCTGAATGTTTATCCTTTAACAGTAACTTTCTCCTCATTCATGTTGACAGCGACAAGATTACCAAAGGACATGCGCTATCACCTGTCAAGAGAAGAAGTCAGGGTACTGTGGCCCAAAGGTGCCAGTCAAGAAGTGTATAAAAAGTGATTTGTTAAATTTTGACAATACTCAAAAAACCTGGTTGCATTCAGTCATGCAGAATATGTTCATATGCGTTGCTGTACATCTTGCCGTTCATTACATAGAAAATAGGAGTGGTTGATTAGGCATGAGTCATGCTGCCAGTGTGGTTGTGGTTGACTAAACCAGTGTTTTTCAACCTTTTCGATAATCAGGTTGGTGTTCACAATCTCCACCAAAACCAAAGACTGTTCGGTGATTACTGATTAACACCTGAAAGCTTGCAAATGTGTATTTCTGAGGACTTGTCTCTTATGTTGAATGTCTTTTATGGGCTGATGTCTCTGCGAGCTGCTTCCTGGATGCCATTCTGCATTGCTTGCCTCAATTTGCTATTTTCTTTTATCCACAATAATCTGGCAACCCTGGGAAATTTCTCACACCCCTTCACGGTTGAGATTTTGGGGTAAACCACCAAAACATGGATACAAGGCAATTTCATTATCATTTACAACAAGGTTGTAAAATGAGAATAAAATGTGGTTCCTTCTCTGATTGGTCAGTTGGTTGGAATTAATTAAGGAAGTAAATTTTGGGAGTGTGTTTTGTGAGCCAGACGGCTAAACAATGAGCTGAAATTAACTGTAAAGCTCCATAAAGTCGAGGGAGGCTGCAGATTCAGGTGGCAATCCTCTTGAGGTTCACCATTTTCCAAATTAGGAAACGGTGTAGAACGTAACAGTAACAGTTAAGTCATTTTTAGCCTTCAGAGCCTCAATGTACCTCGAGGGTACTTGAATATTTTACAGACAGGAAAATGGAAGTGTTTTTGAAATGAGCTGACAACACTGCTGTGTGCCATCCTCCTCACTAACTGCACATTTTGAGCTCATATAACTTTGTTTACCAGCACTAAAGGAATTAAACTGAAGATGTAACTCATTATGTGGTAGGCACTAATTACACATACCTGACAGAAAGGAAGATTTGCTTTATCAGAAAAAGAAAACAGCGGATATCTCACCAAAAACGATCTTGCATCCTCTCCAAATCTATTCTCATCACTTCTTTGTTAGGAGGCAGCATGAGTCAAAAGCTCTGTGTACCCATGTTGCTCATGATTTGTTGTGTAAACTCAAATATTGACCTGCTGTCTGTCTCCACAGCTTTTTATTGACTGATCTCTGCTGTTTCTCATTCAAAATTGGTTTGTTCTTGAGACGTTTAGCCTGTCTGAGCTCCAGAACTCCTCAACTCTTAACCCTTAATGCAAAACAAACCAGGACATAGTAAAATATGATACTCAGGTTGAACAAACTTTCAAAAATGACTTGGCCTTTTTAGCGTATAATGAGGATTATCAAAATTCAGGTTTAGTTCCAGAAAGTCACAAGTGAATCCCTGAAGGATTTAAAAAGCTGTGAAACTCTCTGGTTTCGTAAGTTTACAGTGACTTGGCTTTAAGGTTTTGTATCTTAAGCCTTAAAGTTGGCATGGCAGGTTGGCAAATTGGCATCACACACTGGCAAAAATGAAAGTGATTTAACTCAGAGCAAAGCTGGAATTCCAAAGCTGGAAGAGAAAGAGGCTGCAGCAACAGCTTACCTCTAGCACCTGAAACATTACTATGTGTGTGCATTTGTGCCTGTCAGATGGTATTTAAATGTATAGCTTCTCACCAGCAAAAGCTTTGCACACACTGATGCATTTCCCAGACAAAATAGATGTTGATACAAGTGATCTGATTTCCCCATTTATGGCTCCACGATTGATCTGCAGCTCAAAGCAGGAACTGATATTACTTTGAAATCAACCGGATCCAAGTCTAGTTTCTCTTTTTTGTATGGTTTAAGCTTCAAATTACCCCTTCAGAATGTAAATTGGCAGTTATCAACTCTTATCCTTCCTCCTGGCTCTTCAAAACAGAAGCATGCAAAACAGAACCAGGAAAGGCAAAGGAGAAAAGTAAAAAAGTCCTCTGTGTGCCAGGGAAAAAAAGAGGTTTCATAGGAAAAAAAAAAAGCTCCTCGTTTGGGAATTTGAATAACACATTGTTTTAAGAAGAATAATATGACCACTATTAGGAAAAACATTTTGAGAGCAAAGTCACGGTGTTACACTGAAAAAAGAGAATTGTTGGACCAACTTAAAGGAAAAATCTGTAATGTATTTAGTTGAAATACTCACCACTCTGACAACATTACACCCTCCTTAGAAATTTCCATTCTGGGCCAGAATTCATATTTTTGTTCGTCTGTTTCATATTAATTAGAGTGTTAATTAATGTTGAATGTTTGCCAAATAAGTGTCTGTTTATGAGACATAAAAAAAAACATCAATTATACAGAGTGTGTATTTTCAGAGCAGTGGGCTTTTGTTGTCAGGATAACAGGCTTTGCTTTACAATGTTATCAACAGCTGATCAACTTAGTGTTGTACTCATCATTACTTGTTACTGTCAAATTACAATGTTCTGCTGCTCTTGAACTCCTGCAATGTTCCTGCAGCCTGCCTGAACTCACTTCAACCATCAATCGAATATTAAATACGATTTATGTCATCTATGACTCCAATTCACGATCTCTACTCCAGGACTCATTTTTGGATGCACAATTGTAACATATTGCTCCATTAAAAAAACTACTTTAATTTGTAAAACACAAATGAATTAAGTTTTTCAAAGCTAACAAGTTATGAACACATTTTCTATGTGATTGTTTCAAACAGTTTAACGCAACTTAAATTTAAGGCATGTCAACAAAAAAGTTACCAATTTTCAAACTAAGTTATTTGCTTTACATACTGCTCCTTTACCGCCATCAGTAAAGCAAAATGTAGATGAGACATTATTTCGCCTTATTATAATTTCACCTACTGCTAAAATATACTTTTTCAGTTGTTTAGATTACATGTGTATGTTTCCTGATAGTCCATAGTGTAACCTACTTTCACTTAAAAAAAAAAAAAAGATGCTAGTTTGACTGCAGTGTCACTTTCCCCTGACTGCTGTATATCTGGTCTGTGTCATCGTGTTACCTCTGGCTCCCCTCTTCACTTGGCTCTTTCACAGGTGGCTGGATACAATGACTCCATCAGACACAGGCACCGAGCCCTGTTTGAAACCGTCTCCCACGGTCCAGGAAGCTTCCCACTGAAAGACTCAGGGAGGCCGCTGTGCACTGCGCTTTGACAGATGACAAAGGTGACATTTAAATGTTTTCAAACGGTTGGTTTCAGTTTTTCAGCATTGGGGACTTAGTGGTTGATTTGGCAAAAGTACATCTTGTTAACTTCCCCACACCTGATTAAGTGTAGGGCTGCAGGGCACAACTGCCTCCCTATACTTTGTCTCATTGGACAGTCAACAGATCAACAAGTTTCTGTCATACAGAGCGCATAATTGGAAAGTCAATATCCCAGCAGAGCACAGAGCAATGACATAATGCACAGCACAGACAAATCTGTCTTAAAATGAGGTTTGGTCCAGCACACTGATGGTGCATTTCTATCTTTAAGCAGCAGAAAGTGCAGTATTTTCCTGCTATTCAAAGGGTGTATTAATCAGATGTTTTCCAGGTGATTCCTTTATTGTGTGATGTACTGATGTATGAGCATTTTCTTGAATGAGAGGTAGAGGCTGCTTTTAGTCATTTTATATATTTCCATGCGTACAGAAATGTCATAACAGCAAATATATTTGCTTGTCCAACCTGCCAAATCTGTCATTTAAACAGAAAGGTGCATCTGGTTTTTAAAAAGAATGGGAGTACGTTCCTGATTGGTTTAATTTGTGTCATGCCAAAAACACCTGATTAAGCAAGAGACTAAATACAGCCCCTTTGCACCTTGTGCCTTACTTTGTGTCCAATTTATGTTATGTTTAACTTGCAAAAGTAGACTTCGTCATGTCAGTCATTCCCAGAGACTGGGAATAAATTATTTCCCAGTTATACCACACGTGTTTTCAATAACATGCGTAAAGATAAAGTAACCCACATGAAATATCGGGCTACTAAACCCATATTTGTCATTTGGAGGTGTAGTTGCATGCTGATCCCACAAGGGGGCGCATATTGACTGTGCATCTGAAATGTTTGGAGAGGCAGGTGAGCTCCTCCTGTCACCTCCGCGGCACTGCCTGAAAACGGCAGACGGTTTGAGACCGTGTCAACAAAACGGAACATTTCCTGGTTTCAAACGCCATAAAATAGTCATAAAAGTTGGATTGTACTCATGTAACAATGCTAAGAAGTTGCTCTTTTAATAGAGGCCCAACTGTGAACGAGGGGAAGACAACTTCTGCCGAGTGATAAATGTATTGGACTCCGGTGAGTGACCATGATCTCTGCTAGTCTGTTGTTGTTAGCCACCGTGAAGGGAGACTGTTTAATAAACTGTTCAGTCAAGATTTTTTTTATAAAGAAAACAACCGGTGCTTGTGAGAATATTGTTTAATGTTTATTAATTACTTCATAATATTTACGGTCCAAAGTGATCGCTAACCGCTAAACGCTAAGCTAATCCATAGCTCATAGTGCAGGCCTAAGGCCTACCACAATGTGACTGTATGCTGATCGTTAAGCTAATCGCTAAGCTAATTGCTAGCTCTGGCTGATGGAGCTGCTGATGTCTTGTCGAAACGGTAAAGGACCATTATGCTATGTTTTTTTGACATTGTAACCATTATGTTTTAATGAAGTTTGCATACTTTAATGTTTGCAATGCTATTAAATGGTAGCTTAACTGAATGTTGGTTACTAAATGTGAAATGAATCATAAATAATATTATAGTTCATTTTCATGTTTTAGTGAACACAGTATTTAAGAATGGAACAATAGAGCATTGTTGTCATTGTTTTGGCAGAAGTAAAAATTCATTGTGCATAATTCATCCCTGGTTTAGGAAAATTCATGGTACTATGTTAATGTTTATAAGAAGCCAGTTGTTGTTGTTAAAACATTGTAATTCATTTAATTGTGATTCAAGTAGATCCTTACCTGTTGGTTACAGACTGTATGATATTTTGAAAGAGAAAAGAAGTTAATGAGATCTTGATGTAAACTTAAAAAAGAACCAGATAACTTACTGTCCTTCACTATTTGTGTTGGTTTTTTTTTTTTTATGTGACCTGACAGAACCGAAGAAACACTGATGATGAGCCCAGCCCAGGACCCTCGATTGATATCTTCTTTCGTTGGATTACAGATAAGACTACACTCACTAAAATATCCTGCCCAGCTAGTAGTATTAGTTAGGGGTGGTTAATCTGTCTGATTTCCCGATTCGATTACGATTATTGAGGTCCCGATTCGATTACCAACCGATTTTTGATTATTAACGATTCTCAATTAGCGATTATTGATTTTCCATTTGACAACAGTAACCCAAAATACACCACAATGTCTGTAATTATCACCATAGTTGTGTAATGTAATAATAATGATAATAGTAATGATAATGGTAATAAAATTAAAAACTTCAAACTTATACAGTGCTGTACTATGTATACACTATACATATATTAGATCATTATACACTGTACAGTATAATACACAACTACGCTCTGTAGTCTGGCTCAATGTCCCGCCTACAGCACAGCACATCTGATTGGTTAGAAGTCATTATCAATCAATCAGTCAACAGACACATTGTGTCACAGACGGGGCCAGACAGAGCTGCACTGGTGAGCAGAGAGGAGCTGTGTAGAAGTTAAGACAGCTGATATCACCAAAGTTTCAATGAACATCACAGTTTTATGATGTTTCTTTGGTGATAGCAGAGTTACATCAGTGAAAAAAGTTATGGTCTGGATTTCACTCAAGGCGATGTGACGGCTTTTAAATCAGTCGCTCTTCACAGAGATGCGCTGCACACAGCAGCATCTGTCCTGTCTGTTCACTGCAACTCTGCGTTGAGATTTCGGGTATTATAACTAACTATGATGCTCACATGTGGTCCGCGGATCACATGCATGCTGAACCGCACAGGGCGATCCGTATGGGACACGGATCAACTGCGATCCATTGCAGCCCTAGTTGGTTGCTTTTCACCACCCCTAGTATTAGTTAGGGGTGGGAATCTTTGGGCACCTGCCGATTCGATTACGATTACGATTCAGGGGCTACGATTCGATTATAAAACGATTATTGATGCATCTTTATGTATATTGATGCACTTTTTCACAAACACATTTCTTTTTGTCTCACTGAATAAGCATTCGTCACTTGCAATTTTTAAAAACAGCGCATTTGTAATAAGAATTCATTTCGATTATATTTTATTAAACTATTGGAAATATGTGCAAACTGGAAAGTACCAACAGTAGCCACTAGTAGCCGCAGCAACAGCAGCCTGCCGTCTCCCCGACTCCTCCGTCGGGTGGAATCGAGTTACGGCTTCTCATGTTTGTTGTGTTGCCAAAGTATTTTATTTTAGCTCGACACAGCTTACATATAACGTCGCTCTTGTCCAGTTCGCTTCCGCCGTCGACGTTGTAGAAGCCGAAGTGTTTCCACACGGCTGCTTTTAAATTAGAAGGAGCTGTTCGGACCTCATGGCGAGGTGGCTGCCGGTCGGCCATGTTTGTTTTCCGCTGTGCGCGTGTCGCTCCAGGTGCGCGTCCCAAAGTGTCCGGGCGATGACGCGTACCGCGCTTCTTAGTTCCACATTATTTAGAAGCTTCTGTATCACTTTAATTAACAGATTTAAATAATCGAAATTTGGACGTTTGTGAATCGATTCAGATTCGTCCACGTCCGAATCGCGATGCATCTAAGAATCGGAAATTTCCCCCACCCCTAGTATTAGTAGTGACTGACACTTGCTACAGACAAAACAAGGAACAACTTCGAACTGAACTCTGAGCTCTTCAACATAAAAACACTCCATTGGAGGGTTCTCACCTCCAAAAAGGGACTATTTCTTTTGATTTTCATGTTTTATTTATTTTTTTATTTTAATTTCTTTTTACAAAATTAAACGATTAATTATGTCTAATTATTAATTAAAATTTTGTGAGGCAATAAAGTTGTCACTGTTCAACTGCACCTTAACTCTCTCTGGAGTTACTCAAGGCAACAGCTCATTGGACCTAGCTAGATGTTAGTGTCTTATTACTGCTTTCGGTTAACAGTAGTGACACTTCAAAAATATAAGATGTGGAAATGGCAGTAACGATGGTCAGGAACATATGTAAAAATTCAGTCTTTACAAGATTGTTTGGGAAACGCTGCTTTAGACCATTTGCTATTAACTCTATAAATACAGCCCTCTGTATTTTGGATTAAGTAATATTGTATTAACACACTCGAAACACTTGAAAAAACACACTCAGAACTTCTGTTATGATATCATTATTAAGACATTCTGACCAGTCACCATGACTGTCACTGTAACGGAAACATCACCAGCTGATCCCAGAGCTGTGTGGGGAAAACTGATTAGTGATGCTATTTAAATAGCAGCTGATGTCAGACTGTTGTAGGAGAAAGTCTCTTACGATCCTCTGGCTCTGTCTTTCACACTGTATGTTTCATTAGAAAAATCATTTTTAAAAAAGTGCAGTACAACTTTTTTATTAGCTCTCAATATCATTGCTAATATTACTTTCAGTCTGTTTAGTTTACTTCTGTACTTCTCTTATCCTCTACTATTCTCCTATTGCGCACTGTTCTTTTGCACTTACTCTTTATACACTTCATATTTTATATTAATGTTTCACTTATTTGATGCCCCGTTGTTCTTATTTTACTGTGATTTTGGAGTACAGGAATTTCCTTCAAGATTAATATCGGACTGATTACAAGCAGCAGATGTCAAATGATAATTCATGTCATGAGCATCACTAATAACAGCTGATGGACAGCTCTAACCTGTTCACTACCAGAACGTATTAAAATCTCATAATACTTCAACTCTTTACTTGAAATATTATTCCTTTTCTGTACGAAATATTTCAGCTTTTTCTTCTGTTATCTCACAGTGGTCTTAATACTCCATCATATTGGTGCAAGAGTACCTGACATAGAGTTCTGCAAAACAAGAAGCATTACCACCAGCTCTTTAGCCATTCAATAACCTCAGCTATTTGTCTCATACACTCTGCTTTCCACTATTCACATTTTCTTCTTTCTTCTTCTATTTGCAGTGTTTATCCCTCTCTGTCTCAACCTGTTCCGTGCTGCATCACTGCATTTATTTACAAAAATACCAACAGAGCCTGCTGCCTTCTTTTTGTTTTTATACTGCATATATTCAAAGCTCCATGCTAGTATTGGCTCACCTTTCCATTCTCTTTATATTTTGCTTTGCTGTTCTGTCTCTCTCTGAGCATTTCAAGGTTTCATTTCCCCGTGGTGCTTCTTCCTCTATTACTTTTTTATCCTGTTTTCATCCTGTCGTCTTCCCTGCTTCCCTCCTGTATTCAGCCAGTTTGTAATGGGTCCCATGTTATTCATTCATTATTTTATCCACTCTTTCTTCACTGTCATTCTCCTTCATGCCTTCCTCACGTATAGAATTTATATGAATGTATTGATTCAATCTCATCCATCCTTTTAATTGAAAATAAGCGGGAAGACGGCACCTTTTAGAGTTTCCCAGAGGGCCTACAACCTTTTCCTGTTCAATATGCTGGCGTCAAAGACCTTACCAGGCTCTGAGAAGCAGTTTAATTGAAGACTGCCAAGTCTAGACTCTGATCAGCTATCTTCCACATTTATTCCTTGATTTAAATTACATATATCTGAGTTATGTTGTAACTTATCTCTGTAGTGCAACTGCTTTGATTTCAGTAATACATGAATCACAACTTAAAATTTATGATTATAACTAGGACAGATTTGAATTTGCACACATTTATCCATCTGTATCCATTTGTCATCATTTTTCTACCTTTGGCTGGAAAATGTATCATGTAGAACATGGCAAATCCACAGTAAGCTGTGGATCACCTGCAGGGTTGTCAGCTAAGAAGTACAATTCCTCAACATTTCGCCCCTTAAAAACTGGTGGTAGAGGCCATGGTGGTGATGGTGGCCTCTGGTGGATACGTGGTGGTCCTCCAGCCAGTCTCAATCCACTCTGCAGCAGAGTTCTAGGAGACACACCAGGAGTGTCCCTATGAAAAATCAGTCTTGCAGCCTGACAAGATGTGTTGGAGGCCTGCGTTGGGAGTGCTGCAGAGCAGGTGGCATTCCTCATTCCCAAACCACTGGTGGAGGTTCCAGAGGACAGGGAAGCATGCTATAGGTTGACCAGAGGAAGCTGAGTCTTGCCTGTGGAATCTTCCCCAGGTCTCACCAACTGATTTTCCAGTTGTCGATCTCATCCCAGGTTTTTGAGCTTCCTTGGGCCTTCTGATACAGCCTTGATCTTGCAGCACTCTTCCATCCATCAAGAAAGATGTAATTTGAAGTACTTTCTCAGTTTAGCTTCACATTTCTAAAGCAAAATATGTTGTATGTTTCCATCTCTTTTTTTTTTACTTAACATAGCTTGGATACAAATGTAATAATGAATGAAAATAATAATGGCTACTGTGCGGGTCTTCTGGTGTTTGAGGCAGGTTTTCTACTTGGTGACTCTACTACACACTGATAAAGTTTGGTTTGGAGATACTGATGATTGATTTGAGATGGCAGAATTCTCTGAAAAGATTCTAAAATGAAACAATACCACTGGGGAAAAATGGTTGAATTAGTGAAGATGGTTTGTCTACAGTTTGGCAAAGAAAGAGAGAGTCTGCCTACTCATTCTCCTCTTCCTCACCACCTCCTTTTCCTCTCCTCTCCCACTCCTACAAGAGTCTGCTTCGTCTGATTAATGAACTCTCCAGCTCAAGGATACATTTATGTAACTCACACAGATTTATCTCATGTCTTTATGCAGCAGCGCTCTAACCCAAGCAGAGCACATTTCCTGTGTTCATTGTCGTCCTCATTATATAGTAAAGTTTTTCCCATCAGTCATTGCAAACTAGATAGAATCCGAAACATCAGTCATCTTCCGCTGTGTACAGTGGAGTTTGTTAATGACAGCCGGTTCCAGGTTTGCGAAGATAGGTCATGTCTTTATTATGGTATCACACATATTCTCCATCACATCAATCATAGTGATGCATGTAAATTAAAGTATGCCAAATCTTTATCACTATTTGAATTTAGATATGACCACATCAATCATAGTATTGTGTAAGTACTTTAAAATAATATCTATAGATGTAAAGCAGCTATCATTACTCATGCTACATTTTGTATGTTAGATTTAACTTATCTTTATCATGGAGTGTGTTTCATCAGTCGTGATGTTTAACACTTGGGAAGTCAGACGGTCCTTGTTCCATGATTTGTTTAAAGGGCAGACTCCAGCCACCAAATTCTGTCCTGATAATATTCAAATTTATTATTGCTGAACATCAACAGACACAAATAGCTAGCTACTGACAGATGCCTAAGACCCATACAGATACAATAAAGCTACAATATCAGTTTGTATCTTGTTAAATTTCAACAGAAAAATGTTTGTCTGTAAAAAATGAGAATGACACAACCAGTTTGCTTCTGAGTTGTATAATGTTTTTAGGCAGTTAATGTAAGAAAATAAAGTTCATTGAGTTTGTATGTCCACTGGTAAACCTCATAGGGCACATATCTGAGTCACTCCTATTGTTATTTATTTTACTGTGTACTTTGCAGGACGTATAATGTGGCTGTGGATTCAGTGAGTCACGCTGTGGGCGACAGCTCTTTTTTGGCATATATTTGTTTACAATTTGGCATTATTAAAGGCACACTATGCAGCATATTTCCAGAAAGAAGGAAAAAAAAAACTAAGTACAGATAAAAGTAATGCCCTTAAATGACCACTAATGACTCACTAGAAGTGTGTGATGGTGGCTGTTTCTGCCAAGACCCTGCTCTCTACCTGTATTTCCTCATTTTCTCATATTTTGCTGTTGGCTTGCAGTTTCTGGGCATCAGCCTGTTTGTGGTGTGTAGCCCCTCAGCCAACACAGCATGCAGTTGAGGTCAAGATTCTTTTTAAATGTAGTGATCAGTAGTTAATCACAGTCTGTGTCGCTGTCCTCTGCTGTCTGTCTGTGAGAGGTGGTTTGTGGACTAGAAGCCTTTAGATTTGCATTTTAGCTGTGACCATCTTGGCTTTTGGAGTCAGAAGTGACCCCACTGGAACGAGAGGGTGGAGGTGGGGAGAAGTGAGGGGTGGACAGTCTATGGTTGACACAGGTGACCAGTCCTTTGGGGCCAGTTATTGTTGTGGGCGCATGAGTAAAGTGAATGCACCAGCAAGCCTCTATTGTTTTACCAGCCTACTTTAGATGAAACCACACCCTACATCTGTATGACAAAAGTCTTGCCAGCTGTCAAGCCATTATATGCTTGACTCAAACTCTGTGATGGACTCTGTGCTCTCACACCTTTCTGTCCATAGCCAGCGTTCTATGGAGCTATATTGGGGCCAAAAGTTTTGTACTTGAAAAAATAAAATTTGAAACTTTGAAAATTCAAGTTTTGATCTTGAATTTGAAAAATACATCAATGTATTCAAAATAAAAATATGTGTACTTTTTTCAGGTTAAATATAATTGTGATTCACTAGTAATTCTTTTGGAAAAAAAATATTTTCATTTTTCACTTTCATATATTTTGATATTTGAGATTCTATTTTTTCAGTTGCACTTTTATCTTTTCAGATTCAAATCTTATTATTTACAGTTTCTTTCTTTCTTTTTTTTTTTTCCCCCACTTTCAGATCTTTCTTTTTCAGTTTCAGACTTTTGGCCCTGTTCTAGCGTGGGGGGGCGTGGCATCAACTGAGAGGGAATCATGACAGACAGCTTAACAAAAAGGCTAGGGACCTTCCCCTATCACGTTGCCTTCAGGGAACATAGGAACTAAAACATTTCAACTCAACACTTTGTGTAGGCTACACCATGCAATTGGCAGTGAAAAAACTGATGTCAGTGACAAACTTCCATTTGGATGGCATGCATGGATATCCTGCACGGCTAAATGTGTTTTAATTTTCTCTGTAAGGCTAAAGCTGTTAATATGTCACTTTATAAAGTTTTAATATTCTTCAATACATGGTACGTTTATCAAAATATGGCCTTTTTTGAAATTTACTCTGATGTTTTTGGAGATGTGAGATGTGAAAGCTGTTTTAGACAGTACTGAGGACCAATTGCAGAAGCGGAGTGATAAATTGTGCTAGATTGTGCACTTCAACAGACACACTTTAATGCTTTCCGTGTAGCACTGTGAACGCAGCGCAGTGTCCGCTCGCAATGATGGCATCCGGCTCAGCAGGCCCACCTGCTGGAGCAGCACACAGGTGAGAGATGTTCAAAATGAGAGGTCGTTTTGTGACAACATGCAATGTTTCTGACGTCTTTAAGTGGTGAATTGACAAAGCTGGAACTACTGACTGTTCATTTGCTGCCTGATATGACAGTTGCTATTGTAACAAGGTTATCAATGTCATTCACTCCACCTGTCAGTGGTTTTAATGTTGTGACTAAGCAGTGCAGAGATTTCAGCAGAAACGGAGCAAATCTAAGTGCATGCAGGGGCTACTTGAGTGCAAGGTTTTCAGGGAATCATTATAAAATCTGAATGTAAAATCAATGAGTCATGCTCTCAAATTGAAAGACCAGGCTCTTGCCTTGAGATAGGAAAAAAGCCTCATACAACATTGGTTTGAAACAGAAGCCATAAATCATGTTGACCATGGTTTCTTTGTTTACTTTTGACAGTGATTTATAGTTTATAACTGATACAAGTAGAAGCTTTAATTACTGACATATAATATTTTGGAATAGATGCAACACAGGGCTCTTGCCATGCTGAATTTTATTAATATGAAACCAGGCATGTTCATGCAGAATATTTTACCACACATATCTGATGTCCTAGACAGGTGGACAGAAAATACTCATTTAGTCTGTTGGCTGTTGTACCTTGCAGATGAGGTCACTTTGGATTTCCATGCACTGCTCTGAAGCACAAGCCATTATTCATGGTTTTCTAGGCAGACTTAACATGTCTTTTTATCTAACCCAACAGTGTTGCAGGCAGTGCAGCATCAGTAATCACGCCAACATACTTCACCACACTGCACTCTGGACTGGCCTTGTCACAAAGAGATGATTTATCATCCATGTCTTGATGCAGAAATAGCCACTTAAAGTCCCAGGAGAGAAACCTCATATGTCTTCATATGGACAGACCCTCAACTAGACACAACTCTCTGACACCACTGCAGGACTGGAGAGAGTCTGAGCTTAAATGTATTCCTATTCTGGCAGTAAACTGGGAAACTGGCCTGCATGTAATAATAATGTTTAGATCTATGAAATGCAATACTGGACAGTGTCCACACCTTGCAAATCTCTGTGTATGAAGATGCACACGATAAAGTAAGAAAGTAGGCATTAATCATTGTTTCCTCAAATAGAATGTATTGTTTTTTCCTTGTCTGTAACTAGCACTATGTTGTACAGTTCTTGGTACTCACACACCAGTATTACTGGTTCATCCATGTTCTGACGTGATGGCTGCTGTTTCTGCGATGCTCACTCCTTGTATTTGATTGGTCAAAGCCAAGCGGTGACAGCCAGAAGTTTGCCATGATGAACTTTGTGTGGCAAAGCAAAATCTGTGTTCACGTGGGCAGCAACTGGTTCTTACCCCCACCACAGCAATCTGAGTGAGTCTTGACTGAGCATGGCCACCAGATAAAACATATTGAGGTGCTAGATGTTTGTAAAAAATAGGGTTGAATCTGATACTGTGGGGGGCTGACATTTCACTTATAAGACTTTTTAAGATTAAATAAAATGTAGGGGTGGGTGTTTTCTAGCAAATTGCCGTATGACAGTAACATAACTGACATGCCAAGTTGTTTGTTACACAGAACTGCCACCAGTTTTCTTTAAAAAGAAAATTGTAATCAGGACTCTGTGACGTAATGTGAGCTCTTTTGATTTCCTTTCCCACATCAAAAACAGATCTTCTACTCCAACACTTCCTGCGACACAGCAACTCTGAAGGTACAAACTACCTCAAATACAGCAGGCGTTAAAGATCACAATGTTACAGTGGTAGAGGGCTCAGTGGTCTATGAACAATGCACCCTAATATGAAGTTTATATTGCAGTGATTTTATGACATTTATGATCACAGAATTTGTTGTATGAAAGATTAATATTACAGTCAGTTTTTGTGGCCAGATTCATACATATTTTTCTTTAATCTCAATCATATCTCATTCTTCAGTACATCATAAAATACAGAGGCAAAACAGTGTTTTAGATCTTATGTGTTTATTTTATTTATATATTTATTTCTTTTTCCTTCAATGGGACACTGGAAATCCCAGTCCATTTTCTTCCATGGTTTTGTGATTTGCAAGGAAAATTAACTGTGAAATGAACATTTAAACAGACAGATAAGGCATCTGTGATAAATCATCTGCTTGCAATGTCCTTGTGTCAATGTCATTACAGTACATCACACTCACAACGCACACACACTCGCATTTGTCACACTGTCAGTAGGCACACGTGTTTATCATGTGCCCGATAGAGGAATGGTGAGACAAACATGTTGTGCAAGGTGATTATGGAAATGTCACAAAGATGGCGTGCAATTATACAGGTGTGTGTCTCTCTGTGTGTTTGTCTGTTTGCACGTGAGAATGCATTTGATCCACAGTCTCATTGGGGAAAAAGTGAGACTGGCTTGAAACGCGTAATGTTGTTAAGCTGTATCACACACAACAGAACAGGGGGTGGAGAGAAGAATAAAGGGGCGGAAAGATAAAAGGGGATGAAAAAGAAAATGGAAAAAAGGGAAATGACATGATGGAGGGAGACAGGAATATGCCCACTGACATCATTTCCATGTTAATTTTTCTGGAAGCCTATTGTACATAATAAAACCTGTCTCTATGACTCACACAGACACACAAACACAATCAGTGAGGCTCTGAATGAAATCAAGTGGTTGCAAATGGAAGGAGAAGCAATTACAGAAAGCAATAATAATATATGTGACAATAGCAATACTCACACTTATAAATAAAGCTGATAATGTATCAATGCAGTCATTAAAAAGGAGACAAGATACGTAAGTAGTATGGCTTGTGTCTGCATGTTAACTCTGGGAATAACTTCTGTTTCTTCTGTCAAGTTTTCAGACAGAAAGTGGAAGAGTTTTTTTAAATTATGACAATTCATAAGACACTTTTTTCCATTTCTTTTGATGGTTTGACAGGAATTTAGAGATCCAATAAAAGCTGGTTTGATTGAAAATATTTTCATGAAACACTCCTTTTGCATTCCTGACAACAGGCCAAGCAGCCTGACGTGTGGAAGGTGTTTATATCAGTCTGTGGGATCGTAATTGTTATGGTTTTTCCATTTTGTTTGGTTGGACATGAACAGTGTCTTGCAGATATTTCATATCAGTCTTTCTGACAGTTTATTAGGAGACAAGGAGTCAAGCTAGTGATGCATTCTAGGGTGAGACTCATCAGGCATCAGCCCTTTGTGAACAATCATATAGTCACCAGTCACTGTTGACTACGTCTGATAGGATGGTGGCCCTGACCACAGGTCTGCTATTATCTTTTTGCAACTCGGGGAGTTGCCCCCTGCTGGCTATTAGAAAGAATGCATGTTTAAGGCACTTCTGCATTGGCTTCACTTTACACCAGCAGGCTCTGTCCATTAATGAAAATATGCTCTGTGGTTAGGAATTACAACTTACCATTACAGGTTGCATGGCAATGCGTGAGTGCTGTGGGACGTTTTATCATCGATGCCATTACTGCTAGTTTAAGTTAGTAGTTTCAGTGGACAACTTGGCGGTGGATGTCACATGGAGAAGCCATCACAGTAAAAAAAAAAAAAAAAAAACACTGGCTGAGGAGAAAAGGAAGTTTCAGGAAAAATGTATTACTGCATACTTCATTGGACCTCAAGGGACAGAAAAAGTGATCTGCCTTATCTGACATAACCCTGCATGTGGGGTAGTGCAATCCAAAGGAAACATATCTCTGTTATAATTATTTTGCTTGCTTAGGTAAAAGACTACCCAACATGCTAGGCACAATTGTAATTCTTTAAAAAATGCATATTAGTCCATTTAGCTTTTTTGCAGATTAAAAATGCCAAAGAACTTACTGGTTCCAACTTGTCAAATGTTATTTTGTTGTTTCCTTGTTAAATGGTTTCAAGCTAAATATTTTGTACTGTTGGTTGGACAAAACAAGCAAATTGAAGATGCCGCTTCATGACCACAGTTATTTAAAGTCACTGGACATAAAGTTATCAAAACTTTTCAGTCAAGAAGGCAGGAAGTTGCTGCCACATCAAGTTGGAAATATGACAAGCCTGGCAGGACTTCTCTCCCTTATCTGAGTCTTTCTTCTCACACAACCTCCCTCCCTCTGCAGACTCTCGCTTTCTCTTTCTACATCTTGTTAATTTCAGGGACATGAAAGGTTCTCTACACAACAAAGTCACTCTTTTGTTTCCTGGCATCAAAGGTTCGAAATCTCCTTTTAAGCCGCGTGATGACCGACTTTTAAAAGCAAGAGAAAGGTGGGCTCAGCTGAAGAACAGAGTGGAGAGTTGACATGGGGAATAGATCAGAAACAATGCTCCCCTCTCCTCTCCACCTCTTTTCTTCTTCATTTTCACTTCCCCCACATCATGAGGAGCCGCGTTATGTCAACTTTAAATTAACAGAAGACGCAAGTGAGAAAGATAAAAAGAGGAGACAGATGGAGTGGAGATATACTGAAAGGGAGAATATACAGAACTGAAATGTTTATGTCTATTCATGCCAAGGTGACACACATTAACCCCACAAGAATATCATGCTGCCGTCAGTTAGCTATACTGTCAATATGGCTCTGCACAGAACCAGTTTATTCTGGATCTGCACTTATAAACATCTTGAGTTTTTCTCTATAATCTTTTGATTTTTTTCTTTTTTTAAGGAAAACTACATTATTATTATTATTGTTATTATTATTATTATTATTATTATTATGTATTCAAGCAACTTTTTTTTTCTGAGATGACCCAATCAAGTCAATTTTTTTCATATTTTCTCCCTTTGTATTTGAGAGAAACTTGCTAACTCTATATACTCTAAATATGATTTTTTTTTATTTATTTATTTTTTTTTATTTTGGGGTGAAACTGTCCCTTTAATGGCTAATTTCCGGTTAGGAAAATGAAACAGAGCAAATGGGATATCATCCTTTACTTTTTTTTTTTTCTGATCGACACAGGAGCACAAATTAGAGGGTGCTAAAGGATCAGTTCACCAAAATTAAAGACATTTTTCTAACCTACCATGTACATACCACATCAGATACAATGCTAGATCAGATCAGATCATAAGAAAACATACTGTCAGAACACTTAAAAAGAAGTATGGATGAACATTGACCAGCAAATGGTTGAAACTAGTAACCTCAACACACACACACACACACACACACAAAACCAATTTTAATTCACACTCCTGTTTCCTGTTGAAACCTAATGAGCAATTAATGTAAAAAAAAATGTTCTCAAAGTTGTAGTGGTTGGCATTCTAATTGGCTCCATACTTTGATTACACACAGAGAGAGAGAGAGAGAGGAGAGGAGAGGAGAGGAGAGAGAGGAGAGAGAGAGAGAACACACAAAAGAAATCCACTATGATATTCTTATACATGTTGATGCCACGCAGGGTAGCACATGTGATCAAATCCCTTTAAATCTCTTTGTACTTTGATTAATCTTGAAAGCACACACACACTTCAGATGTTCTTTGGTTTTAAACATTGAGAGGGATGAATCTTTATGTATTATTGAAAAGTCAGGCATTTTAATCAAACACACACAAACACACAATTACTGTCTACATGTGCACAACAGAATGATGCAGTGAACATGTGTGAGCGTCATCAGGTTCCTGCCACTTGCATCAGTGTGGAAGGACATCCAGTGTTGAAGGAGAAATCTGTAATATATTTTCTGTACTGAATCGTGAAATGACCAAGACATGTTATTGAATATTAAGGAAAAATGATAAGCTGAAATACTAGCTTCTCAGACAACAACACTATCTTTGAAATTTCCAGTCTTAGCTGGAACATCTGTTTTAGATCAAACTGAGAAGTGAAGTGACAAATGCTTTGCTCAAATTATAACATTATGAAATGCCATTTAAATCATCGGTCATCGCTTAAAACCACAACCACTACAACCTCAGACAACTTCATTTAAAATGTTAAATCTGGAGTGAAACAAATGTACCTCAGTGTGCTTTCTCAGGTTGGATGGCAGAGATATATTTTATTCGTGGTAAACACAGAAAACATTTGAAATGATAGGAATCATTTCTCATTTCCAAAATCTCAAACATTGACTGGTTGTTAAATAGGGATTCAACCATTTTAATATACTGTCTATGGCTCCAACTCCCTTTGTGGACTGCAGTACTCATTTCTGAATGCTCGTGTCTAATGTAGTTCTCTACTTTAGTATGTTCTACCCATTGTGGGTGAAGAATGCCTTATAAATTTATAATCTTTACTGTTTTACTGTTGGTTGATGTGGTGACATTTGTCATTGCAGGAGTCTATTTTACTGGGTAATAAACATTATCATGGATGTAACAATGAGAGGTAATTTGTTGATTTAAGATCCACACTCTCCAATATGTTGAAGAACTTTGTTTAAGGAAAAAGAATGAAATTGTGACTAAAACTATGACTAAAGCAGCTGAATTCCACTGACTAAATGTTGACCAAAACAAAAGACTAAAATGTGACTAAAATTCACTACAATGTAAAGGCAACTAAGGTGGTGTCTGACATGTTTGTTGTAACTCAAATTGCATTTAAGACGAATTACAGTTCAGCATTTCTGTCATAAAATTTTCTCTTTCAATAATTATTTCAGTTAGATCATTTTTTTACAACGTATCGTAGTGTAATTCTGGGGGTGTTACGATCTGTCTTTATTCTTCACCAGCCGTTAAAAGATCACATTTGCATACATCACTCAGTGAGCTGGAGAGTGGTAATTCAAATGTGTTAAAATGTGCAAAATGGGGGAATTAGACATCTGTTAATAGTCAGAAATGCAGAAATATTTTCATTTTGCTCTTTTTCAGGTTAGCAATTTCCCCTTCACAAAGTGGCAATATCCTTAATTATGTTTCGAACAGAATTTCTGCAGCTGTTGTTCAAAGGAATGTGACCAGAGTGAAACTTGGTGCAAATGTAAGAATCAGGAGAGAAAGGAAATGGATTGACCACTACTGAGAGCAAAAGGATTTCCTTTACTTTCACTGGTAAACCAAGGCCTACAGGCTACAAGGAGAAGACTTTGAATCCTCTGAGACAGAAAAAGGCTTAGGAATGTCTTTTACACCTGGACAAGTACTCTCTTCTTCTCCTTTTGCTTTCCTTAGAAACCTATTTTTTTGCCATCCATCACCTTTGCTCTTCAGCTCAGTAAAAATATGGTAGGGATGGGACTCTGGCAGTCTTGCAAAGGTTATTATTAGATCATTAAAACGGCATTATGCAATAATTGGCATTTTTGGCATTCAGTACAATTCATTTATACACCACTGCCGTAAATATGGACAGCTGTACACATGGATTTGTTTTGGTAAATTTACTTATGATCAAAAACTAGCAAGGTGACAACTTTGCTAACGTCATCAAGCATGTGCAGCAGCACAAGTCACACTAAGCCGGCTAAAGCAATATTACTAGTCTAACACCAAGAAGTCCAGCTCAGCTCTTCCTCCATCAACACCTTCTTTAGTCTCTTTACCGCTTTCTTGATGTCCATGGCTAACTGAGCTAATTAGCTAACAGTCACAGCAGTTATTTTAGTAACAATTAAAGCTATTTGTACTTGTGGTTACTTTAGCAATACTTATTGCAACAACACACAATTACAAATCTCTGTACATCATAAATCACCAACTACCAGGAGTTGGCAATTACATTAGCAACAACTAAAGCTATCTTTATATCAGGAAACTCATAAATCACCTGTTAGCAGTTTACTGTTACATCCAGCATCACCAAAATCTGCGACATAGTTTGTGGTGTGTGTCTTGGTGTGTGCCGTGAAGGATTATGCACTGAGATCTTACCCACCAACACAAGTTAATGGTGCAAGAACAGGTGTTTGGAGGAATTATAATAATAATAATTACATAATGTTGCTGGAATTCCAAAAATGGAGATGAACAACCCGGGTGCTGCACACTAACCTCGCTGTTGACTCAGCCAATTCAGAATCACAGAGGATATGAATCACAAGTCTTCCGTGAATCGATTTTTCTCACCCACTTGTATTACGGATGATATCTGCCAATTTGTCTGATAAATGCAGCTTCCAAGGATGTAAACTCTAGGCTTTTCTATCCAATCCGTTTCATTCTCCTTTTTCTTTTTCCTTCCATTTGAACATTCCCATTACATCTGAGCGCTGTGTGCTCATGATGTTCCCAGGAGCAAAGGACATGATGACTAAATGCAAAGGCTAATTTGACTTTAAAGATGGCGTTTAGGGAAAGACTTTGAGGATGTGAGATGTTGAGATCAAGGAAAATACTTATATTTGCTCAATTACGATCATAGGTAATTTTCTCAAGTTTTTTCTGTGTATTTTCTGGAAAGATTGAAGTAATGTTTGCTCGCCACCTAGTGTTATATATTGTACACAATAAATGGAGTCCCGAGAGTTCTGACTTATTACACTGTCCTCCATTTAGCATGACATTTTCTATTATTTGTGTTTGAAAAATTTGCTTAATTTTTTGGCAAACAAATTGGAATGTTTAAAAAAATTGACAAAATCAAGTACATCACTGTGATGTTCATTTCAAAGCGTCTTGGCTGGAACCAGTTGGAATCATTGGGGGGGGTTTGGTGTGACCGACTCACTTGATTTCTGTCCTTCACACACATACACACACTCACAGACGGCCACACAGGTGCACATTAATGGACCGTCGAGATTTGCTGGAATGGAATGAGGACGGCTAGATTGGATTTCCAGGGGAATCTCATTTCAGTCAACTCAGAGAGAGCAAGAGAGAGGAACATACTGTCCGTTATCGTGGTTGCCACAGTGATGTGAAGAAGTGTGTGATGGGAAACGCTGTCTTTTCGCTGGGCCTTTTAATTCTGCCACTTGGAGAGTCTATCTGAGAGTGTGTGTGTGTGTGTGTGTGTGTGTGTGTGTGTGTGTGTGTGTGTGTGTGTGTGTGCGTGCACGTGTATGTGAGAGATAAGTCATTTGGTCCTGTAAGAAGAGTGTTGAGTCTTCAAGAGGAGTTGGTTGCCCCAAGCCACCAAGAGCTGCTTGCTGGAGAAATCATTTGGTGGAAAGAATCAAATGGCCCTTTTTAACCAAACAACTCCAAAAACCATGGAACTCATTACTGTTTGCCTTTTTTCATGGCATCTGAAGAACTACTAAGATCAAGCAAATTAGGCCGATGAAGGATTAGAAAATGACTGAGGCAGTTTTCACACAGAGAAACAATAGCCCAAAGAGTCTTCCTGTTGTTCTTTGTATTTACTGTTGTGTGACTGATGTTCTAATGGATGGTATCAATAAATGCAAATGAGACATGCTTTAGAATGTAACTGTAATAAATGTTTTACTTTTTTTTGTCTTATCAGCACTTCCTCTCTCTCATTCTTTTGCTGGCTCTCTTGCCAGCTGCTCCTCTGGTTCTTTCATGCTTTCAGCTTTGTCACTTGCTCTCTTTTAATCCTTGCTTCTTTTTAAAATAGTCAGGAAGCTGAAAACATGACAAACTATTAACACAACATTGACATATAATCATCTTTAACATCCAGTAGACATGAAGAAACATTAGTTCATTTGGAGTCATGTTTCAGGCCACCTGATGAACATTATTTCACAAGTCCATTATTCACTCCTGTTTTTGCTCTGTTTTGGTCTCCACCAACTCAAGGGAAACACGTCACTTTTTAGCAGGTAAAGGCTTTTTCTGTTTTTTCAAGGTTGATGACAGTGGCAAGACAAAACCAAGACAGCAAAATTGCTGGACAGACCAAAACAAAAACAAAACAATGAGCTACAAGATGCTACAATGCTGTGTAGAACTGAGAAGAATTGTGGAGTCGGGCAATAATTCTCTATGGGTTCACACTTTGCACAAAGTCATTTGACCTATTGTTAATTAAAATATTGATTTTAGTAGTTTTAATAAACATCGCAAGAGATGTTGTCCTTGACATCAGTATTAATGCTAAAGTCACCAGTGTGTTTTGGGAATGAAGCTGTACACAAGTTGAAGCAGTACCAAAAGTTCAGCCCCAAAGGTTCTGAACAGGGACACATGATCCCAGCCAGCACTGACATTTTTATAAAGCCTTGTAAAAAAAAAATTAAAGGCTTGTAACAATACACAGACAAAAGGGCTGACAGTGATGTCCAGGCTTTAGCTAATGTATGTGGACAAAGAATGACGTTACTACACCAAGTGCTGGCTTGCGTCAATTCTGTTTCGAAAAGTTTTCGATGGTTAGCCGAGTGCTTATTGCTTATGTGTTTCCTGTAAAAACAGGCAGCTAGGGAATGTTAGCTGAAAGTTACTTGAGCAACAGGTACAGCTATCTTTCCAACAGGAAACTCAATAAGCCTTGGTACTGTATTCCCTGTTGGTCTTGGAGGCTACATTCGTCTTGATGATTGACAGGATTCACTAGGAGGCTGCTGAGTTTGGTTCCAACATTCGTTTATGACAGCTAACAGTCACCGTTTGCTACTTTGCAACAAGCAAGCAGCTAAAGTTATCTGTCCATTAGAAAACTCTGCAATTAAATAATAGAGAGTTGATGCTGAGCAGACAGAGGACATCAGGCAGATAACTTTGCTCAAGGGTTCTGAGTTTCTTATTGAACTACACTACTTCTTACATCTGTATTATTGTGTTCTAATTGTATCTGGCCCTCTTCAAAAGATCCAAAACAAACACACGTTCTATATTAGTGTTTGCTGAGTTTGAGTTTGAGGTCAATTATCAGCCAATAAACACAAAACACTCAACTTCCCTTTATTCTTTTGCCCACTTTGGATTTTCAGCCACTTATGTCCGGAGAGATTAGCTTTGTTCTAACAACTCTATTTAAGAAGTTGGTGCCTTTTGTGTTTGCAGGCAGCACAACATCAAGACACTAACCGGAGGAAAACAAAACTAAAGCCAACAAGCAGAGAGAGGAAAATGCTGCTTTTATTGCCAAATGTGGACCTTGATTTCAGATGATTGGATTTGAGAAGCAAAGAAATAGAAATTTGGAGGTTGAGGGGAGGGGAAATGAATTCCAGCAGCAGAACAGGAAAGCTCTCACATGTTTGTTGCAGTTGGATGAAAAAGGATTTTAAAAAAAAGATTGTACAGGGGAGGGAGAAACACATGGAAAGTGGGAGAGAGAGAGAGAGAGGGAGAACGTTTGAGCGATAGAAAGCTATAAAAGTCCCATTAAGCTCTCAGCCTTGATTGCTCTACAATTAAATGTCCATTTTCTTTGCCTACATAGACAAGGTTGGCAACTTCACCTCGGCAGTTGGTTTACTCTCCGTGTTTGTGTGTGCGTGCGGGAGCGTGGGAGGGTGCATGCCCGGGTGTAAAAGCTAGCCATTAGTTGTTGAGTCTGAGTGGTATTGCTAGACACTCACACTTACACATCAGGGTGCCAAGTTCCAGTAGCCTGCCAAATTGATTTCAGGTCAAAATCAGTTAATTAAATAAAGACCCAAACAGCTCCAGAGTCCAAAGCCCAGTCTGTGTAATCATAGTGTGTTTACCCTGGAAGTTCACACAAGGGAGAGCAGTTAAACAATCTTTCTGCGTGACAGGGTGGGAAATAAATGACCACTAAGGTTTTCACATAGGATTTCATCAAACAACCACGATGCACTGGGGTCTACATGGGTGATATTCAGAGCAGTCTGTTGTTGAAGTGTTTGGCAAGCTGGAGACAGTCACCATTAGTGAGTTAATGTGGTGGATGCATCATGCATTTTGACGTTTCTTCCGCTGTGTCTAGTAAGCTGTCCAGGTCAAACTCAGGACTGTTGGCTGGTGGTCGTTTATAATTTTTCATAACAATGTGATTATAGTAGAAGCAATCATTGCATGGATGTTCAAATCATGTGTTAATGCAGTATTTATTTACCCAAAAGACCGAGTCATTGCTTAGTTACACTGCTATGTATGATTATTATGTTATAACAAGCTAATTATTTCAAATTTTATTATCTATAAAATATGTATTACTTTATGTAATCCGTATCAGTCTGGCTTCAGAGCTGGTCACAGCACCTTCCAAGCTACTACACAAGGCTCAGTACAAGGTCTATATTTATATCAATGACACAACTTCACCCTCATCTGGCTGTAATGTCAACCTTTATGCAGACGATACTATTTTATATTGTCTTGCAGATTGTTCTTAGTTAGCTGTTAGGAATCTGCAAGCTTCCTGTGATGTTCTGCAAGGTGTGCTTTCAGTTTGAAAATTAGTTTTGAATGCACATAAAACAAAGTTTAAGTTGTTTTCTCAAGCCAGTATTATAGACATTGACAATCTACAGATCTCCACTCTAGACAGAGTCTAAATACCTTGCTCTATGTTGACGAAAAGCTTAAATTTAAACATCATGTCAACACTATTGTATCTAAGTTGCTTCGGAAGATCACTTTCCTTTACAGAAATAGAGCCAGCTTGATTTTTGCTGCTTGCCATCCAAATCAGTACTTATGCAATTATCCAATTACAAGGCAATACAAATTATGTTTTTTTCTCTCTAAGTATTATGCTACACACTGTGTGTGTGTTATATAACGTCTGTAATTATCTTATTATATACAAGATTGCATTTCATTTTATTTCAGTATTTTTATGTTTCATCATATACTTTAAAGTTCCCATGACATCAAAGTTGATGTTTGTGGTTATTTTTCCCAATGTGTGTATTGGACTACACTCACACACACACACATGCACACACACACACACACACACACACCAGTATCTGTCAGTGTCTTTTCCTAGAAAACATCTACATTACTAAACTTGCATCCAATGAGACGCTTTCTCGTAAAATCAGTCCTTGTACATCATTTATAATGTTAAATTGAATTGGAGAAGTGGAGCTCACGTGCTGCACACATACACTACAGTCTTCTAACTTTCATCGTCAGTGAAGGAAAGTGATTGGGCACATTTTAATAACTTAATAATTAGCTTTGCAAGATGAAGGTGAAGTATTTTGAAAATAAATCCTAGACGAGCAGCAGAAAAGTGAAGCATTGAACTCAAGCACAAGCAAACAAGCCAACAGACAAACGCTGCATCACTTAATTAAACTCCCAGCTAACTGGCAAAAAAAATAACTTGAACTTTGCTACAACTGCCACTGCAGTGCAGAGGCAGACGGCTGCAGACATACAGTTAGTAACAGCACAGCAGTGTTCTTCATTTTTTTTCTCCTTTCACCCTGTTTCTAAAATAACCTTGGCCATTGATCATTGTAAGCCAAGTACATTATTTCAAACAGACAAAAACTACTTAGTCCTCTATAAGTTTCATACTGCAATTCTGTGGACTAGAAATGCAAGTGAATGTTATGGCACAGTGCACTGGAGGATGACCCTGAAGACTGTGTCCTTTTCCTGTTTTCTTTTAAAATCAAGAATCTGAATTGAAAGCTAATTTTGAATCAGATGGTAAGATCAAGAATTGAAATGGAATGAAGGTTGTCAGATATTGCCAGTCCTAAAGCAAGGAAGGAACGAAGAAGGGAGGTAATAAAATGTGATGTATCTGCCTTTATCTGCATAGTAACAAACAGCTCCAACTATAGACCTTTTTTCAGAGCAGCTATTTTGACATGAAATAGTAGGCTACATGTTCCCAGTGATAATAAGGTCCAGGTCCATTCAAATCAGAGTCAGGTTGCTGCTTTTGTTAATGTTATCTCGCTGGAAAGGCTCTGCTAGACTAAATGGAATTGGCCAGTAATTTGTGCTACTGGTAACACCTGTGTTTCACTTATACTGTTTTATATCAGAAGTTAAATGGATCAGTAGATTAATTATTCATGATACATTGTCCTACACACACTGTTTTTGGAATTATGGTTATTATTTTGAAAAACGAATTAGCCACGTCTTGTTATGTGTTCAACACTGCTCATAACATGGTACCAGAAGCCATGAATGCATTGAAATTATTAAAAAATTTTGCAGGCACTGCTGCAACTGGACTGCAGTGTTTCCAAAAAACTAAAAATAAATAAATAAGCCTTCAAAAGTCCTGTATGGTCTACTGAGAGTGTTTGCTTATATGAGCCTTCATACTGTGGCAATCCCTGCTGCTCAGCCCTGCATCTCGGTCAGCAGGACACTGTCCAAGGAGAAAGAAAGAGGAACAAGTGCAGCAGCAGAGACAAAAGGGTGAATAATTCGGGTAAGCTGTTCTGAGATCCGATCACGTAAAGTGTTTGTCTCCTGAAGCAGGACACCTCTCACAGCCCAGCGCTGCAAGACTGATGTCCAATATCTGCTTGTCACTTCTCTCAGCGTGCCCTTCATCTTGTCTGACAGGTACACTGCAGGAAAAAATGAGTTCACCTTTCTGCCAATTAGTGCACCAAACACAAAGGCCCAAACATCTGTTTGTCGCAGTGAAGTCATGGATTTAAGCTACAAATGTTCGCATGCTTGCAGGCCTGTTAAATTAGCTTGTTGGCAAAGGCTTGTAAATGACTTGAGCTTGTAATGAAGTTATTCCAAGTCGATACTTTGTGCCAAAAGATGAATGATTTTGGTAAGTAGCTGTGTAATAAGCAGGATGATGTACAGGCTGCTGCTCAGGGGGTTGAGATCCACTTTGCATCTATTGATTCACCCAGTTGGGCTTAATTTTGTGATAATGACTGCCTAGCTTGCTCTACAATATTGCTTAGTCACTAAAATTAAACATTTATTCTTTTTTCCTTGTATTGTTATTTTGCCTGGATTATATTTGTATAAAAGAAATATTCCTCATACATGCTTGCTGTGCAAATTTATGGTAGTTTGCCCACATGCAATTTGCTCTACTCTTATTTATATTCCATTAATTTTCTTTGTTGTAGCCTTTTGTATTTTACTGTTGTAATAACTCAGATCACCCCACAGGGAACATTAAATTTAATTTGTAGCTGTTTCATTTATTTATGCTGCCTATTCACATACTTATACAGCAGCAGTTAAAGCTACAGGAAACACTTGTGTGGCTGTTGTTGCTTTTCTGTTGTTTCTTTACTTTCTAGGTCATGCTGAATTAAATTCAGTTTAATTGAACTGAAACAAATTGAATTGAATTATTCTGGAGCAAAAACATGATTATGGGAAATTGGTTCTACATCACAATGTGGAAGTTTGTGTATCGGTTAGAAAGGGAAGAAGTGCTATCATTGACATTTTGGCAAAATAAGGTAAATTACAGTAATGAATGTATGGTAAGTATGGAAGTAAGGTAAGGTAAGTTGAGGTATACTTTAATTATTGTTTCGCAGGAAATTTTTATTTGGACTCCAAGCCACTTCATGACATTGCATACTTCCCAACTTAAATAACATATAAACATATGTGTACAAACACTTGCATAAATGTGCTTAAATTCACATGTTAACTGTGCGACAATACTTCCTTAAAATAAGAAAGGTAACATCACAGAGTCTCTGTCTAACATATGATGTGTTGCCTGAAAAAAGCCACCGTGATGACACAGGTGCCTTTGTTAGAGCTCAGAGTGGCCGCACAAAAAAAGATTAAGCACTCAGGAAAAAAGGACCGGCAGCCACGTGCTGAGGAAACTGTCTCTCCTCTTGAAAAAAGGAGCTGGTGCTCAGAAACTGATTTCAGAGTGGTAAAGTGATGTATCTCTCTGTGTAATATGCCAGGATGATGGTCTAATCTGAGAATAGGCATCAAATGAAGAATAAAGTCATACACATACTCAACAAAATAGTATTATGAAGTTACTATGAGCATGGCAAGATGTGAAATGTGGCTGTTATTTTGGAAAATAAACCAGAAAATTTCACAGTACTATGAGGTAATACTGTCTTTAGTGCCAGATAACAGTAGCTGGCTCTCACACTGTCTAAAGTAACAGTGCTTGTTCACTTTCAAACTTTTAGAGCAGCTCGCTTTAGTGAGTGTGAGGCGCCTTTTTCCTGTTTGCATAATGAAACCAGACAGCAGCACTAATGTGAGTGCGACAGTTACTGCAGTTACATTAAAGCAGAACTCTTTAAGAGGTTCTTAAATGTTTGAGAGAGCGAGGTAAAAATCCAATATAGCCTCCTATTTCACCGCGTGTGTGCCTCAGTTTGAGCCCCGTCTCAAGATGTTAATTTGCTCAACAGCTCAGGCACGATCAGTATTGACACTGACAGCTTCAGTAAAACCACATACCTTATTAAACAAGGTATTACGTTTTCCCTGCTTAGAAAGTAGCAAATATGACCTGCATGTTTCTGTATTTTTATAGTATTTTTTTCTGCTGTAGTTGAACCGTGGATCTGAGAATGTCTGGCGGTCAGGCCAGTTGCACCGGGCCAAGTGGGTGGGTGGGTGTGTCCACCAGTTTGCAATTTGTTGCAAAGTTGAGGTGGATGGTTTAACAGTGTTATGGTCATAGTTTCCATATGCTGTTTTCAGATGATTTAAATCTCCCACCATCCCCTTTTCCCCTACCTCTCTATCTCCTCCACTCTCTTTGCTTCTCTTTATCTTTTAGCCTCATGAATACCGAGTAGCACATCAAATATTCATGGCACATGCGCACAACACACACACACATGCACAGGGATACACACACATATAATTGCACATACGCTCACCTTAGCCCCACTGTCTTATGCACTTGAACGTGGCCATACATACACATACGTAGAACGCCGCACTCATTCGCATGCTGCGAGGAAAAGAACCAGCTCAAACCAAGCGGCCATGAAAGTTTAATACACCGGGTGTCCATAAGATTCACAAACACACACACACTCACAGAGCCCCGAGTGCACGCAGACACATGCACCACATCTCTTTCTCTTTCACTCACAGCCATTAAAGTTTAATCTACAGGATGTCAAGCGGATTTATTTTATTGAGCTGTTTGTAGCACCTGTATTTTTACACTCCTTAAATATTTAAAACATTTTCATACTCCAGGATATGACCAACATCATCATCACCGCCATCCTAAGTCCACTGTGAGTTCAGGGTAGCCGTCAACACTGTTTGAAGGATTCATATTCGTCAACAGAAAGAGTGATATGGCTTCATCACGGTATTCCCTTAGGCACAAAGCTGTGCCAACTGCTACAGTCTGCTTTAAATGTCTGCTGTACACACAGTTAACCTTTGCTCACAAAGTCCACTGTGCTTAACTATGAATGAATACATCTCACCAATCTGTTATTTAAAAGTGACTCCATTATGTGATGGAATGAGTGAGAAAGCCTTGTCAGCATTTTGTGCACTTGTCACTGCTTAAAAAGATTAGTAAGGACCTTAAAATGATATTCAAAGAAATAGTTCAATACATGTATTTGCTTTGTTTTTTAGTAAATTTTTGGGCTTTTGTGCCTTTAATTGAAAGGATAGCTGAAGATAAGACAAGAAAGGGGGGTAAATGGTGGGTGACTGACACGCATCAAAGGCTCAAAGTGGGAGTCGAACCCACAGCCGCTGCAGAAAACCCACAACCTCTGTGCACACTCTCCTTCTTTCAGAGACGAAAACGAGAAGATGGATCGCAAGCTCAAGTAGAGTGGAACTGGAGTCAGGATATTTTTAACTTAGCTTAGCATTATGACTGGAAACAGCCAATATTTCTCTGTCCAGACTTAGGAAATATTATACAACAGGTAGTCCAAACCAAGCAATCTGATTGGTCATCTAGACATTTAGAATTGATTTACATTTAAGTGCTCAAATCAGCTTGATAGCACACTGTGCTCATCACTAAAATAAATCATGAACCACAATAAGCATATAATAGACTATGACCTCCTGTTGGACTATTTCTTGTAGCTATTTATATAATAATTAAATCAACATTCTTTAATGAATATAAATTATAGTGCTGTAGATTGCTACTGATTGCCTCCTTTGTGTATCACAAGATGGAGAGCTTACAGTTACGTGACAGTTGTGAAGTTCTTTTTTTTTTTTAGGATAACTGCCAACAAATATGACATATGGCACTTTTAGAAATCTACTTTTGGACTTTGCAGCGCTCTGGAGTTATTGGAACTCTTTCACACACAAAAACTCCATTCAACATCCTCCTTCAGTTGTGCACCTGTGAGCCTGTGACATGATGCTGTACTAGCTTAAAAATACGTTAAGTTTGCAGACATGCTAGCTGAATCTGTCCAAGCACTTTTTTTTCAGCGGATATCTTAGTTACAGCAGGAATGAGCTAACACAGCAGTTGGATCTTTGTGTGTGTGATATTTACTCTGTTTGGGAAAACTGACAATCTCTAGAAAGTGTCAAAGTTAACTCAAGTTGGCTGTTGACTCAACAGGGACAAAGGGCCAGCCTAATTGCTGGAATAATAAATTAGTTTTCGTTGCATTTGGGTTCTAATGATGGGGCTGATTGTTTTCCAGTGATTAGTCAGACCCTGTGTGTCTCCAGGGGAAAAAAAAAGATTTAAATTTTGACAGCAAATTGCCTCACAAAATGAACAAATATTGATTATATGTTTTAGTTTGTCTGTAATCTGTGGTGTAATTCCATTATTGCGTGAGAGGGTGAGCTTTAATGTAATTATTAGTCCTTAAGTGATGCTTATGGACAGAGGCGGCTTTATTATATTTTATCCATCCACCCAGCACTTCTGCGTAGTGTTTCCAACAGTAGAGCAGGTTGGTAGAGAATCACTTAGTGAGGACAGAACTCTTATATCTGGTAACATAGTTGGAACAACAAGAATTAAGGAAGCTACGCACAGTCCCTACAAATGGCTGTTGTGTCTGTATCTGCAGATGACCCACCCTCTGCCTGTTTTCTCATTTTCTCACATTTTGCTGTGTTTGGGATGCTTCTGAGTGGGGTAACCAGATCTCCAAAACAACAAATGTGAGACAAAGATTATGTTTGTGTAGGACAATGTAGGATATGTTATGAATTCTGAGAGGCAGTCTAATTTTTTTTAGATTAAAAATTAAACCTTTTTTGTCCCTTCGCTCATACCATCTCTGTGCTTTGCCCTCTGGTTGACCCAGTAGCACACAATAGACATTAGATAAGTAGTTTCCAAGTTTTGTTGCTGCATCCCTGTTTTTTTCTGGTAGTTTCCATCATGTTGCTCCTAAATCTACAGCGCTTGCGACTGTGGTGACTCACAATTTTTCCGTTGGGTGTAGGGTAGAAAGAAAAAGTGACAGGTTAACCTGCACATGACTCATATGTGCACAGTTTGATTGACTCTAAGCACAGCACAGTGATGACAGCCTTCCCTGCTTTCTTACCAGCCGTTGAATAAAAGCCAGATTTTAAGAAAACATTGGTCTGTCTGTCCCATAGTGGTTTGACTTTTGAAAGCTGTGGAATGGTGGGACAAGGGATAAAAATGCTGTGAATTGTCACAAAAAGTGGGACACCTGGTCACCCTGCTTCTGAGTGTCAGCCTTTGGGCAGTGTGTGTACCACTTAGCCAATACAGGTTTTAAGGTACACTGGTGAAGTTTCACAGGAAAAGTGCGCCGCAGAATCACCCAAAAAATGTAAGTTAATGGCGACCATTTTCCAAATGTGAAAAAAAAAAACTACCATTAACCAGTGTGTGCACTGACGTTAACAGTATGTACTGAACTTACGAGGGCTCAACAAGTGTCTGAAAGTGTTACCATTCTGCATGCTGCACATGGCAGATGTGCTCCAAGCTATGAGGCGGGACAGTTAGTTAACATCAACCAATTTGAAAGATGCGTATTTTCATGTTCCTATAGCACAACATCACAGGCAGTATCTGCACTTTGCATACGATGGCAAGGCCTATCAATTCAAGGTGCTTCCATTCAAATGACACCACAAATGCCTTCATAGGGCGATATATATTACCTTTACCACCAGTGCCTTAATGAAAACTGTAATGTACAGACTGATGTCAAACTGTCAAAAACTATCAATGCAGTTCACTCAGTTTCAGTTCACTCAGAAAGAAATCAGTTTAGGCTATATGTGAGGTTACAAAGACCGATTACACTTCTGTTGCTAACTCAGAAAATATTGTGATGTAGAATACTAGTGTTATGTACTTATTTTTACTGCATTTGATTTTCTTGCTAACATTATTATTTGAAGAAACTATTTTATTTTTATTAATTTCACTTGATATTGTGCACTGCCTCATGTGATGTTTGAATGTCTTGTATTTTGTGTAGACCACGGGAAGAATAGCTACAACAGTAATAACTAATGGGAATCCTAAATAAATAAATTTCACACTGATATTTCAGACAGTCCAATAAAATGACAGTGAACAAGGCAGCAAATTAGGAGCGACTCTGGACATAGACAACCTCTGTTCAAAGCAATCTATACAGCTGGAACAAGTAAACATGCAATTTCAAGTGCAGGAGACACCCAGTTGTTAGAGACGAGTCAATACTGTGTAAGCTTATGTTATAAAGTTACTTTTTATTGGTAAACAGTGGTCTCATCTGTGGACTTTGGTATTGATTTTTAAACAATATGAGAATATTGATTAGTCTCAGTTTGTCACTGGGGAGAAGTTGTCTTCAGTCAGGCATATAGTGGCTTGTAGACAGTGGCATAGAGGATCTCAAAAAAATCTCAAAAATGGATATTTAGATGGTTTTTTGGAATTTGTTTGAAGTAACCCTTTTGAAAACATGACCTCAACTAGTAGGAATTTACTCACATGGCAACTATTTAAAGAGTTTGTCATTTCTTCCAGAATGACAGTGAGTGCTTAGTTATAATGAGCCAGGATGTGTCATCCTTCAACAGACGAGATCTAGTGAAAGATTCTGGCGCACATCCCCATGCTGAAGTGCCCTTGACAAAAACACAAGGTCCCTACCAATTCTTGGTGTGCTGTTTGTTGCTATTGTTGACCTTTCAACCTCACGCTGCAGGAGGTAAGCAAACGGTTTTCTTTGGGAATCTGAGAGTATCGCTTAAAAAGAGGCAGGTTTCAGAGAGCCGCTGGTTTAAGAGGAACGGCACAAAGGCTGCAAACACAGGATCAAAGTGTTAGAGGATGTCAGTTTGAAAGGGAGGGAAAGAACATAGGACAAAGGGCGGGCAACGCAATCAAGACTCGAGAGGGGGAAGGATGAGGCAAAGAAAGAGAAAAATGAAATTAAGTGGACACAGTGAGATTGCAACAATGGATTCAGTATATTCTGACCTATAATTAACATTCCGCTTTTGAAGTTCAAGAGTGCCTCCATAAACACCCACACCATATGGCCAAAAGTATGTGGACACTGTAATATTTTATACTCCTTACAATGTCTTCAAACTAAAAGGTTGCATTTTTATATACCCTACGGGCATTAATAATTACAATCATTGTTTTCTTTTATTAATAGACCCAACGGTCAAGACGGCACAACACTGAATAATCTGATTGTTTTATTTCATAGCAAATAGTTAAATTTTAGTTTAGCTTCATTGTCTGCCGTGACTTTTTTGTTTCAAACCTCCTGTATAGGTAGGAAACTGAAAAAGCACACTATTTAAAGACTTGGTGACTTATAGCAGGCTGAAATGAACCATGTAGGTACTTTCTCATTACATTTTCCAGGTTTGAAAAACTCTTGTCAGCAGATAAAGCTATACATGGGATGCCAGTATGGTCAGGATCTAATCTTGTTGACCTGGTGTTTGGTATGGATCTTTGCTGTTTTAATTTAACCAGAGTCAGATGAACAGACTGCTTTGAAAGCTTGTTTGAAGTGATTTTGTTTTATAGTGTGTTTGTGCTTGTCATACTTAGGTCCACCTGCGAAGTCTGGATCGCTCCCAGTTTGTGCTCAAGTGTTTTCACTCTTTACATTGTCTGCACTCATTTGTCACTACTTTCCCTTCTTTAATGTATCTATATCTTAGCTCCTAGCTTGGGGCTTCTCCCTTATACAACAATCTCTTCTCCACTTTCTTCATATACATTGACTACAGCTGGAAACACTGATAAGCTCACAGTGCCATTTTCTGTTTTGTTTTAAGATACTGACACTCATTTGTAGAAAATGTCTTGAATCAAAGCAAACTGCATCCGGAGCTGTAATCACAGTGAAGTGAAGTGCAGAGAAAAGACATGAAGCAGAAGACACACTCAAAAGTGAACATCATTATCTTGACCAAATGGTTACAGTCAATAACTATATTTTAATGCTGGCAGCCTTCACACTAAAATTGCAAAAAGAAGAAACGGAATGACGCTCTGAGCTCTAAAAGTGCTGAGTAAGAACACAATATTTGGTAAAAGCTCCGTAGGAAATGACTCACCAACTGGGAGTAAAGAGAGGGGAAGGGTATGACTACATTAATAAGCGTGTGTGATGATTAAACAGGCTCAGTCATTGGCCTAGAAGCTCCCACAGCCACCAAATAATTCCAGCTGGTTCAGTAGCTTGGTTCAGTAGCTTGGTTCAGTAGCTTGGACAGCTCCTGTGGTGCTGACAGCAGCGGCAGGAACAGGGCCTCACTGAGCGCTGCAACAAGAGGCCCTTCAAGGATCCAATAAAATAAAACTTTTCATGTTAAACCCTCAGGAAATCTGGCTTGAAATGGTAAAAAATGCATATATGATATCAAAACTGATGGTCTCACTAAGTATCTATAAATTCAGAGTGAAAATAAATGTTCATGTCTATTAGAAAACCTAGTTTGGAAAACACCTTAATTTGGCTGCTGAGACCTTTTTTAACTTAAGTCCCACTTCTGATTTTTAAAAACTTTATGAGGCTCACCTTTCCAAATAAACGAGAAAAAAACAACATGACCAAACAGGGGAAAATAAACCGACTGTGACAAGATTTCACCACTTTTAACGCACTGTGCTTTTGGCTTAGCATCACTGCCTGCCATTAAGAATCCAAATTTCATTTCCACGTGCTTTGGAGCTTTAATTTGTATCCAACATCACTTTCTTATTTAAAAAAAACAATCCATTTTGTGGCACCATATGCAAGGGAACTTTAGTTAGCCTTGTTTGTCTCTGCCTGATGATGTGTCATGATTGGCATGGCAACATTCAAACATAGCTGGTCACTGAAATCATTCATTTTAATTTGATATTTTTTATTCAGTAAATTCTTCAGCACATTTAGGTTTAAAGATAAGATATTCTTTTATTTGAATCTAACCATTTTGCAAGCAATGTATTACTGTGTATAGGCAAAATGTATTTTAGCCACAAATCGTAAGGTCCACCTGGAAAAAAATCAATATCAGTTTAAGTGTACAATATTTTCAACACTTTACTTTGCAGTTAGACAGCCCTTTCTGACTGGGAACTGAAGTTGCCATTTATGCTCTCTTCACTGCTCTCTTCAAAGCCATCACACTCCTTTGGCAAAAAGCCTTGCAAAACATGGGGGTTGCTGAGCTACTGCAGCCTCTATCAGTTAGTTTGTGTTAGTGTGTTTTAATACTGTCACAGCAACATCTCCCTGAGAAACTTGGGATACTCTTTTGTTTAGGGCATATAGGTGACATTACTGGGGGCTCGTCCATGACATATGACCCAACAAGAAAACTGAGCATTCAGGCTAAAGGTTTGTGGGCCCGTCACTTGGCCAGCTCACTCTCCTCCATCCTTCACCGCTGTTTGTTGGTATTCTATTGACAGTTCATTTTAAGGACAGTAATCACATGGATGATACCTCAAAACAAAACTTTGTACATTGCAGCATTCAAATCAACATCTCTCTTCACTTTGGGGTCCCACACCTGCTCCTCATCATCTCAATCGCTTTGTGACTTGCTAAGCCCACATGCAAGAAAAGCGGTAGGGAGACAGCGTGCTGTGACTACACATTACTTTGGATCTGAGTTAACATAAAACCAGGAACTCCCTTGTTCTGTGGAGTAAAACTGTTCTTGTCAAAGGAGTCTGGAGCGATATGATGGCTTCAGTTCCCTGATGTTGAGTTGGCTCAGTTGAAGAGTCAGATTTAGTGGGAGCAGAGGGGTACTGTTGCACCCATTCGGGTAGGACAACTGACGTGGATTTTTTTATGATTAATTAATGGATTTAATTCCATAATTTTCTCAGAAATATCCAAGCACAAGTACAACTAGACTGAACCATTATCACTTTGCTACAGAGGAAAACAACGCTTAAGTTTTGAATTTCTTTAAACCAATCATAGTCGTCTTGGTGATGCTAAGCTCAGGATGCAGCAACGGTGCAGTTGTTGGGGAAACTTTTGGGTGAACAAGTCTGGAATTAAAATGGTTAAATCCCTGCAAAAAAACACAAACGTACAGCAGCTTGCTTTTTTCATTCGTACCATTAGCAACTGGTTTAGGGTGACTTGTCGTTTTTGTGTGTAGGTTGCTTGCTTGGAGGTTGGTGTTGTTTCATGTAAGGACAGGGATTTTCAAAACAGTGCAAATAGTGGAAAGAGAGGAGAATGCCAACTGAAATAGTCCGCCTGTAGCAGGCTCATTCCAACAACTTACTTCCTATGAGTCAGACTATTTTAGGTCGTCCATGGTCATCCCATTTTAAAAAACTATTTTCTGTTTATCAGCTGGCTTGAATGAGCCACACAGATGGACACAGACACACAGTTGCCTTGGGGAAGAGCACAGGTAGACAGTGTTTGATAGTCTGCCAGCCTCTCCTTCTCTCTTCTCCCCTTTCTTCACATTTCTCCTTCTAGCTTTCACATCCCCTCCTCCCCTCTGCCTCTCTGTCTGTCTGCCCTTCTCTCTCCCCTTTTCCTCCCCATTACTGTCACTGTCTCTTTTTTCCCTGTCTCAACTTTCCCGTCCCCCACTTAGTAAAGTGAAGAGCAGCAACTCCACTGCCTTGACGTTCCCTCAGGGGACCTGTTGAAAAATACAAACTGATGTTGGCCTGTTGCTGATCCGAGTCCGAGAAAGTTTCCTCTAAAACTACAAATCCATTAGTTAGTTCAGGTTACTACGGACACCAAAAATGGATACACTTACTTTTTTCATGCCTTTATATCAAGATCACAAGTTAATCATTTCATTATATTGAGATAATGAAGCTTGCTTATATTGTTTGCAATATATTATTGTTAGTTTCCCACTGGGATGTGGATGTGTTGTACCAGAGATGTTTGGTTGCAAGTTACATGATCAGCCTCTACTGGGTCCCCACAGAGGGCTGTGTCCACTGACTATATGCACCACACATGTTGTTACTAGTTTGCTGTATCTGTCCCTGTGGACTTTCTGAGGCTTATTACGGCGAAGTTGGCCATGAGAGACCTGATGTGAGTCGGTTGTTATAAGAATTAACAGCTAGTAGGAGTCAAAAAGTGACACTTGGGCCTGATTCATCACACAATGACTGTTTATTTGTTAGAGGAAACAATCTTTTGTTTTCTCATGATAACAGGTTGACTGAGTCTTATGACCTTGTTTGATTTGTCCCAAGAATGATACATATAATATTTGTCTAAATAAAAGATAATTTTACAAGTCAAGAAAGTCACTGTTTATTGTAAAATTATTGAAGTGTTACTGTGACACAATTCAACAGGTTAAAAAAAAAAGATTCTCTCACCATTGACCACCGTTCATGTTTTTTACATAACATGTTCCCATGGCACACGCTGGAAGGGGGGGGACTTCATCTCTCTATTATAGTTGAGCACACGTACCTTGGTCAACTGTCTCCGTTTCCTGTAAAAGTGACATATGGGTCACATCGTAAAGCTGCAGTAGGCAGAAAGCCTGAAAACGGTTGATTTTCTGTGTCCTGAGCCTCTCCCACTAGACAAGCAGCACACCCTTCACAAGCACAAGCAACAGGTAACGAGGCAATCGTTGACGAGCACAGATCAACAGACACCGGACAGTAAAAAACACAGACAGATGAGAGAAACTACATTTAAAAACATAAAGATTCAGTGTGAAGTACTAAGAACATAAAAAGACTTCTAAAAATGTCTTTCTCTCTGCTCTCCTGCACACACAAGCTCAGTATAACAACACTCGCTTGTTGGAGGGGGACAGAAAGGAGGCTCGAACCGTCGGGCTGCGGTCAGCGTGAGGTGACTGTAGCCCCTTTGGAGGTGAGTCGGGCTCGCAGTTCATGTCAGTCATGAAATGCTGAAAACTGAGCAATAGAGGAGGTGCAGATGTCTAGTTCTCTCTCAGAAGACCTGATTTACCATATGCTGAAAAGTTTTTATGATTTTTTTCTCAATTATGTCAAAACAGTGTTGCCTACCGGAGCTTTAAGTTAGCTAGTGTTAGAAAATTACTAGCTAACTGACTAAATGTAGAATCCTTTCCTGTTCTGTTAATGTTATTTATGAGTAAAGCACTAGCTAATACAAAAAAACATACTGCTGGATTCCTACTGAGTGAACCATTTGATTTGTGACATTATCACGTTTCTGGCCGTCTTGAGCAAAATCCCATAATATTCCACAGCCAGTGACAAGGTGGTGCCCTGTTATTAATACTTAAAGGTGCCATAAAAAAGCAAGCACTGGACATTCCTATCTCTAATTAATGTGCAATCCTCAAGGGTCTCTGAAAGCCTCCAGGGTCTTAACATGGGACCCTATACGTCACACCTGAATAAAACATCCACCCATATCCTGACATGATAATAAAAAGACGGGCCTTGGACATGCCTGATTAGAATTAGTTTAACATCTACAGTGGTCATTCCAGGGGGTACAGAAGCAAACAGAAGCTGCATGTGGGACTCGCCTGACTGTAGTTAGTGACCGTAACATTAATGGATGCAGGGGTCACACAGAGGCTGTCCTATAGCATGGCTGGATAAAAGTGATATGATATCCAAAGGGGTCATTCTGAAGGGGCCGAGGTCTTTACCAGCCAGGGATGTGCTTGCATATAATGCCCGTAGGGAGGGTCATTTCATTTCATTTACTGTGCAGGGGCTGTCCTGAGCTGCCTATGGGATTTTAGAAGGTTATAATTAATGTATCATCCCTTATATAGGGCCCACTGTGGACTAAGAGCATATAAAGAGAGAAACAGGCATAGAAAAGGTCTTTTTACTGTCTTCACATCTCCTTTCTTTCCTTTTCCTCTCTGACACATCTAACGGTCTGCTCTCAGGGGTGCTATAGGTACAGAGATCAGCTTTTTAATATCAGTAAAGTTCTGACTATTAAAATTGATTAAAGTTATCACTATAATCTATCATTGATAGAGGGGGGACATTATGGGCCTGCCCTCATTAGCAAGTTAAGGGGCTTCAGAGGGACAGGCAAGGAAGAAGGAGAAAAGGAGGACAGAGTAGCAGAAGAGTCACACAAAATGGTCACATGAACAGAAAGGAGGAATTATATATATATATGTAATATGTTTATATAATAAAACGCATTGATAAAAGCATATTTGTTAATAATTAGTCAAGCTAGGCCATATTTTATACTTTTCTCAGCTGAGAGAAGGCATACTTGCAGAGCTATTTCTAAATTTCTGTTACCAAATAACACTTGGTGACCCATCTAATACATTTAAGTTGATGTTAATGCTAGTGACTTTGTTAGCTAACCATTAGCTTGACTGACATCTAAATTTTAGATGATGAATGTTAGAGCAGAATTTCATTCATGCTTGAATCTTATGTAGAAATGTCCATGCTAAAGAAACACAGATCCAGTTTGTTATTTAACCTTTTAACAAGAGATTATAGGAAGAGTATAGGAATTGTTCAATTTGAATAGAATTTAATTTTTTTTCATATGGAGTGTAAACATAGCACCATTAATATATGAAGAACAGATGTCTGAACTGCAGGAAGAACACTGGTTTTATCTTGGATGCAGAACTGCAGATACACACAACTTAAATCACTGTCATCAGAGCTGCCATGTTGTACCACACTGTGCCTTAGTGGACACACCAAGCTGAGCTGCTTTGGGTTAAGAAATACTGTAATTTGATTCCACATGTTTCTCATGTGTACCAGCACTCTAAAGTGCTATCCTTTAAAAACTGTATTTGAAATTCTGCTGGAAATGAATACTGAGCAAACCTGTCATAGATACACCAGACTAACACTGGTTCTTCCTTGAATTTTAGAAGCATTGGAAAGCACCACAGCAGGTGCTCCTTCTGCAGCGACCAGGAATCACAAACAAGAATCTTTTCACAGAAACTGAGAAATGTCACTGATCTATAGAAATACTACAAATAAAAGCACACTCACTTTCTAGAGGAAAAGACATGAAAAAGAGGAAAAACTAGAACAGCCCAGTTCCATGTGTTTGTCTCATATTAAGAATTGATGTCATCTGTCGGGTTTTAAGATGTAAAGGGGCCATGAATGCCAATTAAATACAAACATATACTGAATACAAACAATGTTTTTGTCGGTGCCTCTACTATTTGTTCCTCTTTTTTATTGTGATACTCCTCAGTGATTCTCTCATTAGTTATGTGTTGGAGGCACTGGCACCATCTATTGTGGGTGTTGGGATGGATTGATGCAAAGCAGGAAAAAAACTTATTACCATAGACTGACAAATTCCAATTGGATTTGAAAAGTCCAAACTAAACTACTTTTTAATTCATTTCTTTTACTGAGGTAAATAGATTCCTACTTTATGAATGCTTGGCAGCAGCCAGATCTGAGCTAACTGTTCTATTGGTGCCCCGCCCAGAGCAGGCAGAGTGACTCGAAATGTCATAATTTCAAACATATTAATAATAACGAAGTAATTATATCGAGCAAAGGATGACAAATAAAATTGTAGCATATGCCACATCATTGTAAATGATGGTTTTCGTGGGGTTTTTGTTGTTCTGATGTGTTTCCTCACTAACTACCTTAGATACATTTCTTGCCCCCCAGATGTTAAACACATGTCACAGCCCATGGTTGGAAGTTGAAGGGAGAATTCAGCACTTTACTGGTGATAGTAAATGTAGTCAGTTGAATTCCTCGGTGTGCACTATATTCACTGTGTCAGCCATCATGGATACTTTGGATCTGTGCCGGTAGTGCCTACATGCACTAGGATGGATTGTGTTCGAGCTTATGACTATGTTGCGGTGTATCACCACCCTAGCCTATAGCTATTACCAAAACTTCTATTACTTTTGCTAAAACATAATGTTAAGTGACATAATACTTGTCCAGCATGTCCGGTGGAGACTTGAAATCCAAGCTGAAACAGCCTGTAGCAACAGATTTTGCAGAACTCTGCTTTATCTGTCAATATAGATCACACTGCAGATGTTATTGCTTCAGTTGACTTGATTTACCACCAACACTGACTGGTCATCGGCAGAATTTTCCTTTTAATGTGCCTCTTTTTATGATGCATGGAAGGTTCCACATAAAACATTCAAAAATATATCCATGTTACATGATAATTTCGTAATCAAATGTTGTTACATTATAACCATTAATTAATTGGAAGAAACTTACTCAATGGAAAGACAAGTTGCACAGCCCCTTTGTTGTTGTTCCTCAGCAACAAAGGGGCTGTGTGACACAAACCTACAGCATTATTTTGAACAGACTGCATGGTGTCTCCCTCTCTTTTCTATTCAGTCTCAGAACTTGAAACACAACTTCTGAACTTTCTCTTCAGGGATTTTCCCATTTCTGCCATTCCTCTCCTGTCCACTGGTTGCCTCCACTGAGTTTTCATTTCTGTCTTTATCCCCCATCTTGATTTGAATACCTGCGTACCGCTTGTTCACATTGTCACTTAGTCTGTGTGTTTATAGAGGATAGTTCACACCTAAGTGGTGTAACCAATTAAAAAAGAAAGATTCTCCTTATTATAGAGCACAGATGTGCGTAATAAAAATTAATGATGGCTGAAATTCATTTGGCTGCTTCAGTTTCAGGGTCCTTGCATTGTACATGCTGGTTCACTGTCATGACTAACTGTGACACTTTCATAGAACAGAGACAGTGTTAATGTTAATGTTAATACACCTGTGCTTGTAAAACAGACTGTGAGCAGCTTAGAAAAAAATAAAAAAATACACCAATTAATAACTTGTAGTTGAGTTTAATCGTAATAAACTTTTAAGCATGTTAGGGTCTTTGATAAAGTAACATGTCTGCTTATGGTTGACACAACTCTCATACAATTATTGGTCAGAAATTCAAAGCCTGTGGGCATTAAAGATTTGTTGGCCACAGCCTAAGGTTTAAGGCTTTCCTTTTGTTGTTAATTATTTGTTATACATGACTGCCATCCTGTGGCAGCATATGACATTGCCCTTTAAGTGTGCATATGATGAAGAATCCCTGCTTATATTTTTTCTGTGTCTAATACACTTCAAACAAAATAGACAAAACACAGAAGAAAGTAACAATGTCTACAAGTTTGATTGTATAACCTGAAAGGTTAATTAGTTTAATGAATTTGGCATCATCTTACGTGTTGATTTAGGGAAAAAAAAAAGAAGTTATTTCAGTATGTGAAGACGTCTACACAGCTTTCCCCCACCCTCTCATCTGCTTTCACTTATGACTTATGATGGCTGCACATAATTAATATCTAATCAGTGTTACACTGGTTGTCAATGAGAAGCCTTAAATCTTCCATGATAGTCATATTTTTAATGCATAAAGAATATAATTTTATATGAATATTAATCAAAGCTGTTGGCAGCAGGTTCACACCTAGTATTTTAGTATTGGTACATCCAAAGTCTGTATTGATCGAATCCTTCTTCCTAGCCTCTGGGCCAACACACCAGCATACAGTAACAGCCTCTGGAGTGCAGAAGTGGATCAAATGGGGTAGAGTGAACATGTTCAAGGTAAATATGTGATGTATATGTTTGTCAGCCGCAACAATGGTGCTGGTGTTGTTTTCACCTTGTAAGTCTGTATGTCTCTCATAGTGGCAAAATGTGGTGCTGGAGACACATACTGTTGTGTGAAGTACCACAGAAGCAGTTTTGAGTATTTTGAAAGGTGTTTATGTCTGATGATCTGTGGACAGATAGACGCTGTTCAGTGCTCTGTTGGACTGATTTAATGAGGCACAAAAGACAGAACAGCCTTCACTGCTGTTGATGAGCGGAGAGAAGAGCAGCCATCTTGAATTTTGAGGTTGGGGTTGGCAAGGTTCCTCTGACTTTCCTAGTTCAAAATCCCACTTCAGAGGATGTTCCAGTTGAGATGTTCAACATGGAATGCACTATTATTCAGCAAAGTTTCACTGAGAGGAAGCCTCTTCTTTGCAGGAACATCTTGACCACATTTGCACAGTTAGCTGCCCATTACAACCACAGCCTTATCTGCTGGTGATCTGCAGCTTCACTGAAGCTGCTGGTGATCTGCAGCTTCACTGTCTTACTTGGGGTGAGTTGTTGCTCACCCACATTTAACTTGCCTGTCTGGGGATTGAATCAACAACCTTCTGGCAATGAAACTTTACAGATGTGTAGTTCAGATCAAAATCAAGGCTGAGTTTGAGGATAGTTGTGGTCCGACCCATGCATACTCTTGTAATAAGGTCATAATTACTATGAAATGTTCATGGGTCAAAATATCATCATACTAATGTTGGTCACAGCTGGTGTGATCTCATCACAAGACTGTCTCCACTTTCTAATGATCAATTCTTTGGTGTCCGTCCTTTTCTCACCACTTGTCTTCTTCAGATTTCAACATTCCTCTTTTTCTACATATCTGTCATCACATGCTGTCCTCTATCTCCCCCCTCGTCTGTAACTTCAATGTGTCAGTTGGCTTTCCACAAAATGCTCCCAAAGGAAAGAACAGCTATTCTAGTCACACCTCTACCTTAAAGACAGGCAGACAATGATAAAAAGGGGCACAGGGAAAAAAGAGGAAAAGGGGAAAGGACTACAGAGAGATAAGACAGGGAAAGAGAAAGAGAAAAACACGGCGGAGGAGAATGGAGAGAGAGACAAGACAGTAGGAGAACCAGCAGAGAGCAGATTCTTTCCCCTGAGAACTAATTATACCATTACCACAGAGCTCAGTTCAAGGCCACTTTAAAAAACTAATGTTGTGTCTCTTTCCTCCTGCACATGCTGAAAAAACACACAGAGCCTCTCCACATACATCCCATGCAGTCGGCTGCCTGTTGTTGGGGCCCAAAGTCTTTGTAACACACCACAACAGGAAACCTGTTATCAAGGCCAAGAGTCATCACCAGCCACAACCAGTGGCCACCTGTCGTCAGGGCCCAGAGTCGTTGTGCCTGACTGCAAAAGGTGGCTGGCTGTCATCAGGACCCAGAGTTGTACCTGTCATCAGGGCCTAGAGTCATGGTCATGGAACACGACATGTGGCCACTTGTCATCGGGGCCCAGAGACGTTGTGACGTTGTGGCCCTGACCACAACAGGCGGATGCCTGTAGTTGGAGCCCAAAGTAGTGGTCACCAACCATGAAAGATGGCTGCCTGTCATCGGGGTCCCAATTCACCATCACTGACCACATCAGGTAGCTGCCAATCATCCGGGCCCAGACTCAATGTCAACCACAGCAGATGACTATCTGTGGCTGGGGCCCAGAGTCATCGCCAGTGACCGCAGTGGTCGGACAACTGTTGTTGGAACCCAGAGTCATCGTTACCAACCTGGACAGGCAGTCGCCTGTCATGGTTAGTCACAATAACTCAGGACCCTGATGACCAGTGGCCGACTGTCATGGTTGCCGACAATGACTTTGGGCCCTGATGACAGGCAGCCCACTGTTGGGAATGATAGGTGGCCACCTGCTGTTGGGGCCAAGAGTTGTTGTTGCCAACCATGACAGGCAACTGCCTGTCATTTCAGGCCAGTGTCATTGTCACTGACCACAACAGGCGGCCGCCTCTCGTCAGCATCCAGAGTTGTCATGGCTGACCACAACAGGCAGCTGCCTGTGGTTTAAGACCAGAGTCATCATCACTGACTATGACAGGTGGCCACCTGTTGTCAGGGCCCACAGTCTTAGTTGGTGACTACAACAGCCAGCCACTGGTTGTCAGGGTCTGGAGGCTTGTTGTAGCTGACCACGACAGGCAGTGCCTGTCGTCAGGGCCCAAATTCGCACTCACCAACCAAGTCAGGTGGCTGCCTATCGTCAGGACCCAGAGTCATCGTCGACCACATCAGCTGGCCACCTGTCATTGGGGCCCTAGCCAATGAAAGCCTGCCAAACAAAACATGTCAGTATAACAAACTTTTGTTTACTCAATTTCTGTACCAATCCAAAAGCCAGTGAAAATGCTAGCCTCTGGGTTGACCTACAAAACATGTCATCTCTGCAGCACTTACTATTAAGTGTTACCAATTTTATCGCTCCTCCAGAGCATATGATCAGAACTGTGTCCATAGCTATGGTCCATTATACATGACAACTGTCTGCTATACAGAAATAACAGGACTTCAAATGCTGTAATTGACCATTTAGAATTCACAACATATGTTCTTCTATGCACAAAAATATTTTTATTAAAATTCAAATTTCTCCTCATAAAACAAATTTATATTTTTTATTGTTGTTCTTTGACCATACTGTGTGCTGATTTAAATAATGAGGTAGAAGGAAAAAACGTGAACAACAACATCATTATGATGAAGAAAAGAATTTATATTTAGAGCTACAGACAGACAGCATCTAAACATTGAATGTATGAAAATGTCCTTATAGAAATCAGGAACAGAATTAAATTTTGGAAGGTGGGTGGAACACTTTGAATCAGTGTGAAGTGTGTGTGAAATCTATACCTATGATAAATCTATGATATATGATTATGATTATGAACGGGTATATGTGGATAGGGATATGTGTAGTAATATGCATGGTAATATGAATTTACCCTTTGTTCTAAATTGCATTATTTGATGTTACAAAACATTTAAGATACAACAGCAGGGTCTTAGATTTGTTTTTGTTTTGTTTTTTCTCTCTCTCTCCTAATTTGATGTTTTATTTGTCTTGGTTTTTTTTTTGGTTTTTTTTTTGTCTATTGTTATTCTACTTATGTATGTGCATACACCCCTTTGACTCTCTCAGAGTTTGGCCTTGCTTCTGTTATTAGTAGTTTAAATGAAAATGTACACATTTTAGTGCAACTACAACCAGAAACCACTAGGGGGTGCAGCTAAACTGGGATTTCCCAGAGAAGGACTTAGGCTGTGACTGTAATGTTCAGCCTAAACCACAGCAAGAACACTCTTTGTTTGTTTGTTTGTTTGTTTGTTTGTTTGTTTTCTTAAAGTCAAGATTCAGTACCACAAATAAATTCATTCACTGTAAATGTGTCTTGTCAGGCATTGCAGTCTAGAAAGAAACTTTCCCTATGTAATTCTGAGAGAGTGACCTTGCATTTACCTACACAACATTTCTCACATACAAATGTAGCAATAATTGAAAATAACATTCAGAATTATGTTTTCATTACTGTATAATCACGTGGAAATAATAATTGTTGTGTTTTTGTTACCTGAGAATAAGATGTCTGTATCTACAGAGGGTACGGGTCCTCTGACATGGGGGCCATCATGTTGCCCTGCTGTGTTTCTGCAGTAGCCCAGAACAGGCAAAACAAATACTGGCTCCTTTGTTTCACATTTTTCATGAGTGTAGGTTTTCTTACAAACTTGGAAGGAGAGGGTACAATTGCCGAGCTCACCCAGACGCCACTAAATCCTGCACACTGGTCCTTAGACAAATATGCTCAATTAAGTACCGCAGTAGCATAAGTAATTATATTTTATACCTCATGGGACTTTTGATGCAAAATAAGGCAACTCCAGTACCTGTTGTTTAAATCGTGTGATTTTACTTTCAGTTCCTCCTGCACACCCACTGGGGAACTTGCCTTGTCCATTATGAGTTGAAACACATTTTTCTAAAGATTTTTCAACATTACATAAAACAAAAAACTATTTGTCTTTGGTCCAGAACAGCTTTCTCATTGGTAAGAAGTTGTAGTTTCTATGTCCTATGAAAGTATGTGTTAAAATTTCATTTGGAGTTTAAACAAAAAAACACAGCTATGAATTTAAACAAGAATATATCTCTGACATAGTATGATAATAAGTATGTGGAAGCCCATTTCTGCTCATGTGATGAAAAAAAGAACCTGTATGTTATTCTAAGTACTGCAAAATAATGAGAGAATTTCTCAAAATACTGACTTAGTATCTCAAAATAATGATTTAGGATTGTAAAGTAATGACTTATAATCTTAAAATCCTTTGTGTCAAAAATTACCACTTAATCAAGACTGGCTCAGAATCTGAAAATAATGACTTACTGCAAAATAATGATCCCCAAATAACGACTTAGTTTTGCAAAATAGTGAGAAACGTTTGCAAAATAATGAATTAGTATCTCAAAATAATGACAAATTTGATAAATACTGACTTAATACCATATAATGACAAGATCTTTTCTCAAAATAATAGTATTTCAAAATAAAGATTAACTTATCTTGAAATACTGAGTTAGGATTGCCAAATACTAATTTTGTATCTTAAAATGACGACGTGGTATCTAAAAATAATACAAAACTTTCTCAAAATACTGATTTAATATCTCAAAATACTTAACTTAGGAACAAAATGACTTTTTACTTAGTTTACTTATTAGTTTTAGTTATTATTATTTGGTATTTAGTTTTAGTTGCTAGTATTTCAAAATAACGAGAAGCATCAAAATAATGACTTACTTATCTCAAAATCTTGTATTAATATTAAAAATAACAACTTATAGTTGTAAAATAATGACTTGAGTATCTTAGAATTATGAAACAGTATTAAAAACGATAAAGTCTTCTCAAAATAATGACTTAGTATAATTATTTTGAGATACTAACACTCATCATTTCAAAAACGTTTGTCATCATGACTTACAGCATCTTTTCCACACTGGCGTTAACTTTTTTAAATGTAAATATTTTTTAAGTTCAACAATTTGTAATTTTCTTCAGGAAACGCTTGAACCAAAGTGCACTATTAAGTACTATAAACATTAAAACCTGTGTCCCACTCGAGAGTAAATCAAGTTCATATACACTAATAATAAGCCACTCCCTTCTGTACATGTGAAGCCAGTGGCCCCGCCCCCTCCTGCAGGCTCCGATATTATTTATGGGCGTTTATTTCCGGTATTTAGCGTCTGGATTTTCAGGTTCCACAGAGTGTGTGTTATGTGTGTGTGTTGGTATGTGTGTGAGCGTGTGAGAGAGTTTGTAGTGTGGTTGTAAAGCGTTCCCAGCTCGGATACTGTCACCGCCTTGCACCGCAGGCAGGCACCGTGTTCCTACATGCAAGTTACCGTCGCGGCTTCACAATCGTTGGCCAGCAATGACCGAAAGCCCCGCGACCAAGCCAGCCAACGGGGACGTGTGTCAGCGTGTCAAGAACGGACTAAAACCGGAGAGAAACGGCTTGTTGAAGAGCCTCCACCGCTGCCATGAGCGGCAGCCCAAGCACCACTGCCAGCCCGAGGAGGAGGAGGAGGTGAGGCCCGGGGATGGGACGGGGAGGAGAGGCTGGTGAAGCCGGGGAGGCATCTACTGTGTGTGGACCCCGGAAACACCCAGACGATGCTGTCAGTGTTGTCATCTTCGTTAAATCCTGCGTTATTAGGATATAACACGGTAACAGCTGGAATGTATTGACCGAGTCCTGCTGCGGATTGTCTGACAGTTTGTAGTTATCGAGCTCTGATTATCTCGATTAGTCGTGCACATACTGAAAACCAAACTCTATAAGAAATATTATAGTTTTAAGAATTTTTGCTCATTTTTAATGTTACACAGTCCCTGCAAGCATAAATCAAAAGCTTTTCCTGAATCATGACGAGATACTTTTTAATTCGGCCGAATCACAATGGCACCAAGCAGCTGAGGAATTTATTAAAATCTCAACTTTATGAATGGGCTCATACTGTGCCCCAACGCCCCACTAGTCCTTTTCTAATAAGGTTGTTTAAAAAAGGCGGGTGTGACAACTCTGAAAGCTGACATAGCATCGAATTCTAATTCTGTTTAGTGTATGTATGTATGCCGAATTTAGTAAGAGGTCAAGCTGCAACCTCATGTGGTGTTTTTTTTTTCATAAGCAAAAATTGGGAATAATATAGTTCTTAATAATTTCCAAAATACTTTGAATTATTCACTGTGTTCTGATGCACATACCACCAGAGCCAGTCAAACAACTTGTAGCAGTTCAGATATCTGCCTGGATGATGAAGTTTTGCAGGTTGTGTCCTTTACCTACATATTTCATTTCAGGGTGTATGTAGGCTCTAGTCCACTGAGTTGTAACAGTGTGGGATTTTCTTGAAGTGGATAACTCCCTTTAGCCTATAACTAAGACTGAAAGTGTGATGAGTTAAGTGAGACACTGAAGCAGTGCACCTGTTCACTTAAAGCTGTCTACAGAGACTGCATGCATGCTGTGAAGCAGCTTTTTCCTTAGAGGCTAATGAAATTTCCACGCCTGGGTGATCCCTCTGTGACTGTCCCAATTAACAGGTCCCCTCTGACTGTTTGACTAGATGCTGTCACACACGCATTAGCATTTAGACTCATGGATATGTTGCGTGCAGGGTTTGTACCAGCGCTGAAAGTAATAGAAAACACTTTATTTGAAGGTAATTGTTTCAAGATTTTAAAAGTATTTTAGTTTTGGATAAATTGCTTGAAATTGCAATTGTATTACTTTCTTAATAAATTGCTACCCAACTGAAAAGTTAGCTTTTTAGATAACGAAATTACAAAGTTGGATATTAGCTCAGCCATGTTTTATGGGATGTTGCCAAGTAGAGAAAAATGGTATGAAAATCACGATTATAGTGACCAAAATTATCATGGTTTTCAATATTATCATGATATTTTTACAATTAGCTTATAATGTTCAAAATGTACTGCTACACAGAATGAAATAATTTCACCCAATTTCACACTGAAAACTAGGGATGCACCAATACTGATACCAGCATCGGGCATCGGTCCAATTCTGGCCTCTCATACTCCTACTCATAAAACTACTCCGACACCACGTCATGACAAGTAGCTGCTCAATACAAGCAAACATCTAAAGAACTGCCATGATGCAGAGTTCAAGGCTTTTGCTGATGCTTACCCTCCTTTTTGGATGTGTGGACTCGCTGTCCTCAACATCATCCACGAATGACCGCAGCGACTTTGGAAACTGCCTGTAAAATTCCATGTAAAACTGAAATAAATGCATAGAGTCCACCTGTTGACCGCAGCCAGCTGCTGTCCACTAAGTCCTGGCGGGTGCAAACTAGTTGAATGCCTCTGAAAATTAATCCGAAGACGAAGAAAAAACACCGCTGCCACCAGTCTGTAACCCTCATTTCTTTGTAATAAGCTGCTACAACTTCTCTTTGTGTACTTATTCTTCACCAAAACGGCCTGACAGCACAGGACACACACCTTCACTCGTTGCTCACAGCGGGGTCAAAGAAACTGTTGCACACATGGCACCACACTCATACCTGTCCCCCCTAAACAATGACAGGTAGGAACTAATTAACTCTTAGACAAGAGAGACATGAAGAAGAAACGTAAATACTACATGTGTAAATGTGTGATTAAAATACTAGTTAAAATGCTGTAAATGATAATGAAATAATTATCATATATAACACCATTTTAATAGTAAACTTAATTCTGCAAGTCCATAATAATGTTGTGAAATTATTTTACTGAAATATATCATGTACTCGTATCAGCAAGTACCCTAATGTAAGTACTTGTACTTGTACTCAGTCTGAAAAAAGTGGTATCGGTGCATCCCTATTGAAAACCTCTCACCGATTTGAAATAGCATCATGCCCTTTGCAATATCAGTGTTGTAACTGATGCAAAACAAACCCATGTTGCGTGCTGCGTCTGCTTCTGGGAGACTTGGTTGATGTTGGACAGTATTTAGCAGGAGTTTTTTAAAGCATGGTAATCAAACATGGTTTTAATGATAAATAAAATTAAACTAACCATCAGAAATTTTAGTGTGGTTTATTGTGAAACCAGTCACCCTTTAATCCCTATTACAAAGTCAACTTACAGACAGGTCACCAATTTTGAAATATCAAACTCTAAGTGCTTGACTTTGATTTGTAATAATAATGATTGATGATAATAATAATGATAATGATTTGTAATACTACTTCTACTACTACTACTACTACTACTACTACAAGGTTACAAAGTGCTTAAAAGACAAAATAAAAATAGTAGACTGATTAAAAAATGCTTTACAAAACAATAGCAAAAGTAAACAGCATTAAGCAAAATAAGTTATATGACAAATAGTTAAGTCAGCAATATGAAATTACTTAAGATATATATATCTATATCTCATTGCCGACAGGTGTTTCCTATCTGGGGCTGCAACTAGGAGTTATTTTCATTAATCTGTTGATCATGTTCTTGATTAATGGTTTAGCTTTTTGGTCAGTAAAATGTCAGAAAATGGAGAAAAATGTTGATCAGTGTTTCCAAAAGCCCAAGAAAATGTTCTCAAGTCCCTCGTTTTGTCTACTGTCACAGATGGGTAAAGAAAACAGTAAATATTCACATTTGAGCAGCTGTAGAGCAACTTTTTTTCTTAAAAACAACTAATCAAAATTGTAGGTGATTCATTTAATAGTTGACAGTTAATCGACTGATCGTTGCAGCTCTGCTCTCACCAGCAGACATTGTGGTGCCAGAGAAACAGCCATGATGTTTCAGTAAACTGAGTTGGATTGGCTGAGAAGCTGGGCGCCTGGTGGTGACTGAACCTCAGCTGATTACGGTTCATGCGGATGTCAGCGGTGCTGCTCTGTAAGGTATTTGAGAGAGAAGCATGACCAGTCACATGTAGTGCCTAATAGCCATGAGCACAGAGACGAGCATGATGGGAAGGCAAAAATTGCATAACGTGTGTGAGTAGCGAGTTTCTGCCCATCCGCTTATGAAGACAGAGGAAAAAAAGTTTTGAATTTTTGTTATGAAAGATCGTCTGCATGTTAAGTTTATTATTGCATTGCAGGACACTCAGCTCCAAGTGCACAGATTTACATCAGCGCGACCAGCTCTTCCCTTATTTGGCAGTCAAATCTTTCCTCCCTGGCCTGTGCAACACGGTGTTGTCTTCCCTGCATAGTTAGTGTACAGCTGAACCACAGCTTTACACTGTGTTGGCTTTCTTATCATCTTCCGCTTACAATTTGGCCACACATCAGTCACCTTCAAGCGAGTTACAGAAACCTCAGCCATCGATAACAAAGGACAAACTGTGTTTTTTCTCATAAGGACAAAAGGAGACGGAGGCACAAATATGAAACTTTATTCCAGCTGAGGTATTAGTTGTTGAAAATGCGTTTGCATAGGAAAATAATGTACAAGTTATTGTAGACTTTGGAAACTTGTATGCTTGGGGATAGAGTAACTTATGTGTTTTTTCCTGCTGGTGGAAAATAAGAACATTTTCTCAAGTACCGCACTAAAGTACAATAGATGTTTTCACAGCAGCCATTTTGACTAGGGTAAACACAGGTGTTACCAATGATACTAATTAAGGCTCTATTACATTTAGAGTCAGGCTGCTGCTATTGTGCATGTTGGCTCACCTGAGAGGCTCTGCAACACTAAAGCAAATAAGACATTAATTGGTATCATGGGTAACACCTGTGTTTACCCTGCTATTTCAATATGGCTGCATATCGTTATGATATGCTATAAATCCTCTACACAACATTTTTGTACTTTTCACTCCAATACATTTACCTGACAGCTAACAAACTCATAAATTATGATGCATTATTATAGATTAAGCTACCCAGCACAATTAGCGTTCAGCAGCTGCAGCATAACATCTGTCTCAACTGTTAACTGTCCAGTTAAGGCACAAACACCACCAACATCAGTAATAATGGTCAAGTGATTGTGCAAGATACATACAGATATACTGTATATTTCTGACTCTAGGGCACTATCATCTGTCACAATGTGCAACCAAGTAGCATCAGTTTGTTTGAGTGGTTTGAATGTGTTAGTGACCACGTGGCTGTCTGACTACTGCTTTTTGAGGCATAGTCTGCTGAATAGTCTGCTGAGTATTTTGATGATGAATCGTTTGGTCTATCAAATGTCAAAAATATCGGAAAGATTTTCATCACAGCTCTATAAAATGTCAAAAGATTGTGAAAAATGCTCATCACAATATTCCAGAGCTTAAAGTGGCATCTTCACATCGCTTCTTTTGTCCAACATCCAAAAACCCTTCTTTTCCTGTCATAAATGACAACGAAAAGCAGCAGATCATCTCATTTTGAGCTGGAACCTGCAAATGAAGCAGACTAGACTAAAAGCATGACTTTATTTTGATTTATGTGGCATTTTTACTTCTACTTAAGTGAAACATTCTGTATGTTTGTACCAGAATATAGCATGTAGGCTAATTAAATTATCTTGTAAAATTCTTATATTTTAAATTTAACATCCTAACATTCTAATAGCACAAATATACATAAATAGTAGTATGCACTAAAATACACTATTATTTTTCCCCTATAGTTTTTCCCCTGATCTGTGCCAGAATAACAGATTTAACTGGTTTAGAAATCTGTCAAATCATTAAGAGCCATTACAGATATATTATTATATATTAAACAATGAGGGTAATAACACTCAATGCAATAGCTTACAGCATCCTCTCTTAATTAATGTATTTCAATCCTTGTATTTTGTTTTTTATGATGTTTAAGTTTGGTAGCTTTTCTGGTTCCCTGATGATAAAAACATATTGGTTTAATGTTGCTCAGGTCCACGCCGCGTCACATCATGGCAGGCTGTACAACCGGCCCTTCATCGAGTCCTTCGAGGAGACGCCCATGCTGGTGGCGGTGCTCACCTACATGGGCTACGGCATCCTGACCATCTTTGGCTACCTGCGCGACTTCCTCCGTCACTGGAAGATCGAGAGGTGCCACATCGCTCGGGAGAAGGAGGAGCAGAAGGTGAGAGAAAAGCTTTCACAATGTCAGATGTTCGCAGGAACAACAATTATATGCAACCAAGCAACAGAATAGAAATTGGTATAAGTTTATAAGAGTGAGCAGGCAAGTCTGGAGAAGCCATCACTCATCTTAACTTGTTTGGATTCGTCTGTTAACAAACCAGAATGTGACCTTTTTTGTGCCAAGGACTCTTGGAAACAGATTCCCTATAAAGATGTCAGTTGAACAACATGTCGTTATGATTTGCACCAGCAGACACATGCATTATCCAGTCAGCGTACTTAACCACAGTATAATGACTGAAATGTTGAGATTGTTTTGGTTGCAGTGTTAATGTAAGGAGTAAAATTGCTGTCAAAGAAAAGAAGACCAGATTTGTTTCGGGTGTTGAATGGAACTGATTTGTTAGACTGAGCTCCAATTACATGTTGCCTGACTGGAAAAATAGACGTGATCCATTTGTTGTGTTGTTAACCTGACTGAACGAAGGGATTATTTTCACTACATCACAGTTATTATAGTTTTGTATTTTTCATTAGTTTATAGTTTCATTTAATTTTTGTTTTCAGTCCAGGCTCGTTTCAGTTACGGTTGCACGATATAGTAAAAAAAAGAAGAAAGAAATCATATTGCGATTATTTTGACAGATGCTGTGATTGTGATATAAATCACGATTAGTGGGAATAATCATTTCTGCATTACTTTTGATTTTCAATGAAAAAACTATTTGAAATGATGATGTTTTCTTACATCTAGAGAACAAAGATTTGTAGGCCAGGGCATCTCCGCGGCACTACAGTACACACATTTTACCTTTATCAAAACTGCCATTTGGCTATATTGCAGTTTTGAAAATATTTGGATTAATTATGCAATCCTTTTCTTCAGTTGGTTTCCAAAGTGGATTTGCTTGGTTCTGTTCAGTTGTTTTTTGAGCTTTAATTTAATTTTAGTATTAGTTTTAGTTTTATTTATTATAATTTAAGGGATATTCATCAGCGGCAAGATTTAAGATGTTCAGAATAAATATTATAATACAAACACAACACTTTGTGGAGGCAATTGACTCACAATCATGTAGACATCCCAGTCTAAACACACAATCACCTCCTGATGCTTGATGGATTGACAGATTTGACCAAATACACAATATTGTCATAGCTGCTTTTCGTGTAGTTTTTATTTTTATTTCAGTTAACTAAAATGTTTATTTCACACCTAGTTTTAGTTTTTAATCTAGTCTTAATTAAGTACAGCGACCTTGGTACATGCATTGTGCATTCAGCGGATTTTGCCTAAAATTTAACCACAGAATAATGACTGGGATGTTGTGATTGTTTTGGTTGCACAGTGACGCTGCAGTGCCGTCGAGGAAAAGAAAGCCACATGTATTTCAGGTGTCAAATGAAACTGATTTGATAGACTGAACTCTAATTACATGTTGCCTGGCAACTGAACGTTTGCCCTGTCCTCATAGAAACGAGAGTGATAACGAATGGAAAAATATACCTGATCTGTTTGTTGTTTTCTTGACCAGACTGAACCAAAGTGCTGTCCGCTCCCCGCAACACCAGAAGCTGTTGGCTCTCATATTTCAGACACTTCAACCAGTGTTGACTCAAGCGTGGCGTTGGGGAACGGAAGCATACATTTGGCAAACAAAACCTCAGATCATTTGACGTAATCTTGTCAAGAGAAATGATACCCCAGACAGGAAATAGATTACAAGAAAGATGTTTGTGTATCTTCTGAAACACTTGGCAGCTCAGAAAGAATTGATCAAATGCAAACTCACTGAGGCTAATGTGACATTTCAAATATTCCCCTAAGATGTCATTGCTTGTCTTCACAGTTGCTCTTAAGAATGCATTTTTGTCAACGCACAGCTAATGGTGGAGTTATCAGCACATTTGGAACATGTCCTTGGCCACTGACATTGTTTTCAACCTGTTATGTAACATATGATAGTGAAGCCCATTGTTTTTAAGTATTTGGGGTTTGTTGAGGAAAGGAAGTGAGTGGGACAGACGTGGGGAAGTCATTAAATCACCCCGAGGATATCCCACGGATGTTTCCTCCAAGAACCAAGGAAAATGAACTCCCTGAGTCATGTGATGAAATGTTAAAGATTATACTTCCAGAGACTGAATTCCTCCCAGCTCAGCTTTCTATAAGTATGAATGGCATGTCGTTCTTTGAAGTAGTAGTAGTAGTAGTAGTAGTAGTAGTAGTTTTATACTTGAAATAGTTTTTATAATCTACTCTTCCTCATTGTGTTCTCTTTCATCCTCGTGTAGGACTTTGTGCCGCTCTACCAGGATTTTGAGAACTTTTATACCAGAAACCTCTACATGCGGATAAGAGACAACTGGAACAGGCCCATATGCAGCGTCCCGGGGGCCAAAATGGACCTGATGGAACGAGCCTCTCATGACTACAACTGGACTTTTGAGTGAGAAAGACTTTTTTTTTTATATAAACACAGTAATCTGTGGCCTTGGGACAATAGCAAAGGGAAGTGTGTTGTATGCTTAATGGTCCCAGTCAAGGATTAGTCCTTACTGTGCTAACACTCTTATCTCCTACTGCACAAACACCAAGAAATGTGACACGTTTCACTTTAGAAAAAAGTAGGGCCCGACCGATACGTATTTTTGAGGTCAATCCCGATAATGATATTAGGCATTAAAAAACCACTGATACTGATGTATCAGCTGGGCTCACCTTGGGCTTTTGGAAACACTGGTCCATAAAATGTCAGAAATTTTTGAAAAATGTTGATGAAACAGTTAATCAATAAAATAAACAAATAATATTTAAATAAATAAATGATAATATATTTTTTTCTCCCAGTCCCAGTATGTAAAGTGACATGAGGCCTGGGGTTGCTGTGGATCTAAAACCTGAGTCCCACTGTGTCTATATGAATGTAACTGATAGCTGCAGCTCTGAAGTTTATTATGACCTTATTGTAGAAACTGTTTAATTCATCAATATGGTTCTGGTGTACTAGTCAGTTCTTAGATCCCACATTTTATTTTAGATGTTTAGAAACACTGAAAGTAGTGAAAAATGTCCACTACATCTTCAGATCTCATTTATTGTCCACCTTATGGTCCATAACTCAAAGATATTTAATTTACAACTATACAAAATGTCAAAGGCAGCACATCCTCACATTCAAGAAACTGAAACCAGCAAGTGTTAAAGGTCCAGTGTGTAAGATTTACAGGGACTTATTGACATAATGGAATATAATGTTTTTAAAGATGGCTTAATGTGTTTAAAGTTTTGCGGCCACCATAGTTTGTCTAACATATCTGGAAGGGGAAGGCGGGGTGAGCTGTGTTCAACTTTTAGATGGTGCTAAATCCTATACACTGGTCCTTTCATTGCAACCTCCATGATGTCCATGTATTTGAAGTGAAAAATCTTTTTTTCCAATTTCATACAGAATCCAATTGGTTATTATTATTTTACTGCATCTGATGCGTGTTCAGAAACACAACTCAACCCAAATCCAAGTCTCATATGTTGTCTAAAGTCACAAACACAAATAAAAATGCAGGGAACTTAATCTCACCAAGATAAATTTGAATCATGTTTGTACTTATCATAAACGTTACTCTCAGTGGACAAACATTGTCCAAATCTATTTTTTCCTCTTCATATGTGACTGACATGTCATATTTTTAATTTCACTTTTCATTCTCCTTCTCTCATATGTTATTTATAATTGTGATACAAACGGTGTTGTGAATCCTCTGAATTTTCTCATCACTCCAACCCAGCGTTTGTCATGTTGACTCCTCGCTGTTGTGTGGGGGACAGCTGCAGTGGAGGTGTTCAGTGGAGGGGCAGCGAGGTGTGTGAAGTCAGACATCCCACACTGCGACAAGCAGAGCAGAAAACAAAATCGCAGAACATGGAGAGCCTGTGAAAGAAGGGGGCTGACAGCTGTATCAGACAATGCGGCAGATGCCACTCGAGATCAGAAAGATTTTTAAAAGCAAATAAGAATCCCTGCTGTCCTCTTGAATCTAGTTTTTAATTAGCTGTACCAGTCATTATTGTTAAGTCTACCAATAAGCCTGCGACAACATTAGCTTCCTCTCATTGATTGTTTCCTCTGTCTGATTATCTTCTCCTCTCTCCCTTCCAGGTACACAGGTCGGGTAGTGCAGGATGTGATTAACTTGGGCTCGTATAATTACCTCGGCTTCGCTGAGAACACCGGGCCGTGTGCTGACGCTGCAGCCGAGGTCACCATGAAGTACGGCGTCGGAGTTGCAAGCACCAGGCAGGAGATTGGTACAAACATGCACCAAAACACATGCACACACACACACACGCACACACACACACACCTCTGTTACCTGGAACTCAGCAGCAGGACTGAGCAGGGATGACTTCACCACAGCAAACAAAACATCATAGACCAGTTTGTTTGGTGGTGCAGTGGAAAGTAACAGGATAAATTCCACCTGTTCACATGCAAATGAGGGAGAAGATCGGCTATTTCTGTATATTTATTTTTAATGCCTGCCACCAGGTTTGATTATTCGTGAAATCAGATGAAAAGAGCCTGTGTTTATGTTTCCCCAGGAAAAGTTACAGTGAGTTTTATGTTAGCCAGTAAAAAGAAGCTTATTTAGATACTTTTCACGTCATATTTTTTGGTCACTATGGTGGAAACACTACTTCTTCTGTAAATGGCAACCTTCAAAAGTCATGATACTGGAATTTCTAACTTTGTTAAAATACCTTGAACAATTTTGATTTGCTGTATTATTTCTGATAGCACTGGGATTTTTTTTTTTAAATTTAAAGATAAATAGGTCTTTAAAGAGAATGGTGTCTATGAGTCTAAGTTTTGTGTATTTTTACCGATTGTTCAGATGTTCATGTTCAGAAACCTTTATTTTGAAAGTATGAGTTTATTTTCGTTTCCTTCTCTTTCTGCACATGAGCTATAGCAACGACTGTAAATAAAGATCATTAGTACAGAAGTCACTGACAATCTATGTCCGAAATCGCAAACTGTGCACTACATATCCAGCATGTGTATTAAAGTACTTTTGCATGAGTAAGCAGTAGTTGCTGGTTGGAGATGCGCAACCCCAGTAAACCATGCCAGTGATAAGCTAATTTTAAAAATATATTATTCTTTGCCTAGCAAAGTAAAAACTTATTTATGTTTAAAATGAGGATATTTATGCTGGTGTGATGTCCAGTGCTTACATACTGGAATATCCGTCCATACATTGTCCATAACTGCTTATCCTGACGGGTCGCAAGGGGGCTGGAGCCTATGCCAGCTGACACTGGGCGAGAGGCGGGGTTCACCCTGGACAAGTCGCCAGTGTGTCGCAGGGGTGACATATAGAGACAGACATCCATTCACCCTCACATTCGCACCCATGGACAATTTAGAGTTATCAATTAACCTATTATACTGTGTGAGGAAGCCGGTGTACCCAGAGAGAACCCACGCGGACACGAGGAGAACATGCAAACTCCGTACAGAAAGGCCCTGCCCCAGCCACAAACTCCCCAGACCCCCAGCCTCTTGCTGTGAGGCAACAGTGCTAACCACTGCACCACCGTGCTGCACTGGAATATTTCCCCAGAAATAGTACGCACCTGGCATACTACTGGTTTATTTAGGTTTTGAACATAATAAAAAAATCTGACATACTTTTTTAACATACTAAATAACATATTGGTATGGAATTTCAGATGCCACCAATGTAAGTTGTACTACAACCATTAGGATAATGTAACACTCTGTCAGTTTGTTTGTTTGATGTCGCACTGTCTCGTTGATGTTAACTGTACAGGCTAGTTGTTTCCCCTTGTTTCCAGTCTTTATGATGAGGTAATCAGTTGCTGGCTCCAGGTACATATTTGTTATCGATCTTCTTATCGAACTCTTGGCAAGTTAGACAGAAAGTAAGCGTACATCTCGAAAGGTTGAACTAGGCCATTTCTTTAACCTGTAATTCAGTGAACAGTACTGTAGCACTCTTTTTTTAAGACAAAAAAGTCAGATTAAAACAAAATGCAGAGTAAAATAATGAAAATAGCCAAAATGTTCTGTCAGAAATATCATCCACAAATGATTCTCAGAGAGTAGAACTCTTTAACATTCATCTTGATAAATATCAAACTTCTATCTATAGTTTCTTAAGTCAGTCTGCAGAGCAAGTCTGATAAGATCCAGATCAGCCTAGAGGAGGTGAAACTGGTCATGCGCTTAGCAGATTTTTACTGATAGAGTAGAAACCACTGACACCCCTCCCCCAAGAGGGCCAGCCTACATGTTGATGAAGAGTGCAGTACTGTGTGCTCCGTGAAAGATGTCAGTTGTAAATCTAATAAGTTAATGCGTGCATAATGCTGCGCAGAACATACACATAGTCTAACATTGAGACAGCTTGACTCCGTGAGTGTCTAGCTCACGGATGTTTGATGATTTAGGTGCTTTGAAAGACAACAGTTGTCTGGCATTATTTAGCTGCAGAATGTGCATGTTTTATTTTGTATGCAGAGATAGATGAGAAGATTGATACCTCTCATGTCTTAATGTTAAATATGAAAGTGCAGACAGCAGCCAGTTAGCTTAACATAAGGACTGGAAGCAGGGAGAAACAAGCCTAGCCTGGCTCTTTCTGTAAAAAAAAAATCTGCTAACCAACACTGCCAAAGATCACTATTTAAGATATTAAATCTTGTTTGTCCCAGTGACGACAAGACTCCAGGAAGTCACCGCACCCACCAAAGAAATTTTCTAGCACGTACACCCTATAAAACCACAACTTGTTAAGCAGTGAGCTTTAGAAGCATCGATATGTAATTCTGAACTGTGGACACAACCAGACCAGCTCTTTCTCCCTGCTTCCAATGTCTGTGGTTGATTGTTTTTGTCAGTCTGAGCCCCCAACCCAGAGCATCGGTATTTAACAACCTGGGAGTGAGACTCAACAGTGAATTAACGTTTCTCCAGAACCACTTACTCCACCTTTATTATTGAAAGGACAGATGTGAGAGTGGGATCAATCTTCTCATGTTCTCACTTCCAGCAGAAAAGCACAGGTTTTGATCAAGCTGTGATTGGTGTGCATTTATGGAAGTCTTCTGTGTGTCTGTGTCTCAGGTAACCTGGACAGACACGAGGAGATGGAGAAGCTGGTGGCTAAGTTCCTGGGCGTGGAGTCAGCTATGGCTTTTGGGATGGGGTTTGCAACCAACTCCATGAACATACCGGCACTGACTGGCAAGGTAATAGCTTTGATTTACTCTTGCAGCACACTTTCCCCACTATTTCTTATCTCCAATCTTTTGACTTGTTCAGATTTACTTTATGCTGCCTTCTGTCTCACTGTCATTCACTCTCTATATTATGTGAATTTGAAGTTTCTATTAGTGCATGCGCTCATGTATATTTGGCATTGGTGAAATAAGTTTTCTATCAGGCAAAAGCACGGAGTACACTGAGCTTTAACAAAGCTGTTCCATAACGCCGCACAATCACAGGTCACCAGTAGCGCCAAATACACAGAGACACAAAACCACACTCAGGCCTCATATCAGGAGAAACACTTCCTGTTGGCACAGGCAACTGGTGGCTCAACTGCATGTCAGAGTGAAAAATAACAAAGAGTTCAGACTAGGCTGTTTTGTCACGTTGCCGCTGATATTGTTTTGCAGGTAGATACTTCATCGCATAGTTGGTTTCCACTGGTGACAGGAAACCAGTAGTGGAGGGTGTGAGCCTGCTGCGTTCAATCATTTTGTTCCCCTGAATGATCAGTACTGGACTGCATTTTTAAGCTAACCTGCCAATGAGGGGTTTAAATACTTTATTAAGCTTAAGAAGTGAGAAAATTTTCCCAGTCTGTAAAGGAACACTTAATCCATGAGTTTATCAGAAGAATTCAAAATTAACAAATCTGGGGATACATGGTTTCCTCTGGACAGGAAGGGTGTGAATGCTTTAACCTGAAAAGCAATACGTAACTAAATCTGCCAGACAAATGTAGTGGATCAGAAAGTGTAATATTTTCCACTGAGATGTAGAAGGGAAGAAGTACAAAGTTACATGAAATGGAAATGCTCAAGTACTTAAGTAACTTGAATGTGGGGGGGAGACAGAGGTTCATTGGTATTTTCTGGTCCTTTAAAGGTCACAGAAACAAAATCTGCACTCTACTGTCACAAACTTTTTTTGGAAAGTAGTACTGCAACAATTAATTGATTATCCAGCATTTATTAAATTAATCAGCAACTACTTAGGTAGTTAATCAGTTTGAGTAATTATTTATTAAGAAAATAAAGTTCAAAATTAAAGAAAAATGACCCAATATTTGGATGTTAGCTCCTCAAATGCTCCTCAAAATATTTTCTGATTTCTTTACTTCTGTATGACAGTAAACTGAATATCTTTGGGTTGTGGACAGAACAAGACATGTGAGGATGTCATCTTGGACCTTGGGAAACAATGGTTGACATTTTTCACCCTTTTCTTTTTTTATAAACCAAATTTTATAGACCAAACAACTAATCGATTATTTGAGAAAATAATTGGCAGACTACTCAACAATGAAAATAATTGTAAGTTTCAGCCCTAATTAAGTAAAAAAACAAAAAAAGAGTTCAAAACTGGTCTGTGAACTAAACATATTTTAAAACGATAGATAGAGAGATTGGAAATGTGTTAGTTCTAGTTAATAGACAGGTATCAACTACATTTTGATAAAAGATCTGAAAGCCTGTGATGAGTGGTGGTAGCTGGCTAACATAATCTCATCATGAATATGAGCAGGGTTAGTTAACATGGTAAGACATCATTTATGATAGAATATTCTAACCTGTAACAAATGAATAACTGCCCTATTTTTTTGGACTTGATCACAGATGTTTTCTCGTTCATGAATTTTTAATGTATATTTTTTGGGGGTATTTTGAATGATTATAAACAAAGTTTATGTCATTTGTTAATGATTATTTTGAATGGTCAATGAAAATAGTAATTAGACTTTCCTACTGATGAATTCCTCAAAAACATTTGTGTACATACAACATATTTATTTATAGATGAGACCTTAACCTTTCATTTGCTGCTGGTTGGAATATTTTAACCTAAATTATGCCAGAGAAATATGACAGAGAGTGAACAGTGTGCCAATCAACCTGGGTCTCCCCTACTTAATTCCACTACTGGAAATATCGCTGAATAAGTGAACATTTTCACTTATTGGCATCCCTCAAATAGAGTGCAATCAATAAAGCAGCATTCTTAGAGTAATTATTTCAGCACAGCACATAAAATGATACTCCGCCATAACAAAGTCAGATGCGTAAATACAAATCAGACCAACTTTAATGTGTATAAATGATTCATCTGTCTGGTGTCCTGCAGGGCTGTCTGATTCTGAGTGATGAGCTGAACCATGCCTCTCTGGTCCTGGGAGCCAGACTCTCTGGTTCCACCATCAGAGTCTTCAAACACAACAGTGAGTCTGTGATAACAAATATGTCGTCCTATATGTCTCCTAGCTGCATTTAGTGTTAGTCCCCCACTTTAAATGGTTTGACTTTATCTTCATTCACTGCTTCTTTATCTTTTGTCTCCATAGTTTTTATTTTACTTTTATCATCCCGTACTATATCACTTAGATCACTTTGATACTATATCAGCATGCTTGAGCAATAATGATACTTATCCTTCCATATGTACACATTTCAAAGCAGACACACACTGTACTAGAGGTAGCACTGCATTTGATGTTCCATTTTAAGTCTTGTATTATAATTTGAGTATTTTGGAAACCCCGACCAGCCCAGATGGCTGCGTGTTTTAGAAGTCACACAGATGTTTGGTGCTTAAAATGCTTGTCCTTAAAATAAAAAAAAAATAAGCTACCATATGTTTTTGCTTTCTGAAGTAATAGACCGTCATGAACAACATTTTGACATTTCACAGTAGGAAAAACACAGGTGTAAATAATAAAATGACTGATGGCTGAATTCCTGGTATTGTGTGTGCCTGCACACACTGGTTATGAGAAACACCTGTGCTTTTCCTAATATGAGTCAAAATGTCTGCTTTAGAAAAGTCACACTGGCACTCAGTGTTCTGTATCTTCTTCCTGTAACACACATACATTATATTCACACAAACAAATTACTTGTGGTTGTATATAAAATGTTGCAGAGAAGAGCTAGCTAGCTCGTATAATAGAAACTATTTTTATAGAACATGAGATACAATGTGTAATAATTGCGTGTAATTAGTTGAAAAAAAATAGTAGCCACTAGCCATTAGGCTAACTGTAACCTCTGCAACTATACTGGTATACAAGCATTGTTTGTTGGCATGTTTAACAGATAATCTGGTTGGATCAGTTCTTGTCATTTAGTGGATAATCCAACTGGGTCAGCTTGTATAATACAATAATGATAATGCTGTTGTAAGAAGCTTTTGTTGTAAGTCTGCACAAATTAACAGCTAATGGTTAGCAACCAGCCTTGCCACATCAAGCCATTAGCCATCAGCTAACTAGCTAAAACTCCTCAGCTTGTCACTTCAGGTCAGTTCACTATCTTGTTAAATGTATCCTATCTTGTCAGCTACAGACACAAACAAACCAAAACCACAATCTAATTTTGAAGTATATATTGTGTCTTTGGTGAATGCTAGAAAAAAAAACCAAGTGGTTGCTTGTAATATTTTGCTAAAATATGAGGTCCCTGAACATTTGCACTAATGTGCTAAGAATAGAAGCAACTTTATACTCTATATTGTTCTGTATTGTGGGCTTGTCTTCACTTTGGGGTTGTATTAAATTGTCTCTCACTTACTCTACCACTACTTACACTACTTACTCTGACAAATTTCCAGCTGAATTTCTTTGTGGTTTTCTGCCACAATACCACAGCTTTCACTTTGATTATAACCCTCTGCTGGTCTTTCCTGTCAGATATGCAGAGCCTTGAGAAACTGCTGAGAGAAGCCATAGTTCATGGGCAGCCCAGGACTCACAGACCGTGGAAGAAGATTCTCATAGTGGTAGAGGGCATTTACAGGTAACTTATCCATTTTATTCATTTGATAGATGTTTAAACAGAACCTTTTAATACAGCAAGGCATTTTAAGTTTTATCGTGCAATGTTCTTTTGATTGGTTTCTGAGTTTTGTGTTTCGAGGTTTTTGAAATATAAAGTGTTGGTGCAGAGCACAGCAAAGTGGGTGTTGTCAGTGCAGAGTCCATAGGCAGCATTTACAGAAAACCAAGCTAAATGTGTCATTGACCAAAAACAGTGGAACAATTACAGGAGCTGCCCATTTTAAAATCCCCAGGATTTCCTTCCTAGTTACAACATGAACACTGCCTTACTTTATTGCACAAGCAGTCAGTCAGTCAGTTTCATCAGATTTTGTGCTCTGGTGAACTGATTTTAGCTGTGAGTTATTTACTGAAGAAAAAAGGCTAAGGTATTTTATCTGTTCAAAATATTACACTCAAATACAATTTTATTGTTTCCTTTTTTAAGCTAGTTCTCTGTATTAGTTTTAAAAAGCAAGCATGTCAGTTGTGATCTTACACAGACACATGCAAAGACCAGCTTCCAGTAGCAGCACTTATCTTCTATTGATGCTTATGTGGTTCCATTAGGTTCTGCAATATCAACACTCCTGGGACTGGATTGCTGGTTGACGGAGCTGATTCAGTGCTTGGTTAGCTCTTACTGGTTGAACACACAGTGAGCAGCTTTGATCGGTTATATTACTCTGCCAGACTACATAGTAATTTGCATCTATGACACTCTGGTATTTCCTGACAGTTTTACCCAAGTTAAAGGGACAGTTTGGATTATTTGTTGTGGGGTTGTATGAGGTACTTAGCAATAGTCGCGTGTTACCTACAGTAGATGCTGGTCGACACACACCAAGTTCGGAGAAGCAGAGAGGAGCACCAGCATGGAGGCAAAGTAATGAACTGCTGTGGACAGGGTCTGCAACAAAACATATTTTAGCCACTTAAAAAGGTCCACCTAAAAAAAAACAGTGTAAATACTATATCTTGAATATTTTCACTGCTTTACTTTTCCTTCAGAAAACCACAGTAATTGAAGCCACACCACACCAACCAAACTCCATATATGAAATCATCAATTTAACCTCACAGAACACAGGAATTGCTGGTCTACTGCTGCCTTGATCTGTTAATTTGCTTCTGTTATTGCAAGACTTTGCTGTTTTTAAAAGGATAGTTCAGATTCACCAAATAATCCAACAGATTGAGGCAGCAGTAAACCTCCAACTCCTCCAACTGCGACCTGAAAGACTGATTTCACCTGTGGAGTTTGGTTGGGTTAGAGATAGTAATATTTGGCTTATATAAACAAAGTTTCCTGTCAGAGAAGGATGTCTGATGGCAAAGTAAAGTGTCAAGCATTCTAAACATAGCATACACTAAAAGTTATCTTTTTTTTTTCAGATTGACCTTTAAAATACCTTTTTTTGCTGACCCTGTCCGCAGCACTTCATTGCTTAGCTACCATGCTAGTACTCATCTCTGCTTCACCCAATGAAGTCCTGACCAGTATCTACTGTTAATACACTATGGATAAGTACCTCATTCAGCCCCACTTCAAATAACCCCAACTATCCCTTTAACATACCTTTATATATTAAAATAATATCTGAAAGTCTGTTCAGCAGTTGAAAGTCCCAGAGCTTTGAAACAGAGACCTTGAGTGGAGAGCAGCTGGTACTCTTTTGAGCTCATATTTCCTGGGTTCTCAGGAAAGAAATTAACTTGTCGACATCAGACTTTGGTTAACACTCGCTTTAACACCTTCTCCTCCCTGCAGCATGGAGGGCAGTATAGTGCGGCTTCCAGAGGTGATTGCCCTGAAGAAGCGCTACCGGGCCTATCTTTACCTAGACGAGGCCCACAGCATCGGTGCCCTGGGCTCGAGGGGGAGAGGCGTGGTCGATTACTTTGGGCTAGACCCCTGCGATGTGGATGTCCTGATGGGTACATTTACCAAAAGCTTCGGCGCTGCAGGGGGCTACATCGCAGGGAAAAGGGTGAGGATGTAGAATTGTAGATTTATTAAATTGGAATTTTGTTTGTTTTTGAAGGCAGAGTTATAAAAAAAAACATACAAAAAACTGACATGCAAAAGTCTGACCTGACCTGATCTGTCTGACCTGGTATGAAATATGATTTGGTGATTTGTGTCTAGATGCTTTATTCAGACAGTAATTGATCTGATCAATGATTAAAAATCATTTGTCCTTCATGTAAAATCCAAACACAATGTGAGCCAGACCACTTCCAGATGTGGTCAGGCAGATCCAATTACATTCCAATCACAATGCATTTATTTCTTGCATGAATGTGCATTTTTCCTTATGTACAGACACAGATCACAGGTGTAAACAGTGTGTTGTGACAAGGCATGGATAGTTAACCAGTTAGGTAAACCAGTTCTTACTAAACAAGGTGAAACTGCAGTCATATGAAGAATGTTTCAGTTGCAAATAATCTCTTAAGATCAGAGGTTACAGTGTCAAGTGACAAAGTCTTAAATGTGACAAAAAGGACACCTGTCATCTCAGCAATGTGGATTTACAGCCTTGCAGTGCCTGTTGTCTACATTCCTGACAGACTAGCCTTGTTTCTTAACACATCACCATGATGATATCTAAAGGGTAAGTTGACGAAATCTTGACTTCAAGACATAAACAACTTTTTTGGTCTCATGAAATGCTGAAAAGATTCCGACACTTTAGGAGGCTGAGGACTCTTAACAAAGTCTCAGTAGATATATAATCAAATTTAAAATGAATGAAAATCTTTAATGGCTTTTTGTTACCTTCAACTTCATTTCTTTCTCTTTGTGACTTTTTTTTTCCAGGAAATCTGCCATCGAGTTACAGGATATAACAGCTTCATTCTATAAAATGTAGTTTGCATTGATGTCAGTCTATTATGTAAGCAATAAGTACAGGATAAGGGGCATGTCCCTTTTCTCACAGTAAATTAAACCATGCCAAGCCTCAGTGACAAACTCTCCCTGGTTGTAGAGACTGTAGAGTGATGGAAGCTGTTCATGCACATCTACTCACATCTCCTGTGTATCTGCTGGGTTTAGGAGCTTATTGAGTACCTGCGCTCCCATTCCCACAGTGCGGTCTACGCCACCTCCATGTCTCCTCCTGTGGTGGAGCAAATCATCACTTCTATGAAGTGCATAATGGGAGAGGATGGCACAACGATCGGTGAGTGGTACAACAATACTTAAAGGGTGGGTCTGTTATTTTATGTGTTCCTTATGTAATCAATTCCAAACAATCACATTTTGGTCAAAACCTGCATGTTTTTTTTATGTCAAAATGCTATTTTTGACAGGGCATCAGTGCTGTGATCTATATGTCAGTGATTTTTGCTAAGAGCTGATTTGGAGTTTCTGTTTGAAAAATCAGGATAAGAACACAGATGGAGTTGCCCTTTAAAGGTACCCTGTGGAGTTTTTGACCTAGTGGCAGATATTTAATGAGTTGGTCCCTTTTTTGTTTTTCTGACACACATTCATGTGCGTGTACGCTGATAATACAATACACAGTCCTACCAATTGTTTCTCTCTTTCCCACTGGTCTACAGGTGGCAGCAATGTGCCAACAAAGGCAGTGAAGAAAATGTGTGTAAACAGTGCAGGTTTTGAAACATTACAACATCTGGCTGTGAGGAAGGAAATGCATTCAATTCATTTGTTGGTTTGCTCAAACCCAATGCGTTTTGGAGAGTAACACTGAACGTAAACATAACTTTGGTTTGTTTACAAGAAAATTCCACAGAGTACCTTTAAACTTGATCCTGAGACAGATCCCTGACTGAGATTCAGATATAATCAGTGTCTACCCACTGCACTGTTTGGTCTTTTTAAGTTTTATTAACTGAGCCCTATTGGCCTTATGCCTTCTTAGTTTTAAACATTAAACAAGTGCTAATTTGTTCACTAATCTTGAAGCGAATTCCTAAAGGGGGTGCAAAAAAAAGATGAAGCATCTCTTTGTGTATTTTGTCTTAAAATATTAACTGTGACAAGCAAAATGGGACGTGCCTCGGTGTCCTCATATCCCAGGCATAAAAAGAAGTCCCTTCTGTTCCTCAGAAAGAAACTACAAAACTGTTGTGCTCCTCTGGGTTGTTTTATTTAAATAGCATCAAGTGCTTCAAAGTAATCCACCAGCTCAAACAGAATCATTGCAGGTTTCAAAAGATAAAGGAACAGTTTATAACAAGGTCAAACATGTTACTCTTAAGATGGATGAAGCAGCTGACTCACCAACAAAAACTATTAATGAATAACACAGATCAGATACTTTAATTTTTTTAACATTTAAAATGAATTAAGAGTGACAACTGAAGCAGTCGAGGGGAATCTAATCTTAGCTGCTGTAATTTTCATCGGTTGCCACCAGGTGTCAGTGCAATCTAAGAAAGACTCAGTGGCGCGGTGGCCTTATCTAAGACCAGTTCCTCCTCCAGTTGAAGCAGCACCAGTTTTAGATACTTTAGATACACTTTAGGATTGATTTTTACTTGTTCCAGTTCTTTTTTTTTCATTTGGTGTGCAGCACACCTTTATTCATTTGACATTATTTTGCTTTGACTGCGTTGGACAGAATTATACTGCTGTGACTTTTGATTTTCTCATTGACAGTAGTTAGTATATTTATGATAAATAAATTGTGCTGTAAATTTAATATAGAAAATAATAATAAAATAATAAAAACTATGCCCCCTCTCTTTCACTGGCATCTTTTTCACCGGCACTGACAAAATCTCAGTCATTCTCCTAAACTAGGGCTGCATGATATGAAAATCATATTGTGATTATATTGACAGATATTGCAATTGTAATATTTTTCAATGTCAGTGGGACTGATCGTCATCATTTTCACAGAAGAAAACCATTAAAATCATGATGCTGGGACATTTGTTGGGGTCCATGCCAAACAAACATGTTTTCTAGTATTTCCTTATAACGGTGTTTTGTCAAAAAAAAAGACAACACATGTTATTAGAAACATATCCATAGAAAATTTGCAGCTTCTGTGATTTGGATATTGCATCTGGGCATGTTGCAGTTTTGATAATATTTAGATTATATTATTATATTTTTTGCTGGAGTTGTGTGTCATTTTGATTAGCCGGTGAAATGTCCCTTTAATTGTGTTCACCTGCTGTGCCAGGTGGAAATCAGTATTTGATCCGTGCCATAGACGAGCTTAGTATTATACCTGTCTAATAATTTTCAAACGTAGTAAATGTTTCTCAGCTTATCTAACTTTTTGTGAATGAATGGTGGTGAAGTTATTAGTGCTGGATCTCAGAACTTGATAACTTTTAAGGTGCCAACTGAAACAGCCCAGTGTCAAATAGTATCAAAACTTCTCCTGTCGAGTGATGCCTGCGTTTGATGGTTTTCCAGATCTAGAAAACAATTACTGTAAATTGTTTGAAACTATCTCTATATTACACACCTGATACAAATAAATGTAGACGGATTATTTCAGGAATGCTTCCATTCACATGATCAGTATTGCATGAAGTAAAAAGTACTCTATTGGTATAAGCATCACTTTAAGGGTAATGGTGGAATGACAGCCAGCCTGAGAAGTTATTACCTGGTATTTGATTGGTGGAACCCTGCATTTGGTTCCACTATTACAAGATCTTACTTAGGTAAGATTTTACCTTTGTGCTATTTTTGCAGCCTAAAATCATTCCTCATTTCTGTTGCTGGCATAGATTCTATTATTTATATGGTCAGAAGAACGCAACAATCTGCACGTGACAATTTTTTCTGACTACTTGTGAACCAAATGTGTGAGCAGTCTAACAGAGTCTTGTGTTTGATGCAAACGTGGCATTTCAAAGAACTCGGCGAATCTCCTGATCTGCTGTGGGAGAAAAACATTACAGAGAGACTAAAAACCTGATCTCCCCATGGTGCCTGGATGTTTTCTCACACTCACTCATGAATGTGATTGTTTTCAGCTTGTCAGCCTTCTTTTTTCATCTTTTCAGAGAATCATCAACCTAGCTCTAAATAACTTATTTTTTTTCTAAATCAGAAAAATCAAAACTGAAAAAGAAAGAAAACTGTTTGTATATAAAGTGTCAGAGTTAAACAAAGACCTTTACTGTTTATCTCAATCCAGCACTTACTTTCAGTAGGAAATTGTACAGAAAAGAGATAAAGGACATTAAACACAGCCCTATACATATCCACAAACTACACATTAATAACATCAGGGTGTCTGTGTAACTTGTTCACAATTCTCTTGAACAAACTGCAAATAAACTAGATAATCATTAAAAATACATCCTTTGCAAACATTTGATAGACATGTTGTCGACTTTTATTGTATTTGCCGTCAGCTCTTCTGTTTCTTCTCATTCCAAGGCTCTGAGCGTGTGCGACAGCTGGCAGGGAACACAGTCTATTTCCGCAAGAGGCTTCGAGAAATGGGCTTCATCATCTATGGCAACGAGGACTCACCTGTCGTACCCATGATGCTCTACATGCCCGCCAAGATAGGGTGAGTGTCGAGCTTTGACCAGCTGCTGTCAGTAGACTTTAAGCACAAACTTAGAAATAAATACAGTGTGGTGAATAATAGTTTGAAACTTTATTCATGACATTGACATTCAATTCTAAATCAGCATTCAGAAATTTGTCAGCTTTCAGAACAATTGAACACTTTTATTTTAAGGTCAACATTGAGCTAAGATGCTATTTTAATGTCTTAATGGGACTCATATTATGTTCTTGTATCATTTTTTGCTGTGTCTCCTCACGTTTGTCCCACCAGAGCGTTTGGCAGGGAGATGCTGAAGAGGAACATCGGGGTGGTGGTCGTGGGATTCCCCGCTACGCCTATCATCGAGTCCCGGGCACGCTTCTGCATCTCAGCCGCCCACACAAAAGAAATGCTTGACAGGGTAAATAACTGCTTTCACTACTCAGTAACATATTTTTAGACGTTCATTAAAATAGCTTTTTTTTTTTTTTTTTCTTTTGTTCTATTTGGGCAAACCGTTTGATTTCATTCCAATTCAAAGTACCTCTACAGTAGTGTACAACTGAATTAAAAACGCACATCTAATTTTTTTAAATGTGTGTATTTCTGAAGATTTGCGTGTTGGAATTTGCTGATATTCTCCGCCCAGAAAAGAATAGTTTGTTCAACAGTATTTCTCTACCAGCAAACACAGTGGCAGAGAGCATTAGCAAGTTATCAAGTGACATTTACTTTTCTTTTTTCTTCCATCATTGTATTTATTTATTTATTTTTATTTTATTTTATTTTATTTTTTTTAATTTTATTTTTATTTGAGAGGTCATTCACAGTCCAGGTTTGCAAGACATTCAAGTACATAAATCACATTTACATAAGTGCATAATATTACAGACATAACCCAAATAATGGCATTAAACTAAATAACACTATTAAAGTCTCTGTGAAATGATGTATCCATTTGACCACATTCTCCTAATTTTTCTATTTGCATTTTTATAGAAAAGTTAAGTCTCTCCATTGTGTAAATTTCAAAAATAATTTTTAACCAAATAATTTTTAACCAATCTTCTAATGTCTAATCTTCTCAAAACAAATATTCTCATATTTGTCTGTTTGAGTCTGAAGATTCAGTGTTACAGTACCCATATACATTGTCCGAGCATCAAATGGAATAATGATTTGAAATACCGCTTCCAAACATTTATGAATTTCCCACCAGTAGGATGTAATTTTTGGGCGTGACATTTAGTTTTCACCACATTCTCTTATGGCATTTGACAAAAGCACAGTCAAGACAATACTCAGCTATAATATATATTTTTTGGGCTGAGTGGGGGATCATATTGGCCCGGTGGCTCACCAAGCCTGGAGGAAACGCTGGCTTAATTTAATCTGTTTATTTCCTAACCCTATCTAAGGTAAAGTCCCTTTTAACAGGACAATTTGAACTTTTTTATGTACTGCTATACATTATTAAAACCTGTTAAATCATGGCCACTAAACCTTCTCTTCTGAGTGGTTACAGTAATCGGTGAGGGATGGCACAAACATGGCGGTTACTCACAGGTGAAACTACTACTAACCTCTGATCTTCTCCAGCTCCTGCATACACATACCTCCTTGCTGCGTTTTTCTTCTAAAAACAGTATTTTTCGACTGCAGGTATATTGATGTGTGGACTAGTCTTGTGCAGCCAGATCACACTGTGCTCTCCCCACACAGGGGGAAGGTCTGGCTGAAGCCATAATTGTTCAGTGAAAAACTCTCTGGGATGTTGGAATTAGTCAGAATGGTCAGTCCCAAACCTTACTGAACTACACCCACAGGTACTTTTGTTAGCTATAGTTCCAGGGGGGATATGGCTAATTAAAGACTTGTACACAAATCAAGTTTTTCTCAAGAATGTAGCTTGTTAGCTAGATGATTGATGTTGACTCCAGAAGTAGGAGACAGGTATAAATGCCAATATTCCACCATTGGCAGGCTGATTTCAGTGGTACATGCTGGTACAAGTTGAGGTTGATGTTTGTTCTAAGTTATACTCCTTTTAAAATTAGCGCCCTGCTGTTTCCAAGTTAGCATAACAAGATTTTTTATCGTCAGTGTACTGCTGCCGACAACAGCAAAACAAACTTATGATGGCACTCCCAAGAAAATGATATAAGAGAACATTAGAAAAATGAATTAAGAGAACAGTATATATATGTACACATATGAAAGTACAGAAATATAAAGGTATAAAAAGAAAATATATAGATAGATATAAAAATGAGACAGTATTCAGTGAGATATACTGAGTGAACATGAATACTATCAGCAGCCAAAAGATCATGATGACATTAATGGGAAGGAAGGCAGTCTAATGGGTGGGAAAAGAGTCTAATTGGACACAGGTGTCATCTCATGTCCCCAGATGTCTTCTTCTGGAGATGTCTTTGAGTCTCTTCAGATGCACTGAGTCCCTCCCAGCTGTGTGTCTGACATCCCCACACTGGATGCCTGTACCTCTCATTTTTCCTAGGATTCTCCCATGTTTTACCCTTCTCTCCTGTTGTTCTCCTGTTTAAATGTTTTCCTGTAAATCTCCTGTATTTTTTAACCTTTCTAAAATAAAGATAAAGGTGATGTATTTGTTACATTCCCCTCCGGTAAAGCAAAGGCGACAGAGCGTTGGTGGCTGCGCTCAGAGCAGCAGGTGTTGATCAGAGGGATTAAAGTTTAGCAGTAAGACGTGGCAGTAAGTGTTCAGTGAAGGTTACAGTTTGCCCATGAATAAACAGAAGTTGAAGAACTTCACGTGTCTTGCTTCCCAGCTGCTGGGTAAAATAAGAGAGAATCTGTGGGATGACAAACTAGGGCAGGATGACCTGCTTTCTACCTCGAGAGCACACTGTTCTGTATGGAACCCCATTTCTGCCAGTAAAAGAAAAAAATATCCCATGGTGAAGAAGTGATAATAAGGTAATTAGGAGACAAAAAGTTTAAATGATGAGATAACGGCTCCTACTTATAAGAATTTTTTAAATTGGAAATAAAAAGTCCTAATTATGAGATTAAAAAGTTTGGATTATGAGATAAAAACTCGTAATTAAAAGTTTAAAACTCATACTTCTGTAATAAACCCCTAATAATGAGATATAAAATTTTAAAAAGTCCAAATTATGATTTTAAAAAGTAGTAATAAAATTAAAGGTTAAAAAAATAATATGAATGAATTCATATTTATTTTCATGTCTGGTCATTCTCATGACCCCACATGGGATTATTCAGACACATTAAATACAAACTCGTCAGCGTCATCCAAACATAATCATGAGATAAAAAAGTCAGAAGGACGGTGGCAGGGGACAGTACAGGTACGGTGGATGCCACTAAAAAGACAAGTCTGTTAGTCTCATCAGGAAAAGTCCAGTGCAGTGACTCTGGTCAGTAAAGTGTGAGCTGGATCACTCAGCAGGTTGACGTACAGCGTATTCACAGTATGTTTAAAGTTCAGACCTCCACTCTCACCCTCCCCTTGACTCATTGTTGCTCTGCGTAAGTGCAGCTTTGATTCCTCTTGGCAAAACAACGAGGGTTCTTCTTCTACTAGACAAACATCAGAGTTTTCTCTCTATTTTCTTTTTTTTTTTAAACATAAATATGGATCTTTTCACACAGCGGGCGAAGCGTCTCCTATCTAATTGGGGTGTCCTTGTGGCTCAGTTGGCTCAGTTGCGTACTGTGTCTCCACACAGTAGGCATCTGTATCCGGGGCTGTTTTCCAGGCCCTTCTTCCTCTTCTTGCCCTTCAAGAAAAAAATAAATAAATAAAATTGAGTGAAGACAGGGAGTGGGAGTATTGTAGTGCTGTAGTTCTTTTATCTGTCATGATGTTAAAATCTCTCTTTGTTAGCCTTCCTCTCTGTATCATACTGTCCTACTTTGATGTGTCATGTTGACTTGTGTGTCTCTTTTATCTGCTGGTGAGCTTTCACAGTTTTGTCCTCTCATTCAAACACACCCGTCCATATTAGAATCAGAATTGGCTTTATTGGCCAAATGTGTGTGCATAAACATGTTTTCAGTGTACTTCTAGAATTGAACAGACATAACGGCAAAGAAGAAGGACAACGAAGCCATGCACACGTCAATGTGAAAGAACTGCTGTGTGTGTGTATGTACATGTATATCGTGACATATACAGAGAATATCGGACGCACAGAAACACAACTTCAAATGAACAATAATGTTGCTTCATCTCTGCAGGTCACCAAAACATTTTGCTAACACAGTTACCCAGTTAAAACTTTCTGTATTATGAGCACAGGTTTCTGCCTTGTTCACAAGTGGCCAGAATATCTGTTCATACAGATTTAAAATTAAATTATTCATGTAAACAAATTAAGAACTTTTGTGGCATTCATCAGTACGTTTGTACTTCCCCTTTGGTCTTAGGTTAGAACAAAATTTGAAAAATGCCCTTGAAAAAAAAAGTAGTTTAGGCCTACCTTATGTGCAGGCCTACATTTTATGCAGATGAAAAATGTTATATAAATATTTTTTTATTTAATACTTTTAAATGTTTTCGCTTACGTTTAGGAGTAAACAGCAAACAGGTTTTTAAGAATCTGGCTCGGTAACCTTATCATCTTTAAGCGTAAACGGACAGCTGTGGACACTATGGATGCGCCATGCGCTTCTCAAACAAATCCACTGTGTGCGTGTGTGCATCAGTGCACCATTTCTGCATCTGTTACCCGTCTTTAAAGGGTAAAAATCCATTAAATAAAGATCAGAATGATACGTTGATGCACAGAATCCTGAACACTGTAGCCCACTGACTGGTGGCGCATTTGCACAACCCAGCTCCACCTGCTGCAACCCCAAGAGAGAAACCTCTCCTCGTCCATGTCAGTTAAATTTGGTGGCATTTTCTTTTCCTCTTTTTTTCTGAGTTTAATGTCACCTGTCAAATGTCGGTGGCTTGTTGCTTTATGGTTTGTACACAGCACTTAACTCTGCTGACCTCATGTGGATTTACTGGGGCATTTTCATACGCTCACTGCAATCTTTCTGACTCGCGCATCCCATTTAAGATCAAATGCGATTCATCAGCATCCTCAGGTGGGTAAATACAGATTTGGCAAGTTTAATGAATCCTGCATAGACTTGTCTTATTTTTCTCTATCTTATTTAAGAACAAATATAAGAAAAATAAACAAAAAACATTCATGCATGAAGGCCATTGTGATTTTGGTAAAATATGTATCTTACTTAGGCAAGTTAATTGTGTGACAGAAGTTAACAACTTGCACAGTGAAGTTAATTTAAGTTGTTGACTTTTTCCGTATGCAAACTTTCTTGCTCTACGCCACCTGACATTTTTTCCTCTATGACTTCAACGCCACCTCTTTCTATGTACTGACTAGCGTGAATTGACATGCAAAAAACAAACATTGTTATGCGCCTATGAACTCATGGCCTCCTGTTTCCTAACAAGATGTCCTACTGGTGACTTTACCTCAAACACAAGTAATAGGAATGAAAAATTAGAAAGATTGGTTCATTTGCATCTTAAAGTTTGTTGTGTTTTCTGTTTCTGCTCAAGTTTTGAGATTTAATCTTGCAAGACAGGTGTGTTTTTCCATAAAAATCTTAGTTGGTGCAGCTTTAAATGTCCTCGAGCCACATATCGCCCTTCACTCTGACAGCTTTTTTTATTGTACAAATGTCTCCACAGGCGCTGAGTGTCATCAGCGAGGTAGGAGACCTTCTTAAGCTCAAGTATTCCCGACACAGAATACAGCCGTCTTTGGCGCGGCCCTTTGACGATAACGTGTATGAGGACATTGACGACTGATGAGTCACTCGTCTCCCGAAGCGGCGTGAACCTGAACCACCCCAGAAAATACAGACCGGGTCAAGGCGGATCACAAGTCTTCCACGAGGACCGAGACGTGCACAGGTGCCCCCTTGTCACTAGCTTGTCATAATGTATCCCCCCCCCCAACAAAAGGAACAACACTTTAAAATATCATCTAATTCTACTTTGCCTTACATAAACATGCAGAACTTGTGATGAACACACTGAAAAACAGCACCTCTGCTTTCTCCTGTGTAGTTTTTGTTACATTTTCTTTATTATTCTGTGTCTAAGATTTTTTCTTTTGTTGAGTCGTATGTGTGTGTGTCTGCCAAGCTTGAAGCATTCGCCATGTTAAAAATCGTGGTTGTGAAATGTCAACTTTTCAAATGTCTCTGAAGTTGAGCTTCTGGTTTTCTGTTTCATAATATGGATCTAAAGTGAAGTCTAACAAGGTAAAAATAGATTTCCTCTAAACATCAATCAAAATAACAAACCTTTGTTCATCCAGTGTTGTTCAGTGATTATTGCCAAAGCAGAAAGCACTGGATTTTTGCATTATAACCCCGACATCCACCTGGCATTCTTTTGAGAGTTTTTGGTGGCTGTATGCGCTCCACATGGTGGTGTCTAGTTTTGTTAAAGGAGGTTTTGTATGTTCAAACAGGTAGAACTTCCCATCATTCCCTTCCAGCGATTAAGACCAGTCTAAAAAGCGCTGTTAATGTCATTAAAGAGGCTGTACTGTTTCTTGAACCTGACTTTATTACATATTTTTAAAACAACTGAAATTTCAATCACATTACATTCTTGTAATTCCACCCTTGTTTCTTAGACAGGCCAAAACACGGCACTTCCATCCACAGTGGTGTTGATGTAGCACTACAAAAAAAAACGATGCCAAAATATCAGCTGATGCTGAACAGCAGACCATTACGCAGATCAGTGCAATGACAGAAATAGTTTTGGGAAATGTGCTTTTTCATTTTGTTTCTCCTAGTGTTAGATTAGAACATGAATAATTGTTTATAACAGTTAAATTCTTCTTCTTCTTCTTGACTATGAAGCTACAGCCAGCAGGCACTTAGCTTAGCCCATAACTCTCCATAAAACCACAAATTCACACTTATTTTTACTTTTTGTACCAATTAAACAAATGACTCCCCTTGTTTCCAGTCTTTATGCTAAGCTAGGCTAACAGCCTGCTGGCTCTAGGTTCATATTTAGCGTACAGACATGAGAGCAGTATTGATCTTCCAAGTCCAAGTCCAAACTATTTTAACTTTTCCTTTAATTGTTGCAGCTCTACATTTTACACCCCACTGACCCAAATTTAGTCAATTAATTGGTCAGTTGAGAACTATTAAGTTCATCACCATCTGTTTTGATAATTGATTGGTTGCTTTATGCCATTTTTTTAGGACAGAAAAATGTCAAATTCTCTTATTTCAGTTCAAGAATTCCAGCCGCTCAAATGTGAATATTTTGTTTTCTTTACTTCTCTATGACAGTAAACTGAAAATCTTCAGCTTGTGGACAAAACAAGGCATTTGAGGACGTCATCGATTTTACCAGTTTCTGACAATTTATGGACCAAACAACTAATTGATTAATTGAGAAAATGATCAACAGATTAATCGATAATGAAGGTGATTGCTAGTTGCAGCCCTAGTTAAACGTCTAATGCTTTCTACAGTAAGCTAATTTCCTTTGCATGTTTAGCATTCATACAAGCCATGGAAAACCCAGTGAAAACAAAACATCATGAACCACAGCTTGAGAACTTCATTTGCCTCAGCTGACATCAGCTGTGGGTCAGTACAGCGGTGCCAAACGGATCCAAAACCTAGTCAACATGTCAGTAACCACGTTATTGCAGTGTAAGAGAGTTAATTTCCCCCACAGAGGAAAACCCCATGATGCATCGCTCCAGCAGTCAGTGGTTATTATTGCATTTGCAAAATCCATCAAACATATCTGTATCCATTCCAAATACAAAAAGAAAAACACTACTCGTCTTGTAGGACTTACAAATTGTCAGCTTATTAGTCTTCCAAACATTGAAAGGCATCTTTTATTCAATCATTCATCAATATTTTATTTGTAGCGCACCTTTCATACAGGTTAGAGAAGTTCAAAGAGCTTCAAAGGTCATTGTCAAGCCGATAAAAAGACGGAACAAGTGTAGACAAATGGAGTGAAAGGAATAAATTGGAATATTTTTTGTTGCGTCTACATTGAAATTGAACTAATTATATTATTTTGCATTTTCCATGGACATAATTTAGGTAGATGACTAAATTCAACAGAACTATATTTTAATCATATATATATATATATATATATATATATATATATATATATATACATATATATATGTATATGTATATGTAATTTAATTATATCAATCACCTGTCAAAAAGTGGTATTTTACTGACTAATAACAATACAAGTTTTCATAAATATAACATAAGAATAGCAACACTGTAAATCAGACTTAATTGGGGAATTTAATCTCTAATTGTTACATGTGGACTTGGTCGGCCTCTTGTTCCCACATCTATGTTACATGTCATCACTGTCATCTTTCAGTTCGACTCAGTGTTTTTACTCGGTGCGTTTGTTCAGTTTGCGTCACAGATGGCCTCACAGATCAAGTTTAACATGACTCTCAGATCATAAAGCCAAAGTTCTGACTGTCACATTACTCTTACTTTATTCAAAGGCCAATATCTCAATATGAAGTCCAGTTTATTGGTATCAAAGCTCTAGTTAAAAGCCTAGAGGGACAGTTTAGTCAGTTCAGGAAGTGTAAAAAAAAAAATTAAAATGATATTTATACTTGTATTTGAAGGCCTGCCAGGAGAACATCTGAACTATGAAGACTAAACTAGTCTGGATGTGATTTAGCGCTGTTTTTAATATCTTCATTTCCACCTTATCTCTTGGGTGCTTATTAGTAATAACCTCATTGCTTTGTGTCTGATAATGTTGTTTTAATGCCTTGTATAACAAAGTGCTCTCTGTGCTGTGACTCAAAAAGTCATTAATAACTTTAATCGGTGTGACTGGGGATGGGATGGCGTGCTTGCTTGCATGGTTTTGGGTAGTAACGTGTGCATTCCTGCACTTTTACCTGGCTTCTCTTCCATGTACACATCTGTCTTTTGAACTCCCGGTTTTATCTTTGCATTGTGCTACTGAGCTCTGGGACAACAACGCTCCTGAACGAAGGCAGCTGTAAAATCCCACATGATTGCATACATTCACACCTGCATGTATGCACACGGACAAGTATTGTGTAACCACTCGTTCCTCATACTAATGCATGTACAGTAAGAGTTAGTCATTGAAGCTGCTCCGCACCACGCCCAGTGGTGCTCAATGATATACACTGTTCTGCTAGATGTGACTTTTTTGAATGTTGTCATAAAAATCCACTTCATTCCAGAGCAAGTTAACATATCTGTCTGGGTTCTAGGGGAAGTTCTTTTTTCTTGTTAATTAATGTCTGTTACTGTAAATGGGAGATGTTTGTGTTATTTAGTTTCCTTGCTGTAGAAAATGCCTCAAAACTTAAATCTGGGAAATGACCCTAAGTCCCGCCCCTTTTTGGTCTGTGCTCTAATAATGATTGAGCTAGCTTGTTGCAAAGCGGAACCTCAGTCAAGTTTTTTTTTTCCTGTGCTATGTGTTAGTCTTATCTATGTTGAAATTTTTTCGCGGGACCTGTAAAAGCAACATAGATATATAGTCACTTAATAAGTTAGCTAATGTTAGCAGAATGCTACCTACCTACTGCCTGCTAGTTAGCTAGTATTATGGTTGTTAGCAAAATGCAAGATTATCTCATAGACGTGTTATATGAGCTAGACAGCCTAGAATTCCTTGCCTGGCATATATTCACCAAAAAAGTTCTTTTAACCCTCTTCTAGTTGTTCTTTTCTTTTCCCCAGCACAAAGCATATCTAAGTACAGGAAACAAACAAGGAGAAAGCTGACCGAGGAACCAGGCTTGCGACTTATTGGAGCACAGAGGAAAAAATCTGTGGGACTTAGGAAAGGTCAGTTACAAACGATTGTCCATGAGCTAAAAGCTAAGAGTTACATTTTTACTAATTTAGATACAGAATGTCTTTTTATGTATTTTTAAGTTTGCACACAGGAAAGTCATCAAATGATACTAAAAACATGCATTTAGAGCATATTTTAATATCAAAATATAGTTATGTAAAACCCCTTATGACCTTATGGCCTGATGTCTTATTAATGATGTTATTTTTTTTAACATAAATTAGATCTCTACAGTACCATCAAAACTGTTGGTACATGAACAATAACCAGATGTACTATTGTGATACTTTAAAGTATTAATCAATTTGGTCCTGGACGTTCTATCTGTGAAAATATCAGTATGTCCCCTTAACGAACTTAATCATCAAACTGCATTGGTCTTGAAAAAGAGATGCACAAAGGTCTAAGAGCTTTGCTGGTGTAAGACGGAAGATGGTCCCAATATTTTGTACAAAGTTTATATTGTTTCACTGAAAAGGAGCTATTCAGTATATTTTGTTTACTATAGGGTAACCCGGGAACTATGGTTACCACTATTACTGGCAGCTTGAGTCTGACAGTAATAGAGGCAATCATTTCAAAGGCTGAGTGCAAGTTACCACACATCAGAGATAATTATTTTCTGATATAGTGCCTTTTGGAGAAAATGATTTTCTAAGAGTTCTGATTATAGTAAGTGTCATAACTTGGATTGTTCATTTTTACAGTCTTATTTGACTTCTTTTACTACTTTGTCTTCAACAATACTTATAATTAGCACTGGATGTGTTCTCTGTGTTGACTAATTGTCATGCATTTGATCATAGAAAATGCACTATTTGCAACATATCAGCAAATTAATAATATGTAAAGTGTCACTCATGTCAATGGTATCAGTAGGTCATTAAAACAATAAAAACAAAGCTATTTTGAATTGTCCTCAGTTTTGTCAAGACTCATTTTTACATGCCTAGATCAGCTGTTGCATATATGTCATCAGACAGCTCTTCTTTCTGTCCAATCATTATTATACTTAATAAACTGGCAGCTATGCTCTGAGAATATAAACACAACACTTTTTGCTCACATTTTTCACAAGCTGAAGTAAAAGATCTAGATTTTTCTGCTCACACAAAAGGTTTATTTCTGTCAAATTGTGAGCGCAGAGGTGTAGGAGTGTAACAATAAATCGATCTGGATCAATACATCAATTCACTGTTCAAAGATCCACTATTATTGATGCAAGGTGAAAATCAGTCTACAATATATTGTCATCTTTATGATATACCTTTATTTTGAAATTTGCATGTCAGTGTCAGATATAGATATTGTCTGATATGGATCACAGGCCTCTGAACTGAGTTGAATCGAAATTGTACCATGTCAGATTTTGTGATGTTAGCAAATATCATATTATATTATTACCAGGGTTGGAAGTAATTAATTACAAATACTCAAATTACTGTAATTAAGTGGTTTTTTTGGGGGGGGTACTTCTACTTTTATGAGTAGATTTTCAAGTCTGTAGTTTTACTTGTACTTAAGCATTCATTATGCCATGTAATCTACTTAGTTACTTTTAAAATCATAGTTGAGTACTGAGTACAATTTGAATTAATATCCAGACCTTTTATCAGCATTTTTGTAGCCAATAAAGTGATTTGATAGCAAAAAAAAAACAATGAAAACCAGGACATATGGACATATTTAGAACCCTAGTCTGGAGAGGTGATGGTGACATCATCAGTTAAAAGTAACTAATACTCTGAGTAGTTTTTTTTTTTGACAAATACTTTACTTTTACTTAAGTATTTTTCTAACACTAGTACTTTTACTTGTAATTGAGTAATATTTTAGCAATGTAATAGTACTTGTACTTGAGTACAGATTTTCAGTACTCTTTCCACCACTGATTATTACATATATATTATGATACTTGTGATTTACGCCCCTACAAGTCTGTGGAAAATCTGTGTTGGCGAGTATTTTTCCTTTGCCAAGATAATCCATCCACCTGACAGGTGTGGCACATCAAGATGCTAATTAAGCAGCATGATCCTTACACAGGTGTGTCTTTGGCTGGTGTCGCAAGTTTTGCGGGAACAAGCAATTTACACATTTTAGAGTGGTCTTTTATTGTGGCCCACCCAGGGCACACCTGTGCAACAGTCCTGCTGTTTCATCTGGATCTTGATTAGCCACACCTGTCAGGTGGATGGATTCACGTGCCCCTCGGAAGATCCCATCTGAAATGTGGACTCATCACACCACAGCACACTTTCCCACTTTGCATCAGTCAATATCAGATGAGCTCAGGCCTAAAGTTGGCTTTCCCTTTCTATGGTAGAGTCTTAGCTTCTATTGGTAAATGCAGCAGCAAACTGTGTTCACTAAGAACGTTTTTCCAAAATGTTCCACAGCCCAGGCAGCATTCTTTAAATGAATATTTTTAATTCAGTTTTCACTGCATTCAGATTTTATTTACATTTTACACAGCATCCCAAGTTTGTATTTGCAGCTTCAGGGTGATGGGTTGTTCTGAACATCTCAGTCAAGATTCATATTGTCATTCATAACTTTTCAAAGTAATCCAGGTCAGTCTGTGTGGACGGCAACTGATGTTTACAACCTAAAGCCATATTATAAATTATATATAAACAAAATAGTATTCAATATGAATTAATAAAAAAGTTATCACCAAACTTTTGCCAACCAAACTTTTATTTTCGTCTGCCCAGCAGAAACATGGCAGACGAAAGTGAATCTTTGGTTGATAACTTTTCTGATATCAACAAATAACAATTCAGCAAGTCGTGACACTAAATTTTCTCTGACTTTCCAAGTTGTTTCTCCAACTGGAAGGGGTGTTGACATGATTTTTTTTTCTAGTTGTGAACTTCAATTTTCCTTTTATTCTGACACCACATGAATGCAGGATTATAAGTGCTCACTAACACGGATTTTTTTTTTTTTTAAATATGAACAAAATTTTAGAGAAATAAGCCTTTTGTGTGCACAGAAAGCAAAAAAAAAAAGTAAGTGTTTATTTTTAGTTCACCTCAGAGGCATTTAATCATGTACAAAAAAGAGAAACATTTCACACGTGATGAGGATGTGTCGGTATTCAACAGTAGGGAGGTTAAAAGAATTTAATTTCTTTGGATAGTGGCAATTAATGCAGGGTTCACATTGGGACAATGTTTTTAAAATTAAATTTATATCAACAGAATATTTTTAACTTTACACTCAAAAACTGCAATGTGACAATCTTCAACATGTAATAGCCCTTCGTTTATTCCCAAAGACAACGGATGGAACACATAATAATTTGAGTTGAATTCAGTCTCCTGCTCTTTTCTTTTTACAGTTTGACTTTAGCCCTACTGTATATCACAGGGCAACAGATGAACACACCAGGGCTCCACCTGAGCTGTGGGCTGTGTGTCTGAGTTAATAATCATTAATGACACTCAATATACACTCCATCTATAAACACAGCTGAAGTAAAAGATTCAGACTTTTTCTGTGCACACGAAAGGCTCTGAGCACAAATTTGTTCAAATCAGTGTTAGCAAGCACTTATGGTTTGTCATGATAATGCCAGATAGGTGTGGTATGTCAACATGCTGATTAAACAGCATGATTATTGCACAGGCGTGTCATGAGTTGGTCACAGGAAAAGGCCACTCTGTAATATGCAGTTTTATCTTGACAAAAAAAGGCATTTATCATAAGCACTGGACTATGGACTTCACATACAGGGCTACAGATTGGTTAGTTTTTGGTATCTGATGTGACCACCATACGCCTCATGGAGTGACACACCTCCAGGTAGAGGGGTTATCTTCTCAAAGTGCTCACTAACACACATTCTAACAAATTTGTGCCCAGAATTTTAGAGAAATAAATCTTTGGGTACATAGAAAGTGTAAGATCGTTTCCTCACAACTCATGAAAAATAGGAGCAGAAACAAACGTGGTTACACTTTACACAACTTTATTTTAACATAACCTGTGACCTCATTAAGTGATGCAATCTATTTAAAATGTATGTTTAAAAATGTCAGCTTAAAGGGACAGTTCACTCCAAAATCTTTTTCAAAATTTATTTCTTTATCCATCCATCTCTTGAGCAGTGTTCCCACCTTTTTTAAACCAGGAATTGAGAAGGGAGTGCACATGGGAATGGCACATTTTATTTTATCTATGTTATTAGTAGGTATGATTGTTTTTACATATATATATATATATATTAATTGTTTGAAGTTGTTAATCCCAATCTGAGACAAGGTTGTTTTCTGGCAGAGAGCAAGTTTAGAAATTATTACATTTCATATATATAAATCCTTATATAAAGAATACATTATCATCCAAAAAGATGAAAACATGCTGACAAGGCAATTAAAGACACTTAAATTACATGATTTGTATCAATTTTCATAAATGGGTGAAATACAAAAGGATAAAAGTGAAATGACTGTAAGAGTTGTGCTAGAATCAAACACATCTGAGCAAAATGACAAAAAATGTGCATTTTGTTCATTATGTGCAAAGTTGCATTAAGTCCTTTGGTTATGTGGAGGAGAGGTCGTAAGGAGAGGGGTTAATCAGTATTATGGCCTGGGATATCTGAAGTGTCTGAACAGTTTTCCACAGTTATTAACAACCAGTGACACAAAGTCCCATCAAAACATTTGAGGTACCTGCCCATCTGAATGTTTACATAACTGCCTTTTCTTGCAGCAGTATTTAAACCTCAAGTCCAAGCGCTCTCCTCCTCTTTCTCCGGTCCCGCAGCTCTTTCTTTTTCAGCTCACTCCTCAGTTTACCACACTCTTCTTTGCTGAAAAAATGGCCACAGCTGGTAAGGTAGGTACATAATTCCACATGGGAGTACTCTTTTGAACAACTAAAATGTCTTAATGAGTTTTTCAGTGTAGTCTAAGTCTAGTATGTTGGGTGGTTAAACAGTACATCACAAAACAATACATATTTCATTTGATTATTATGAGATTCTTAGGTAACTACAATCATAAGTGATGTTAATTTAGAGTCTGATGTGTGGATTGGTGTAATCTACAAACTGATGCCTGATGGTGCATTTTAGTGCTCTTAAGTGCTGTGTTTAATTCTCTTAACACATGCATGTTTATTTCCCCCAAATCAGCGTAGAATTGTTGTTTTTCCCTGGAATATAAATGATATAGTAATAATAAAATGAAATAATCGGTCTCTGGTTCTTCAGCTCTGACTGAGATAAATAGCAGCATGTCCTGCTTTGACCTAGCGTACTGTTTGAATCTATCCAGACAGTTTTGCGCAACTGTGGATCTTGGCAAAGGTGACAGGGTAGCAGGCCAAAAGAGATAAAGGCCAAGAATTTTTTTGCTCCGTTCCATTGTGGAAAAAAAACAAAAGAACAAAAAGATGACCAAAAAAACTCAACCACTTAATTTATAATGTGTGACAAATGATTTACACAGCAGTTTACTCAGTGATACTAAACTTGCCAACACAACATTAAATCACACTGTTCTCATAAAAATGCATTTGTCAAATAAATTGTAGTGGACTTTAAATGTTTGCTTTTCAAGTGATGTTTGCTTTCAAGTGCAGCTGTATCACAGAAACTAAGAATGTGTGCAGTGAATATCTGAAACCCATTTGCTTAATAGAGACAAGTGTTCATCTTGAAACCATAGCAAAAAGGACGGTAACATTTTATCCAATGCTAACCCATCCTGGTGTGGCGGCGCCCAGTAATGTGAGCTCTCATGTGGTGTCACTGCCTTCTAGGTCATCAAATGCAAGGCAGCAGTGGCCTGGGAGCCCAACAAGCCTCTGGTGATTGAGGAGATCGAGGTCGCCCCACCACAGGCCAATGAGATCCGCATCAAGGTGAGAGACACCCACTAGACATCCACTTTCAAGACTTACACACATACAAAGACATGTCTTATGAGTAAGGTTTGTGAATAAAAGTGATTTGTAATAGTGAGGGATTGCTCAACATTTTTTGGATTTCAGAAACCAATTGCTGCACAGGTAAGGGATTTAGCAAACTGAGATTTGCTAATGAAACTAATGTGGAACATGCTAACACCAAGTTCATCAACCTAACCTGCAAATTAAACATTAAAACAGCATAAAAATGTCAAAATTTACAGGTTCCACAGAAGGATTCCAAGGATGTCACTAGTTAACCGTTAAGAAGTTAACCACAAGAATATTTTTGATTGGTTACGTGTGTCGTCGATAGGTTAATTTGCACACTCATGCATTCCATTAACGCCTTTGCTAGCTAGCAGTCAGAGGTAAAAATGGAGCTTGGAAGCTTTGAAAGTACTGTAAACTGTGGGGAGCTATTCTTCAGTTTAGTATTAGTAGTAGTAGTACAACAAGTATCCGGCTGCAGTGTCCAAGGTTTGGTCACAGCCAAAGATCACATTGCTGCTAGCTGAGGGGAGAAAATGTAGCACAGGAATACAATGCTGCCAATCAGCGTGATACAGGGGGAGGGATTCAAAGAGCTAATGTTAGTTGGGTACCTCAAGCCCATATATAGGTATAGTATAGTATAGTATAGGTATAGGTGATGCATAACGGAAGACGTGAGACATAATGACACTTAAATACTGATTTTGGTTTCACAGGGATTTATGAAAGCACCACATCCATCTGTGCTGATGTAACATGCATCAGTGATTTCATTGTCTGGTTGTTGTCTTTGTTGCAGATTGTGGCAACCGGGGTTTGCCACACAGACTTGTATCATCTGTTTGAGGGCATGCATAAAGACGGCTTCCCAGCAGTCCTTGGCCATGAGGGAGCTGGCATCGTAGAGAGCGTCGGGCCTGGAGTCACTGAATTTCAACCAGGTCAGTTACAAGATTACGATGGTTTAATTTGTCTGACGGCTCATATTTTTCTCCCTGTTGCCCTGTTGGCAGACCAAGGGATATTTGTACCATTCATCCAAACAAAGTTTTCCATTTGATGTATTGTTTTGTTGGCAACGTGTCTGAATTTCAGGAGACAAGGTGATTCCTCTGTTCATCTCCCAGTGTAATGAATGTCGTTTCTGTAAGAGTCCTAAGACCAACCAGTGTGACAAAGGATGGTGAGCTCATATTATTCTTCTGATCACTAGTTTTTGTAAGGTTATAGACACATTTGAGGGTGCATTTTAAAATATTCATATCAAATATTCATTGCCCCCTCAAATAGACCATGAGCTATGCAAAATTTTTGTCCCTTTTAATTTTAATAAATTCTCTCTTAGGGCTTCTGATCGTCCTGATGTGATGTCAGCATCAGAATCCAGGTTTACTTGTAAGGGCAAGAAGGTGCTGCAGTTCATGGGAACCAGTACTTTCTCTGAGTACACTGTAATGAACCAGATATCTGTGGCCAAGATTGACCCCACTGCCCCTCTGGACAAAGTCTGCCTCCTTGGGTGTGGCGTATGCACAGGGTTTGGAGCAGCAGTTAACACCGCTCAGGTGTGTATGCTTGACTGTTGGCCATAGTCCATCATGTATTGTTGAAGGCAATCAACCATTGATTGTCATGTTGACCAAAGGCTCTGTTCTACTTTAGGTTGAACCAGGCTCCACATGTGCTGTGTTTGGCATGGGAGCTGTAGGTTTGGCTGCAGTCATGGGCTGCAAGTTTGCAGGAGCCAAGAGGATCATTGCTGTTGACATCAATCCAGAGAAGTTTGAGAAGGCCAAGGTGTTTGGTGCGACCGAATTTGTGAACCCCAAGGATCACAATAAACCCATCAATGAAGTTCTGGCTGAGATGACTGATGGAGGAGTGGACTTCTCCCTGGAGTGTGTCGGAAATGTGGCTGTCATGGTAAGGCGTATAGAGAGACTTAAGAAGGTGTATTTAGCTGTATTTAAGATTCTTTCCTAAGTATAAGTATTATCTAACTCTTAAACCCCATAGTTTTTTCAGCTGCTCTGGAGATTTGAAACCCTGCTGTTGCAAGCCCACTGACTTTGTGCTGTTTCTCCTTCCAGCGCAGTGCTTTGGAGGCTTGTGTGAAAGGTTGGGGTGTCAGTGTGCTGGTTGGATGGACAGACATGTACGACTTTTCTGCCCGACCCATTCAGCTCATCGCTGGGCGCACATGGAAGGGCTCCCTGTTTGGAGGTGAGACCCTTGTCAATCAAATATCGTCACCCACTAAGTAATGACGCTACTGTAACTGTCTCAGTCACGGGTTGTCATTTTCCATTTTTGATAGACTGTTACTCTCAAGAGAGTAATAGGAGCCAACCAGAGTAGAGAGTGAAGAAATGAAGGCAAAGTGGCATTTCGTGTATGGGTTAATAGCTGGTGCAGCCACAAGGCTGAGCAGTAAATGAACTGTCTAAATAAATGGGATGCTTTTTCCCCAGTATGGACCAGTCTGAAGCTGGGCACACACTGTATGATTTTAGCTATTTCTGACCCAGATTTTCAGCATCATGACTCAAGTCAGACCAATTATCAAGTTTGCTGGGCAGTGTTTACCATGTGGTGTACAGGGAGGAGCAAGAACCAATCAACTGCTCTCTGACATTTCAGTCAGCTATTGTCAGGACATTGCACAGTTGAAGCACTAAAATGACACTAAAATGTTATTTGCTTACCTCCAATTCTCCCTGCAAAATGGACAAGCCATACTTTTATTTAGAAGTTTTGGCACACAGGATGGCACAGATGATCAGGCTGTTTCTGCCTTGTTAGCATTATTGCTAGCAAACAAACTTCTACCTACCTCAGAACTTTTAAACAAATCTTTATTGACAGTTGTCAATAGCCAACAGCAATAGTCAGAAGCAAACCTACCATGAACACATAAATCATGAGCTTTGGCTTTATATCACAGAGTTTGCCCAGCTTAAGTAATAATGTAATAATAGCACCACCTGTGCCGTGGTATATATTGTACATGGGACGCGTGTCTTGGATACACTCTAGCCTTTGTGAAAACAGGTTTCTGTTGGTTTCGTTCGCTAATTTGGCAAATTAGTTTTAGCTTTAGATTAGCATATAGACCTTTTTGCCATTTTTACCTGGGTAAATATAGGTGTCATCAATGACAGTAATTAAAGGGATAGTTCACCCAAAAATGAAAATTTAGTCATTATCCACTGACCCTCATGCAGATTGAGGGTTAGGTTTAGTTTTATAGTCAACAAAATATAGCTGGAGTTGCACAGGAGAACTGTTCTCCTGAATCCCCCAAACAACAGAAGTGAATGGTGACCAGTTTTCAAATGTTAAAAAAAACAACAGAATGAAGACATAAAATGCCTCCATACCGCTCCTAAAGCCCCAACATGCCAAGTTGACTAAATATAATGTTATTTGCACCATGTTTTCAGCCTGAATCTTCACTGTAGATCTTTAGCTTGGAGCCATATTCATGTACACATGTACATTGTCTGAACTGGGTGTGTGCTGTGTAACATGTGCAAACGGCATGTTGGGACTTTAGGAGACTTGGATTATGCCAGACAAGAGAGGACAATATTTACCATGTGTTCTCTATGGTTCAGGATTTAAGAGTAAGGATGGTGTGCCTCAGATGGTCAAAGCCTACCTGGACAAGAAGGTGAAGCTCGATGAGTTCATCACTCATAACATGACCTTGGCCCAAGTCAATGATGCCATTGAACTGATGAAGCATGGCAAATGGTAGGTGTTCGCTCACATGCTTTACCATTCAGGATTCACTAATTAGTAACACAGATGAACAATTAGTGAGTGCAAGGTCTCTAATTTCTGTTGTTTTCTCTCCACAGCATCCGAACGGTCCTGAGTGTTTCTCCACAATAAAAGCATTGTGTGGCTTTCAATAACACATCAGCCATTCGATGGCCTGCAGCTATTTTGTTCAATTTCAACAGAATGATCATAACAATGCACACAATAAAGACATCTATCAAATCATGCACGGGACACATGACTGACCTTGAACAATCAGCACTGTTAAGTGAATTACATGCAGACGGTGAGAATCATCTGTAAGGTTCTGCATGGCTTCCATGTTGGTGTTCTGGTTCTGTTGTATGTCACTGGAAGTTTCCACAACACCGTCTGTGTTATGTTATTAAATTCTGTATTGCATTGTGCGTAGTGTGACAAAAGTGTCAAACCGTTATGGAGATGAGATTTACACACACCAGGTTCATTACATAAATCTTTGCTTAACTTGGCAGGCAGTGTTGAAATTTGTATTAAAGTCCAACTGAAATGACACTGTTTTGTCTGCTACAGCATACATGACTGCTCTGTAAATCATTTCTCCTGTGTTTTTCCTCGGTTTGTTGATGGAATACAGTTAAGTATCCGTATTCAGTACAGCCAATCAGATCTTGCAGTGAAGTCAGTGAGCTATTGAAGGCAGAGTGCATGATCACACTGACCTAGACAACTGTCAGCTAGACATACCAACCTTGAACAACTCGGTTTATGAGGTAAAGTGATTTGTCCTGTGTTCTCCTTTGGTTTCATGATGGAGACCCGAACTCTGACAGAGTACAGTAAAGTATAATCTTTGTAGAGGAAGGCCTTATTACGATAAAGCCAATTAAATCTCACATTAAAACAGTGATGTCAGAGTTCAATCGTAGGTAGAGAACATGCTCATCTGACCTGTACAACTATGCACACCTGCATATATATACCATTTACCAGCATATATATATATATATATATATATATATATAATATTATATGTATATATATATATATATGTATATATATATATATATATATATATATATATATATATATATATATATATACATGTATATATATATATATATATATATATATATATATATATATATATATATATATATATTATTGTTGTTGTTGTTGTTGTTGTTGTTGTTGTTGTTGTTGTTGTTGTTATTATTATTATTATTATTATTATTATTATTATTATTATTATTATTATTATAAGAAAAAAAACTAATTTAATTTAATGAAAAAAAAATAGTTGTGGCCACAAATGGAGCCTTTCTCTTGCTTCAACAAATGTGAGTGAGTCATGTATAGAGATTTCTGCCTGTTAAAAGAAAGTTTTTCCTCGACAGTCGCCTCACTGCTTGCTTTTAGTGGGTACTAGCGGGTTAATGAAGAGTATGGTCAAAACCTGCTCTATATGAAAAGTAATAATAATCATAATAATTTGTGATAAACCTCTATCAAAAATACTGCAGCTACTAAGGACTATATTCCAGTATATATTCAGATTATTGTTTTCCTATGGGCTGCACTATGATCAATTACATGAACATTAATTTAATGGGGAACGAAAAAGAAACATTTGCAAGGAACATGTTAATCTGAGGTCAAAGCTTTATTGTTCCATAGCACAAATAGCAGTTACACAAACGCAAATATGAGTGAAACAACTACTTGCCTATAACCAGTAGCTTTCAAAGTCCAAAATGTCCAAGTCCAAATAGCATGTTGGAGCTATACTAAAAAGGCTGAGATCCTATTTAATATACAGTCTGTGGTTGAAGTGGGCATATATAAAGTTATTGCAGCCCCAGAAGAGACACTTTGGTTGCAGCGTTGTTGAAAGAGCGAATATTTCAATTTAGCATGTTTCCTTGATCTCTGATGACATACTGTGGTCATTTTATGATTTATTACAGTAAATATTACTTATTTCTCCTATAAGATACCTTGCAGTCAGTTATCAGGAGTGAAAATTGGGTCAGATAATTCAAAGGTAACAATTAAAACAATTAAGTTCAATTTCCTAACTTAAAATTTTACAGAAGTTTGCTGGCTTTTTTTTTTTTTATAGTTTTCTTAATTCTTTTATTATTAAAGTGTAAGAATACATATATTAAATTATTACTTTTGACAGTGCTGCACTAAATGGCATTGCTTTTATATCCTACAGATATAAATGTCTTCTTGAACTATTTGTGTCAGAGTTCAAGGTTTCTTTCTGTGTGTAATTGTAAATTTGTCTTTCAGGTTGTAAATGTCAGTGTTTCAGGTTCAAGCTGAAAATAAATTTCCTCAGTGAAAAAACAGTGGGAGCCAGAAAAGCGTTTCAAAGATAAATGTCATAAAGGTTTGAGATAAATAACACATATCTGTGACACGTATACTGTAAATCTAGTGAATACTGAGCCGAGACAAATGTTGGTGTTCAGAATGTACAGAACAGCACATGTTGGAGAAAACAATTCACCATGGTGTCATTTGGTTATGAAATCCATCTCATTTTGCTGTGCACAGGCCACCGTTTAGCTGTAGATGTAGATAATATGAAAGGCGGAGATAGAAAATAACAATCTGGCCTCACTTTTTGTCCCTCTAGATGTTGAACTGAGGTTAGGCTGAGGCCAGCTCAACATGTGCAGGGAGTGCTGGGCCTTTCAGCAATTACAGGCTGTAATGCAGCTGGGCCAGCCAGAATTATTGGAGTGTACATCATCCCTGTGGTGCTGCAGATGTGCTGAACCCACAGACAATGTATGAAACATGGACAGAGTGTCCGTGACATTACCCTTATGTTTCTCAAGAGTCACTGTGAAGCTTTGGGTACACTGGCCCCGACCATTGTCATTTCCACTAGCTTTTGGATATTCCAAAAATAGGCAAAAAGGCAGATGGTGAAACTTTGATACCAAAGATACATACGTGTATAAGAGATACAAAAGTAGAAAGTATTACAAGCATATAAAGACATTCTAAATGTGGTTATTTAATGCCATCATATAAAAAAAACACCCAGTGGATTCTGGGTTAAATTTAACTCATCATTGCATTCTCTCTTTTTTCCAGTTTTGTGTTGGTCAGGTGTGACAGATCCATTTAGAATACTGGCCTTCCCGTAACCGTGACCGTTTTGTGTCCCCAGAAGTGAGACTTGTAGCTCCTTACAGACATGATAACTTTGTAGAGCCACCTGACAATGTGCACATCGCTACTTCTCTCTACTGAATAAATGAGCTTATTTACACTTTTCCCAGGATACAAGAGTGTTGGCAGTGTTCACAAACTGGTGGAGGAGTACATGAGCCAGACGCGAAGAAACGAAGAGTGAATGAATTTGTGACTCACACTTTGCCCTTCGAGAGATCTCATGAATACTGGAACATGGTAAGTCCTGACTTGAGACGCATTTTGAAGTTCTTTGGTATGTTAATGTGCGTAATGCTCTAGTGTCCCTCTAGATTTTGTCTATCATTGGCCTTATGCATAACTGCTGCCCTCTGTTGAGGGCGAAGCTGAGATGTGATGAGACATGGGACTTAAAATAATTTGTCCCCTAAGAGAGATATATTTTTGTACAAGCTGAAAACTACAAGTTGTGTCAGAAATTTGTTTAAAATTTTGATCCACAATATAATTTTCCTTATCAAGTAACAAAAAGCTATGGTAGCAATTTCACTTACATATAACCTAAGTAACTATTTGTGAAATCTGACCACTACTCAGATTCAACTTTGAAATCCATCTGTCTGAAATCAGGTTTGGGGTGTGCGAGGAGCCCCACAAGCCTCTGGTCCTGAATGTTTCTCCACAGTCAGTCCACAGTTGAAAATTAATTCTATTTTTAAAGAAAAGTATTTTGGTGTAAAAAGGTATTTAAATTCAGCTGTGGTTCCTGCTTGTTTATCTGTGACCTTGCATTGGATGAAAGGGAGTTCAGTGAACGTTTAACAAGTCCTGCCCCTCTGAAGTTTGCCAAACTGATTTTTACTACTGCAATATATAATCCTCAAGTCTGGGACCTCTTATTGTATCACCACTCCTGTGCTGCAGCTGTAGTCCCTTTTTAACTCATCAGTTGCTGTTTTTATTCTCATCCTTGCAGAAAAAATGGCCACAGCTGGTAAGGTAAGTGTAATTAAAATGTGGGCACTCCTATTCACGTAAATATAATCATGCACACACACAGAATATTAGGGCGCAATACGTGATAATGAAACGAAACAACAAAAAGCAGTGAAACGGTGATTCATTAATATAATTGCCATGAATATTATTCATTTGAATGCTACTGGGTGCACTTTGGGGTATACATTTTTGTATGTGAGAAACAGTCAGTTGCTGGAGTGTGGATGGGTGCAAAGTCAAGTTGATATCTGACATCACTATAAATAAGTATTTAAGTGCTTTCCTGTGCAGTATTTTACTGTGTATGTGGTTACAGATATGAAATGTAACAGTAATTAATCACTTGAATTAATCATCTTATGTGTGCAGATGATGTTGTAATCTTCTGACCATATAGTCTTATATACATATTATTTTGATGGTTTCCACACAATATTTGACATCAATTATAGCTAATGTTAATAGGAGCAATATGAAAAAGCAACATGCAGAGACAGATGCTCATAAATGTCACTTTTTCTGCCTGGTCTGCCATAATGTCAAATCTTGTGTAGAGATATATGTGCAGACTGTGCGTGTCAGAAAATGGCAGATGAGTTGATCTTTGTCAGGTTTTCATCCAGACTGTGGCACTTTAGGTTTTATGTGAATGCTGATTTCTGTCTTTTTGCTGTAAAGTTAGCATCAGGTCGACCCATTTTTTATTTTAAATGCTACAAAAAGTACTAAAAAAAATTTGTTTATTGCATCAAGACTTTTTGACTTTGTCAGGAACTTCTATTTAAACAAAATAAAAAAAAAACAAAAAAACAATTTTACTAAATTATAAAATGCTCTGGTGAAAATTATGACCTTTGTGTTGTTAGGGTCAGTTTCAACCCAGTTATAATATAAGATTATAAAACAATAATAAGTGCCAAAACTGAAATCATAAACAAACTATCACCCAGCAGCCCACAGCCAGCTCTTCCTCCAACCACTTGAGCTTCAGTTAGGGGCTTCTCTCTTTGCCTGTTTGACCAAACAAACAAAGATGGACATGTCCAGGTACATAAGGCCAATTCAGTTTAGGGTTGGTGACTTGCAGAGTACACATCTCCAGTTTACAGCATGCAACAATGAAAAGAAGATTTACTGTAAGGACAGAAACACAAACACATTGTGCTTCGCCTGCAAAAAACATCTCTGCATTCAATGACACCTCAGTTACTGTGTCACCTGATGGTCACAGGTTAGTTCATCAATGACTGAACTCCTGGAGAGGTTACACAATCATAAGATTGCGCCATTGTCTTGTCCTGGGAAGCCTGAACAATATTTCCGATACATGAAATGGGGTGCCCTGAGAACTCCAAGCAGACCAAAATCATCAACAGTTTAAAATCAAACTGAAGCAATTTTTTAAAGCCAATCAATCATGTCATCGTGTGCAGGGGTTGGAGGTATAGGTATACAGAACCATTTCATGTTTCTGTTTTATATTTCATGTTTGTTATTTTAAAGGCCCTTCTAGGGACGGGCATTGGAAATTAGCAGTAGCTAAAAATGCTATGATGCATTGCATTGGAATCTTGCCACACAATTCTCTATGTATTCTGCATTATTCCCAGGCAAATAAACATTAAATGGAATGACATGTTTATGCAGCTGCATACATTTTCTTATTTATTTATTTCTTATCTTGTATTGTATTTTTTATATTTTGTTTGTTTTGTGTAGTGCACTGTAGACCTTCTTGTGTCCTTAAACAGTCATTCATTAGTTGTTATTGGAATTAACAGCTAATATTTAGAGTAGCTTAACCTTAAAATAACCTTGTCTCTTACTTTCTGTCTGTCCCTCTGTCCCCTCTGCCTCAGTGAAATATCTCATGTCCTTGTTTGACTTGGCAAACAGTTTGAAACTATCCAGTCACAGTGGTGTCACTGCCCTCTAGGTCATCAAATGCAAGGCAGCTGTGGCCTGGGAGCCCAACAAGCCTCTGGTGATTGAGGAGATCGAGGTCGCCCCACCACAGGCCAACGAGGTCCGCATCAAGGTGAGAGACGTCCACTATCAGAACACACATGTAAACACAGTGTGCTACACTCTCACACACAAAGGTGTACTGTTACAACTTGATTTAGTGCAGCCAGTAAGATCCATTTAGTAATATTTTTTTATGTTAACACTAAGTAAAAGTTTTACCAGGCTGAACGCTCTCATCAGCCTGTCCCCTTCTTTGTCTTCATGCTTTCATTGTTTGGTTACTCTCTTCGGTGCAGATTGTGGCGACTGCGCTATGCTATTCGGACCTGTACCACCTTTTGGATAGCATGCATGAGAACGGATTTCCCACAATTCTTGGCCATGAGGCTGCTGGCATTGTAGAGAGCGTTGGGCCTGGAGTCACTGAACTTCAGCCAGGTCAGTTTCAAATGGCACATGGAATGTATGTGAATGCATATTTCTTTCTTTCCAGAAGTGAGATTAGAAGAGTGATCAATACAGTGGTCTGTGTTTATTTGAAATTCAAACTTCAATTCAAAAGTGGGAAAAAACTTAAAATTTTAACTGTAGTAACCAGATCAAATTGAGAATTTACAGTCTACAGGCACAACAGATGATTTGAAAAAGTTTGCCTTGTGATCAAGCAGAGGGAGGTCTCAAAATTGACTAACAGCTTTGACCTCTTGTACTTTACTGCCCTACCTCAGTAAATTAAGTTAAGAAAAAAAAGGAGGAGTACACTTGTGAGCAAAGCAATGATGATTGGACAATCAAAAGACAAATCAAATCAAATCAAATCAAAAAGTGTTTACGAACCAGCAAAAGCAGCATAGATAAGTTGTTTCCCTCCGCCTCCTCATCCCCAGACATGGCAGAGACAGGTAGGCTGCAGGAGCTCTGCAGAAGTGCAACTCCCATGATGCCATACCACTTCAAAATGTTCTAATCTTTTTGTTATTGTTTTTATGTGAGACTCCTTGTGGCAGGATTTATATATTGTGAGTTTAATAGAAATGTAAAAAAATTGTTTGTTTTTTTTAAAAAAAGGTAAATAAACTGAGGCCTAGTTGTGCCATATTTTTATATATTTATATATATATATATATTTTTACAATACTATAAAAGTGCCTTAGAGTTAATTTGACTGTCACATGGCAACATTGTTTCTGTTTTTCAGGAGACAAAGTTATCCCTCTGTTCGTTGCCCAGTGTAAAGAATGTCGCTTCTGTAAGAACCCAAAGACCAACCAGTGTAAGAATGGATGGTGAGCTCAATGAACACTCTTCATTCCCAACTTTTCATTAAATTTCTCGTGGATGTATTCCTACTGTTATAGGCTCATTTAACAGAAATATTTTCATCAACAAATCACTATTAGTGAAGAAACTTTAGGTGCAGTCTGACAATACCACAGGTTAAATACTTTAGATCCTTGTATTTTTAATATCCTAAGTATATTTCAAGTATTCAGTGAATCCTGTAATAGGACAAGAGCAGAATTCTTTATTTCGTTTCAGGAAGGCCACTGCTCGTCCTGGGGCGTTGGCCCCGGCAGGATCCAGGTTTACCTGTAAGGGCAAGAAGGTGCTGCAGTTTCTGGGTACTGGCACCTTCACTGAGTACACAGTCTTGAACCAGATAGCTGTGGCTAAGATTGACCCCGCTGCCCCTCTGGACAAAGTCTGTCTCCTTGGCTGTGGGATCAGCACAGGATATGGAGCAGCAGTTAATACTGCTCAGGTGCGTATACCTGACTGTTGTAGAGATTTCTAAAACGTTTTCTGATAAAAAAAAATTATGTCCAGATCAGTAAGAGTAAGCACTCATTATGGGTCATAAAATCTGTCCATCGATCTGTACTGGCCAAAGTCTGTTTGACTTTAGAAGGTTCTACATAACCATGGCCCAATGGCCAGTGGCCACCAAAAGTTACTCTGTCACCACCAAAAGTTCAATATAAGTGTAGACACCAGGTTTTATCCCATACTGTGAGCCTTCGCTAACAGTTTCGGAAACTTCACAGTTCCTTTGTACTTTTTAGTTCATTCTCCGAAAAGAACAAAGAGCTACCAAAGTTTTAGTGGCTAGAATATGACACATCTAAGAACAAAATGTATTGCAGCGTGTTTCTACAACTAACCGAGAAGTATACCTTCTTTTTCATCAGAAACACCACATGAAAAATTATTGTAAAACTTTCATAGTTAAAGTGGGCTGTGTTAAGTTAGGTTAAATTGCCTTTTCTGTATTGTTTTACCTAAGTGTACATTTGGGACACCAAAGATGTACCTTTGCATTCAAATTTAGAGGCTTGGTGTTCAACTACCCTTGCTATAGGTGGAACCAGGCTCCACATGTGCTGTGTTTGGCCTGGGAGCTGTAGGTCTGGCTGCAGTCATGGGCTGCAAGGCTGCAGGAGCCAAGAGGATCATTGCTGTTGACATCAATCCAGACAAGTTTGAGAAGGCCAAGGTGTTTGGTGCGACCGAATTTGTCAACCCCAAGGATCACAATAGGCCCATCAGTCAAGTGCTGTCTGAGATGACTGGCGGAGGAGTGGACTTCTCCCTGGAATGTGTCGGAAATGTGGGAGTCATGGTAAGGACATATACGTACAATGCGAAGGCGTTACCTAACTATCAACACAACTACAATAAACAAAGTCAGCTGAGCTCACATACTCTTTTCTAGCAATACTTAACTGAAGAAGATCTGAATGTCATTCATTAAGTTACCCTGCCAAAATTTCCACAGCTAGTTCCGAGACCTGGTCCTTCAACCTTCTGGTTTCAAGCTCACTGATTTTATGCTGTTCTTCCTTCTAGCGCAGTGCCTTGGAGTCTTGTGTGGAAGGTTGGGGTGTCAGCGTGATTGTTGGAATTACAGACTTGGCAGACGTTTCTGTCCGACCTCTTCAGCTTGTTGCTGGACGCACATGGAAGGGCTCTTCGTTTGGAGGTGAGACAAACATGACCACCGACTGATGAACTTCTGGTATCTAAGTGGCTGTGGGCTTATGTTTGACAGTTCTCCAACTAGTTGTATTCAGCATAAAGGCCTTTTTACATCACTTCATGGTAACCTGCCAAATCCTATTATTTCTTGAGGGGAAGGCAGCAAAAGGGAAAAAATTTCAAACAAGTGAATGCCCACAGATTTTGCTCTGCATGCTCACAATCAAATAGAAGCTTAGTAAGCATGTTGTGAACTTTCAGGTCAGTTGTACCAACATTATGATGCCTACCTGTGACCCTCCTCACCAAAGAAACATTTATGGTGGTTATTAGAGCAGGCAGCTTATTACTTAGTTATCTTATTGCCTAAACCCAAACAAGTAGTTTTTGGACCTTACGTGACACAGTTTTGGGAGTAAGTGACAGTCAAGCTTTTCTGTAGTTCATGTGTGAGGATGTGTTGTTCTTTCAGGTAAACAGTTGTCAGGGGATACCATACAGCAGTGTGAGACCTTTAAGACTCTGCGCTTTTATTTTGTGACTTTGTGTATATTTTGCTGCGTAGGCTTTAAGGGTAGAGATGATGTGCCTCCGCTGGTCAAAGCCTACATGGACAAGAAGATAAAGCTGGATGAGTTCATCACTCACAACATGACTTTGGACCAGGTCAATAATGCCATTGAACTGCTGAAACATGGCAAAAGGTAGGTTTACAATCCACCATTCATGACTCAACAACAACGCAGATAAAACGGTGCAGGTCTGCTCACTTCTCAGTTATTTTTGTTCCACAGCATCCGGACGGTCCTGAATGTTTCTCCACAATAAGACCAATGTGATGCTTTCGATCAGTCCAGAGTAACTCAGTAATATATTCTAAATCACAGAGTAAGTTCATACAAATAATATAACGCACATAAAATCTGTCTGACCTTAAATAATGATCTCTGTTCAGTGAATCAGTGTACAGATTGTGACTGTGAGAATCATCTGCCATGTTCACATAAGCAAAAGCTGAATATGTTAAAGTGTTTAAAAAATAAATGCTCTAAGCAGATGGCCTCTGTAGCTTCCTTGTTTATGTTCTGGTTTTACTGTGTTGTATGTCAATAGTAATAGAAGTGAATAGAATAAAATGCCAATCCTGGATTAAATTACTTATTTTTATTATGTCAAAGTAGTGGCTTGTTGCATATGTTTTTGGTTTTTGTATTTTTGTGGGGCCTTCATGAATCTTCTGTTTAGGAAAGAAATTCTGGTGATAGATTTTCTAAGTCTGATTAAAATTGTTTTCTCTCCTGTGTTTATGACTTGAACATGAGAAAAAACCTTTGCCAGAATGATTTTTTAAAGTGTTTGTTTTTGTAATACTCATTTTGACCACAAGAGGCTGAAATTAATTATTGTAATGTTACTTATAATGAATGCAAAAGAAAACCCGTCCCTTTGTTTCATAAATCTCTCATTCACTCACTCTTGAGAATGTGATATGTCTTACAGAGTTGACAAAATATAAAAAAAAATTTAGTTCTCAACAAAATCATAGTAAAAAGCTATTCAAAACACACATAATTCTCTCTATCTTTGATTTATAAGAGCCACAGGTGGTTGAGTGACATCTGGTACCAGTAGTAATTAATGAATTTATTGATAAATGGAATTTCAGAATTAATTTTCACCAAAAACTTGGAATTACAATCTTAGTGTATTCATTTTTCAAGTGTTTTAATAATAGACAGAAAGTGATTGGAGGGTTCTTTGTGTCTTGGAGGACTCTTAAATATTTACCACATGCAAGTTCGGGCTTCCTATTGTTGAAACAAGTCTGTACAAGGGGGTGATAAAAGGTCAGACTCTGTCTTGAAGACTGCTGAAGGTCCTCTGTGCTTCAGAATTCTTGAAAAACCTTTTTTTTTAATGACTTGTATGCTTTTGTTTTTATGGCCGGAGGCATTGTGATTTCAGGTCATCCCATTCTCAGAACGGCTTGAGGGAGTTTCTTCAAACTTGACACACTATTCACTTGGACTCAAGGACAAACTGATTAGATGTTGGTGGTCAAAGGTCAAAGTCACAGTGACCTCACTAAACACATTTTTTGCCATAACTCATGCTAATTATGACAAAATGACACACAAATATCTAATAGGATAAAATGACGATGTGATGTCATTTAATATCCCAAAGGTCAAAGGTCAACTTCACTGTGACATCACAATGTTCAGCTCTCTATCAGTCCTCTGTTCCCCTCTGTACAAACAGTCTCTAAGTGAAGACGTGTTTCTCAATGAAAATTATTCAGCGGAATCACACATGTATTTTGAGAACTTCCATTCTGCCAATAAAGAAATGTAATACTTTTTATCAAATGCCATCAAAGTCTTCTCAACGTACATTATATGAGTCTGGACAGACATAGATGTAAACTGCAACATGACTGAGAGGTGGAGGCGTACAACTACGGGGCAGTGATTCTGTTTTTTAACAGCTCTGATTAATACGACCATTGTCAGTCTTCTTAATCAGCTGCCAGAGAGATCAATAACCACTTCAGTATGAAATCTTCTTTCATCTAGGGACACAGTATGTGGGGGTCATGTTAATGTTGGGGGAACACAACGAATCTCCACTGATTGCATGTGACAGTTGTGGTGGCATTGCAGTAGGTGCTTCACCACCTGGTGCCTGCTGGGGATCTGCAATCTACCGAGTGCACTCTTCTAGTATTGAGCCTGTGCAGGAGTAAAGTGTAAAAACTATCATCAACGCTAAAGCAAGAAAGCATTTTCTGTCATCCTTTTAAATCAAGGCTACTTCCACCACAGCACTGAATGGGTTAAAAGTCCAGAGAGTTTTTATCATGAGTTATACCAGACCAGCTGAAGCTGCTTTGTAAAAACAAAACAAAAAAAAAACATTCAGATAACAATATGATGACATTTCAGTGTACAATGCAGAGTGATCTTACTAATCTACACCATATAAAGACCAGCTCCCTCTAGAAACTTATCGGCTTTTCCGCATTCAGTGTGCACCGTCCAACCCCACGGTGTATTTTGCACCTTTACAGTGATAATCTCTACTCATATGTTGTAAAAGAAAAGTAACTTCTTTATTGTGACTGTCTCCTTACTTTACCTTGAGCCACAACAGTAGGCTTGTTATCGTAATATAATGTTTACACTACTAATATTACCTCCACCTGTGTGTAGGATGTAAGAGGCATCTAGCTCGTCTCTCCCTCCCCTTCTAAGCACAGCCACAAAACTTATCCAGCACCTGAGCTGGTTATTTTAGCTGAGCATAGAGACTAAGGACAAGTGGAGACAGCTAACTTGGCTCTGTCCAAAGATAAAAAAAAAATCAGGTTACCAGGCCTTCTAAAGCCGGCTAATTAACAGAGTATATGTAGTTCAGTTTATATAAAACTGAAGTGTATACATTGTTTTCTACACATACATGATATTTTACTGAACTCAGGTAAATTAACAGCCACTCAAATGTCTTTGGCAGCCAATTTCAAATTTTATATTTATCATTTCAAATGTTTTAAATGTAATGTTATCTCCGTTTATAAATTGTATCCAGCCTGCTCCACACACTCCTCATCTGTTGTGAAAATGTGTGTGTGTGTGTGTGTGTGTGTGTGTGTGTGTGTGTGTGTGTGTGTGTGTGTGTGTGTGTGCGTGCATGTGTGTATGCCCTCATTTAACCTCTATACTGTAAAATTCATCTACCTTGTACCTTGTGCCCTCTTATCTCACTCAGCAAGGAATGGAAAACTATTCTTTTCTCATTCATAAGTACATAAGTACACAAGTACATACACAAGTCTCTATAACTAATGAAAGTATGACGGTGATATGAAAATGGTTGTTTTATCAATTACTGTGTCAGAAGAAATTCACATTCAGTCATGTTTATTCAGACCAGGCTCGATATCTGTTTCCTAGATTTGGACTGAAGGGAATTCAAGGCTTCACAACAAGCCCTGCCCATTTTGCTGCATTACACAATCCTCCTGGCTCCTCCCCATGCATGTGCAGCAGCTGTTGTCCTTGCAGTCCTCATATAATTCATCTCTCGCTTTTTTGTTCTTATCTCTGCAGCAAAAATGGCCACAGCTGGTAAGGTAAGTATAATTCAACATGTGGGTACTCATGTTTACGCAGATGTATTTTTATACACACATTACAAGGGTGGTGTACACAATAATGAAACAAAACAACAAAAAAAAGTGAAATGGTATCTCATAAAATTTCATTGATTGTGCTACTGTATTGGGTGCAGTTCACATTTCAGATTTGTGAATGTAAGAGGGATTCAGTGCCTGCAGCGCAGAATGGTGTAACAACAAACTCATAAATCACAACACTATAAAAGTGTTTCAGTGCCATCCTGTGCAGTATGTTTTAATTAATTACTATTAATTCATTCCTGCTTATGTATGGATGGAATTTTGTAATCATTTATGCATATTGTGCTGGCCTACAGCAAAAGGTTTGCTTATGATATGGCATTGATTTAGACAGCAAATACAATGATAATGAGAGTATTATTATAACTGTGAAAAGTAAAGAAGGGAGAAAATTTGTATTCTCTGAATTTTTCTCATCTGGTGTTACTCTTGCAGTCTGAAATAAGATAAAATATCTAATAAATCTCCTCTATTGTAATTAGGGATGCAACAATACCACTTTTTTCAGATCTAGTACAAGTAATTACATTTGGGTACTTGCTGATACCAAGTACCAATACGATTACTCAATAATGCTATTAAAGTTCTTACAATAACTTTTAAAACATGTTTTAATTTCATTAGATGCTCACTCTCTAAATGTAACCAATCGTTGTTGCTGTTTTATGTTACAAGTGTAACCATAGTTACTGTACACATTATATTTTTGGGTCATTATAGTAAGTTACTTTACTGATTTTATGCTCCTTATTAAGCTGTACAGTTTATTGTGTACACGATATATTTTAGTATAATAATTTCACAATATTATTATGGACTTGCAGAATTAAGTTTACTGTCACAAATGGTGTTATATATGATAATTATTTCATTATCATTTACAACACTTTAACCACTATTTTAATTACACATTTACATGTGTAGTATTTAGATTTCATCTTCATGTCCTTCTTGTCTAAGAGCTAATTAATTCCTACCTGCCACCTACTGATACCCAAGTATAATGTATGGAGTGCTCTCTGCTGTATGGATAATTTACACAGTATATCCAGTCTCTCTGTACCAAGAACGTCTGTCTGAATGTGTTATAAGTCAGTACCTCTGGGGTTGTTGTCTCACCAGCTGTGGCCAGTCATTGTCTGAGTCAGGATTGTCTGCTTCTAACTCACCCCACTGAGTTCTGTGCAGGCCTAATTCAGATTTCTGAGACTGCAGTGTATGGTACGTCATCCAGAGGATAGCATTTCATACTTCTCCTGAGCCTTGCGGATTTGTGCTGGAGCGAGTCTTTCTCGAGTCTCAGGATGTGGAGTGGTCTGCAACAATAGCCTGGCAAGGGTCTCCCTTTTTCCACTATCACAGTCTCCATGGATGTACTGATTGCCTCTTGACTGGCCTCAGCAGTACAGTTGCTCACGTAATCAATGCTCATCAATCAATGTCCGAGACAGTTCATCAGCATCTGAATTGTTTTTTCACGTGCGCTATTAGCCTCATTTTCCGCTGCTAACGCTGAAACAACAGTGCCCAAATTAACCTGAGATGCATCACAATGTCATGGCTGGGTAAAGTCATGATATCCAAGGACAGTAGGTTTTGTGAGTGCATCAATAAACTGGTTCAACACTTTATGATGGGAGCTCATCCAGTTCAAAGGGTGACTTACTTCATCGAGGAAGCCTTGGCGGTATGCCTTACACTTCCAGCCAATGCACCCAACATATCCTTGATCTCTGGTATGGAATGTCCATCAGGAAGTGACTTGTGGTTGAAGTCACTGAAGCTGCAACAGAATTGCAAGCTGTCGTCTTTCTTATAGAGGCATACCACAAGCAATGAATATGGCAGCCATGATGGTGTGATCCACCCCTTCTTCAACAAGTCTTGCAACAATTTTTCTTTACTCTGTGAAGGGGCCTTGGAACAGACATGTAGGTCATTTGCACAGGAATTGTCTCATGGAACTGTGTCATGCATCTTGCATCTCATTGATTTGAACTCAGTGCTATCTCCATGTCATGTCAGGTGAGGGCTTTTTTGTTTTGTTTTTTTGTTTTTTCGTGTCACTCTAGTCCAACAACTTTATGACAGTCCAGGTAGATATTCCTGTCATTAGTGCTTGTCATCAGAATTGGTACTTTCTCTTATGGGATTTGAACCACTGCTTCATTGAAGACCTCTGGGTTACCCTTCCTAATATGGTTTAACAGCGGCAGTCCCCAGTATTTGTCATACCTCGCACTGGATAATTTCATGTGGTGTCACTCTAGGTAATCAAGTGCAAGGCAGCAGTGGCCTGGGGGCCCAACAAGCCTCTGGTGATTGAGGAGATTGAGGTCGCCCCACCACAGGCCAACGAGGTCCGCATCAAGGTGAGAGACATCCACTACCAGAACACACATGGAGACACAGTGTGCTACTGCATGTGTTTCTTTGACTCTTCTCAGCAGCAGTCTCACTTTATCATACAGCAGTAGTCACAGATGTATATTGTTAAATCTTTCTTAGTGCAGCTCATAACCCACTGAACCCACTGAGACTGAACACTCACTAGCCACTCCCATTAAATTGTCTTTAATGTTTTAATTGTTTGGCTACACTCTGTGGTGCAGATTGTGGCCACTGGAGTGTGCCATACGGACTTGCACCATCTTTTAGAGAGTAAGTCTGAAGCTGGCTTCCCAACAGTCCTTGGCCACGAGGCAGCCGGGATAATAGAGAGTGTCGGGTCTGGAGTCACTGAACTTCAGCCAGGTCAGTTTCAAATGGTACTACGTTTTGAAGTATATATGTTTATTTGCTTTCTTTCTAATGGTGAGATAAAAGGAGATTGATATCATATCTACATGTTGAGAATAGAGCTGTGACATGTTTAGCTTAGCTAAGGTTGGTATAAAAACTGTGAACAGCTCACCTGTAACAATCAGAATCTATAGTCTATGAGCACAAGTAGTTTACTAGTTACTAACAAAGATAATGCATATGGGTTGCATTCAAAGTTATTCAAAGGAAATACATATTTGTTTTAAGTAATTCATAGTTGACTTTTTGCAAAGTTACCAGTGACCAAAGTCTCAAGCTCACTATTATTATATGTGTCATTCAGCTAATACTGTTTTTACTCTATTATTAAAATTGGTCTGAAACTCATTTGACTTTTTTTTGTCTTTCAGGAGACAAAGTTATACCTCTGTTCATTGCCCAGTGTAGAGAATGTCGCTTTTGTAAGAGCCCAAAGACCAACCAGTGTGAGCAAGCATGGTGAGCTCAATACACACTCATCTCCTGCCTTCCTCTCAATTTTTTGTTCATTCCCAACTTTTCATTTAATTTCTCTTTGATGTGTTCATACAGTCCAGCCCATTGCTGTTTTGTTTGCTAGAGATTTGTTTATTTATAGATTTTTTAAAATTTGAATCCCATTTCAAGTACTCAGTGAAGCCTCTAATAGGACAAGAACAGCCCTCAATTTTGTTTTGGGTTTGTTACATCAAAAAATCTGGTCCAGGTCCAGGTCCACTGGTGATCATGATAGGTTGGCACCATCAGACTCGAGGCTGACCTGTAAGGGCAAGAGTGTGCTGCAGTTTGCAGGAACCAGTACTTTCTCTGAGTACACTGTGGTTCACGAGATGGCTGTGGCTAAGATTGACCCTGCTGCCCCTCTGGATAAAGTCTGTCTCATCGGCTGTGCAATCTGCACAGGATATGGAGCAGCAGTTAACAATGCTAAGGTGTGTATATTTGCTTCATGCAATCATTATTATCTATTATAACTTGGATTTTCTTTATGAAAAAAGAAGAGAAAGAAGAATTAATATTCTTGCCCAGACTGGAAAGAATAATCACTTATTTTGGGGCACAAAACTTTTTCATTGATCATTACTGTATGGAGCATTAAGAAGTTCAATGCTAACTACCATGTTGACCAAAGTCTGTTTTTCTTTAGGTTGAACCGGACTCCACATGTGCTGTGTTTGGCCTGGGAGCTGTGGGTTTGGCTGCAGTCATGGGCTGCAAGTCTGCAGGAGCCAAGAGGATCATCGCTGTTGACATCAATCCAGACAAGTTTGAGAAGGCCAAGGTGTTTGGTGCGACCGACTTTGTCAACCCCAAGGATCACAATAAGCCCATCAGTCAAGTGCTGTCTGAGATGACTGGCGGAGGAGTGGACTTCTCCCTGGAGTGTGTCGGAAATGTGGGAGTCATGGTAGGGTGATTTGATTTAATCTGGATCAAAACAATGATGAAAAGGTGTTACCTAAATAGTCAAATAATCACCTTTATTCTAATCAAGGTCACCTGAGCCCATTTGCTCAGTTAACAAAGAGGAGCTGAGTGCCAATCATTAAAGGATCATTGCATAGGATGTAGTGCTGTGAGGTTGCAGACTGCAACCAACTAAAAAACTGCTCATCTCACCCTCTCTTTCCAAGCAGAAACTCAGTGGCTGTGAAAGTTCCCCAGTTAGTCCAAGTATTTGATCCTGCAACCTTCTGATTACAAACCCATGACTTTCTCCTTCTAGCGCAGTGCCTTGGAATCTTGTGTGCAAGGTTGGGGTGTCAGCGTGATTGTTGGCTGGACAAACATGGAAGACTTTTCTGCTCGACCTGTTCAGCTCATCGCTGGACGCACATGGAAGGGCTCTGCCTTCGGAGGTGAGACAAATATGACCCCTAAACTAGGAGTCTCTGCTAACTAAATGGCTGAGGGCTTATGTTCAGCTATTCTCCCGTTAGTTGTATCCTGGATAAGACTCAATGCTTTTTTCATTTTGCACCGTAGGCTTTAAGGGTAGGGATGCTGTGCCTCAGATGGTCAAAGCCTACATGGACAAGAAGATAATGGTGGATGAGTTCATCACTCATAACATGACTCTGGACCAAGTCAATGATGCCATTGAACTGATGAAACACGGCAAATGGTAGGTTTACGCTCCTCCTGCACTTTCTCCACCATTCATGACTCAACAACACAGATAAATTAACAGGTGCAGGTCTGCTCACATCTTTGATATTTTTGTCCCACAGCATCCGGACAGTCCTGCATGTTTCTCCACAATAAGACCACTGTGATGCGTTTGATGACGCCAAAGTAATTCAGTAATCTTCCACTCTGGTATACAAAAATATTATGAATATCTGCCTGACCTGGAACATTCAGTGAATTATGTGCAGATTGTGAAAAACATCTGCAGAGTTCATATAAGGAAAAGCTAACCATTCCAAAGTGTTTATAGAGCAGAATAAAAGGTCTAAACAGATGGGTTCTGTGGCTTCCTTGTTTGTGTTCTGGTTTCATTGTGTTGTATGTCAAAGACACAGCAGTGTCTGTCATGTCTTTGAATGCTCCATTACACTATGTTTTAATAGTCCGTCAAATAGTTTAAGCTCAGATTTACTCAAACCATCTAAATCCTATCAACGTTTGTTTAACTTGGTAGACAGCATTGTAATTATTCTGCTAGGACGGGCTCTGGGATTTGTCCCCGAGCAGTGCTTGTGCCTGTTTCTTGAAGAATTTCTAATAAAGGAAAGGATATTGCAGGTAAACAACAGGCACACTAAATGAAATGATACAAAATAACTACCTAATAACTGCTGATGTTGAAATTGCAGTTTATGATTGCTCTCTGTTATAGAAGCTGAGAATTGCAGTTGTATCAATTTAAAGTCCTTATCCTCGCTCATGTTTACACACACTAGATTTACTGTGGTTACCTAGATTCAATCTTTCACAATTAGTGCGACCACAATGAAAAAACAACAATACAGGCTGTAGCGTGTACTAAAGCATTTAATCCAAACTGTAATCTAATTTAACTCAAACTGAAATATATATTGGCAAACTATATTTCTTGATTCTAAATCCCTGTTGGAACAGTCTTAAGTTATTATTCCTATGAAGAAACAAACTGTATAAATGTCTTATACTGCACTTTTATGTCACTACACTCATTTCACCCCTGTGAAAAGATAAGAGGGAGGAAATGAGCATTGTACACAGTGGAAAGATCAGCAGAGCGGGTTTATATGGCCCACACAGGCAGGGCCTGTCTTTGTGATTGGTGCGAACTTTGATAAGCACTCTGCACTAAACCTTAACTTGGGTGTGAGAGGCCAGTTGTGAAACAGCCTGGCAACTGCAGGAAGGCTAAGCAAGCTAACTACATGCATTCTCAGCAACTTTTTGAAATTAATTTAAGCTGTTCTGGATACGAAAAACTGGAAGGATTGTTAGGATTTTTCCACTGCTCGGCCCAGTGTTTATGGTGCAGCGGGAGTGTTTACAGTACTACAGGAAGGATATCAAGGGCAGGGTGAATCTATCTAGCTATTTATTGGAATACTAGTTCTAATAAAATAACTGTAAAAGAGTCACAGTCACACTGTTTTACAATCTGTAAAAGACAAAACAGAAGACACTGGAGAGTTCTGTGTGACTCTTGTAGGACTCCTTTCCAAGTATTTGCCTATGTGTTGGTTGAGGATCCCTGTTGTTGCAACATGTCTGCACAAGGGGGCAAAAAAGGTCAAAGTCTGTCTTGTTGTCAGTCTGTCTGTTATTTCCCATCTGCCAGAAGAATGAAGGGGATTAGCCGCAAAGTAAACTAAGCAAAGGCTAACAATAGTGTTACCTTTGTGCCTTGAACATCCACTCTGGTGGATCCAGATCCATTTCAGATGCTTTGTAATGTTGCTTTTAACTGCAGTGTCTTTTCGAGGACTCTAAAATAAATCCATTATGATGGCTATTTATCAATCTTTAGCTTTCTTTAAGACATTCAACGACTGAACAACATCATCAACAGCATTTGAAGAAATAACATTTCTTATGTTATATCAAAGGTATATCAAACTAACTTGTTAACTCATCGTAAAACACACCTAATCAAACTCAAGGGAAACAAAATAAATCGTACCAAAAACATCTTGGTTTGTCTTTCCACTATCCCAACAATCACCTAATCCAGTTTGGTTGAAAATAAATCCTAAATCCACTGCAATAGATGTGGAAATATTCTTGTTTCCACTAGCTACATGGCTAACTGAGCCAGTGGCCGCTAGTAGCTAGTAGCTAGAGCCAAAGATAGTTACAGCGGAGACTATAGGAAGCAGCAGTTAGCGGTTAGTAACTCAGGTGATATGTTGCCATCTATCGGTTTGGAGTGACCTTTAAAAAGTGGCCATATTTTACAAATTGCTCTTCAAGGGTAAATTTGTTTTGCAGGTTGTAAATTTCATTTTTCCAGGTTAAAACTGTAAAACAAATTCCACACTGACATTCAGTGAGATCAAGACAGATGGTGTGTCAAAGATAATGTCATAAAAAGCTGAAATAAATAACACATATCCTGTAGTGTGTGTAAGTTGTGAATTGTGTCTTTTCAAAAATAAAGTATCAAAACAAGTAAAAATAGAATGAATAGAGAGCCAAGACAAATGTTGGTGTTCAGAATGTATACAGAACAGCATATGTTAAAATAGCACCATGTTTTTTGGTTATAAAACCAAATATCCATCTCATTATGCTGTGCACAGCCCACAGCTAAGCCTCCTGCCTGCAGACTTTCATAGTATGAAAGGTGGAGGAGATGTCATAAAATAACCTTCTGGCCACAATTTTTGCCCTCTGGATGTTTAAGGTTAGGTAGAGGCCAGATCAGCCTGTGCAGTGTTAGCCCTGACAGCATTAGGCCTTACAGCAATCACAGTCTGTAATGCAGACATTCACCCAAATATGAACTAGCTGGCCAGCTAATGTTCCATCTAATTCCATCCATTCAAAAGCAGATGGATCAACTTTCAACAAAAATTGCTTTAAAGTGCATTGCTTAAAATTCAGTTTGCGTAAAGGGTTGAAATTCATATTAAAATCAGATACCCCCTATATATTGTATATTTCTTTCATTACAAGATTGTCTCTGCGGCGGCTGGTAACATTTACATATAACATCAATTGACCCTTTCTTTGCTGACACGCACGAAAAAGAAAAGACTGTCAATCATAGCTCAGCTTTGGGAAGGAAAGAGATACAGGGCAAGATGAAGAGACTGAGAGAAAAAGAGAGAGAAAAGAAATGGAAATAAGAAGAAGAACACTGCCCACTCTAGTCTTACATGGCTAGATTTATCTTCAGTTTTTAAAAGTAGAGGAAGGTCTGGCTCCACATATTCTGCTATAAGTCTGGATATACTTGCCAACCTTCCTCATTTTTCCAGGAGACTCCCAGTTTTCACCGCCTTCTCCCTATTTCCTCCTGGGATCACTCCTCTATTGTATTTCTCCTGATTTCTGACAAACTGTCACACCCTTTCATTCTTTTCATTGTCACAACATGTCTCTGGCACTGCACAGAACGTAGAGGTCTACTGTTTGTCCACACAGACAATGATACAGCTACACCAAATCACGCTCTCTGGAAAGACGAATTCCCATTTCCTAATGATGTCATTACTGCAGAGATATATAGATTATAACATAATTATAGCATAATAATATAGTTTTTTTGTATAACATACATTTTGCTTATTTTTATGTACTGTTTGACATACATAAGAAATAAGGTGTATATCATTGCTTTTAATACACTGTGGCAGGAGAGACTAGTGAGGAGTCAGATATTTGGTCATGATTAGATTTCAATTTTGTCTGTAGTGTGAATTTTCATTTACTTTATTAAACATTATCAGCATTAATTATGCCTCATGCCATGGCCAGATAGCTTTGGGAAAAAAGCACATTTGCTTTCTTGCTGTTAGGGTAGACAAGAAGATCTACCAGTCTCAAATCCGTACAGTATGCAGCAATAGCTACCCTTAAATAAAAGGGAGTACTAAGAGAGACAACCACAGCTGTCACCTTCCAGGGTTGTCAGGTCTACCTGATGCAACGAGCCCAAAACCAGTCCAATGGCTAATGAATCTGGCGCTGACAGTGTGACAGTGTTGACTGAGTAGAGCTAGGCTAACTGTTTCCAGCCTTTATACTAAGCTAAAGAGCAGCTACATATCTTTTAATCTGACTCAGCAAGAATCTAGCTAATCAAAGTCTGACGGTGATCTGAAAGTTATGTTTTATTTTGGTGGTTGCTGCTTGATTATAATGCACCGGCTCCACATCTGTTGCATATATTTGAGTCACGAGGACAATTCAGAGAAGCAATAGCAAGTCCCTGCCCATCTGAAGGTTTGCCAAAGTACTGCTGAAATATATAATCTCCTCCTCACCCCTGCCATACAACTGAAGTCCTCACATAACTCTGCAACTCTCTCATCTCTACAGCAAAAATGGCCACAGCTGGTAAGGTAAGTATAATTTAACATCTGAGTACTCATAGTTATAGTAGTAGTTACAGTTATAGTTTATTTGTTCAGGATTTTTTTTTTTTTCATATATTCTGTGTCACATAATATGTTTGAGAGAAGAGATGCTCTGCACTCAGCTGAAACATATGCAGTAATATCTGATTGTCTTGTTTTTAAGTAACAGTACTTTTACTTAAGTATATTATTCTTTCCATCCCTGGGTGTAATACCAAGTTGATACCTGATGACACTCTAAATAAATGTTTCAGTGCCTTCTTGTGCAGTATTTTACTGTATATCTGGGTACAGATATATATGTTACAGCTAAGTTTTGGGTTAGCATTAGCTTAAAATACCCTTTTTTTCTGTCTCTTACATTCTCTCTCTCTCTTCGCTGTGCATTGGCCTCAGTTAAACTTCTCATGTCCTGATCTGACTTCACACACAGTTTGAAACTATGCAGTCAGTCTGGGCCTCTAGCTGTTTTTGGAAACCCTTCCAACTATCAATGTAAGCCTGAAAGATTGCCCCAGAGGAAAGAGGGGAAATGTGTGAAATGTTTTATGATTATACACCGGAGTATTACATCACTTATAAATCTGAAATTGGGGATGGTGCCTGAGACCTTTAATCCCTATAGTATAGTATAGTAATGATAGTCCCCAGTAGTATTTGTCATAGCTCATGCTGGGTGGTCTCATGTGGTGTCACTGCCCTCTAGGTCATCAAATGCAAGGCGGCGGTGGCCTGGGAGCCCAACAAGCCTCTGGTGATTGAGGAGATCGAGGTCGCCCCACCACAGGCCAACGAGGTCCGCATCAAGGTGAGAGACGTCCACTATCAGAACACACATGTTCACATACTGTGTTACTCTCTTACACATCTTTTAGTGATGTGTATTGATATTAACACTAAATTAAAGTGGCAATATAATACGAGGGTGTTGCTCATACTGCTGAACCCTCATCAGACCCCATTCTGTTTTCATTGTTTGGTTTCTCTCTCCGGTGCAGATTGTGGCGACTGCGGTGTGCCATTCTGACCTGTACCACCTTTTTGAGAATATGCACAAAGATGGCTTCCCAACAGTCCTTGGCCACGAGGCAGCTGGGATTGTAGAGAGCGTTGGTCCTGGAGTCACTGAATGTCAGCCAGGTCAGTTTCGAATGTTACAACATTTTTATACTGGCGTCTGCCTATACGGTGTCCTGAACGGTATATTTGCACTGCTATTCCAATTCGTGTGTAAACATGAGGTTGATGCCTGATAAAAAGACACTGCATAAATATATTTATCTATGTTTTGCAACCTAGGCAGAGCAGAGTGGGCTGCTCTCTAGTTCTCTGTTCTGATTTGCAATGTAGGTCAAAATACAGTAGATACTAGTGACAGACTGGGCCACATCTCCCATCATGCCTATGGTGCTGGACAGAGTTTGTTAAGTTTGCTGATTTATGTTCCTCCCATGGCACACTGTCTCCCTATTTGCCATCGTACATGGCTTTCAGGCTCGGGAGTGGGCTTACCTAGTCACACAGCAGGTGTTGGCATGCCAGAGTAATTAAGTGAGATAATGGGGAGAGGCCTTAGCAGAGAAGAAACCGGTGGGCCAACATACATTACTGTTAGCCTGGCAGCTAAACACTCGGTTTTCTTGTTGATTTATACATGCACAGGCAACCTGGAAGCCCTAGACAAGCGTATGCCAAGTTTTCCAGGGTTGTGTTGCCGTGACATGCAATAATTTAATCTGTACATTCACAGGATTGTAAAGATGGCAGCCAGGGGTATTAGTGGAGGTGTATGACTTAAGCAAACTGAGGCATGTTTGTGACATTCAGCTGATATTTTTATACTCTATTGTAAAAGTTGGCCTAAAATTGATTTGACTGTCACATGTCATTGATTTTGTCTTTCAGGAGACAAAGTTGTCCCTGTGTTTGTCTACCAGTGTAAAGAATGTCGCTTCTGTAAGAGCCCACACAACAACCAGTGTGAGGCAGCATGGTGAGCTCAGTAAGCACTCATCACCTGCCATCCACTCAGTTTTCATTTGATTGACAACTTTGTTTGGTTTGTGTAGTTCTTATTTTGTGGAAACATTTTATTCAACATGTCTCTGTCAGTGTAATAATTTTAGGTGCTGTCTGATAACACCAGAGGACATATACTTTAAATCTTTGTATGTTTTTTTTTTTAGTGAACCCTGAAATATAAGATAAGAGCAGCTCTCAAATTTTGTTTTTTATCTTAAAAAAATTATCTTGTTTAGGCACAATTTTCGTCTGCAAGAGATGGCACCACTTGACTCCAGGCTGACCTGTAAGGGCAAGAAGGTGCTGCAGTTTGCAGGAACCAGTACTTTCTCTGAGTACACTGTGGTTCACAAGCTGTGTGTGGCCAAGGTCGACCCCGCTGCCCCGCTGGATAAGGTCTGTCTCATTGGCTGCGGGATCAGCACAGGATTTGGAGCAGCAGTTAACACTGCTAAGGTGTGTACAGTATATCTGACTGTTGAAAACAGCTTTATTTTCCAATAAACTTAGTCATTTTTATGACAAAAGATTTTTCATTTAAGATTCTTGTCCAGATTGGAAAGTGTGTAACTCATCATGGGACATAAAACCTTTCCATTCATTATTACTGGATGGAGGTCCAACCTGAAGTTCAGTGAAGGCTCTGTTCTACTTTAGGTTGAACCGGACTCCACATGTGCTGTGTTTGGCCTGGGAGCTGTGGGTTTGGCTGCAGTCATGGGCTGCAAGGCTGCAGGAGCCAAGAGGATCATCGCTGTTGACATCAATCCAGACAAGTTTGAGAAGGCCAAGGTGTTTGGTGCGACCGACTTCGTCAACCCCAAGGATCACAATAAACCCATCAATGAAGTTCTGGCTGAGATGACCGGCGGAGGAGTGGACTTCTCCCTGGAGTGTGTTGGGAACGTGGGAGTCATGGTAAGAACAGTTGTTACCTTACTATTACTACAACAACCTTTATTCTGATTTAAGTCAACTGAGCTCACATACTTTTTTCCCAGTAAGAATTACTGAAGAAGAGCTGAATGTCATTCATTAAGTTGCCAAATCAACAGCTTCTCAGCTTGGCCAGAGATTCGGACCTTCACCCTTCTGGTTACAAGCCCACTGACTTTGAGTTGTTTCTCCATCTAGCGCAGCGCCTTGGAGTCTTGTGTGCCAGCCTGGGGTGTCAGCGTGATTGTTGGCTGGAACAACTTGCAAGAAGTTTCTACCTTACCCATTCAGCTCATCGCTGGACGCACATGGAAGGGCTCTGTGTTTGGCGGTGAGACAAATATGTTCTGATAACCAGTGTTGGGCAAGTTGCTTTCAAAATGTAATGTAATACATGTTGCCAGTTACTTTAATTTAGAGTAATAAGTTACTTTGGGCTGTCAGCTCAGAACACACCTGTCAAGTGTTTGATCCAGGACGTTGTGGATCAGGTCTCTGTCAGATGTGGGCACAGCAGTCTCTGATTTCCTGTTGCTCCACTCCGTCCATGTTATTTTCCTGGTCAGGAGGTCAGCCAGGAGCAGCCTTATAGTCCAAGCTGGGTTAGTATGGCTCCTCCTGAGGTGGTCACACAACTCTTGGCGGTGCTTGGTCCGGCTGATCTGGCTGGGTGGCTGAAACTTGCCATGTGCATTTGAGATCATCACAAGGTGCACTGCTCTTTAATCCAAACTTTTCTAATGCCTGCAAGTGTATTTCTGTCATAGGTAATACATTATTCAGTGATAAAGCCGGAAAAATTACTTTATTAAAACAAAAATGTAGCTTTGTTCAGCAATTCTCCAGCTAGATCTATTCTGGATAAGACTCAGTGCTTTTATCTTTATCTTTGCGCCATAGGCTTTAAGGGTAGAGATGGTGTGCCTCCGATGGTCAAAGCCTACATGGACAAGAAGATAAAGCTGGATGAGTTCATCACTCACAATATGACTTTGGACCAGGTCAATGATGCCATTGACCTGATGAAACACGGCAAATGGTAGGTTTACACTTTGATACTTTCTCCACCATTTATGACCCAGCAACAACACAGATAAATCAACAAGTGCAGGTCGGCTCACTTCTTTTTTATTTTTGTCCCGCAGCATCCGGACGGTCCTGAATGTTTCTTCGCAGTAACACTGTGATGCTTTTGATGACTTCATAGTAATTCAGTAATCTACCACTCTGCTTTACAAAAACATATATATAGAATCAATATATAAGTAGATCGATCAATCAATCAACTTATGCACAAAATATGTGCATGACCTGAATAATCAATACTGTTCAAATTTTGATTGAATTATCTGCAGTGTTAAGAAAAGTGAAGTCCAGACATGTCAAAGGGTTTGTAGTGCAAAATAAATGGTTTAAGCACAGTGACACTTCCTTGTTTGCATCTGAATTTATTGTGTTGATTGTCATAGATGAAACATTTACACTCCATAAAAAAATGTTATTAAACTGAGTCAAATAATTTTAGCTCAGCTTTACTCAAACCAGCTTAATGATATCACTGTTTGCTAAACTTGGTTGACAATGTTTTAATTATTCAGCTAGGTTGGGCTCTAGAAATTGTCTCCAAGAATGGCCTCTTATTGTGTGAAAGGATATGACACTGGTGGACGGAGCCTTTCTGGTGCCCCCATGTTATAAAAAACACATTTAAGGTGCCCTCTTGGAAGCCTCTATGACAAATACCATCTAGAGTGGCCCAGTGTCCAAGAAAACATGATAAACTGCCCTCTAAGATGTCCTTCCAATGGACAAACTGAGATAAACTGTCCTCTAGAGTGGTCCCCAAATAGGAGGCACATTCTGCAGAGGACACCCACAGTGTGACCTTAACCTCAGCTTGTATAATTCTTTTATCATAAATAAATAACAAGAAAACTGCACTCAGTAGAGTTCCCACATAAATTGTCCCTAACTGAAACAAGATGTCAAACTGAAGCAGTTGTTGATCACTTGCAGCCCCTAGTGGACGGTTAGGAAGACTGAGAAGTCAGCTGTATAAAACAAAGCAGTCAAAAAACAGAATCACTACCTTACAGTTGTTTACATGTCTGTCCAGACTCATATATGTGGTGAAGGAATTTGATATAGAATTTACCACTATGGTGACCAGTAACTTTCAGCCAGTTTAGTAAAAGGTATTAAGTGTATTTTTTTTTTTTTTTTTTTCAAAATGGAAGTTCTCATTATCCATGTGTGATTCCAGTGAATAATTTCCAGTGAGAAACATACTGCCTTCACTTAGAGACATTTTTTTTAAAGAGGAGTACAGAGGATTGATAGATAGCTGGACATTATGATGTCACAGTGACCTTTGACCTTTTGGATACAAAATGTCATCACTTCATCACTTTATCCCGTGAGTAATTTAGTCAGAATTATCAAGTGAATTCTTGAGTTTCTTGCCTGAAATATGTTTAGTGAAGTCACAGTGACCTTTGACCACCAAAATTGAATCAGTTTATCTCTGAGTCCAGCTTTGAAGAAATTTCCTCGAGGTGTTCTTGAGATATTTTCTTCACCAGATTGGGACGACCTGAAAACACAATGCCTCTGCCTATAAAAACATAAAAGTCAATTTCAAGTTTTTCTGAAATTGTAAAAGCACAGATATCCTTCAGCATATAGTAATGTATGTGCAAAAAAATAGTCTGGTTGGTTTGGTGGTTATCCAAGATTAGCTCACTCACTCACATACACGTGGGGGTGATTGCATGATCCCCTTCAGGCTTAAACCTGCAGGGATAATAAAATATATGCATTTTTTATAACCTGTAAAATCAGTAAGATAGCTGAGATATTGCTTTTGTTCTTAACAGTGCACATTTGCTAAATGGTATTTGCCCTACACACACAAGTAGTTAAGTTAGGAATAAATGCACAGTGAAATATAAACAAGGGTGCTGCTGGAATGTAAACATCTGTGCAGCATTCTGTAAATGTAACTGTGAGTATTACAGTGCTGACGGTCACACGCCCAGACACACACACACACTGATCCCAAATCCTTTACTAAGGCTATTAAATCAAATACTGCAACCTTTTAATAGGAAGGAGAAAGACGAAAGAGGTTCACTACACACATTCTCACCAGTGTTTAAAGATAGGAGGAAGGAAATGAGCATTGTAGCAGAAGGGTTGGACACAGCCCACGCAGGCAGGCTCTTTGTGATTGGTCTAAACGTTGATAAGCCCTCTGCACTCTCTCCTAACCTTGAGAGTGGTGAGATTGGTTGTGAAACAGCATGGCAACTGCAGGGAAGGTAAGTAAACTTCTCCAAATGTTTGAATGGATTTGAACTGTTATAAAAAACGCTGCAAGGATTGCCAGAGCTTTTCCTCTGTTCGGTCCAGTGTTTATGGAGCAGAGGGAGTGTTTACGGCACTACAGGAAGGATCTGAATCTGCTATTTATTGGAACGTAATTGCAATTTAAGCACTGTAAAAGAGAAATAGACCCCCTGCTCTGTTTAACAACAGTCATTTGAGAGTTCTGTGTGTTTCTTGGACGACTCAAAGTATTTGTCTAAGTTCTAGTAGAGGCTCTCTATTGTTGCAACATGTCTGCACAAGGGATTGGAGGTCTGGTTTGTCTTGGAGACAGTTTTATGGGTCTGTTGTATTCAGCCTGTGGAAAAGCAGAGTGGTGGATTGATTCCAGTCCTGTTTTTGATCAGCAAAACAAGAGAGTCCTTCAACCTTTTTAATCAAGTCTGCTTCAACTACAGCGCTGAATGGGTTAAATGTCCAGAGAGTTGTTATCATGAGCGGTGGCAGTCCAGCTGAAGCCCTTGGATGCCTTCTTCTGTTGTAGGTGATCCGGTGCAAAGCGGCAGTAGCATGGGAGGCCGGGAAACCTCTCATGATGGAAGAGGTGGAGGTGGCACCTCCTAAAGCTGGGGAGGTTCGCCTCAAGGTAATGAATAGACACTCACTAAAGATTTGTGTGTCTATTAGATGAAGATAAAAACTGGTGCGTACTCTTCAGACATCACAACACACTTAAAATTTTAACTAGACCTGGTAAAGATAACAAATATTGGGAATGAGATCTTGAATACAAATATGGTGATGTAGAATGGTGTAATATTCTTGAGGTATCTAAGAATGTATGAATATATCAACTATATATAGACAAATACAATTTGATATCTTTAACAGAACCTTTTATAAACTGTAAAAACAAAAAAGTTGAGAAATATTTCTAGGCAACTTACTGCAAGAGATTTTTGAGTTTTGAGTCCAATTAGTTCACAGTTCACTTTGACCAGTTGCTGTTAAACAATATTTTTGAGTCTCTTAAACTCAAAGATTCCAGTTGTATCTAAAGAAAGAGGAAAAGTATCTAAACTACTTATTATAGGTCTGCAAAACTTTTTTTTTTAGTTTATTTCAAAACTTAAACATTTGAGCTCAAAACTCAAAACTCTCTTGCAGTGAGTTGCCTTGAAATATTGAGTTGTCTCAACTTTTTTTAAATAGTATACAACACAGATTGCACAGAATACCCCATAATGCTTCACTCACTTGTCAGAGATGTAAAACCTGTGACTTAGATTTAGTTAATATGCTTTTATCTGATATGTTGTTAGAATAATTTCAGACACCACCTGTGCATCCATTCACACACAGCCACTTGACCTCTGTGGCTCGAGTATTAGGAGTGGTACTAAGTCACAGCTATGGAAAAAGAACTTTAGTCTAATGATTCTTGTCACAAGGCTGTAATCAAAGTGGGTGTAGCTAAAATATATGAGGCAGGACATAATCACTAATGAACAAGGAACTCTGATGCAATGATGCCTCCCACAAGAGTCTACAACAAACAGCTCATGAGTCTGATCATCAAAATAATAAGTAAATAATCAGTCCAGGGGAAAACCATATTAATGTTATGTGTTATATTATTGTTGTCACCTGCTGTCCGCCTCCAATTACTTTCCACCCGTGTGTGCAGCCATAAATTATATAAAAGCACATTTTTACCTGCTACAGAATGTTTTTGAGGGTCACCAGGGCCGTGGGTGGACAGTGGGGTACTTTGTTTCTTTGTCTTTCTCGTGTATTTGTTTATGACTAAAATAGCAAATAGGTTTGATAAAAATATCTTGGAAAAAAAAAACTGAATGGGTTAAAGGCAATGCTGCAGCTACGAAGCTGTAATAAACCTCTGATAGTCTGATAACATTACAATGACATCACAGTGTACAGTAGTCCAGTATACACCTTATAATGACTCACTCCTCCTAGAAGCTTATCTATAGTCAGTTTTTCTTCATTTATGTACAGTCCAACACTACAGTGTACTTTGCACCTTATTTCTGGTTATATGTTGTAAAGAGAATCTTTTCTTTAAAAGATAAGTGTGAGTGTTTTCTTAGTTTACCTTGAGCAACAACGCTCTGCTCTTATTTTAATACAGTGTTTACAGTAGTAATATAACCTCCACTTAAAGAAATTCTCACACAAATCTGTAATTAAGGAGAAGATTTAAATAATCACTCATAACATTTCATTCATGAATTAATCTCCCCACATTACAGCAGATATTCATCTGCAGATAAGAGTTGTTTTAATATAACTGGATTGGTCATGGATCAGATCACAGTTCTTTATTTCAGGTTGTGGCCACCGGGATCTGTCACACTGACTCCTACACACTGAGCGGCTCCGACCCCGAGGGAGTTTTCCCTGTAGTGCTGGGCCACGAGGGGGCCGGCATCGTGGAGAGCGTGGGAGAGGGAGTCACCAAGTTTCAGCCAGGTTGTCCCCCTCTTCTCTTCTCTTCTCTTCTCTTCTCTTCTCTTCTCTTCTCTTCTCTTCTCTTCTCTTCTCTTCTCTGTAACTCACCGATCTCAAGAACTGTCCATCTGATCTACTTCATACTTGGCAAGTGTGTTTCTGGGGACCCAATGAAGTGCGGTGTCAAATTTCAGTGTGTCATGACCAGTTTGAGTTTTAAGTTTTAAGTGAAGTACCTCAGTAAAAATATTGACTCTCCATTTCAGGGAAAAGGTTATGACATACAGTCATTACAGTTTTTCACAAGTGCTAAGACACATTTCATGTCCTAAGACTACTGAGCAGTCATAACACACTACATCAGAAAATGGACAACACAGTGTTCAGGGCACGTAGCAACAGAAAACCGTTTTTTATAAACACAGTGCGTTAAAAAAAAAAAAATTCACAGCTTAGTGTTAGTAGAGGACCAAAAATCCTGCAAGGAGCTATTGAGCAGCTATTGTGAGTTCTAAACCAAATTTTCATTGTCTTATCATATTGTCAATATCACTCTGGTGTACCGGACCGTGTCTTGACAAGACTCCACGCCTTTCGCCACAGGCCAAGTCCATCACAGGAGATTTTCCCAGTCAGTGTGATGTATGCAGTGTTTGAATAATCGCTCCTTGAGAAAGCTGCAATCAGCCAATTCAGAACAGGCATGTTGAGAACGGGCGCTGCACTAGTGTGATGTAAATCCTCAAACACGATGTACTGTTTGTTTTTCAGGTGACACAGTCATCCCTTTGTATGTCCCACAGTGTGGGGAGTGCAAGTTCTGCAAGAATCCCAAAACCAACTTGTGTCAAAAGATCAGGTAAATGTCCTGGTGTTAGAGCACCGTTCAACCGTGCAGATCAGCTTCTAACATGAAAATCTTGTCTTGGATCTGTTGTCAAATCTCTCCTTGTGTCTTGTTCTCTAGGATCACTCAGGGCAAAGGCTTGATGCCAGACGGGACAACGCGTTTCTCCTGCAAAGGCAAAAGCCTCTTCCACTTCATGGGCTGTAGCACATTCTCTGAGTACACTGTGGTGGCTGAGATCTCTCTGGCTAAAGTGAACCACAAGGCCCCTCTGGACAAGGTGTGTCTGCTGGGCTGTGGCATCACCACTGGTTATGGAGCTGCTCTAAACACCGCCAAGGTAAGTCAGCCTCCCCCAGCTATGATCAGTCACAGACAGTCACTAATAATCATTCTCTTTCATTATTTGAGAGGTCAACACAAAAATGACAAATCATTAACCCATGGTTTAGCTGCCAGCCTGTAAGCCTTTATATATTTTTATTCAATGCCAGTGAAAAATACGGGCAACCTGAAGCAAGCATGAAAAATGAGACCCTGTCCAACAACCTGTCTCATGACGGTCTAAACCCAGCTCATGTTCCCTATTAGACGGTGAACAATCCAACACTTGGTGAATTCTGCTTCACAGTGATGGGAAGTCCCAATATTGAAGAATTAAAAAACGATGTTGCTATCAACGCTTGGCCGTCACAAGCCAGTTATCCCTGTGGTAGCTTTTCAGACAATACATATACTGAAGTCAAGATCGCGCAAACCTTTGCCCTTCTGCTCTTTTATAATTATTATTCTTTTCTCTTCAACGTCATTCTTATTTTCCCTGCTGTGTACTGTATCATTAATCGCTGCAGAAATGTCTCCTCCCCTCTCCCGTCCCTCACCCTGAAGGTGGAGGCCAGCTCCACCTGTGCAGTGTTTGGCCTCGGTGCGCTGGGCCTCGCAGCAATCATGGGCTGTAAAACAGCCGGGGCATCCAGGATTATTGGAATCGACCTCAATCCCGACAAGTTCAAAACGGCAAAAGAGTTTGGTGCCACAGAGGTGGTGAACCCTAAAGATCACAGCAAGCCGATCCAAGAGGTCCTGGTCGAGATGACAGACGGAGGCGTGGACTACTCCTTTGAATGTGTGGGCAACGTGGCAATCATGGTGAGCTGGGACATAATAATCCCATGTTAGTGACCTCCCACATGAATCATGATTAGCATTCATTTTGATTCTCGCCAGGGTGACAAATCCTACTTTGATGCCTTTATTACAGCATGAAAATCCTGGTAAGCCTTAAATAAAGCGAACATTTATGATAAACAAATTGAGCAATATCCAGAAACATTCGGATGAGACTGTGGCAGTGCTCAGGTGCTGGTTGGATTTGGTTGACATGATACTGTGTTGATATTGCGTCTTGGTGTCAGAGGGCAGCCCTGGAGGCCTGCCATAAAGGATGGGGCACCAGCGTCATCATCGGGGTGGCAGCAGCCGGTCAAGAGATCTCCACCCGACCCTTCCAGCTGGTGACTGGACGCACCTGGAAAGGAACTGCTTTTGGAGGTAACAAGCTAGTTGTTGTGAGCATCACTGCATAATAGTTCACATTATACTGAGGAGTGAATTGTGATTTCAGACAGCTATTAATTAGGGTCTGATCGATGCTGGATTTTTGAGGGGGATGTCAATATTATGGAGTTGGAAAACAATTTATCAGCCAATTTCTTTCACAGAAAACAATTTGCATTATGTTATGTTTTTATATAGGTGCACATCAGACAATAAATACCCCAATACTAATATAGATGGATGTAGCAGTGATCGGACAATATCAGTCTGTTAATTATCATCATTTTGCATCTTCATTGACAGTTACAGTAAAATATGACGCACTGCACTACAGTATTCTTCCTGGAAAGTATGGTGAGTTCCTTTTGCACTGGGAAGTCAGAATTCCCGTGTTCCCAGTTGGAAATTTCAGCTGGAATTAAGTCAGATGTCTGACACAGAAAGTCAGAAGAACCTCACCATCCACAACCTCAAAATCCAACATGGCTGCTCCGCACGTCCACAGTGAAAGTAGTTTATTAGCACTTAAGCACCACAGTAATGTCTGTGAACATGTTGCTATGTATTTGCATGCGAAAAAATACTACAGAATGTGTTGTTACCAAGCACAAAATTTGTTTTTCAGACTTGTTGAAGGTGGTCAACTCGATAAACATTATACATGCTAAACATCAAGTGTTAGCTTTGTTTAACAGTGGTAGTCACTAATTATTGTTCAGATTAAGATTTTACATTAAAAAACATCTAACACACTAATAAAACACATTGTTAAAGATTGAACCATTGGTTTTCAACATTTTTGGTATGTGTGAGGGATTAGCATGCTGATGTTAGCATTTATCTTGCAAGTCTTTTCAGTTTGAGTGCAGGCCATGCTTGATTAAAATGATTCAAACTGGTGAAACCTGTACAGTGACAGAGAACCCAGGTCTCATACAAAACACATGGAGCAAAGCAAACAAATCATTCATTTTCTATGTGATTCTGTATTGAAGCCAAACTGTTCTGCAAACATTTACTCACTGTACACTTCTGCTTTAACATTCAGTTTGTAGTGTACATTTCTGTGACGTTTGCCTTACAACTACACAACTATGTTTATTATATAGAATCCAAAAAAGGATGATTTGGGACAATTGCTTTTATGTCTAGAATTCGGGACAGTTGCGGGACACTGAGGAAAAAAAGGTCATTTCAAGCCCTGGGTAAATTAGTGCTGTTCTGACATGCATGTGTGTGTGTGTGTGTGGACACACTTCACCGCCCCTGCATTAGTCACTGACCCACTTTGAGCCGCCCCAGTCAAAAAAAAAAGTCTGGACACACCCCTGCCAACCACTTGCTGAAACACACATCACTACTTCCCTTCACTTAATGTGTCCATTTACACTTTGTTTTCTCAGGATACAAGAGTGTTGACAGCGTTCCCAAACTGGTGGAGGAGTACATGAGCAAGAAGCTCAAAGTGGATGAGTTTGTGACTCACACTTTGCCCTTTGAGAAGATCACAGATGGATTTGATCTCATGCATGCTGGGAAATGGTAATCCTCGATTTAACATACATATTGAGGTTGTTTGTTATGTTAATGTGCGTATTGCTCTACCGCCCTTCTGGGTTTTGTCTGTTAAAGACACTGTGCGTCACTGCTGCCCTCTATTGAGGACAAAGCTCAGATGTGATGAGACAGGATTTTATAATAATTTGCACCATGAGTGGCCTTTCTTCAAATATGAGCACCAGTTCAGACAGTAATGTATAATCTGATATCTATAATCTGATCCCATTTTCATTTTTCAGCATCCGCGTCGTCCTGCAGTTCTAGATGCAGAGGAGCACAGGAAAAACCACAATCTCACTCCATGTTTACTCTGCTCAGTTTAATAAATAATCTTCCAATTCCCCATTCAAGTGTGTTTTATTTGAACAATGCACAGTCAGACACCTCTTTGATCAGCGTTTCCCCCCTGAAGGAACACACATACACAGAGAGAGCGCTGTGTGAGGGGAAAAACAGAAGAACCAAAACAAGATTATTCTGAAATATTCTTTGATCTCGTCTGAATGAATAATAAGGTGGTACAACCACAAACACCCAAATGACATCAGTGTTGGATGGTTGTTAATTGATAAGAACTTTTGAGTGGTTCTTTTTAATAATAGCGTGGACATCAAGGCCCGGAGACATTGCAAACATATTTTGATTATTCTTCCTGTAGGATTTGAGCACCAGGCTGGCATTAATCTGACAGTTTCATAACTTATTGTCATAAATGTAGGGTTCGCTCTGAGTTACAGCAATGCACTTTCATTTCCAAAATGTTGACTCAAACTGGAACTGACTTACGATGCCTTTGTGCCCTGCTCTGCTATATGTCGCCAGGCATAACATGTCAACAGTCATGTTTCCACAACAGCGGAAACCCAGAATTCCAATCGTTATTGCACTGAAGAGAAAATTATCATATGATGCTGCCAAACAGCAACTACTTCTCCTCGAAACAGAGTATTTTATGATAATTTCCTCAAGATTATACAAACGGAGATGAGAAAAATGCGTAATTTATGCAGAAGTCAGAGATGTTGTCAAGCAGGGATACTCAGCTTGCTTTGCCTGGGGCCCCCTTTTGAAAAATGATGAGGCCAGGGGCCAGTTAATAATACATTAATAATATCGTTATTTATCAGATAAAAATGAACAAACTTATTTTTTCAGATTAACTGAATGTGTTAACTTGTAATTAACTTGGTGCAAGGATCGATGCATACGTCAGATATTTCACTGCATTTAATAACTGCAGCTGCATTAGTTGTAAAACCTCGACTTCAAATGTTACTTAATCATTTACAACATTCATCATGCCGGAGCTTCGTCCATCATGCAATGAGATGTTGGAATGATTCATAATCCTAAACTGCTCCTACCAGGGACAGAATGACGAGCACGCTGAAGCTCTTTTAATAAGACATAGTCATGTAGGGGAATGTCTCAGATCAGATCCTCCTCAGCTGATAGTTGTTTTCCCCTGCATCACTCACCCTCTGATCCTGCTGCACTTCACACAGCCTGGAGGGCTGCAAATAATAATCCTCTGTAAAACGGCAATAGATGTGTTTCACAGCAGCCGTACTGATATGAAATAGTCTGGTTTACATTTACAGGATTATGTAATTTGGACACAAAGGTAACTGAGTTGTGTCTGTTTTTGTTATTACATAAATAACTTTTTAACTTTTTCTAATATGAGGCACAGTATGTTGTATGTATTTATGTACCCAATTTTTGGTGAAAATGTACTCTTTAAAGATTCATACATGTAATTTCTGAAATGTTTTGTTTTTCTCTCTTCTCCTTTTTTTATTTCTGCACTTAATCTGTGCCAATCATAAATTCACAAATATTTAAAAATGTTAAGCCTTCAAAAGCTAAAACTATCAATACCTACTTACATCATTATATAATCATCTTTATTTTAGAAATGTTTTTTTAATGCCTTTAAAGTTGTGTCCCTGATTTCTGTCAATTTTTTTTTAGAAAGACACATAAAATGGTTTAGCTATAGCCTAAGGACTCAATTCCTGATTTTAAAAAGGCAGGAATACTGCTCAGCACTGGTAAGCTTCAAAGCAAAATAAGAATTATGGTTTAAAAATGTGTATTTTGATTAGCATTAAGAGAACTCTTTAAAAGATGAAATGGCTGATCACTGTGACCACGTTGTGAAATGAACAAATATAACGCTTTGCCTGTGTAAGATGTACAGTTCACTAAAACATTCAATCACTAGAAGTTTGGCCTGTTTCAAGGTTTAATAGCCAACAGTTTGATCCTTTAAAGTATATTTTCACAGTATAATTGAATAAAAATATAAATTCACTCAAGTTAAACAATTAGCAAGTCAGTTTGGCTCAATTTCAACTGTGCCTTTTCTGTTATGACAATCCAAATGCCTACCAAAGAAAAAGCTCGATGCACTATTGTGGTCCTGATTTATAAAATCACGGTAGTTTTTCAAGTAATTAATTTCTGCTGGATCCCAGATGTTTGTACTGGAACTGAACCCTCATTTTGTATCAGAACAACTACCACCAGCTTTGTCCAATGGCATTAATTGTCTTCTATTAGTCACTGCAGACTAAATAGGCAAAGTTTTAATGTCGTGTTTATGGAGCTGGATGTTTACAGACACAAAGAAAACCATTTTGACTTTGTAAAGTTAAATGTTATTTATATAGTCACACTAGTTTAGTTTGAAGTCAGCAAATACTGTCAAAACCAAATCTGTCATTTAAAAATGCATTAAGGCTAACAGATACCCAGATAGTCATTTCCAGTGATAAAAGGTTGGTGAATTAAACCACTTTTGGGATTTAGATCAGTCTATTCCAAGGACAAACTCACCCACACAGAGCTACAGAACAGTCATTTATTACTCCATTAGAAGAAATACAAAGATGGCAGAGAAACCATGATCACATCAGTCCTCTGAGGATGTAGAAATAATGAATGCTGCTCACACCAGGAGAATCCCCACATCAAGGTAAATGGTGACTGTCAGGATAAGGGGATACATCAGTTAACGTGCCATGAGATGTCTGGCAAGTTTTAATTTCCTAGATTCACACATTAAGGCTCAATTTGCTACACCAGGGCTATTGGAAACACGAGACTCTGGGAAGAGTGTTCCTCAAAGCGGGATTAACAAGTTCAGCACTCAAAACGACTTTGTGATCAATGTCGTTATTCTCATTCTAGGTATCTATGTAGAAGCTCTGTGGTTGCGTCACGGTTCTCCTAGCAACCGCAGCTGACGTCTTCTACTGGAAAACTGATGCACTGGCGCACTAATAATAGCCACATTCAGGATATTTCAATTGAGCTAGAGTGCTTCTACTCGACAGGTACATACGATTGTGACTTGGTGCTGCGATTAGCTATCCAAGAGCCTGGCATGAAGCAATAAATTAACCATTTATTGATCAGTTTCCTTTCAAAACCGTTACAGAAATTAGTTCAATGTTTTTGCTTTCTTGTAGAGTTAGATGAAAAGATCAATACAGCTTTCATATCTGTCCATTTAATGTGAAGCTACAGCCAGGAGATGGTTAGCTTAGCCTAGCTTAGAATAAACCTGGCTAGGCTGGCTCAGTTTTAAGCTAACAAAAGCTACGTAACATTCAAGTTCTGCTGCGAAAGTTCTCTCTTACATTGAATGACACTTTACGTTTAGCCAAAGTTATTGATTTCCTCCCCCACTCTCTGACGTATCCAACATATCCTGTGTTTTCCTGGGAGTTAGAGCAACTAGCGCCTAGCAGGAAAGGCACAGTTACCTTGAATAAATTAGATTTTTCTGAATTTGAACATTGTTGCAAACATTTGTTATTATGCATGTACAAAAGTCAACAAAATATTTAACATAGGTCCAGTCCTTTGAGACTTTTTGATGAAGAAACATATTATACCTTTAATTAATACATTATGCCCTTTTGTTCAATCCATACAATTTGTAAACAAATCTGTAAACATGTTAAATCAGGGTTTTACAAGGGATTATGTGCACATTATCTCTTAGCCAAGCCACATAACCTCCAGTAAAAACAACAAACAGTCAACAATCTTTTGCAGAGATTGAACATGAGATATAATGTGCAGATTACTGAGCTTTCAATGTGCTGCTGTCCTTTATTTAGTCAGGATGAGACCAGGCTTCCAGTCTTTCTACTAAACTAAGCTAACTGTGTTGTGGTTGTAGCCAGATGCTGAAGGGACAGATATGATAAACATGCTGAACTCTGAAGATATCCAATACTGCTGCTAGAGAAGGATTTTATTGCCTGCTATCTAAATTTAAGGTAAGAGAAGTATTTTGGCTTTGTGTTAATTCCTACAACCAGATTGATATATTGTTCAGCCGATATTATTGATCTATATCAGTATTGGCCTATATGTTGTCTTTTTTTTGGTTTGTTTGTTTTTTTCAGTACATTATAGTAGATTATTTCTTTTAGTTTTATAAGCAGATTCTTTTTCTTAATTCAGGTTGTTCTATTTATAATTACTTACAATTATTAAAAATACTGTTTACTGTTTCAGTGTCCAGATGTAATTTTGGATGTTGTATATATAAATAATGAATGTCAGCCATTATAGGTATATCAGAATTAATTTACTCCCTAATATTGGTAAATGACCCTGAAGTACAGTATCAGTCAGGCCATGTTATTTTCTATATCTCAAATAAGCTCTGAGTTGTGGTTGTTTGTTGCGGTTGTGCGACTTGTTGACCCAGTTTCCTGGAACCCCCCCTCCCCGTCTCGAGTATTGCTGATTCTTTTCAGTCCATCTCTGGGAAACTTATCTTATGAAGTTTGATGAAGTTGGCAGAGGCTGAGAGAAAAGAAGCAAAGCATGGGGGTACTAGTTGGATTTGCCCTGAGCTCCACACACCACAGACAACAACTAGCCAGCCAGTAAAAACTCTGGGTGACACGACCCAGAGATCAAAACAGGCCTGATGTCAAGCCCGACCACTAAGCAAAACCAAAACCTAATAAATACTCTCATATTTCCTTCAGAGGATACAGATTTCACTAATAAAGCCATCCAAGTTTGATGTAAGACACATTCAAGTACTTCCATTTACTTTGAGGAACCGATATTTAATTCATAGAACAATGAGAGCTGCAGCTGAACTGAGCTCTAGGAGTGGCGCCTCTTGTTTGCAGTGTGTGTGTGTGTGTGTGTGTGTGTGTGTGTGTGTGTGTGTGTGTGTGTGTGTGTGTGTGTGTGGGTTTGTGTGCGAGATCCAGAGGTGCTGGGTGTCTTGTGTCTGGAAAGTCCAGTCCGTGATGCGTTCAGGTCCAGCCTACACTTGGCTCAAGAAATGAGCGCGGCCGTTGTCCTCCAGGCGGCGGGTGAGGATCTCGCAGCCGGTCTCCGTCACCAGCAGGGTGTGTTCGAACTGAGCCGAGCGCTTCCCATCTCTGGTCACCGCTGTCCAGCCGTCGGGCCACGTCTCGTCTTGCCAGCCACCTGAGATGTGACGCACAAACATACACACACACACGTGGCTCAGGCTTACACACCATCAATTAAACAGAGCTGTAGACACAAAACACGTCAAGTCTGGCGCTGACTCACTGGATACCTGTCAGGTATAAAGTGCTTTTTAAGATTTTAATGACCTGTTTTAAAGCATGAGTGGGTCTGCTGGATCACTCGTGATTTAACTCTTTGTGAGCTAGTTAACATTTTCAAATCATCATTGTGAAGTCGAAACAGTGAAAGAAATTTAGCTGCCAACTATTTTGATAAATCGGTTTATTCAGTTTTCCAGAATATGAAACAGTTGCTGGTTCCAACTTCTCACACGTAAGGATTTGCTGTCAGCATATTAATCGATAATGAAAATAATCATTCATCACAGCAACAAATCATTGCAACAAAAGCTCTCAGCTTATGAATGGTTTTCAAAGGACATCAATTTAGTATTTTATCTTCTATTATTGTTTGTCTGTTGACTGATATTAGTTATATAATTGCCACAATTTTGCAAACTGTTTAATTAAAGCAATTATGTTGAATTTATATCAATTCATATTATTATTATTCTCTTTAAATTTATCCCTGTTTTTGTTGACATTATAAAAAGACTCACCTTCACAAATCATGGGCTCGATGGTGAACACATGGCCAGGCTTCATAACACCAACTGCTTTGTTTTCTGGTAAATGAATGAATATAGAAATCAAGCCATTGTAGGAGACAATCCAGCAGCTTTCAGAGATTTGGAAATCTGTATAATGGCAGATCTGTGATGACTCACTGGCATAATGTGGCACATTGGGAGCGGTGTGGAAAAGTCTGTGGATGCCATGGCCGCAGTAGCTCCGCACCACAGAGAAGCCATTGGCCTGAGCGTGCTTCTGGATGATGTTACCTAACTCTCTATAGCGAATGCCCGGCTTCACTGTAAAAAAAAAGAAAGCAAAGGCATAAAAATGAGGGTTATAAAGCCTGAAAACGTTAACTGAGGTTTATGGTCTAAAAAATATTGGAATTCTGAGGCACATAGATAGATCTTAGAGTAGGGATGTAACAATATATTGAATATTGCAATACCAAGTCTCATCATGATGTGTTACTAATATTTTTTAAAAACAAAACATAACAAAACCATTATTTCTGATGAGGACCCCTGAATCCAACAGCATGATTGATTGCTTGATTGCTACATACATACATACATACATACACACAAACACATACATACATACATACATACGTCCATTATTGTGGTAGATGTTGTGATTGTAATATGATTCATGATTAGTGGGATATATGTTTGCATCACACTTTTAATTACAAAAAAGTATTAGGAAAAAAATTAAGTGACATACATACATACACACATACATACATACGTACATACATACATACATACATACATACGTCCATTATTGTGAAAGATGTTGTGATTGAAATATGATTCATGATTACTGAAATATATGTTTGCATCACACTTTTAATTACAAAAAAGTATTAGGAAAAAACTTAAGTGACATACATACATACATACATACATACATACATACATACACACACACACACACACACATACATACATACATACATACATACATACATACGTCCATTATTGTGATAGATGTTGTGACTG